>NC_136057.1:737806170-739196170 GCF_964261635.1 Lissotriton helveticus
GATACCTTGGAGTAGCAGGTTTCTGCTGTCATCTCTGAGGAGTCGGTGGTTGGTGTTGTGGAACATGACAGTACTGGCTGTGATAAGCTACAACAGTAACAGGGTAAGTTGCAACAAGGGCAATATGGGGTCATGTCGTGCAGTGCAGGTAGCTATGTCCTAGTGCTCTGCGGCACTGTCTGCAGGCAAAAGTAGTTGAATGCTGACTCATCTATGGTTAAACATGACATCAATGGAAGGCTTATGGGCATTTTGACAATATTCTGGCATAGGGCAGTGCTGCAAGCCTTCTAGCTGTGCTACCCTATGTGAAAAGAAAAGGGCAGGAATGTGAAATATCTGCAACATACGGCACATTCCTGTCCTTTCTGCCAGTGCTGGGGCACAAACAGCAAACGTCCGCCAAAACAGGCACCCTTGCACAATGGTGTAATGGGACCTGCATTAGTGATAGCCAGCTGATTGTTCACCAACATAGAGGAAAGCACAGGGATATGTTGTATTGTTGTAACGACAATGCAATCCTGCACTGTCCTAATCAAACAACTAGGCACAGCAAGATGGTTTGTGGCACTGTGCTGCACCACATGTCTATGAAATATGCCCCTCTTTCTCACCTGGGCTCATGCACATTAACCAAGCCTGCAAATCCATAGCATAGAATTAGTTTCTCAGAGGAGAAATAACACGCCTGAGGGGTGGGGAATATGTGGACCATGGGAGGTGCCTGTGCATAGGGACTTTTCAAGAGTCATGTCCCTAGTAGCCTAGATTTAACCACATTGCACGCAACTGTCCTGGCATTCAGGGTCACAGAGCACAGGTGTCAGCTGACATGGTAGGAACCACCTGAACTCCTCTCATCTACTAAATATGACTGGGTGTGGGAGTGAATGCAAGTGATGTTCACCAGAGGACCATGGGGCATATTTACAGTAAAATGGTGCAGCGTGTCGACGCAAACAAATCTGCTGCGCCGAGCTGTGTCATCTAAAAAAATGCAGAGATGGGCTGTATTTATAGGAATACGTGCCACCTCTGTGCCAGTGCAAAACGAAAAGCCATGCACCATGGGGCAAGGGTACCTACATTGTCATTAGGATGTTCATTTTGCACCAGTGCAGGGGTGAGCACAGGGGTGGCACGTATTCTTGTAAATGCACCCCATCGGTTCTTGCACATAAACAATTGTTATGATATTTTGGTTCTTCTATGTGTGCTGCAGCATGCGGCACACATAGAAAGAGCAAAAAAGGAGGAGAAAAAAAGTATTTATCTCTAAAGCCTCATTTTGAAATGCGTTTGGTGCTGCCTCAGATTGACGTTTACTTGTAAATATGGGGCAGTGCCAAACAGCAATGGGTGTTGCGTGGGAACATCTACAGCAACACACATTGCGCGCCCTTTTGACGCAGACATCTGTCAAAGGGGATGAAATTTAAAAGGTGGCGTTAAGATGTTTAAAGTGGCTTTGCACAGGCCTTGTAAACATGGAGTAGGGAATTGCGTGAAAGGAGCATTGTAAGAAGTGATGCTCTTGTGACACAATACCCTTGTAAATATGCCCCCATGTGTCAAAACGAATGATGGTGTGTGGCCTTAGAGGTCTACTGCTAGTGCAGTGCATAGTAGGTGGTTGCTGTGCACGTCAAACTGGAGCTGTGTCAGACTGGGGAGTCTTTGCTTTGTAAGGAAGTGAGAAGAACATTTGTAATGCAAGGTACCCTCACAAATACACATGCACTGCTGTGTCTGACTAGGTCACACTTGTGTAGCAGCAGGTTAGGGATGACAGACAACAGCCCACTGAGGTACTACATTGTACATGTCATGTATTCTTGGGTGAAGATGTGGTATGTGCCAAGAGGGAGTCTTGTCCATAAATATATCACTGTGCCAAAATTCATACAGGGAACTGTCAAGGGAGAGGGTATATTTACAAAGGCATTGTACCACCATAGCGTCACTTTTTAGGACTCTCCAATGGGCAATGCCCTCCTCCAAATTTACTAAGTGGACTTAAGCGTGCTTAACACCACTTTTTAAATATCATACCTTTTCACGCAGGTATCTGCATGAAAGGGGCGTGAAATGGGTTTTGCTGTGAGTGTTCCACCAAAACATCCATTGCTTTTTGATGCTGCCCCAAACTTGCAAGGATCTGTAGATCTGAGGCAGCGCCGAAAACGAACACCACAGAAAAGCAGGCGTTAGATTGGCGTAACAAGGAGAAATAGTTTTATCTCTCCTCATTTTTGCTATTTCAATGTGTGCTGCATTCTACAGCATACATAGAAGGAGCAAATCACCTTTAATGATTGTTTATGTGCAGGAAGGGCCTTCCTGCACATAAACAATCATCCCAGCTACACAGACACTCTTGCAACATGGTGCAAGGGTATCTGTGTTGGTGTGCGGCAGTTTTTTTTAGTGCCAGCACAAGGGACAACACAAGGGTGTGGTATTCTTGAGTAAAAGGCACATCCATGTGTTTTTTAAATGATGCAACAGTTGCGCCATTTCTATGTGAATATGCCCCACGGGAGGTAAATGTAACTATTCCCAGAACTACTACCATATGGGGTGCTGCCTCATTCATATCACTAAATAATAGCCTGCCATGTCAGTCCATTGGATATAGTCATGTATAAAGTAGGTGTCGTAGCCACATGAGAGTCAATGTATGATCAGGGTGCCATCACTGTGTGGCAGTAAGTCGGATGCCAGGACCAAATTGGGAAGAGTCATAGGAGGCATGTACACATACAAGTGCATGGGTCTGATCAAAACAATGTGTGACACCCTGGTCTATTTTCTTTTCAAGCACAGCCACTCACAACTTTAGGTCCTAAAGGTCCTTTTTGATATCAAACTCAAATGAGCTAGCCCCTTCTGTGGCTTGAGGTGTGGGGCTAGGTGGCTGGGATGGTACGTTGGTGGAGGTGCTGGGTACGGGTGCCTTGGAAGTACCTTCGCCTGACCGTCCATTTTTGCCTCAGCTTTTCTTGTCCAGTGTTGGTGGTCCCAGAGGAATGACTTTCAACTTGCCCAGAGACTTGTCCTACTTGTGTCACTTCCTCATGGCCCTGTGAACCTTAGCGACTCTTCTATGGTGGAAGTAGTGCTCCTTTCTGTGGTTATGTTTCCTCAGCTGCTCTGGGTTCATGTTGTCTGCTTAAGCAATAAGGATAACTGACAGTCAAAGGCTGATTAGGAACAGGTACAAACATCATGAAACAATATTATTTTTACAACATCTCAGGTAGGAGCCCCTACAGCCTAAATTCATCTTGCAGCTTAGATTGAGCATACATATGCCTATTATCTATTATATCAGATTACCAAATTACGTAGGCAGGACAATTGTTGCACAATGCAATTGCAACACATTGGCACATCTAGGTTTGACCATGTCCGTACTTAGTAGGCTTGGGAATAATGCTTTTTGGGACCAATGGATTGGTATACATGTCATCTTTACTGAGTATTAGTATGCCTTCTGCATCCTGCAATGGTCATTCACCACAGTAATATGTGCAAGGTCTGCAAAGTACATGTATTGCCTCACAACACAGTGTAACTGATATGGCAAGGACCCATATAAGGACACATTGCTAACTCTACTGAACACTTGCCAGGTATGCAGTGTAATAATGGACGCTGGATAAGTACCTCACATCACACAGAGGCATATGAAACCTTTCCTATCTGAACTGCTGTAAGTCCATGGTGGACCATGCCTCTGCTCATTACATGCTCCCAATTTCTTAGCATGTGCAGCTGATATGCATTCTGAATTGTTCACACCCACTGCCATGTTCATATGTGTATCCGCTACCACGCATTTTCACATAGTCTCCTATTGTGATCATGGCTCCCCTGTCAAGCCTCTATCATATGGTCCATCCCAGATTGGCAATGTATTCTCCTTGACAGTAGTCAGATGCTGATAGACATGCAACAATAAACATCCACTTTTCCTGAACTATTAATCATCATACAAAGGTTTATTTGTGATAGGGATGCACATTGAATCCGGCAAGTAACATAGCATCTGATAGCACACTCAATCATAGCATTATACCATTAGCTTTGATTAAGGCATTCACCGGTGAAGTTGAGGGTCCTTAAAACCACCCACCTCACCAAATGTGTATGCCTGGGGTCCACCTAAAAGACATAACATGTAAAACAGATTAGTAAACTAAGAACACATTGTTTTTATATACAACTAAAGCACAGTAAATATGCATAGCTATCAGAGCTGCTGAATACCAGATATTGTTCAGACATGTTCCCTACATCCCTATGTTTTTATTGCAACATTGAACAAAAGCAAGTATGGGATATGTCGCGATATGTCAGATTTAGGCTGGGATACCCTTGGATTCAGTACCAGGTGGAGGCTTCCCTTTTATTTACATTGGGCTTCTCATGCAAGAAGCATGTACAATGGAAGTCTCATGTGTAAGGACATCTCCAGTGGCTCTGTCCTCAACAGCACCTCCATGAGGCCATGCAAAGGCAGCATGTGGGATTTGCTATGCATTCAGAGGAATGTTGTTAGGCAAGCCAATGCAAAGCACAGTGTAGCCATAGGAGACATCAAGGAGCCATCCCTTTTACACAGCAAATGCTGTTCACGACTATTGATATATGTTTGCCACATTCACAGGTTAGCTAAGCCATAGCAGGCCTCATTACCCCTTGCATGCTGTCGCGATTCTGCGCCTGTGCGGCACATTCCGATCGCGGGTGCGGTCATGACGGCCCCCAGCCGTCATCAGCACACGAGCACTGTAGTGCATGACGGCTGGGGGCCGTCATCAGCATGCAAGGGGTTAATACGTGACTACCCAGGGGAGGTATGTCAAGCCAGAGAATCCGCACATCACTATAGGGCTCATTTACAAGCCCCTTGTGCGGCCTGTGCATCACTTTTGACAACGTAAGTAGTGACATCCCATCAGTTCAAGGAGCTTGTGAATACGCCCCTTTAAGTGTAAAGTATGTTCTATAATGGCCCAACACAACTATTCCTGAGAAATGCTTGTTGTGAAATAAGCACCTCTGGAGGTGATCTGCACATCTTGATCTGTCATTATATGAGTTGTCTGGATAGGCTATGGGCATGTGCATCAACTCAATGCTTCCCTGGGACTCATTTGTATGACCTACAAGGACACTAACAATTGTGTGGCCCACTCAGTGTCACAGATAGCACTGGTGCACAGATCGTGCCAGCGCTATTGCCACATCATTTCTCTCATTTGCATGGGGCATGGCTATTTTAAGCCAAAAGTCATCTAACCCATACTTAATATTAGAACAAATCATCAATGGGTACATGAGACACATAGGAAAGCACACAAATCATGTGTACTTACCAACTGGTCCACCAACTTCGATGGCAACGTAGCTGAGGAGGTCAGACTCCCTGCCAACCACATCCGCCCAGCGATGTTTGAGCCAATAGATGTTCCGGTCCACTCCAAACAGCCTCAGCATCTGTTAGGGTACACTCTACCACCGTTGCTACCACACCTTCACGGGGTAGCCCTGGATCACACATCCTGCACTGGCTACCATGTTGGGTAGGTAATGGGTAACTAGCCAGAGGAAGATGCCAAACTCCTGGTCACTCATTGGGCAAACCCTACCCTTCTCAGGCATGATCCCACCCAAACATAAACACCCAAACAAAACAGAACATCCCAAAAACCCACTACCACCCCAAGACGACAAATACCCAACAGCACACAGAACAATACATAATAGACAAATAAACAGCACAAAAAGAACTTGAGGGACCAGACAAGGACAGCAGACATGATGCACCAGCTCCAAACACACCAATACACTCTCCAGCACCGCCACTCCCAAGCTCAGACAGTGAAACTGTGACCTAAAGTGTAAATGAAAGTAACTTCACTCTCTCTGGTTTGCAGCATGCAGGATCCATCCCATCACTTCCTTTTATCCATAACATCACTTCCTGGGTGGAAGCATCATGTTTTCAGCCGATGCATAATTTTTTATGCTCTCAGTCAATGCGTCAATTTCACACAAGGCCTGACAAGGCACCATATGGTTACTTTGACGCATCAGCTAGGTAGAGTCATTTTCGGCTAATGCGGTGGCTGCAAAAATTACGCTTTAGGCTCATGCTTTTTGGATGCAATAGGCAAATGTCTGTTTTTTGGTATAGTGGGATCTGTAATGCATGTAATACTTTACAGGGATTGCTGTGTTGGGTGTGAATAGTGGAGTTGACCTGTTTACTGTCTCTGCATGTGTTTACTATCTGTGTTGACAGAGTGTATATGAGTGAGTCATTGCTGTTCAGGGATATTAATACACATAGTGCCCAAACCATCTGGTAGCGCAAGGGCGCACCTCACAAGAGGTGCCCTGTGTGCTAAATTAGTCTTAGCACATATTGACATTGCGTTAGATTCCGCCATGGATGCGACAAACTAGCACTGCCATGGGCTCAGTGCACCCACATCTACAACAGAGCAGCCTACTGCTAATCAGCACCGTGTCCCACAGTGGAGGCCTCCGTTTGTGGGAAAACTTGAGAGGGTTGCATTTTACCCTGCAGGCGAGTGCTACGATTGGCTACACCCAAATGGAAGGGATGTATGGATGGCGCCATATGAGTGGTTAAGTAAAGGCCATTCATATTCAAGAGTCATACCACACAGGAAAGTAACTGTGTCATCATTTGTGGCATATATGATTCTCACTCTTGCTAATGGTGCTATGTTGCATCGTCATGCATGCCTTGGTGTGACCTCCTACGTATTGCTGACATTAAGGCTGCATAAATCACACCATAACTACGCTCTGATCAAGGTGGTGTTGATTTGTGCTTAGCAGTGAGTATTTTCATGCAACACTGTTGCACTGGCAAAGTATAGTATTAAGCATTTGAATATGAGATCTCCTTATGGATTTTATATGTCGATACAGTTATTGATGTAGCATCTGTAGACTACATGTTTGGGATTATGTTCCCATGCACGTACTATGTGGAACACTGCACAGTCATTCTATGAGTGATTCTACTGTTGTCCACAAGTATGAGGCCATACAAATGGCTAGCTGAAGGAGAGACAAACACACAGTCATAGCACATTATCACACCATGTTAATTTTGGCTAGCAATGGAAGACTATTTGCTACAGGTAGTTGATATGCACACTATATTGTTTGTATCAGATGATGTTTAATGCTGTTTGTTACACATAGCTTCATACATCATTTTCTCTGTGGCAATTAGTATCGGGCGTAATGTGAATGTTTTAATGTTTACTGTGACTATGGAATCAAATTGCATAGACAGTGGAAGTGCTCATACATACATAAAAATTTACATCTGTCATCATTTTCTGATGTTATGTATATCACGCATGCTCTCCTGCTTCTGTGAAGAAATTGTTATTTTATATGGTCCTTCTGCTGTGTTGCGGCTACTGATGGAACTGTTCGATGAGGCTCCTCATCTTCCTCATCCTCATTGTCTAATGGTTTCTTGCTCCTAATTGCCATCAGCTCATGGTACTTTTGTCCTCACACAAATATTGTGCAATATGCAGCAAACAAGAATACGTTTGCACACACACCATTAGTGACGATTAGAGCCCCCAGACATATCCAGCTCCTGAAGTGGGATTTTAGTACACCTAATGTCCAACTCAACTATCGACCAGCGCCCATCTTAGGGCACGATTGTGCCTCAGCTGAGATTCTGTCGATGAGTTTTTAAGAGGAGACACTACCCACGGTTGCAGAGCACATCCTTGGTCAACTGCAAAAAGAGAAGGTGTGGAATTAATTAAGCGTCATGACAAGGGATGTCCCCACATTCATGTACATTCTGTTATGTGTCCTGAATGAATCATACACATTGCTTACTGTAAAAGACGTGTTATGATATTGTGTGGCATACACTCACGTAGGAACTGAAAATGACTGACATTGTGCTACATATACAGGTGTGCTGTCATCTGTGATTCACGTACTATTTGTCATACTTGTGAATGCCAATGCCATGCAGATGATGACTTGTCACCAGTAAGGAGAGTCAATTTGCCATTGAGTAGACACATTTCTCATATTCATCTATTGTGTCTGTTATTGGCTACTATTGCCATTCCTGAATTGATACATGTCTGATATTACAATATGTAGCTGGAGCAGGCAATGTGGCATACTTCAGTTACAGATATTTGACATTAAGACCTGAAGCCAATGTTGTTCAATGGGTACTGCCATGGGAACGATAGTGAGTGGATTGCAATGTGGGACATGATAGTGTACATATGGCAGTGCAGTGTCCACTATGGTGACAGTACATAAGGGGTTTGATATATATGTTAGTCTTCCAATTACAATGTACAGCGCAAGATTAACTACACTACAGTGCCACACTGCTTGTGGACAATGTAGCCCACATTTTCCACATGATTCTGACTTCAGGCTTTTGTGCCTGCACTTGCAGAAACTGCGCAGCATTGCTCCAAGACAGGTATGTTATTCCCGAGATGACTGCGTTGTTGGCTCTCATGGGAGATGGCTGATGGCTGAAATGCCAGAAACCGGTCCTAGGAAGCTTGTTTCCGGTCAAGGGAAGGCATGGCTTGGCAGTTCGGGCTGGACTGTTCCCATGAGGCACAGGGTCAGACTGATTTGCATATGGCCATGTATGAACTGGGGTGGCATAGTGGGCTAAAGAACGGTGATGGATTAAACCCAGATCTTTTGACTGGGTGTGAGTGTTTGATTGGTTCAGATGCTCCGTTCATCACCACCCCCTTTTGTACCGCTTTGTTCACCATAAGTTGGCAGGGTATGCTCAGACGTGAGTCCCTTTCTCACTTTGCCACTGGATTCAAGCAAGTCTGGCTGAAGACAGCTGAAATGCCAGAAACCGGTCCTAGGAAGCTTGTTTCTGGTCCAGGGAAGGCCTGGCTTGGCAGTTCGGCTGAACTGTTCCGATGAGGCACAGGGTCAGACTGATTTGCATATGGCCATGTCTGAACTGGGGTGGCAGAGTGGGCTAAAGAACGGTGATGGATTAAACCCAGATCTTTCGACTGGGTGTGAGTGTTTGATTGGTTCAGATGCTCCATCCATCACCACCCCCTTTTGTACCGCTTTGTTTGCCATAAGTTGGCAGGGTATGCTCAGACGTGAGTGCCTTGCTCACTTTGCCACTGGATTCAAGCAAGCCTGGCTGAAGACGGCTGAAATGCCAGAAACCGGTCCTAGGAAGCTTGTTTCTGGCCCAGGGAAGGCATGGCTTGGCAGTTCGGGCTGGACTGTTCCCATGAGGCACAGGGTCAGACTGATTTGCATATGGCCATGTCTGCACTGGGGTGGCAGAGTGGGCTAAAGAACGGTGATGGATTAAACCCAGATCTTTTGAATGGGTGTGAGTGTTTGATTGGTTCAGATGCTCCGTCCATCACCACCCCCTTTTGTACCCCATAGTCCAAAAATACAGCACATCAGTGGCTTGTCCACATACACACCATCACATGGTAGTGACTAGTGCCAACACCCCCCTATGCACCATGAAGCATGTGTGTCAGCTTAGTGTCCTCAAATAGCGTAATGGTTTATGAGACACATCCGTGCACCAAAAGGAAACAGTCTATGCAATTTCCTCCTTCTAAGTGTCCTGTGGAATGCAGGACAAATAGTAATTGAACATGACAAAGAGACATGTAATTGTGCATCCCTTGGGAGGGCCGCTATTTGCACACAGTCCCAGGGTCCCTGAACATTAGATGTGTAGAAATATGTGAGATCTTCATTGGTGTTGCATGGGAAAGGCCACAGCAAGATACATGGTACACATCCTTAACACCGGGTGAATGAGTGGTGCACTTTGCTGTTGCTTGCCTTTCTGCATACCTTTAAGGCCATGCAATGGTATGCAGACAGACTTTGCATTGCTTCATTGATATGAGGTGGAAAGCTATTCCACCAGAGCATCATGACCAGTGATACTCCATCAGCACAGTTCACTTGTACATGTAGCCCACAGTGGCGTAGGCGGTTTTGACATGTGCGATTTGTAGGATAGTGTTGCGCATATGCCATGTAGTATGGCACACAAGTACGTAGGCCCACACCTCCTATATATGATCTGTCTCGTTCAGCCCAAGACTAATATGCCAACGTATTCTAACATATTTGACTGTCATGTGCTTGAGAAGTACTTACGCCCCAGTAGGCCATTCCCATGTGTCCCATTCTGGAAGCACTCAATGATGGTGGAATGTTGGAAGATAAAAGGGATCATGAGCACTGCCCAGGTACTTTGCAAGATCATTAATGAAGAGGCCCAAATGGTCTACCATTGCCTGAATGTTCATCAAATAGGTGTGCTTCCTATTGCGGTACAGGTGTGATGTAGCTGCTGGAAGCACAAGTTGTACAAGGGTGCAGTTCATTGCCCTCAACACATGTGAAAATCCTGCAATAGAATAATAGCCTTGCTTGTCTTCCTGTTGTACCTGCGTTGTGTTGGGAAAGAAGAGGTACTGGGGGGTGATAGCATCTAGGATGGAGGGAAGGAAAGCTGAGAAGGATGGCTGGGATACTCCTACCACTTTGGCTGTGGTGGTTTGGAAAGTTCCAGATGCCAGCATGTGTAGTACAACCAGTAGCTTGGCCTGTGGAGGGATGTTGTTGCAGCCTTGGAGCCATCTGGTGCAGAAGGTGGACAATGGACTCTCTACCGAGCTTGTAATGGGCAATGGCGTCCTCCTCCCTGAGGTCAATGAGGGTAATCCTCTGGTGGTATGGCTGCTTCCTCCTCATGTGCTGCCTCCATGCTGATGCTGGAGGTGGTGATGGTGGTGTTCTTCTTGGTGCTCCGAGCTACAGCAGGAGTAGGTCCATGGTGCCGTAGAACTTGCCAGAGTGATTTGGGTGTGTTTTGCTTTTCTTCCAGTGGCCATGCGCCATTTTTCTACCTGATTTTCTGCAACTGTAAAATTCTACCACTATTGGGACTCTGCACCTGTTGTTCCAACAAAGCAACATTTACCAAACTTATTGTAAATATGGCTGCATCAATTTTGTAAGGCTTTTTCAGGGGGGAACACCTACCATGCATATCATTAGCAGTAACTGCCGCAACTGGATCTACTAAAAAATAGGAGTTGGAGGTGAACAGCTGACACTAAAATCATCTAGCTTCACTTTGTAAATATGGCGCCCAAAAAAAGCAGCTGCAGTGTCAAAAAATTCACGATGTGGCAGCAAAAGCTCCTTCTAAATATGCCCAAAGATGCCCTGGGAGGATGGAGGGCCAAGAGGGTATAACAGGAGAGGTAGGACTGAGTTAACTGAACAGCATCCTTTTTTCAGGCTCAGAGGCAGACAGAGAGTAAATCAACACAACAGACAATTATCATACCCTCTCCTCTTTGGGGTTGTTTACAATTCCTGGTCAGGGCTAATAATAACCATTGATGGGAAAAGTTGTGAGAGAGAGAACGCGAGAGAGAGAGGCAGTGCTGCAGCTGGCACCTTCAGGAAAGGCAACAACAGATAGCCAGGACGTGAGAAAGTTTCTTAACACAATCTGATCTGATGAAGGAAAAATAAAATTAGTTATAAAATAACAAGTTCAGGTAATATAGACACAATATAGAAATTGGGTTCTAACCCGGTATAGTAACGCAAGTTACAGTAACCAGCACCCCAGCCACCTGGAGACTGCTAGAAAACCAAAGAGAGATTTATTATTGAAATCCAGGTGAACTAGGAGCAGCATAACATGTATCACTGGGGAGAAGGTGTGGAAAAAATAATTTTCATGGGAACACAAGCCAGGAAACAAGACATGCATAAGGTGAGAAATAAGCAAGAAATCTCAACTTCCCCAGGCAAAATCCAACAAATTGCAAGAATGTAAAATGGGTGTAAACTGAGTGTAGCAAGAGTAACCCACCAACTGCTGTTGCAATGCTGGAATGTACTGGAAACATTGCATAATATCTTGACTCTTCTCTTCATCTCCCACCCCGGAATGCCTAAAATCTAAGCTGCCCCAGAAGTACCTCCGTCTGAGTCCCTGTGGTTGCCCCAACACCATTGACCGGTGCTCCAACCCCCTTCGGCCATAGCCATCATTACTGCTTAATGATTCGCCCAATCCTCTTTGGCTGCCATATTGGTGTTTGGCCTAATATAAAATAAATTCTGATGTATGCATGAGTGGACCTCAAAGACATTACATTTTTTAACCAGACGGGCCTGAGCAATGACTCAATTTAACTCAGTAAAGTTGGTGCTAATATCTGTTAAAAGATGTCTCATTTAGGCAATTACTAGTCAATACAAAATCTAATCCTCGACTTGGGATTTCTAACAGCCAAGCACCCCATTACCCGACAGTGGAAATCACCGGATCCCTCATTCTTGGCAGCCTAGACGCAATCTCTCCCCACATGGGCCCAGGCAGAAAGTGTATCACTGCACAGGACAGACAATTTAGAGCTGCGCAAATACCCCATTGCCACTAATTTGGACACCATTTTGATTGACTTTCAGGCTGATGCACAACCCGACAATGAGGCTCTACGCGAAAAGCTGGAACAATAGATGGTCCAACACCTAATTAATCATATGGCGCCTGAGGACTAGTATACTCATGCATGTGCTCTCTTGACCAAATATGATAGATGTGTGGGACTGGGAGAATACGAGTCCGGGTTTCTTCTCTTTAATTGTTGTATTATTCAACATTGGAATTGTTTGTCCACTCCTTCATGAATAAGCTTGTATTGCATCTTCCCTTCTACGTGGGAGCATTCAAACTAGCCAACACCTACATGCTAATGTATGGCTCATTTCTCTCCATATTTCAATCTTATGCTATGCATGCTTTGCCACCTGACGTGACACTCAGCTTTCTGTGCACTACACTGCCTATAACTAAAAAGATGTCTTGGTATCCGAACGCTTAGTCCTCACTTTGATAAAACCAATAAACAGATTATTTTTTTTAAATATAAAATCTTATATTTGCTCACATTTGTACAAGCATCAGAAATAGGAAACACGTTTTTACAAATATAACTTTAGTTTCCTTGATAATTGCAGTAGGGGTAAGGGAATGACAAACTGCTCCTTTAATCAAGTCTTGTAAATCTGCATTTTATAAAAATCCGAGATTTACTGTAGATTTCACGTTTATATTTAGAGGAGTCTTTAACAGGAAGCAGGGTGTGTTAGTGATGCATTATCCCGAGATGTCCTGTTTATCAGTACATTTGGTGGTGGATGTTTAGTAATCATCTTGTTAATTTTTTAAATGTTATTTGATCCATTAATGCCTATTTCTTTCAACCCTGAACATGAACATGATGCAAAGTGCTTATGAAAATTGTTATCTGACTAACCACTGCACAAATGGTTTTTAAAACGATCATCGGTTCAGGGGGTTTAATATTAAATGGAACTAAGAAAACGTTGCATCCAAGAACTGCCTCCACATTTTTTATTTCAACTGATTTACTATAACAGTGTGCTTTCTGTACACATGACAAGGCATCCTGTTTTAGGTTTAAACCTACATTACAGCCTTATAGCCCGCTGTAGAGGGCTATACAGGCTATTAAAGGCCCTCTCTAGCGTTAAAGGCCCCGAGCCGAAGGCGAGGGCCTTTAACAAGGGAGAGGGACTTTAATAGCCGGTATAGCCCAGCTACGAAGGGCTATAAGGCTATTAGAACATTCTGCCACTAGAGAGCAGAATGTTCTAACAAAAAAGAACAAAGCCTTATGGGAGCGTGAGGGGATTGGAATCCCCTCAGGGTCCTTGACGCCTTTGTTCACAACCAGAGCTGTGAACAAAGAATCATTGGAATGTTGGAGCTCCAGGCTTATACCAGCCATTATAAGCCCGGAGCACTCCATTGTTTTCAATGGAGCTCCTAACATTCCAATGTTCTAATGACTGATAAAAACCCCATTAAAACGGAAACAGCCCTCAACAGTGCAAACACATACACACTGCTAAACTCCTTCACAACCAAAAGCTAAAATATCATTCAAAGAAAGAAAGCAAGAGAAAATGAGTCATTTCTATTTCTTTCTAAAGGATCCAACACAGTGTAATATTTTTATATAAGGTAGCAGAAACAAAAACTGGTCTAAGATGATTCTAGTTGGGTTTTCTGGATTAGGGATATCACTAAAATATTATGTCATCTTCATTTTGTTTCTTCCACTTTTGTGTGCTTGGACTAAAGGTGCAGGGCTTAGAAGTATGATTTAGGCCCCTCTAATAATTTCATACTCTGTAGAGGATCTGGAAATGTTAAAATGAAACTTGATTATTTGGCAGGGTTTCATTTTTTCACTGATCGGTAAAATAGCGTCCTTACATGTATCTTGGCCAATATGCACTACCAGATTTATGCACAGACACAGGATGGGTAAACCCTTTGATACACCAGTCCCCTTTTCTAATGAGTCAGTATTGATAGCAGATGAACTGGCAAGCACATCAGGTATTAAACATTCAATGCAAGGTAGATTAATAAGTGTGCTGTCACTGTGCACATGGGATGGGGTGAAATATGACACAAGATTTTTCAAACACCAACACAATTCATAGCTGCAAGGTGTCCCATTGTTATGTGAAATAACTTCAGATAATCTGGCTTTTTGCCCACCTGCATTTTACTCCCA
Source organism: Lissotriton helveticus (assembly GCF_964261635.1). Classification (NCBI taxonomy): domain Eukaryota; kingdom Metazoa; phylum Chordata; class Amphibia; order Caudata; family Salamandridae; genus Lissotriton; species Lissotriton helveticus. The sequence continues at coordinate 737,820,891 of NC_136057.1, forward strand.
GGGTGTTTTTTGAGCCCATAGTTACAATGTTAACAACAAATTTTCAAGTACCAGAATACAATGTGGTGTTTTTTACACACTCAGGACTGGCTTAAAGTGAGGCTATGAATGTCCACACAAGAGCACCACCACCACTTTAAAAGTATTCCGGTAAAGTGTGCAGAAATGCACTAAAGAGCATGGCTTTAGGTGCCTTAGAATGCAAATTAATCTGCTGTAATTCAGAATGTTAAAGGTTTTGTCAAGTGCTACACATTTAGCAGAGTTGAGCACCCCTACAATGTCATAATATTCATTACAGAGTAGGTAAATGACACCCAACTGTGTCCTGGAATTTGTTTACTAAAACATTTGAATATAGCACTCTTTCTTTGTAATCCATTATTAATCATGTAAATCAGAGAGAGTCCTAACACATTGAGTGTGGGAGGTAATGAAATGTGAGAGAGGGTATGTGAGTGTGAGTGCAAATGCAATACTTTCTATTCTTAAAACACTGTAGCATAAGTCCATTGGACACATTGCCAATGGTAAGACACTGCATACCCTGCATTACATCTCCTTTAATAAAACTAATGATGTGCTTTATAACAGAATACATTGCAAACACTGGAAGAACACAGGGCATATTTACAAGCCCAAATTGTCACAGGAAAGTCAAGTTTTTCAACGTTCCTGTGGTGATATAGGCTTCGCCTTATTTACAAGGCAATGCTAAGCCACTTAACATGATTTAACCATGCAGTGAAAAAAAAGGATCACTGAAACAATATCGACGTCAAGAATATCGAGTTCCAAAAATATCGAGGTAAAAATATAGAATACCAAAATATCGACCGCTTATCTCCAAACAGGTAAGTACAAAAATATTGAATCAAAAATATCGATGTAAATAATATAGTTAGTCAAAATATCGAATTTTTAAAAATGCTTTAAATTAATTAAAAATTAATGAAATAAAAAACATAATTAACTTAAACATACTTAAAATACTTACATAACCTTAAAATTAATAAATAATTAATGTAAGTAAAAAAATATAATAATACAAATTGATTTGTTAATACATATATATATATATAAACGTAATATTAATAAAAAATTACAATATTTTTACCGTAGGATAGCGGAAAGGGTAAAATTTACTATTACCACTCCAGTGAGTGCAACAGTAGGGAAAGCGTTGGATAGCGTAGGGGTAAAAATTACTATTCCAACTCCAGGGAGTGCAACAGTAGGGAAAGCGTTAGATAGCGTAGGTGTAAAAATTACTATTCCCACTCCAGAGAGTGCAACAGTAGAGAAAACATTGGATAGCGTAGGGGTAAAAATTACTATTCCAACTCCAGAGAGTGCAACAGTAGGGAAAATGTTGGATAGCGGCAGGGTAAAATTTACTATTCCCACTCCAAAGAGTGCAACAGTAGAGAAAGCATTGGATAGCGTAGGGTTAAAAATTACTATTCCCACTTCAGAGAATGCAACAGTAGGGAAAGCGTTGGATAGCGTAGGGGTAAAAATTACTAATCCCACTCCAAAGAGTGCAACAGTAGGGAAAGCATTGGATAGCGTAGGGGTGAAAATTACTATTCCCACTCCACAAAGTGCAACAGTAGGGAAAGTGTTGGATAGCATAGGGGTAACAATTACTATTCCCACTCCAGTGAGTGCAACAGTAGGGAAAGCGTTGGACAGCGTAGGGGTAAAAATTACTATTCCCACTCCAAAGAGTGCAACAGTAGGGAAAGCATTGGATAGCGTAGGGGTAAAAAATACTATTTCCACTCCAGTGAGTGCAACAGTAGAGAAAGCATTGGATAGCGTAGGGTTAAAAATTACTATTCCCACTTCAGAGAATGCAACAGTAGGGAAAGCGTTGGATAGCGTAGGGGTAAAAATTACTATTCCCACTCCAAAGAGTGCAACAGTAGGGAAAGCATTGGATAGCGTAGGGGTGAAAATTACTATTCCCACTCCACAGAGTGCAACAGTAGGGAAAGTGTTGGATAGCGTAGGGGTAACAATTACTATTCCCACTCCAGTGAGTACAACAGTAGGGAAAGCGTTGGATAGCGGGAGAGTTAAAATTACTATTCCCACTCCAAAGAGTGCAACAGTAGGGAAAGCATTGGATAGCGTAGGGGTAAAAATTACTATTCCCACTCCAGTGAGTGCAACAGTAGGGAAAGCGTTGGCTAGCGTAGGGGTAAAAATTACTATTCCCACTCCAAAGAGTGCAACAGTAGGGAAAGTGTTGGCTAGCGTAGAGGTAAAAATTACTATTCCCACTCCAAAGAGTGCAACAGTAGGGAAAGTATTGGATAGCGTAGGGGTAAAAATTACTATTCACACTCCAGAGAGTGCAACAGTAGGGAAAGTAAATACTTCATATATGAATAAAAATAAATTAAATACTAATCCCAAATACAAATATTTAAAAGTAATGAACAATTTTATATAATATAATAATTAATCAATTAAAAATAAAAAAATAAAAATTATTATTAAAAATGTATGAAATAATAAATATAATTAACTTAAACATACTTAAAATACTTACATAACCTTAAAATTAATAAATAATTAATGTAAGTAAAAAAAATAATAATACAAATTGATTTGTTAATACATATATATATATATATATAAACGTAATATTAATAAAAAAAATACAATATTTTTACCGTAGGATAGCGGAAAGGGTAAAATTTACTATTACCACTCCAGTGAGTGCAACAGTAGGGAAAGCGTTGGATAGCGTAGGGGTAAAAATTACTATTCCAACTCCAGGGAGTGCAACAGTAGGGAAAGCGTTAGATAGCGTAGGGGTAAAAATTACTATTCCCACTCCAGAGAGTGCAACAGTAGAGAAAACGTTGGATAGCGTAGGGGTAAAAATTACTATTCCAACTCCAGAGAGTGCAACAGTAGGGAAAATGTTGGATAGCGGCAGGGTCAAATTTACTATTCCCACTCCAAAGAGTGCAACAGTAGAGAAAGCATTGGATAGCGTAGTGTTGAAAATTACTATTCCCACTTCAGAGAATGCAACAGTAGGGAAAGCGTTGGATAGCGTAGGGGTAAAAATTACTATTCCCACTCCAAAGAGTGCAACAGTAGGGAAAGCATTGGATAGCGTAGGGGTGAAAATTCCTATTCCCACTCCATAAAGTGCAACAGTAGGGAAAGTGTTGGATAGCGTAGGGGTAACAATTACTATTCCCACTCCAGTGAGTGCAACAGTAGGGAAAGCATTGGACAGCGTAGGGGTAAAAATTACTATTCCCACTCCAAAGAGTGCAACAGTAGGGAAAGTGATGGATAGCGTAGGAGTAAAAATTACTATTCCCACTCCAAAGAGTGCAACAGTAGGGAAAGCATTGGATAGCGTGAGGGTTAAAATTACTATTCCCACTCCAGAGAGTGCAACAGTAGGGAAAGTGTTGGATAGCGTAGGGGTAAAAATTTCTATTCCCACTCCAGTGAGTGCAACAGTAGGGAAAGCGTTGGATAGCCTAGGGGTAAAAATTACTATTCCCACTCCAAAGAGTGCAACAGTAGGGAAAGTGTTGGATAGCGTAGGAGTAAAAATTACTATTCCCACTCCATTGAGTGCAACAGTAGAGAAAGTGTTGGATAGCGGGAGGGTAAAAATTACTATTCCCACTCCAGAGAGTGCAACAGTAGGGAAAGTGTTGGATAGCGGGAGAGTTAAAATTACTATTCCCACTCCAAAGAGTGCAACAGTAGAGAAAACGTTGGATTGCGTAGGGGTAAAAATTACTATTCCCACTCCAGTGAGTGCAACAGTAGGGAAAGCATTGGATAGCGTAGGGGTAAAAATTTCTATTCCCACTCCAAAGAGTGCAACAGTAGGGAAAGCGTTGGATAGCGGGAGAGTTAAAATTACTATTCCCACTCCAAAGAGTGCAACAGTAGGGAAAGCATTGGATAGCGTAGGGGTAAAAATTACTATTCCCACTCCAGTGAGTGCAACAGTAGGGAAAGCGTTGGATAGCGTAGGGGTAAAAATTACTATTCCCACTCCAAAGAGTGCAACAGTAGGGAAAGTGTTGGATAGCGTAGGAGTAAAAATTACTATTCCCACTCCATTGAGTGCAACAGTAGAGAAAGTGTTGGATAGCAGGAGGGTAAAAATTACTATTCCCACTCCAGAGAGTGCAACAATAGGGAAAGTGTTGGATAGCGGGAGAGTTAAAATTACTATTCCCACTCCAAAGAGTGCAACAGTAGAGAAAACGTTGGATTGCGTAGGGGTAAAAATTACTATTCCCACTCCAGTGAGTGCAACAGTAGGGAAAGCATTGGATAGCGTAGGGGTAAAAATTTCTATTCCCACTCCAAAGAGTGCAACAGTAGGGAAAGCGTTGGATAGCGGGAGAGCTAAAATTACTATTCCCACTCCAAAGAGTGCAACAGTAGGGAAAGCATTGGATAGCGTAGGGGTAAAAATTACTATTCCCACTCCAGTGAGTGCAACAGTAGGGAAAGCGTTGGATAGCGTAGGGGTAAAAATTACTATTCCCACTCCAAAGAGTGCAACAGTAGGGAAAGTGTTGGCTAGCGTAGAGGTAAAAATTACTATTCCCACTCCAAAGAGTGCAACAGTAGGGAAAGTATTGGATAGCGTAGGGGTAAAAATTACTATTCACACTCCAGAGAGTGCAACAGTAGGGAAAGTAAATACTTCATATATGAATAAAAATAAATTAAATACTAATCCCAAATACAAATATTTAAAAGTAATTAACAATTTTATATAATATAATAATTAATCAATTAAAAATAAAAAAAATAATTATTATTATTAAAAATTTATGAAATAATAAATATAATTAACTTAAACATACTTAAAATACTTACATAACCTTAAAATTAATAAATAATTAATGTAAGTAAAAAAATAATAATACAAATTGATTTGTTAATACATATATATATATATATATATATATATAAACGTAATATTAATAAAAAAATTACAATATTTTTACCGTAGGATAGCGGAAAGGGTAACATTTACTATTACCACTCCAGTGAGTGCAACAGTAGGGAAAGCGTTGGATAGCGTAGGGGTAAAAATTACTATTCCAACTCCAGGGAGTGCAACAGTAGGGAAAGCGTTAGATAGCGTAGGGGTAAAAATTACTATTCCCACTCCAGAGAGTGCAAAAGTAGAGAAAACGTTGGATAGCGTAGGGGTAAAAATTACTATTCCAACTCCAGAGAGTGCAACAGTAGGGAAAATGTTGGATAGCGGCAGGGTAAAATTTACTATTCCCACTCCAAAGAGTGCAACAGTAGAGAAAGCATTGGATAGCGTAGGGTTAAAAATTACTATTCCCACTTCAGAGAATGCAACAGTAGGGAAAGCGTTGGATAGCGTAGGGGTAAAAATTACTATTCCCACTCCAAAGAGTGCAACAGTAGGGAAAGCATTGGATAGCGTAGGGGTGAAAATTACTATTCCCACTCCATAAAGTGCAACCGTAGGGAAAGTGTTGGATAGCGTAGGGGTAACAATTACTATTCCCACTCCAGTGAGTGCAACAGTAGGGAAAGCGTTGGACAGGGTAGGGGTAAAAATTACTATTCCCACTCCAAAGAGTGCAACAGTAGGGAAAGTGATGGATAGCGTAGGAGTAAAAATTACTATTCCCACTCCAAAGAGTGCAACAGTAGGGAAAGCATTGGATAGCGTGAGGGTTAAAATTACTATTCCCACTCCAGAGAGTGCAACAGTAGGGAAAGTGTTGGATAGCGTAGGGGTAAAAATTTCTATTCCCACTCCAGTGAGTGCAACAGTAGGGAAAGCGTTGGATAGCCTAGGGGTAAAAATTACTATTCCCACTCCAAAGAGTGCAACAGTAGGGAAAGTGTTGGATAGCGTAGGAGTAAAAATTACTATTCCCACTCCATTGAGTGCAACAGTAGAGAAAGTGTTGGATAGCGGGAGGGTAAAAATTACTATTCCCACTCCAGAGAGTGCAACAGTAGGGAAAGTGTTGGATAGCGGGAGAGTTAAAATTACTATTCCCACTCCAAAGAGTGCAACAGTAGAGAAAACGTTGGATTGCGTAGGGGTAAAAATTACTATTCCCACTCCAGTGAGTGCAACAGTAGGGAAAGCATTGGATAGCGTAGGGGTAAAAATTTCTATTCCCACTCCAAAGAGTGCAACAGTAGGGAAAGCGTTGGATAGCGGGAGAGTTAAAATTACTATTCCCACTCCAAAGAGTGCAACAGTAGGGAAAGCATTGGATAGCGTAGGGGTAAAAATTACTATTCTCACTCCAGTGAGTGCAACAGTAGGGAAAGCGTTGGATAGCGTAGGGGTAAAAATTACTATTCCCACTCCAAAGAGTGCAACAGTAGGGAAAGTGTTGGATAGCGTAGGAGTAAAAATTACTATTCCCACTCCATTGAGTGCAACAGTAGAGAAAGTGTTGGATAGCGGGAGGGTAAAAATTACTAATCCCACTCCAGAGAGTGCAACAGTAGGGAAAGTGTTGGATAGCGGGAGAGTTAAAATTACTATTCCCACTCCAAAGAGTGCAACAGTAGAGAAAACGTTGGATTGCGTAGGGGTAAAAATTACTATTCCCACTCCAGTGAGTGCAACAGTAGGGAAAGCATTGGATAGCGTAGGGGTAAAAATTTCTATTCCCACTCCAAAGAGTGCAACAGTAGGGAAAGCGTTGGATAGCGGGAGACTTAAAATTACTATTCCCACTCCAAAGAGTGCAACAGTAGGGAAAGCATTGGATAGCGTAGGGGTAAAAATTGCTATTCCCACTCCAGTGAGTGCAACAGTAGGGAAAGCGTTGGATAGCGTAGGGGTAAAAATTACTATTCCCACTCCAAAGAGTGCAACAGTAGGGAAAGTGTTGGCTAGCGTAGAGGTAAAAATTACTATTCCCACTCCAAAGAGTGCAACAGTAGGGAAAGTATTGGATAGCGTAGGGGTAAAAATTACTATTCACACTCCAGAGAGTGCAACCGTAGGGAAAGTAAATACTTCATATATGAATACAAATAAATTAAATACTAATCCCAAATACAAATATTTAAAAGTAATTAACAATTTTATATAATATAATAATTAATCAATTAAAAATAAAAAAATAATTATTATTACAAATAATTACCAATTAATACAAATTAGTTACCAATTAACAATTAATTAATTAACAATTAAAAGATTATTAAAAATTACAACAAAACAAAACCAATAAATAAATAACAATATTGATTGGTGTTGTAAGCGCAAGAGGCCTGGGGACAGCGGAGGTGAGCAAGAGCGACCTCTAAGCAAGTGTCAGCAGATGAACATGGCGCAGGAAACAAACCCCGGGCAGGCACCAATGCTATGCTCCACGGGCTGCGGGTTTTATGGAAACCCGCGGACGAACGGCATGTGCTCTGTGTGTTACAAGGAACATCTCCAGCGCCAGAATGGGAGTAATGGCAGGATCAGCCCAGCAACGTCGCCTGTCGTTTCCTTACCAGAATCTTCCTATGTTCCAAGTTCGGATGACAATGCGCAGGAAACGCCTCCTACAGAAACCCTGACCGCTGCACCTCCACAAGCCACGCCAGTATCTAGCCAGTCTCCGGTATCTGAACCAGAAGCATCTTCACAAGCGGAAAATTCAACAGATGACAAAATAGTGGCTGAAAATGAAGTCTTCCAAGCGTCCTATTCAGAGAGTGCGCAGAATTCCTCAGAAGAGTTGGAGAAGTCTCCAGACAAACCTAAAATGAAAAAGAAAAACCGCTGTTTTATGTGTCGTAAAAAAGTTGGGCTCACTGGCTTTGAATGCAGATGTGGAAATGTTTTCTGTGGCACTCACCGTTACTCAGATGTGCACAGTTGCTCTTACGATTACAAAGCTGACGCAGCTGAAAAAATCAGGAAAGAAAACCCTGTTGTCGTGGGTGAGAAGGCGCAGAAGATCTGAGTGCCCTGGTGGACGGCCAAGGAGGGCTCACTGACTGGCCCTAGAACCTGTTAGCTCCAGGGCTCTAGAGCATTGTATCTTTGCATAGACTTCTAATCACGCATGTCATCGCAAGAATAGACTTTGGTTTTGAAATTAACTCTGATCATTTTATTCTGATTGCAGTTTCCCCCTTTTTTTGTGACAAAAAAGCCGAAAAGACTTAAGCCACCTCTCCTGCTGGTGTTCCCTCTTTCCAACTCCCATTTTTTGCTTTTACTGAGTGAAGCAGGGGCTCTTTTTATGGCAGTGGAATCCCTGAGCTTATCCAGGAGACTTTGCATGCATTACCTTGCGGTTTCTTTCTCGGTTGTACATAGCTTTCTTCTGCTGAATGAAGTCCCCCTTCCTTCCTGTGTGGCACAGCTGGGAGTTCCTAATTTTTTCAGTCACTACCAGCAGCAGTGACCACAGCAGCTTTGCAGTAAATCGAAGGGGGTGAACATACCAGAGCACATGTGTTTGTGTGGTTTTTTGCATCCTTTACCTATTTATGTGTGAACTGTGTTGGAGCTGTGTGAGCTTTGTGTTGGTAAGCATGTTAAAACATGTGAGCATGTGCGACTGTTTGGGCGCAAGTGTGGGTGTGCTAGCACGGTACATGTGAAGGATGTGTGTTTGTAACTGCACACCTGTGTGATTGTGTAGGTACATCAACTTGTGAGTTTTGGTATGCTAGCATATGCATGTTGAGTGCATGTGTGTTAGTGGATGAGCAGGAATGTGTCCTATGAAAGTGGATATTGATTAGATGAGTGTGTTTGACCAGGGCTTAAAAAAACTTGTGTGCAATTCTTGATTTTTTTTCTTAAGTATTTTATTATAGTGTTTGATTGAGGACTGCAGAACGTGCTGGAATCTGTGAGATGAGAATGTGAAATCGAGAACTGGTCTTTACCTTTCATCCACCGTCTTAACTTTGATTTAATAAAATAATTTTACAAAAATGAAAAAAATAAATAAATAAATAAATATATAAATAACAATATTTAATTATTTACAATTAAATTACATCCCACCCTATTGCCCTACAAACCCACAACCCGCTACAGAAAATACAATAATAAAATTTACATAATTATCAGTTAATCAATTAATTAAAATTAATTACCAATTATATTTTAATTAATTACCAATTAAAAATTTAAATATCAATTAATTCAAAATAAATACCAATAAATACATTAAAAAAATTAAATAATTATATTTAAATTACTTCCCACCCTATTCCCCTATAAACCCACAACCCGCTACATAAAATACATTAATATAATTAACATAATTATCAATTAATCAATTAATTAAAATAATTACCAATTATATTTTAATTAATTACCAATTAATTATTAATTAACGATTAATTCAAAATAAATACCAATAAATAAATTAACATATTTAAATATTATAATTAAATTACTTCCCACCCTATTCCCCTATAAACCCACAACCTGCTACAGAATTATATTACGCAAAAATTAAATACCATAACATTAATTAATTAAAATTAATTATAAAATAAATATACACTTTTCACACATATACTAACATACAAAATGAATATTAACTTACCTCAAATTCGATATTTTTGTTGTCTATATTCTGTCCATTCTATATTTTTGTTGTCTATATTCTGTCATTCTATATTTTTGTTGTCTATATTCTGACCATTCGATATTTTGTCCATTCTATATTTTTGATTCAATAGTAATGCAATTCTATTCGATATTTTTGTAGTCTATATTCTGTCCATTTGATATTGTGTCCATTCTATATTTTTAACTCGATATTAATGTAACTCGATATTAAAAACTCGATATTTTGAATGTATACCGAAAAAAAAGGTTCATTTCACATTATACTTAGCGTGAAAAGGGTTGGCACTGGGTGTTGCGGTGGGCGTACTGCTGCAACACCCATTGATTTTGAAGCTGCCCCATATTTACAAGGGTAGCTTAAATATGGGGCAGTGCCAAAATTAAGATAAAAAAAAACCTGGGGCCCGATGTAGGTCACCAAATACAGGTCGGTAACGGCCGAATTCGGCCGTTACCGACCGGTATTTGGTGATTGAGATGTAGGGGGCTATGTTTTACAGATTCGGTAAATTTACCGATTAGGTAAATTTACCGAATCTGTAAAATACTGAATCGGTAATTTTTCCGATTCGGAAAATTCCTGATGTAGGTAGCACTGTTTCCAGTGCTACAGGCCTTTCAGATTCGGTATTTTACCACCCAATCCAATTGGGTGGTTAAATACCGAATCCAGGTGTGCATGCACATGTGTGCATGCACACCTATGCCATGTGACAGACAGACATGCCCTTAGGGCATGTATGTGTGCCACATGGCACACATGCCTGTAATTGGGGTGCCAGAGGGTGTCAAAGTGACACCCCCTGCACCCTTGCAAAATTCGGTATTTACCGATTTGGTAAATACCGATTCGGTAATGCCCATTGATTCCTATGGGCTTCAATGCCCATAGGAATCAATGGGCATTACCGATTCGGTATTTACCGAATCGGTAAATACCGATTCCTTCCGATTCGGTAATTATAAAATTAAAATTACCTACATCTGCCCTCCTCTTTTTTACCACTTCTTAAATACCGATTCGGTATGAATCGGTATTTAAGAAGTGGTAAAATAGATTTACCTACATCGGGCCCTTAGTCTTAACATGTCACAGCGAGAAGAAATGCTTTATTTCACCTCGTTTTTGCTGTTTTTATGTGTGCTGCACAGTGCAAAATTCCAATTTCTATGTGTGCTGCACAAAGCAGCACATATAGAAGTTACAAATCGCCATTTAAGATTGTTTATGTGCAGGAAAGTTCACCTTTCTGCACATAAACAATAATTCCCAAAACACAGTCACCCTTGCACTGTCACGCACGGGTGCCTGCATTGGCACTAGGCAGCTGTAATTAGCACCAGTGCAGGGGGAAAAGCAGGGCTGCACCGTATTATTGTAAATAAACGGTGCAGCCCTGCGTTTCAAAAGTGGTGGAGCACGGAGTTAACACCACGCTCCGTCACTTTTCTTGTAAATATGCCCCACAGTTTTTTTCTATTTTGCGGGTTAGGCAGCTGAATAAATACTGATAAGTACTGATTTCAAAAGGTTTGAAAAACACTGAAAAACTTGCACTAATATCCACAAAAAATAAACACTGAAAAATAAACAGCCTACACATCACATAGAAAACATGTTGTATCAAATTCTGACTGCTCTAGATCTACATAGCAGGAGTGATTAGATTTGTGACTGGTCTGGTCACATGATTTTGTTATTTTCTAGATTCAAGATCATATTAAGAAACATCCATCATGGGAGATGAAATAATGATGTTCCTTCTTTCCCACAAGACAAATGTCGCTCTGTCCCAAATATGGTGAATGTGGATGTTGTGCTGTGTGCGCAAGGATATATATGTAATACAGACAGGTGGTGGTCAAATTATATTACGCTCGCCAAATTAAAATCTGGCAATCAACCTTTGGTTTAACGACTCCTTAAATATTGTGAGTGATGAGGACATGAGGCTTGTAAATGTACAGAACAAAAGCAACCACCAGTAAGGAAACTAAATTGATTAGTATGTGAGACTCTATTACTTTATATATGTATGGCAACTCTTCCAAATGTGAGGCATTCACTAGTTCCCTTTCCTCCTGGATTAAGAACTTCTGATAGTGAAAAGAATAACACTTGGACTTGGCAGTTACTGAACTCTTAGATTCTAAGATGGAGGGGTTCATTTAAAGTTTGAACGAGGGGGTACATCAAGTTTTGAGCAGGTGAACCACTGAACAAGTACTCCCCTGCCTCATTCGTAGGAGGGTAATTGCAGAGATTACACTGGTGGAACATAAGCTTGCATCTCCAGCGTAAACAGTAGTAGGCACCTCAAAACTCCTTGTATGGGCAATATACAGGAAATCTCAGTGGTTTCGTACTTGAATCTTATAATTTTGACAATTAATTTAGAAATATTTTGGCCCCTGATAGTCACTCATGATAGCAAAAGTTAAAGACAGAGGGCCTCATTTATGGGGTTTTGGCATAGGGTAGTGCCGCAAGTCACTTGCTGCACAGCCCTAGCTCAAAATGGAAGGGCAGGAATGCACCATATTTATCCAATAGGATGGGTTGTATGATGGACCCATGTGTGCTTTACACCTAATTTTATTGTAAAGGCATGATTGGTAAAGGTCTATTCGTGGTAAAGGTAACACCTCAGCCCCCCACCCTGAGCCCTAAAACCCGGCCCCAGTCCTTTAAACTACCCGACCCCAGCCCTTAAAGCACCCCAGCCCAAGCCCTAAAACTGACCCTCAACCCTAAAAACGACCCCAGCCCCAGCTCTAAAAACACCCGGGCCCCCAGCCCTGAAAACTACCCTGGCCGCAATCCTGCCCAAAAACACTCAACTAGCCACAGGCAGAAAAGAAGGAAGCAGGAAGTCCGGACAGCAAGTCTCCAGCACCATCCACCGAAAACAAGGAGTAACACAGTAATTTCTCCTCGCTGCGTGTCCTGTGGGGAGGTGTAAGATTTTGGCTCATCCCCAAGTTTACATGGTTTTGTAAATCTGGGAAGCATTAAAATCTATGGATTTGGTGTGGGTACCTACACAGCAACACTCATGGAATTCCTCCCCAGTGCAGACTAAGGCAAAACAGCGATTTGCGCTGCTTTGCCTTACTCCATATCTATGAGGTCATTTAAAGCCATGGACAGTGGCTTTGCGTGACCTCGTAAATATGATTTTACAGTTTGCACTGCCAGAGCGTCACACAAAGTGATGCTGTGGCAGCGCACGTGGCTTATAAATATGCTCCCAAGAGTGAGCTATTATCTAACTCCTCAGACCTTATTGGTGATAATTATGAGTGTTGACTAAGTGCTACAGGGTTACACTAATGATGAAGGGGAGCCATAGCTCATTGATTCCACTACTGTCAGTGCAAAATATAACACACAAGAGCGTGTATAGGCCTGTACTACATCACTGATAAATCATGTTGCACACTGCAGGATACACCATGTTTATTCAGCCCGGATGTTATGGTATTATAAAAAATATATTGATGTGGTCATCATGCAGAATCTATCTGTCATGTGGATGATCCTATTTCAAAATGTGACGGCTCCCCTGCCCTATTTAAGGCGTGGCAACTGTAACTAAATTTCCTTCCGTTTCTCCGCCATGCTGTGCAATGCTATCACAGGCAGAGATATACAACAATACCTCCATTTATACACTGGAGAAACATCCCTGCACATCAGAGCCATTGTTTTTTGTTTTTGAAAACCAAAATGGTTTGTCAAGGAAAGTAAAAACAACATGACTTCCACTCATTAAACTCTTCTGCCTTTAGAGTAAATGCTGTACCAGAGGTTGCTCCTAAGGCAGTAAAATCCCCGCCAGGGAGACGGGAGTCCTGAAATAGGCCAGAGATGCTGGTGAGTCTATGTAGGAGTCTTTCTCATTACTTTCAAAGGGGAAACCATCTATAATTGTCACCCAGATGTCAAAGCAGGATCTTTAGGTCAGAATATGCGGATATGAAAATGTAAAATGCAATAGGTCATGTTGAACATAGGTATTGTGCACTGTTCAGTCAACCGTCCTATTTGTTTATTTTCACAAATAAACATACGTTTTAACCCGTTTGGTGCTGATGACAGCTCCTGGTCGTCATGAGTTACGGTGGGCGTGTGCTGATGACGGGCGGAAACTGTCATGACCACGCCCCCGCGATCAGAATGTGCCGCACAGGCGCAGAATTGCGGCCGCAGCCAGGGGGTTAAATTGTCACCCAGATGTATTCATCTCCATATTTCCAAGACTGAAGGCTACAATCCTAGGTAAAAATTGCTTCAGGTTTTCTCTCCAGTATGTTGTCATTCTACTACCTCCTCTTTGAGACAGCATGTGTTCCTGATTGTCTTAATGACCAAAGGTGGTTCAGACGATTCATCTGCTAAAAATATTAAAACCACTATGCAAAATAATCCCAGGAGTTGCTCTTGCCCATGTCACCCTCATGCTATGTACATGAACAGGGTGATTGAATGTTATTTGACACTCCCACAGTGTAAAATGTTTTTGAAGGCAGATGTTGTGTATGTATTAATAAGGTTTATGATAATAAAAATAAATACATAGAGCCTGGTGTATTGTCACAATATCCTCCAATTACGCTACTCGTCTTTCTTGGTAAGACATTGAAGAATTGTGGAGGGGCAGCTAACCCCCAATATATACCTTTACTAGGCTGTCACCAGTTTGGAGCCCATTCTGGATGCCAAACAGAGAAGTCATGGTGGTCCATAATGCTCTGCCCCTCAGTGATGATGGAGGTGCCTGTCATTTTGTTTTATTCTACCTCTTAGCCAGCCTGGATGATCAAGCATACGACTGTTTCTGTTGGGCATGTTTGACTGTCACTCCATTTTCTAGCCAATTGTTTACAGTAAGTGAAAAGTCAACCAGATGAGCGTGACCTCAGCATTTCCTTGGATTTTGCCTGTCCCTAGCCACTACTGTTTATGTTGTGCGGAGAGCCGCTGACTGAGTTATTGCATCAGCGCGGCCTCGGCATGCATGACACTCAATTATATCTGTCATAGCTATGGTCACCATCACAAAGGATATATAAACAGACTTTGGACTGAGTCCTATATGGTCCTGTATTTTTTAAACGAATCCAGGAGCAGCAGAGCTTCTTCTACCTAGGAAGTCCCCCATCTTGCTGCTCCATTTGTGGCTGGGGTAACGAGCTTAGTCTGGATGGAATCCCTGCTTTCCTGTCTTCTGTAAAATCTCTTTGATTCAGTTTAAGCTCTTGCCTGGTTAAGACCTATCAAATAAATAACAGAGTATCGTCAGCTAATTATTAACTTTGCCTCTTTTGCTGCCTGATGTCTTTTGTGGCAAGTTAGAATTTTAGACTCCTGGTATAGGCTTTCGTTCTGTCATGGGTGGGTTCAAATAATGCATTGTTTGGTTTGCTGCCTTTCCTCACACATCCACAGCACCACTAAGAGCTATTCTCCATTTTGCAACCAGACAAATCTCTGAAGCTAGTAAGCTGCCTCACGTTTGAGGGTGGGGAGTGTTGTGAAGTCTAAGACCTTGCCAATTTTTCTTGAATAAAGATGGTAACATAAAGACAAATAAAAAATGGGGCAAAAAAAGGGGCCCTCTACTGCAGCAGGAAGGCTCCCAGCTGCTTACCATGACTTGAACTCCACCAAACACTTATCTTTTGTCCTGCAGGATGTTCCTGTACTGGACATCCTGTAGCAGCAACATAAGAAGCTGCTGAGCAGCAGCTATAGTTTTCAGGCTGCCACCAAGGTTTACGACAGGTGTCTACAAACTGTTGATGAGAAGCTACCAGAAACCTTCAGAGTAGCTCCCAGCCTTGAGTTCATTTTTAACTAAGAACTGCAATAAATACGTTTTGAGTTTTCCTTTTAAAGTTAAGGAAAGGTTATGTTTATTTCACATTATTATCAGGCTGCAGATAGCAGAGCCTGATGATGAACACTGTTCAGTCAGATTTATGACCCATGTGAGTCAGAGCTTCAGAATGAAAGTTATTCTCAACTCAATACTGGAGCATGAAAACAAAATCATATTTCTAAAGGTTTTTAAATGAGAGAAAATTACAATGAAGAGTTAACTTAATGATTACATTAACTCTTCATTTGAATGTTTTGCCTTTCCAAAGTGCCAACTGTCATCTTGCTCCAGTGGCTGGTAGACACAGTACCATATTTAGGACTGACAAAAATTGCCATTTTCTTTTAAACAAGGAAATTTAAGGATTCTATGAAACATTGTCTTAATGTTTTTCTCTACTTTAAATGAAGCCAATTAAGTGCTAACGTTTTATGAAGCATGTTTCTTCACGTTAACTTCCTCATATTTAAGCAAATGACTGTGTTTTTCTGTTATAAATATGGCACAGTGTCTACAAGCCACTGTGAGTAACATGTCTACTGTTTGTAATGACACTATGACACAGGAGAAAATTAAAATGAGTTTTATGTATTGCATATAAACATAAAGTTAACTATTCAGTTGAATTGTCACCCATTTCAAATTTTCAAATGTACACATAGCAGGCATATTGCGACCAGTTGCTGGTAGACTCGCTGCCATATTTATAACTGAAAAATACAGCCATTTTTTTTTTAAATGGGAGAAATCAAAAATGCAGGAAAATGTTCCATCAAGTGCAGAAAAATTATCCGTATTATGATAATTTTTGCAGAACTTAATTCTGCACTTTAAATCTCTCCCATCTTTAAAATAAAATGGTTGTATGTTTGTTTTGTACATGTAACGGTGCCACAGATGGTGAAAGGTATGTCCTATGCCACAAGTAATATGATACAGGCTCTCAGTCACCCATATACATATATAATATTTATTCATGCATATGTTCATACATGCCCACAATCCATTCACTCACTGACTCAAATGGCACGCCTATCGTATTACCCCTAGTCAGAGTATTTTGGGCAAACTACAGTATCGGGCCCCATGGACATTAGGTTTAAAGTTCATGAAGCTGGGCGAAGGGGTGTCTGGTAACAATGCACGAGTTACTTTGCCTTCGGTAGCTCGTGACGATTTTCACTGAAGTAGCTCTCATTACAGAAAAGGTTGGAGACCTTTGCTCTATGTTATGCACAGGAAATATAGGAGAATTGAGAACATCTTGCCATTAAGCCAAACGCAGGCAGGGTAGAAAGAATAACTTTACCTTCAAGCCATCGCCTTCAAGTAAACTGAGGAACTTTGGACTGGAGTGGGGGTGGTAGTAGCAACAGCAGACAGTATGTATTTTGCTACAGTTACCAGCCAGGAGGAATACATTAGTGAGGGACCAAAAGTGGAGAGGGATATGGTGGGGGATTGTAAACTCAATAACTTGGAAATGCGCCAGAGAACTGGCAAATAAAAATGAAAGTGTGCCTGATTCACAGAGGTAAATGTACTACTTTTTGGTGTTTACAAACTACATGCAGAGCCTTATGATCTGCTCTACCTATACATGTGTGCAGAGTTCTCTAGACCTGGAAACGCTGCAGTCGGGGCGGAAAACGAAAAGTGTAAGTTTACCTTTGTGAATTCGGCCCAATGTAATTGCTTCTATCTTTCCAATTCATTCTTTATGTAGTAAAGTCTATGCGACTCCTTTCAGAACAGTAATACATAGTAATTGTTGGACCCGGGACTTCCGGTCCATTTAGGGTAGCATGGTCCTGGGTGGAAAGGTTAAATCTAGAAGGCGACTGTGTCGTGCTTGCATTACACACTCTACAACACCCCAGTGCAAACCCACCAAAAATAACACCACACCATCTTTGTTAGTCATAAATTAGTGAGACTTTATCTGATTATATTGAGGCAGTAAAATAAATGTAAGTTTCACTGTAACTAGAATAGGTCTTTCAGCAATTCACTTGGAGAGTTAGTCACACTAATTGAATTTTACAACACACTTTCTTTTGATAGTCAGCATTAGGTTTCTCAATACATTCACTTAAGCAAATAACCGGCAATATTCATCATCCATAAATCTATAGGAACATATTAATAAGTACATTTAGTTTAACCGGCTTTTGAGTCAGAATGAGTATATATTTAAAGGAAGAATATGACAAGTTTCTTTTATAAACTCCTCTGATGTCTTCTAGGAGGCTTATTTCAAAGAGGGAACTTAGAGTCTAGGCCTACTCTTTAACTTGCTTAGGGCAAGCTTGTGGCACCCCCAATCTCCTTAGTTCGCCCCCTTACTTGTAGACTTGTCCCTTGCTGCTCCTCCCTCCTCTGAACCTCCCCTCAGATACCTGTGCGCCCGAATGGCGCCCTCTTATTCCTTTGGAGGAAGCAAGTTGACTAGGCCGCTCTTCCCCCGTCCGCCCGCTCAGGTTCTTCACCACTTCACCTGAGGTGGGACGGGGGTAGCAGGTGAGCGGAGATGCGAAGGCCTCCTCCGATGGGCCTCCGTGCGCTCACTCCCGATCACCAGGGCGCCGGGCGCCCGAGGGCCGCTTCAGCCTCCGCCTTCCTGCGGAGACCCGGCTTGAACTGCGTGAGGCGGCGTGCTCGGCGAGAGGGGGCCGGTAGTTCAGCGGCCCCGTCCAGCCTCTTCCGCGGGATCGCTCGGCTCCTCTTAGCACCCAGGTCAGCGACACAGCAACGCCTGTCAGCCCCAGCACCTCGACGACTCAGAAAGGTCAAAGAGGGGGAGGGGTGGGCCTGGAACACAAAGCGCTGAGACTTCTTGGCTGCCCACGGCTCTGGCACAACAGTACACCTAAACCCGGCCGAACCAGGCAAGGGCGGAGGTCGAGATCACTCTTCACCTCAGAAATCTTAACCAAAGTCCCCTGTTTCTTGATGCTCTTGGGGTCCACTGCCAAGGTCTCTGGGTTGGGGAAGACCGCGCTCACCGGCGGTTGGGTTGAATATGTTTTCTTGACGAATGGTCACACAGGTTTGTAAGGTACAGTTCTTTTCACATAGGCAGGGTCAGATCAACAGGGAGGAGGGCAGCACCCATGACTATCTCTCAGCCCCTAGGAACCATCAGATTAGCCCATGACACAATCCCCCAGACGCAGTTGTCTTAACTCCAGCCAGCCCAGCAGTGACAAAATGGCCGCCCAGTGTCCACCCTTATATAGTCTGAGCCCTGGTCACTAGAATGGCCTGGAAGGTTCTGGAACCCTCCAATGTTATCCTATGGCCCACAAGCTCTGAGGTAATTCCTGACAGGCATCCATCTTAGGAACTCATCCACCATTTTAAGAAGGCGCACCTGTACCTCAGCACTGAATAGCAGTGGTGGGGCACCCAGAGACCTAAAAAAAAAATAGGACTGGTGGAAAAAATAATGGAAGGCAGAAAGGGATCGCGAAAAAAAATTAAGGGAGACCACCCAAAAGGCTGACAGGTCTAACAGTAATGATCTGTAAGGTGTCTTGGGAAAGGAAGTCACACCCGTGTAGAGGGGCCCTGCCTCAGTTGGGGCATTGCCCAACTGATATTTTGGCCCCCTGCTCCCCAATTAAATGTATTAGAAACTGTACATTCACATTAGAAATACTGAGCTGGCGCTGGCCGGGTGCAGCATGTAACTGTCAGGTGCGGGTCGTGTCCTGGAGAAGCCAGCCAAGCCAGTGCGGGCCTGAAGGGGTGGGGCTGCTTTGTCATATGTCCCGTGCAGGCCAGTTGTCATTTTTCTTATCTTAGCAAAAGCATGTTGCAGATTGTGCTCTGCTTGCGCACGTTACCATACAAACTTATTTTGTTTTGTGCCACACTGTACTTTCAAATATAACCTGCTGTTGTTTTCGTGTTCTGTTCTTTCCTGGGATTTAGTCTGAACACTGTAGAAACCGTCAAACAACATTTTCACGATAGTTAAAATAAACATGTTAAACCTTCCTTGTGTCTCTGTCATAACTTATTGTGGACTAGTACGAGTGTGAGAGCGAAAGAGTGTGTCCTGCAAATGCAATTTTTGAGAGGGTCGGAAGTGTTGTGTTCTGGGCATCTAATCACTTGTTCCTCTGTGAGTGAGTAGGACGGCAAGTGAGACACTATAGACAGTAGGTTCTAGGCTCATGGGTACTCAGGTGGCAGGATGACTCAGTCCCTGCCTACTAAGGTTCTATGTTCCCAAGCACAGTTCTGTGACTCTGTAGAATCCCTGCAATAGTTTGACTGCAGCAATATTGTCAACAAGCCAGACAGACACCCGTATATAGCCAGCGCACCTGAGTGCACATGTGGGGTTGGACTGCCGCCTTTCTCGAGCTAGCTAAACATGAACATTGGGGTTCTCACCAACGGCGCACATTACTGAGTCATGGGTGACTCAAAGCCACAGTCCCCGGTCTAAGTAATGAGTGTGAGGGTCCCCGCCCCAGCCAATCCTGGTGCTGCTGCGCGTCAGGATTGGCTTGGAGATGTGATACTAGGGACTGTGTGGACTGGATCAATGTGCATGTGACCTGAGGCAGCTCAGGGGTGGGAGGAGGCTGTCTCTCAGACTCTCACAGTCTTGTGTGGCACGAAGAACGTTTGGTCACAGACGTTGGTTAATCCTGCGGCACACATTTGGATTTGAAATGAGTCTGTGCTGAGTACAGTTTCCACAGTTAAGTTAGTTGTTACGTTTAATTAAATTAGTGGTGAGTTGGTGGCCAGGCAACTCCACATGGAAAACTGCTGAAATAAATATGTATAATCTTCGAGGAGTACTGGGCTGACTGTCTGGCGAAGAAGCTGGCATAGGCACAAAAGAGTATATGTATTGTGTAACCCCAATCGGTGCCAAATACTGTTTTTGTCTTTCTACTCATTACAAAATACAAAAACAGTATTTATCGCCGGTGGGGGTTACACGTACTTTTAAAAATGATTACTAAGGGCCACGGGCTGGAGTGTGGTGCTGCGGTAATAGTACTATGGGCAGCGCCATGCGACAGCCTGAGGCCCTAGTTGCTGCTGTTCGGTTGCTTTGCTTGGTGCAATGGGGCCAGCTGGTGCCACGTTTCTAGCCAGGACTGTCAATGAGCAATTTGATTCCAATTCTCCATTTGACAAAGACCTGATTATATCACACAAGGTCAAATGTTGTTTTTTAAGGCATGTGGAGATGCCTAGAATCACAGAATGTTGAGCCAATGCACGTCGATACTCAAACTTGATTTCTCAGTTGCAAGGTCAGCAGCTCTGTCCGAAAGGCCAGAGCTGGCGACTTTGGAGCTGTGGAATCAGGTTCGAGTCTCTGCATCAGTTCAACATTCTATGATTCTGGGCAAATCACTTAATCTCCCCGTGCCTACTAAAAATATGAATTTCTTGTGCTCATGTAAAGCAACCGCAAAACGTTTGGGTCAAGTTCTTACTATATAAACTGCAAAAATAGAAAAAATAGAGACTCATCCCATCCACCCCCCCCCCCCCCTTGGGTGACAACACTAAATCCTTTTACATTCACTTAGTAGGACTTTGACCAAATATGGGCAGTAGTGTAAATTCTGAAGAAGGAGGAATGCAATATTAACTCATTTCACAGGTGAGGAAAGGCATCAATTTGACTTAAAAATGGATTTACCATTGAGCAGCAGGGCTCTGCCAATTATCACTTTCTACAGATTGGATTCTTTGGGGTTTTGTAATGCACCAAGCTTGCCACTGAATCTCAAGGCTTAAATCGCTTCCTTCGACAAATATGTTCCTGTGGCTGCTCTCTTGAAATCCATTTGCTTGTAATCTCGTACAGTTCCATTTTTATTGCCACCCCCTTCTCCACTGAACTCCTATATGACATGCCCTCCCCCAGCTCCCTACTGGCCTTTAATGTTACATGATGTTGTATTTGTAACTCACCGCTGACACAATGCCCTGCTGTAATATTCTCTCGCTGTTTGGATTCAATAATTACAGATTTTTTGCTGTTTTTCTTCATCACTATTCCAGGTTTCCTTTTCTCATTGATATCTTACCCATCCCTTCTTTTTCATTCCATCCCCTTCTTACCTCTCCTTCTCAGTTCTATTTTCCTCACTTATCTCCTTTCACTTCTCCCTCCAGTTAACAGAGTCCCACGCACCAGCACCAGTGTTTATGCCATGATTGACAGCTCTGGAGCTGATGCTGAACGCATTGCGAGTTTCTTATAGTGCCTGTCAGTCAGTCAAAAACATGTTCAGAATACACAACCATCCAATCCTTGGCCTCTTTGCTGCTTCCACCTGGACTTTGCCATGCTGCTGCTCTAAAGAAAACTGCTGCAGATCGATATGGACGTGCTATGATAGAAAGGGGACTTTGCCCCTGAACGGTATTGTTTTTGGGGTACTTTTTGCCTGAATACTCTTAGGACCCTCATTAGGACCATTAGTATTACACCAGGGGACAACTTTGTGAAAGGAAGGGAATGGTATCTTCCTAGCTCCTCTGAATATGATACTCTTGGAAGTCCTTTAACTAATTGTTTGCTGAGTATCTATTTTCCATATAATGATTGTCCAAAGTTTACGTTTTCCTGCCTTTGGCATGTTCTGTTCTGGATCGGAGGAGCACTTTTACCACTTGTCTTTTGGAATATTGGGGCTTAAATTAGATCCTTTTTGTCCTGAGGAAGACCCTTCTTGATGTATCCATATGCACAGTTCCAGGGTAGAAAAGTCGACGTATTGAGCAGTCTCATGTCCAGGTCGACCATAACAATAGAATGAACGGACATTGCGAGTTATAGTGGAAAACCAGAATAGGACAGAGAAATTTGTGTTATGTTTCTCTCTGTTTGATTTCGACATGTTGTTTGTTTCACCAATTGTCACATCAGTCACTTATTAATTTTTGGGTGTGATTTCATAGTTCGTTTTCTTTTTGTGACAGCCCATGTAATCAACTGTGTGGAAAATCTCACTTGATAAAAATGTAATGGAATATTCATTCATTGTGCGCTGTGTTTGGTGTGCTCCATATATCTATGGTAACCATTGTAAATGCATTCAATAACTTTTGTTTATAGGAAATGATTCTTGGCTCTAATAAGTAATTCTTTTGCTCTACCCAACGGAACTATTTGTAGCTCCTTATCTTTGCAGAAAAAGCTCATGTATTCAATTTGTAATGTTGATCCTGTGCAAAGGTGTATGATGGGGCCTCCATCATGGGGGTACACAGGGGCATATTATCAAGTAAGGGTGTTACATTATCTCCGCTTTTATCGGCAGGAAACTGCCGATAAAGCGGCGATAATGGGCTTGATAATATGCTCTATGAATTTCAATCGAAGCCCATGTTAGATGTCTTCGCATCTAACATGGGCTTCGATTGGAATTCATGGAGCATATTATCAAGCCCATTATTGCCGTTTTATCGGCAGTTTCCTGCCGATAAAAGCGGCGATAATGTAACACCCTTACTAGATAATATGCCCCACAGTCTTTAAAATAATGACAAGGTGATTGTAAAAGAAATTGAAGTGCTTGCTCGCTTCTTATAAGCCATTCCTAACCTCTACGTCTCACCACTTTCAAATGTCAATAGCCGCCACTTTCTGTATAGAAGTTAAATAAACACAACAGTGTGGGCGCTAATTTTCTGATTAATAAAAATAACACACTATTTGAGGCTACTGCTAATATTGAACCATGTTTACTTTGTCTTATATCTTGTTTAAACATCATTCTATGTCATGTGATATTGATGATTCTGTTTCTCAGCAGAAAAAGCTTTCGGCGAAAGTCTCCTGAATGTACTAAGCCAAGGACAAATTGTGCACATCTACTTCTGAATCTATTAAACTGTATAACCAAGACTGTGAGAATGATCGAACAATAATGTTTTGGTGATGGGAATATCACTGAATGTAATCTATGTAGAAAAGCTCTATATATGAGTGCATTTCCCTCATGACAGAGAGGCCCTACTCCCATTCTTAGACGGCGAATCTAAGCCGATTTTCATACTCAACTGAATTCTTTTACTTATGATTTATATGTTATGCTGCTAGTTTACCGATGGTATAGTCTGTATTTTGAATTTAAATCTTACATAAAGCATTAAAAAAAGATCTACTGTCAGAATGTTTCAGAAGTATAATGTGGGACCGTTTTGATTTAAAGTGACAGTTCCAGTTGGGGAGCACCAAAATCCTAGCTGTAGGGACTACACTGCTCTGAAGAATGTAACTGTGGAGCTGAAATTGTATGGCATTAGTTGCCAATCTACACGCCGACATGACAAACAGGGTTGTTAACCCTGTGAGAACTATAGAGTGCATAGTAAAATAAAACGCTGGTGCCCCTCCCCCCAGTAGAATGTGAATAGGGGCCCCTTGGCCCTCCTGTATCTCACTGATGTTCATTGGCTTTGATCTGAATGGGGGTTCCCTGAAGGGTTGGGGCCTCCTGTGCCACAGGGACCTGCATTACGCCCCTGATTGCAGACCTACCATGTAAGGTAGTGAACGAAGAAATGTAAACGTAGGCAACTTGAGAACATTATTCCCTTGGCTAGCATTCAGTTTATCTTCCCGTACTGACGTCAAGGCCGCTGAGGCTTGTTGCTCTCAGCTGACTGCCCCTCTCTCTACTTTGATCCGAAGGACTGAGAATTCTTCATCGCGAACCAGATTTAATAATATCAAAAGGCACATGATATTTACCATTTTGTGAACTCAAACTGATCTTTATTTTAAAACTTAAGTGAAACAAATATTTGGTGAGTGGCCTGGCCTGTATTTTCCCGTTCATCGTGCTTTCAGGACGGTTGTTCTGCATGGCCCCGGGAAACAGTGTGCCAATGCGGTGTTTAACAGCTGCCCCCGCCCCACACACACACACACACACAAACACACAATCAAGGCACTGGCACAGAAACCGATAATCTGTCCTGAGAACGTCTTTTTCTGTTCGGTACCCCTGCTGCTAAATGATAGCTTCCCCCCTTCCCTTGTGGGCAAATAACGCGGGATACAAGTCCTCGGGGTAAGACTGTAGGACATAAACGTGTGCAGGGCTTAGAAATGCGAATCAAACTTTTAACAAGGCTTTTTTAGCAAACTCCTTACTTTTGTGTTTCCTCATTTTTTATTCAATGGTATATTAATTGCAATAATACTCTGGTGATACGACTGAACACCTGTAAGTATTGCCAAGGCTTGATTGCTTACAGTATTTAGTTTGTACATTCCGGAGGGTTATCGCCTATATATTTTTATTTAAGTTTGTCAGTGGCCTAATTTATTTATTTTATTTTATTTATTTATTTATTTTCAAGGTTTTATATAGCGCTACTCTACCCGGGGGTATCAGAGCGCTTTACAAGATAGGTAAACAATTACAATAAAGTAAAACAATGTGCATTAAAACATGAGTTACATAAAATAGGGTAATAGAATGTGCTGGGTGTTTAGGGGTGATGGAGATCAAAAGGGAGTGGGGGTGTTGAAGTTCAGAGGGAGAAGGGAGTGAAGAAAAGGGGAGAGGCAGAATGAGAGGCGGGGAAGGGATTGAGGAGGAGGCGAGAATCAGGGAGCAAGGAGTGTAGAGAGTCAGACATCAGTGAGGTTAGGTTCCCCAATATTTGGGGAACCTAACCTCAACCATGCAACAATTATTATATCTGTTGGAGGAAAGAGCAACCAACATTCACCATCCACACAGGGCAACAGATAATGATGATGAAATGCTATAACATTTTCAGCAAATTCATGCATCCCAATTGTAAAAAGACACTCACTGGCTTTTAATCAACCTGAACAACTCTCTAAAATAACAGGTTCCTTTAACTGTAAGGAAGATGCGGAAAAACCTAAATACCATACCGTAAAACATTCAGAACAATCTTCCACATAGGCCAATGTCTCAATGACTATGTACCAAGCATCTCTGACAAACAACATATGCACATGCCATGGACATTAAGGAGTGTTTATCTCTGGCCTATCCCTATCCATTAAAAAGTGAATTATGTTGGGGTTCTATATTGTTAGAGGTCTTTCTGTTCAATGACTGGCATTCACATTTGTCTGGATGTTTTAGGATGTCTTGTATTGTTGCATGCTTCTAGATATTTATCTGCTTTTTCTGCCATCACAGTTCTCACCTACCAGATGTTTGAAACTTTTCCTCACCAATTAAATAGTAAAAGTAGTATCTACCTGTGGCTTCCCATTTTGCACAGTGGATGAGAAACCGAGTTTCATTTTCTATGAGGTCCATGCTGCATCACTTAACATGTATTTCTACGTTTTCCATGTAATTGTTGCAGTTTGAGAGCAATGGGAAGTACTGTAGTGGGACACATAGAGCAAATGTTTCAGGTAGGCACATTTATCTCCGTGTATCTTAAAATGAAAGCAGCAGGAAATCCATGTGAGTGTTCGATCAGATGAAACAACTGCAGTAGTAGGCAGTGTCACCCTCTTCCTTTCCTACATAGTTGCCAAAATTATTTCTGAACTTTTCATCAGCAACAGAAAATTCATTTACACTCATAATATATAGAAGAAGGGCACCCATGTTCTCCCGGATATTGCCTTCTTCTATGTCTATCACCTGAGTGAAAGAACGGATGAAAAATATTAATGCAAATGATATTGCATTGCTAAAAAAAACAGTAGTCTGACAGTAATCAGTTTAGTCCATTAAATCATGTAAGGAAGATGCATTATTCCATTCTTGCTTATATTCTAAATTCTTCAGGAACACCAAGTGGTACATCCAACAACGCACTGTACAGCCAACACGTGTTTCGTCACAAGCGTGACTTCTTCAAGGCTCTAATCATAGTAAATACATTCTTATGTCATAGAGTTTACTCAAGTCTAAGATGACCAAAAGTAAATATGCTTCCACCAATTCTACTTTATTTGATGACAGTCTCTTTAGCAACAGCTA
Source organism: Lissotriton helveticus (assembly GCF_964261635.1). Lineage (NCBI taxonomy): Eukaryota > Metazoa > Chordata > Amphibia > Caudata > Salamandridae > Lissotriton > Lissotriton helveticus. The sequence continues at coordinate 737,847,374 of NC_136057.1, forward strand.
ATGTGGTATATCACCAGTAAATATGTGCTAGGCTGAGAACTTACAGTTCGTTGCTTGGGTGATCCAGATTGTTGCTTGACGCCGACGCCCACTGCTGCGGTCCTTCACAGACGAGCGAGCGAGAAGGAAGCGCTGACACGCTGACATCACAGGCCCCCCCACCTCCCCCAGAGCTCCCACTAGCTGCCTCGCCCGACCCCCACAATGTTGGGGCCCTTATACACGGGAGGTCAAGAGCGCGGCTTCACCCCCACAGTGCGCTCCATCTCTACAGCGTGGGGGCATTATGGTGCAAAGGAACAAAGGTGAGCACAGCTTAGCTTGGCTACAGCAGGCAAGTGCGCCCATTATTAGCTGCACAGCACACCACGGAGGCGGCCTGATCAGGGCCTCTGACCCGCCCTGCGAGTCCCGCTTGCCTCTCTCATCCTGCTCTCCATCTACCCCCTACTCCCCACTGTCTTGCTATCCAGCGGGGGACAAATCCACACTTTGGGGGTAGTGAATAGGAGTCAACATCATAACCACGCCCTCCTTCAAAGGTCACAATCTGTAAAACCCCAACACCAACAAACAGAAGTGAGGAGAAGCAGCCCCACCAGCAGAGGCGCACAAAGCCCGGGGTCCAACAACAGGGAATCAACAACAGCAAGCCAAGTAAACGCATAAACCCGCAGCGTCTAATTACTTCGCAGCACACTTGGCCGCCATCCCCTAGCCAAAACAGCCAAGCCACACTAACGCTTTCATTCAGCAAAACTCAGGAAAATATTTAAAATAAAAAGGGCTGACTATATACGACCCCCGAAGATATTGCCAATAGCCATCCTTCAATTTATAGGAACACCAGGAGCAAATCACTCACAGAAAGCTTAAATGAATTACCTCAAGATGCAGATCTAAGGGGGTCGATCAGGTATTTCTTCAGGACAAACGGCACCGCCAACATCAACCAGGGCACCACCAAGGATGGGCAGGAGCAGGCAGCCCAGAATATACCACTTCATGGCCAGGACCCACACACCACCCAAGAAATCAGCTCTAAAAGGCAGATTGAACAGCCCTCAGCCCTCACTCTGACACTTATGGGTGGTTCACCTCCCGGTCTTAAGCCCAGTATTGAACAGGAAACGGCCAACTCCGCCTGCATACAACCAGATGCACGCCGACCAATGGATTACCCAGTGCTCAAAATCCTCTATCATCCAGAGACAAGGGACACAACTCTACAACGGGCAAGAAACGAGTTACACCTCTGATCAAAGCAGATCACGTCGCGGTGACAAGGGCACAAATCCACCAGTCTAAAGACCATGACCATGGCCTAGTCCTCCAGAGTGCGGAGAGCACAGATCCTGAACCATCGCCTACAAGCACTCGGCCGCAACCAGATGACCAGCGCCTAGAGTCTCCAGCAGCAGGGGGAATTACAGCTTCATTCCTCCAAAATCTGGGCCAAAGAACCAAGAGAACCCTAGAATTAACCCCAAAACATCTAGGGTGGGGTCTACTAGGGACTCCACGGATCTGCAACGCAAAAGTAGACCATCACACTCTCAGCGATAGCCCAGAAGTAGATCTGCGGAAAACATCCACGTTTGAGACAAACAGCGCCACCAATAGAGCTCTATTGTGGCAGTCAGCCAAGATGGAAGTCCAATTAGATCTCCTGCAATTGATTGCTGGCTGCCTAGTAAATATAAGGTCCAGGGTGTAAGAACTGGAAAACAGGATCGCCGAGTACTTGCTCTCCAACCCGGGGGATGTTCCTGCTCCTGTTCAATCCTCATCGAAAAATGAGCATCTCTTCCCAAGATCCTAGTGGACATAGTAAAGACAGTCAAAGCAAGAAGGGAAACTCCGTCTTTGAGCAACATAGACGACAGGGCGACCGCAAAGAGCTACCACCCGGCTGTTAGACAATCAGAAGCTATTTGAACCCGACTCAAAGACATCAGGCGGACCGGATCAAAAAGGGCCACATAGGTGCAAGGATTCTGCTTACAGAGCTAAAATGGCACAAGGCCCCAAAAGCGAGGGAACCGAGGCAGCAACGTCTCGGCAACCGACCCGCAAGAAGCTACTCCTGACAAAACTGACATTCCTGAACCCTCACTATCAAGGAGAGCAAAAAAGATGATGAAGAAACAACTGAAAAAACAAAGCTAAGAGGGAGGCAATTGAAGGTAAGGAAGACCGATGATCGACCCCCACAAGGAAATCCCAAAGCCAGCCAGCTCTACCCAAACTTCATAATCAAAAACTAGGCAAGAAGGCACCTGACATTGTCCCACCTTCTGGAGAACAGCAAAAGCAGTCAATCATATTAAGCAACCCCACTGCGAAGGGTCAAAAGCCGCAAATAATTTCAGGGTGGCTCTCAGGGAATGAACCGACAGCAGGAGCAAGCCCTGCACCTGCCGAAAAACCCTCCCTACAAGCGAGTCTACAGTCCTGCTGCAGCCGGACTGTCCAAAAGTACTCCAGCTAAGCCCTGCGCACCAGTCCGGCACCAGGAACATTCAAGGCCAGAGTATGAGACCCAAAGCAGGATCGGCCACAAGCAAACAAGGAAGCATAAGCTTTGGATCAACCTCCGTTGTGCATGACCTAGGAAGGGATAAAATGGCCCAAACCTCGGGCACACCAACCATTGTCCACGAGGTTGTTCGCACTCCCAGATTCAACAGCACAGGACAGCACAACATTCTGAATCGGTCCAACATTCTCTGCCTCTTTAAACATCTCCCCGCACTAGACCAGCTACTGACTGGGGATTTAGAATGGGTGAGATTCTTGAGTATTGCGGGGGACACACATGGCGAATCAACAGTGGTGGGCCTGAAGAAAAAGGAAACACTACAAGACATCCTGAACAATTCCACACAACTCGCCGAATGGGGCATTGACGTCCAGACTCTGTCTCACCCAAAATACCCACACATTTTAGCACCAGACAATGGGGTGAAGGTCCCCTGGTCGGTCCTGCACGGGACAAATAGCTCAGGATGCCTTGGGAGAAGATGGACGGGATTCAAGGACCTCACTGGCATCAGGATCAAATATCAAAACAAACACAGGGCAATCTGCCCAACTCCCCCTACCCCGGATCAAACCGGAACTTTAACAAGCATGCAGAAGCATCCCTAACAGCTGGCACACCAGGCCTGGCAGGTGTGAGGCCCGATGAGGATCAACTCCTGAGCAGTAACTGACCATAATCTCATGGAACATCGCAGGGAGCAGCAAAATCAGAAAAAATTAAAACCGGAAGCAGTTCCTGGAAACAGGAGACATACTTTGCGTTCAAGAGACTTGGACATTATCTAACACTTCATTAGCAGGGTACTACCAACACCACATCCCAGCAATAAAAAGGAATCTTTCGGCCGCCCGTCTAGCGGCCTATCAATCTTAATAAAACATGCAAGCACCCTTGCAGTGAAAGAGATTCATCTGAACTCACCCGGGCTGCTAGCCCTACAGATCCGAGGCCTGAAGCTTAACTCACAGCCAATGTGCCTCCTGATATTAAACTGCTATTTCAACCGGGCACAGACCATCATGAAATACCAGATGGAGGCACTGACATGGAAACTAGATGACCTCTTAACTAAATACAAATGTACCCAGGTTATTCTAGCTGGGGACTTTAACCTGAAGGATCTCAACAAAGCTGTACCCCATCCCAGGACTCGGGCAGGCCCGCACCCCTCCATGAGCTACTCAATAATCACAAGCTAACCACAACCCATGCTCTGAAAGAAGCGCGCTCAAACTCTGGTCATCCACAACCGACCTTCCGGGACATCTCAAGGATCGATTACATCATGGTTAGCGAAGCGTTGGCGGCAAATTTGGAAGATTTTGCAGTCGAGGATAGGACGGAAAGCGAGCACAGGCCACTAATAGCAGTGTTCCCGCTGGAAGTGCCGACAGTCACTGCGCTCCAAATCATCTGAGAGTCAAGAGGGGATGAAAAACATAGTCTCCTCAGGAGGATTAGATGGTCAGATGAGACAGGCACGAAACTTCAAAACTGGTTGGATCAGAAACAGGAAGGGAGCCTAGCAGCGTTGCTCTCACCAACAAAGAACTGGGAGACCTTTGTAGAGGAGCTACAAGCGATGTTGGGTCATCCCAAGCTACAACACCCAAGGTCCAAAGCGCAACTGACAGCTGGAAGCATTCGCCCAACTAAAGACATACACGAAAGCAAATGGCTCCTGCGCAAGGCCCTTGTAATAAAGAAGAGAGAGGGCAGACAAACAGAAGGATCTTCAGTCGCATCACTGAGGGCAGCTTTAAGGAAGAAATGGTGGGAACATAAAAAAAACCACATAGAGAGAGAATGGATCAAAGTTTTCTCCCTGCTCAAACAGAAGAATCCATCAGGCCTTTGGAGGCACATAAATCAGCTGAGCAGCAGGAGGTGTCCAAAGAGAAAATGGAGTAGCAGAACAAGACTGGCTGGCCCACGTGAAGCACCTATACTCAATCACCCCTTTAAATAAAGGCAGCGCAGAGGAGCCCAGCCGCGGGGAGGATCAACCTCACCAATTGAGCACAAAGACGGGAGAAACGACCTCTAGCCCTGGCAACCCCTCAATGGGTCAGGGAAACCAGGCCGAGATGCACTACACACCGCCAGTCCAGATAAACCCTCAAATGTTCACAAAGATCCTCAAGAACATGAAGAACGATGGGCCCCCGGGCCTAATGGGATACCCTTACCGGTCTTTAAAAAGGCCCCAGACTTTTGGGCAACAATTCTTACTCCTCTATATAACTACTCTTTTATGAAAGCTAAAACCCCTGATTCCTGGAGGGGCTCAATATTAGTCCCCATATTTAAAAAATGGGACCGGTGAAAGCCAACAAACTACAAACTCATCGCCTTGCCCGATCTCGAAGCCAAGGCCTATGCCCGCCTTCTACTAAAGGACCTGTAGACTTGGGCCGAAGAAAGAAGCATTATTCCCTTCTATCAGACCAGCTTCAGATCACAGTCATCAAAACCCCCCCCACTCTTGTGCTGATTTGTCGATTACCTTCGACAAAATAGTATGAAGCAGGCTATGGTGGAAATTAGAAAATTGGGGCATCCCGCCAAACCTTCTGAGGGCAATTTCTTGAATAAGTTGGAGTTCTCTAACCAGCCCGATGTAAATTCAGCGGCCTTGGAGTTCTCTCGTACTCTTACACTAGCAATGGATGCCCTTGCTCCTGTTAAGAGGCATTACTAAGCTAGGAAAAGTCTGTTCGCCCCCTGGTTTTCAGATAGACTCTGAATGCTGAGACAAGCGTGTCGAAAGCAGGAGAGGCAGTGGCATGCTCTTTTAGAGCCCCTGGAGAAAAAGCGTCACAAGCACTGTCTGAAAGTATATAAATTTGCTATCCTGGAAGAAAAAAGATCTTATTTCTCTGGGGTCACAGCTTCATTAAATTCCGCTAGGGATCTTTTTAAGATCATTTATTCGTTAACCTCCCCACAGGTGGCAGACCCCATAGATAAATCTCAAGAACTCTGTGATAAAATCTCTGACTTTTTCCATACTAAAATCTTGGAGATTTACGTCTCATTAGAAACAGCAAATTCCTTTATCAGCCCTGGCGCTCCAACTCCCTCCCCTCCAGGAGAGAATTTGCCTAGGGGGCTGACCCCGAGACTTTTCAACTTTCCCCAGCTGACACCTGAGATGGTGAACAGCCTTTTTGATAGGGTCAACTCAGGCTCTCCTCTCGACCCCTGTCCTCTTACGGTGCTTAAAGCCTGCCGGAAAGCTGTTGTTCCCCATCTTACGGGGGTCATGAACCAGGCCATCTCTGAGGGAGTCTTTCCCTCCACGTGGAAGACTGCGATCGTTAAGCCTCTTCTGAAGAAACCCTCCCTGGATCTGGGAGTTTTTAAAAACTTTCAGCCCATTTCCTTACTGCCTGCCCCTGCTAAGATGTTGGAAGCTTATTTAAATTGTCATCTCAGCACCTACTTAAAGGACTACCGACTTCTGGATAGATCCCAACATGGCTTCAGGAGACATCACAGTACGGAAACTGCCCTTACGGCAGTCCTTAATAACATCCGTACCCTGGTTGACTCTGGCCATATCACTCTTTTGATTCTGTTGGATCTCACCGCAGCCTTCGACACCTTGTCTCTCCATATTCTGGTTTCCAGACTGGGAGAGATAGGTGTTGAGGGCCCGGCTTTGAGCCTCCTCGCCTCCTTCCTCTGTGAAAGAGAACAGAGGGTGAAGTTGGGCCAGTTTCTTTCCGCCTCCAAACCCTTGCATTGAGGGGTTCCACAGGGCTCCTCTTTGAGCCCTACGCTTTTTAACATTTACGTGTCCCCCCTTGCAAGTGTGGTGAGATCATTTGGGTTAGAGGTGTTGTCATACGCGGACGACACCCAAATAATGGTCTCTATCACTCATTCTGTAAAGGACTGTGCTCTCAACTTTAGGAACTGTATGGAAGCTGTTTCCCAATGGATGGTGAAGAATTTCCTGAAGTTGAAAGGGGAGGTCCTAATCTTTGGGAAGGATTGGGAAATCTGGTCCAGTGAGTGGTGGCCGTCCTTGCTTGGGGAGTGCCCTTGCCCGGCCTCTCATGGGAAAAACTTGGGTGTGATAGTAGACACTGCCCTCTCCTTAGATCTTCAGGTAAACAGGACTGTCTCCACCTGTTTTGGTATTATTAGGACTCTTAGGAAGATCTCCCACTATCTCTCCCCTGATGCACGTAAACAGGCCACTGTGGCATTAGTGTCTTCGAGACTGGACTACTGTAATGCCCTTTATATGGGCATTAATAAGAGCCTTATCCATTGGCTCCAGATGGCACAGAACGCGTCAGCTAGGCTGGTACTGAATCTCCCAAGATTCAGCTCAGCCAAGGCCGCACTCAGGAGCCTGCACTGGCTTCCGATGGACCGCAGGATCTCTTTTAAGATCCTGTGTTTGACCCACGAAGCCGTTTATGATGCTGGCTCTGAAGATATCAAGTCGCTTGTCCAGCATTATCCCCCACATGCATCATTGTGACATTTTGCACTTCTTAATTTGCGAAAAATATGGAATCGCAAATTAAGAAGTGCAAAATGCTATGCATCATTATTTTCGGTATTCATTTGTGATTCGGTAAAAATCGCAATTTTTACCGAATCCCAAATAAATACCGAATTCTTAAGGTAATTTTCGCAATTCCCATTGATTCCTATGGGCCAAAAGGCCCATAGGAGTCAATGCAAATTGCGAGTGGCACTTAGAAAATTTCATGGGTGCAGGGGGGGTCCAAAGGACCCCCCCTGCACCCCTGAAATGTATTTTTCGCATCATGTTTCACACACACATGTCCTAAGGACATGTGTGTGTGAAACATGAATGTTGAAAAAAAAACATTTTCAGCTTTTTAAACACTTTTTCCATATTTACCGAGTGGTTCAACCACTCGGTAAATTTGGCACCCTAATTGCGAATTTACAGTTTTAAATTTAATGATGCATTGCTTTTAAGAAATCGCACATCTGCGACTTCTTAAAAGCACCCACAATTTTAGAACTCGCAAACATGTTACGAATTCTAAAATTGCTTCATGCATCCCAAAAAGCACTTTTGCATTCGCAAACGGCCGATTTTAAGGAATCGCACCGTTTGCGACTACAAAAATGCTTGATGCATGTGGGCCTATATTCCCAGTAGACCTCTTCAATCTGCTCACAAAAATCTCCTTTCTGTCCTTAGGTTTCAGAAGGTCAAATGGGTGGGTAGAGCCTTTTCCACGATTGAGCCCAAACTGTGGAATTCTCTCCCTGTAGAGATTTCTGGCTTGGCCTCTCTTCTGTTATTTCATAAGGCCTTGAAAACCTGGCTTTTTCCCTGATATCCCTGTTTAGTGCTATCTTCCTGTGTCCTGTTGCCTCGTACCAGCGCCTTGATGCCCTTGGGCTAAGTTTGCGCGTTACAAGACTACTTTCATTCATTCATTCAATTAGATCGCTATATGAAGACACCTGGGAGCGGGTCAAAACAAGCACCTGCACAGTGTCCCCCAAAATAGCAATGAACAACGGGCTGAAACAAGGATGCGTGCTGGCCCCCATCCTTTTTAACCTGTACACTGCTGATCTGGGTGATCCTCTGAAAGGAGCCAGCCTAGAAACACCAAGACTAGGAAGCGTGAGGCTTCCGGTGCTACAATACGCCAATGACACAGCTCTATTCGACCAGACATGGGTGGGCATATAAAGAGCCCTAAATGCACTCAATCAGTTCAACAACGATAACAACCTGACAGTTAATCAGGGGAAAACCAAGGTGGTCATTTTTGGGAGCTACCACCTGAAAAAGAAAGCACAGTGGCTAATGGGAAAACAGCAAATCAGCACAATGGCTTCATATAACTACCTAGGAGTTTGGTTTACGGCACGGGCCACGGAAAATGTTCACATGAAACAGCAGTCTTCTAAGGCCAATAAGGTTATATACCTGTTAAAGCAATTGAGCCTACACCTGATCAGCCCCACTGCCGGACCAATATTGGCCGCCTTAAAATCGAAATTGCTGCCAGCCATTAGCTATGGCCACCTCGCCTTCCCTGGGTCGCAGGATGCCCTCCTCATCTTAGCCCAAACGAAAGTGTATAAATCAGTTCTCCTCATACCTAGGTCAGCGAGGAAGTCAAGGCTAAGACTGGAACTAGGCCTAGTAAGGCCAGACTTGACGTGCCAAGGGGAGATCATAAAACTATACCTATGGATATTAAGGGCCCCTGCAAACTCTCCAAGACAACATTTGAGATCTATCTTCGAGGGTCTACGCTCGGCATAGCACACTAGTCTTGGCAAAGCGTTCAACACACTGAGTATACCACTGCAAGAAATTCCATTGAATGCCTGGAAAAAAGCTATAAATAGACAAGTGCGCGAAACATCATTTGACCTTGACCTTAAATCCCTCCGCTCAAGCCCTCACTTAGAACCACTAAACAGATCCTACATTGTAGGCCATGCACAACCCTACCTAAGCGAGGCCCTCACACCACAAGCCCAAACTAAAATCCTTCTCATGAGACTATGCACATTAGGAATCACTGATTTTATCCCTGCATGGGCTCGCAGGGGGAATCCACTAATTGCAGACTGTGTTCCTATATGAGGGAATCTTTGCTGCACCTCCTATGCTGCTGCCCCGTCCTCACAAACGAACGTAGGCAACTTCTACGCCTGATCTGTATTACCAATGGAACAAAGTCATGCAGTGAAGCGCAGCCTTGTGCTTTTCCACAACAATCACAACGACCCTAGCAAGGCTGGGGAACTTTACGCAAAAGATCAGGAACGCCCTAAAGGCTGCCAATAAACACAATCAAACTATGGTGATGAGCATGGCAAAGCCACAGGGAGAAAGCAGCCTGGCCCCCAACAAACACTGAGCTTGTGTGATCTCGCACCCCTTCATCTGTCCCATTGAGACTGCGCCATTTTGCGGTTGTTAACTGAGGTGCTAAGGTGAACGGTTTACAGACTGCAAAAGTTGACCATTCCTACAGTGCACTGGGGGGACTCTAGAAACCTGAGCACGGTCACATGATAACAATTAAAGGAACATGCTGATCGAGTGAGTGCAGGTGGTGGCAGCACCTTAACCGAACTCTATATGAACCCCCAATACCTCTACCTTGTCTATTCTCTTACCATTTTTCGTTTGTAACTGCTTTTACTGTAATAATTTTAATTAATTGTCCAGTTAATAAGTAAATTGAATACTTACAATTGAATTGAATAGGCTGAGAAGGCTACAACTGAAATAGCCACCAGTTGCAATGATGTTCACTATATATTTTCGTAATGTACCACACAACAAGATACCAAAGGAGAGGGCATGTAACTATCGATCCCACAGTCCCTAAATCAAGAATTTAGGAAAGGAATGATCTCAATAATACCAAAATCTGGCAAAGATCAAGGCAAAGATTCTCGCTAATAAACACAGACATTAAAATAATGGCATAGATACTAGCAAATTTTCTCTCAACTGTCGTTCCAACTCTTACCTATCTCTCAAAACCAGTTATCTCAGGAAGATCCCCCAACTCCTATTCACCTTCTTTGGCAGGAGCGGAGTGAGGAAGAGGAGAATGTTAAACAAGAAACACACAAAAGGTGATGGGAGGCTGCTTGCATTAAGTCTGACCACTGGCAATACCTCGGGGTAGCATGCAAATCAGTCTTGACCATTCTCCTCATGAGAACAGTCCAGTTTAAACTATCAAGCCAGGTCTTCCCTGAAATAGAACACAAGCAACCCAGGACCAGTTTCACCCTAGTTATGGGCTCATCAGACAGGTTCAGCTTAGTTCCAGTGACACAGTGAGCATGGGCCCATTTATGGGCATACCCGTCACACTTAGGGCGGTACATGAAACCGATAAAAGGTGATGGGAGGCTGCTTGCATTAGGTCTGATCACTGGCATTAGCTCTGGGTTGCACTACAACCCATTATTCTTTGCTTACCATTCCACCTCAGTTAGGACCCAGCCAAATGCAAATCAGTCATGACCCTACTCCTCATGGGAAAAGTCCAGCCATTTATTATGTATGATTAATGTAAGGTAATAGAACTGGGTTATGATAGACTTAATGTTTGTTTTGGGCAATTTATATTGTTATATTCTGGGTTTTAGATTCCGTTATACCCAACAACCAAGATTTCAGCAGGTAACAGAAGTAAAGGCAAGATTGTGAGAAGATTGGGGTCATTAAAACTCCTGAGTCAGTCTCTCTCTCTCTCAGTTCCAAACTCCCTTTTCCCCTGTGAGTGCAACTTGACTGGAGTTGCATTCCTCATTCGAGTGTAGATTGTAGGAGGCTTTTGGGGATTTCCTTCTGCTCCTGTGGAACCCTTTGGCACAAGGTTTGCTTTTACAGATTGAAGTTCCCAGGGAAATACTCCCTCCGAGCAGAGCGGCAGAAGGTTTTGATGTAAAGGAATTAGCAGCTATCATAGAAAACATGCAAAAGCAATTGGATGGTACTGTAGAAGAGAACATAAAACACAAGGAAGAAATTAAAAGATCCTATCTAGAAAGACAACATATATTATGGAAAATTGATAAGGTGACCCATGGGCTAAAGCCTTGCACACTGCCTGCACTGAACTGCACCTTGACATGACCAAGTGGCAGGACTTTATTCATCAGCCCGGTACTCTAAAATCTATATTAAAAAAACAAGACAGAGTACTATCCAAGGTAGAGGACATGAAGCACTCCAGCAGTAACATCAGGATACTTGCAAGCTCCTACGTAGACCGACTAAGGCAGCCATATCTTGATGCCGGCCTAAACAAGTCAATTTTAAAGCGAATTTTAGCAGTGAGACTCATGGTGTTGCCGATAAAAGACATCAACTCGCGCTGGAAAGCTTTAGAGGCGGTCAGTACTTGTAGACTCTGTTACCAATATGAGGAATCCATGGCTCATCTGGTCTGCACATGCTACTGTTGACTAAGGCAGGTCGCACTTTACTGAAGCCTTTGTTTTTAAAATACGGAACGCATACTTAAACAGATGCCATGAAACTTCTTTTTAATTTAGACATCCCAATGGAACTGTCCAGATTTGCGAACTGTGCACATAAGGTGAAAGAACTTTTAGACAATGTCACGCACGCTGTAATTTATTGAAACCTCTGTGCTTAAAACATCAAACAGGTACCGCACAGACGTTTTTGGAACTGGATAGATGAGCTTTAATCAAGGACTAAAACTAATTTAAGGGTTTGACACTCGTTTTTGGCACTAATTTTATTTGATTTGTACTTTTAAATGCTTTGTTTTTAGATCTATTTTATTTATGTTTTAGACATATATCAGATCTGTCAAATATGTACCTACTATAATTGAAGCAACCAAGTGCCGAGTAACTTTTCTTGACCTCTTTTGCAACAATTTTTGTCAATTGACACAATAAAATGTATTCAAATAAAAAAAAAGATAAAGTGAATCCAGGTACTTCTCCTTTACCCAATATAAATCCACCTAGATATAGACTTTCCCTGCATGAACATCGATTATATATTTGAAGTTGGAAAAATGTGTCTACCTTGTAGAAGAAGTTGAATTCTTAGGCTTTATTCTGACACCTCAAGGAGTTTCCATGTGTCGACATAAGGTTTGAGCCATCTGAGGCTGGTCTTCGCCAACGTGTGTCAAAGAGGTGCAGCCTTTTCTTGGCTCTGTAAACTTCTTGTGATGATACATTAAAGAATTTTCCCAAAGAGTAAGTTCTATCATTCACCTTTTGAAGAAAGGTTTCAAATTCCAATAGACCAACGAGGCCGAGACAGAATTCAAATCTCTTAAAGAGGTCTTTACATCAGCACCCATTCTCCAGCCTCCTGACCCAGAGTAACGCTTCTATGTTGAAACTGGTGCGGATCACTGACATAATATCGACGGACACTATATCGAGTTGCTAATATATCGTTGAGAAAATATCGACTACAATTATATCGACTTCCTATATTCATTTAAGAAATTACAAATATATCGAGGACAAATTATCGACTACTTTAAATATCGACTACACTAATATAGATAGAAAATATATAGGGGTCCATTAGGATGGTGGGCGGGCACATCCTGCATTTTTAGCATTGTGGCGGGCAGTGCTCTCAGCACCGCCCGCCACAATGCTAGAAATGCATTTCTGCATTTGAATTAACAAAGCGGCAGGCACCGCGCGGTGCCTGCCGCTTTGTTAATGCAAATGAAGGGGGGTACCACAGGTACCCCCCCATGTGCAATACCCCCCCTCCTTCACTCTGGGGGCCCGCAGGGGGCCCCCAGAGTGAAGACCGCATGCCTTTCCGTGGCGGCATCACCGCCACGACCAGGGCGGAAAAGTGGCGGGCGGTGTTTTGCTCCGCCGTGGTCCACCCCGCTATTCTAATATGGCGGGGGGAAATACAGGGAAGGATGGCGGGCGAATTGCCCCCGCCAGGCTGGCGGTAGCCACCGCCAGCCTGGCGGGGCCAATCCGCCGGCCATCCTAATGGACCCCATAGAGTCCAAAAATATTGTTTTAAGGAAAATTGTATGTCACACTACAAAAATATCGACAGCATATATATAGACAGTCAAAATATCGAAAATCTATTATTATCGACAATATCTTTTATACATTTAAGATTTTTTCTTTTTAAATCTTGCTTTTTTGAACTATATACACTTCAAAATACATATAAAATATAGATTAACATTTGGAAATACACATTAGTTGTTTGTAGCTTTTTTACCACATATTATCTACACATTGCAGCACATACATTAATAAATACTAATTATTCAACATATATTACAACATTATAAATACATATTTTGCAATCTAATAAAATATTTACGACATTTAATGCTGAATTCTTCTCAATTTAACTTTTCACAACAAGAAGCCAAGCAATTAAATCTAAAAAAATTCAAACTAACCAATAAAATAGTCCCTTTCGTAAAACATCCAATCAAATGAATGAACACATTAAATACACACTATAAAAGGAGTACATGCCTACAGCCAATTCCTGCTGGTAAATCTATAGAAAAAAGAAGGCTACACTTTGACAACGTTATTCCTGAGAATTCTACTGCAGAAAACAAGACTTCTACATAAATAATTCAAGTAAGTTATAGCTAATTATTTAACTAAACAAGTACTAAAGTCGATAAATAACTATGTCTCTTTATCGTGAAAATAACATTTATTTTTCTACTTTACTATTCCTTCTACAAACATTTCTAAAAATCATAAAATAACCTATCACAAATTCTTAACCACTACATACTCATTGTAATTATATATAAATGTTTTGTAACACACTAAATACATTTCTTTACAAATCTTTAATAATATCCTTTTCTTCTTTATTCTATTTTCTTTACAGATATTCACAATACATCATAACTCTACTCCACCTAAAGAAAATAGTACAGTACTTAAAAATGTAGGTATATAAGTTGGCTTCCTAAAACGCACTAAAATGTTAAATATTTTCAATAATAAACGTTTTTTTCCTTTTATATTCTACACAGATTTTCTGAATAATTCCTAATTCAACTCCACCTAAGGAAAAAACTACAATATTCTAACAAGTAAGTATATCTGTTGGCTTCCTAAAAGTAACAAAAATGTTTAAGCCTCTTAGTAAAAGATATTTTTCTATTCTATCTTCTTCACAGATATTCAGAATACATCCTAATTATACTGCACCGAACTCAAATACTACAGATTTCTAACAAGTAAGTATAACTGGTAACTTCCTAAAAAGCACTAAAATGTTTATGCCTTTTTCTAATAAATATCTTTTTACATTCTATCTTCTTCACAGATACTCAGAATACATCCTAATTAAACCCCACCTAAGGCAAAGACTACAAAATTCTACCAAGTAAGTATATCTGTTAGCTTCCTAAAAGTCACTAAAATATTTAAGCCTTTTACTTAAAAATATTTTTCTATTCTATCTTCTACACAGATATTCAGAATCTATCCTAATTAAATCCCACCTAAAGCAAAGACTACACAATTCTAACAAGTAAGTATCTCTGTTAACTTCCTAAAATGCCATTAAAAGCTACCTACTAAACACCTTTCCCCTAGAAAAATCAACAATTATTATAAATTAATAACTAATCACATTCTTGCTCTTCTTACCAACAGAAATAAAAGAAGAACATACAAGAAAGATTTTGAAAACAGCTTTTCTACATTTCTCTACACTAGAAAATATAACTGTAAGTATAAATTGTGAAATATAAATTTCTAACAAGCATATAGAACTAGATTTAACATTAAAATATTTTTCTTACTATTTTTCCCTAGCAAAAATAATAGAAAAATTACTGAAGGTGCTGAATTTGTAATGTCACAGACAAAATAAACTGTTGCTATGCTATATGAGCTATGTTTATAATCAGGAAAGACAAACAGGAACAAAAGTATTTTGGAAATGTACAAAATATTATTCTAATAAATGCTATGGTAGGGCTACTACTGATGAAGCAAATGTATTATCTACTAGAGAACACAACCACCCCCCTAATGTCACAGAAATAGAGATCAGGGATGCTTTAGAAAGTATCAAAGAAGCAAGTACAGGGAGTGAGAAACCAACAACACAGATCCAAAAAGAGGAACTTTTGAAACAAAACAAATGTTCCGACTACTTCAAAGCCAGGTCACACTATATCCTTCAACAAGAGGTCTAGAGTACCTATCCCTAATAGCAAAATCTCTTCTATAAAATATCCTTAAAACATTTTTTATACTGTCGGATATATACAATATATTGATATTTTGATATCATAAAAAATATAACATATTTGTAGTACATATTTATAAACTTTTACAAAACAATTTGTAAACAAATATGCAATATTTATTATAATATCAAACATTACAAAAAATCGACAATTTACATTGCTCACCCAAGTAATATAAAATGAAAATACTTACAATTTATGTCACTGAAGAAGACGTAATACATGCAGTTAAAATCCATCCAATCCTTTGGCAATCCATTACAAATCCAATTATCAAACCATTAAAAAACCCGAAAAGAATTAAAAATCGAAAAAAACGCTCCAAGGAATCCCCAAAAAAGAAGTGTGGTACCTTTTTAATAAAAAGTAATATACCCACACGTAATTTAAAATAAAAACGCATATTCTTCTCCCAATCCAAGATGATATACTGAAAACTCGAAACACAGTAAAATTACATAAAAATCGCTCCAGGAACACGAAAATAAACAAAGTGTGTAGACTTAATTCAAAAAAATGAACATACACACACTTTGTTTAAAAAAAAATTACGCATTATCTTCTCCAAGTCCATTCCAAACGAATACCCTTAAAATCCCCAAAAATATAAAAAATATAAAGAAACGCTCCAGGAAACCACGAAAAATGGAGAAAGAGTTTTAAATATTACATTACAAAGTTATACACTCATTTCTCAAAAAAAACGCTTCCTTCTCCGGAAATATACACCGTAATACCGGAACCTGTAAAAAAGCATTCTGAAAACAAACCCACCCACATAAAACCCATACATATCCAAATATAAACATAAACATTAATATAAAGCATTAAAATACACATATGATAACATCCAAAACATTAAAGTACACAACGCGTCAAACACATACGACACCTCTGTCAAAAGATTTTATCAGCTTTAACATAGCAAACCAACTACTACATACACACATTACTACTACAAAACTATAATATACACTCAAACACTACTATTCTGTAAAATATATTACTTAAAATACACCTTACCTTCCTGAACGCGACGCAGCTTCCAACCGCGAGCTTCTCCAGACCTGAATGTAGCAAAATAACCTTACGCGGTAAAAAAGTAGTCCCCATTAAACAATATTAGGAAGTTAAACATACAAAATACAATGTTCTCAGTGTAAATAAAATATATAAATGCACTTATTATTGTATACACTATTATATAACACATATAAAAATATTATTATATTAAATATCCTTTAATTATTAATATTAAATAATATTTGTATAATATTAATTAATATTAATATTATAAAAATATATTACAATTGCTATAAATACATTAAACATATTTGTTGGTGAATTTATACTTATTATATTTGTTTATTAGTTAATTTAATTAACTCTACAACTATATTCCATTTGTAAATTAATAATATAAATAAATATTAAATATTATTTATTAATAATATTAATAAAATGTATATAATTATTTGTAAATAAATGCAATGCGAAATATAAATATGAATAAATAGTTGTACCTTGCATATATGTAATTTAATTTAAAATGTTATTATTTACAAACATTATAAATTAATTATAATAATTCATATAATATATTAAATATTATTATTAAAGATGTAAAGCATGTATATAATTTGTTGAAAATGACTAATGAAACATTATAACCAACTTACTAAATGATGTACTATTTAATATGCCATTATGAATAATGTATTTTCCTCAAATATATATATACATGTAATAATGATTATTTGTTTAACTTATATTGATTATGAACATTGTATTTTATATGAACCAATGTTTGTGAAATTGTATTTACATTTAAAATTATAAACATAACTATATAACTGCTTATTATTTTATATTTTTGTTTATATATGACATATATATTTAATAATATTAATATCTTATATATTAACATTATTAAATAAATACATAATATGCTTATAAAAGTATTATTTTAAATATGTTTGAAATGTTACTATTTTTTGACCAAAAATAAGGAAAAACTCTTTATCATTTATAGTTAAAATATGATTAAAAATATTTTTTTTGAAAAATTTACAACATTTATGAACATAAATAAATGTAATGTAATATATAATGTGTAACTACATAATTGTGTAAAATAAAAGAAATATTATATAATGTACTGTGCATATTATAAATACAATTTGTCAATAAAAATCTTCTAAACATCCATGTCTACTTATTTTTGATAAGTGCATAAATTATTAAAAAATGAAATGTATTAATTATGTTCAAAAATGTAAATTTCTAACTGCATGTACCATTACATATATCATGAAAACAAATAAATTACTTCTTATTTTTTTATAACATTCTTTATGAGATACATATTTTACATATATGTAACACACTATTACCACTTCATTAAAATTACATAAATAAATGATACAATTATGTAAACTTAACCAATTCAATACAGTAGTCCAAAAAATGTCCAAACAATATCATTCACAGTACTGGACACTAACCCATTGTAATTTACTATTCCAACTCCAATCTATAAAATATCAGAAAAGGTGCTGGACACTGACCCATTATAATATACTATTCTAACTCCAATCTATAAAATTTCAGGGAAGGTGCTGGACACTGACCCATTATAATTTACTATTCCAACTCCAGTCAGACAAGTATCAGGAAAGGTGCTGGACACTGACCCATTATAATTTACTATTCCAACTCCAGTCAGACAAATATCAGGGAAGGTGCTGGACACTGACCCATTATAATTTACTATTCCAACTCCAGTCAGACAAATATCAGAGAAGGTGCTGGCCACTAATCCACTATAATTTACTATTCCAACTCCAATCAAACAAATAACAGGGAAGGTGCTGGACACTGACCCATTATAATTTACTATTCCAACTCCAGTCAAACAAATATCAGGGAAGGTGCTGGACACTGACCCATTATAATTTACTATTCCAACTCCAGTCAAACAAATATCAGGGAAGGTGCTAGACACTAACCCATTATAATGTAATATTCCAACTCCAGTCAGACAAATATCAGGGAAGGGGCTGGACACTGACCCATTATAATTTACTATTCCAACTCCAGTCAGACAAATATCAGGGAAGGTGCTGGACACTAACCCATTATAATTTGGTATTCCAACTCCAGTCAAACAAATATCAGGGAAGGTGCTAGACACTGACCCATCCTAATTATGTATTGTTGAACAAAAATCTACTTTTAATAAATTAATAATGGTAAATTTTCTCAAAAATGTGTTAATTATTTATAAATATGTGTTAATTTTTTAAATTTTAAAAAAATTTTTAATTCATTTTATATTATTTTACATTTCTTAAATTTATTTAAAAATTATATAAAATGTTCTAAAATGTTAAACATTTTTATTATATTTTTACTATAATTTAAAATGTATTTAAATATTTCATATTTTTTTTAAATGTTATAGTTTTCTTGAGAATTTTTTAATTTTATTTCAAATTTATATTTGAATTTTTTTATTTTTACATTTTTAAAATGTAAATTTTTTTTTTCATAATGTTTTTTTTACTCCACAGCCTTATTCCCTAGTTCACCAACATCCCACTCCGACATATTTTAATTTTAAAAAAAATCGAATTTTTTTTAATTACATTTTTTTTTTTTTTTTTAAATTTTACATTTCATCACATTTTGTGAAATGTTTCAAATATATTTTTAAACTACTCCCCACCCTTATCCCCTAATAACCCAACATCCCGCTCCTAAACATTATATATATTTTTATTTTTTATACATTTTGAGTATATTATTTTAATATTAGTTTTAGCTTTATTTTAGATTTTAAAAATTAAAATAAATTTTTTCACATATTTTTGAAATTTTTCAAATATTTTTTTTAATTACTCCCCACCCTTATCCCCTAATAACCCAACATCCCTCTCCTAAAAATTTAATATCTATTATAATTTTATAATATTTTATTAAAAAATATTATATTAAATATTTCGTAAATTTGATTTTCTTTTTATTATTCTAACTAATTATTTATTATTTTTTTATTATTATTAGCATAATTTTTTTTAAATTACTCCCCACCCTTATGCCCTAATAACACAATATCCCATCAATAACAAATATTTTATTCTAATTATTTACACTTTTCTAACATTACTAATATTGACTAAATCAAACAAATTCAACATTTTATAAACATACTATTTTTTTAAAAGATTTTTATGACATTATTAACAATCGATATTTATATTATCGATATTTTTGACAACACTAAAAAATAGATATTATGACTACTCGATATTTTTGATTCGATATTTTTGTTAATGATATTTTTTAAATGTTATTCTCAACGATATTTTTGTCCTCGATACTCTACAATACGATATTTCCCTATACTCGATATTTTTGACTCGATATTTTGTCCTCTCGATATTATGATTTCGATATTATGACCAGTTCCCAACTGGTGCATCAGATTCAGCAGTTGGTGCGACCCTTTCCCAGAGGAACAAGAAAACAGGGCAGCTTTACCCAGTGGCTTTTCACTCTTGGATGCTTACACCTCCGGAAGTCAACTATTCTATTGCCAACAAACAATTATGTCAGTGAAAGACGCTTTTGAAGAGTGGAGACATTATCTACTTGGAGCAAAACACAAAGTCACTGTGCTAAAAGACCATAGAAATGTGCAGTTCCTTAAATCAGTTCAAACATTAAATCCCAGACAATTGAGGTGGTCCTTGTATTTTGCTGATTTTAATTTCATTATTACTTATCATCCTGGATCAACCAACAGAAAAGTGGATACTCTTTCTAGAATAAACACTGATTTTGAGACCAAAATTCCTAAAGAAACCTCAATCATTCCCGTCCAAAAATTTGCCTGCACATCCTCATTCTCTGAATTTGAAGAAGGAGTGTGTGGTGCTCTTTACTTGACAGAAATGAAAAAATGGGATCAAGAAGATCATGATTGAAAAATTAGGGATAACCTTTCATACTATAAAATGGCATTGTACCTGCTAAACCAGTAGGAAGAAACTCCCCTCGGAGAAATTGTCTCACACAGCAATGAGGTTTCAATTACTCAATGCACTCAATCGAATCGTCCCCGCATGTACTGTAAGCCCATTTCCTCTTACACAAGTACTACCAAGGTTAAAATATTACACAAAGCTTAAATATCATATATGTGCCCCCACAATGATAGCATATCATATAGAACATATCTACATTTCATATGCCTATATATTTAAAACCATTTGTGCATCACATAAATCTAAAACACAGTTTGCTTCTTGACCCCCCAACAATACTGGGCAACACAAAACCCACATTGACACAAAAGCAATTAAAATACGTTCTCAAAACGAATGTAGCACCCTGCAAAACACTGATTCGGCAGTGCCCTGTACCTTTGGTGTGAGAGGCCCTTCTTATTTCCTATTACTTGCACCTTCCAAATCAGGAGTTACAAGAATTGGCCATGAAGACATATCATGATGATAAGCTGGGCATAGAGTAATTTTGAAAACAAGTACTGGCCAAGCCAATAGGCCTCACCTGTGTGAGAGCTATTGGGTCTGGCAAAGTGTTTTAGCCATGTTGTACACCTATGCAGCTGCTGTTCAGCATGGCTAAAAGTTAGTGGTGTAGGGTGGGATGGGGTGGGGTAGATTGGTGTAAATTGGAGTGAGGTAGATTGGAGTAGAGGGAAATAGGGTAGATTGGAGTGGGCTAAATTGGGGTAGAGTGGAGTAGAAAGGGGTGAATTATAGTGGGGTAGATTGGGATGGAGTGAGGTGACAGGTGTGGGATAGATTAGAGTGGGTGGACTGTAGTGAGGTAGACTGGAGCGGGGTGTGGTGGAGTTTGATACATTGAAGTGGGTGAGTGGGCTAGACTGGTGTGGTAGATTGGAGTGGGGTAGATTGACTTGGGTAGATTGGAGTGGGGTAGATTGATGTGGAGTAGGGGGTGGTGGAGTAGGGTAGATTGGGGTTTTGCGGAGTGGGGTATATTGGGTAGATTGGAGTGAAGTGAGTAAATTGGAGTGGGCGGATTAGGGTTGATTGGAGTGGAGCGGATTGGATTGAGTGGAGTGGGGACGATTGGAGTGGTGTGGGGTAGATTGGAGTGCAGTGGGATAGAATGGAGTGGAGTGGGGTAGACTGGGGTAGAGTGGAGAGGAGTGTGGTAGATTGAGGTACAGTGGAGTGGGTTAGATTGGAGTGGAGTGGGGTAGATTAGGGTGGAGTGGGGTAGATTAGGGTGACGTGGGGTAGATTGGGGTGAGGTGGGTTAGATTGGGTTGATTAGAGTAGGGTATATTGCAATGGGATGGGGTAGATTGGACTGCCATTGGGTAGGCTGGACTGGGGTGGGGTAGATTGGGGTAGATTGGAGTGGAGTGGGGTAGATTGTGGTGGACTGGAGTGTGGTAGATTAGGGTACAGTGGAGTGGGGTAGATTGGGATAGAGTGGAATTGGATATGTTGGGGTCGAGTGAAGATTGGAGTGAAGTGGGGTAAAATAGGGAAGAGTGGAGTGGGATAGATTTGGGTAGGGTTGAGTGGAGTGTGGTGGATTGGAGTGGAGTGTGGTAGACTAGAGTGGGGTGCGGTAGATAATGGTGAAGTGGAGTGGGGTAGATTGGAGTGGGGTACACTGGGTGGATTAGAGTAGGGTAGGTTGGAGTGGAGAAAGGTAGGTTGCAGTGTGGTGGATTGGGGTAGATTAGACTAGAATAGATTGAAGTGGGGTAGATTTGAATAGGGCAGATTGGATCGGGTGGATTGGGGTGGAGTGGGTTAGACTGGAGTGGAGTGGGGTAGATTTGAATTAAGTGTGGTAGATTGGAGTGAGTCATATTGAAGGGAAGTGGTGTGGGTTAGATTGGGGTAGAGTGGAGTGTGGGAGATTGTGATAGAATAGAGATGGGTAAATTGGAGTTGGGTAGATTGGGGTGGGGTAGACTGGAGTGGAGCAGGGTAGATTGGAGTGGGTAAGTGGAGGTAGATTGGAGTGGGGTGTAATAGATTGGAGTGGAGTGGGGTAGAGTGGAGTGGTTATATTGGAGTGGGGTGGGGTAGAATGGAGTGTAGTGGGTTAGACTGGAGTCAAGAGGGGTAGTTTCAAGTGGGATGTGGTAGATTGGGGTACAGTGGAGTGAGATAGATTGTAGTGGAGTGGGGTGGGGTGGGGTAGAGTAGACAAGGGTAGATTGGAGTGGTCTAGATTGGAGGTAGAGTGGAGTGGGGTAGATTGGGGTAGTATGGAGTGTGGTAGATTGAAGTGGAGTGGTATAGGATAGATTTGAGTGGGTGGTTAGATTGGGTTGGTGGGTGGGTTGAGGTGGAGTGGAATGGGGTAGATTGGAGTGGGGTGGATTATGGTGTAGTGGGGTAGATTGAAGTGGAATGGGTTAGATTTGGGTAGATTGGGTGAAGTGGGGTAGATTGTAGTGGAGTAGATTAGAGTGGGGTCAATTGAGGTAGATTGCAGTGGAGCACATTGGGGTAGATTGTAGTGAAGTGGGGTGGATTGGGGTAGATTGAAGTGCAGTGGAGTGGATTGGGTATACTGGAGTGGATAGGGATATATTGGGGTAGACTGGAGTGAAGCTTGGAGTGGAGCGGGGTAATTGGTGGAGAGTGGAGTGGCGTGTAGTCAAGTGGGGTGCTGTAGAGTGTCTTAGAGTGGAGGGGTGTGGAGCGTCCTGTAGTAGAGTGGAGAGTCGTATAATGGAAGGGCATAGAGTGGAGTTGAGTGTTACATAGTGGAGTGCTATAAAGTGGAGTGGCATAGTGTGCAGAACGCATGGTGTGGAACTGCACTGCCATTACAGATAACACATTTTCAATTGAAATGACCTTTACATTTGCAAAGAAATACAGTTTTACTGTGCACAAATGATAATGTTTGGAAATGTCATCATCTAATGTATTGATGCATTTTGATCGTGTTCAAATATTAGTTTCCACTACACTTCAGAATTACAAAAAAAGTGCTACATTTGTACTTTAAAAGTGTGATATGTTCTGAAACATCAGCACAGTTCATTTTTGTTTTGTGCTAGAAAAATAACTTCCTACACCCTCTCCTCTCGCATGGATACACAGAAAGAATGTCAAATAAATTCTCTGACTTTGAAGGCTGAGAAAAAAAAGTAAACACCAAGCTCCCTTGAAGACAGAACCTGAAATCTGACCTCTGTCTTTTAACACACACCAAATGTGAGAAGATAAGAACAAGATTTAAAGGTGTGTTTACAGAAAACGAGTACTCAGAAGGATACAGCAAACAAGGAATGCTCTTGGGAGGGATGAACTCAAGCTAGACAGCCCAAAACAATTAAAGCCAGCAAATAGAAAGCAACCAACTGCGAGTTACATGCAACAAAGCAAAAAGAAAGCAAAGTGTGAAATACATTCTCAGAGAAGCTTTCCGAATGACATTAAGAAGTCTAAAGCAAACCAAGCACCTGTGCTGTCTGGTAGGCTTCGACCTAACAACTGATCTACTGAAAAGACACGTTTGGTGGTCAACAATGGATGCTCATTAAGACAATATTTGCTAACTTGTGAAAAGTGTATTAAGGGTAAGGCCAGCAGACAATCTCCACAGGGTCAACTCATGCCCCTTCCTGTTGTGTCTTTCCCTTGGCATACAGTCACAAGGTATTTCATCATAGATCTCCCTTCTAGTCAAGGCTACAAAGCACTCCTAGTTTTTGTTGACACTTTTACTAAAGCGTGCCACTTTATTCCTTTGAAAACAGTACCTCGAGCTTCACAATTGGCACAACTGTTTACCAACATGTAGTGAGACTGTGTGGACTACCAGCAGTGGTAATCTCTGTTCGCATGTTCAAACCTTATCCCATTTTTGGCAAATTTTCTTGACAAAATTGGGAATAGATATACAATATTCCACCAGTTATCAGCCAGAAACAGATGGCCAAACAGAGAGGGTTAACCAGGAATTAGAACGGTATTTGTGTCTGTATTTATTGATTCAAGAAGGAGAATGTCTGACCTAATTTGGACTGCAGAATTTGCTTACAACAATGCAAATTCATGCTTCCACTGGATATTCTCCATTTTATCTCAATTATGGGAGGAATCCAAATCTATTGATTGGCAAACAGGATGACTCTGTGCCTGCAGTTAGTTCTTAAATGAAAGAGTTTCTGAAGGTGCATCAGTCTTCTAGGGAAATCTATTAAGGCTAAGGATATATACAAAGCACACTTGGATATGAAAAGAAGGCACAGTCCCATTTATTTTAAAGGGGAAAAAGTTTGGTTATCCACTCAACATTTGCATTTAAAAGGAAATAGAAACTTTAAATCCAGGTTTATAGGTCCCTTCATAGTGGAAAGAATGATGACCCCTGTAATGTTTACATTGAAATTTCCCGCACAGATGAAAATTCACCCAGTATTTCATGTTTCCCTCCTAAAGAAGACTTCCCTAAATCTAAGAGTAAATTTAGCCCCAACTCCTATATGTTTTAATTGGTTCAGAGGGAGAGTTTGAAGTTAGTAGAATTC
Organism: Lissotriton helveticus; assembly: GCF_964261635.1. NCBI lineage: Eukaryota > Metazoa > Chordata > Amphibia > Caudata > Salamandridae > Lissotriton > Lissotriton helveticus. Next base: position 737,872,254 of record NC_136057.1, read on the forward strand.
TAGATTTAAAAAGTTTACAAATTGAATTTTTTATTTGATTAAATGGAAGGGTTATAGTCCTGAAGAGAGGTCATGGGAACCATGGTCTAATGTTCATGCACCAAGACTAACCATAATGTTTCACTCATTATTCCCAAACAAACCCAGATTGCTGGACAGCTTTTTGAAGGGAGTTACTGTCAGGGATATCATAGCCAGCACAGTAAAGGATAATACTGCCAGAACAAAAGGAGTGAAAAAAGACTAAAAGGGATCAATGTAAGAAGCAGTTGCCATCTGTTAAGTAATTCTTCAGATCGCTGCTGAGCTTGTTTGCATCTTGTCTTCACAAAACTTCCAAGATGGCAGCCACAGTCAGCAGTCTAGACTTTTTGATTTGCGTGCGAGCAGTGCAGAGAGAACTTAAAACCTGTGCTTTTCCCGCTCTGCACACTTCAACTGTTATCTCAGCAGGAGAGCAGAATGCGATTCCTCAGAAGCTATAGAACATCCAGTTTCGGTTGCTAGATGTGAGCACCAGTAGAATTCCCCATTCTGTCTTTGGTTATTTGTTTTTTGAGACAAATTATCACCACTTCATCTTGTTCATGGACATATACATAACTTGGAGGTATCCGATGATATTATAATAAGTCAGAGAGAAGCTAATCCTTAGGAAAAAAGAGGTATATTATTTCACGAGTGCAGACCCAACAAATAATATTAATAGAATAAGTCAGTGGTTATGTATGATTAATGTAAGGTTATAGAACTGAGTTATGACAGAGTTCATGTACTTTTTGGTCAACGTATAATGTTATCATATTCTCAATATTATAGACAATTTCACTCAACAACCAAGATTCCAGCCGGTGCCAGAAGTAGAGGCCAGGTTCTGAGAAGATTGGTGACTATAAAACTCCTGATCGTGTGAACAATCAAGGTTTGGGTCCTTAACTCCGTGAACTGGAACACTAAATTACTGGAAGAACAAACAAGAAGTCCAGGAAGACCGTTAAATCGAAATCAAATTTAGATTAAAACTCCTGAGGCGTTCCCTCTTTCTCTCTCTCTCTCTCATTCCCAATCCCCCTTTCCACCCTGCGAGTTCATCTTGACTTGAGTTGTATTTCTCAGTTGAGTGTCATTCATAGGAGGGCATTGGGAATTTTCTTCTGCTCCTGTCGACCCCTTTGGAACCAGGTTTGTTCCTACACCTTGCATCGTATCATCTCGCAGCCCCTGATTGGTTGTCTCATCGAAACTGACGCAGTGTGATTCAACTCGACGCAGGACCTCGCATTACAGCCCTCACAGTTTCTCATCGGAACTGATGCAGCGTGATGCAACCCAATGCAGGACCACGCATCACAGCCCTCACAGCTGATAATCCAACCAATGCAACACAACACAACTCAACGCATGAAGGGCATAAAGTAAAATTTTCAGTGGAACTAACCTGACTCCTGGGTCTGACCCACACTCCATTGTGATCGGCCTGAACTTGTGCCTTGGTCCCGGTCTGGCGGGATGAACAGATAACCAAAGTTAGTGCTTTGCGCTCTTTGGTGCTACTTTTATATAAACCTGTAAAACTAAATATCTCCAGTTGTAATGATTGGATTTTTGTCATTTTGGTGTCAATTAATGTATCAAATTGATGTGGGATGTTTCTTGCGGTGTGTTTTCATTTTATCAGAGTTTGTGTGCTTCATAAATACCTGACACATTGCCTGGAAATTACACCTGATTTATTGTGTGCCAAGATATTAGCAGGTTAAGAACAGGTTCATTTAGTGACTGTTTGTGGTTCACCCTGACAAGGATTTTGGCTGTTGCTTGAGAAGGAGTCACACACCCCTCACCCAGCAACTTAATTTCTCAAAATGGCCTATTGCTTTGCTCATGTTTTTAGTGTTCCATCAGCCATGATATGAGCATCTTTGTGATCTTGAAGACTTATCTGTTCATTATTACTATTGCCCTTTATTCCTATTGTCCACTTACTCCCTCTCTTGCCCCCTTTGAAATACACGTAGCTCAACATATTCATCCCATTATCTTGAAAGCATAAAAAACAACTGGGGTCGCACTTTAGAGAGCGCCCGGTAGGGACAACAAGCATGGGCACCTGTGTTTTGCCCCCCAGGGGCACTGAAGTATAACAGATGGGTCGGTAGACTCTTGTGCTGCCCATCCTGTAATTCACATAGCATAGCGCCAGAGCACCAAAACACCTGTGCTATCTTAAAAGGGCATTCCCTGATTTGCATAAGGGTACGCTACCCGCAAATGAGGGAAACATTGTGCCTATGTCCCCATGCCACAATATGGAAATGACAACAGAGGTAGTGAGGCCGTTAGGAGGCACTTATTGTGGCACCCCCTGAAGTGCAGTGGTCTGGAAGGAGGGAATCAGTTTCCTTGAATCCCTTAGAGTTCACCCTGACTGCACCCACTTGCGGGTGCCGCCTATGCAATGAAAGATGGAGTGTCTGCTTTAATAAACCAGTCTGTCTTTAATTAATGTTCTGCCCCAGGACAGCCAGAGTTTGCAGCTGCCTTGGTAACCTGGAGGATAAATCAAACACTATTGTTACGAACCTCCTTGAGGACCTCGCCGCTTTTAATATGACTTTGCGAAATGAGGGCCCTACGCACAAAGCTGGCCATTTGTTAGACCCTGTCATATCGAATATAAAGGAGCTAAAGTGGCTAAAAACCGACCCCATTTGCTGGTCAGATCATTTTCTAACACTTTTTAGTATTACCCTCAGAGAACCCACACACTCATGTTCCACCCGCCCACCGACTCTCATGAGAAATTGGAAAAGGTTGGATTTGACTGAATTGCAGATTGCATTGAAGAAATCTCCCCCTGTTCTGGGTTGCCACGTGGATAATAACGCGCTTGTAACTCATACATGGTTAGAGAAGGCGGTTGATACTTGCCTGCCCCTTGCTAGGTGTAGAGGGAATGTTCATCGCCCACCTGCTCCCTGGTACACTGAAAGTCTTAAAATAGAAAAATCTAAGTGTAAGGCGCTTGAAAGACAATGGCGTAAACACTATGACCCTTTAAAAAAGAGACCTATCGCAAGGCTAGAAATCTTTATCATTCGGCCTGCACGAAAGCTAAAGCCTGTTATGTAACGGAAACCATCAATACTGCTGCAAATAGATCACGTACCCTTTTTAATACGGTGAAAGAACTAGCTGGAGCTAATTCAATGGCTGCTGCGTGTCCTCTTACTACCCAGAAATGTCAAGACTTGGCCACTTACTTTGTGGAAAAGATTGAGACCATCATCACTAACATTAATCCTCCTACTACGGATGACAGAGAGGACTTCCCTCCGATCACAACTGGAGGGTGCCGGCTTGAGTCTTGGCCTCTTATTACGCTGGACACTTTGAAATCTCTAGCTACTCCATCAAGTCAGGTTTCCCATGTGATCCTCTTCCTATCAGTATTCTGAGCCAGTTGGATGACCCCGCCCTGACTATCGTTTCTGAGACACTTAATGCCTCTATTCGATTCGCGAAAGTTCCAGCGGTATGGAAACACGCCATGGTGAGCCCTTTGCTGAAGAAGCCTACTGCCGACCCTGAGGTGTTAGCCAATTACCGTCCTATCTCCCTACTTCCTGCCTTCTCAAAAATCTTGGAGAAGCATATTCACAGTGCTCTCAGCACATTTACGGAAAAAAACGGCTTGCTCCATTTCTCCCAGTCAGGCTTCAGGGCTGGACATTCCACCGAGTCCGCCCTTCTGGGAGTCACTGAGAAGATTAGGGAGCTCTTGGACGATGGGCAAACGGTTGCACTTGTCCTGCTCGACCTTAGTGCGGCCTTCGATACCATCTCTCACTCCAGACTGCTTGCCAGGCTGGGTGAGGATGGTGTCGGAGGGGCAGCGCTGGATTGGATTGAATCCTATCTTTGCAACCGTACCTTCCAGATCGCGTCATCTCAGGCTCAGTCGGACATTTTCAGCTCGCCTCATGGCGTGCCTCAGGGTTCAATTCTGAGCCCGCTATTTTTTAATCTGTACCTTCGTCCCCTCGCTGACTTAGCGGAGCGAGTTGGCTTAGAATTAATGACTTATGCGGATGATTCGCAGATTATTTTTTCTCTCTCAGAATCTGACCCTTCATCTCCATCTGTGCTTAAACTTGGCCTTCATGAAGTCTTCAGCTGGATGTCAAATAACCAGCTGAAGCTCAATGGGGAAAAGACCGAGATTCTTCTCTTAGGTAAAAATAGGGACCTCTGGAAGGACACTCATTGGCCGCCATCCCTGGGTGCTTTTCCTACACCAGCTACCCAGGTTAGAAACTTAGGGGTGCACATCGATGACACATTATCGATGAAACAACAGGCCAATAAAGTAGCTGGCATCTGCTTTACAATTCTTAAATGGCTGCGCAAGATTATATGGATGCTGCCCTCGGTCACCCAGAAGACCGTAGTCAATGCCCTCATTACATCACGGCTTGACTACAGTAACATCCTTTACCTGGGTTCCAACCAAGCTGTTATTAGACGTCTCCAGCTCGTCCAGAATTCTGCAGCCAGGCTGTTGTGCAAAATCCCTAGAACAGCGAGGATTTCTAAACACCTTAAGGACTTACATTGGCTGCGGGTGGAAAACCGGGTACGGTTCAAGGCCCTGAGTTATATGTTTAAAATAAAGGCAGGTACCGCACCAAAGTATCTGCAAAAACTGGTTAGGCCTTATCTCCCCACACGCAATCTCCGCTCCTTAAATGCAGCGAATTTTGCAGTGCCCAGATTTAGACTGGCTAGAGTCGGAGGGAGGTCCTTTTCCTTTTTGGGACCGACCCTTTGGAACTCCCTTCCTCTTGTTATACGAAAGGAGGAAAACTTTGCCAACTTCAGGAAAAGCATTAAGAACTGGCTTTTCAATAAATAATCAGGTCTCTAGTCGTTTTTGCTTTTGTACAGCTTTGGTTCCATAGGCCTAGCGCCGGGAAACCCTTTGTGGGTATCTGTGCGCCTTACAAATGCAAAAAATAAATAAATAAATAACAGCACATTATCAATAAGAGGCCGCACTGTACCTGTTTGCACCCAATGCACCAATTTGAAGGTGTGCTCTGACACAAAAATGGACTGTGAGCCCAGGTTCTAATATGGCCCTAGTGGTTTAAAACTATTTATATATCATACATCTCATAGAAGAAGAGAAACAAAAGTTTTTCATCCTAATTCATTAATTTGAAATATTATGGTGTTGAAAGATGTATAAAACATTGATGACCATTTGAAAAAGCTTCTACTGAAAAAATATGTGAAAAAACAATAAATAAATACAATGGTGTGTAAAGATACTTGCTTATCTGACACCACAAGTGGTTCTCTCTTCTGTGGCTAGTTTGGAACTCTATGAACTATTGAACACCAGGAATAAAGTTGCGAGTGGCAATGGAAAATGCAGATGACAGTACTCTGTAGTGCTTGAAATAGAAATGTAGGAGTGCAGGTACTCACTCTTTAAGAACCTCCTAGCTCCGGAAAAACGCAGGCACTCTCCCATCAAACTTATTGCAACAGTGCTGAGAAGTACAGGTACTCTTCCTTTCAAATTAAAGAAGTGCAGGTACTCAGTCCCGGACAGTACATGCCCATTTAAAGCACTGGTCATCTAGCAGATGCTCCTCCATCACTACAGTGCCTGTGGTGGAGGAAATCCCACCAGTCGATTCTCCTCCGGAATTAGAACTTCCTTCAGAAATCAGGCGAATGTCCGATATCACACAACCCTAAGTGAAGCTCCATGACCTTGTTTTCATTAAAGTAGATTGATAAGAGCACCAGTGCCTACCGGTTGCTTACTTCTGTTTAGGCACTTTAAAAAAATCTGTGTCCTAACATGGCTGTTCTTTCAGTGGATGTTTTTGTCCTTTCTAGCATGGCTGGACTGGGAAAAAAACTAACCCTGCCCAGGGACACCTTAAGGATTTTGGGGGCTCTGGGCCAAACATATTTTGGAGGCCCCTGTTCAGAACAGCTTTGAATTTATGATCCAATTTGAGCCCCTGTTTCCAACGCAGTTTCCGCTTCCTCAGCTGCGTTAGCGATCCAGTTTGCATCATAGGCATTAGCCTATATATTCCCGATTAAATTGGACGCATGCAGCTAACAGCGGTAGGATTTAGTGTTTCCTGCCCTGCTACTAGGTGTTTAATACTTTTAAATTCTATGTGTGTGGATGAATTACTCTTTGCTTTTTAACAATTTCTCCTACCTACGTGCCTTTGCACCTCACTTGATTCTGCTTGCCTACATATCCTTAGTGGCTCCAATTCGCATCTCACTTTTCCTCTAGTCCTGGTCCGCTGCGGCTCAGACGCCGATTGTGCGGAGGGCTGGGGCTACTATTGGGCTCCTCACTTCCGCCCACACAGTTTTGGCTTCTTAAGCTGCGTTAGCGATCCAGTTTGCATCATAGGCATTAGCCTATATATTCCTGATACAAAAGGACACGCACAGCTGACAGCAGTAGGATTAAGGGGCATATAATCAACAAGTAGCGATATTTGTCGCTAACTAACCTTAGCGACATTTTTTCTATCACCGTGCATGACCGGATTTTATCGCAGAGATAACGTGCTATTAGAAACATTTATCTCAAATGCAATACAATTTCCGGTGTTAGCGGCAAAATGCGTGAATATCGCTGGTAATCCAGAGATATTCATGCGTTATTGCCAATGGGGACTTAGCCAGAATATCCACCTTCCATTGGATATAATGGCTAAGAACTGGTCTGAGCAGGCGTTAGTTTTCAGCGGTATTCGAGCTTAGCGCTAATTTTTTAATCGCTACGCCTGCGCTGATAATAGGCGATTGCGATGTTAGCGACTGCTTTCAGTCGCTAACAGGTTGGGTACGCGCACTTTGCATGTCATTAGCGATAAATATTGCTGACATGCAAAGCGGGCCCCAAACCACTCGCTATCACCTACAAACTGTCGCTAACTGCTGTTAGCGACAGCTTGCTAATTGGGCGATGAAATTATCGCCGCTTTGCGGCCGAAAACAGCCGCTAAAGTGGCGATAATTTCATATCGCCCACTTTGATAATATGCCCCTTAGTGTTTCCTGCCCTGCTACTAGGTTTTTAATACTTTTTAAATTGCATATGTGTGGCTGAATTACACTGTGCTTTTCAACAATTTCTCCTACCTACGCGCACTTGCAATTTACTTTATTCTGCTTGCCAACATGTCCTTAACTGCTTCGATCAGCATTGCGCTTTTCCTCCAAGCCTGGTCCACCGCGGCTGATACGCCGATTGTGCGGAGGGTTGGGGCTACTATTGGGCTCCTCACTTCTGCCCAAGCAGTTTCCACTTCCTCAGCTGCACTAGCGATCCAGTTTGCATCAAAGGCATTAGCCTATATATTCCTGATGCAAATGGACGCGCGCAGCGGGCGCACCGCTAAAGCTCTGAAGGCGCGCCAAAGGCAAGCCCGTCTGTGCCCAGAGGCGTCCGGCGCCCGCCCCCATGCTGCCCAGTGAGTTTCTTCCACTATATTACAATACAGAAAAACTGCTTAGCCTTAGGCGGCTACCATTATGTCAGTGTACAGCGGCTGATCCGAGCTTGGAGGCAGACTTTTGATGCAATAAGTACAACTGGTCCCTCCTCCAGCCAAGGAAACTCACCCCCAAGATTCTCCCACGCAACAATAAGTGTAGAAACAATAAGAGAACAGAGGACTTAAATGCCACCCTTTTAAATTGTCGCTCTATGCAAAAGCATGAACCACACATTTATGGCCTACTTTTAGACAAACAGCCTGATCTTTTATTTCTCACTGAGACCTGACTGTCTGAAGCATCCAACCCTACTATCACCTCGAACATCCCTACTGGGTTATAAAATCCTTAGGAGGGACCGACTCAGTGGGAAGGGGGGCGGTGTTGCCATAATTTAGAATAAAAAACTAGACTGCTCTTCCATCCCAATGGAAAACATTGAGGGCGCAGAGTCCTTAGGCTTCTGCTGTACCTTATCTCCCCATCATAGCATAGATGGTTTTCTGATTTACAGACCACCCAGTGCAATTGGAAATGTTATTACTACGCTTAATACAGCCACTACCTCCTTGGCCTTAAAATACAATAACTGGCTAATTCTGTGAGATTTCAATATACATATCAACATGAACGATGGAACGTAAGGCAGTGATAAACCTGAAAAAGAAGGACTCCCTTGTCATCCGTGAGGCGGACAAGGGAGGGAATATCGTCCTGATGAACCGCAAAGAGTACATCGGAGAAATTGACAAACAACTAGGTGATATTAAGACCTACACCAAGTTGAAATGTAACCCCATAAAAGAGATAAAAGTAACAATTCATGACCATCTTAAAATCTGGAAAGAACAGTGTCTAATCTCAGAAACGGAACTCAAATACCTGTATAATGATACTCCAACCTATCCCTGTATATACTGCCTGCCAAAGGTACACAAAAAATCTGACTTTCCTCCGGGTAGGCCCATCATAGCAGGAATTGGATCACCAACCGAAAAAATCTCGGAATACATAGACCTGTTCCTACAACCGTTGGTTGTCAACTTGCCGACATATATTAGAGACACCAGGGATGTCTTGAATAAAATTGGAGATGTGGATTGGGTGGAGGGCCATATGCTGGTCACATTGGATGTGTGCTCTCTATATACGAGCATTCCCTGTGATAAGGGATTACTAGCGGTACGTCACTTTTTAGAGAGCAGACCCATTGAGACCTATGCCCACTCAAATATGTTGGTGGCAATGATTGAATTGGTATTGGCCAACAATGTATTCTTGCACAATGGGGCATGGTATCGCCAGATAAGGGGGGTAGCCATGGGGGCAAAATTTTCCCCCTCTCTGGCAAACCTATACATGGGTTATTTTGAACTGATCCACATATGGAGAAAATGTCCAAATGAGTTAACAGAAAGTATACTGTACCTTGGTCGTTATATAGATGACCTACTGATGTTTTGGTCTGGCAGCAAGGAGGACCTAGACAGATTTTTTGATTTTCTAAATGATAATCCTTTTAATCTCCAATTCACAAAAGAGCAAAGTGTTTCTAAGATTAACTTTCTGGATATCACTATTGTGGTCAAGAATGACAGATTGCATGCGGTTCCTTACAGAAAGGATACGGCTTGTAATTCTCTGTTACACGCCCAGAGTGCACATCCCAGCTCACAGATAAATGCAATCCCCTTTGGGGAAATGCTAAGAACTAAAAGAAACTGCAGCGATCAGGAAAGATTAGACACGGAATTGAAATCAGTGGAGAAGAGATTCCTATCTAGGGGGTACAGCAAAGAAACAGTAACTAAAGCCAGAAACAAAATTGACAAAATTAACAGAAACTCACTGCTTGTGAAAAAAGTGCGTAAACCTGATAAGACAAAAAGAAAGATAAGGTTCATCACTCCATACAGCACTGTGAGTACTGATGTTTACAAGATACTAAACAGAAACTGGCACCTGCTGTTGGAGGATCCCAGTTTGCATAATAAAGTAGGAACAAAACCCTCAATTACTTGGAGTAGAGGAAGAACTTTGAGACAAGAATTGTGTCCAAGTTACATTCCTCCACCAAGAGGGCAAAATTGGATGCCTACATCTCCAAAAGGGTTCTACAGATGTGGTAATTGCTGCATATGCTGCTTTGCATTACATAAAACAACGAAGTTTAGGTACAACAGTCCTAAATTGCACATGATACAAAATTTTATCAACTGCAATACCACTTACACAGTGTATTGCATAAAATGTATATGTGATTGGATTTATGTAGGCAGCACGATAAGGCCATTAAAAGAAAGAATCCAGGAACATATTAGGGCTTTGCGCAACAACAATGCCCAATATCCCTTGGCGGCGCATTTCAACATGGTACATCAACCAAATGATTTACACCGAATCAGGTTTCATGGAATAGATGTTGTGATGGCAGGTAACAGGGTGGGAACCGTGAACAGCAATTACGAAAACTGGAAAGTAAATGGATCATTTCTTTGAGAGCGGTGGAGAAAGGAGCAAATATGGACAAAGAGATGTGTGAGTTTCTATGAATATATAAATATGTTCGGTTCATCAGGATTGGGGATAGACCAATGAGACTCAGATAACTGAATAAGCCCATATAATAATATACATCCATGTCCAAGGAGAATTTGTATGTATGTGGGTCTAAAGAGTAATATTAAAATATTACAAGAGATGAGAAGGACTTATTTTGTAATACGCTTGGAATGGTGCCCATACTGTATGATTATGGCTATAGAAAACAATGTTTTGCTTTTCGCCTGTAGGATCTTTAACTTTACAACTGTTCAAAGATGGCCACTACTTTTACCTTAGTGAGCGCCAAAAGTTATCGACATAGTCCTTTTTTTGTGACTAGGATAAAGGGTGGGCCAGGACGATGTAGTCACTTCCTGCAACATTACCGCGGAAGAGAAATGCCTTGCGGAGACGTGACCGGTCTCGCAATTGCGGTAAGTTCAAAAAATGGGTCCTAGAACAGCGCAGCTGATAGTTTGCTGAACGAATGAAATGAAGAGTCTGTAATGCGTCAAACAGACTGGGGCGGCAAAACCCGGAAGACTCGATTGGGGGATGCGTCTAGGTATTTCCTACTGTTGTCGTTTTGTATTTTAAATATGTAAGGAAATACGGAATACAGATTAAATGTGTAACATGTGGATGGGTACATGGAAGTACATAGGTGGCGAAGGGCAGCGTGAACAGATACTGGGGGCACACGTCCGGCGTAAGGGGGTGTCGTTTTAGACGAGAGATAGCGTAAAATTGCGGTGACCTGTGTCTAACAGAGGATGTATTCGGTAGCAACATTGGGCTTTTTGTAGCACGTCCGGCGTAAGGGGATTCCTTTTCAGACAAAAGATAGCGTAAAATTGCGGTGACATGTGTCCGTTAGAGGATTGACTCGGTAGCAACATTGGCCTCTTTGTAGGAGTGTCGGACCGGTATTTGGAAAGGCTTTGGGCTACTGCCTTGATATAAATCTGAGGCAGTGTAATGAAACACGGATTTGGGAGCATTATAGGCGTAGAAAGAATATATCAAATCCCTCCACATTAAAAACGAATGAAATGGGGTTGAATTTCTTTTTACAGACGGAACTTATCATGGCTCCTCTATTCTTCGTGTAATGCACATACAACTGAGTGACGAATGGAGTTATAAGCACGAATACTATGAGGCACAATTATCATATGCACTATTTAAGGCTTTAAGGTAAGCCGTTTTTATATGGAAATGGTCCTGGATGATTTGATTAGTACCATGTGACATTGTATTGAGAGAAAACTGTCTAAATACCGGTACTGTTTGGTTTTATAGGACCAATGAGTAAGAATTTTACGTCTTTTATTGATTGATACGAAAAACCGCCACTCACCATACTATTGTTTTTGGTAAGTGGAATTTTTAAACACTTGTGATCAATGCTTATGCACACAGATTCTAATTGTGCAATTAAAATAATGACATTATCTGAATATGATTAGATTGTGGTGATTATGGGCACATTGAAATGCTTTCTAATATAAGACACTGAGGCACAAGTGGTGGTCACCTTGAGCAAAAGGATCCGCAAGGTTAACTCTCAATAGAGTATCATAACAGCTAACATAAGGCAACTATGTGAAGGAGGTTGACCACCAAACAATGTGTATAATCAATTTTCCTAAATGAATGTACATTATGCTTATTATTTGTCTTAAGCAACTGTGCAGTGACTTAGAATCTAAAGTACCGTACTAGAAAAATATTAATGTTGTTCGATATATATCTCAAATTGGAATTTGGTAGTATAGAAGTTGGAGCATTTGGTTAATCATGGATGGGCAAAGGTGGCCTTGAATGTATGAATTTTTACTGATTGTATGTATTTGTATACTGATTTGCAGCCTTGAAAAAGCCCGCGGAGGGCGAAACGCGCGTCGGCTGTGACGATGTGGCAAGATAATAATCAATAAATAAGAACTTTAAAGCACTAATGGACTATGTACTACCTGAATATTTGTGTGGACCTGAAGCAAATTGAACTACTGAAGTGATTGAATTGCAATCCAATTGGAGAAAAGTAACTAGTAGGGATGTGCACTGGTCGAATTGTTTCTATACATATCAACAATGGCAAAGACCCTTAAACAATTTCTTTGTTGGAGACGCTGCAGGCCTGCAACATGTTTCCATCTATTTCTTCTGCCACCCAAGAGAAGGGCTATACCCTAGACCAAATCTTTCACAACTTTGATATATCAGTAAGCATACCTCTTCCCATTATCTGGTCTGACCACCTACTATTAGAATTCATCATTCCCAACTCTGCCACAGCCCCTCGGGCTAACGCAGGGCAGAGGGTCCCTAATTACAGGACGTTCCATAAAATATCCATCCCGATGTTAGCAGACACCCTCGGTCGTTCCTCACAGGAGCTGTCTGGCTGCCCAGACTCGGACACCCTCTCAATAGATTCATGGCTCTGAACCAACATTGATGCAGCGGTACCGGTTGTTTCCCGCTCCTCAAAGAGTTCAGCCCCACCAGCTCCATGGTTTAACGATTCCTCAAATCTAGCAAAAGAAATTGTAGAAAAATGGAACAGAAATGGCATAATCCTATCTACCTGAGGATATGAAGGTGTATAAAGACAACTTAAATGCTCATTACATTCTCGTGAAGGCAGCCACGAAAAACTTCTTTCATACCAAGATAGAAAATGCTCAAAATAAGAGTAAGGAATTCTTTAGCATAGTTAAATCCTTTACCGCCCCGAAAGTTGGCACAAAGGAAGGGTCATGCACGGAAGAATGGTCTAAGCAAATCGCTCAATTCTTCTACAAAAAGATCTCCGTAATCCAACAAGCCTTCACTAACATCTCAGAGGAAGAACTGACCTTTTACCTTGGTTCTAATAGCAAATTTCACCTCTTGGATCCTCCATCTTTTCTAGCGTTATCTGAGTTTCAGCTTGAAGAGTCAATGACTCTTCTCCAAAGCATTAAGTCTGGCTCTCCTACCGAGCCAAGTCCAGAGAATATCTTGAACCTATTAGCTCCTAGCATAAATCCTACGGGAAACCCGCTCTTTAATGCTTCCCTCTCCTCAGGCAACATGCCGAAATTATGGAAGAATGCTAAGATTGTTCCACTGCTAAAAAAGGCTAACGCCAAACCGACTGACCCTGCAAACTACAGGCCAATCTCCCTTCTTTCGGCCCTCTCCAAAGTATTAGGGAAGCATGTAAACAAGGCCCTCAAAACACATTGAAGATGGGAAGCTTCTTCATAAGTGACTTCAAAGCTTGACTATGTCAACAGCTTTACCTCGGTCTTCCCAAATCCCTTATCCAGCACCTACAAGTGGTACAAAACGTGGCAGCCAGAGCCATCCTGAGACCTAAACCCAGATCTAGTCTGACCCTTATTCTTAAGTCTCTACAATAGCTTCGCATGAAAGAACGGATCGACTTTAAAGCGATGACCATCTTCTTTAAAGCTTTCCCTGGCTTAGGAGCCAGTTACCTAAATAAGTGCATTAATCGCTACACAACATCTACACCCCTAAGATCTCTTCCAATGCCAACCTGACCATCGTGCCTCAAATATGCCATGCCCGCACTGGAGGCCGATCCCTCGGCTTTCTAGGCACAAAATTGTGGAATAGCCTCCCTGAGTCTCTGAGACTAACCACAGGCCTACACTCCTTCAGGAAGAACTTAAAAACCTGGCTTTTTAGTAACTGATGGGTCTTTTAGGCACGTGTTCCTTCCACTGTCACGAGCCAGGGCACTCTAGTCTGAGTAGCTGCTCTTTATTAAATACACTATTTCATTTCATTAGGTCCCTGAACAGTGCAAAGGAACACTCGTGTAAATTCTAAGGGCCTTATTTATGAGGCCTTGCTTCACTTTTATGCCGCCGGGTGCGTCACTTTTTGAGATACACCGGCAGCCTAAAAAATGTGCCATGTTGCACCCTATTTACAAAGTCCATTTTGTAAACCCCTGCACCACATTATACCTGCGCCAGGTATAATGTATTTAGGATGGGTGTTGCCCTGCAAAAAGCCTCGTCGAAGTGGTGCATTGAAATCTATGGGAACTCAGTGCGCCGCTTCTAGGACGACATTGCTCAATATCTTACACCCGCCCCACAGCAGGTGTAAGACTGATGCAGGCAAGCCCCATGTGAAAGAACACATTGCTGGGGTTGTGTCTATTTTCAGACACACCCCAGCAATGCATCACTTTTGTGCCTACAGATACGTCAGAAATACTGACGTATGAGTAACTCCTTGCGACATGATGCATCATACTGTAAATATGACGCATCCATCATTTCTCAAGGAGGGCGCACTAAGAAGTGACGCATCCCTGTTTTCACACAGCAATGCATCACTTCTCATAAATAAGGCCCTAAATGTGTTTACATCTAATATTCAGGTATAGTTATTTGTGTTTTCAATATTGTAACACAGCAGCAGCTCACCAATATTACTGCAAATAAACTCTGTGACACCCGCCCATTTCTTATATGTTAGGCCTTGTTTTGATCACACAACATTTCTCTGCAAAATGACTGTACTAGACTCTCACACATCAGGTACATAAAAAATAAAGGAAAACAGGATTTAAAAAATCTGTTTAAGCAATATTCAAGGTCATTAGGGCAAAACTCTGGAGAACAAGCTGACCCCTGAAAGGCTTCGGCCCTGGGCCAGAGCACACTTTGCCCATACATTAAAACATCTCTGGCCGTGCCAATTCTGTTCGAACGCCCCCAGGGTAGGGGCTGGGGGGGGCTACTCAGAAGTGCCGGCCAGGGGCCGGGGAGTGGGGTGCTATTGTCAAGCACTGCTGCCGCTTTTGTTACAGGGCGCCAATATTGCAGCACTGCTGAAAAAACGTACCCCGGTAACAAAACGGGTCAAAAATCGGCCCCCACCCTTCCAGCCCACCGGGGAAAATCCCGGTGCCCACCAAGGCCAGTCCGGCTCTGTTTTTCAGCATTTAAAAAGTGCAGAAGCGGCCTACCTTTGCATGCTTTGCTGTCTGACTGGCCGATTGTCACCCGAGCCAGGCTCTGGTGTCCTCCAGTACACTTGTGAATGTGATGAACTTCATATTTTTAATTTGCAGACTCTGTGAAAGAGAGTGGATGAGTACAGGTGAGTTTCAAGTAATTATTACCTCGACTGAGGATGATTAAAGTGTCTAGCACAGTGGAAGCACATAATAGAGTACACAGCAGCCAAACTGACACGGATGTGTATAATTGCCTCCCCAATGCCTTGTGACATTTGATAGTCTAGAATGTGTACATCCCATTCTCGGAAATAGGTTCAGTAGATAAAAACATCTTACAAAATTGAGAAGTAGATGATGTTTTGTAAGAACGTTTTCTTCTGTGTCATCTGCAATTAAAATATTTGAAAGTTGCCCTTTGTATCCTGCGAACTACCTAATGCACTTCATGAAAGTTAATGGTACTGCTCATTAGAGCTATAAGAATTATAATTGGATCCAAAGGAGCTGGGAGCTAGCGAGCAACACCTTGGTATCAGAGAGACAAGCTGACAGGCATATTCAAAGTGATGCACACCGGGTGAGAGACTCCAGCAGGTACCTCATTATCAGGAAAGGCAGGCGAATATCGAAGGCATGATATTGACTCAAACAAGGCTGAGGAAAAACCAAGGCAAGGCGAGGACACGAATCCTGAAAATACTGAACAACAAATCCAATATGACTGGGGCGGTACATCTATAAGGGCGTTACCCCACTGATAATTTAGCCCCCTGGTCCCCCAATTAGATGTATTAGTAAACTGTACATTCACATTAACCCCTTCGCTGCGTGGGTTATTTTCCCGCTGTGCTGGGGGGAGGGAGGCGCGCACAGCGCCCGCATGCTCATTACGAGCTGAGCTCGTCATGAGGCACGGCGCTCCTGTGCTCATGACGAGCTCAGCTCGTCACAGGTGCATTATCTGCCGTGGAACGCTCAGCACAGCAGGGGAATTATCCCCGCATGCGAGCGTTCCACGGCTCATGACGAGCTGAGCTCGTCATGAGCACCGGAGCGCCGTGGCTCATGAGCATGGAAGAGGTTAAACATACTGGGCCTTCCGCTGCGTCCTGGAGAAGTCGGCCATGCCAGTGCAGGCCTGGAAGGTGGGGCGTGGGGGGCTGCTTAAGTGCAACAATATTGCCAGCAAGCCAGATAGATAGACATCTGTATAGAAAGTGCACCTAAGTGCTCGTGTCGGGTGGAACTGCTACCTTTCTCCGGCCAGCCGGACATGTGCACTAGGCCTCTCGACAATGGCACACATTACTGAGCCGCGGGTGACTCAAAGCTGCAGCCCCGGTCTCAGTAACTAGCGGTGAGGGTCCCTGCCCCAGCCAATCCTGGCACTGCCGCAGCAGCATGAGCAGCGTCCGGATTTGCTTAGAGATGTGCTACTAGGGGCCTGTGAGACTGTCTGGACTGGATTAATGTGCACATGACCTGAAGTAGCGCGGTGGTAGGAAGCTGTCTCCCAGACTCTCACAGTCTCATTCGGCACAAAGTGAGAGATTTTTAGCTATTTATCTCTATCACTATTACAGGTTTACTCTTCTCTCCAGATCTTATTTCCTCTTCTCATTGATATCATTCCCATTCCTTTCCCTTATGCCTCTCCTTCTCAGTTCTATTTTCCTCTTCTATTCCCTTTCACTTCTCCCTCCAATTAACTGAGTCACAGTCATCAGCAGGTGTTTGTTAAGCGCGACTACTCACCCGTAAGGGTCTCAAGGCGCTGGGACGGTGGAAGGGGGGGTTCTCAGGTTCCAGTCCATCAAGGAGGGGGTCCGTCGAAGAGTCAGGTTGTGAGGTTTCTTCCAAAGATGGGGAGCGATGTTATCTGTCTGAGGTGGAGCGGAAGGTCGTTCCAGGCACTGGCCGCGCAGAAGGAGTATGAGCGGCCTCCCGAGCTGGTCTTTCTGGTGCGGGGGACCACGGCATAGGAGAGCAGGGCTGATTGTAGGGTCCTTTGGGGTGCGTGGAATTTGAGTCGGCTGTTCAGGTATGCTGGTCCGGTGTCGTGGAGGGCCTTGTGAGAATGGGTTACCATCTTGAAGGTGACTCTAGCTTTGATGGTGAGCTAGTGGAGTGTGCGCAGGTGCTGGGAGATGTGGCAGTGTCTTGGCAGGTTAAGGAGCAGTCTTGCGGCAGCATTTTGGATGTTCTGTAGGTTGCAGGTGAGCTTTTTGTTTATTCTGGCATAGAGTGCGTTGCCACAGTCGAGCCTGCTGGTGACCAGGGAGCGAGTGACGTCCTTTTTGTGTTCAAGGGGGATCCATTAGAAGGTCTAACGTAGGAGGCGGAGGGTGTGGAAGCAGGAGGACGAGACGGAGTTGATCTGGCGGTCCATTTTCAGCCCTTGAGCTTGAGTCCAAGATGATTCCCAGGTTGCGTGTGTGGTCTGTGGGTGTGGGCGGGCTTCGGAGTGCTGGGGTGCCACAAGGTGTCGTTCCAGGTGTCTGGGTTTGGGTCCATGATGAGTACTTCTGTTTTGTTGGTGTCTAGTTGTAGGCAGCTGTTTTTCATCCATTTGGCGATGACTTCCTTGCTTTCTTGAAAGTTGTGTCTGGCGGTGTTGGGTTCGTTGGATACCTAGACCCCCCAGGATATAGCGGCATGGATTAGCAAATTTGGTACAAAAGGGGGTGGTGATGGACAGAACATCTGAGCCAATCAAACACTCACACCCAGTCAAAAGATCTGGGTTTGATCCATCACCGTTCTTTAGCCCACTCTGCCACCCCAGTTCAGACATGGCTATATGCAAATCAGTCTGACCCTGTGCCTCATGAGAACAGTCCAGCCCGAACTGCCAAGCCATGCCTTCCCTGGACCGGAAACAAGCTTCCGAGGACCGGTTTCTGGCATTCCAGTCGTCTTCAGCCCGGCTTGCTTGAATCCAGTGGCAAAGTGAGCAAGGGACTCATGTCTGAGCATACCCTGCCACACTTATGGCGGCCAAAGCTGTACAAGAGGGGGTGGTGATGGACAGAGCATCTGAGCCAATCAAACACTCACACCCAGTCAAAAGATCTGGGTTTGATCCATCACCGTTCTTTAGCCCACTCTGCCACCCCAGTTCAGACATTGCTATATGCAAATCAGTCTGACCCTGTGCCTCATGGGAACAGTCCAGCCCGAACCAAGCCATGCCTTCCCTGGACCGGAAACAAGCTTCCGAGGACCGGTTTCTGGCATTCCAGCCGTATTCAGCCCGGCTTGCTTGAATCCAGTGGCAAAGTGAGCAAGGGACTCACGTCTGAGCATACCCTGCCACACATGATGGATTTAGGCCCAGATCCTTGTACTGGGGTGAATGTCATCTACCTGACATTACCGGTGTAGTAATGAAACACAGGTGATAGTAATTGCCCAATTTAAGGGAGCATAAATACGAAGGTATGGTGACGAAAGAATCCATTCCAAATGAGCCCGGGAAGGAGGAGGACGCCGTGCAGTTCAGCTACCATTTATAGGTGAGCAAGTGAGAGTGTTCTTTTTACCCTCGGTTTTTGGGTTAGGCTTAGGCACACCTTAAAAATTCAAACGAAGTAGTGACAGATTTACACTTAGTAAAGATAAACTAAAACCAAGCAAAAAGGAGTAAATACTATATTGCATTTGATATTATGATATCTCATTCCCCCACTTAGAGTGGACCGCTAATGTGTCAAAAAAGCCCCACTAAGATGAACCTATGAGGAAAAGGAAATAAACACATGCAATTTCGTTTTTACCATAAAGGTAAGAACTTTTTTCTAAAAATGCATTTAGTTCTACAATAAATTCAGCAAGAGCAATAAAGATAATAAATTACTCCGCAGAGCAAGTGGTTGACGAAACCAGCAGAAGGTAGCTCCCAGAGGCGTCCTCCCAACCTCATATAAGATCAAGAAAAGGTGGACCGGTAAGACATGTATTTTTGCCTTTATAATGATGCAGTCCCTAGAGGGCTGAGATTAGGTACTGGAGATAAAAAGTGTTAAATGCTGTAGCAAGCCTACCATAAAACCAACGCTATAACTAAAATACATCCCCTTAACAGGATTGAAGCGTGTCCTCCATTTTTCCTAAAATAAGTGACGCCCCATCAAAGGTGTTTTTACAAGGTAAAAATGTATATAAAAAAAAACTACAACTGCTAACCAAAACCTAAACGAATGTAAGACAAACATAGTAATCTGATATATGGTACAATCCCTTTTTAGAAAAAAAAGGAAAAAAAGGATGAATAAAGTGAGCGGATGAAAAAAGTACTCAGCCACACTATAAGAAATACAACCAGGAAAAACGAACCTGGGTAAGTTAAATTTACAAACAGTAGGTTAAGATTAAAGAGAACCGAGTCTGTCACTTTTTCTACTAAAAATCTGTTGGTAGTAGAGCCCGAGGTGACTATAAAATAAGAACTAGACCCCCCCACAGAATTTCTGTATTATCCCATCCCCGGCATTCTCTAACAAAACGAATGCTTAGGAATCCAAGGGTGGTTGTAATGGTGTTCAGAGTTACCAAATATTAGGATAGAAGTAAAAATGTGATTACTATCTAAGTGCAAATGTACGAAAATATGGGCCTAATGATATGTATCACTATATGTTTTTATAGATTAAATTTGAACTGCGAACGAGTCCTTGAAGAAGGTGCAGAATAAAGAGGCACCGAAACGCCGCGTCGACACTTTTCGTTCCCATGACAAACTTCTTTTTAAAAAAAAAATTTTTATTGTAAAATTTTTTATTGTAAAGATGATGATATAATGTTTGCGTAACACATTGCTACAATAGCAACCTTTTTAGTATGATGTATGTTTTTGTTTAAAAACCTTACGATAAATTGGGCATTTACCCTGTACATGTTAATATTTATTTTTATTCTGTTTTGCAATAAATGATTGATCAATGTTTTTATAAATACTACTGTTTCATGTCATTGTTGATACTTTCAGGCACCATATGCATAAAGGTGTAAATTTGGTAACTGGTGTAACACTGCAACCCCTTGCGTCGTTATTTAATGCCCTCATGAATGGTATAAGAATACTATTTGTGTCGTAGTGAACCCAGGAAAAGGTACTCTGTTTTTTTATATACTGGGGTGAATGTATGACATTGTTCTACATTCTGTCCATCAAATGTGTTTTTTTGCAATGGATTAGCAAATTTAGCGGCACAAAAATGGAAATTTAGCGGCACAAATATGGAAATTTAGCGGCAATTTAGCGGCATTTTATTTGGCGTTTTTTTCTACAACAAACACAGATATCTGTGTGTATTGGTCCCTGGTGTGTCCGTGGTCTGTGTGTGTTAGTCTCTTGTGTGTTTGTGGTCTGTGTGTGTTGTTCCCTTTCACTGCGTGGCAGTACGCATGGCTGCGTTTTTATTAACTTTTGAACCATTTGAGCTAGTAGTAACGTTTGTTTTGCTCAAATCTGTATATTATTTGGCAGGTGATTTATTATGTGGCAAATGCGGCAAGTCTATATTTATGCAAAAATTGCCACGGCTGCCCAATCGCATAATTCTAGTGGCCCGACTATAAAAGACAGCAGCGTTGGGTACAGTGCCTCATGTGAGTAGCATGGGGTGTGTGACGCAGCCTGAGAACCACCCTATTCAGATGGTGAATACCAATTTGGCTTTATCATTCATGTCATGGCACAGTGAGCAGAACTAGAAAATGTCCAAGAAGACTGCAACACCAGTGGCACAGCCATCTTGTTTGTTTCCCTGTCCTTGTTCTGAGCAGGACATTTTAGAAAAGTTATTGATGCATACTCTTTTTTCATGTCTAATTTTGGAGCTGAATCCAACTGGAGTTTGAACATGTTTCTGGTTAGTCTCCATCAGTATTGCTTCCAATGCGCAGGTAAAATGGTGTCTCTTTCAAACCTGAGGTAGTACCAACAATGTCCTCTTGATTTGTTCTTGTAAAAATGGAATAGAGTAGCCGCATACTGATTCCAGCTATATTTCTGCTTAGCCTACAAAGTTTCTGATATGATGCTATGGAGTTATGCACAGCCTATTAATTCTACCTGTTTTAGTTCCGGTTTAACTAAAAAGCCAGCAGTCTGGATGTCTAGATTTTGCGGGCACTTTTGTAAAAATCGCGGCATTTTTACAAAAGTGCCGATTTTGCGGGCACTTTTGTAAAAATCGCGTCATTTTTACAAAAGTCCCTATCCAGACCCTCCAGGATATCGCGATTTCGCGGTTTGCCGCGAAATCGCGATATCCTGGAGGGTCTGGATAGGGAGAGGATGAGTTGGGTGTCATCTCCGTATGACGCAATGTTGAGTCCATAGGTTCTGATGATGGGGGCAAGCGGAGCCATGTAGACGTTGAAGAGAGTAGGGGCTGAGGGAAGTCCCCTGGGAGACTCCGCAGGTGGTAGGTGTAGGGTCTGAAAGCAATGGGGGGAGTCTGACCCGCTGCATTCTGCCGGAGAGGAAGGAGCGGATCCAGTCGAGGACCTTGTCTTGGATCCCTGCGTCATTGCGTCTGCGTATTAGGGTGCAGTGAGAGACTGTGTCGAACGTCGCTTAGAGGTCGAGGAGGATGAGGGCTGCTGTTTCTCCTTTGTCCAGTAAGGTACGGATGTCGTCTGTTGCGGCGAGGAGGGCGGTTTCCGTTCTGTGTTTTTTTCTGAATCCGGATTGGGAGGAGTCGAGGATGTTGTGCTCTTCGATGAATGTGACGAGTTGGCTGTTGATGGCTTTCTCGATGACTTTAGCTGGGAACGGGAGTAGGGAGATGGGTTTTTTCAGGAGGGAGTTGATCTCAGCATGTTTTCAGTTGTCAGGGAACGAGGTGGTTGCCAGGGAGCGGTTGATGGTGTGGCAGAGCATGGGTACGATGTGTCGGCAGCTCTGTTGTAAAAGTGGTGGGTGCAGGGGTGCATGGGGGTCCCGGAGTGGATTGACTTCATCGTCTTCATTGTGTATTTGGTGGTGAGGGCTGTCCAGTTGTCGATCGCTGGCTTCAGGGTGTCGGGGTGGTTGTTGAGGGTTCAGTGTGTTGGTTTTCTTCATCAAAGTTGTCGTAGATGCTCTTGATTTTGTGGTGGAAAAAAGTGCTACGTTTGTCGCAGAGGTCTTGTGAGGGAGGGATGTCGGTGGACTCGCTGGTGGGTTGGACAAACTCCTTGATGATGTTAAAGAGTTCTTTGCTGTTGTGTACATGAGTGGAGATTCTGTCTTCAATCGCTTTTTTCCTCCTTTTTCTGATGAGTTGGTTGTTGGTGTTGGTGGCGGCTCTAACGTTGTTGTGGGCTTCTGTGGATTTGGTGTTCCTCCAGGCCTTTTCGAGGCTGCGGCAAGTGCGTCTGGACTCTCGAAGTTCTGTGGTGAACCATCTACCTTTCTTGGCATGGGTGTTGTTGTTTTTCTTGAGGGGGGCTATGGTGTTGGCGCTGTCGGAGATCCATCTGTGGTGGGTTCGGGCTGCAGTGTTGGCATCGTCATTTTCCGCGAAGGTTGGAGTGGAGTTGCTGAGTGATGAGGATAGCTGGTCGTTGGTGATTCTGGTCCAGTTTCTTCGTGGGAGCAAGTGCTGATGTCTGGTGTTCTGAAGGTGAAGTGGATGCATCGATGGTCAGTACATGGGAGTTCGGTGGTGTGGCTGAAGGTGATGGAGTTTCCTGTTGTAAAGAGGAAGTCCAGGGTGTGTCCTGCTGAGTGCGTGGGTTCAGTCACGATCTGGCAGAGTCCTATGTTGTGGAGGTTGTCCAGGAGGGATGTGGTGCTGGGGTCCAGTTGGTTGTCGAGGTAGAAGTTGAGGTCTCCCAGTAGGGTGTAGTTGGTAGACGCGATGGCATGTGGGGATATGATGTCCATGATGGAGTTAGCAAAAAGTCTGCACGGCCCAGGGGGCCTCAGAGGGTGGAAGGCTCCTCGGAGGGTGGAAGTAGGGCTAGCCAGTATCTTGAAGGGAAGGTGTTCCATCAGGTCTGTGGGCTCGTCGGGGAGTGTGCTAAGGCGGAGGGTAGATTTGTGGACAATGGTGATTCCTCCTTCTGGGCGGGTGGGGCGGTCCTTCCTGGAGATTTTGTATCCTTGGGGAATGGTGATGGCGATGTCCGGTCCCGAGGTGGTGTTGGTCCAGGTTTCGGTAAAGAATGCAACGTCCGGGGTTGTGCTGTGGAGAAGGTCCCAGATTTCGGTGGTGTGTTTGTGGAGGGATCGGACGTTGAGGAGGATGCATTGCAGGGTCTTCGGTTCGGTTGTGTTTTTGCGGGCGGATTGCGCTGGGTCAGTGGTCTTGGCGGTGCTGCAGGTGTGCCGGCAGCGGTGACAGCTGAAGGGTCCCTGGGTGTCGCCTGGTGATGCTAGCTTGCAGTTGTTGTTGCGGCCTAGGTTGAGAGAGTGCCGCTGGGTTGTAGCGTTAGCGGTGCAGAGATCCAGGGTTCCTGACACTGGTCGCAGTTGGGTCGCGGATGGGCACAGACGGGCTTGCCTTTGGCACCCCGGGGGGTGCAGCCGCTGCGCGGCCGTGCAACAGCCGCCATTAAGTAGGGGTCAGGAGGGCTGGACAGCTGGGAGGCGGGAGCGGGGAGGGGAGCTGGATTGGGCCATTCGCACTGGTCGTGCTGGGGCGAGGGGCTGTGTCAGCAGCAGCGGCAGGGAAACATGGGCTGAAAAAGGAAAAAGGCAAAAAGAGAGGGAAAAGTGCAAAAAAGGCAGCAAAAGTGCAAGAAAGAGTGGAGGAAAGACAGAGAGGACACAGGAGAGTAAAAGGGGGAGATTGAGATGAGGGTAAAAAACAAGTGAAAAACGGAGGATAGACACAGAAGGAGAGTGAAGGGGAGCTTGAAATGAGGGAAAACCGACAGAAAAAGTGCAAGAAAGAGTGGAGGAAAGACACAGAGGACACAGGAGAGTGAAAGGGGGAGATTGAGATGAGGGTAAAAAACGAGTGAAAAATGGAGGACAGACCCAGAAGGAGAGTGAAGGGGGAGATAGAAGTGAGGGAAAAAACGAGTGAAAAAGGAGAGAAAAAGCAGAGCTAGAGAATGGAGATAGAGGTACACTGAACCACCAGGGATGAGGCGCAGATGAAACCTGCGGGTGGAAGAGGGCCTCGAACACCAACACTCGAGAGTGCAGGGGCTGGGGGAAGGCTTCACTTAATGGTGGAGCTGCGAGGGAGGGAGCTCAATGTCACTGACAATGAGTCAGTGGTCTTGCTCGCCTGTCTCCGCAGCGGCCGCCATTAAGTAGGGGTCGGGGAGGGCTGGACAGCTGGAAGGCGGGAGCGGGGAGGCGGGAGCGGGGAGGGGATCTGGGCTGAAAAAGGCAAAAGGCAAAAAGAGAGAGAAAAGTGCAAATAAGGCAGCAAAAGTGCAAGAAAGAGTGGAGGAAAGACACAGGAGATTAAAAGGGGGAGATTGAGATGAGAGTAAAAAACAAGTGAAAAATGGAGGAAAGAAACGGAAGGAGAGTGAAGGGGGGAGCTTGAAATGAGGGGAAAATGACAGAAAATAGAGGAAAGACTCAGAAAGACTCAGAAGGAGAGTGAAGGGGGAGATAGAAGAGAGGGGAAGAAATGAGTGAAAAAGGAGAGAAAAGGGGGAGTGAGAGAATGGAGACTGGAGGCGCAGGTGAAACCTGTGGGTGGAGGAGGGCCTCGAAAACCAACACTCAAAACTGCAGGGGCTGGGGGAAGGCCTCACTTAATGGTGGAGCTGCGAGGGACGGAGAGCAATTTCACTGACAATGAGTCAGTGGTCTTTCTCAACAGTGTTTATACCGCGATTGAGAGCTCAATAGCTGAGGCTGAACGCAGTGCGAGTCTCTCACAGTGCCTGTCAGTCTGGCAAAAACATATTCAGAATACATGACCATCAAACCCTTGGCCTCTTTGCAGAGAGAGCACAGGGCTGTGGTCACATATTCAAGTTGTAATTGTGGTCCTCTGCAAAGGTGTATGATGGGGCCCCTATCATGGGGTACACAGTCTCTAAAATAATGACAAGGTGATAGTAAAAGAAATTGTGGTGTTCGCTCGCTACTTAAAAGTAATTCCTAACTTTTATGACCACCAATTTTAAATCTCACTAGCCACCACTGAATACGAAGAACTTTCCACTGAGTAAAGGTTGCTCTTTTTTGTGACTCCTAAATTTTTGTTTTTGAATTTAGTGACCATAAATGGCCCTTGATTGCCACCTCCTGAAAAACATATTTTAATCCTAGTGTATTGCTTGCTATGTTGTGTACGTCATTTGGAGTAGATTACACTTTGGTTCTCGGGTGCATGGGGCGGCACCTAAAGTGGCTCTTGGTAACATTAGCTAACTGCTGAGATTTTGAGAGCCCAGAGAGACCTTATGAAGTTTCTCATATAACTTAGAGATCCGCTCGGAGGGGCCAATGCCTTGAAGTTTCAGATATCTTCACACAGAACAGAGTAATAGCCCCATGTTAGGAATCGACACACATATGTGGTTAGGACTCACAAGTTCGTTTTTTTAGGTCAACACTACCAACCAACACAAGATGTCTAGGTGCAAAAGAACTATAGTGGACTTACAAACAACCTCTCAGTGGCTCACAGCCAAACCATTGTTTACCATTGAGTAGCTTTATTGTCACTTGTGTTTGTATGCTTTTTATTCGATAACATTACTTGCCCCAGCTTGCGTTTGTTACTCACCAGGAGCATAATTCCTCTGATTGGCTAGCTTCCATCCTTTCACTGCTAGCTTTTAGGGAACTTCTTCTTTGTTTTTGCTTAAGCACTCCATGAGAGAGGATGTGTTTTCTAGCTCTCTCCCTCATGTCTTTCTCCCCTTGCCAAATACCCCCCTGGCCATCAGTGTTGCTGTCTCCTTGTTGCAAGCTTTTTTTGTGTGCTTCTCCCATGTCAGACCTCTTCCCTCCCCCACTCTCCATATTGCTTTCTCACTTGTGTGTTGCTTTTCGTCTCCCTCACCGACTCCCATTGCTTTTAACCACTTGCACCTCCAGTGCCTCCCCCATAGTCTAGATATGAAATATATAAGACGTTTGGGCACATAATAATTATGGTGGCCTCTCCGGTATCCACAATAGTTCTGATGTTATCTACCACTGCCACTAATGCAGATTTGGTGCTGTGCCCTCTTTTAAATCCCATTTGGGACTTGATCATAGCAGTCCACAACGGTCATAAATTCCTGGTTTAAATGTTCTTCAGATCTTTCACATCCTGATTGGGTTTTTTAAGCAAAGGGTTTATTGTTGCTTCCTGCTATTCTTTGGGGTTAACCAGAGGTAGTTACAGCATTGAGAAGGGGTATGAACTGGGAGGCTACTGCCTCCAAGACAAAGTGTAGAACAGGACAGGGGTCTAAATGGAATCCAGATTTCATTTTTAGCATGAGCCTCATATAAAGAGAGACAGAGAGCAGCAGAGGGAAGGACGACAGCAAGATGGTATTGTTGGACTCACCAGGAACAATAGAACCTGAACTGGCTGGAGATTCCAAGATAGGCGAATATGGAGAGTAGAAGGAAGGGATACCTTTACTCATCATCTAAAAAGTGACAGGTACCCCGCCCCAGAGATAAGGGGGAGCATGAGTGCACTCCGGAACTGACATAGGTAGAGGTGGGTCACATTAGTTGTGAGATCATGTAAACACGTGTTGGTCCTTTGTTAGGGTCCGAGCGCCGTGTGTTTAGGGTTTAGGGCTGTGTAAAATTGTATCCCTAGAACTGTGCGCAACATATCTGATTCCAAGAAGGCAAGCCTGGGTATCTTCAAACAGGGTCAGAAGAGCTGTGGCAGCTGTGTGCCTCAGCAAGAGGAGTTGGGAAATAAGCAGACAGCCTCAGCCTTGGGCTGCCTAACCCAAAGGGAATGGTCGAATGGAGATTTTTTTTTAAAATCGAAATGTCTTTCTTTAGAACCATCTAGTCAAATTTGAAATGAAGTCCAAACTTCCCACAAGGGCTCTCAAAAAAGGTAGCAGCTATTAAACCGTAAAGTCACAACCCTCATAAGCAGATCAAGTCTGAGAAGTGAAAGCTGATTTCCGTTTTGGCGCCACCAGTGACCACCGACAACAGTCTTAACTGAACCAACATCGCCCAACTGTTGACCATACCATCAACGGGCACAAATTCCCCCCAAGAGGAGAAATTGAAGAAGAAATCTCATGCCCTCGCTACACACTCGTGTCCTAACACGACCACGAGAGATATCACCACAGCGGACTAAGGGCCGTATTTTCTGAACCCTTCACCATTCGATCTTGGAGTCATCCAGGAGCTTTGATATTTACAACAGGCAACTAAATTTAAGTCCTGATGATGGTCCCGGTTCATTAGGAGCCAGGGGACCGAAACGTCGACCGTCTAAACAACCCTGTAATATATCTATTGTGACCATTTGTTATAGAGGTTGTGTGTCTGAACTTGCTTTAACAGTTATTTAAGTAGCAAGAGACAATAGGCTCCCTTGTTAGTTTTTGCCTGATACTGTTTGTTCTCTTTGATCTCTATCCCTTTCTCTATTGTTTGTTCACTCACTACTAGATAGGTGCAGGCTTGTACCCTATCCAATGCTTGTATTTGACCCTCTGTGTGGTCACCAAATTGGTAAATATATTGAATAAAACTTCCTGTCCCGGCTGGGTACTGGAAAACGAAATATAGTACTGATTCAAGACTATATTCTTATTGTATGTGTCATACATTTTCACCTTAGGACCTCTGTTTTCGAGAATAGACTGTCTGCCCATGGTCCTTAGGCATCCATTGGGTCCCCTTGTTATAACTTAACAGCTTTAGAGCATAGCAAAAAAGAATTGGAGATCATCTCTGATCTTGAAAGACAGATAAATTAGGTCAATTTAAAAAACATACATCATTTACTTTTTCTGACCCTTCAGGTAGTTCTGCTGAGGATTCGGACACCAGTGAAGGTTTAGGTACCGGTCCTTTGGCCTCCCGATATCCCCATTTCTAGGTCAAGTTGGTCGGGGCAGGGTGGGTGAAGACCAGACCTCCACAATGAAATTTACAGTCGGGAGAATGACTCGTAGGACATTTTACCAATAGTTGAGGGATTCCTCGGTGATCCAGATCCGGCTTTTATTCTTATTTTTAATCTTTCTGACCATGTTTTTCATCAGCTGAAGTTACATTACTTAGCAAAGGGCTCAGTTTTGTACTGACTGAGAAAACAAATTTCTTTAACATCCAAATGGAATTATTACAATTCTTTTGAAAATTACGGTTCATAGCCTGTTTTCTGGATAAAGATTTCACTGAAACTTTCAACCCCTCAAGACTAAGATCACCCTCTACATTCAACCCGCCAGGTACCAAAATGTCAGTTGAACTGATGGCCTCCGTAACCTAAAGATCAACACTGAATTGATCATCAACCCTGCCTACATAGGCGGTGGAATTGTTATCCAACCTGTTGCAGCGTAACTTAAATGAAAACGGGATGCATTTAAAAAAGAAAAATGAAACATTTCAGTTTCATTATTTAAGGGCGCACAGTGGTCCTGGGACTACTGCCTGCCCTTAAAAAATATTTTCGCACATACTCAAAAAGGGGAAGGGGTAATCATTGGCTCTGACTGGTACAAGAATAATTCCTGCACGAACACTGTTGTAGCATCATAAAGACAAACCTCTCAAAATGTTCCAGGTATTCTGATTAAAAACTTACTCAGATAAAATTAATACCAAATTCCACTTCTGTTGAAAAGTTGTCTCAAATACAGAAATCCTGGCTGTACATCTGCAATTGCAGAAGTAAGTGATCTCATAGAAAGTAACAACATATCTGCTCTTTTTTGTTGATTATGGATGGTTGGCATGTTTTTACTTCATAAAAGGCATAAAAGATGAAAAATGTGTTTAGGAATGGTTCCACAAGAATTCAGAGACCTACGGTGGGATACACCAAAGGAAAACCAAATATTCCCAAATGTACACATTGGCTAACAAATTGGTAGAGTGGGCTGAGTTCTGGACTTAAATTTCAGAGATGTAAGAGTGCATAAGAAACAAAAGTTCAAATGTCTATACCATTAAAAGATATAGAGGTTAACAATCCTAATCAAACATTCATAAAAAAAGAGTAACATTTCATTTTCTGGCAACCACGAAAATAAAAAAAATGAGAGGACTGAAAACTAAAGATTAAATAGATGAAAAAATAGGCACAATCATCCAATAAGAACCAATAAGGCCATGGTTATCTATTGAAAAAGGTAAACTATTGGAGAAATTGCTAACTGCTCTCATGGAATTTTATTGGGAGTATGGTTTAAATTAGGCTGGAATGCAAGTGAACATGTTCCGTCTGAGAATATTACCTTCTAACTTAGTTCCTCGGATGGAGCAAATACAAATCAAGAAGATTGAGACAGTGTTCCAATTCGTTTCCAAATCTCCCATTAGGTTTCCAAATACTCATAGTGGGAACTCAAATTGAAGAACAAAAGTTAATGTCAAAAAGCTCAGTGCTGGACAAGGTGCCTTAGCCAGCGTAAGGACTTAAGATGGGACTATTCTAACAGTTGATTCTTCTTCTAAGGGTGTGGAAAAGTCAGCCCAGATCGCACCTGATGCCCAGGCTGCTGGTGCAGGGCGACTCTTCTTTCTCATCTTGAATAATTACCAAATAAAGAGACAGGCGCTGAAGGCAGGAAAACAAGAACAGAGTTTATTTCTCATGAGGAGAGCGTGTCATTTCGGACACTCTCATAGTGTCTTCAGGAGGTGCTCTAACAAGTTTCTCTGAGGCTTCGTCTTTTATACACAGGCATCCTTTATTACAATCAAGACATTGTGAAGTATGAAGATATTCCAACACGTGGCTACAGTACGGGCCCTTATCCTCCATACAATAGGAGGGGGCTGTCACGCAGCTGAGTCTTCTGCTGATTCCATTGGAATGTGTGCGCCTGATCGAATCTCAGGGGGTGGGGAAGTCATGATCAATAGTGGCTCTTTTCAAGAGAGGCGAGTGCATACAGTAGTGGGCAATAAACTGTATCCTCAGGCTAAGGGATGACCAGCGGTCCATGTAGACAATTAGGTTCAGAGGAAGAGGTCATCAAAGGAGGGGTATTCATGGAGGGAAAGGAGGTGTTGGTCAGGCGCGGGGTGCGATTCTCAGAGGCAGAGTCATGCGGGAGGGGTGGGCTCATGATTTGTACATGTGAGAGCGGGGGCAGTCAGGGTGCATGGGGGAAGCTTGCAGGGTCAGGGAAGGGAGCTGGTGATCGAAAACAGAGCGACCATGGTACCTAAAATGGCTGTTGTATATATGCGTGTATGGGTCTATGCTGGCGGGATAACACAGTCTGTGTTCTGCAATGTCCATTCTGCTTACGACAAGAGGTACAGTGAACACAAATGAACGCCGCTTATGTACATACACATTGCTATTTTCAACAGTCGCCGCTTTTTAACGTAAGTTAGTTCTTTTGTGTTTATCCTAACTGACGGGGTGTACGTATAGTCATGCATGGCAAAATGAAATAACGTTCGTCAAATGCTAGTAAATTGCGTGTAACCATATGCAGTCGATAAAATTGGCGGAATGCGGTACATATGAATTTACAGTCGTTGCGTTATTTATACAAATCTAGAGATCGGCATAACACTTTGTCGGGGTCAATCAAGGAATCAGGTTCTGACTTTTTCTCCGATGACATCAACATACAGTAAAAAGTGCTATATAAGACTTTTGGACCTGAGTGATCGATGAAACATTTTTAAAAGCAATAAAAATAGTTGAGGGAGGAATTCAGTTCGATGTAAGCAACTAGTCAAGGGGTGGGTAGAAAGTTCAGGAAGGGGGTTTTAGCGAGAATGTCTTTTCAACAACGAGCCACCACTGGTAGACTCTGGTAGTCCGTTTTCTTTTCGTTGGCGCTTTTGAGCACCGGCGGTGGAGCTATAAGTCCAGCTCGGAATCATCCTTGCGCGTTGCAGGGTGCGATCAGTTCTCTGCTGTTAGATCACAGTCCTGTTTCCTAACTGATCTTCTTAGGGGTGCCTTATGCTGGGCACCTGCGTGTCTTTCTTCTTCCGTGGCAAAACCTAATTCTATAGTCAAAGTTTGTGCGAAAAGGGTGAGTTTGTTGAATAATCAAGGGAAGAGAGGGCGGAGTGGGGCCAGATCTTTGAACACACCAAGGGACCAAGGGAACAAAGGACAACGAGCAGGCAGGCCCATCAGTCGGACTCAAAAGGGGACGGGGACTTCAGGCACGAGTGGGGCAGCAAATCGAGGGCTTCAAGGCAGCCCTTTATTCCTTAATCTGCCGAGTTTGAGAGTGGTGCCTCGTCCCGCGTCTCGTTGCTCGGTGGCTCCACCTTTGGTCGCGGTCACACGTGCTTCATGATCTGTGGACAGGCTGTGCGTCACGTCCAGCTCCTCTCCTCCGGTGATTGTATCTTTAAATGAGTACAAAAAAGCAAGTTTTAGAAAACTGGTAGGAGAAGATAGTTATACATTTCAATTCCGTCCCCAATCCTATGTAGGTGGGGGAAAAGTTCATCGGTCACAGTCAGAAGTCGTCACGTATGGAGTCTGTAGGAGTGCATTGCCATGGAATTCATAACCCTGTTTGGTGCTCATTCGTGACGTACGTGGAGAGAAATTTGGACCTTCATACACAGTGTATATGAAAACTCAAAATCGAGTCCTTATGTAGAGATCGCCCTTCCCTTTAACCCAAGTGTCGACAATCTTATATTTCCCTTCAGGGTCGGCTAACTCTTGCAAGCAGGGGCGTTATCGTCATGAAGAAGGGGGGGGGCAGATGTTAAACATGGTTTTCTTGGGGAGTGGCCGTTAATCAAGGTCATACATTTCGCTTTCGAGGGTAGCTGACATGAAGCTGGGGTTAATCGGGGGAAACGGGGACGTTTTGGACAGGGAGCTGGGGTCGATCGGGAGAAGTGGGGTATTCTGGGCATCCGCACTTAAGTGCAGAGGGGTGACGTGATCGGTGCATTGGGAATTGCATTTTTAGCGAACCGAGAAACAGAAGGCCATTGACGTTATAGTCCCCCTATAAAAGCCAGATTAGGGGACGTTAGTCGTCTGACCCGTCCTTTCTTTCATGACCAACTCGGGTCCTATTGTTTTGCAGAAAGGAGAGGTAGTGATATGGAAGTCACAATCGTTTTTAGTTCCTATCAATTTTGCCGAACACCTTTGTGTTCGAGGAGACCCAATTAAGGTTTGTGCCGGGGGGGGGGCACAACGTCACCATACAAGGAAAGAGGGACAGGGGCCTTGAGAGAGAGAGAGAGAGAGAGAGAGAGAGAGAGAGAGAGAGAGAGAGAGAGAGAGAGAGAGAGAGAGAGAGAGAGAGAGAGAGAGAGACCGCACTCTAAATGGTCCATTCGGTACACGTATGACATGGAGAGAGAAAGAGAGAGAGAGAGAGAGAGAGAGAGAGACGTGTGCAATAATGGGCCATTCAGTGCGCGCACAACACAAAACAACAGGGGTTAAGTAATACGGAAACACAGGCAGAGGGATGACGTAGATCCATGCATCACGTACACACAAACTCAGACGGGGGAGACAGTACATGTATTATATACAAAAATCCAAGACAAAACATAGAACAGTTATTGGCCAAATTGATCTCTTCCTGTACGCTGCGCATTCTCAGCATCCTAGGCTCTCGTTACTTTCTCTTTTCTTTTTATTGTCGGCTGACTTGGTCATGAACTAACCTGGTCGGGCTAATGCTCACGGTGGTATTTTCGAGTCATTTTAGCAAATGTGTTTCCAGGCTGAGACAATAGTCGGTGTTAGTTGGAGAAGAATGGGGCAGCTTAGAGTTACATGTCTACGAGGATGCGAAAAAGGAGGTAGTAGGTTTTAAATATTGGCAATATTCCTAGTCCTCTCGGCGGAGGATACTTGTGTAAACCTTACCTCGGAATATTCCTTAAACTTTCCCTATTTAGTTAAACGTAGGAATGTATTCATTATTGTACGTCATTTCTGGTTGCATTATTCGGGGTTTGTCGTAGTTAGGTATTATAATCAAAACGCCTTTTTCCCGCCTCTTCGTCCGTTAGATCACCATTTTCATACATTAATCGACATTTTGATGTGACCTGCAGAGAGAGAGGGAAAAAGAAGGGGGGGCTACATTGATAGACACATTTAGCATGCATAAATCCAGAAAGGCTTTTACTTACTGCATACTCGGCCTATCTCCACGGGATGCAGTCCCTGCCAATTGGGCGTTCAAGCCCAGGTGGACCCTTAGTGTGACTCCTCTTATACAGGTAGTATATAAAGTATAGGCTAAATACCAGGATCTTTAGCGGTTGCTTTTGGCTGTACAAAAGGGAAAAATACACAACTAGAACTTGGACCCTCCATATCTGCAATATCTCTATACTTTATACCTTTTAAACCTTATCTAGTCGAGCTGAGTTATTTCATCTGTATTTTAGTTATCGGAAATAGTGGTCATTCATTTGAAACTTATCAACTTACGCGTGACAACTACGTTTGCTTTTTCCAGAAACCTTTATTAAGAATGTCGGTGCACAAATACGGGCCTACAACCCCGTGGGCCGGCCACGGAGCAGGCTGGAACTGTAGATGCGGGGATACTTTATTAGTGGAAATCTTAATGGAGCGGTGTTTGTTAATTTCATAGAAAGTGCGCCAAGTGCAATAAAAATCATATTGAATCTTTTAGTGTGAGCGAGTATCATAAGCATTGAAATTTCGAACATTCAATAATCATTGTCCGTAATGCTCAATCGGTACCCATCTCATGTCAATTCATTGTCCTTCATTTTCCGAACACATAATCAGTACCCATCTCATATCAATTCATTGTCCAAGCTGACAGTATACATCCTATATCAATCCATTGTCCGAACATATAATCAGTACACATCCTATAACAATCTATATGTTTTTTTTTTAAAACTTCATACATATCCCATGACACCAAGGCTGAGCAATCGGGGTACAATAAGGAGTTGAGAGTTTCATTTGCATCGGCGCCATTTTGGGTGCAGTCAGGCAGATCCAGGCATAGTCTAAATCTCCACTAACTTGTGGTTGGCCTAGAGCTTCCTTTTGGCAGTCCAAAAAGTTCAGTTAAAGGGCAAAAGATAGGATCGGTGGTCTGAACCATCAGTCAAAAGGGGGAGGGAGGCAACACTTTTCCTACCGGGTCATACTGGGGTTTTCACCGGAACTGTTCCGAACTGTAGTCTGCAGGATTCTAGTCATTCAAACCGAGGCTGGCGACAGCATGGGAGCGCCGATGTCCTGCGGCTACATTTCCATCATTCCGTGGGCAATCATGGCAGTCATTCCCCATCGGGGGTTTCTGCGGGAGTCGGGGACTCCCGCGGCTCCTCTAGAATCTTCAAGGTCGAGGAGAACTTTTATGATGGTGGAATCAGCAAGCAACCGGGCCATTCCTTCATGCTGGGCCCACTCTTGCTAGGTCGACCGCCATTTTGAGAGTTCGGCAGCCACCGGCAATCGCGGGGTCAAATGAGCGGACGGGCTCCAACCTGCCGGACGAGGCGTTGCAGCATCGCCACAGTGGATGAACCCTTTGCTGGGTGCGAGGAGCGTTGGGGGTGCAGCTGGGGAACCTCCACCTGGGGAGGTGGGAGAGGCTCGTTCGCGCCGCCTCTCCCTCCCGGTGCACCCCACGGCGTCTCGCTTGACATTTGTTATGGCCGGACCAGGCGATGAGGACGAGGGGGGGGGTCGGAGGCATGTGCAAGACATCCCCCCCCCCCAGTGTTGTCGCAGCCATTATGGAAGAAGTGGCGACGCCTGGCACGTTTCGGGCCGGGCCTCCGGTTGATGGCGGCCGGACGTTCTTCGCTCTGGCCCCAGGAACGGGTTCCTTGGTTCATCCGGTGGGGCAGACCTTGGCGCGTGGCGCCGCCTTCGGGCTATTTGTGCAGTGGCCTCTCCACCCCCACGCCTCTTATGGACGCTGGTCCAGACTGTCTGAGAGAGGGGGGGGTCGGGGACATGGACATTCCCCCCCTGCAACTCTCCAGGGTTGTCGTAGCCATTATCGCGGCCGGATCCCGTCGGCCCCAGCCTCTCCTCAGGCCCACCTCATGCGATGACCTCCGGCCGACGGCTGGCAGCAGGACCCGCCCTACATGTGTTGCTTCCGCCTGGGCGGAGCCTCAAACCTGTTGCACTTTGGGAGTTTCCAGAACGGGGGCGGATGTCTGCCGACTTGTATCTTTCCCAGGTTGCCGTTATTGGGGCGTGGCAGGCGGTGGGACAGACATGTTTGGAGCAGTGAGGGGCGATGAAGCTTCGTTGCCTCGTGGCCGTCGCAATGTCAAGCTTGGCTTCTCTTATCATTTTTCAGGTTTCTTATTACGGGCTTATTTCTAACGTTTCTTGTTTCTAGGACAATCATATGTTTCGTTGTTAAGTATTGTTATCGTTTCCTTATTCGTTATTTAATAAAAATTCCATCAGTGGCCTACTGATTTCGTTTTCCTATTTCTTTCTTTTCTAGTTTGTTTTTGTGTTAAAGTTTCTGTTAACAGAATATAGTGATCACTTCATTATTATTGCATATGTCCTTTTCACTAGGGTGCTCTCTGGTCGGGCCAGATGACCTACCTCTAGTAAATGGTCCGGGTGGAACTGGTTTATCAATCAATGGGGAGTAGATAGGCATGACAGATTACAACGGGGGACAAAGGTCCGCATTACCTACCCTTCACTACTTGCAAAGACTAGACAGAGCATTTTCTCTATGTTATTTGCAAACAGAGAATACCTCCAAAAAGAACCAATTCCGAACAATCAATGTTCGGACAAACAATCAATCAATGAGGAATGAAATAGGCACGACGGATTACAATGGGGGCAAAAACCTGCGTTACCTACCCTTCACTATCTGCAAAGGGAGAGAGAATATTCCTATTCTTCCCCGTTTGTAGGCAGAGAAGATCCTTAAGAGAACCAACTTCGAGCAATTCAATGCTCGATCAAACAATCAATCAATGGGGAGAAAAAAAATAGGTATTACGGATTACAATGGGGACAAAAGTCTGCATTACCTATCCTTCACTATCTGCAAAGGGAGACAGAATATTCCTATTCGTCCCCGTTTGTAGACAGGGAATATCTCAAAAAGCAATAATCGATAAAAACCGATTAACAAACAATCAATGGGGAGAAAAGATAGGCATGACGGATTACAATGGGGACAAAAGTCTGCATTACCTATCCTTCACTATCTGCAAAGGGAGACAGACGTTCCTATCTGTCGCTGTTTGCAGACAGAGAATGTCTCCAAGAGAACCAATACTTCAAGTAGCACCCAAGGCTAAATGAACCAATCAATGAACAATACCAGTATCTAAATACCGTTTCCAATATCAATAATCAATCAATCAATCAGATGGATAAAGCCATCCTACCAATTAGACGTAAAGACGTCCTACTTAACCTTACCCGGACCGGACCATGTGGACAGTTCTTCGCCTTCCTTTCTCCAGCGCCCGATCGTTCTCTTTTCTCCATGTTTTTACCGCAGCATTCCTGTGGGATTCCAGTCAGGACAATAGGTCACTTGGGAGAGGTCCGTTCGGAATCGGTGAAGTTCATTCAATCGGCAGCCGGACGAGGGCCCTCTCAAGGCAGGTATACTCCAATCATTTAGATGTTCACCCCATCGTCTGGACCTCTCTTACCGGACCTTATGTCGCTGATGGGCCCCGCGTTGGGCGCCAATTGTGGAAAAGTCAGCCCAGATCGCACCTGATGCCCAGGCTGCTGGTGCAGGGCGACTCTTCTTTCTCATCTTGAATAATTACCAAATAAAGAGACGGGCGCTGAAGGCAGGAAAACAAGAACAGAGTTTATTTCTCATGAGGATAGCATGTCATTTCGGACACTCTCATAGTGTCTTCAGGAGGTGCTCTAACAAGTTTCTCTGAGGCTTCGTCTTTTATACACAGGTTTGTGGCACACAGGCATCCTTTATTACAATCAAGACATTGTGAAGTATGAAGATATTCCAACACGTGGCTACAGTAGGGGCCCTTATCCTCCATACAATAGGAGGGGGCTGTCACGCAGCTGAGTGTTCTGCTGATTCCATTGGAATGTGTGCGCCTGATCGAATCTCAGGGGGTGGGGAAGTCATGATCAATAGTGGCTCTTTTCAAGAGAGGCGAGTGCATACAGTAGTGGGCAATAAACTGTATCCTCAGGCTAAGGGATGACCAGCGGTCCATGTAGACAATTAGGTTCAGAGGAAGAGGTCATCAAAGGAGGGGTATTCATGGAGGGAAAGGAGGTGTTGGTCAGGCGCGGGGAGCGATTCTCAGAGGCAGAGTCATGCGGGAGGGGTGGGCTCATGATTTGTACATGTTGAGAGCGGGGGCGGTCAGGGTGCATGGGGGAAGCTTGCAGGGTCAGGGAAGGGAGCTGGTGATCGAAAGCAGAGCGACCATGGTACCTAAAATGGCTGTTGTATATATGCGTGTATGGGTCTATGCTGGCGGGATAACACAGTCTGTGTTCTGCAATGTCCATTCTGCTTACGACAAGAGGTACAGTGAACACAAATGAACGCCGCTTATGTACATACACATTGCTATTTTCAACAAGGGAGCAGAAGAGATAAGACATTTGAATGCACCTTTAACACTCATGCATATGGAGGGGAAGAAAGAGAACCTGAGAGGACCAACACAACATTCGAAAGAGGTCCTGGGCTGACAGGGCTAGTATTCAACCTAGGTACTGAGCCAGAACAGCAGAGCTGCCAATATCCTTCAACTGGTCTCCAATAGTTTAACCCTGACTAGCCTTCCAGTACCTCCTGTAAACACTAATTCCATATAGAGGTAATGGAGGCTAACCTGGGAAAACATTGAGGGGCAAAGTCAAGAAACCTGAAACGCGATTACACCAAATAGATTTGTGATTCCAACATCCATCACTGCTCTGTGTTCTGAAACGCCAACTCCAGGTGTAGGTTATCCAATGCCTCTCATAGACTCACTAAGCTTAATGCAAGACAAAATGATATGGAGAACATCTGGCAGAGCCAACCTGTCTCCACCAGTGGAATGAAAAGCTAGAACAGACCTCTCAGCCATACCAACCTTTCACTCTCTCATAACCTGCGATGCCCCTGCAGGTGTCACAGCAAGATATATATACAGTTTGGGTGTTGTATTCTTTTGGAGAAATATTGCCCACATGTGGGCTTACTGTATGCACAGGAAGCGTCACGTCGTCTGAAGATGTAATGAGGGCAGAAACTGAAAGAATCTTCAGCTGACATAAAGAACTACATGCCACAATGTGCACCTCCACCCAAGCACTGAATTGTTCTGATAGGAGCAGCATATATCTGTTAACATGCATCTCTTGACTGCAGCTAAAATTGTAAAGGTATACTTTTGCAGGATGGCAGAAGGTGTACACAATACAAGCTCTAAGTAGAAGGCAACCCGAAACCCATTTTCTTCTCTGTCCCTGGCACCCTGGTCACTTCCCAACTGCTCCAAGCTGGTGAGGCATGCTTCTATCCGATATCAATCGTCTTCTGAGCTCCATTCTTTCAGTGCAGTGCTTCAAGGTGGTGAGGCATGGAGAAGGCAGCAGTATTGCTTTCCTACCTTTGCAGTCCTAACAGTGTCTCTTTAGCTCTGCTCCCTCCTCATTACAGCACATCACACACACCAGCACAAACACTCACACACCATCATACAGTAATACAAACACATCATGATACATAAATTCCATAATACGTAGCACTACTCCAACAAGCACAGTTTCACATCAACAGAACACTCTATCACAGCATACACCATCACACACTCCCTCATCACACTTTACCGCATTGACTCACACAATCACTCCCATTATCACACACCTCACACTCACACCATTGCACATAATCACTCGATTTCACATACACAAACAAGATGACACTACACAAATTACACCAAAATATAATCATAGCACTATGCGATCTCACCTGCACCATCATAATAACATGTTGATACAAACCCACGATAACACCCTCATACCAACAATTACACAACGTGTCAAAACTCACACATTAGACCATGTTACACACACACATCAAGTCAGACCATTATATCAATGACTGCTACTACACACCCAACATCATGCACTCATGTTACACAAAGACACCATCGCACAAACAGCGTCAACGACCCACCATCTCACACACTGTCAATCGCACAGATACAAATAATGCTGCCATATAATAATTCACAAGCAAATACACTGTAACGCACACCACACGGAAACATATGCCATCACACATGCACACACTCAATGACACATATACTGTGAGTCAAACTTGGCCGCTGTTGCTTCCTGTAAGCTGACTGATCTGTGTAAGAGAGGATGTTGTGCTTACTCTCAGCGTGTGGGGAAGTGTGCACCTCTACTACCGGTACTGTAGCTGTTCTGTGTGTCTTAGGGATCCATGCCTTGCTGCTGGTGTTTCCTCACAACTTGCCCCTGCTCTTTGTATTCCTAAAGTTCCTCCTCCTGCCAATGTTGTACTTGCTTTTTCTTTCAATGTCTGGGGTTGTTCATCACAGCGATAAATACGTTGGGTATTCCATCAGTCGCCAGGATCTTTCTCTTTACTGGTTCCCCAGGCAAACAGTTATTTGGACTATAGGTTCTATGGCAAGAGAACTCTATGACTGTTCCACGTTCTTCCTTTCGTTTAAAGACTTCTTATCATATGATGGCCATGGTCATCTCTGACATGTCTGATACTTTCACAGTGCTATCCTTTAATTCTAGCTCTACTAGAGCCAATATGTTCTGCTTCTAGGCTCTCTGGAATATTTATGTTCAAGGTAAGTCAGAGAATAGCTAAAATAAAGTCCTTTCGCTTTGCACATTGTCTTCCAGAATATAGGAATCCTCAAACTGCAAAGCGATGGACAGGATTTGGGCACAGATACAAGAGAAGTGAGATACAAACAGAAAGAGTCTTAAGATTCCTAGAGTGAGTACTAGAGCTACCTGTTAATTACATGGCTTAGGTTAGAAACTCTGGAAGATGGTAAAATAGCATGTGAGGAATACTAGACAGCTAACTGTAGAAATGTAAAAGTTGTGATGGGAATTCACCTAATTGTTAGCTATGGCATAGCATAAATGTAACCACACTCAGAGGACTGCTCTGCGCCTGGCAACATTTTATGTTTGCATTGGCTTTTCATCTTACAATTGTTTGATTACTTGCATTGTGTTTCCTCACCTATGTTTTGTTCCAACTTGTTGAGGTTCCTACTCCTTGCCCGTTGCCTTTCCAGTTGTTTTTGTTGGTTTGTCTTGCTTGTACTGTTTATGAAGGTTCTCTTTGGTGTCCTGGGGATCAGAGATGGGGTATCATTTAACAGGGGAGTGAACTGCACTGGTCTATGTATCAGAGTCTCAAAGAGATTGTCTCGGAGACCCTCAACCACTTATCACAACCAACAGCATATATTGGCTCCGTTGGAGTGATGTAGTGGGTAGTGTCATCATTGGGTCCATCACGTGAGTGTTCGGTTCTCCAAGTGAGTTGTACCTCCACCAGGAGGGAGATTGTCTGGGAGATGACAGAGGTGGGATCTATATATTACAAGTAAAATTGCCTCCTATACCTGTGAATGTGATTTATTAAAAAGGTAGGATAGGGGTAAGACTAAAAGCAGGAAAATGTTATGCGGTCTCTAGCAATCTAAAGATCTGGTGGCCATGTTTTGGCCTTGTTTTCCCCCTATGGCTCCGTGGCCTTCCTCAAGACCGTGTAAAGTCGATCCCTGTTGTTGTCAGTATTCCATGAAAATATGAAGTAAGTGTATTAACTTATGGTTCTTTGTCAAGGTCCTGATTGTTGCCCATGACGGGTCATTGTTACAAGTGAGGTTGTTGCCTACAACCGGAAGGAAAACAGAACATTAATGTATGGAAAATGTTGTGTTTTGCTTAACACCCGATGTGATATAATAAAACTTGCATATACCTATATATAGTGTCGGTTCTATGCATGAATGCACTATTTTAGGCATCTTGCTACTCTTATCTAGATGCTCTCAGTAAAGCTTCATGCTCCATAGTTTAACCGGCATGTTGTTGCCAAAGATATATTTATATGCAGCAGTTTCTTGCTAACCGAAATGGTGAATTACGTTAAACATAAGTGGTGAATTTTAAAAGAATGGTAGTGTATTAAAACGAGGAGAATGACATTCTTATGAAGTGATTCTCATACATCTTCATAGCGGGCAAGCAGTTAATGCACTGTGTGTGTCCTTTCTTTTAATACATGGTGGGCGTGTGGGCTTAAGAAACCACCTTGTGTGCCTCTTATCAATGCATGCACAGTCCATGGTCTGCTAGGGAGTGGCATGTGCCAGGAACATTAGTGAATTTGCTGTCCCATTTGTCACAAACAATGTGATGTGCATGTTTTTATCTCCTTAACGTTCTTATGTTCTCGCACCGTGCTCCTGTGGTGCCTGATTGTTATGATTGTTATAATTGGCCATCGTATAATTTGTTATGTGATGGCCTGTTAAAAAGGCTCTAATGAGTAGATGGTGCTTGTGCGTGTGCACACTTTCCCTTAACAAATTGTGCAGTTAAAAGGGACTTGTTGTGGGGTCAAGGGAAAAGGAAAATAGCAATTAGCTCTGCACGGGTTTGAATGGCCCCATGTAGTGCATATAGATCTGGAGGGTTCTGTCTTTGCCTACTGGTAAAGTTGGGTTCAATTAGCGGTGTTACTAAACTATAAGTAGACACAGTGCAGCTAACGTCCACTTCATATAGTTAGACTTAAACCCATAACATTGCCCTTGTTTGGGTTCCCACTTACTTAGTATGGAACATGCAGTGCATTAATCCTACGCGTCTCTCTCGTCCCGGACATTATTTACTTCCGAAAGGGCCTGGGTATTTATAGGGAGGTGCTCATCTGTCAAGTGTGTTGTAATGATCACCATTGCTGCGGTGTTCTCCTATATGAGTCTTGATTTTTCTGGACGTCATCCTAATGGTGAACAACACTTACAACGCAAATTTTACATCGCAGAGCCTTTACAACGCAACCATTACAACGCAAACTATTACAACGCATTGCTCTGGGGGGCGCTCTAGGATAGGGAATAGGTTAATTTACTATCCAATGACCTTCCCTAGTGTCCACGGGGACTGGAGTTGGAATAGTAAATTAAACTATTCACTATCCAGCACCCCAAAGCACTATGCGTTGTAATGGACTGCGTTGTAATACTTACGTTGTAAAGGCATGCGATGTAAATGCATGCGTTGTAATGTCATACATCCCATCCTAATATATCTGAGGTGGCAGGAACACTTGATCATATAGATCACGTGTGTTGTATTGGAGTTTGATTGTCTTCTTAGAGTCCATTTGAGGATGGTGTTGAGATCTAGTGTCTTGATTGCCTTGGTTAAGTGACACACTGAAAATAAGCCACAGGGGTAGTCCCCAACCAAGGGTTGTAGACACCAGGCTGGAAACGCAGTGTTTGAGGTTTCTTGTGCTTTCGGTGGTCAAGTGTGGACTAGGCAGTCTCAAATGTTCCTGCCTCTCTTATGGGCGAATATAGGTTTTGGCCATTTTAAGGTGCCTGAATTAATTATGTTAAGCGATGGTACCCTGGTCGGTGTCTGGTTTCCTCAAGGCAACCTCTCTTATGGAGCAAGGGAAATCAGCTATATCGCTTATACATCATTACCTCACTCTCAGCTTTACATATTCTAATTACCTTGCCTCTGTCTTCATCTTAGAGCGCCCCAGAGTTACCATCCATCTGGTGGCTGCTGCCATTCTACCCTGTTGGAAGTAAAACCACTCTGATCTAGGCTTTACTCCAATCATCCTGATACCTGAAGAGCTGCTATGTCTCTCTCTTCTTCCATCCCATTTCACCCTATTCTTTCTTGTGTGGCGTGCGAGTACATTGCTATCACAAGAGCGTTTGAAGGAGAATCAGATTTTGCAGCAAGTCTATGTCTTTGCCTATGGCTTCACTGCAACTCCTACATGTTTTATGTAGCAACAGAATAATCCTCTGTCTTCCAAGCACATACTACACAGATGCAAATTACCTTTCCTCTAATAGCCTATGTACGATTCATAGACTGGACCATCAAACACCTTCATGATTCGCCCTTCCTCATTTCCATACCATTCATTCTCATGACCAACTTAGGGATTTCTCTAGTATGACACCAGCCTCACCACATCCCATGACATCACTGGAGGTTCCAAACATCATTGGGTTATCATACAATAACAGTAAAAATAATAAACCTAACCAAAACCAGAACGGCCGTGGCAGTGGCTTTCCGGGGCAATTAACATGAACATTTTCCAAAAAGAGGCAAATGACTAATCTTTCCAAACAGCAATAACTATAAAAAGTTGCCAATTCAATTCCCTAGCCACAAGCAACTCAGTTTTAAATAAATTAACTTCACGTGCCTTAATTAGTTAAAAAGACACATCTGGAGGCTTTGTTTTTATGGCTGCAACCGATACATCATAGAGGGAAGTATTATTGGAAATGAACTATAATAGCCCCACAGTTGCTTAATTTACTTTAACAAAAACTCTGTTAAATTTGATCAATCAATCAAGCAGAACTTATATAGTGTGGCTTCTCACCTGAGAGAGTATCCAAGCGCTATGATATGTCAGTCGAAGAGACAGTTCTTGAGTCCCTTCCTGAAGTGGGTCAGTGAGGGTGAAGTACAGAGGTGGAGGGGAAGGGCATTCCAGGGCTCGGTGGCAAGAAGGGAGATGGAGCGTCCTCTGGTGGGGCAGCGTCGGATGCTTGGTATATGTGCGAGGGCGAGATGAGTGGAGGGTAGGTTCCCAGGAAGTAGTTGGAAGTGCAGGCAGTGGTCATGGAAGCCGGTCCCTGGTCCTGGAGGGCTTTGTAGGCGTGGATCAGGAACCTGAATTGACATATTTTCTATATGGGCAGCCAGTGGAGGTCTTTCAGGTGCTGAGTGATGTGGGTCCTCTTTGGTAGGTTGAGGATAAGTCTGGCTGCTGTGTTCTGGATCGTCTGGAGTCTTTCCATGAGTTTGGTGGTGGTACCTACATAGAGTGTGTTGCTGTAATCCAGTCTGCTGGTGATAAGTGCCTATGTCACACTTTTCATGGTGTCCATGGGGAGCCACTTGAAGACTTTGTGGTGCATACGGAGAGTGTGGACGCAGGCTGAGGAGACAGCTGTCCAGAATGAGCCGAGGTTGCGGGCTTAGTCTTTCTGAGTGGGGGTGGGTCTGAGTTCTGATGACCAGCAGGAGTCGTTCCAGAGGGAGGCGTGTCTGCGAAGATCAGAACTTC
Source organism: Lissotriton helveticus (assembly GCF_964261635.1). Lineage (NCBI taxonomy): Eukaryota > Metazoa > Chordata > Amphibia > Caudata > Salamandridae > Lissotriton > Lissotriton helveticus. Next base: position 737,916,766 of record NC_136057.1, read on the forward strand.
CGTTTTTTACATGTTGAGCTTCAGGCAGTTGTTCTTCATCCAGGCTGAGAGAGACGTTCTTCATACAGTTGTGGAAGTTGGTATTTGTAGTGGTGGGGTCCGCTGGCAGTCAGAGGATGAGCTGGGTTTAGTTGGTGTAGGACACTATGTTAATGTTATGGGTTCTGACGATGTCTGCGAAAAGTTTCATGTAGATGTTGAAGAGGGTTTGAATTGAGGGAAGAACTTTGAGGGACACTGCAGATGGTGTGCTTGGGTTGACAGGTGAAGGTAGGGAGATGGATTCTTTGGGTGCACCCCGTTAGAATTAATGCCATCCATTTGAGCATGTCATCTGTCATTTCGATCTGTCACAGTTGATCGATGATTGTGTGTTGGGAAATGGTGTTAAGGGCTGAGGAGAGGTCGAGCAGGATCAGGGCAGCTGATTCTCCTCTGTCAAGTAGGGTGTGGATGTCGTCTGTTGTGGCGATCAGGCCTGTCTCTGTGCTGTGTTTGGCTCTGAATCCTGATTGAGAAGTGTCCAGTAGGTTGTTTCTCTCCAGGTGTTCTGTGAGTTGGATGTTGATGGTGATGAAGCAAGCTACAGAACAATATTTTGTTCAAACTTGCGAAGTTAATCTCTCATAATTATAACAGAATTAACACGCATGTGGTGAAAATATTAATCAACATAGTATAAGGTTTTTGCATCACATACACGCGGGTTAACTAATGTGCCTTTATGTCGCAAACGCGAAGAAGAAATAATAAACTAACCTTGTCTATTGTCTTTGTCAGTATTAAATGCGGCTGTTTAACTAATGGCATGTGCTTATTTTGTGTGCTTATGTTATGTCTTTTCTGAGACAAAAACTGCAATCCTAAGGATTGGTAGATATAATGCTGCTTATTTGTGCTACAGCTAGGTAACATAATTAACGGGATTAATTAGTAAAGGGGGTGGGTAACATAATGGGTTTCAATTCTTTTATTAATTGATGTTTTGTGTTTGTTCAATAATAGTTTCCAAAAGTGAGGCCTAAAGATCACTTAGAAAATGGCTGACAGAGCTGCAGTTCCGAAAGCTTGTCCAGAGTGCAGCCCTGCACATGCACAGCTGTGTAGATTTTTACTGCATCGACATTAATTTTGAAAAAGTAATTCTCCGGCTGTGATGAACGTGCACTCGAAGAAAGGCTCAAGGACAGGAATTTGTTATTGTCTGCCAAGGCTAGGAAGTGAAAGTTATAACTCATGGAAGAAAAGTAACTTTTCTGAGGAAGTCGGAAGATGTCGTAATGAAAGACAATGGGCTTATGTATAAGCCCGGGCCTAGTCAAATAACGGAGTGAATAAACATTTTATCGTGGACTGACATGGCTCAGCCAATGAGAGGATCGGATTCTTATGAAAGAATGCAGAAGTTGTTAGTTTAGCTAGAAAGAAAGGTATAAAACCTGACCTTTGGAGTGGAGCAAAAACTCTTGCTGCTTGCCATTCCTGATTGACGTGAGATGCTGTCGGACTTTTGGCGCACGTAAGGACAGCAGACTTTAAATGATTTTTCCTTTCTAGGTGAAGTGAGATTCAGACAGGGAAATAGATTTAGGAAATGGAAACTATTATTTTGCTAATAAATAATGATCTTGAGCTCGCTTTAAAAATGTCAGTTAAATAATTCATTTCCTCACTAAAATGCTGCTTTCTTGATTGCTTATAAAATAAAGATGTTAAAACATAAATGCTTTTTCTTTTTGAATAATACAATTAATAAAAATTAGATTTGAAATGACAAGCTGGTCTTGTTTATTCATGATCTAGTTACCATCAATTGATTCAATCGCCTTAGTGGCTTGATTATAGTTATGTGATGATGTTTAAAACCAATGTGAAAATAGATAAACTGCAGTTGTATATAATTTTGTAGATAATATGTGAATAGATATAATAATCAGGCCACTTGATTAAGTTGCTCAAAAATTGTCTCATTGGTGTTATGGGCCGTTATATGTGATTCATGGTGAGTATTGAGTTAATAGGTAGCGTTTGTGAGACAGTTTTTCAATAGGAGCGCTGGATCAATTCCTTGGTAGCAGAGTTACGGTTACTATGGTAACTGACATGTTACATGGTAATTACAAGTTTGTTCAGTTGTTATATGTAGTCGAAAGGTATTTTCCAGCAGTGTGAAAATTCCTAGTTGTGCCGGCAAGAGAAGTGTGACAGGTGAAGCTACACAGTGCATTTGTTCTGTTTCAAAATAGTGGTATCGCCGTATATCACTAGTGTTGTGGACGTACAGCACAAGTTTAGGGATTTTAGGTGTGTAAGGTAGAATGTATAGTAAGGATTGTCTATGAAATTGTAGCTTTCGAGTAAAGGGACTTGGAGCCTGTTTTAAAACTCACTGTGAAAAAAGTAGTAGAATTTATCCAAGCTTGAGTGAAGGGTAAGGAAGCATCGTCTATCCTACTGGCGAGTGAAGATTTCTTTTGATTGGTTAAAGTCCTACTAAAGATTTCCGTATGCATGGTTAGGGATTTTCCGTATGGATGTGCGTAAATGATTTGTAATTTACGATCAAGTTAAACTCTGAATTATCTATGTGCATTCAGAGAGAAACAAGTTCGTTATTACCTGCCAGAAGGGTAGAGTAGCCTAACTTTATCGACGAATTTAAAATATTCTGTGAAAATAGCGTCGTCTATTTCACGCAAAAGAATACTTGAATGACTGGAAAAGCTATTACTTTATTTTAGCGAAACAGACAAATGGTTTGTTTATTTGTGGAATTACTAATTGAATTCAGTTAAAGGTTTTGTAAATATGGCGCTTTAAAAAAAAAATTGTAAAGGAGGTGTCAGTTTAAGGAGCGGAGCGAGAGACAGAGAAGCCGCAGCAGCAGCATACGTCACTAGTGTCGCGCTGTGATTGGCTAGCATACGTCACAGTCAGCGCACTGATTGGTTCACGTGACTAAGGCAAGCTTACAGCTGATTGACTCTTCCTGAAAAACAGCAATTCTTTTGGTTGAGCAGAATACTGACGTAGCTTAACCTGACTGGCTTGTTGGTGAGTTTCGCGCATGGATTGGTTGGTGTTGCAGAATAACAACTTCCTTGTTACGATCTTTTCCGAAGTAAGGGAATTAGTTTTAAAACATGGATTATTATTTCAGGAAAGAGAAAAAGAAGCTTTCATGGTTTCAGAAATTGAAAAATAAACTTAAACCTGACAAGAAAATTGCAACACGAGGTGAAAGATTAATTCATAAGTACAAAACACCTGCAGCGTATATGTTAGGTGAATATGGTTATCATACTTGTCTTTGGATTGAGAATTGGATGAAATATACCGAAAATGATGGTGTGTTAGCATGGCCAGAAGATGGATCTTTTAACATAGCTGTTTTAAAAAACTTAAGAGAAAAGATGATGAAACTTGTACCTAAGCCTAGACCTACTCGATTTGAAGCTCTAGTTGAATGGAAGGATGAGATGTTTGAGTTACAATGAGAAAGTAGAGGAATATCAAGGAGTGGAGGACTAGATCTAAATAGAGAAACACATCAGGATAGAATGCGTCGATGGAGAAGTGCAGATATGTGTGATGGTTTGTACCTGGTGAGACTAATTAGTGAGGAAACTGGACAAAAGTGTACCCAAAAGAAAAATAAAATTATTGAAGAGAATGAGTTAGAAGACGCAGTATTAAAAGAAATTTATACTAGAAAACTGCCACCTTATCAACCAGTTTGTACATGGACTTCTCCTAGTGCCCTTCCAAGAGAAATTATTGATGAGTCGTCTCCTAAAACAAATTCGAATAATGGAAAAACACCTGAATCAAGATGTAGTTCAAATATATCAGGAGAAAATAGAAATTATGCTGAAACCCCAGTTCATAGAAATGAAACACCAGTACATGAAACTCCAGTCTAGAGAAATATAACCCTAAATAGAAAAAGAACAGAAAGGTATGAGGAATTACCAAGTACCTCAGAAAACATTCGTTCTACGAATGAATTGATACAGCAGTTAACTAAAAACATGGAAGCAGTAACAGTACCAGTAACGATTGGGCCTGTTCTTCCAGTATTTGATCAAAAAGAAATTAGGCATTCAGCTTTGACTGTTCCACTATATTCAGAAATACAAAAGGCGACTGAAAATTTTTATTCAGATTTGTCTGAAATACATTGGTGCAGAATCAGACTCTGGAAGTCCAGAAAAGAGTCTGAATAAAATAGTTTTAACACAAACCCCTGAATGTAAATTATTTGATGTGGCAAAATTGAAAGCAGATATAGAGGAATTAATAATTGGAACAATTGGAACTGACAGTTTAAAGCTATATCAGGATGATGAATTATTGTTCATCTGCAAAAGCATAACTTGGAAAACAAATATGATCAACTTGAGAAGATGGCTGCTGAATTAGAGGTAGATTTGAGTAAGCAAAAGATTATGCAAAAACATTACAGAGTGGATTTCTCTGAAAAAGACATTGAAAACATGAATACCACAGGAAGAATGACTTAATTGTGGTTTTGAGAAAATTGGGTGACTTAGCTAAATGGAGAGTAAAATGGACAAAGAAAAAAGATGAAGACAGAACAAGCTTAGCTTTTTCTGTCAGAGAAAAGGAGGAAGTAGTAAATGAATTTCCAATGAGACAAATACCAGGAGGTGGGTATGTGCGTGTTCCATGGACAAGGCAGGACATTTTAATGTTCACAAATGATTTTCCTCGCCTAAGAGAAAAGCCTGTAGAATGGTATCGACAGGTAGACAGATTTGTGAAGGTTTCAAAAGTTTTATGGGTTGATCTTAATGGATTCTTTGACATAGTTGTTCCATCAGGTCTTTGGGCAGAATGCAAAATTACTATAAATTGGCCTAAAGAAGAATACCCTCGACATTTGGTGACAGGTGCTCCTTCACCAGAGGTAATGAGAAAGTACGAACAGGTAATTACATTCTTGAAAAACAAGATTCCCCCAAAAGAGATAGATTGGGTTAAAATAGATAGAACAACCCAAGAGCCAAAAGAATCAGTAAATTCATTCTATGAGAGACTACTGCTGGTATTCAAACAATACAGTGGTTATGAGAATTTAAGTGAAAAGGATATGAGCCATTTTATATACAGATTTGTATATGGCTTGAGACCTGAAATTGGTGAAATGATAAGAACTGGAATAGTTGGTTGGCAATTAAACTCAGTAGATGATATTTTGAGAAAGGCAAAATACTGCAGTGATGAAATAGATGCTAAACAAAAGAAGTTGAAAGAAAAAGCTATGTGGGCACAGGTAAAAGTGGCTGAACAACAAATGGCAAATTTGGGAAATAAAAATGTTGACCAGAATCAAGGAAAATTTAAAGGTAATTATAATAAGCCGAAATTGATGGGAAATATAGAAGAGTTAAAACAGAAACTCCCATGTTTTAATTGTGGCGAAATTGGACACTGGAAACGTGAGTGTAAGAATCCGCCCAGAAATTGTAAAAATGCATCATTAAATCCACAGATGCAGAATGAGATAGATCTGCAGCAACAGCTACAGCGACAGGTAGTGAATCAGCAAAGTCAGATACCACAACCGCCACTTCCAAACTGTGTAAATGTGCAGAGATACAGTGCAGAAACAGGATTCACCGGAGGTGAACAGGTAAACAGACCATCAAGAGTGAATGTGTCAAATGTGTCACAACAATATTGGTTGAAATAAAATGGTGGGAGTGATTCTGATGATTATTTCTGACGGTGCCTGAGAGAGGAGGAAGAGTGTGTGCTTGGAGCCACTCTTGATGTAGATCAAACTGGTCCATTTGTAAATGGTAAAGTAAATGATGTAGAAATTACTTTCCTAGTGGATACAGGTGCTACCCGTTCTACTGTTAGATCAGTGGAAATAGAAAACCTAACTCTCTCAGGTGAGAAGATCCAAGTATTTGGTGTAGCTAATCAGCAAATTAAAACAGATCTAACTGAACCAGTTGAAGTTGAAATAGGCAAATTTAAAGACATGCATACATTTATAGTTTGCAATAGCAGTCCTGTTAATCTTTTAGGTAGGGATATTCTTTGTAAGATGAACTGTAAAATATATTGCTCACCGGATGGTATTGAGCTACACATTCCAGAAGAAAATGAGCTTTACAGATTAACAATGTCAATGGTTGAAGCAGAAGAGAGTAAATTATTTCCTATGTTTGATAAAAATAATCTACCTGAAGAATTAAAAGATACAGTGAATGTTAAAATTTGGGATTTCACAGGAGATGAAATGGGTCTGATGAAAAATGTAGATCCAGTAAAAATATCGGTAAAACAAGGATCAGATTATCCAAACATTCCACAGTATAAAATGAAGGCAGAAGTGATTGAAGGTGTTATTCCTGTAATAGACAAATTCATAAAACAAGGTGTTCTGAGAGAAATTGAGAGCAGCCCATGTAATTCACCGATTATGGGAATTAAAAAGCCAAACAGTACTTTCAGGATTGTTCAAGACCTGGGAAAGGTTAACACAATTGTTATTCCATGTTGCCCAGTTGTGCAAAACCCAGCAGTAATTTTATATCAGATTCCGCATGATGCAGAATGGTACACAGTTATTGATTTATGTAATGCATTCTTTACTGTTCCATTGCATCCAGAAAGCCAACAAATGTTTGCGTTCAGGTTCAAAGAGCGTATCTTAGCATGATTTCGTATCCCTCAAGGGTATACCGAGAGTCCATCTATTTTTAATCAGTTGCTAAAGAAATCCTTGGAGAATTTAGATTTAACTGGAAAATCTACATTAGTGCAGTATATTGATGATCTCCTTGTGGCTGCAAAAACAAGAGATAATTGTGTAACAGATAACATTACTCTTTTAAATCATCTGGCAGATGAGGGACATAAAGTGTCTCCTGCAAAATTACAGTTTTGCAAACAAGAAGTAAAATATCTTGGTCACAGAATTGCAAAAGGAGTCAGACAAGTGACAACAGAAAGAATAAAAATGATTCAAGCAATGCAACCTCCAAAAACACAGAGACAGGTTAGAATGTTTCTGGGAATGGTTGGTTATTGTCGCCAATGGATTAGTCGATTTTCAGTAATTGCAAAGCCACTGCAGAGACTGACAAAAGCAGACATAAAATACCTCATTACCTTAACAGATACTGAGTTAGAAGCTTTTGAACAGTTAAAAAGAAGTTTGTGTGAAGCTCCAGCATTGGGTATGCCTGACTACGAGAAAGAGTTTGAGCTGTATTGCAGTGAAAGAGAAGGATGTGCATTATCAGTTCTGATTCAGATACATGGAAGACTGAGAAAGCCAATAGCATATTTCTCAGCTGTTCTTGACCCAGTTGCAAAAGCATTACCAGGTTGCTTAAAAGCAGTAGCTGCAACTAGTGTAAGTCTGGAACAAAGTGAAGGAATAATAATGGGATTTCCTGTAACAGTATATGTACCACATTCAGTTGATATTCTTCTTACAAGAAGCAGAACACAACATTTGACAAACAGCAGGTTAACAAAATATGAAAAAGTTATCCTTGGTTCAGATAATGTTTCTATTGCGAGATGTGTGAATTTAAATCCTTCCACATTATTACCTGACACTTCTGAAACAGAAATCAGAGATGAGGCTGTTGATCATGAATGCTTGGATGTATTAGAATATTGCACAAAACCCAGACAGGACATAAAAGATATCCCATTAGCTGAATAAGATTATGTTTATTTTGATGATGGTTCATGCTTGAGAACAGGTGAAGGTGTTCTGAATGCAGCATATTCAGTGTGCACAGTTGCAGATGTGATTGAAGCCTCTTGTCTCAAAGGAATTCGTTCAGCTCAAGTAGAAGAATTGATTGCTTTGATTTGTGCATGTGAATTGGGTAAAGAGCAAAAAATAACGGTAGTGACTGATAGTCAGTATGGTTATGGCGTAGTCCATGACTATGGCCAGCTCTGGTCTCAAAGAGGTTATTTAACTTCTGCAGGATCACCAATTAGAAATGCACAGTTGATCAAAAGATTGATCAATGGAATTCAGTTGCCAGAAAAAATTGCAGTTGTAAAATGCACAGCACATAAAAAAGGAGAGGATTACATAACAAAAGGAATTTCAAATGCTGATGAAGTGGCAAAATTCTGTGCAAAAAATAATGTGTCAATCAATCGGAAAAAAGCTAATGAACGTGTTTTGAACTCACTCATGCTAACATCTGTAGTTGAGACTTTGCTGGGAGTAAAACAGTTACAAGATGAGGCAGATGATGAGGAGAAAAACACATGGTTAAAAGCAGGATGCAGACAGAGAGAAGAAGATGAGGTTTGGGTCTACAAAGATGACAGAGTAGTAATGCCAGACAGCATGATTTCTGACATGGCACGCATGTATCATGGTCCAGGACATATTGGCAGAGACTCTATGATCAGATTATTTAGACAAACATGGTACAATCCAAAATTCAGGATAATTGCAGAATCCCTTTGTCAGAGGTGCCTTACCTGTCAACAGATTAATCCAAACAGAAAAACTGTTGTGAGCATGGGAACCATAGGACGGGAGGGTGGTCCTTTTACCAGGTTACAGATGGATTTCATTGACATGCCACCTCATAACAAATTGAGATATGTTTTGGTAATAGTCTGTTTGTTTTCAAGATGGGTGGAAGCATTCCCCACACGCCGCAATGATTCAATTACTGTGGCAAAATTACTTTTGAGAGAAATCATACCAAGGTACGGATTTCCTGTGACGGTCGAGACAGATCGTGGCACACATTTTGAAAACAGGTTGTTACAATTGGTTTGTGAAGCTCTAGACATAAAACAGAAGCTACACTGTGCTTACAGACCAGAAGCATCAGGTGTTGTTGAGCAAGTGAATGGTACAATAAAAAACAGACTAGCAAAAATGTGTTTAGCTACAGGAATGAAGTGGACTGATGCACTTCCACTTGTTTTAATGTCTTTGAGAAGCATTCCAGATAGAAAAACAGGTTTGAGCCCTCATGAAATTTTAATGGGCAGGGTCATGAGGCAAGCATTTGTTCCAGTTGATAAACTGTTGACCATTAATGATGGCATCATAATGGATTACTGTAAAAATCTATCTGATGTGGTGACTTCTGTGTTCCATCAGGTGGGAACTGTAGTAATTACAAAAGAAAAGGAACAAGCTCATGATCTGTTACCTGGAGACTGGGTGAGGACAAAAGTTCACCGAAGAGGAAACTGCCTAGTACCAAGGTGGCAGAAGGCAAGACAGGTGATATTAGTCACAACAAATGCAGTTAAGTGTAGGGGATTGAAGAGATGGATTCACGCTAGCCATACCATACGAGTCCCAACACCTGAGAATCCTGACGAAGGTGATACAACTGCTGATTCAGATTCGGAAGAAGAACCTGAAAGAAATCAAAATCCAGATCTTGAAGATCGACAGGAAAGTCGACATCTGGAAGATTCAAATGCGAATGAGGCATTGAATGAAGAGATTGTGATACGAGATTCTGATGACAATGAAAATGATGAAGATTTGCTAGATCAAGTAGCAGAAAAAGAAGCTGAAGAAGTAGTTATTGAAGATCAAGATTGGGAGGGTATTGAAAAGCAGATTGGAAGCTCTGGAAGCAGGAATGAAAATTCTGAAACTGGGAAGTTGGAAGTAATCGAAGAAGAAGAGGAAGAAGTTCCGAGTACCAGCTATAAGGATGATGTTCCTAACAGAGTGAAACTGCTGAGTAAAGAAGTTCCTGAATCTACAGAAGAATCTAATACAGAAAAACTGATTATCAATGAATCAGCTGATAACACAGAAAGCGAAACGGATGAAAGTGGAGATAAATCAAGAGTGAAAAGTTCAAGAAAAAGAGCTTGGAGAGTGGAACAAAATTCAGCAGAACCAAAAAAGAAACTATCAAGAAAAGGAGATAATTGGCCAGATGAAAATAAAAGCCTAAAGTTTAAATTAGCAAAAGAGCAGGTTAACGAAATTTCAAGTCAAAAATAAGAAGTCTCAAATAAGAAAGTTCAAGCAGGCAAAAGTATAGAAGTGATAAACAGCAGAGCAAAAAGAGTAACAAAGCCAAATCAGAAGTACAAGTCCCCTGAGTGGACTTATATTATCATCCCTCCAATAGTTGAAGTAAATAGTAGTCAAAGTAATTTTGATGATGCAAGTGATAATGATTAATTTCATTCATTAGATGACACAAGGTTGAAGAAATTGTGTTAGGTGACGCAAGGTTGAAGAAATTGTGTTAGCTTTAAAACACATTGATGTAAGACATAGGTCGAAGAAAAGCTGTTTGTTAAAAAAAAAAAAAAAAAGAGGGGTGTATATTTAGTTATTTTTAATTTTTATTTTTATTTTTATTTTTAGGGCTCTTGTTTGTTCCTGTTTGTTAGTAAAAATGCCTTCTTATAATAATAAGTCGAGATGCTCAATTTTTAGAAGATGTTGCAAAATGTCTTAAATATGTTTAGTCTTGTTAATTTTAGTTTGGTTAATTCTAGCTGTCATTTTTCCTTTTGGAATTGATAAGGAAATGTACAAAACTAATATGACTAGTAAAGTTGTGGTCGATCATGTTAAAACTGAAAAATCTGATAAAATCATTGTACACCGTCCAGAAATTTATCAAGATAGATCTGTAGGAGATTTTTCTACTAATACCTTTTCTAGACTTTTATCTGAATATGTTAAGGTGATGAATGCAAAAGATTGTTACATCTGTGTAAAATTACCTACTTCTGTGTCTGAAGGTGTGACTTACAATATGCTTCCTCTTACTTATGGCATTACCTGTAGTGTGATAGCTAGCTTGTTTTTATCAAACTGGTCGTTTAGAATACTATTATTCAGATTTTGATGAAAGTTTTGTAAATTAAAAGTTGTAGATAGCTTGAATAAAGTGAAACATGCTAAACAGATGAGGGAATATTTCCTAGTAACTAATGAGTATGCTTTTAGAAATAATTTAACATGTAAACTGAGAGCAGAAGAAAAGTCGTTCTTAAATTTAGTGGAAGAGAGAAGGGCAATTTACAAACGAAATGAGATGTTGAAACACACTAAGTCAAAATTCTGGCAAATGGAAGATGAAAAACTCAATGGTAGAATTGAGAATGTTGCAATTAACATAGATACACCTGTTAGTGGAAAATTCTGTATTAGAAGAGATAATACTTTGATAATTATTTTGTTGGTGCAAGTCAATGTGAAGACACGTATCGTATAACAGGGGGTTGGGGATGTAAAGGAGGCAAAGACCCAATTTTTCCTGGGATTTATTTTGTATGTGGGAACAAAGCTTACTACAATCTCCCAGATCACTGGTATGGGACTTGTTATGTTGGTTTAGTTTTTCCAAAACATTTTCATGTAGATAGAAATGCAAAAGGTTCATTTGAAATTGGCAAACATCTGAATAGATTCAAAAGGGAAAGTTTTTCAGAAATATTGGGAGACATATTTGGTGCAGTAATACCTTTGGTGGGTATAACCCTAATGCAGTTAAGATCAGAAAAATGTCTACAATTGTTGATAGATTGTCCACTGATACTGCAAATGGTTTTCAATTAGTGAATACAGAGCTTATTGCCATGAGAACTATGGTAATGCAAAATCGTCTTGCTTTAGACATTTTGCTAGCTAAAGAAGGTGGAGTTTGTGGAATTTTGCATGTCCAGCACTGCTGTACATATATCCCAGACAAGAGTCAAAATATAGAAATGTATATTAGAAATATGACTGAATTACATGAAGAGATAGAACCCTTAGAAGATGATAGTTTTTCAGAACGCTTAAGTAAAAGATTTTCAGCTATTAGGCACTGGTTTCAAGAGATTGGTAGTTCAATTATAGGTAAAATAGTTTTTCCTTTAATAGTCATAGCTATAGTAATACTTTTGTTAAAAATTAGTTGCATGATACACAAGAGAAGAAAACATGTTATGGAAAAGAAAAGAATTTACAAACTGAGAAAGGAGAAAGAAAAATAAATAGAATTAGGAGAGTTTCGAAGAGCTCAATATGAAAGTTGCAAAAAAGTAAATGAATCTAAACTTTAGAAATACTAATATTAAGAAAGTCCAAAACGTGTTCAAGGGTTGAAAAATTTATACATTTTTGGGTATAGTTTGGTGATTTTAAAATCACCAGATGAAGGAGTTGATGAAGCAAGCTACAGAACAATATTTTGTTCAAACTTGCGAAGTTAATCTCTCATAATTATAACAGAATTAACAAGCATGTGGTGAAAATATTAATCAACATAGTATAAGGTTTTTGCATCAAATACACGCGGGTTAACTAATGTGCCTTTATGTCGCAAACGCGAAGAAGAAATAATAAACTAACCTTGTCTATTGTCTTTGTCAGTATTAAATAAGGCTGTTTAACTAATGGCATGTGCTCTTTTTGTGTGCTTATGTTATGTATTTTCTGTGACAAAAACGCAACAAAGAGTTCCTGCAATCCTAAGGATTGGTAGCATTATATCTACCAGGGGTTGGGTAACAGAATGGGTTTCAATTCTTTTATTAATTGATGTCTTGTGTTTGTTTAATAATAGTTTCCAAAAGTGAGGCCTAAAGATCACTTAGAAAATGGCTGACAGAGCTGCAGTTCCGAAAGCTTGTCCAGAGTGGAGCCCTGCACATGCGCAGCTGTGAAGATTTTTACTGCATCGACATTAATTTTGAAAAAGTAATTCTCCGGCTGTGATGAATGCGCACTCGAAGAAAGGCTCAAGGACAGGAATTTGTTATTTTCTGCCAAGGCTAGGAAGTGAAAGTTATAACTCATGGAAGAAAAGTAACTTTTCTGAGGAAGTCGGAAGATGTCGTAATGAAAGACAATGGGCTTATGTATAAGCCCGGGCCTAGTCAAATAACGGAGTGAATAAACATTTTATCGTGGACTGACATGGCTCAGCCAATGAGAGGATCAGATTCTTACGAAAGAATGCAGAAGTTGTTAGTTTAGCTAGAAAGAAAGGTATAAAACCTGACCTTTGGAGTGGAGCAAAACCTCTTGCTGCATGCCATTCCTGATTGACGTGAGATGCTGTCAGACTTTTGGCGCACGTAAGGACAGCAGACTTTAATTAATTTTCCTTTCTAGGTGAAGTGAGATTCAGACAGGGTAATAGATTTAGGGAATGGAAACTGTTATTTTGCTAATAAATCATGATCTTGGGCTCGCTTTAAAAATGTCAGTTAAATAATTCATTTCCTCACTAAAATGCTGCTTTCTTGATTGCTTATAAAATAAATATTTTAAAACGTAAATGCTTTTTCTTTTTGAATAATAAAATTAATAAAAATTAGATTTGAAATGACAAGCTGGTCTTGTTTATTCATGATCTAGTTACCATCAGTTGATTCAATCGCCTTAGTGGCTTGATTAAAGTTATGTGATGATGTTTAAAACCATGGTGAAAATAGATAAACTACAGTTGTATATAATTTTGTAGATAATATGTGAATAGATATAATAATCAGGCCACTTGATTCAGTTGCTCAAAAATTGTCTCATTGGTGTAATGGGCCGTTATATGTGATTCATGATTAATGGTGAGTATTGAGGTAATAGGTAGCGTTTGTGAGACAGTTTTTCAATAGGAGCGCTGGATCAATGGCTTTCTCCATGAATTTGGTAACATGGGAGCCGAGAGATGGGACGGTAGTCCAGTGGTTTGCTGGGGACTGCCGACGGTTTCTTGACTAGGGGTATAACCTCTGCGTGTTTCCAGGTGTCAGGAAAAGTGGCTGTGACAATGGTGTTGAAGATCGTGGTGAGCTGATGGCTGATTTTGTTTCTTCCACGGTTGAACAGTCGGTGGGGTCATGAGTTGGTTGCTTTGCCCTGCATCATTGATTATAAAGGGTAACAGAAAAATCTGTCGAAGTTGATGCAATTTGTAGTTTATGTCCTTCATGAGGCCATACACCTAAATTTATTTTTATGGGAATTGCACGCAATAGAACAATTAAGCTCTTCTTCTCACCCATAGACCCGACAAGCCAAGATTGATTGGCGAACATCTGAAATATTGTTTTAGTAAATGTCAATTGGAATTACTAAATAGAAGATGCATAAAAAGTAAGCCACAATGCAGACTGAAAATTAGTTAGTACACAATGAGTAAAAGAGTTCGGACAACATCACTTTAAAATATTGACATGTTTCATAACTATAGCATGTTAAGTAGTGCGAGCAGAAAATAATCTGAAATCTGTGGTCGAATTTGATAGCAAAGTATTTCTTGTTAATGACTCTCCAGGATCCTGATGAAATATGACATTTTATGTTCTGACATGGCACTATTCAAGAAAAAATAATAATATCTTGCTGCTCCTCAAATGCACCCTTTTATATTAAAAGTAGGTTATGGCATGGACCATCACTTTTGCCAACCTCAGACCAGTACGGCTTGCACAGGATGCCACTTGTGCACCCATGAATTCTGAACACATGAGCTCAGAAAACGTGCCAGTGAGTGACCAGCACTTACCTACCTTTGAAACTGAGATGAAAGAGCTGTCGCATGGAATGTGTAATTCACAATTCCTTTTGAGAAATATGTTTATTTTTAACAATGCCATAAAGGTCATTTGAGCACCTGCAGTGATATTGTCCTAAACTGACAATATGCTAACTCTAATGCCTTTAAGGCAGCTGGGCAGTAGCCTGTCATGATGAAAAGCTAGTCCGCTATCAGCTTCAAACACAAAATCACTCACAAACGCAACTTGGACTTAGACAACATCTAGGCCCTTTTCTGTTTCATGAATCAAGGAATAACAGCTATTCACAAACCCTAAAGCCAATTCTTCACATTCAAGGGATTGTTCAGTGGCAGGTGAAAGTTAACCGCACTAAGGGGCTCATTAGGATCGCGGTTTTCCCGCATCCTCCGGGCCGGCAGAAGCCACCGCCGGCCCGGAGGATGCGGGAAAACTGCTGCGGAGCCTCCAAAGACCCACCGCCAAATTAGGATGGCTGGTGGGTCTTGGTTTATGTCCGCCGCTTTTCCGCCGCGGTCGGCTTACAACCGCGGCGGAAAAGCTCTTATATGGTGGCGGTGTCTCTCAGACACCGCCAGCCATATTAGGATTGTGTATCTGATATGCTTTTCCGCTGCGGGTTCTCCGCCGTGGAAAAGCATACGGATGTGCACTTCGGGGGCCCCCAGGGTGAAGGGGGGTGGGGGGTGCACATGGGGGGTACCTATGGTACCCCCCTGCATTTACATGCAGACAGCGGCAGGCACCGCGCGGTGCCTGCAGCTTTCTGCATGTAAATGCAATGCGTGCTTTTTTACCATTGCGGCGGGCGCAGCTTGAAGCCGCACCCGCCGCAATGTTAAAAACAAGCATTTACAATGCAATGGTTTTGCCTTTGTTAAAGTTAGAGCTATTGGCGTTGCTCTTGACATTATTTTTATTTATGTTTTTTTTAACATAAATAAATGGCATTGCCATTTACAATGCCACTAGCTTTATCTCTCGCAAATGACACACACAAACACCCACAGAGAGCCCCCCCAAACACAGAGCCCCCCCACACACACACCCACACAGAGCCCCCCACACACACAGCCACACAGAGCCCCCCACACACATAGCCACACAGAGCCCCCCACACACACAGCCACACAAAGCCCCCCACACACACCCACACAGAGCCCTCCACAGAGTCCCCCCACACACACAACCACACAGAGCCCCCCACACACACAGCCACACAGAGCCCCCCACACACACAGCCACACAAAGCCCCCCACACACACCCACACAGAGCCCTCCACACACACCCACACAGAGCCCCCCCACACACCTTCTGGCCCATTATCTTTTCTCCTCATCAAAATAACTGCCACGCCCCTTTATTTGTTCTGAAAATGGTAGGTAGCAAGCCATTTCAAATCTAGGGGCCTGTGGCCTAAAGAGAACTTTCTGAGGGCATGGAAAGAACAGCAGCCTCCTTTTTCATGGATGAGCATCCCCTAGCTCGGTTCTTATGCTCCACCTGTCTTTCTTTGATACTTCCTCCATTCTTTCCATAGTGTCAACAGTGGGTCAATATGCTTTGTCCTTTCTTTCCATAGCATCATGGCCGCTGTTGGATTCGATACCAAGTCCCCTCTTTCCATTGCTATCATAAACAGTCTGTCTCGATTCCTCCTCTTTTCGTTCAATAGCTTTCAAAGACTGTCTGGGAAAACTCGTGCTCTAAATGTAAGACTGGAGGCAAATAATATCTAGAGGCAAATAATATCTGGAGGCACTCGCATCATGCACACTCCCAGACTTGCTTGTGCATGTTTTTTTTGTAAAACAGATAAACAAATGGCTTTGTCGTTGACTAGTAAATAGCTTTATAGTTACGAAAGGTGAGACCTATTGCATTTGCACTTATACACACATATAGGTATATGTACACAGAGCTATACACACACACACAGAGCTCCTCCTCTACACACATTGACAGGCTTTGTATACACAGCTACACTGTACCCACTGCAGCTGCTGTACCCACTGCAGTCACTGTACCCACTGCAGCCACTGTACCCACCACAGCCACTGTACCCACTGCAGCCACTGTATCCACTGCAGCCACTGTACCCACTGCAACTACTGTACCCACTGCAGCCACTGTACCCACTGCAGCCACTGTACCCACTGCAACTACTGTACCCACTGCAGCCACTGTACCCACTGCAGCCACTGTATCCACTGCAGCCACTGTACCCACCGCAGCCACTGTACCCACTGCAGCCACTGTACCCACTGCAGTCACTGTACCCACTGCAGCCACTGTACCCACTGCAGCCACTGTACCCACAGTGGCCACTGTACCCACTGCAGCAGCCGCAGACACTTTACCCACTGCACCCATCATACCCGCCACAGGCACTGTACCCACCGAAGGAGCCACAGCCACAGTACCCGCCGCTGACAGCATAGCCACAGCAGTAGTCACTGGCGCTGTCCCCACAGCAGATACCATGGTCCTGCAGCCGTCACAGCCACCATTCACCCTTCATCCATCGCCTTTTACCACCACCAAAGTCCCCGTGTCTTTCCCCCTTCATTCATCCATCGCCTTTCCCCACCGCCACTAATTAAGCAGTACAGGCAGGTCACCTCACAGGGCACGCTGACGTTAATTCCTAATGTCCGGCCCAGAAGTAGGGCTTAATTGTGACCTTGAGTCTGTTTCTAACCACTTTCACTTTCGGCACTTTAAAATGCATAAGCACTGAGAGGGGATGTCATTTGAGCGGAAATTGCGGAATCAAACAACTTTTTGAAGTGGCGCAGCCGGGAGCATGTAATGCACCTCCTGTAATGCACCGTTTGCTCCTCGTGTATTTTGTTGGCTCTCGATTGTCACTTTTGCCTCATTTATTGTAACGTTTGCCTTTGTATTTTGCTCACGTGTAATGTTCTCATGTATCAGTTCTGTTCCTATTGTGAAGCGCTCTGACGCTTTTGGGTAAAGTCGGCGCTATATAAAAACGCATGAATAAATAAATAAATAAAGGTACCAATGTACCCACGCGCCGCATCACTCTTGGCCCCTTGGGCACAGTTCAACGCGTTACCAGTGGGTGGGACACATAAATGAATACACGCAGAATGCATTGATTTGCAGCCACAAGGGGGCGCTCCCGTCCTATGCGTCTTACTGGCCCCAATCTACATATGTTATTGAAGGTAATTCTCAAATAGTGTTTGATAATGATATAGCACAGACGGAATTCTAGCAGCATCACTGTACTTTGCACGGCAATATTTTGTTGGAGGAGACCTCCCCCCCCCTTAAAAAAAAAACGTGCCGGGGGTCACCGTCCTGAGACATGTATTTACACGGGACACGGACTGACAGCATTTTGCCTGAAAAAGGTTCTAGGTGTGTTTTTTTGCTATATACCTTTATGACACACAGCACGTATGTACAACTTCAGCCGGAGGCGAGTCACTCGTGCATCAAATGATATGATGTTCACCCCTCTCCACTGCCCCGCCCCCCCTCACCTGCAGAGCAGGGGAAGGAGGGGGGCTGCAGCCTGCAGGCCTCAAGTATAGGGGTATTTTCAGTCCCGCAGCAGCTGGACGGCAAAGCCTCTTATAGCGCACAGAAGCCCACCCGAGAGTTGGAAAAGTCTTTTGATCTTAAAGGGACCTTTGCCACCATGACGGGCTGCAGCGAGTAGGGCGCGTGGGAGGGGCGAGGCCTCGCACCTACACTGTTGAAAACTCACAGCATGTGCAAGCAACAGTAACCAGTACAGCGTTAACATGAACTGCTGTCCCTCAAGGCAG
The DNA here is from genome assembly GCF_964261635.1 of Lissotriton helveticus. Lineage (NCBI taxonomy): Eukaryota > Metazoa > Chordata > Amphibia > Caudata > Salamandridae > Lissotriton > Lissotriton helveticus. The sequence continues at coordinate 737,935,099 of NC_136057.1, forward strand.
GAACACAGGAACTGCAAACGAGGATGACCATGCCAAACACAGAATCGTGTAAATTGTTGACACTCCTTTAAACAGCAGGTCTTCACCGATTCAAAATTAGCAGGATAACATAGTTCACTGGGGCAAAAGTAGAAGGTAGCGGGAACAGCTAGCGGGAGGGGGGGGAGCGGGAAAGGAACGGCCAGCGGGAGGGGGGGGCGGGAAAGGAACGGCCAGCGGGAGGGGGGGGTGGGAAAGGAACCGCCAGCGGGAGGGGGGGGCGGGAAAGGAACGACCAGCGGGAGGGGGGGCGGGAAAGGAACCGACAGCGGGAGGGGGGACAGGAAAGGAAAGGAACCACTCACCTGGACTTCCTCGGCCGGCGGTCGGCCGCCAAATGGCCCAAACAAACCTTGACGAGCCCAAAAAAAAGCCCCGCCCACCGCTGCATGACGTGGCCAAAAGAGAAAAATTCTCGGGAACGCCCCCGAATCTGGTCCGGCCTTGACGGACAGATCCGGCTCCCAATGGCTAGCCTCCATTTATGGAGCTAGCCAATGGGAGGAGGGGGCGAGGAGGGGGCGGATACCCGACCCCACAGAGCAAAACATAAGATTTTGCTAGCGCATGCGTACTTCGTACGCATTGCCGAGGCAAAACCTAATAAAGGATGTGACCGCCAGGGTGGAGGTCACATCCTAATTGCAGAGGAGGGAACGCCGCAGCCCATGCGGACGTTCCCTCCTCCTCAAGGGCTGCGAACGGACTCAAGTCCGTCCGCGATCCTAATGGGCTCCTATATTTGCTAAAGGATCAGCGTCATCAAAATATACTTAAAACATTCAAATCCACAAAAGTTGCTATAAGGCAGGCAGAGAACAGATTAATTCGATCGAGTTTTTTTGATTCCTTGTCAGAAATCCTCCACTTCCTGTGGGGACCTTAGATGTATGGTCGGACCGGTCTATAGGGTAATCTGGCTGTCCTAGAAGGGATGTTCTAACAGGTTAGTGTGTAGACCATTTTTAGGTCTCACTTGTGACAGCGCATGCATGGCAAGCCCTCGGGCTTGTGTGAAAAATTGAATACCACAAGGGACTTGGTGCTGGCCCATTATTTACCACTCATTGGCTTCACTGTCACTCCAATTTTCTGCCTCCTAATTAGGCAGGATGTGCCAACTTTACTTCCTCTTCTTTCCTCAGGTGCATGGACGAAGTACAGATTGCTTCATTTTGATTAGTTAACCTTTGTGCGCTGTGATTGAGGTAATATTTTTCTTTTTTTCTTCTAACCATTCTGTTGTTTCTTCTTTTTTATTCTCTTCCTCCTATAATGCGGCCTCTTCCCTCTTACTCCCCTTATCCATGTTGCTTCTTCCCTCCCTGCCCAACCCTCCTTGTCTGTGTTGCCTCTTCCCTCCCTCCCACCCCATACCTTTCCGTAGTCCGTGTTCTTTCTTCCCTCCCACCCAACTCCTGCTGTCCATGTTGCTTCTTCCCCCACTCCCAACCCCGTTATCTGTGCTGCATCTTCTCTCCCACACCCCAATCTCCCCTTGTCCGTGGTGCCTCTACCTTCCCGCCCCTTACCTTCCTGTTGTCCGTGTTGCCATTCCCATTCTGCCCCTACCATCTCGTTGTCCGTATTGCCTCTCTTATCCCACCCCCACACTCTTGTTGTCTAGTGTTTTGCCAATGTAAAGAAAGGGTGGGCTTTTCATTGTAAAACTCTATAGTGATTAACATAAATATGTATTTTGAGGTTTTTAAACATCTAATAAATGGCTGCAAAATATACCATTACAGAGGTACTGTTTAATAATAGATACAGAGCTTTTACATACATGTTGAGGCAAATTTGTTCTTAGAGGACTGTTTTCCAAACCAATTCGTTGTATAATCTCTGCTTTTGGGTGTCTACATCTAACTCTATAGCTATATTTTCATACCCAATACCCCCTGTTGTCCGTGTTACTTCTTTCCTGCACCCGGGTGCTCTTGTCTATGTTGCACTGTCCTCCCACCCCCGTTGTCTGTGTTGCGTCTTCCCTCCCACATCTCACCCTCTTGTTTTCCTTGTGGCCTCTTGCCTCCCACCCTGCCTTCCCGTTGTGCATGTTACCTCTTACCTCCCACCCTCCCATTATCTGTTCTGCCCCTCCCCCGACAACCCCGCCAAAAGAAAAAAATCACTATTATTCAGCCACGCTGCTCTACAACATGACTAAAAGATATTGGCATAGCCTCTTGTTGTATCCATATACATTATATTTATTGTTGTGTATACTTCTTTAATAGCTCGTGTTTCTTATGATACCTTGTGTATATTCGTAGTATGCATTCTACATTCTATGTGTTCTGTTACAGATGCGTTGCAGTTGGTCTATCTCGGAGCAGCCGAAGACCTGGCAGCATCGCATCTGGATCCTCTATCTCTTGCAGTGGGTTACTATATATAAATCTTATTTTATTCCTAATAAACTCCTTTTATATATACAAAGATTTATGTTGTCATCAATACAACATAAAATTGGCGATGATGAGTTGGGATTTTTAAAACATTTTTGGAGTTTATTTTTTACTTAACCCACCGAGGATAAAGATCGGCATCTTTAATTTTATTTATTGCCGCATCGTGAATATCGAATCAAAACGCTGCGTACGAGAAACAAAGGGTAAGATTAATTTACCTTTTACTCTGTTTCTGAAGACCGCACGTTGAACAGATGCCTCTTCTTTTTATTTGATTGAGGCTCGTGTCATGCTAAACGGGCTGGATTCATCTTTCGTCATGATGATGAAACGGAGGTAGTTGTCGCTCGATGACGCGCAAGTTGTTAGACGCGCAAGGAGAATTTTGTGTTTGGAAGCTGCTTTCGTCATCATGAAGGTCACTACAACGTGACATTACGCGGCGGCCATCTTAAATTTTGTTTTCCATAGCAACTACATGGCAACCTCATCGATTTTCAAGTAGTGATGTTCATTTAAGACGCGACGATCTAGGTTGCAGCATTATCAAAGTATAGTTCAAAGTACTATCTATTTTTAGTTATTTTCGAGGAATTTGGCATTTTACAATTTGATCAACGAACTAAAGGTGAGATATAAAGAATATTTTGGAGGAAAACGCGAGACAGAACCAAAATCGCCATGCCCTGGTTTTCGAGGGAGCTTCTTCAGCTTAAACTTCAGTGCAAGCGCGCTGAGCGGGTATGGAGGAAACAGTATCTTGAGCCTGACAAACTCCTCTTTAAACAAGAACTGGCGGCTTATAAGTCGCAGATCAAATGCGCTAAAGCTAGGTTCTTAGAGGAGACTCTATTATCAGCCTCAAATAAAGCCCAGGCCTTGTTTAAAATTGTTAAAGATCTGTCACGCCCGGCCTGTGTAACAACAGCTATTCCAGCTTCTCAATTGCTATGCGACTCGTTGGCTAAGGCCTTTGAGGATAAGATTGCGACTATTTTGAGTAAATTGAGCCCTCCGGCACCCGTGGTTGCATCACCACCTTTATTAGAGATGGAGGCCGGGAAAGCCCGGTTGTATAGTTTTCCTCTTCCTTCTTTCGTGGAGTTCTGTACTCTAGCGGATGGAGTATCTTCAGGCTCACCCCTTAATGCGCTTCCGCACAAATTTTGGAAGATGACCCCCCCTCCACGCAATCTGTTGCCAGTCTCTTGGCTCTGCCCAGGTCCCGGATAGCTGGAAGCTTGCGGTAGTTTCTCCGCTGCTGAAGAAGGAATCGCCGGACCCCTTGTGTCCAGCAAATTACAGACCTATCTCATTGCTCCCCTTTCCGATTAAAATCTTGGAAAAACTGGTTACAAGACATCTGTCCAGTTTTTTGGAGACTAATGATTGTCTGGATGCGACGCAGTTTGGTTTTAGACCAGTCCATGGAACTGAATCAGCTTTGGTAACTGTCTTGAATGACCTCCGTTCGCGTGCCGACCAAGGTCGAGCAGCATTTTTAGTGCTGCTCGACATGTCGGCAGCGTTCCACACGGTCAGCCATGCCATCTTGATCAGGAGATTGGAGGAGGCCGGAGTGTCGGGCCTGGCCCTGGATTGGCTGGTTTCATACCTTGCCAACAGACATCAGGTAGTTGCCCTGCCTCCCTTCAAGTCTACCATCAAAAGGGTTGGGCAGGGCGTACCCCAAGGCTCGGCCGTCAGTCCCATTCTTTTTAACCTCTACCTCCGCCCCTGACCAAGCTAATTAAATCTTTTGGCATTGCAGTCACCAATTACGCCGATGACACACAACTTATCTTCTCTTTTGAGGGTAAGAATGCAGTGTCACAGGAGACCTTCCATCATTGTATGGTCACTACGGCGGAATGGCTGGGCAACAACTCTTTACAGTTCAACAGCTCTAAAACCGAGGTGCTGCACTGCTCGGCAGACCGTATCCTTCGACCTTTACCACAACATTTTTGGCCCCCTCCCTTTCAGGGCACTGTAGCGGTGGCAGACTCCGTTCGAAACCTGGGAGTGATGATGGAACCCAATTTACAACTGGATGGTTTTGTAAATAAAACAGTGTCCACCTGTATGGTGCTGCTGCGCACCCTGCGGAAGATCCTTCCCCTGCTCCCGGCCCATGCCAGACCAGAAGTAGTGCGTAGCATCATCTTAAGCAGACTCGATTACTGTAACGCACTGCTTCTGGGGGCTCCCGTCACCTTGTTGGGCAAACTGCAGCGGGTGCAGAATTTTGCCGCTAGGTTGGCACTCTCCCGCCGGCGCCTCGACTCTTCTACAGCAGCACTCAAGAATCTTCATTGGCTGCCTATTTCCCAACGTGTTGAATTTAAAGCTCTGTGTTTGGTTTTTCGGGCTCTTCAAGGTCTGGGACCGATTTCATTGCAGGAGTTGTTCTCCTGGTACACCCCTACTAGATCTCTTCGCTCCGCCTCAGCCTACCTAGTGGTAGTTCCCAAGATCCGGAGGATACGGATGGGTGGCCGTTCTTTTGGCTACACGGCATCCAGGCTATGGAATGCATTGCCATTGTCTCTTAGAAGCTTGGGAGATCTTTCCTCTTTTAAAAAGGGACTAAAAACTCACCTTTTCCCAAGGATACTGTAGTTGGATGTTAAAGTAATGTTTTGTGTTCAGGCCTTGAAAGATTACAGCACCAGGATACCCGTCGGGTGACAGCTGAGCGTTATAAATGTGCCATACATACATACATACATACATACATTTCATTTTATTCATTGTAAAGTTCATTGGTTCAACTAGTATGGCATATCAAATACAGCCTTAACAAATAAATCCATTTCTACAAAATGCTGGCAAACCACCTGTAAAATGGCAACAATGGTTCAAATCATTTGAAAGTTATATTATCACCATTGATGGAAAGGATTATTTAAAAGAGAGAAAAAAAGCAGTGCTTTATGGTTTATTAGGAGATGCTGGAAGGGACATTTTTGATAATATGCATGAATCTGAACCTCCTCCTGGACAATTTATTCCATGGGATGTGTATACAGAAGCAATTAAAAGGTTGGAAAAAAGGTTCATTGAACAGCCAAACTTAATGGTAGAGAGACACAGTTTTAACAAAAGGAAACAATTGGCTGATGAAAGTATAGAAGACTAAGGGCCAGATGTAGGTAATTTTAATTTACCACCTCTTAAATACCGATTCATACCGAATCGGTATTTAAGAGGTGGTAAAATAGAGGGGGGGAGATGTAGGTATTTCAGATTCGGTAAATACCGAATCATTAAGATTCGGTATTTACCGATTCTGTAAATACCGATTCGGTATTGCCCATTGATTCCTATGGGCCTTGCAGCCCATAGGAATCAATGGGCAATACCGAATCGGTATTTACAGAATCGGTAAATACCGATTTTAGCAAGGGTGCAGGGGGTGTCACTTTGACACCCTCTGGCACCCCAAAAATAGGCATGTGCGCCATGTGGCACAGGGCATGTCTGTGTGTCACATGGCACACATGTGCATGCACACCTGGATTCGGTATTTTACCACCCAATTGGATTGGGTGGTAAAATACCGATTCTTAAAGCCCTGTCGCACTCTGACATGTGCCAGCTACATCTGCATTTACAGAATCGGTATTTTACCGAGTCTGTATTTACCGATTCGGTAATTTTACCGAATCGGTAAATACAGAATCGGTAAAATACCGATTCTGTAAATGCATGTCCTACATCTCAAAACCCAATTACCGGTCGGTAACGGCCGAATTCGGCCGTTACCGACCGGTAATTAGCCACCTACATCTGGCCCTATGTTTCTAATTTACGCATTTTGGCATCTAAATGTGATTTTGGAGATATGCTTGATATCTATTATTATTTTATTATTATTTATAAAACTTATAAAGTACACTGTCGCCTTGCAGGCATCCTGGCGCTATTTGCGTGATTAGTTAGTATTTCACTGTTTCTCTAAAAAGGTTCAGGAACGTCTTTTAGCATGTAGAAACCCAACCTTAAATGAAGTAATTGACATTGCTATTGGAATTGAGAGATCTTCAGTATCGACGAAAGTTACAGAGAGTAATTCTGAAGCTATTTGTACAGCTACCAACAAGTCAAAAATTCAGGAGAATAGTAAAGTGAAATGGAATGTATATATTAAAAAAGACTTAATATGTTATCGATGTGGTTCAAAAAATCACATTGGAAATCATCCCATTTGCCCAGCACATGGTAAGAGGTGTACAAAATGTAGGAAAATAGGACATTTTGAGAATTCATGTAAAACTAGTTTTAAGAACAGAAATGTATCTCGTACTAGTGTCAATGTAATAGAAGAGTTGCAAGATGATTTAAATCATCTCATTGTAAATGTGAATGTCATTGATTCTGAAAGTTCATTCAAAGCACCTTTGGGTTTAGCCACTATAGAGAATGTAAATCTAGAGGTAATGGCTGATTCTGGATCGCCAATAACTATTTTAGATGATTCTACATATTATAAAATGTTCAATAACATTAAGCTTTTTGATACAGATGTTGATCCAAGAGCATTTGGAGGGCAAGAAATTGAAATGGTTGGTTATTTTGATGGAAAGGTAGAACTTTTAGGTAGGTCGATCACAACCATGGTGTATGTGGCAAAGAAAGGAAGAGATATAATTGGTTGGCGTGATTTGGGGAGAATGGGAATAATGCTTAAACCAGGTAGTGACACTCCAATAATCTTGGGAGATATTCCTGTTTCGAGAAATTGAACTATGCAGTTATAATCACACTTCAAGTGATATTAATGAGATTCTTAACAAGTACAAAAGTGTTTTTGATGATAAGATAGGATGTGTCAAAGGAGTTGAACATGAGATCAGATTAAAAGATGGTGCTTTACCTGTAAAACATAAGGTTAGGAGTGTCCCTCTCAGTATTAGGAAAGAATTAAAAGAACATTTGGAAAGTTTGTGTAAAGAAGGTGTTATCAAACCGACTGATTCGGCTGAATGGGTGTCAGCTGTTGTTTTAGCCAAACGTAAAAATGGTAAATTACGTATGTGTGCTGATCTACGTTCATTAAATAAAAACATCTTAGTGGACTGTCATCCTTTACCTTTGATCCAAGAGATGTTGATGGCCATTGGAGAATCTACACATTTTTCTCTCATAGATTTAAAGTCAGCTTATCATCAAGTTGCTCTTTCAGAAAAATCACAAGAGTTGGCTACATTTATTACGCCCTTTGGTGCCTTTAAATATATGAGGCTTCCATTTGGATTGGCTTCTGCAGCTAGTGTTTTCCATAAGCTAATGGACTCGTTGTTTAAAGACATCAAAGGGGAACAAGCGTTTCAAGACGATATTCTCATCTTTGGCAAGGGTATTGAAGAGTATAACAAAATTCTTGATAAGGTACTGAGCATTTTGAAGAAAAGAGGCATGACTGTGTCAAGAGACAAATGTAATTGTTTAGTTAATGAATTGGATTACTTATGGCATTCTATTACTAAAAATGGGATAATGCCTAAACAGAATCTCATTGATTCAATAATCAAAGCACCTGCACCTGTTGACAAAGACTCGCTGAGATCTTTTTTAGGGCTCAGCGAGTACTATGCACGTTTTGTGCATGGTTATGCATTTGCAGTAGAGCCACTCAGATTATTGACTAGAAAAATTTAAAAAAAGTGTTTGGAATCTAGAACACGAAGAATCTTTTAATAACATTAAAGATATTATTAAGAGCGCTCCAGCGTTACAAGCCTATACTTGTGGTGTAAAATGTACTGTTACTGTCGATGCAAGTTCGTTAGGTCTTGGTGGTGTGCTCACACAATGTGTAAAAGGTAAGGAAAACACTATTACCTTTATTTCTAGAAGTCTAAGCATGGCTGAAAAGAACTATAATACTATAGAAAGGGAGGCACTAGCCTGTTCATGGGCTATAGAGAAATTTAAAAGTTATTTATGGGGGAGTCATTTTGATCTTTTAACTGATCACAAACCATTGATGTATTTAATGAATGGAAATGGAACAGGATTGGCTTCTTCAAGGTTAATTAGAATTATATCTAAATTGCCGGAATATGATTTTGAAGTGAAACACATTTCTTTAGGTGCTAATTTTAGAGCTGATTGTTTATCGAGAATACCTTATGATGTTTCTTTTGATAATATGGAAGATCAGGATGATGATTGTGTTGTGGTTTCAGCTATAGATGCCTCTGAGAATTCCATTGGGGTTTTTGATTAAAAGGATTGGATTGATGGTTATAAGAATGATGAGTTATTAACTAAGGTTAAAAACACTATCAATGGGTGGCCATCAGTAAGAAATTAGACAAGAATTTGATTCCTTTTCAACAAATATCTTCAGAATTAGCAATAGAGAATGATTTATTAACAAGAAGCGGATGATTTTTTGTACCACCTGAGAATCTCGTTGATGGTTTAGTTAAGAAGGCACATTTAGGACATCCAGGTATGTCAGAGACTAAGAAATTATTAAGAAAGTACTATTGGTGGCCAAGTATGGATTCTTATGTAGATCATTGTGCAAATTAATGTCCAGAGTGTTTATTGTCGAATAAACATTGGAAGAGTACCAAGAATTCTACTACAACTAATATGTTACCAGATCAGCCATGGGAAAAATTGGTAATAGATTTTTCAGGTCCGTATAGTATCTTGAATGGTGACATGAAATATTTAATTGTACTAACAGACTATTATTCTAAGTGGGTTGCGTTCGATTTTGTTGATTTTCCAACAACTGATGTTGTAATTAATTTTTTGATAAAAACATTTTGTGCTGAAGGGTTTCCAAAAAAGTTAGTTTCAGACAATGGGACACATTTTGTTTTAAAAAAATTGTAGATTTTCATTAAAAATATGATATTCAACATGAAAAAACTCCTTTATATTTTCCTTCTGCTAATGGTTTAGTCGAAAGGGCAAATACATTTTTTAAAGAAGGGATACAAACGGCACTATCGTCAGGTCTTGATGTTAGAAAACACATTCAAGATAAAGTGTGGAGCTATTTAAATGCACCACATTCAATCACAGGTTTTACACCTTCTTTTTATTGAAAGGAAGGGATGCAAAAATGTTTTGACACCTGCATTTAGTAGCAATGTACTTCCTTTAAAAGAAAGTGTTTGTTTGAGTAAGGAAAGATCTATTGATGACTGTGTTCGTAATCATTTTGAAAAGAGATATAAATTAAAATCTTTAGAATCTATCAAGGAAAAGATAGAGTATAAGACTAGAGATTGGGTGATTATTAAGAAACCCCGAAAAGTTAAAAAAGGAGAATCGAAATACAGTCTACCGCAGCAAATTGTCAGAGTCACAAACTCATCTGTTATGATCAAGAACAAAGGATGGTGGAATAAAAGTGCTGTTATAAGTATTGAACTTTTTCAAAAAGATATTATCTTGAAGAAGTCAAATGCAAAGGACAAACTTGAACCGTCATCTTTCTTGTGTTATGAAGAGAGCCCTTATAAAAACACAGCTTTGGAAGCACAAGATAATTTTTCAGATATTTCTAATCAAAATGCTCTTCTTGATGATGAGGGGGGTGATGTATATTGTTGCATACAACAAGATGTTTCAAATAAAACTTTTGTTTCTCCTGATCAGGTTCAGTTGGACAATACTACTTCTAATATTTCTCATTCAAGATCCAAAAGAAACATAGTTATGCCTGTTAAGTTTAATGATTATCATTTGTATTAATTTCTTTGTTTTGTTTATGGAAGGGAGATGTTGTATCCATATACATTATATTTATTGTTGTGTATACTTCTTTAATAGCTCGTGTTTCTTATGATACCTTGTGTATATTCGTAGTATGCATTCTACGTTCTATGTGTTCTGTTCCAGATGCGTTGCAGTTGGTCTATCTCAGAGGAGCTGAAGACCTGGCAGCATCGCATCTGGATCCTCTATCTCTTGCAGTGGGTTACTATATATAAATCTTATTTTATTCCTAATAAACTCCTTTTATATATACAAAGATTTATGTTGTCATCAATACAACACCTCTCAAACAGGAAGGTCCTATTGGCCTTGACAAAGCTTGTTTTGGTTATATGTGGGCCAGTGACTACTGTTGATTTCTCTTTTATTACCACAACATCGCCTGGAGCAAGCACAAACGCATGCAGTCTCCCATACCTTGCAAACCCCTTATAAAGCTGGTCTTTAAACTTTCAGAACTGCCTCAATTCGTCGAATGTGGGCCACCTTTTAGCTGTCTGATTCGCTAATGGAGAACACATTTATTTTGGTGCCTGGGCCTATTTTCTGCCCCAGTCAGACCCTGCTTAAATGGGCATTTAGATATTCCAGAGGATAGGAACCTACAGAGTAACATAACTTACACCTGCTCTTCTCCTTGAAAAAGTAGCAAGTATGTTACTACCACTCCAAGAAAGGCGCATGCCTGGAATATAACACTTTACACTGTGCTTGGGATGTCCAGTCGGTCTCGCGAGCAGGGCTGTGTACATGAGGCTTTGGACCTGATTTAGAGTTTGGTGACGTGAGAGCACTGCAGTAAATTGTCAGAGTCAGGGGAAGTGCTGTCTGTGCCTGCGAAGGCCCCGCCCTGGCTCATCCACTGTAAACGTTAGAGCTGACGACCCTTCCACCACCGGGGCGCCAGGTTGTCCTGCCGTATCTTGGACAAAACATCATGCGTTAGTCCAACATGGGAGCACCATTCGAGGCGTAGCGAAAACGAACAATGGCCTCCATATTTAGGGAGAAGGTGAAGAGGGCCAATTTTTTTGTGTTGTCATGAACTAAACTCCAGTACTGAAATTGTTTATTAAAACAAAAGAACTGTGCTAAGAGGGTGTATCAAAAATGGTGCCTAATCGGCAAAGCTTCGGTGTCCTCTGTGGTGCTCCCTACATGATGAGGAGTGAAAATATGTCAGGCGGTCTTCTGATAGTGGAGTGGTCATCAGGGTCTAAATGGCCGCCTTCATCTTATCTCTAGCCTGCACTGACAGAAAATGCAGATGTTTAAGGGCAGATGTGATGTTTTACTGACACCGGTTGCTGTTTGTGTTTGCAACTAAACATAAAACATCCTATCAATGATACCTCTAGACATTGTGGCTCCATCTTCTCAGGTTGTAATTGCCCACTACAGTGTAACAATGTGATTTAGTACCTGCCTGACACAGCAATGGCATTAATATGAAATTCCATTGTCAGAGCTAAATCAAGAAATGCTTCAAATGATATTGCTTTGATTGACACTTGGATATAAAGTTTCCAGATAACAGATTCCTTTAAGAAGAGGAGCAGCATTATCTTTCCTCCATCTAGAATCCACACTTAAACCTCATCCAGTGCCATATATCATGAACAAAATCATCTCTGCACGGGTAACTAGTGAGAAAGGAATATCATGTCTTAATACCAACCTTTTATTATGAATGATCTGTTACACAGATATGCGATAAAGTGCCCTAATATATTTCATGACTGAATCTTAATGTCATTCTTATACTAATCTGAAGAAAGTCTAAATCCTTGAAGACAATGCTATCCTTGATCATGAAACTTTTTGAAATCTTCAATCACAGCATATGTGTGCGAACTCTGGCAATAGGAATTCATCCACAGCAAGCAGGTATCTTGATTGCCAAGCAAGGAACACCCCAGATAGCCACCACCACCACCACAGTTGACAGTCTCGTGAGAGTGCAGTGGCGTCCAGGGTCTTCTAGTTCATTCTATTCTACAAACGTTCCCATGCACTGAAAGTTTCACAAAGCACAAAAGGGGCGTTTAAAAATGCAACTGTCCAGGGCTGCCAGGGTTTCAGTGGTCAGATGGGATGCTCGTGGAAATGGCGCCTGAAGAGATTACCTAAATTGGTCGACCTATCAGGTTCCATTTTGCCATCATCGATCTGGCGAAAAGGTGGCCCCTCAAAGCTGACACCATAAACTAGTGTTACACAGGTTCTGGTCTTTCATCTGGCAGGCCTGCTGCGCTTGATTTGTCCTATGAAAGAGCTGCACAGCAGTTTATTTCTACAATATTATGGGCTGCTGGGTAAAATTCGCAGGTGAAGAGCTGGGTGTGAGGAAGGTAGCACCATGGTTTATCTTTACATGTTTCTGTTTATTTTTAAGCAACATCTCGCATTAATACTCTGGTAGTTCACTTCTGGTTAGCCTTTGAAGGGGAGGGCAGGGTATTGTTGGTATAGGGTAGTGTGGGGACACTTGTCAGGAACAGTAAATATATCATTCAGCTAGATCTGCAAGGCAGGCACCATCACCTACACAGGAAAAGAGCACACACATTTATTTACACAATAGCATGTTTACTTTTTTCAATTGTTCATTTCTTAATGGGGTCTCCCGTACATGAAATTCAAAGGAGGAGAGTAGAGTAAATTGTTTAATAAAATCTGATATAATTCCATTAATAGATTCTCGCAGATTGATGTTTTTCAATTTATTTGCACGTTTGCAGTCAGCTCAATTCCAAGCGACTGAAACTACTACATGTACGACATAGAACCTCCAGTTAAATTGCAGACCCTGGTAGTTTTATGATCAGTGGTGCTTTGTTTTCTGTTTTTCATACAACGACGAACTCGAAAATGACTGACAACTACATTCTCCAGTCTGAGTGGCTTGTATGCTGATATGGAGTGGGCTCGGGAACAAGCTAAATGCTCCTGGCTATTTCGACGAACACTAATTTTTAGGTACGATTGAGGCGAAGATGTATCAGCCGTGCAAAGTAAAACAACTGGATAGTGAGGAAAATAATTCAAATGCCATAGTTCATAATTCAATCAGGAAAAACCCATTGTAGATTAATGTAGCATTAACGACTTAACTGATTTATGAAAGAATGAAGATGCTTGTGTACCAGTAGCATGCGTCATTAGATCATTTGATGAACGATCATATGATCCCGGTGCATAATTGTGAAAACTGTATACTGCTACAAGACAAGGAGCGGGACTCTGCATTGGGATTTCTTCCTCCGGTTCATTTTGGGGTCGCCTCCGCTGTGCCCTGGAGCCTGGGAATGCCTGTTAACTGCCTTCCTAGGCGGAGTCACCTGATATATGTAGTGCGGAGCTGCCTAGTGAGTGTGAGGACACACAGTCACCAAGGGACTTGGGTTGGGGCTGTGCAGGTGCAAATAGCACGGCTAGGTGGGGATTAGACAAGGAAGGAAATAGGAACATCCACACACCCAAATCTAATACTGATGGGAAGCTGGTGTGAGTCATGGATCCGATTCTGAGACTCATGGAACATATGTGACAGAGCTTGAAGATACCATGGCAAGCTACAATAAATAGCCCATTCTGGGGGAATTCAAAGTGTAAAGTTTATGACAGAGAAATTAATTAACAATGCATAGCCATGCCTAATTTTTTAGACTACCAAAGTAATCATCAGGGAGGGACTCAATATGTTATAGGAAAAAACTGTATCAGCTGGTTTATGCTTCTGCTTAGCATTGCATTTAGTCGAATGGACATGAGCCCTAAAACTTTCATTAAATTATCACAAAACTCTAGTAGTAGCCTCGCCAGTAGTCATAGGTACATTGGGTGAGGCTGGTCCTCTTTGTGTTTAGATCTATTAGGCCCCATCCTTGCTCTCATATCCAGCTGTACCAACAGAATCCTCACCGGATCAAACGCAAAATACCAACATCAAGAAAGTAAGTTTGGGTATACTAATTGCTGTTTGTTGCATCAAGACCAAAGGAAGAGAGGGAGGCAAGGAAAAGATAGAGAGAGCACCTCAATAAACTAGTGTCAATAATTCCCCCACTCAGATTCCTCCACCATAACTCTGACAAATACTTTAGGGTTTAAATATCATGCATAGCCTCATATTGAGGATCATCCTAAGCTCCAGACTCTGCAACAACCATGCCTCAAAAACTTTCATATGGATTTCTACTTCCTCATGGCCAAGAATGACTCAGTTGCCTTTTCCTCTGTAAGCACATAGGGCACAGACTTAGATGTCACCCACAGTTTGCTGGATGCCACACAGTTCCATCCAAATCCAGGAGGAGAACTACTTCTCAATGGCAGTCAACTGTTGTCTCCATCTCTGGGTAGCATGACTGTGATGAAGCAAGGTGGCAAACCAACATTTTGTGTACCCCTTGTAAAGTCAATGTTTCATAACGTTAACATTTACTAATGGTGTGTTGTGGTAAATTAATCAACCATAGTATAAAATGCAAAGTACACGAACATTGGGGAATACTAATTTTGCAAGCATGAACAAAAGAATTAACTAATTTGTGTTGTTATTGTGTTGTGAACTAATGCACAGCTTAAAGATAAGTAAACGCAATATGAATGTGCTTATTGTACACGTTATTGTGCTAAAAATCATCAGATATGTGAGTATGAAATGCATTTATGTGGCTTACCTGCTAGGTAATAACTAATAGGGAAACATTAGTACGGTGGGAGGGAAACAGAAGGGTTTTCATTACCAAAATTAACATGAATTTGTGTTTGTTTCTATGATAGTTCCAAAAGTAGCCTCTGAGGCCTATAAAATCCGGTTACTCTGGCTAACTGAGAGCAAATGCTGGACTGCGCATGCATGCCTAAAAAGCCTGCTAGCAAGCGTGAGCTGCCTATACTCGGATGGGAAGTTCAAGGCTGCATTGCCCTGAAGCTAGGATGATTGCTAAAATATGGACGGTCAAGTGTTCTGAACGTGAGAGAATTACTCGACGTTGCGAGTGAAGGAAGTGACCAGGCCAGAGACTGTTTAAAATAAAAGACTATTATATTTCTGCTGATTCACCGTGAGCTCGATTCTGTAATGGTGAGAAGATGCTCACCCACCCCAAACTGTCCAATCAGAACCCGAATTGGTGATGTTAGATACTTTTTAGATAGATTAAGTTAGGAAATTAGTGTATAAAAACCCCTGGTTTTACTTAGAAGGGGTCGCTCTTTCGATTTTCTCACGAAGTGCTGCTGGACTGAACATCGATTTTTGGAAGTAAGAAAACTCAAATTTTTCCTCTTGTTTGCTTTTCAGGATATAAGGATAAGATGAGGGCGTTAGTTAGGAATGTTAGGAGAGAATGAATTTGGAACTACCTGTTCTTTGCTAAACATTTAACTGATTTCTAAATAAACGACTTTTTCTGAGCTCTAAATAAAATGATCATTTTGAAATAAAGATTAAGATTTACTTAATAAAGAACTTATTAATGTCTACGTGACAGACATATTAAAGTTTTGCTTTTAATAAAATTGGGAAAATTGAATATTAAAGCTGGTCTTGTGATTATCCTACGCCTAATTTTCTTTCTAGCAGATCCATTGCCACTATGGTGGTGCGTCTGAATAAAACTGAAATGTTTGAATTAGCCATGGTAAAATGTATAAAACTGCAGGTGTAAATAATAACTGATTAAATAGGTTTAGACACTCCACCAAATGTTACAGCATTTCTCCATTGTGATTCACCAAATTCCTTGAAGCCAAGTTGAAAGGTGAATAGCGTAAAAGTGCAGTGTTATGGGCCCCACTGACGAATGATTGTGTATTCAAGGGTTTCAGGGAAATGGTGAGTACTGATTAGAAAGGATTTTTGGAGTTCCGCTGTAGCAACTGTAGTCTGGAAAGATCAGGATTCTTTCCTCTTGGATGGATGGAAATCTTTTTTGGGATGTCTCCTTTGTTCATGCGAGCTCTTCCACTCCACCAATATTAATATACCTCTGTTCTTTGTTAATCCTTTTGCTCCTGGTGGAGAGTCGGAATTCCTTTTGTACAACCACCCCAGGTAGTGACCTTGGGGAGAGGATCTCGGAATCTAAAACCCTCTGGGTAACATCACGAAGGGGTAACGCACCTTAAGCATCCAAGGTAAATCCCAACATACAAACGTTGGCTACTCAGAGCATGTCTTCCATGAGGTCTACATGATATTTTTGGCGAATGGTAGCAAATGAAGCTCTGGATCAAAAATTGTGTGTTCATGTGCCACTTCTTTCAAAGTCACTACTGTTCAGGATTTCAGCTCTAGGACTGTCTCAGTAACAATCTATAGGCCAATTTCTGCGGCAATGAGTCACGTACCCAAAGTTTAAATTAGGAGGCTTTTGTTTAAGTTGCAGAAGAGTTTTGCTGCAGGTCACAAAGGCAGCCAGAAACAAAGCCCCCCCTTACCATCATTTCCCCAACTTCATCTTTCTACCAGTTGTTTCTCTCTCTGCTGCGCTTTGATTTGGGCGTAAAGAAATCTTTGTCTTCCCTCCTGTTCTGATGCTTATTAGCCTTTGTGGGTATTTTCATTGTGCCAGCATTTTAGGCTGTCCTCTACCACGAGCCTCTGCATCTCTGGACTGACTGCCGCCAGCAGTCGATAGCAGGATTCCCCAGCTGATGCGGAGTCAGGATCACTACCACCCTGTGGGCATGTCCTCTCACTCGATTACTTTGCCCACAGCACTAATTCTGAAGCTAGTCTTTCCTGGGTGATCTGGCTCGCATCTGGCCTCCTAAAGTCCCAGGCGATGTCTTCTGGAGCATCATTAGGGCCGCTCTTAAGAAAAGACGAGACACTCCTCTTCTCACTGGGAGCCTCAGGCTCCTTCTCTCACCCCACAACCTCAGAGCTCCTGGTGCCAGTTGAAAGAACTCTGATTTCAGGTGTACCAGGCCATTCCAGTGTTTCATGGATGTGGGAACACCCTTGGGACTCCAGATTCAGGCCTGGGAGGGATCAGTGTGTCTCATCCCCATTGGCAGCATCTCCAATCCGCATCTCATTTCGAAGCCTGTGTTCAGGATGCCTGGGGGAACAGGTGACACTGGGCCTCCTTGACCCCATCCCTCAATGTACAGCTTTTATTTGTGGATTGAAACCTAGGTGTACTTCGTGGCCTAAGATACAGCCTTGCAGATACTAACTCTACAAATGGATTTATGCACTTTTTAATTATTTTACTACTCTATAATTTGTTATTATATCAGTTGTACTTGTAATGCTTTGAATGTATAATATTTCTGTGGAACTGTTACAGTAAATACATGCAAATAATATCGAACTAAGGATCAACTTGTTCTGGATTAATATAAACAATGCCCCCATCATGCCCTCTTATGACCTAACACATGACATCGCTGGTGACATTTCGGATGACATTATCGAGACATCACTACCAAAATCTAAACGACATCATTGATGTCATCACTGATGAGATCACATATGATATCACTGCTTGATGAATGATAATGTGTGAGGTGCAGTAAGAAGCAAGTTAATTGCTCACAGTCTATATATAAAAGGAAGGAAATCAACAAAAGCCAGTACTAGTAGCATTGGGATTTGTAGATAAAGCATAATACTCAGCATTTAGACTGTAGGATATATTTCTTGAATATTTTGCATTAAGCACAAATTGAGCCTGTGTTGGTCAGTGTAACCAAACATTCTTGCTAGTTCATAGTGGAAGAAAGTCTTGGGTTCTCAGAGTGTGATGGAAGAAATGCTTCTTGTACAATATGCATCATGCACAAATGTACTTGTGCGCAAAGAACACAGCCAGATGATAAACACAATTAGACTGTGTTGTAGAATCACTTGTATTATCTACCAGGTGCTAGCACAGTTGAAGTGTTTCCAATGAGTGATGCGCTTAAAGGAAGGGAATCTGGTGGAATCAAGCAGAAATACCCTTTATATGTGAACTACTCAGTGCATATCTACTTACTACTAAATGGGAGCTTCAGTTTTCCTGTAAGGTTGAAGAAGTGAGCTCAATAAATAAAGGAATGTGTGTAATCCTGTGCTTTACGTGATGGCCAGAAGGTACAGATAGACGGACCCACAATAATGCTGCACAAAAACCACACAGAGTAGCTCTGAAGGGTTACCTGGCTCGTGTGTATTAATTAATCCACTCCTGGAATCTGTAATGCGACCTCATGGTCACAGGTTTAAATCTGGGCAGGACCGCCCAACCTTTCATCCTTTAGAGGGTAATAACTCGAGCACCACTGAGTAATATAACAACATCCATCTTCATGAACGTGTGCTTTACAAATACACATTATGTTATCTACTGGGAGGTAAGAAAGTGCCTTGCTAGGGTGACCTGGTGAGTGGTACCACATAAATGATACAGTACAAAGTGTGACTTAGGCATGTGACTGCTCGGTGATCAAAGTTAAAGAGTCAATGTAAGTTGTCAAACATTATGCTCCAGACAAGTCATCTGCCTGATTTGGTGGCTGCACAGAAGCGCCAAAAGGATGTAGGTCATCAATGTAGATCTCATTGAGGGTCTGGCAACAATGTACTTCTGCTCAGATGATATTGCATGTGATGCAGAAGCAGATAAAATGTGCCCAGTAAGAATTCAAAACGTGTTTGGGGTGTTTATATTGATGTCAACGTGCATTATTTAGTGATATAAGTGTTTGCAAAGTGATGTGACGTGTCACTGATTATTCTGCTGGTAGAGTCCGTAGTGATCTTATAAGTGATTAATGATTTCATTTGCAGTGTCATCAATGATGTCATTGATATATTTTGGGATGGCACTAGTAGAGCCCAGTGTGAAATCATGGGCATGAGTGATGGTTTGCATTGGCAAGCTGCCCGAAGAGATCATCATCGATTTGGATAAAGAGCCCTCAATCACAATCAGTGGCATGCTTCGTCATCGCAGTTCGGGCTGGACTGTTCCCATGAGGCACAGGGTCAAGACTAATTTCCATATGACCAGGTCCAAACTGGGGTGACATGGTTAGCAAAAGAATGATGGATTTAACCCAGATCTCTTGACTGGGGGAGAATGTTTTGATTTGTTCTGCATTCCGTCCATCAATTGTGTGTCTTTTGCTTTCTCACCATAAGTGCGCCGGGTATGACTAGACGTAGGTCCCGGGCTCACTGTGCCACTGGATTAAAGCTATCCTGGCTGAAGAGGGGTGAAACCCTGAAACAGGTTCTAGGATGCTTGTTTCCGGTCCAGGGAGGACCTGGCTTGGCAGTTCGGGCTGGACTGTTCCCATGAGGCACAGGGTCAAGACTAATTTGCATATGCCCAGTTCTGAACTGGAGTGGCATGGTGAGCAAAAGAATTATGGATTTAACCCAGATCTCTTGACTGGGGAGAATGTTTTGATTAGTTCTGCATTCTGTCCATCAATTGTGTGTCATCAGTTTAGTGAGCCTCCCTAATGGAGTAAAATACGCTGTAAACTCTGTATACATTGGATTATGAGCTGCACCCTTTAGTTTTCGTCTTTTAATACAAGATCAGTTGCCCATAAACAGCCAGGATTAGGGGCTCTGGAAAGGGTGTTTATTCATATATTCCTTAAAAACAAATCTAAAGTTGAAGCGGAGTTACCATTGATTATTGGGCATTGGAGGCAGTGAGCTGGTGCTTTTTTCACCACTTCCCACCCTTGGGCAAAGTGAAAGTTTGTGTAACCCCCCACTCCCTCGCACGTTGAAAAAGCAGGGGCGAATGTAGAGGCCAGCAGGAGAGCTTATGCCCACTTCACCCCATTCAGGAGCTCAGGCATGACCTGATATGGAACAAATTCACTTCCTTGCCCTTGGGTGACCCTGAGGGCTATGTATAGCTACCTGGTCATGGACAGGCCTGTCTCATAGGGTCTAATGGCATGGTTTATAAAGCAAGCCTGGCCAAAGATTATATAATCAATACTTACGCTTCAATTAATTTGTTTAAAGTGTTTCATCATTCATTAATCTTCCTGAGTCCTGTGTCATTTGTTTTATTTGCATGCAGCACCATATCCGGTTTGCTGTACTGTGTCATCACCTTTTCTTTCTACGAATGAATTAATAAATATGTTAAGCAAATGTATTGAAGCACATCTATTGATTATACAATCGCTGGACGGGCTTGCTTAGCCACAGGCCAAATTAGCACATTTGTGGATGGGTCAGACATCTACTACATTTAGTACTGTTCCCTAAAATAAGTCCATTGTCAACCACTCGTGTTTATACCTCATAAACATTTAATAGCCATTTCTTCAGCAGTTAGTTTCAGTGTAAATCATGGAGAAAGATCTCCTGTTGGAAATGTCAGTTTATTTCCAAAAGGAAAATTGGTTTGGGATTCCCTGTATAACTTTTATTCTGTTTGGCTGATCTACATAAAATCTGGCATGCAGATATCCTACTAAACTCTATTGCCAAGTTAGGTGCATAATTGTCTGTCACAGGGCAACAACTTAGTAAGTGGGATTTCCTCTGCAGCGGTGACAACCTTAATTACAGAGGTGCTACTGCGCCTCTTTAACATTTATATGTATATTATATGTTTGGTGTTTTATTGCACAAAATGCAGATGTATTTCACAGACATCAGTGAAATATGGGAATTATTTCACAGGTTCCTGTGAAATTTTAAAACATATTTCAAGGGTCCTTTTGAAATATGGCTTTCATCCTAATGCCAGCTCAAAACCACTCTGCACAGTTTAATAATTATCCATGGTACGATCAACATTCTATTCATAAAATGTAAACACAGTTTGAACATTTTAAATCCAATCAGTGTGCATTGCTCCCTGCATTTTATCAGAACAATTTCCATATTGTCACAATGTGTTTCTTTATTCAGTCCTCCATATCTAAATCAAATTTAAATCTCTCCTAATGTCTGCAAACATCGGGAGAGATTTAAAAAACGTTGAGCATAGACACTTGGGATGTTAAAGAACACGCCACCCAACTTAACCCAGGCTCCAATTAAATAAATAAAAAACCTCTCTCATTATTCTAGAGAATGGTAAGGGTTGGTTTGAGCGCAGTACTGGGGCTGGCGGTGGAAAAGCAAGGTTGGAGTATATTGGACCAAGCTATAGGAGATAATAGTGTTCTGTGGGCCAGTACAGGGCATTTATATGAGGTGTTGATGGAAGAAAGGGACCTTCATTTTTTTCCTGAAGTAAACAAGGACTGGCTCTTGATTTCAGGTAGGATGACAACCAGGGCACAAGTCCTAAAAAAAGAAGTGGGGGGACGCTGACGTCACGACCCGAACTGACGCCACGAAAGGTCCACTAGCGTGGTACCCCGACTCGAGCCCTGATGAGGACACATACTGTCAAGGTAAAGGTCTGTGGTCTGGGCTTCGTTTTTCTTCTAGTGATGTTGCAAGCCATCTTGATGTCTTGTTTTTAGAATCCAGGCGGGATGCTGTCATTGATTGCCTTGTAGATGGCACAGGCGGTCTTGACATTGAGATGGGTAATGATAGAGAGCCAAGGGAAGTTTCTGAGAATTAGAGTTATCCTCGTAAACTACTGATATCTTTCGATCCAGTGCGCTGCTGTGTGGAAGACGGGTGGCAAATGGGCCTCTGTAAGCTAGTAAAGCATTTGCTCTATTGAGAGGGAGACAAGGTCCAGCCCTGGAGGGTTGTTCTGAAGTTGTCTTACGGACAGAATGGCATCTCTTTTCAGAGTAGAGGGAGTTGATGCCAAGTGGTCTTCATTTTGTGCACAATATGTTTTAAAGTGGAAGCCCAGGGACTTGGTACTGAACTATCCACATATTGAGAAAGAAGCCATTCCATTCCATCTAATTAACCTAGACTGGTTTTATTTCCTGGGATTAGTTATGAGTTCCTACACCTTCTTGTTTGGGTTCATTTTGAGGTAAGCTTTGGACATATATGCTTGGATGGTAACAAGCATATTCTTCATCCTGGTGATATCTCAGCTAGCATCACCCTCATGTGAATTTGGGTATGGGTTGTGAACAGAGCTTTTCGCTAGCATTCTGGGGTTGAGGTTTTGTGGTTCCTGGGAGTCACAATACTGTGGTACCCAGTACAGGGGAGCCACTTTTTCTGAGGCAAGTGTGAACACTTACCTTCAGCCTATTTTACTAGAGAACAGCTCAGCACCTTGCTAATGCTGGTCATATTCACTGGGGTTGGTTGACTCCAAAAAGGCAATTACATGCCTTTAAGTTTGCAAGTGAGTTTTAGCCCCTTCCGTGCGGGGGTAATTCCCTTGCTGTGCTGGGGGGCGGGGGGCGCACGCAGCACCCCGGTGCTCATGATGAGCTCAGCTCGTCATTAGGCACAGTGCTCGTGTGCTCATGACGAGCTGAGCTCATCATGACCACACCCGTTTTCGTGGAACGCTCAGCACAGCAGGGGAATTATCCCTGCATGCAAGCGTTCCACGGCTCATGACGAGCTGAGCTCGTCATGAGTACTGGAGCACCGTGCCTCATGACGAGCTCAGCTCATCATGAGCATGGAAGAGGTTAAAGGCGTTTCGCAGGTAGTCGGATTCTGGATTTTCTTTTCTTCTCTTTCCAATATAATGTTTCTTTCTTTAGTTTCAATTTGGTTTCCCAACCCATCATCAGGATTGTCACATTAGAATTGTCACACTGGGTGTTTCATCATGCCCTGTTCCTATTTATTCCATATATAAAAGCTCCAGTTTGGTTGGAGACATGTTGCAACACAATAGTGTTCCTTCAGCAGTCCTTTGCTCTCACACTCTTTGCTGGTTCCTGTTTTTGTGCTAGGAGGTGACTCTTCTGCACCGTGGAGTCCTCCATTCTGCCTTCTGGAGTTCCTCATCCTGCAAGGATGATTTTTATGCCTATTGCTTTTTCCTTCCGAGACTGTGGCTGCTATTCCCTGTGTTAAACTGTTTGAAGATTGCGAGTAGTGTAGGCTGATTCTTGTGGAGGGTTAAACACTGAGCATTGCCGGAACCTAGGCACTGAATGCAAGTCCTGATGTGGACAAGAGGTGGGGTCTGGCCGGAGTTTGACTGAGATGTCATGAGTGGTATCATCAATGATGTCATTTAACATGTCATGAGTAATATAATATGTGAGGTTACAAGTAGTGCATGATGGGGGTGGACATTATAGTTAGTTCGTTAAACAATAGCTGGAGTATTTCAGTGGTGATTGTTTTTTTTTAACAATAGCTTATGTCGCATTCCAGCACCTAACTATGATGTCACTTTAATTGCTATTTTTCAGTGGATTTTTATTTTTAACATAGGTTAAGGTCTTAGCAGCTAACCTAACTATAACCTAATTACAAACATCTTTTTAACGTTTGTTATTTATATTTGTCAACCTTAATAACGTTGGCACTGGAGCACAGAATTTACTCCCATCAACCAGTCTGACAATAAAATCAAGCAATCAACCTCCCTTTATTTTGACTGTCTCTCAGATCTGCTTGAAAATCTAAGAATACATGGTAACATTTTGACCAAGTTGTAGAAGGTGAGTTATTGAAAATTACCACTGAGACAAAACCCTCCAAACATTTTATGGATCCGATACCTGGACATATTGCCAAAGACTGTGTTCTACTTCTGGCTGGATAGCTAACAAAACTATTGAATCTGTCCCTCAGCCATGGAATACTCCCACAGCTTCCAGAGTGACCAAGTAATCCCAATCCTCAAAAATCCTTCTTCAGATGTAAATGATCTAAACTACTTTTGCCCTATAGCCAACCGTCCTTTACAAGCAAAAGTAATTGATAGCAAAGCAACTTAACCGACCTATCCATGACAATGACCTCTCAGATAAGCACCAGTCAGGGTTCAATCAAGGCTACAGCATAGAAAGAGCAATGCTCCAAATTATTAATAATGCATTGAACACCACAGAATCTGGCAACTCCCGCCTCCTAATCTTCTTCGACCTATCTTCAGCTTTCGATACAGTAAGTCACTTTATGCTTCTTATATATTCACAAGAATATGAAGGACATTGATGGAAGGGCCCTCAAATGGTTCAACTCATAATTAACGGACAGGCCCCAGAGTTTAAAAAATGATTCCACCTCCTCAAAACTACTTGCTATTACATATGGGATCATTCAAGGCTCCAACCTTGCCTCTACCCTCTTTTACTAATACATCTAACCCAATGGAGTCATACTAAAAAAAATGGGGGCCCTCATTCATAAACAAGCTGATACTTTACTGCATCTAAAGATCTCCTCTTCAAATGATATTAACCATTCAGCCAGCTCTCTAAACACTGTTCAGGTCTGGAAGATTGCCAATCAATTAAAACTTATCTGAAACAGAATTTTTCCTTGCTCCTAGTCCTATTTACCACTGCTGGTACAATCCTGGATGAACTCAACCAACATCTTCAATTGCAAATCTACTATCATCAACTTGGCCAAATCCCTAGTATTCATCTTTTTGACAAAAACTCAATCTGCAGTCACATGGCCATAAATATGTGCTTTCAAAAGCATCTTCTCTGGGGAATGTGTTGCTTAGTTCCAGAACAAGGTCTCAAAATTCTGGTACAATCAATGATGCTGTCAAGAATAGACTACTGCAAGTCTATCCCGACAGGTCTTCCCAAAATGAATCTCACTCCACTAAAAGCAGTTCTACATGCTGTAGCAATTTTCAACCCTGAGATCAAAAGGATTGGCCATACCTCACTGGCACTGTTAATGCTCCAATAACGTCCTATTCAAGCAGGAGCTAAATACAACATGGCCTGCACCACTCAGAAGGCCCATCCCACATCTACTCCATAATACCTCTTTGCCAGTGTTGCTCAGATATGAATTTACCGTAAAGAAATGAAAAGACAAGAGGCGTTTGGCACAACAGGAACAAGTTGGTTTAATTAAACGCAGCGGCTGGGAGAGTCTCGGCAGAATGCGTCTGAGGAAAGCCTCTCGTGTACAAAGTTTTGACTGACATTATATACATCTTGTAAAGTACAATAAAGTCATTTCTGCATTCTGAGAGTGCAGCTCAGTCATAAATTTACAAGTTTGGGCATCTGATAAGGAAACAGGTGGCTCTCGACCCTGGGGAGAGCTAGTGTGGTCCAGTGTGTATGTGTCCAGATATTCGGCATGAAGTGCTCGTGATCACTATGTGTGGTGTGTATGTCGTGTCCTGATTGGCTGGGTGTTGCTATCTAGTTGGGGTTTCTAACTTTGTAGTATTTTTGGGAAAAGCGAGCCTTTGGCCAGATGTGTTTTATTAGGTCTAATTTCCTCAGGCCTGTTTGCGATGCAACTATATGTCTGTAGGATCGATCAGGGGTTTTCCTGGGTGCGCGTTTGTCTTTTGGTTAAGAGAAACCTTACCTGTGACCTGTCATTCGATAGGTGTGCGTTGCAGGACCTGCCTGACCGTGAATCTCTGACTCTGGATTGATGGGGAAGTCACCTCCAGTAAACCAGACAGCAAGTATACTAGTTCATTGGAACTCCTGAAAATAATATAGCACTCACTGGTATCAATTTTATCGACATTCTTAACATTGTGCGTACAGTTGTCATAGCATACAGTGACATTATTTTTACTGATATTGGCATAGTATGGTGTACATCTACAATGTTTTTACTGGTAATAACAATCATTTGTGCATGGATCAAGGCATACATTGACATTATTACTACTGGTATTGACATTGTTGTGCGGGCATAGATTATGGCATACACTGCCATTGCACTTATGTGAATTGGCATTGTTATACGGGCACAGGTTATGTCACACCTTGAAATGGCATTTATTGGTATTGTCATTGTCGGGCCTGCACATATTATGGTATTCAAAGTGGTTAGGGCTAAAAGCCCATCCCAAACAAATCTGTGCTACTGGTTTAATAATGAATGCAAAATGGCTTGGAGTAATCTTGTGGATGCGATTAAATCAAAAGAGCCCTGTAGTGTGCGGATGGCAAAGCTAAAGTATAGGAGAGCCCAAGTCAAAGCAAAAAAGGAATGGGTTGAAAGTAGGTGGCGGGACCTCAGAATGGCATGAGCTAATAATAACGCCCGTCGGTTTTGGACATTGGTGAAATGTGGCAGGGACGGATCTTGACCTCAGCCACAGAACCACTTAGCACAAGACCAATGTGTTAGCCATTTTGAATCACAAAGTGCTGCTGACCCTGCAGAGGCTAGTGCTCCAACATTCCCTCACATGTATTATCTTGGTAAGCCTTTCACTATAGCTGAGGTTAATGCAGCTCTTTGTGCAATCGTGGAGGGCAAATCGCAGGGGATAGATGGCCTCCCAGTCG
The DNA here is from genome assembly GCF_964261635.1 of Lissotriton helveticus. NCBI lineage: Eukaryota > Metazoa > Chordata > Amphibia > Caudata > Salamandridae > Lissotriton > Lissotriton helveticus. Next base: position 737,961,636 of record NC_136057.1, read on the forward strand.
ATATCTTTCTCCATGACCAGTGTGAAACCTGAATCTGCTAACTTGCCATGTGCCCCACTGTTAGAACTGGGGGTCTCTAGTTGGCAGAGGTAGGTACCACTGTCCAAATAGGGACCCTTGCTTCTAGTCAGGGTAAGGAGGAAACACTCTTTGATAACCTCTGATCAACCCCTGGGTAGCTTGGCACGAGCAGGCAAGGCTTATCGAAGGCACTGTGTAAAGTATTTGTACCAACACTCACAGTAACACAGTGAAAACACCACAAACTGACCCACAACAGTTTAGAAAAATAAAGGTATTTAATCTAAACTACACAAGACCAAAACGAACAAAATCCAACATACACAGTTCAAGAATATGGTTGCAAAAGAGTTCTTAAAGTTGCGATAAAATAATCCACAGTTGCGTGAAAAGTTCACAGTTGCGTCACGTTTAGCCAACAGTACCTTTAAATGCGACAAAGTTCCAAAACAGAAGCGGGTGCGGTGGAAAACAAGCGATGCGTCACTCCTGAAACCTTGGGGAGGTGATGCGACAGCCCCGCTGGATGTAGCGGGTGTGATGCGGTGACTCCGGTCTGTATGGGGAGGGATGCGATACCTTGTGTGGATTCCGGTGCGGAGGTTCCGTAGTGAAAAAAGCTTGCAAAGGCACGATTCGATGATCTTTGGAGTTGCGACGATCTCCGGGGCGACGATGCGCGGACCAGCGGTGATCTTCCTCTCGCAGCTCCTCGATGCGATGGCTCTGCGACGACGCTCGCAGCGACGTGATGCGGTCCGCAAGCAAGCAGTGCGACGATCTCACCCAGCGATGACAGGCTCTGCGATGACACTCGCAGCGATGGTAATCTTCCCGCACCGGTCTGGTGCGACCCGCAAACGAAGGATAATGACTCTGGCAGCGGCAACAGGCGCTGTGACGATCTCGGCCTTCGGGAATGCGTTCCGCAAGTGAGCGATGCGACAAAACTTGCAGAAAGTCTTTAAAAGCTTGGTTTCCAGCTTCCCAACACAGGTACAACTTCCAGAGCCACCACGAGTGGCCCAAGCACTCTGGGAAGGACAGAACTCTCTCAGCAGAGTTCAGAGAAGCTGGAGGTGAAGTCCTTTTGTTCCTGGGACTTCTTAACAGGGAGCCAGCTCTTCTCAGCACCACTCCTATTCCAACTACACCGCAAGAGGCAGGTGATGTGCCTAAGGCTTAGCCTGCCCCATTCCTGCATCTAGCTCCGTGACAAAGGGCAGGTGATCTGTATCTCCATCTCCGCAGGCTATATGGACTTTCTACGTTCCTTCTCTTGCGAGGGGAGTGTCCACATCCTATAAAGGTTGCTGTGTGCTCCTTGCAAGTCGAACAGTCTCCCATTACCTACCTCCAGTGGGTCACAGACACTTTTCCATCTCTAGAGATTCCTGTGTGAGATTAATAAACCTGTGTTTCTTCACTCCCAGTGGTGTGGTCTCCCATTTTTTAACGTACTTGGAGGAAGCTGTGGGTGTTTCCTGCACTGCTGGATGGTCTACTGGATAGTCTACTTCTAAGACCCCTGGTTCTTCAATTGGCGCATCAATGAGGGGCTCCATCAGAGACTCGGTGGTCTCAGCTTGATGACCCCGAGAGGAGGGGAAGATCAGTAACTGAGTAGTGCACCTGCGGAAAGCAGACTTGAGTCTCAGCAGCCAACGTCGCCTGGATCTTCGACTGTGTCTTTAACTACAGTGGACCCAGTCCTGACTGGAATCCCTTCCTGGGCCGTCTAGTCTGTCTGGAAAATAAGGAGGAAAACCACCCGGGAGCGGAGAAACACATTGGGTATTCTGGTAGGGTCGCTTTAAGCGACATAAAAATAATTCTTATATACTAATTCAGTTACGCATGCATGTGTCTGTTTTTCTGTTTTGATTGATGGTTTCTGATTCGATCTTTGCAAAGACCGAAGGACAGGTAATGTGTTCCTGATTGGGAACTGTCTGGTTTCTGAGAGAAATATAATTCAAGTACAATGAACATGCCTGTTTCTAGTAAGTTTTGTAAACTCTGTTGTTGTTGCTCGAACAGTCAGGATGTGTTAGAAGAAAGCCAGCCAGCCCCTCCAGAGGGGACCCCTAATAAAGAGATGTACATCAAATATGGTAATTCCGGTATAATTTATACTAAATTATGGTGGAAATACACAAAAAATAATGCTGAGTTACTATGGCCAGAATTTGGTTCTTTTGAGGAACCTAAACTTACATATTTGGAAGAGCAGTTGCATAGATGGAAGGTGCGAACGAGTATGTTTGATTCCTTTTGTCTATGGCGGAAAGAAATTAATGAAAGAAAGAGAAGAGCTCAATCTAGAGAGAATAAGACACTCAGAAAAACTGCTCAACAGGAAATGGCAGCCCTTAGAGGGCGAGAAATAGAGAAAAATATAGAAGGGTGTGATAGGGAACACTGACTTAACACAACAGGACAGTACCCCTTACTGCCCCAAAAATTGACGAAGACAATGCTATGTTGCTTTTTAGACCTCCCGCTTATCATGAGACACAGCAATTGCTACAGCCGCAGCCAGCACCTGCCCAGAACGCTCCCAATTTCTGACGCCCCAACCCCACCGGCTCAGGTGATGGTACTTGACCCAGAGACTGAAACCCTTGCCCCTGTAGTTATTCCTAAAATTGTGAAGAAATATGACAAAAAGGGACTCCGAAAGGAGGTTAGAGATTCAGACAGCAGTTATGATTCCGACCCGGGCGAGTATAAAAGGTCACATTCTCCTAGACTCAGGGACGAGGAAAAGAAAAAAATAGATCCCATAGCTTACAAACTAATTACCGACTGTGCCTCCCCTTCAGACATCCACGCTGCAGCAGAGTGCCATCTACATTTGACAAGAAAGAGCTATTTTTTTTAGAAAGAATGGCTTACCACCTTATGGCCAAATAGGAGGACCAAAGGGTGGAAGTACTGCTTGATTTCCGGAAAATATATAGGCGCTTGCACGATGGTGAATATACAGAAAATGACAGAGATGCATTACTAGCTATGATAAAAATGACTCTGCATTCCAATAGTCAGACAGAGAGTATTGTTCAGATGCCAGTCAAAGAGGCTGCCCCATCTATGTACCTCCGTGGGGTACTGGAACAGTCCTGAATAACCCAGATGACCCGAATGCCTATTCCAGATTAATGTTAAGCTTTGTATATACTCCTTGGACAAAGGCTGAGATGTTACAGTTACGAAAAGATATACCTGATATCAGAAAGAATCCTACGGGATTCTATGAGAGTGTCCAGCAGATACTGAACACTTATACCTTGACCCTAATTGACATCACTCAATTTTTTGGCCTTATATTGCCAGCCGAGCTTTGGAAACCGCTCAGATATGTTAATGATCAGGCAACTTTCCATGGTACATGGGAAGAGCTGGAAACAAGGGAAAAAGAGAGAAAACCTGGTGAAAAGCCAAATGAAGATATATTATCACTGCCGAAAAGACTGTTAGCCAAACTAAAAACTCTCGCTCCAGAGAGAAAGGTAGATTGGACCCTTCTCAATGCTTGCAAACATAATACTAATGAATCAGTCTCTGATTATTTTACTAGACTAGGAAAGGCATATATCGATTTCAGTGGTCAGGATGTCGCGTCTGAAACTGGTCGCCACCTTTTCTTTTCAGACTTTTGTTAAAGGGCTCTTACCAGTAGTGGGGAACAGGCTCATGGCCAGTGAAAGTAGCTGGCCAGCAGCAAAGCCCGCCACTATATTGACAATGGCACAATATTACGAGGCTCAGTACAAAAACGCAGAAGAAGAAAAGGAGACTAAAAAAAAGAAATTAAAAGAACAAGTGTTGCTTAGCCAGTTAGACACCCGTAATCGCCCTCGCGACACAAATAATGCCTGTCAGCAAAATGCCAGGTTCACCCCGAAAACACAAAACACCCCAGTACAGACCCAGCAATCATATCGATCTGGCCCCCAGTCTACTGATATTTGTGCCTATTGCAAGAAACTGGTTCATTGGAAGAAGGATTGCACAATATTAGCTGATACCATTGCAACAGGCAAAACGCAACCACGACAGTTCAAGACCCCCTCCCGACCACAATATCAATTTAGAGGCAACAGGCTTGATAATAATTCAGAGTGCCAGGCTACCCTTCAGGATTATGCTGAAGACGATATTGAGATGAGCCCAGTATATTAGTCAGCCTAGGGAGGTCAAGGATGGGGGAAGGAACCAGTGCAGGTACCTGTAGATCAACAGGGACCCTATGTTACAGCATCGGTGGCTGGCGCTAAAGGATGTTTCCTTGCAGATACAGGAGCATCCCCCAGCACCTTGACCACCCCACTGATTCCGAGGGCTCCTCGATCCGGCAAACTAATTACATCGACTGGGTTCGATGGTAAGCCCTCTGTGAACCCCCTTTCCAAACCTACGCCATTCTCTATCAACGGTGCTGACACTTCTGCAACATTCTTGCTATCACCAGATTGTCCTGAGAATCTCATGGGGTTGGACATTACCGTGCCGCTATCAGATGTTCTCCTGATAATGTTAGAGTCATTCTGTATGACAATGTTTCCCCGTGCCAACCGTCTGTACAGCTACTCCAACTTCCCGACATTCAGGAAGATTTAGCTACCATCCCAAACACCTTATGGGCAACTTCTGATACTGATGTTGGTACTATCCGGATGCCACCAGTTCACATCACTGTCAGGGAAGGTGCACAATTGCCTAGATTACCACAGTATAAAATATCTAAAGAGGGAGAACTCGCACTACAAAAAATTGTAACAGACCTCATTCAGGCTGGCGTGGTGGAACAGGTTCCTTCCAACGTCTGCAACAGCCCCATTTTGCGGGTATTAAAAAGATCGGCTACACACCAAAAGGTGTACAGATTTGTGATTGACTTGCGGGCCATTAATAAGATAGTAGTACCACAGTTTTCCGTAGTTTCAGACATAACTACTATCCTCACCATGATTCCACCTACAGCTAAAGCCTTTACAGTGATAGATTTGAAAAACGCATTCTTTTCCATCCCCATTCATGAAGACTCACATTTTCTTTTTGGTTTCACCCTAATTAACTGATCGTATAGATTCTGTTGCGCCGCTCAGGGATATACAGAAAGTCCGAGCATTTACAGCCAAGCATTGAAAAAACAACTTAGCCAGGTCCATCTCCCAGAAGGAGTGGCTCTTATTCAATATGTAGACAATATTTTGTTAGCAGCAGATACTACCCAATTGGCTCGACAGGCATCATTACTGACCCTCAAATTCCTTGCTGAACATGGCCATAAGGTATCCAAAGACAAATTGCAGTATTGTAGAATACAGGTGACTTACTTAGGTCACCTGTTGTCTAAGGAGGGACGCGCTCTTACACCAGACAGGATTCAGACTATTTTGAACTTCCCTACTCCAACCACCCAAAGAGACATGAGAGCACTAATAGGTCTCACGTCCTTCTGTAGACAGTGGGTCCCAAATTTTTCACTCATTATCAAGCCACTTCTTTCCCTGATGACTAAAGATGTTTCTGATCATATTCCCTGGACATCACAGCATGCGGAAGCATTCATGACCCTACGACAGGCTCTGTGTCCAGTCCCAGTCTTAGGTACACCTGATTATCAAAAGCCGTTTTTTCTCTTTTTACATGAACGGTCAGGTTGTGCCCTCTCACTTCTCTGTCAAATGCATGGTACACACAAACAACCCTGTGCCTATTTTCCTGCTGTTTTGGATCCAGTTGCCCGAGCTTTGCCTACCTGTCTGCGTGCTGTAGCAGTGGCTGCTGTGGCAGTGCGCCAGACAGAGGGTATAGTTCTAGGTTCCCCATTAACAGTTCTGGTACCACATGCCATTGAAATTCTGTTGAATAAAACCCAAACCAAACACCTTACTAGTGCCCGACTGTATGGATACAAACTTACCCTGTTAAATGCGCACATAACTATTCAACGCTGTACCACTCTGAATCCCGCTACACTCTTACCCCTACCTGATACCGACTCCCTCACTCAGCCACCCCATCATGATTGCGTATTCTGAACAGAAGCAGAAACCAAGGGAAGGGTCGACCTTAAAGACACAGCCTTACCAGATGCAGAAGGCCACCTTTGGGTAGAAGGTTCTTGCCTGAAACTCCCGAATGGCACCACATCTGCAGCCTATTCTGTCACAACGGCACTGACAGACTGCCCGAATATTACAGAAATCAGCCCAAGCTGCAGAGATAACAGCACTTACGCGCGTTTGCATCTTCAGTACAGGCATGACTGTGAACATCCACACCGACAGTCAGCATGCTTTCGGGGTAGTACATAATTTTGCACTACTGTGGAAAGAAAGAGGGTTTCTCACTTCTCATGGGATGCCTATACAACATGGTGAATTGATTAATGCCGTTTTGGAAGCCATCACTCTCCCTGCTAAGTTAGCGGTGATTAAATGCTTGGCACACAAGAAAGTTATTGACGAAGTAGGACAGGGGAACGCTCTGGCCGACAGCACAGCCAGGAACAGAGCCTTAGGAATAATACCTGCATCAATGTACGTCCTAAAATCACAAGCTGAGAAATGGCATGATGCCAGGCAACGGATTATTGACATAGAAGAATCCGCTGCCTTAGAAGAAAAAGAACAGTGGAAAACTGTTGGTATGTTAGATGAGGAGGGATGTTGGAGATCTCAGGATACTCTTAGGTGGAAACTACCAACAGCATATGTTATTTCCTTACTTACAATGACACACTTACCTGCACACATTGGTCCCAAGCCATGTATACTATGCTCAAGGAAGTATGGGATCATCCCAAATTGAGACCGCTGGCCGAGCGATTTGTAAAGCACTGTCTGACCTGTCTAAGATACAATGAGGGAAAGGGAACTAAAGTTCCGACAGCAGGATTTGCACTGCCCTCTGCCCCTTTCGAAGTCCTCTAGATGGATTATATCCAAATGAACAGAGTTAACAGCTACAAGTATGTCTTGGTGGTGGTATGTGCATTCAGTAAATTGGTGGACGCATATCCCACCAAGGATAATACTGCTATTACTACAGCTAAAGTACTTCTGAATTAATTCTTTTCCCGGTATGGCCTTTGTAGATTGATGCACAGTGATCGAGGATCACATTTCATCGGCCAGACAGTCAAACATATCTTAGAGGGACTAGGAGTCAAGTAAAAATTCCATGCTGCATTTCCCCCCCAGGCAGCAGGATTAGTGGAACGTTATAATGGAATCCTGAAGGAGAAATTAGCTAAGATAACAACTGAGACAGGATTGAATTGGGTAAATGCTCTACCTCTAGCTCTGCTGTCTATACTATCAGTACCACATTCTAAGTCACACCTTACGCCCTATGAGACAGTTTTTAGTAGACCTATGAATATTTGACTGACCTTCCCCAGGAAGTGTTGACTGATTATCTGTACAAACTCATTAAAACAATGTCTTTACTCCATGAACAGGTCCGGGCCTCCGTCACAGACAGATCTCAGGGCCCTGGCCATATCAAACCCAGAGACTTCTTTTTGGTGAAGAACTTTCCACGCACCCAGTCTCTGCAGCCTCGCTGGAAGGGTCCCTTGTAGGTGTTGCTGGTGACCAAAACCGCCTTGCGAGTAGAGGGAAAGAAATCCTGGGTTCATGCCTCCCACTGCAGAAAAGTGGATCCAATAACTGAAGACAACTTGAAAGTACACAAAGAAGTTCTGACCCACAACAAACCAATAGACTGTGACTTGGATTCTGAGCCTGAACTAGAACTTTGTGACAAAGGAACAGACGGACACTATCTCCGATCCAAGGCTAAGCTGAAGAACTAGCCCAGCTCCAAGGGCCGTTAGTACTCCATTGACCATTGCTGCAGGGCAGTAGTAAAACCTGGCTGAGGGTCCTGGGTACCCGTAGTAGTGGTTTACCGGGGCAGATATTGGTCAGGGAAGCAACCAACAACTATCGGCGGCTATTAGGGACATTGCAGTACTCTCTGGACACTTGTAGAGCTATTATGGCTGGAGGTTACGATGATGTGGGACCAATCTCCCCAAAACCCGGATATGTCACGATCCATCCTATTCATGAGTATCAAAGACTACGCCTTAACTTGAACAATGATCACCAACAAGGCCATCATCCAGGTCTGCCAATGTTCCCCTCAATGAGGAAAACAGTCAACGACACGGGAACGGTATGGATCCAGTGGTCACATGCACCCGTGATACTACCCCCCACACTGAAGAAAGCTAGAATGAGATTTTACAGTACCCGGACAATTGTACTGATTGTCCTGACTTCGTTAGCTGTTTTGTTCAGTGTAGTGTTCTGGATTATTGAAGAAACAGCTCCAGCCCATGACACTGTCCTGCCTCACACCCCACAACCATCTGAAGTCCCTGAACATTCGTATGTTCCGTGGCCTGATTCTCAATTCAACAGACAATCTGAATTCAGTAATAATACTTTCATCCAAATGCTGCATCAGTTTATCAAGTTGGGGGTGCAACTGACTGTTATGTTTGTGGACTTCTACCTCATGCAACTCAACACACAGTAAAGTTCTTAGTGTTCCCTGCCTCGTCTGCTTATACTTGCACTCTGATATACAACCTGACAAACGTCTTTCCCTCACGTGGCGACGCTGGAAACCTTACCACATTCCAGCCTTTTCTTTGGACATTCCATGCCCACAACAATACCATCTGTAATGCCGCTGACTCAGCACCAATGCGTACCATCATGTCCACCCCTATGCGAGGTACATGGGGTTACACTTTTGTTACCATTCCAGCTAAAACAGTTGCCATTTCTGTCACGCCACGCCCTGGTACATTATGTCTGCAAGGTTGAGGAAAAATACCGGTAGGAGTCAGTCTATGCAATACTACAATGACTTATGACAATTTCACCCCATTGCATTTTGTGTGTAGAAACAAAGCTTACACTTGGTTACCCCCTGACTGGAGTGGTACATGCTACATTGCTTTCCTCCTACCACCCGCTTTCAACAGAGACAATATGTACCACTGCCAGAAAAGACAATTGCCAGATGTGGACCAGACAGACACCACGGGTCAACAGTTCTATGATGCTATGAAAGGACTGTTGCTGTACTGGGGTCCTATGTCCAACAGCCTCCAGATCAGAAGATTAATCAGAGTCCTTGAAGCAACAATTAATGTGACTGCAGGAATACTGACCAACTACTCCGCCGAACTTGATGCCACCCGCATGGTTGCCCTCCAAAATCGTATGGTACTAGATGTCATCTTAGCGGATAGGGGAGGAGCCTGCCGCATCATCAGCGCAAGCTGTTGTGTGTATATTCCTGATTTGTCACTGTCAGTATATGATGCTATCTCCAAGCTTCACCGAATTGCCTCCGAAATCCATCAAGAAACTGGAACTCCCTGGTCTTGGAGCTCTGGATTCTGGCAACTACCCGTCTCCTGGGGTTGGAAAATGATAATAGGTCTTACTGATTCCACTAGCCCTTCTGTTCTTCTACTGTCTGTGCATCCATTGTGGTCCCGCACTCTGTTCTGTCTGTGCTGTCGGATGAACATCACCTACCACGCTTCAACGCACCAAAGACAGTAAAATACTGTATCAACAAGCTGTAGACGAGCTTATGCGGATCGATATTGACTGGGGTGTTGCCCATGGCAAAAGGAGGGACTGTGAAACCCGAATCTGCTAAGTTGTCATGTGCCCCATCATTTTGTGACTAAAGCGTCCATTTCACCTCTGTTTAACTGACCGCGTACATGTCGACCTGCACCTCAAGCTGACCTTTTTACCGCGCCCATGCTAAAATGTGCCAGGAATGTTGAGGTGGTAGATGACCTCGCCCGCGGGTTTCATTCCTGTTCCAACTACTTTGCAAGAGGCTGGTGATGTGCTTAAGGCTTAGACTGCCCCATTCTTGCATCAAGCTCTGTGACAAAGGGCAGGTGATCTGTATCTCCATCTCTGCAGGCTGTATGGACTTTCTGCGTTCCTTCTCATGCAAGGGGAGTGTCCACATCCTATAAAGGATGCTGCGGGCTCCTTGCAAGTCGAACTGTCTCCCATTACCTACCTCCAATGGGTCACGGAGACTTTTCCATCTCTAGAGATTCCTGTGTGAGATTAATAAACCTGTGTTTCTTCACTCCCAGTGGTGTGGTCTCCCATTTTTTAACGTACTTGGAGGAAGCTGTGGACTTGGGTGTTTCCTGCACCGCTGGGTGGTCAACTTCTAAGACCCTCTGGTTCTTCACAAGGAAAAATGTAATAGGTATATTTTGCTACTACCAAATGCTATTGCCCTTGGAGCACCTATACCTGACTCGTGGAAGGGGGCTGAGATTATCCCTGTGTACCAAAAATGTGATAAAACCCTTCCATGAAATTAAAGGCCTATAAGCTTAAATGACTCCATACAAAAAGTGATTGCCCTACTGGTGTTAGGAAAGGTTCAAGAATGGATCAAGGTCCAGGATATTCTCACTCCCTTATAGGCGGGCTTTCGAGATCATGTTATTGTTATTGTTATTGTTATTTTTGATTTATAACGCGCCCACTCACCTACAGGTCTCTAGGCGCTCGGAAATCGATGGTAAGAACAATAACTTAGCAAAGACAGAAAGCAACCATTAGTCTATATTGCGCTCATGGATCTTCTAAACAGCAATGTTTTTAGCACCCGTCTAAAACGTAGGAGATTCTCTTCCATGCGCAGCGGCTCAGGTAGTGCGTTCCACAGCTGCGGAACTAGCACAGAGAAGGCTCTCCCTCCCTTAGTTACCAGTTTGTACCGGGAACAGACCAGTAACTGAGAGTCTGAAGATCTTAAAGATCTCAATGGGCTGTACACCGCCAGGCGATCCTTGATGTAAGCAGGTGCCAAACCATAGATTGCCTTATGAGCTATACACAGATTCTTAAATTCTGCTCTCTCTTTAATAGGGAGCCAGTGCAAGCTCTGTAGCAGGGGAGATGCTTTCGCTCGTCTTGGTAGTCTAAAAATAAGACGTGCAGCATCGTTCATAACAACCTGTAGCCTATATATCAGAGTTTTTGGCAGGCCAAGATAGAGGGCATTTCCGTAATCTATCCTCGAGATCACGGTGGCTGCTACAATTGAGCGCATCATAGACTGGGAGAGAACGGGGGCTAGCTTGCGTAGCTGCCGGATGATGTTGGTGCAGCTTCCCACCACCGAGGAGATCTGACTGACCATTGATAAATCACAGTCCAGTTTAATCCCCAAACTCTTTACATTCAGGCTAGGTTTTGGAGCCGGGCCTAACTCCGCGGGCCAATAGAGGTCTCCCCAGGGGGAGGTGGCAGATGGAATCACCAATACCTCGGTCTTATCTGGGTTGATTTTCAAAAGATTTCCCGTCATCCATTGGACCGTGTACCTCAAGATGTTCTGGGTTTGGAGTTGTGCAGCACTTGTGTTATCGATACTCAGCAACAGCTGAGTGTCGTCCGCATAATTAAATACTGTGCAGCCCATGCTCGCCAAAGAAGCGATCAGAGGTTGAAGGTAGAGATTGAATAGAAGTGGGGACAGGGCCGAGCCCTGAGGCACCCCACATTCTAACGTCCCCACCTCGGAGATTTCATCCCCAAGTTGTATCCTTTGGGTTCTTCCCAACAGGAAGGATTGCAACCATCTGAAGGCCCGACCTTTGATACCAAAGTCCCTCAGCCTCTCCAGAAGCAACGCATGGCTGACGGTATCGAACGCCGCTGAAAGATCTAACAATATCAGGGCGCTCGGTTTCTTACCGTCAGCCATACCTCTCAATTCATCCAGCACCGAGAGCATCACCAGCTCGGTGCTGTGATGGGCTCGAAACCCTGCCTGTCGTTCATGTAGTAGATGGTGAGACTCCAGGTACATAGACAGGGATCTTAATACATGTTGTTCCAGTATTTTTGAGAGGAATGGCAGCTGAGAGATAGGCCTATAGTTCTTTAGCACAGCGGGGTCTACGCCTGATTTCTTTAGCAGGGGTCTTACACGTGCTTCCTTAAGCTCGGCTGGTATATGCCCTGTCTCCAAGGATCTATTAAGGAGGAAGATGATGCGTTCCTCCAGCAGAGGGCGGGCTAGCTGAAAGACTCTTGGTGGACACGGGTCTGCTGGAGATCTGGATTTGATTCTACCCATCAACTGTTCCAGACTCAATGTGTCAATCTCTGGAAACAGTGTGATGGTGCAGTCAGCCGGTTTATGAGGGGCTGTAGGCAAGGCCATCCCATTTGCCATGCCACTTTTTATCTCTTGGATAATGGTTCTCACTTTCTCCAAGAAATATCCCTGGAAGGCGTTGCAATTTAAAGGAGACTGGGAGTTATCAGGTTTTTTACTCAACTCCGACAAGATCTTGAAGGTCTCCTTCTGGACATTGGCTGCCTTGCTTAGGCGAGTCTCATAGTATTCAGCTTTTGCTAGAGCGATAGACTTTTTGTATAGATTAAGAGAGGTTCGATAGAGGTTTCTGGCCGAGGCCTGTTTAGTTTTCCTCCATCCTCTTTCCATCGCTCTAAGCTTCCTTTTATGGTCCCTCAATGCTGGCGTAAACCATGAGGCCCCTTTACCAGGTCCTTTTAATAGCTTTGTTCTCCTAGGTGCTATCTGATCAATAGCTAGGGTTAGGCTCTGCGTTAAGTCCGCATAGTCCCAGTCCAAGCTATAGTCAGGACTCAAAGAGCGATCCCTTGGCAAGAGTACCTTGGTCAGGGTTAGCAAATCAACCTCTGCCCAATTACGGATACTCCTCACTTCCAGTGGTAGGTTGTTTCTAGGGCCGTTAATGCGTACCTCACAAGATATTAGATAATGATCCGACCATATACATGGGGCAACGTCTTTAAGGGCCACATTTGGATCGGTGGTCCACACAAGGTCAAGAACATGGCCTTTATTGTGTGTGGGTGTCTCCACGAGTTGTTTAAAACTTAGGGCTGACATCAAGGTGTCCAATTGGCGCATAGGCAGGTCCCAATGGGACTCATCCCAATGTAGGTTAAAGTCTCCTGTTACTACAATTTTGGTGTAGCGGGTACATAAGTCCGACATAATGGGACCAAATAAGTCATGGAACAGTGGCGTTGCATTGGGTGGGCGGTAAACCGCTAGCACCACCCAGCATGAATTATTCACAGTGACTTTCACCCCAAGCAAATCAGCTAAATCAACTGTCTCTGACAGCAGACTTTCCACCGACAAAACCTTTTTAAAAAGAACCGCTACCCCTCCCCCCGTGCATTTCCTGGGCGATTATGCCATATAGCATCATAGCCGCTTGGGAGGGCGGCGATGATGTCCGGCATCGAGTTATCGCCCAACCAAGTCTCTGATAGAGTCAGTATGTCTATCTCATTGTCCTGCAACAAGTTATAAATTTCAACATGGTGACAGTGGAGCGAGCGGGTATTTAAGCTAGCTATTTTCAGTGAGGAGTGCCGCCCTGAGAGGATCGCATTAAGGGGGGCAGAGATCGCGTACTTTCTGAGTTTCAGTAAGGTTGCACAATCCACGCGTGCCTCACCTATATCCAAATTGCGCAGCTCTTCCGAGGAGTACATACGCCGTTGGCCAGACGTCCCAACCCCCGAGCCCGTCCGTGCGCGGACGGGCGCAGACGGGCTGGACTCTGGCGTGACTCCGGCGACGCTCCGGCGAGCCCGCCGCGCGTGCCCGCTGCGCGTCAACATGGCTGCCTTAAGTACCGGTCTAGCGTCCTTCTGACGACTAGACCGCCCCAATCCTTAGCCCTCACCCAAGATGTCCGCCGTTCTGGCGGTGTGATGTAATTCAAAGTGGGAAGAGGGATCCGCTCCAAACGCGGTGTTTCAACAATTTACATGCAGGTATGCGGTCAGTGAAAAATACAATTTTTAAAACCAGGGTAAACAGTGAAAAATAATTCTCAAATAAACACACGAAAACGGGAGTTTTAAAATGTGCTGCAGCGCTCCTGGTGAGCGCGCTATGCTCTACAGTCTAGCAGAGCTTCTCTGTCTCGCCAGATAGTCAAACGGCAATTCCCAAGTATTTGGCCGCCTAATTTGCCTGCCTTAAGTACCGGTCTAGCGTCCTTCTCACGACTAGACCGCCCCAATCCTTAGCCCTCACCCAAGATGTCCGCCGTTCTGGCAGTGTGATGTAATTCAAAGTGGGAAGAGGGATCCGCTCCAAACGCGGTGTTTCAACAATTTACATGCAGGTATGCGGTCAGTGAAAAATAAAATTTTTAAAACCAGGGTAAACAGTGAAAAATAATTCTCAAATAAACACACGAAAACTGGAGTTTTAAAATGTGCTGCAGCGCTCCTGGTGAGCGCGCTATGCTCTACAGTCTAGCAGAGCTTCTCTGTCTCGCCAGATAGTCAAACGGCAATTCATGTAGCACGATTGACCAGGTATTTCGGTTCAGATTAATCCACTTGCGGACTGTGGTCTTAGGCAAGGGCAGCATGTATGCTGCCTTTGTTGACCTCAAGTCATCCTTTGATCTGGTCTCTCGGAGCAAGCTTTGGGCTGTGCTCCAGGAGTTGGGAATGCCGCCTGAACTGCTCTCTCTCATAGCTTGCCTCCATGAGGACAAATTTTCCCAAATACGTTGAGGAATGCAGGGAAATGTCACCATACCCTTCCCTGTTGTGAAGGGAGTGCGTCAAGGCTGTGTCCTGGCCCCTACATTATTCTCACTTTTTATAAATGGTATTGCCAAGCATTTAACATCCATCCCTAACGATGCTCCGGCTCTTGTAGGTATCACATTCCCCATTTTGATGTTTGCCGATGATAGGTTAATTATTTCCAAAACCCTGAGTGGTCTACAACGAGCATTACATCTTTTTGAAAAGTTCTGTACCCTTCGGGGCTTAGAAAATTAACGTAACTAAAACCAAGTTCATGGCGTTTAATCCAAACAGAGCATTTCAAGGAGGTAAACTTCTAGACAGTCGACCACTGGAACAAGTTAGCGCCTTCACATATTTGGGGGTGACCATGCAAAAAGACATGCGATGGGGTTGCCATATAGACACTGCTACCCTAAAGCATCGACAGTTATCAGGAATTCTACAAAATGAGTTCAATACTTCCCTGACCAAGCCAGTTAGCCCTGTCTTACAAATATACAATATGAAAGTGGTGAGTTCAGTGTTATAGGGGCAGAACTTTGCGGTTTTGAGAATTTCTCACAGCTCACTACTGCTGAAAACCGATTTCTGCCGGGGTGCTTTGTGGGAGAGCGGTACCGCTCACCGTTCTCCCACAAAGCACCCCGGTATTACCATTGCTGCATGACCTTGGCCGTAAAGCTCTGGTTGACTTTGCCAGGCTGCGTCCCATTCTGTATAGGTGCAGAATCTGGAGTGCACCAGAATTGTTACCATATGCTGAAGGCCTTAGGGATATAATCAAAGCTGATTCCTTCCACAAGATCAGTTGACTATGTGAAGTACGAGCATCTTTAACAAACATGGATATGCTAAACTTATCGGAAAACCCAAAGAACACCCCATATCCTTCAAAAGAGAGTATAAAAGAAAGATACTGGGATTTGGTGTACCACAATAGTTACAGCAGCTGCGACAGTTCATCCCTAACTGGGATTTATTAAGCAGCCAAACCACTGCCTAACCTGGAGAAATACTGGGATATTATATCTAAACCCCATGTCCGGAAGTTGTACTTCCAATTTAGAGTGGAGGCATTGCCCTTGAGAACTTATATGGCAAAATGGACAAGCCTGGGCGATAGCAAATGCCCTTTCTGTGAGACGTCTGAAGAGTCCTATGCCTTCGTCCTATTTGTGTGCCCAGCCTACACCGAACACTGCAAAGCGAGGCTATCTCCAATTTGTAGGTCTCTGGGCGTTAGAACATGTAGCATCGCACTGAGAATAATGCGTAATGACACCTTCATGTGCATTTAAATAGCTGTAGCCAAGTGCCTGAGTTGGATGTGGGTTATTAGATCACGTACCCTCCACATTACCTGATTTATAAACGGCTGGCACATAAGTCTGAAGTTTTGTCTTGCTGAAGTAATGTGTGCACATATTCACTTTTTTAAATCGGAAACTAACCTATAATGTACTGAGTTGGATGATCCAAGATTTTATCAAATGCATTGTCCTTGTTTAATCAGGTTTTTTATTCAAGTCTACGTTTATTGTATATAATATATATATATATATATATATATATACTATTTTTTTAAATCATTTTATCTACGTTTTATGACTAAAAATGAGTTTGTATCAAATGTGACATGCTTTTATGACATGACTTGTCGAATAAAGCTTATTGGATTGATTGGATTGGTATTCATTGACATTGTATTTACCCATTACAACACTAAGTTAAAGAAATCTAAAGAGAATGGATCATCATCAAAGGCTGAAGCATTGCTTCTAGAACCCCTCCCTCGCCCCATATTTAAAAAGGAATTACTTATTGCTTAATCCTTTTTAGGTCTCGCCTGAGCCAGTACATGCGCTGCTCAGGCGAGGCTTTTAGTAAGTGGGCTTCAAAAAGCTGACCACACACTTTTTGTGTGGCCTAAAGCGTGGGGTTACGTGCACGGTTAAGCGCACAGGCACCATCTGGCTTTCCACCCTTACATATGCGGGACGCTGCAGCTGCTTTCATTTTAGCCGCTGCACGCGCACTGCCAGCAACTGCCCCTGAATTGTAATTTTTTCCTTCTGCCTCAAACACCGAGCAATGCAGAATTCTGTGATACGACCAGCATTACTTCTCCACGCACCTCCTGCAGCCCTCAATTGTCTTCCTACGAGATACAATTAGGCTGACGTGCTCCTCTCACCGCTCCGGCGAACACCTCTTCACCTGGCACACTTTGCAACATGCTCTGCCACAGTCGCTCAGACCGTTCGCCATCCCCTTCCTCCTGCTCACGGTTCGCGGCACCACATGCAAGAACGCAGAATGGTATTTGTGCAGTCAATACACGTGCGGCACTTGAGGCTTCTTCCACCGCTCCACTTTTTTCACGCTGGCCTGCGCTCGTGCAGTCACGCATTTGCTACACCACATGCTCTCCCTCGCCGACGGCAAGATGTATATAAAAATACATATAAAAATACATATGGTTTAATAAGATCCACAGAGAAGAGCTGGTGTCCCCATCAAGGCTAGCAGGTAACTGCCCACAGAAACCCAGACATGGAACACCGTCAAACAAGGAATCATTCTTCACGAAATTGGATTTACGTAGTGCATATCACCAGAATAGGATGCACGATGAGTCAAAGCCATTGACTGCGTTTATAACTTCTGAGGGTGTTTTCCAATTCACTCGTATGCCGTTCTCGCTAGCATCTGCTGCTGGAGTCTTTCAGCGCATGATGGGTTCGGTTTTGGAGGGGATAAGAAATGTTGTATATTTCCAAGACGATGTTTTGTTATTTGGTGAAACAAAAGAGGAGCCCAATGCAATACTCAATGAGGTATTGAATAAAATGGAGCGTGCTGGTTTGACGTTAAAAAAAGAAAAATGTAAGTTTGCTGTGGAGGAGGTTGAATATTTGGGTTACACGCTGTCTGCAGATGGTGTTAGGCCAAAACGTGACTTGTTGGAATCGATAAGAAGAGCACCTGCACCGGGTGACAAGGATCAATTAAGATCATTCTTAGGTCTCATAGAATATTATGCGAAGTTTGTGCGCAATTTTGCTGACAAGACAGAGAAGATAAGGGTGTTGCTTAGGAAAGGGTATAGGTTTGTGTGGGGTGTTGATCAGGAGAAAGCGTTTGAAGACATAAAGAGAGAGATTTGTGATGCGGATATTTTGACGCCTTTTGACACTAAGTTGGAGTCTGTCTTGACGGTTGATGCAAGTGCTGTGGGGTTAGGCGCTGTGCTCGCACAGGTGCATTCTTCTGGTGTGAAAACGGTGGTGTTTGCCTCAAGGTGACTTACTGGTTCAGAGAGGAACTACTCGATTATTGAGAGGGAGGCGCTGGTGGCTGCTTGGGGCTGTGAGTATTTTAGGATGTATTTGTGGGGATTTCATTTCAGGTTGCAGACGGACCATAAACCGTTGATAAGGATTTTGCCTCCAGGTGCTGCAGGAAAGGGTTCGGCCAGGCTGGCGAGGCTGGTGGCCAGGTTGCAGGAATTCTTGTATAAGTTAGATTATATTCCAGGTTGGAGGAATAGTCAGGCAGATGGGCTGTCGAGACTTCCATTACCATGGTGGATCAGTTGGGGGTTGAGTCGTTATTGTGTGAGGGCTCAGTTGCGGCTATTGATGATATTATTGATTTATGTTCTGGTGCTATTGGGAGGACGCAGTGGAATGAGAGCATGGCTAAGGATGGTGTAATGCGTAGTGTGAAGGACCTGATTGTCAAAGGTACTAGACGTGAAAGCACTCTAGAGGTGGCGGTTAGGCCATATGTCAAGGTGTTGGATCAGTTGTCCATTTTTTATAAGGAGGAAAACATTGTGATGAAGGACGATAAGTTTATTCCGCCACATGATCTGAGATTTTTGCTGTTCAAGTTGGCGCATGAGGGTCATTTGGGTCAGTCACTTACTAAAAAGAGATTGAGGGAGTATTTTTGGTGGCCTGCGATGGATCAACAGGTTTCTGACTGGGTGGAGAGGTGTGTGGATTGTTTAGAGTGCGAGAAAAGGTTGAAGGTCGGTAGTCACGTGACTCATGGTACAATTGAGGATCCAGAGTCTCCTTGGCACACGGTGTGCATGGATTTTATTGGCCTGTTTAATGGATTTAGAGCGGATTTGAGGTTTGCGTTGGTGATGATTGATCTTACATCAAATTGGCTTATTGTTAAGTTTTGTAAGGAAATAACGACTAGTTCTACCATTTGTTTGTTGTCTGAGGTTTTCAGGGAAGAAGGTTTTCCTGTTAAGTTGATAACAGATAATGGGACTCAATTGACGTCTGATGAGATGGTGGCGTTTTTGAGTTCTTGTGGGATTGTACACAGTAGAACGTCATTATATAACCCACGGGGAACGGTATTGTGGAGAGGGCGAACCGCATGGTGAAGGGTGCCATTCAAATGGCTACCATGACGGGTGGAGCGGTAAAGGATATGGTTGAGGACTTAGTGTGGGCGTATCGCACTACAGAAAACAATTCCTCTGGGAAGGTTCCTTTTAATTTAATGAGGGGACGTGTGGCTGGTACCAAACTCATTCCTGCTTGGATGAAGGATTGCATTGGTTTGGCTAATTTGAGTGGGGCAAACACGAGTGGTGAAGAAGTCAAATGTGGGAGGAACAACATTTCAGTTAATGACTTGGTGAAAGTGAAGCCTGGACGTGTTGCTGGGGGTTTAACAAAATTTAGAGGTCCATTCAAAGTAAAATCTGTTCATAACAGGTTCATAACTTTGAGTAACGGAGAGCATTGGAATCTCAGGAGAGTGGCCTTGTACAAGAAGTTTAAACAACATGATGATGGTGGAATGGTTATAAAGGGGAAGGATGTTGTACGTGTTGACCCTAGTGTTGACGTCAACGCTTCTAATCGGAGGTATAGGAGACCTCCTGCATATTTGCAAGATTATTTCTGTGATGATGCATGATTTTTTTTGTTTTAATATTTTTCTTGTTATCTTTTCCTTCTCGGTCAACCCATTTGTTGTAGGTGTTCTGCTTTGTGTATTTTTAGCTTTTTGTTTTCTTAATGGATGAGTCAAGGGAAGAGGATATGTTGTATTCTCTGTGTGCTTTCTCTTTAAATTATTGTTCCATTTGGATTCCTTGTTTGACAGTGTTCCATGTCTGGGCTTCGGTGGGCAGTTACCTGCTAGCCTTGATGGGGACACCAGCTCTTCTCTGTGGATCTTATTAAACCATATGTATTTTATATAAATCTTTGTGGACCTCGTTACTTCCCCTACAACATGTACCCACGCAAATTCACTTAGGGTGGTCTTCTAGGGGTGGATCCCATCCTCGTCGCAATTGAAGTGAACACACACCATCAGTTTCTTCACAACGGTTTATTATAAGTCAAGTAACAAGTGTGCGACCAACCTTGGCAAGTCATGACAGCAAATGCCAAGACAGGACACAGTTGCCAGTCCTAGTCTCACCCATGACATGCTAAACATTCCATGTTCTATGACATCTCATGGCTATGCTCGATCAGATTGGATCTAGTTACATTATACAAATGGCCATAACACACATTAGCTTCTGCAGGCGAAAACAGCCATTTCTTGTGTTGATGTCTTCTGTACCCTGAATACATCACACTACAAATCTGACCTAGAAGTGACTCGACCCATCTATTTTCCCCACCCTTAATCGATCTGATAATGTTGGGGGCTTACATCACCTCTAAGCTACTAATTCCTTAGGTTTTATATCGGGTAAATTCTGGGTTGAGATGAAGAGCCCAATTGGAGGAAAGAATTTGAATATACTGTCTACTCTCAATTTTGCAAAAACAGAAGGGTTGCCAGTACAAAACCTAATGCAGCCGTGAACTGTACTGAAATTGCAAAGCACAAAAATGATTTGTGACATGCAATTTTCACACTGCGACTCATTCTCAATTGGAAAAAGGGGGCTTGAAATAGACGTTCTCCATTTCTAGAAATTCACAATGGCTATCTCTGTGGTTTATAACTGCTATAATGTTCTCAAGTCATTAACAGGACAACAACACGTCAATGGCAGTGCTATTTATTTGCAAAGTAGAAGCTGTCTGTAGTGATGTGTTTGTGTATGCATGGGCTGAGTGAGCATGCTGTTTGTGGATGCTGTGGTAATGTAATGATGCATGCAATGTTGGTGTCTATGTGTGGGTGATATTTGGGAGTTGATTACAGTTGGAGGAATAATGGAGTATCACCTTGTGGCTGTAACCTTATGGCCTAACATAAGACTGCAACCTTGCCCATGAAGGACAGCTTACACTGTGTGAAAGACAGCTGCTGTCATCATCAGTAGTGGGGAGCAGGCAGTGGTCCAAGGGACCAGTGTATGATTCCCCCAGAGGCACTTTGTAAAATTCCCCTGTTTTTAGGTCGAGCCTAGGCAGCGTATGCGCTGCGAGGCATGCTGTATTCAGGTAGGGACATGGAGTTCCGCCCACTCTCTGCTTATGTCTGGCCACTGCTAGTGTTACAATACAGGTATTAGTTCCCAACCTTCACCCTCCTATTGTTTATGCCCCCTCAAAAAAAAAGGTTTGACAAACAACCATTGGAATAGGCAGAAACAAGTTGCCAGCATTGCAAGAACAAAAGAAAACCGAGGAAAATGTTTATTGTAAATACTTCTTTTAATATGATCGTTCAATTCAATTCTTTATTTAGGTTTTGGAACTCATAAGAGATCCACATAAAAGAAATACAACATATATTTGTGCATACACAAACTTTGCATTAAAAAAAAAACAAATACTGACAAGCATTTGATTCCCAAGCCCTCTAATAAATATCTAGAAAACATTTAAAAAAGTTAAATATATTAAAACAGAACATTTCATTGGGCGGATTGTACAAAGCATTCAAAAGAGGTCGTTCAGTTGTACATAATGCCTTCTTGGTCATATATAAGGTAACAAAAATGCTTCTGACACTTTTTTTTTATTATAACGTTTCAGCATGCTGCACAGCAGCCACACTTCTCAACAGCACAGCTGAAATTTCAATTAACTTTTCTTCTCCCCACAAACCCATCTCGAACTTAGATTTTACATTGAGCCTTGCCTCAAACCTTACCCCTTTACCTTGATATTGCATGATTTTTTTTTACCTCATAATATATGTTGTTACGCAAAATGCATTACTGGTGTAATTATTGTCTCTAACGTAATGATCTATTCTATTGCAAAGCGCCCCAATAACCATTGCAGCCCGTCCTATATAAAACCGCATATAAATGGGCTGTCGTCAGATTTCATGGCTGAAAACACTTCAGAAGGCAACACGTACACCATAAAAACACTGATGTTATATTTGGATCTGAATAGAACGCCAAACAATCTGCAATTTCTCCTCTGAAAAGATTCGGATAAATCATCATGGCGGAGAAAGTGGTACATAAAAGCGTGCAAGCAGAGGCGGTATGGAGAATGAAACAGAGCGTGTGGCCAGATCCGGCCTGCAGCGGGACGTTGTGTAACGTGTCTCCGGCGCTGTGAACTTTCAGCTGGGGAGGAGGAGGGCGGGGGTGGCGGGTAAGAGCTGCTGGTGCCCGGGGTGACTCTGCCCCTCCTCCTCCTTCCTTCCTTCCTGTGATCCGAGGAGAGGAAATTCCTTTCTGTTTTTTTTTTGTGAATGACAAACTCATTACCGATTCATTCAACACAACCTGTTCCAGCCAGCTCCGTCGCCACGGCAACGCCTCAATGGGTAACCTTCTGCTTTGCTCAACCAATCAGAGCGCGCAAGGAGCACAACGTCCTGATTGGTTGAACTGACAGAAGGTTACCCATTGAGGCGCTCTCTGCGTGTCTCCATTGAAGCCGGAGCTGCCGCCGGAGTTTCCCTGAAGCTGAAGAAGGCCCCTGGAGTACCGCTGGTGCATGACAAAAGCAGGCCTGCGCCCGAGGAGACAGACAGCGGCGCAAAGCACGAGGAAGAAGGGGACTCGCAGGCAGGGCGCGAGCCACCGAGAGCCCCCTCCCACTTGCAGGCAGACTGGTAATTGGATTTGAGTTGTCTGGAAGGAAAGAAGAGAACGTCGGACGTCTCCGCGGATCGGGATTTGCGAGACTTGCTGTGGAAAGCGGGTGGTCTCGTGGCATGAAGTGATCTCGGAAGTCTGGCAGATCAGGGAGAGGAGCAGAACTGTTGCGCGCGCGTGGGTGCAAACAAGCCAGCAAAGCCTCCTTGCTCTCAGGGACGAGCGGGCCCAGGCCCCCCAAAAATAACATCCCGTCAGAGAGAACTGCAGACGGAAGGCCTCCACCCCCAGCCGACGAAAACCCAGATCTGTGCATATGCCTTAAAGGAGTAGAACCGAGACAATATATTTATTTCACTCTTGAGATCACAACTGATCAAGAACTGAGGGCACACGCTGCAGAGTGAAGACCACACCGAACACCTCGGAGGACCAACAGAGAACCCTCTGCACTGCACGATCACAATTGCATCCAAGAAAACATCAAAGCTCCCGGAGGCGTGCACCCTTTAAAGAGGACCTGTGGACCTCCCGTGCGGGACCTCCATCAGCCGTGACGAGGCCCGTCCTCCCCGCCGGCTGCGGAGCGGGAGCCGCGCGCACATGCCACAGTAGCCCTGCTCTGCCGCCCGCCCGCCGCCCTTTCCCCATGCTAGAGAAGTTGCTTCCGTCCGGCATGACGAGCTGCCGCGGCTGCGGCAAGACGGCGGCCTGGCTGAAGGAGCAGATGGAGCAGGGCAGCGAGCGGCTGCTGCTCATGGACTGCCGGCCGCAGGAGCTCTACGAGTCGTCGCACATCGAGGCGGCGCTCAGCGTGGCCCTACCGGGCCTCATGCTGCGGCGCCTGAGGGGCGGCAAGCTGCCGCTGCGGGCGCTCTTCCCCCGCGCCGAGGACCGCGAGCGCTTCGGCCGGCGCTGCCGCACCGACACCGTGCTGCTCTACGACGAGGGCAGCGACTGCAACCAGAACGGCCCCGGGGACAGCGTGCTGGGGCTGCTGATGGAGCGGCTGAAGGACGAAGGCTGCAGGGCCTTCTTCTTGGAGGGTAAGAGCGCGCGCCACTGCATGGGGCCTCCGGGGGAATGTGCATTACTGAGTACCAGGGGAGGGACCGGGGAGAGCCCAGGGACACTCATTTGGCGACGCTTTGCCCTGGAAAGCATGCATGTGCCCCTGGGATGTGTCCTTGTGTAATGTCACTGGTGCTTATGTAAAGCGCGCCAATACCTTCGGATCGGCGCTATATTAAAAACTGCATCTCTCAGGTGAATAACTGATGACATAACTCCTTCAGAGAAAGGGCCTAATATGATCTCGCGAGCCGTGCTTAGGTCAGTGGTTTAAGTCGCCCACTGTGTCACCTAATCATTAACCAGATTAGAAACAACCCCATAACAAGTCATGTTGACGTTTTGGGACCCTTCCCACCCCCAATTTCTTTCCGGGTGGGTGGAGATGCGTGGCCAGAATCTACTTTAGAGAATACATCGTCAAAGCGTGTTTTATTTTCGTGCACAAAATGGCGTTTGAGATTGTTGGGCCATCGGTACATCTTCCAAGCGGGGAAAAGCTATTCCCAGGTGCGTTCATTAAAGTGTGAAGCTGACACCCTGTGCGGCACACATGCGCTGTACCGTAAACCAGAATGACGCTTTTCCTATGTTGATTCATTATTTTACATTGACAAGATTACCTCCTCCACCTCACTGGGTGTTCTTTCTTGTCTGCAATGGCGACCACCATAGCACTGTCCTCTCGCAGGTATCCTGTTATTTTAAGACTTCGACATGACACAGTTCTTTGCCAACGCATGAGGTAGTGGTGGTGTCTTTTGAGCAGAATTGCGAATTTATCTCGCACGGGTTTAAAACACCCGAACTTCCGCCCACACATTCCCCTGTGGTGTGTTGCAAAGTGTTTAGGTTGGTCTCAAAATAGTTGCGTTTATGTGCCGTGCAGCAGTGGTGTTTAACGGCACTGTGTACACTGTATTTCTAGAAAATATTAGCGCGCCATCATGGCCTTGCTGTTTTCGTATGCAACTAATCTCACGAACCTCGCACCTTCCTCTGGAAAAGGGGGATTTGCGCGCGTCTCCCATCAGCATCGGCTCTCTCTTTTTTAATCCAGTCAGTTAACCTTGTGTTTTCAGGCCTTGATAACTCGCTTCTGGCGGTACTTCGATTCTTGAAATCACAGTAGTAGTTAGTTACTAGGCCAAGATGTTTGTGTCGAGCAGTTCACAGTGGATGGCTCCGCCGTGCCTGCTCGGTTTGCAGGTAGGTGTAACCTTAACTCGCAAACAACTTCTCACTGGGCGCTTCCTGCGCCTGCCTGGGGCGCCCGGAATACATTACACGTTCTCTGCATGGGTTGGGCCTCCTCCTTTGATGTACTGTACGTGGCACATTAGGCATTGTGACTTCCTCTTAAACAACATGGCCTTTCATAAATGCCGCAAGCTGGGGGTGAATGTCATGTGGCGCATGAGGAACAGAGCTGAACTGCTAAATGTTTGCAACGTTTGTGGCATGGTGTATCATACATAACCATTTCTATCTACAGGTACTAATTTTATGTATATCTCTACCCCATATGTTTTCATTTGCTCCTCAATGTGCAATAGGAATATAAAGTGTTGGGAAGTGAAACTTTTTATTCCTGTTATGCGATAAGGACAATGTGCACAATACAAATGGCAGACGTACTCGCCCCAAGTGTCAGGCAGCACACTGGGGGTTATCTATGTATGATGCAGAAGTGTGTGCGTGTGCAGCTGTGACCAGAGTTTATCATCGCGTTGAATGAGTTCTGACCAGCATCTTTGGCTTTTTTTTGTCTTTGCAGGAGGCTTCAACAAGTTCCAGGCCGAGTTCCCAGTCCACTGCGAGACCAACCTGGACTCGAGCTCGTGCAGCAGCGGCGGCTCCTCTCCGCCCGTGCTGGGCCTGGGCGGCCTCCGCATCAGCTCGGACTCGTCGTCGGACATCGAGTCGGACGTCGACCGCGACCCCATCAGCGCCACGGACTCTGAGGGCAGTCCGCTGTCCAACCCGCAGCCCTCCTTCCCCGTGGAGATCCTGCCGCACCTGTACCTGGGCTGCGCCAAGGACTCCACCAACCTCGACATCCTGGAGGAGTTTGGCATCAAGTACATCCTGAACGTCACCCCCAACCTGCCCAACCTCTTCGAGAACGCCGGCGAGTTCAGATACAAGCAGATTCCCATCTCTGACCACTGGAGCCAGAACCTCTCGCAGTTCTTCCCCGACGCCATTTCTTTCATAGGTGGGTACTCTTTCCCCCCCCCCAAAAAAAAACCCACACAATCCATGCACGAACTCTAGCTAGTTGGGTGAGCTTGTCCTAGGGGTTAATTCCCCGGTTTCTTTTTTCCATTGGTGTGTCGACATTTTTGAAACGCTCTTGAGAGCAAGGCGAACTTCAGGTGCAGGGCGAAGGGAGTACTAGGTGAAGTCAGCAATGAGCATTTAATGGTAGTAGTAGAGCTAGTGCGCATTAGTCTGAAAATATTTAAAATAAGAAACGTAGATGGAATCGTTTCTCACTCACCCATAGGCGAGGACCCATTTCACTGGAGGAGGTAGACAAATCATAGCCAGTTAGTGTAGAAGATGAGTCTCAGCCAGGCTTTGGACACTAAATGAAATAGCCCCCTCTATGATAAACCTGTTCGCTGGCATAAGGGTCAGCCAGAGAAGGCCATGTTGATGCAGCAGCAGGTTCCATCAGAAAGGCACCGAGAAAGGAGGCAGTAGAGAGGGGAGGTGAAAAGTTTGGAATTTCAAGGCTGTACCTCATTGTGTACGGCCTATATCCTATGAAAGAGACGTCCAGATTTACGTTTCACCTGCCCCGCTACCATTCTGGAGCTTAGGTGGGAAGTAGTTGTTGCAACCTATTTCTATTTGTACATAGGGGAGTCCGTAGTGGTTTATTTGATAGAAATGGCTTGGGCGTTAGGAGAATTTGCAGAATTGCATCTAGGCCAGCAAGCAATAAGCCAGTGTTTTCGCCCACATCGTGAAAATAAAATATAGATGTGGTCTGGGGCGCACTGCACTGTTAGAGCTTCCAGTCTATACTTTGAACCGCATCTTGAGAAATGAGTACCGGTTCTCGAGCGCAAAACACTCTGATGTGTGCCACTGCAGTACCGTAGTAGTTAGTAGATAAACCCCAACTGTTAACCTGATCCAAATGCCACAACCCCGCCGCGTGAACTCTGATCCCGGTAACAGGGAGCTGGGTAGGTAATCTGAGCACTGCAGGGGACATTTGGTCTGCAAACCGCAGAGAAACTAATCTGCGGCCATTGTGATGCTTTTCCTCTTACAAAGGATCCCATTTTCAAGCAATGTTGACATCCTGTTCCCTTTAATGGCCCGTCCCTTGTGACTGCCCTCTTTCTTGTTAAGTGCCTGAATGTGGCCATTGTTAGCGTTACAAGGGCTGGAGAATAATTTAATAGATCTTGCAGCTTGCCAGTTTTCAGAAAAAGCATCCATGTGCCACGCAGCTGAACTTGAGTCCTTTTTTTATTGCGCTTAACGCTAGTGCTAAGCCTATTTCTGGGCGCTCAGTTTTCCAGCTTAAAGTCTTGAAGATGCCTATTGCAGTCAAAGAGATACATTTGATGTTATGTTAAAATTGTGGAAGTTTGCATTTGTTTACTCTCCGGCTCATTGTTTTTCCTGGTTTCTCTCTTTCAGACGAAGCTCGGGGTAAAAGCTGCGGTGTCCTGGTGCACTGCTTGGCCGGCATCAGCCGCTCGGTGACGGTCACAGTGGCCTACCTTATGCAAAGCTTAAATTTGTCCATGAACGATGCGTACGATATTGTCAGAATGAAGAAATCCAACATCTCCCCAAACTTTAACTTCTTGGGGCAACTCAAGGACTTTGAGAAGACCCTGGGTCTGAGTAGCCCGTGCGACAACCACGTGCCCGCCCAGCAGCTTTACTTCACTACGCCTGCCAACCAAAATGTCTTCCAGGTGGATTCCCTGCAGTCCACGTGAGCTGCAGCCCCCCTAGTACCACACGGTTGATCATTCCCAAAGCAAGCTTCTCTTTGCGGCTGACAAAGGTTTTGTCCGGATTACGGAACTAGTGCGCCCAGTCCAATCTGTGGGACAAAAAGAAGGTTATTTATGCGTGAAATTAGTCGTTGGTTGAGGGAAGGCACGAGTTCTCCCTCAGCGTTTGGAGGCTCGCAAGGTTGCCCTTGTGATCGATCGCTCGCTGCTCACTTGTTGGTGGAGTGGGACTTGTCAATCCAAAAAAAGCAGGTGAACCTGGTCGTACATGACGTCATGTATCCGCCGACTGGAAAGTTACAACTGCCTTCATACGGACAAATTGTGGCTACAAGTGTCTTCAGTGAAGACTGGTTTGCGATTGCAGCTCTGCATATCCGGTGTTTCTGTTCACGGAACAGTTGCAGTATTGCGATTGTAAAATCTTTACACTTATTATCGTCTTGCATTTGTATCTTGCTGAAAGCCACTTGCGTTTTATTCAAATATTGCATTTTGTAATTTTGCTCCTTTGTACAGATGATGCTACAGATAATGCGCCAGTCCTGCATTTAACTTTTGTCCTACTTTCTTTCCTCTCTCAAAGCAAGCACTTGTGAAATTTCTACTTCTCTTCAATTCTGGCCGATGCAGTTTCCAAATTTTGCTAAGCCTTTGTAAATGCAGTATTTTATTTTAGGAAGGGATTTGAATATTTTGTATTGGCGCACATAACATTCGTAGTTTTCCCTCTTGTGCATACCTTTCAGGGAGCCTCGCCATAAATGCAATATGACATAATTCTATTTTTATTAAAACAAAAACTGGAAGTATGTGCGAGCATGTGTACTCCAATGTATGCTTGTGAAAAGCAGCGGGTGTTTGTCTACTTGGGGAAGAGCTATGCGTCTCCTGTTTATGGTGTCAGTTTTCGGATGAAATTTATTATTGTAAATCCTTAAATTATTATTAAATAATTATTTTGGCTATGGAGAAGACTTGTGTGTGTGTTTTAAGCTTGCCGTTTCCCCACTAAGCTCTTTGGACCCTTGATACTGCTATGAAGCCCTTAGTAAGCCCTCCAGTACAAAGAACTCGGACCACTCTCCGGATATGGCGGTTTCCGCAGCTAAGTGTGGGCGTTCTTGTGGGTTTTGTTTACCATGGGGGCATCGCAAGTAGCTGAATCCACACTCTTAACGAGTCAGCCTCATTATTGTATATTTTCGAAAAAGTGAATACCTCTAATGATTTTTCTTCTTCTCAGTACCTTATTTCCAAACCACATGATGGGATTTATTTCGGGTGTGGACTTTGTACAGTGGGGCTTTCTAAATCAGTCTCCAATAGCCCACTACTTCACCTTAGACACAACAGTGCGCATTGCTTTTAACACGTTTCACTTTAGTTAAAGTTATCGAACTTTTAACGCAGGTGCCATGACATCACATCGGTCTGATTACCAAAGTGACCGTGACCTGCCTGGTAGGTTACTCAGGTAACCCGCACAGTGTCAAAACCGTATGGGTTTGAGGACAGAAGAGTTTGTAAACCACTTTTATGTAGGGCTTGTCAGAGAGCTGTGCCACTAAAACTGAGCTATTGCTGTTTTTCAATGTTAAAAGCTGCCCAGATTACACCCGAGCCCTCTGAAACACAGTAACCACCAGGGCTCGATTTAAGGCATTTGCTGTTGATGTGAAGGAAGTGCTCGTCTGGCATACTTGTAAACGTTTATTAACTTGTAGTCCACTGCACAGTAGTTTTTAAGGTCACTTCCCTGCCCCCATTTATGTGCACTGTGTGCTTGAAACCACTGACGCAGAGCAATCAGTGATTAGCAAAACACACGTTGTACACTTGCATCTTAATAAGTGAACCCACAAAGTATTATCAGGACCCAGATAAAGCCTTTCCACTTGTGTAATGGCGCGCAGTGTAAACTACGGAAGCCGGCTGCAGCTAAACTTGATTTTTGCTAATCCAGCACTGGACGCTTTCCGCCCCTGGCATCCCGTGAGCTTCTGCAGTTCAAAGTGGGGGATTTGCAAGCGGCTCCAGCAATTTCCTGTCCAGCTGCAGCCCTAGTGGCTGCTTTTTTATGTGCCCTGTGGATAATTTTAGCCATCGTTTCCGTTTGGTGGATTATTAATCTGCTTTCCTCCGGCGGCCTACGTAGTTGGATTCCTACTGTCCTGCTGAAGCCAGCAGATGGCTTTCCCACCACTTCCCCTCGCTACGCTGTGGGTTTTGTTTGTCAGCTCCCTTCAGAAATTAATAACGCGTTCTGGCTCGGTGCCATGGGCCATTACCTCAGGGGGTATGACAAGCGTATGTGAATAGCAGGAATCCACGAGGGTCCTGGGCAGACCCCGGCCAGTGCCGCCTCCTTTAACAAGTGAAAGGCTCCAGCTTGTTTATCCAACCCCATTACCCAGCCTTTTTGTACAAACCGGGTTGCGTGCGGCGAAAAAAAATCCAGACAAGCAGCAAACCCGGAAGCTGCCTTCGGTAGCTCGGATTTCTGTTTACTTGAGCAGTGCTTGCTTAAGTGCAGGCCACTCGGCCCCTCCGCGAAGGCAATCTTTTGGAATGCGCCTTTGTAAAGTTTCTTGTGGTGTTTCCTAAAACTGAGGCGCTTTAAGTTCAAATTATTTCTAGGTAACCACAGGTTCTTGGCACAGATGTTGACTGGCTCTTTTATTTATCTCATTTACTAGTCTTTACAACGCATGTTACTGTACAACATGACTATCGTACAAAGTAGGTGCACTGTTAATTTTGGCAGACTTGTCAACATGAGTAAACATAAGGAACCTAAGCGGTCAACCTCCTGATCGCTTAAGCAGGACTTTTCCGTTTCTAGGGCTAGTCCCACTTTCACTGCTTCTAAGGTCCCATGCACTCTTCTTTCCATTCTTGCCTTACATAAATAGGCACATCGTTTTACAAATACTTGAAATATGTTGTAGTGCTAAACAAGCTACTCGTTAGTTTTTGGAAAACTTCCACAACTGTCCGAGGACCAAAAGGCTGTCGTCTGAAGTTATGTACTCCTGGTCCTTACAAAATCCTTTGTGTTTTTACTCTGGGTTTAGTTTGATGGCATGCATATTGGAAATCCGTTTTGATGAGCATTTTGCCCCCTTTTATGATTAGTAATTGTATTTGGTTATTTATGGTTATATTGAAATAAAGTAAGAACTGTGACAAATCCGTGCAATACGGTGATACAGAGAATATTCTCTGTTCAAACCTGTGCAGAAATCGAAGCTGAAAAAGGAAAGCTACAAGAAATATTACATACATCGTGTTCTACCATTTCTTTTTTGTAGTAATAGTCTGTAAAACTGAATTCCAGGAATATATTGAAATAATGACGACTCGCAAGGAAAACTCCTTGGCAAATAGAGAAAAGGAAATAAAGCAACTAAAACTTAATTCAGAGTAGAAAAAAAGAATACGAGAGAATTGGCCAGCATCAGACCCATCTAGGCACAATTCACAATGTATAATAACGTAATTGTGGTAAGAGATGACCAGAACTAGTCGTCTGCGGACCAACAGTTAGCTACCTCGGAGGCCGTATCGTTAATATGCTCTTCCACCAAGTTTCTTTCAGGAGAGCAAGCATGTTGCTCGTGGCAGCTGTTGATATAAACTCACATACAGAACATATTGTACATACCA
Organism: Lissotriton helveticus; assembly: GCF_964261635.1. Classification (NCBI taxonomy): domain Eukaryota; kingdom Metazoa; phylum Chordata; class Amphibia; order Caudata; family Salamandridae; genus Lissotriton; species Lissotriton helveticus. The sequence continues at coordinate 737,993,048 of NC_136057.1, forward strand.
GCATACGTAGAAGTGAAAAAGAAAGTCTGTGTACATACAAGCCCCCTGAGCATGGGTTAAGAGTGTGGCTTAGTACTATTTGGAGCCACATGTTCACGAAAGATAAATAATTGGGGTGATCATCAGTGCATTAGAATACAAAGTATGGGGGTGGCCACAGGTGTCGCTTAAAGACTTCTAGTTAGTATGACATATCAAAGAGGGTAAGTCAGTCTTGTCATGTAACATGACAAGTTTATCCATAAGGAATAGGGGCAAGTCCCTGCACATGCACACTTTCCTTTTCAGGTTCTAATATCAGGAGATACATGAGCACTTGTTAATAAGTATATGTATCACACCCAGACTGGCCACTCCTCCAACAGGTATTAGTTTCTTTAGGTGTTTTTATCAATCGTGAAGTGACTTGAAGAGTCTGTATTTCATTCTGGCCACAATTACACCTCTCCATGTCTCCATATGTTCAACTTGTAGAAGTGACTGTCCTTTGTCATGCAGTTGGTCCACAATAGGTCTAGAATATTTGAATTGGTGATACAATACCTAGCACAATAGTTAAATGAAGGGGCTACTACCATTTTTATGACCTGTTTTTGCAGTGTGAATCTTTTCTGGATTTACATGCTGTGTATTATTTCACTTTCTAGTAGTTGGGTCAGGAATTCTTTAGGTCCTTTTTTTTTTTTCTCGCTGGGCGGTGGTGACCATTTGCTGTGCTAGTCTTTCCTTCTGTAACACCAGACAGACGCACGCCCTGGAAGCCTGTTTGTTTGATCCCCATCTTCAGATTATTTTGTCCGCTGTTGGGACAAGACGCAGAGGATTTTTCAACAGTCATGTCATTTTTCAGCACATCATTTTGGGGAAAATCACAGGGACACTGAAGGCTCAATAACTGTCATACCAATGACGTTGAGGAGATTGCCCTCAGGATTCGTAGATTGAAGGTAGGAGATGATGCAATCCGTCTTCAGATTTAGTTCGAAGCTCCCACAAGGACATCCACATATTCTGCAGTCTGCCTGCTAAAATACCACGACGCTCAAAGTAACTGTGTAATGGGACAATCTTGGGCAGTTGGAAGTTATATTTTTTTGGGATATTAGGATTTTGCAACCAAGTAACTTGTCAGCAATTGCAGTTTTCATTATCTTCAGTAGTTGGCCGAGGATAAACAATACCTGTTTATCCAGCTTTGAGCCCTTGAAGGAACTGCTTCATTCTGAGCTATGGTTGCAGCTTTATGTAGACATGCCGTTTGATAGGACTTTCAAGAAAATAATAGTCTTAATACAGAGTGCTCTAAAGTGGAACAAACTTTTTTATAGAATTAAAAGTTATTTAATTGCCTACTTGAACACTGATATGGTAGCTGTTTTTCCTTTGTAGGGTCTGAGCTTAGTCATTTCTTCCTATTCCACCTCATTTCCCTCAACTTTGATCCAAGGAAAAAAATGCATTCCATCTCCTCCTCAGGATATGAGGTATGAGAATTTACTCATCCTCATTTAAAGTACTGTTCTCATCTGCAAATTCATGGTGTAATTGTGTGTCAACGTTTGCAGGTTCTACTCGCTGGAGTTCCATTCTTAACCCTCTTCCCCCTTTATTGTGCCACTTTTCTTGTTAATTTCTACTGCATCAAAATAAGGGTGGCTTTGATTGCCATACTGCTCCTGTGTAAGTATCCCTGTCTATTGACATTACACCATGGCACAGGCAATGACATTCCTTAAGGATCTCAGCATCTCTACATGAACAAGGAGAACCTCGAAGGCACCAAGGTAGCGGGGAGGGGAATACTCCGATGTTGAAAAAGTCATTGAGATAGAAAAAAAATACTGAGACGTCATCGAGGGAGAAGGAGAAAAAGCACCAAGTAACGCAAGGGCTCAGGAAACTCACTTATGAAGGCAAAGGGATAGCCAACACACGCATCAAGTTGCCACTAGGTGCCACAGACAAGGCCAGTAGACAACTTTGGTAGAGTTCCACCCCTTGAAGTCACACATGGCTGCAGGTCTCCGGGTTTAAGCAAGAGGTACTCAGTATTGAATATGGCAGGCGACAATATCTTTGAACCAGTGGTTAATGAGTTGCTGCAAAAAATGAAAGGAAATAAAAAACTGCAAAGGCCATGGGTGTGTACCAGTTCAGGGAATCCTTCCGAGGAGAACAGGCTCGAAGAAGAAGCCCATTAGGTTGTGGAGGGTTGCAACCAACCATTCCCCACACAAGCTTTGTGCCTCACACATCGGATCACCTCCGTGGCAATACCCCAGCGCACAAATATAGCCCTTTTGGGGCAGAGGGAGAAGTAACCCTCCTAGGTGAGTGCAACACACATCCAACTGACTTCCCAGTAGGGGGCAGACCCTGAAGGTTCCTCAAAGCTGGCAAAAGATCACCGCCATCAAATGGATTATAAACTTAATATAACATATCTATTGCATACAACTGCTAAGAACACCAACAAGCATAAAACCAAAGATATGTATGGCTACTACTGGAGATGCAGGACCTCCTCAACAAACCTGCAAGAAATAGGGTACCAACATCTCAGGAAAACAAAGGAGTCTACTCGGTCTTCTTTCAAAACAGGATGACAATCACAAACTCATTCTAGATATGCACACCGTAAGTAAATTTATAAAAATTAAAAAGTTCAATTACCACACTACTAGAGATCATTCCATGCCTGCAAAAAGGAGCCTACATGGCAACTATAATCCAAAGAAACTCATACCTGCACGTACCAATGAACAAATAGCACAATACATTTCTACGGGTCATCGTGGAAAGGTTGTGCTATTTTTTCACAGTTCACTGCAGGATAAAATCAGTAGTAGCAGTACATCTCATAATATAGAAAATCCATGTCTAGCCTTATCTAGATGACTTGCTATTCAAAGCAAAATCATGCCTGCAGTGTCAAAGAAGCATAAGGACTGTCATGCAAACGCCCTACACACTGGGGCTCTCTATAAACATGGCAAAATCTTCACCCACACCACAAACTGAAGACGTTTCTAGGAGCAGCACTGAACTCGAACAATGCCAAGCATTCTCAACCGACTGAAGGACCTATCACTGGTGCAGCAGATCAGCTCTACCAGAAGGGACGATCTCTGACGGTGAAGACAGTTGGAGGATAATGGGAGTAATGGCACCCTGCATTCCCCTGGTATCACACACATGGCTACATGTCAGGCCATTACAGGAGTGGCTACAAAAACAGTGTTCACATGCACTTTGAAGTTAGGAGGATCTAGTGGTTGTCACTGTAAAGGTAAAGAACGAGATACTGTTGTGGAATACAACGAACATTACAGTGGGCAGGCCTTCCAAACACCCATCTCCCTCAGTGATCATCACAATGGATGCATCCCACACAGGATGGGGGCATACGTGTGAAAACTGAATATCAGAGACCTCTTGAACCCGAAGAAGCGGCCAAACAGTTAAACACCCTGGAACGTAAAACAGTTGTGATAGTGAAAGCTTTCTAAAAAACACATCAGTGGACAAGTGGTCCAAATTCAAATGGACAGTAAAAAACAAACATGGTTTTCAGAGCTGGTAGAGATGGCGCACACAGTGTAAAAAAACTGTTTCCTCAATAGGATTTGTTAACTATGAAAGGGGTTCAAATATACCTTCCAGAGCCAGCAACACTCGGCTTAGCAGCATGGTTCATGAGGACTTGTAGCATGTCCACCTACACCTACCACACAGGACCATGGAGGGTATCAAGGAGGCCAGAAGAGGAAGCACAAAAAAGTGCTACATGGCAAAAGAAGCATATTTACACAATGGTATAAGAAACAGAGGCTCATGGACAACATGGCATAGGAGATCACAGCAGTCAAATATCATCTCCTAGATGAGGGACTCCAAAAGTTTACCTTACAGCTACAGTCACTTACACTATAGGAATCAATGGAAAAAACATTTTCAAAGGAACAGCCATCAGTAGGTTCCTGGAAAGGGCAAATAGAATATCCCCACCAAAAGCAGTGCCCATACAACTGTTGCTAACCTAACTCATGATAAGCCCATTTGGACCAATGCATAAAACAGATCCCAGGCCACTAACCCCCAAGACGGCCTTAATCGCTGTGACTTCTCTGCAAAGAGTTAGTGAGTTACAAGCACTAACACAGGCGCCCTAATTAATTGCAAGTGCACAAGGACAGGGTAGTTAGGAGGACAAACCTGCAGTTTCTACCAAAGTTTATCTTACATTTTCATGTTAACCCAACATTGAAGCTACGAACCTTCTTCCAAAACTCTAAGACAAAAGAGGCATAAAAGGCCCTTTGCATGCTAGATGTAAGATGGACAGTCGTACAAATTACAAGAAACATGGGACATCCGGAAGCAAGCTAGTTCCTTATCTCACTTGCGCCAACTAACAAGTGGGCAGCAGTCACCAAGGAAATCATCGCTAGGTGAACAGTCAAAATCATTCAAGTAGGCTACAAGACTGTAGATGTACTTCTAACACAAATACTAAGAGCTCACTCTGAGTAATACGTAGCATTTATAGCCATTAAAGGCATTTGGTCTTCCCTCCACACATTTACAAAACATTACTGCATGAACAGCGAAGTTAAGAAGGAGGAAACAGTGGGCCCCAAAGTACTAAAAGACCTGTATGCATCCTCAAACTTTTTTCATCCCAGTCTCCTGGAAGTTGAGGAACATGCTACATAATAAATGCACACTATTTGAACCCAGACAAGATTCACACTGCAAAACAGACTGGTTGCTTACCTGTAGGAGTAGTTTTGCAGTTTGAGCAATTTTTTGTATTCACATGTGACCCACCGTCCTCCCTGGAAATGAGGAGGACTTGGAAAGTAAGAAGAGACAGAACAACCCATTGGTTTGGGAGGGGCCAGAAGTCATCTCACCCATAAGCTTGTGCCAGGTATCTCCAGGCGCCCACTTCAGAACACTTTCTGGAGCTGCAGAAGAGGGTTGAAGCTACTGTCTGACCTTAGAGGGACTGTGAAGAACTAGACCTGCTCCCCCTTGAACCCAGGACAAAGAAGTGGACCCCAATGGTAAGTTGACTGATCTCCTGTGTAAGCTACAGGGCCACAACAAACTGCATTTTTTCCCCGGGTCAGGGGGTCTGCAACAGACCCCCGTATTTGAATAATTTGTGTCCCCGGGGAGGTGGTGGTCCCCAGGGCAGTGTGGGGGGCTCAAGCCCCCCACACTTAGTATTACAAGGAGCCAAGGGGAGGAGACAGTCCCTGGGGCTTGGGGGAGCCTGTGAGCCCCCCGCTCCAAATAAAGTAAAGCCCCGGGGCAGTGGTGGTCCCCGGGGCAGCATGGGGGGAAGGAGCCCTACCCACACATTTTTTGTATAATCCCCGGGAGTTGGCGATCCCCAGGGCTGTGGAGGGGGCCACATGTCCCCCACCCCATATAAATTGAAGCCCCGGGGAGGTGGCTGTCCCTGGTGAAGCATGGGAGGGGGAAGGAGCCCCCCACACATTTTTTTGTATAAGCCCTGGGGAGGTGGTGGTCCCCAGGACTGTGGGGGCCCGCGTGCCAGACCTAGGCAGTCAGGGTGTTTCTACCCTGCCCCTGTTTCTAGTTTTATGACCTTTTTTCTTGTGACTCCGTTCATCCGAGTCACAACATGGCCACCAGCACTTTTTGATTTAGAGTATTGACAGCCAATCAGAATCAAGCTCGTGCTCGGGAGGGTTTGCGGATCCACTGCAGTCACCAGATATATAAATATTTTAAATATGAATATTTCAGGAACTACTGAACGGATTTACACCATTTAAAAAAGAACTCTTTCTGAACCAAGAGCTACCTTTTTGCCAAATTTGGTGTCATTCCGTTCAGCAGTTCGGGCTGTAGCTTTGTCTAAGTTTTCCTATGGAAATGAACATGTAGAAAATGTGTTTTGGGACCCCCTTTCTTCTCAGCCCCCACTTGACGGATCACTCCGAAACTTTTAAGACAGGAGCTGACCAGAGCATGCATTAGTTTTCAAAATGTTGCGAAGATTCGTCAACCGGTGCCAAAGATATTGGTAAAAGATAAAACGCTTTTCCTATGGAAACTAGGTCCTACCTATAGCTACCTACTGGCGACCGCCAGTAGGTAGTATATATATATTTTTTCACTGAAAAAAACAAAGGTTACATATATACCTAAATATATTCACTGAAAAAATTAAAGGTTACAGGGACATTATAGTTAGTAAATAAAAAAAAATGTAACCTAGAAATCCACAAAAAAACAAAGGTTACAGGGACGTAATAGTTAGGCTCAGATTTTACACACACAAAACCATAGAAATTCATCAGTTATAGTTACTACAGCTACATAACTTACACCCCTACAATGCACTTCTTATTACCTCACATATTACTTCACTCATGACATGGTCATTGACATCACTGATGACATTACTGATGACATCTCAAGTGACATCACTCATGACATAATCCACGCTCATACACATACTCACTGATTCTTAGAGCCAATCACACTTCAACTCACACAGCCACTAGCACGACCACTAACTCACATATACAACCACTCGTACACCTACTGACTGAGCAATACAGCCACTGACACATCCAGTCATACAGATATACAGACACTTAAACACCCACAGTCTCTCACACATTCACTTACTCACCCATACAGTTACTCACCCATACAGATACTCACACATCCACTCAGTTACTCATTGATATACTAACACATCTACCTAATCATGTACAATCACTGTTGCAAGTACCTACTGTCCCATACAATTTATCACAGCCACTCACACAACTATACACTCACCCATACAACCATTCACACACCCACTCACTCACCCATACACCCACTTATACACCCATTCATGCACCCATACAGTCACATACGTATCCTGTCACTCACCCATACAGAAATGTATGTACCTGCTCAGTCACCCATTCCGCCACTCATGCACTCTCTTATTCCATGTCCAAACAGGTCAGCGCCATCTCCTCCTCCTGCTACAACACCCTCCGCATGCTGCGCAGGATCTACAAGTGGATCCCGACCGAAACAAGAAGAACGGTGACACAGGCCCTCGTCAGCAGCAGACTGGACTACGGCAACGCACTCTACGCAGGAATCCCAGCCAAACACCTACGACGACTACAACGCATCCAAAACGCCTCCGCCCGACTGATCCTCAATGTCCCCTGCCGCAGCCACATCACCCCCCACCTGAGAGACCTACACTGGCTCCCCATCAACAAGAGGATCACCTTCAAGCTCCTCACCCATGCACACAAAGCACTCCACAACACCGGACCAACCTACCTGAACAGCAGACTCAGCTTCTACACTCCCACCCGCCAGCTCCGTTCCACCAACCTCGCCCTCGCCGCTGTCCCCCGCATCCAACGAACGACCTCCGGCGGGAGATCCTTCTCCTACCTCGCCGTCAAGACCTAGAACACACTCCCTGCCCACCTACCGCAGACCCAAGACCTACTCGCCTTCAGAAGACTCCTCAAGACCTGGTTCTTCGAGCAGTAGTGGCACCCCTCTCCCCTCAGTGCCTTGAGATCCTCACGGGTGAGTAGCGCGCTTTACAAGTACTCTGATTGATTGATTGATTGATTGATTGATTGATTATTCACCATTTACAGCCACTGACACAACCACACCCTCACCCATACCGTCACTCATTCATTCTCTCAGTCACCATTACACCCACTTACACACAACCTCAGTCATCCATACAGATACTCACACAGGACTCACGTACTCCCACTGACAAACCAAGACTCTTACATACCCACTCACTCTTGTATACACCGCTTACACACCCACTCACTCACCCATATAGGCACTTTCACAGCCACTTACCTCAGTATATATGTTTAACACTCCATAACTTTTAAAAACACTCACAATCATTGGATGATGTCTTCAGCGATGTAATCGGTGATGTCATCCATTATGTTATCCGTTATGTCATTTGAGATGTAATCGGTGATGTAATTTGAAATGTCAACAGAGTTGCTATGAGTAATGTCACTGATCATGTCATGGGTGAGGTAATATGTCAGGTCATAAGCAATGCATTATGAGGGTGTACGTTATAGTTAGCTCAGCTAACTATAACTGCTGAGTTTTGTACGAGCCAAGTGTCAGTCTAACTATAACATCCCTGTAAACTTTGTTTTTTTCAGTGAATATATATATAAATGTGTGTGTGTGTGTGTGTGTATATATATATGTATTTATAGACTTATTAAACTTGAGGTTAAACTTCCACTTTTAATGATCTACAATGGTCGGAGGCTTTAATATTTAGATGTTCCATCATAGTCTGTAATGAGTGTAGGGATGAGTGCCTACTTATATCTCTAGAGAGAGAGAGTAGGGTGTGGCTGGCCTATAAGCAGTTGCTCTCCAGTCCATCTAGACTCCTTATAAGGAAGGAATGCTAATATGTGTCTCCCAAATCCTAGATGTCCTGGCAAACATTTCCATTTTGGCTGAACTTGCAACAGTTATTTGATGTTATACTCATTTATAGTGCGCACAAATCAACCCCAGAAGGAGTATCTCAGCACAGGATAAGGTTTACTGTAACATTATCCAAAATGCCCTGTAACTCTTTGTCTCTAAAGCTTGTATTAAGCGATGAACTTGTCCTATTATAGGAGGTCAGTTTAGGACAATCGAAGTTTGAGACAGTCAGTAAAAATCAACAGGAGGATTATTTGAGTTAACAGAATTCAATTAATAATTAGAAGTTACTGATTCTTAACTTTAGGAGTGGCAGAATAAGTAGTGCCTAAAAAGATTACTACATTAAAACTTGATCTGCCTTGTAAGTCTTGCTGTTCTTGCAGGTCTTCGTCATGCCTTTAAAGTCTTTGAGGCTTACCTGGTTCTCACAGGAATTTGCTGAAAATGTTTAGCAGTTAGTCTTATCGTCTTTATTGCCTCTGCAGTTTTTGAAGCCTATGTGTCTTCTTTTTTAGGTCGAGCCTGTCCCATTCCGCAGGAATGGATAGGATCGAATTCATGTCGGCAAAATCCTCTTCAAACTAAGGGGTTTCAGCCCGGCGTTTTCTTGCAGTTCACGTGAACATGCACGAGCATTCACGGCCAGGGCTTCTCCTCCCCTAGCAGCACTCCTCCCACACCAGCAACTCCCCCCTCCCACACCAGCACCTCCTCTCTCTCTCCCCGCAAACACAGCCTTGCCGTAGCAGCACTCCTCCCACACCAGCACCGCCCCCCTCCCACACCAGCACCTCCCCTCTCTCTCCCCGCAAACAGCCTTCCTTTCATTTCTCCTCCCCCTCCCCAGCCAGCTTCCCCCAGGCCGTGTTCCCTCAGATATGCTATTGCATATCGTTTGCTACCTCTTGTATTTTGTTGCTCTTGATACTTGCACAACTGTCACTATTGTCTCATGTAACGTAACGTTTGCTTTTGTAACATGCTCACTTGTAATTTTGGCTTCATGTATCTAAAAACGCCTCCCTCGCGCTCCTTTCTCCCTCTCTCCCGCTGCCTAGTCCTCCCACCCCCTCCCTCTCCAGCGCGCGCTCCACTCGCATCTGCCTGCTGCTCCCCCGCCCACCCCCCCCACTCCCCCAACCAGCAATGCCGAGAAGCTTGTTTCCTCTAAGAACATATCGTTTGCTACCTCTTGTATTTTGTTGCTCTTGATACTTGCACAACTGTCACTATTGTCTCATGTAACGTAACGTTTGCTTTTGTAACATGCGCACTTGTAATTTTGGCTTCATGTATCTAAAAACGCCTCCCTCGCGCTCCTTTCTCCCTCTCTCCCGCTGCCTAGTCCTCCCACCCCCTCCCTCTCCAGCGCGCGCTCCACTCGCATCTGCCTGCTGCTCCCCCGCCCACCCCCCCACTCCCCCAACCAGCAATGCCGAGAAGCTTGTTTCCTCTAAGAACATATCGTTTGCTACCTCTTGTATTTTGTTGCTCTTGATACTTGCACAACTGTCACTATTGTCTCATGTAACGTAACGTTTGCTTTTGTAACATGCTCACTTGTAATTTTGGCTTCATGTATCTAACAAGCATTGGCATTGTCAATAGGTCTCGCTTGTGGGACCTTATAAGTATTTAGTTTTGCAGCACAATATCCGATTATGCAACTCGGATATTGTGCTGCAAAACTAAATACTTATAAGGTCCCACAAGCGAGACCTATTGGCTATGCCAATGCTTGTTTAACTTTCTGGTCCTGAATCACCAGGGAACCATTATACCTTTTGCTGATGTTGTTGCCGAATCCTTGAAGTAGAAATCGTCAGAAGAGCTGACAGGAGAGTCAAAGATAGTGCAGCTGTAGCAGTAGTTAGGCCCACCTTCTTCTTCCACAAGTACTTTGAATTGCTGAGAGTTGACGAGGGGCCAGTAGAAGAGGAGGCAATGATGGGGTTTTCCTCATGGAGGGTCTTGAGGTTCCCAGGTGGATCCTCCAATATTTTGACAGGGGAGGCCAGGAAGAGGGCTGGAGCAAAGAGATACTACCTACACTGTCATGGGGAGAAGTGGACAAAGAAAGCTATGAATGGGCTGTATGGGTGCTGGCTGCATGTTTCAGCTTGGACGTCTGTCATGATGTTCTCTTGCTCTCTAGCAACCAGAATTCACTGGAGGCCCACTATACTGCACCTCTAGAGTTAAAGCTAAGGGCAGGACCTCCATGAATCTTGAGAAGCCGAGGCTACTATGTGGAGGCTAGCATGGCCATCAAGAACACTGAGGGCTCTACCTCACCAGGGAGCCTGCCTGGTGCCAAACCACAGAACCACTATACGATTCTGCAGGCAGCGTCCCAGCATTCCAGCAAGCCAACAAATGCAGTCAGCTCTGCTGATATCAACAAGGATACCATAGGTAGTAGTAGATAGTCGAAAACTGGTAAATATGGATTCGTTTGTGAGAAGGATATTATTAGTGTGAAGAGTATAAGAGGGGGACTTAGGAGGGAGCAGGTGAGGGAAAAGAAGGAGAGTATTCATGTGGTAGTAATATATATTTTTTTATTTTATGTATGCATTTTCAAAAAATAATAAGCAACATACAAGTTTCCAGACCAAAGCATTGGCATGGCATAACATCACATTAAACAGATCACAATAATTCACAGTACAATAGCATAGGGTCATATGGACAGGGCAATACTTAACAGTGCAGTATACGGCAGTATCCGGTGATGCAATCTTACAGAAACATAACGGGCTTCAGATGTCAGGTAGCGACAGCAGGTAAGACGTAAGGGGCCCCCAGATGTTCCGTGACTTAGATGTAACAGGTAGTTCCTCTGCATAACATGTGAGCTGTTCTCGACAGTAAGTCAGATCTTGCAACCACAGTTTAGTGGTCGGAGCTAGCCTGCCCCCCTAACATATGGAGACCCTGCGTTTAGCCAACAAGAGTGCTATGGCTACAAACTTCTTATTGGACGCACTAATTTTAGAGATGGCACCCAATAGGCACACTTGTGTGCAGCATTCAATAGTTTCCTCAAACATCAGGCATAGTGCATGTGTTACTGACCTCCAATATTCATAGACTTTCGGGCACTCCCAAGCTAAATGGTAGAAGTTGGCACCAGACGTTCCATCTCTCTGTGTAGCCTGGTAGAGTCCAGTGACTAGCTTGGCTTTGGAAGTGGTGGTGTATATAAGTTGTAGTGCTTCAAGTGTCGGTGGTTCGGTAGGGAATGGCGGATAAAGTGCACACATAGCAGGGCGCAAAATAGTGTAAACAAAGAGGTGCATAGCGGCGACAGTGCTGCAGGCGTTAATGTGAGCAGGAGATATAAATTGACCTACAGGGAACACATTCTCCATTATCAACATCCCCATATCTTGAAGTGTCTGCAGCGTGCCAATCTCCATAGTGACAGAAAGACCTGAGTGATGCAGAAGAGGCATGTTAGGTCCATATAGTGACAATTTTTGCGCTTGTTTGCCCAGCTCATGCCAGGCCCTAGACATGGTTTGCACTGTGTCAAACTCCCCATTTTCAAATACCGTGTGCCTATTGACAATCGCACAGCACCCGCCTCCACTGCCACAGGCGGTATGTAGGCTGGGTTGTGCTGCCAGTAGTAGGCGTAATGCGCCTGCACACAGAGATAATAAAGATGGAAGTCAGGCGCTGCAAACCCTCCTGATCATAAGGAAGGGCGATTATCTCCCACTTGAGCCAGGGCTTTTTACCTCCCCATGCTAGCGTGACCAGAAGGGCGCAAAGCTGATCAATAAAATGCTGCGTTAAGTGCACAGGAATATTTAAAAACAGACACAAGAAGCGCGGAAGGATTACCATTTTCATCAGCGCTATGCGATCCACAAATGACAGGGGTAGCTTGATCCAATGGTTCACTTGGCACTCGAGTCGCGTGATGGTAGTGCCATAATTGGACTGTATCACAACCTGCTTATCTCTATGGATCCATATTCTCAAGTACTTTACAGTGTCCATGCACCATGTTAAGGGGTACTCCATGTCAAACTGATGCGTACAATCCATGAGGGGTAGTACAATTGATTTAGACCAATTCATGGCCCATCCCGAGAAGCGCTCAAAGTGGACGTACTCACGTATAACTTGTGCGTGATGATGTACCAGTTCGCGAACATAGAGACCCGCGAGAGGGCTTTGTAAAAATCGTAACGCGGTCTGAGCATGGTGCTACCTTAAAATACAAGCCAGGGGTTCGAGTACGAGCACGAATAATAGGGGCGACAGTGGACACCCTTGCAGCGTGCCACGCTGTATATGAATTATATCCGATATTTGCCCGTTGGCTCTGACCCGTGCTGCTGGGTTGGTGTATACTAATTTTATCCAATTATTAAAAATTAATGGAACACCCATGCAATGGAGAACATTAAGCATATATGACCAGGAAATCGAGTCAAAGGCTTTGGCGGCATCAAGAAACACCACCACTGCCAACGGGCATAAGTAATTGCAGCCTAGTAGCTAATACTTTCGCTAATATTTTTACATCTGTGTTAATTAGAGATAGGGGCCGATACGAGTCGCACCTATCAGGTGGCTTTTCAGGTTTCAAAAGGGGGACCACTAGTGCTTCGCGTACGGTTGGAGGCAGACATTGAGTCTCATACGCCTCTTCATATAATTGAAGAAGGCGTGGAGCCAAGAGATCAATGTATTCTTTATGAAATTCGGCCGGCAACCCATCGGTGCCCGCCGACTTCCTGTTAGGCAAAGCAGTAATAGCGTCATGGACCTCGCCTAACGTGAGTGGGTGCATCAAGAACTCCTGCTGCCCACGGGACAGCCACACTAAACCAACGTCATCAAGATACTGCTCAAGTTCAGCCGCGTCCGCAGTGGGCGGATGAGCGTACAACCCAGCATAGTAATCCGCAAACGTTCTCAATATAGCAGGTGTGTCATAGTGTACGCCCTCATCAGTGACAATCGCCTTAACCACATGTGATTGAGTGTGAGGTTCCAAGATGCGGCCAGCCAATGTTCTACCCGGCCGGCTCTCCCACCATAGTAACGCGCTTTGTACCGACGGGATAGATAGTTGACCTCTTGGTCAGCTGTTTCATTGTATTCTATGATTTTCTCTTTGATAAGCACCAGAGTACCGGGGTCAGCCTGTTCATCGTATTTACGTTCCAGGTCACGCAACACGCGCTCGAGAGTAGTCATGGTGCGTTGCAGAGATTTTAAAACCCCGGCTTGCAGACCTATACATACCACACAAATTGTTACTTTGAAGGCCTCCCAGAGTGTCTCCATAGTTTGGACAGACCCAGTATTGAATGAAAAATAATCAGAAATGGCCTCTCGGATCCCTTCCTTAAAGACCTGGTCCAGTAACGAGGATGATTGCAGTCGCCATTGAAAAGGAAGAAGAGTATGTGAGGGCAAAGATTTATTAAGAACAACCGGAGAGTGATCAGACAGTGTTCGAGGTAAGTGTTTAACCTGTGTGGTCCACGTGCAAACATCCTGTGTGCCCAGCCAGTAGTCTATGCGAGACCAAGACCATTGTGCATATGAGTATCATGTACTTTCTCTGACGTTTGGTTGTCTCAACCTCCAGATATCCGTGAGGCCTAGCGTCCACATACCATCACGTACCGACAGAGTAGCCTTCCGGGGAGGGTTATCTGCCATAGTTAACCGATCCATTGTAGGATCCAAAACCACATTAAAATCGCCTCCGCAAAGAAAAGCTGAGGAGGATAATTTGCCGAGCTTACACCATTATGTGTAAAAAAATGCAGGGTCATCCATATTAGGCCCATACAGATTCACAATAGCTAACTGCGTGTTATAGAGCGTTCCCTGCACTATGGCATACCCCCCATCTACAGCCTCGTCAACGTGTAATGGGACAAAAGGGATACCCTTCTTAACAAGAATCATAACCCCCCACGCGTACGAGGAGTAGGAAGCTGTTAGTCGCACACCTGCCCATCTAGTGGCTACATGTGAGACTGCCTTTTAGTCAGATATGTCTCCTGCAGCAGGCCAATTTGAATGTGGTGCCGGTCAAGATAAGAGAGCACCTACCGTACTGTCCTAGCATTATTAAGCCCCCTTACATTCCAACTGATCAAAGATAAGATGGGGCTGTTTGTGTCAGCCATGTCTGTAGACCCGCGCACCGGGGTGCCGCATCGCACCCTTTGGGAACCACTGGTCTACATGAAGAATCAAGCCTAGACGTGATGAAGGATTCAGAGAGTAGCCATCACTATCATAAAACTTTATTTGCAATCACAAAGATCTTATAAAGTACATGTCAATGCATACACCACCATCATAGAGTAGTATAAAGCACACCCACTAAAAGTAACCAGGCTAGAGAAAGGCTCAAGGAGCTCTGTGGCGTTACAAGAAGTTTACGTGGGGGTGGGCTCTGATCATGGGCGTCCGCAGAAATGTTTCCAGGGGGTGCAAATTTTTAACTTCATCACCATCCCCCTTGCACCCTTCTCCCCTCTGCCTTACACCCTTCTCGCCCTCCCCCTTGCACCCTTCTCCCCCCTGCCTTGCACCCTTCTCCCCTCTGCCTTAAACCCTTCTCCCCTCCCCCTTGCACCCTTCCCCCTCTGCCTTGCACCCTTCTCCCTTCTCCCCTCACCCTTCTCCCCTTCCCCTTGCACCCTTCTACCCCCTCTGCCTTGCACCATTCTTCGCTCTGCCTTGCACCCTTCTGTGCTCTGACTTCAACCCTTCTCCTCTCTGCCTTGCACCCTTCTCCCCCTCCACCTTGCACCCTTCTCTCCCTCTGCCTTGCACCCTTCTCCCCTTCTACCTTGCACCCTTCTCCGCCTTGCACCCTTCTCCCCCTCCACCTTGCACCTTTCTCCTCCTTCGCCATGCACCCTTCTCCCCTTCGACCTTGCATCCTTCTCCACCTTGGACCTTTCTCCCCTCTGCCTTGCACCATTCTCCCCTCTGCCGTGCACCCTTCTCCCCTCTGCCTTGAACCCTTCTCCCCTCTGCCTTGCACCCTTCTCCCCTCTGCCTTGCACCCTTCTACTCCCTCTGCCTTGCACCCTTCTACTCCCTCTACCTTGCACCCTTCTACCCCCTCTGCCTTGTACCCTTCTCTCCTCTGCCTTGCACCCTTCTCCCCTTTGCCTTGCACAATTCTCCCCTCTGCCTTGCACCCTTCTCCTCTCTGCCTTGCACCCTTCTCCACTCTGCCTTGCACCCTTCTCCCCTCTGCCTTGCACCCTTCTCCCCCTCCGCCTTGTACCCTTCTCTACCTTGCATCCCTCTCCCCTCTGCCTTGCACCCTTCTCCCCCTCCGCCTTGTACCCTTCTCTACCTTGCATCCTTCTCCCCTCTGCCTTGCACCCTTCTCCCGTCTGCCTTGCACCCTTCTCCTCTCTGCCTTGCACCCTTCTCCCCTCCGCCTTGCACCCTTCTCCTCTTTGCCTTGCACCCTTCTCCTCTTTGCCTTGCACCCTTCTCCTCTCTACCATGTACCCTTCTCCTCTCTACCTTGCACCCTTCTCCCCTCTGCCTTGCACCCTTCTCGGCCACCCCTTGCAACCTTCCCACCCAAATGGAGGGTGCTGCCACCTGGAACAATGGCACCATTTCAAAAGCATGATGGACTAGGGCCTGCCCTGACTGGGCCCACACAGGACGCACTGGCGATCCAGGGGGGGCAAGTGCCCCCTTTGCCCCCCTCTGCGGACGCCCATGGCTCTGATGAACCCAAGATGGCTCACCAGATCCGATCTACCCCGTGTTTTAACTGGCCTGGGTCCCTATCGGGCTCTCCATTTTTGCCTTCAGCCTCAGGATGAAAAAAAAAATCTTAACTCTGTAGCAGTCACTTCACTGCCTTTGAGGTAACTCCAAAGAGACTTGTTATAGTTCTTTCAGTCTCATCATAAGGTTTCTAATGAAAAATAATAATTATAGTTTTTAAGTAAATCGTTGTGGAAGAATAAACGATACGCCCATCTCTAAAAGAGTTGTTTGTCTTCAAGGAAAAATGTCACTTGCTGATCCCCATTTCACCACGAATGAAGGACGTGTCTCTCAGTAAATGTATTTCTGTCAGAGACCTGCAGGTGTCTCATGGCGCTAAAAAAACAATCCTCCACTTGCGAGGGGGGGGGCTAGGGCGGGGGGAGGAGCTATCCCCAAGGAAGGGCTACAATAAAATAAACTAACACACCAGAGACCCCCAGGACCCTGCCCTGCTCAGCTCCATCCTAATACTTTACACTGCCCCTGGGGGTGCTTTCTCCCACCGGAGTCTAAACATCCAGTCATAGGCTCAAGGTGGTATGACATAGCATTGAGGGCCCTGAACAGTGGTAAGGGACACACGTTTCACCATCAGACATTCATTTCACGGGTCACCAGGAGAGGATGTGGCTAAACGATTAGAGCTGCAGATTTTAAAGCTGGGGAACTGGGTTCGAGTCTCGGCAGGGATGCGCAACACCGTGTGATTCTGGGCAAATCACTTAATCTCCCCATGCCTAAAAATGAATGTGTCCGTCTGTAACGCAACTGGTACTAATGTAAAGTGCTCTGATGCCTTCGGATGGAGTTCGCGCTATATAAAACTGCAAAAAAATACTTGGTAGGGTGCCTTGTGCTGCTTTTGGGGAGCATTGAATCAGATGACGTAGTAAAATTACAAAGAGCACGGTGCAAGAGGCTTTTCACATCACCATAAATTCATAAACAGCCTCTGAAGACGTATAACCAGTAGGCGCTTTATACAGCGCTATATATGAAGCTGTGTGTGTTCCGCAGTGCGCAGTGTGCCTACATGAAACAGTGGAGCTGGCAGAGTGCGGCTGCATCAGGACATGGCCTCGTCTTGGGCCGAGCTCTAGAGGACATAAAAAGAAGCACTTCAAGAATCTGTTTGAGGTCACCTACCAAGAGTCAAAGGTCAGCTGCACCTGCGATAGT
This sequence comes from Lissotriton helveticus, assembly GCF_964261635.1. NCBI lineage: Eukaryota > Metazoa > Chordata > Amphibia > Caudata > Salamandridae > Lissotriton > Lissotriton helveticus. The sequence continues at coordinate 738,010,520 of NC_136057.1, forward strand.
TCTGAATCACCTCGTGTAAGAAAGGCTAAGGGACCCCTAAGCCTTAGGAGTGACCACTCATCTGGGCCCATTACCAGTAATTACAGAGTCCCCCACCCCCAGACATTGCCAGCACGATGGACCTCCCTTCCTCCAGATTTACGACCCCCCCATCAGTGCCCCCCTTTCAAGAGGGAGCTAGGCGCTCTTCTAACAAACAGGCTCATGTCCTCCACAGCGCCTGGGTGTCCACAATTCTATTTTTTTTACCTTTTATATTTTAAATCAGGATCCAAACTGAGGTTCACGTTCTCATGACCTGCATTGTATGCAAAACTACGTATCTGTACAATTTAATGTATTGTTTATCATTTATTGTTTAAAAGTTATTTAGATTTTACTTGATTTTCTCTGTCCCAGGAAACAAGTCTGCACAATGCTTAAACATATCTTTAAGTCTTGTCTCACAGCATAACAAACATATTGATACTGATAATCATGCCGTCTTATGTCTTGCTCACGTACCGCCATTGTTTTGATCTCTGTCTGTAAAATTTGTGAAGCGCTCTGATGCCTTCGGGTCAAGTTCGACGCTATATAAAACTCCACAAAATAGTGCTCTATATTCTCTTACCTATCTCTTGGTGCCTTTGTCTTTCTATTTTCCATCTCTCTCTCTCCTTCTTATGTGCGCTCACTCTCACAGTTACACGTTAAGTGTGTCTCTCACTCCTGTCCAAGCCGAGCCTGCCGAATGATGGACGACTGAGGGCTGTTGGTAGCAATTTCCCACAGTGTGCCCGCGGCGCCCCTGGCACCTCATTACGGCGCACCGGGGTGCCGCGGCGCACAGTTTGGGAACCACTGCACTACAGCATAAAAGGCATGCCGTGAATATCCCCCCATAGAACCAAACAGTAAATAAACAGTAGCATCCCTGAACCACATAACATGAAGAGCAAAAGAAACAAGCATTGGCATAGCCAATAGGTCTCGCTTTTGGGACCTTATAAGTATTTAGTTATGCAGCACAATATCCTTGGTGCGACAAAATCAACTGTTGCATGGCTAAACACTTATAAGGTCCTCAAGGCGAGATCTATTGGCTATGCCAATGCTTGTTTATATTAATGCTGGCAGGGGTATGATGTGGGTTATACCTATGGAAGTGGGTTCGGTTTGGGGTGGTTGGACCTAGGGTTAGTGTGGTTAGGATTGGAGCCTGGTTAGGGTTACAACTAGGGTTTGTTTTAGGTTCAGGAAATGATGTAATATTAGGGTCAGAGTTTCTGTTAGGTTTAGGGTAGAAGTAGCTGTAAAGACAAGGTGATGTGTTGAGGCAGTAGTCAATTACAATATAAACTTGCCAAGTAAACTGGCTCCTTTGATGTAGTGGTATATTGACATGGCAGATCTCAGTGTAGTAACATACAGCCAAGTGCACCCCTTAGTGTTCTGCTTGGGCGCCATTTATTTTCACCTACTCACTCTTGGCTGTTAGAGAATAGTATGACACAAATAAATAACCAGAATGTTTTTACCCAAAAGTAAAAGGCAGCAATGCTGCGCTCAACTGACATTTGCAACTCCTATTAATTTAATCCACCACAAAGAAGCTGGAGTAAATTCATGAAATTGTTTCCTTCATAGCGCAGACTATCATAACAAGCAAAAACTACTAAATTATCCACGGTCCCCGAGTTGCATGTTAGCCACCACAAAGCACTCCAATGCCTTGTCATGGGCAATTAGTGGTATATCAATGCAATAACAATCCAATGCAACGCAAAAAGCATATAGAAAGTACCTCCTCACACCTTCGTGCCTTGCTGTTGCCCTGAGTAGGTCCAGAAGGAAGCACTGGCCCATATTTACTCGTAGGGGTCACAATATTACCCATGGCGGAATTCCTCTTGTTGTCAATGCTAGCATCCCCCTTTCTGTGCAGATTTTTTTCCTCACCCCTGTTTGTGTTGAGACAGTATTTGATAATGATATACCGGTATTCAATAAAGATCCTCCCTTGGTAGACGTTTTAGGTGGCATCTTTGAAAAATTGGGGGAACAGAGTAACTGGTTATGAGACGTGCTGGTTTGAGCTCCACAGAATGCGAGCGCCCGTCTAGTCATCCTGCCCCCCAAAAACTGACCTTGTGAAATGGGGTCCAACGAGAGAGCAAACCATAGTTCCAAGCCTAATAATTGTAGCAAGCTTTGTACCTTCTGATGCTGGATCCCCCAGAAGCAACCAGCTAGTCAACAGAGATTGTGGCTGTTAGATAGAATGAGACAATTTACAGCCGTTAGAGCGGTAACGTTCATTTGGCATTCCCCACCCTTTAGTGAACTTTCTTTGCAATCAATATCCAAACTTTGGGGGAAATGAAAATGGGTACCTGTGCCTCCTTTGCTTACCCTCGTTACTTATCCAAAGTGATGAGCCCGCTGGAAGCCACAATCTGTTCAGTCTGTTCCAGAGAACACTGGAGATGAATCCTCCAATCTGTCAGCTGGAGCCAAACACCGAGGCTTCACCGAGTAAACCTGATTAGCAGCCCGGGTAGGTGGGACGGCCGGGCCTCTCTGGGCACTCCAGGGCCCTCAACGATGACTCCCTCTGAAACGCCGGTAGAACTGCACCTGCATACCCCCAAAGTCTGGCCCTGGTCTGTCCCGTGGCAGCACCTGCCTGCATCAGCAGCAGCGATAGTATGGTGGCAGGACAGCAGGGCGGGGTCAGCGGCAGTGGCAGCAACAACAAAGATGGATCAGTGGAAAAGAGGCAGGTAAGACCAGGAATACTTTAGATCATTTCAGACCAATTTACGGTTGGTTAAAGAACAGTTTTGGCGGTCCCTGCAGCCGAAAATCATGCCTCTAGTCCTCTGCCTGTGATCTCGGGGGAGAGCTCTGGCGCAAAATGAGTGCTGCGACGCCATTTTGCCCCAGGGTGGATCCTGATGATTAATTTGTTAGCAAATTGTAAAGCATTGGTCCCGACCTTTTAGTGGGCAACAAGGACATCTGAGTAGAAAATACATTGATAAGTCGCATCTGAACCACACCAAAACTTATTTACATAGATGTGTTGGTAAAACGAATGAAGCAGGGGCTAAATTATTTGTAAAAAAACACTGCAAAACCATTTTTAAAAAAAATATCTTTTTATTGAGAAAAAACAAAGAAAAAACAATAACAGGTGTCTTACATCGCGGAATGAAAGGATAAGAAATATACATACAGGGCATAATGGACGGAGAACTACCAATAAAAGCCAACTCACAAGCTACATCGGGTATGCGGCCGTATGGCATTCAGGATAATCAAACAAATGCCAACCACCAACCCCACCTCCCCAGGAAACAGGATAAACATTGAAAAGCAGCATCGAGAATCAGGGAGAGGGGGGCGCAGCAGTATAAAGGTACGATACTACAGCCGCATCCCGAATACAATAATGGATGACGCAACAGTTGGCTAATTTGAGCAAATAATACCGCCTCCAAAACCCATCCACCCACAACACAAATTTGCGCCTCAGTAAGACCACCTATATCAGGATTCGAAAGGATTTCAAACATAAAAACTAAAAGCACAAACAAGACGAACACCCCTCCCCCCACCCTGCACCCCTGCATATGGCTTGCGCCTATCCCCAACTAGCAGTGTGCCTGTCGCCCCATCTAACTAAGTACTAAAAGTAGAAAAAGTGGGGGAGGAGACCTCAGTACGGGCCTCCGGTCCCCACTACCCCCCGCCAGAACCAAGAATCCCCCAGGATAAAACCCACAACTCTATTAAGAAGCAATATAAAACGAAACAGGGGAGACAGTAAACACCACCCACCCTCCCGTAAATACAATGGTAGCGAATCCCACTTCAGCAAGCCCCCGGTGTCAAGCCCAAACAATCAGTCTCATCCTTGACCCTTCCGATCCGTCGTGCAAGCCCCTTCTGGGCAGACTGTCGCCTCCGCAGGATAGTCAAAATGCAGAAACAGTTTGGTAAAGTTCCTTCCAAGGCGAGGCTAAGTTTTAAAGTCTCTGGGAACTCCATCGACATCGACGACTTCCCTCACCGCCATGAGCTCCTGACGTCGTTGTCTCCGCGATCGTAGTAAAGGTGTCGGAGAGGGGAAAATGCTGTTTCGTCCCGTAGACAGTTCCCACCAAGAGTATCGGAAAGGAGGCACCAATTAATCCACTCACAGTAAGCAATGATGGTGGGCTTGGCAATCCGTAGAAAGCACCGAATTCACGGTCGTCGGCCGACACACTGACATGAAGCTCCGACACCCCTCGTGGCACAGGGCCCACTACCGTTACGAGGACCACTGGGGGTAGTATAGGCCGATCAGGATCTTGCAATGGAGCAGGGTCCCGTCCCTCATACCCATGTCCGCATGTAACCGCTATCATTTTGTGGACAAGGGACTCCACATGGGAATGTAGTGCCCCAATAGCTGCCAGTACAGTCTGCATCGACGGTTCACACTCAGTCCGTCCCATCACATTTCGTTCCGAGTCAACCATAATCACGTCCCCCAGAGGCCCGGTCATCCCTGGGGGAGTCGGCAAAATTGGAACGGACTGTCACAGAGGCAGACTCAGGGCGTACCAAGGCCACAATCCACGCTCCTCTACCGCAAGCGAAGACCCCGACTCAGCGAACACCGGCGGCGGCAAACCGGGTCTCCGGGTCAGGGACCTTCGCCCACAGCCACAATCGTGCCTCGTCAACCCTCCGTCGATTTTTAGACCAGGTCAACAACCGCCGTAGAAAGTTCTCCACAGCCAAAGACCGGACCCTGTCGATCACCCACGGCCGATGTTGTTCAACTGGAACCCGGCTGGGCCAGTACTCGAGTCCCCGGCTCACGAGCTGGTGTAGGCCACAAACTGTAACTCGACATAACTCCGTCCACCAAGCCGGTAAAAGTCTCGGGATCGCACTAAAGTACAGCACAGCAGTTCACAATCCCGGAGGCAGGGTGTAAATTCAGGATTAGTAGCAGGATCATCCGGCGGGAGACGGAGGTCGGCGGAGCCTGGAGCCTAAGCGGCCATCTTGGTTGCTAGCGTAGCTCCTCCCCCTGCAAAACCATTTTTAATATTCAGAGCAGCCAGAAACACTGCTTGAAAATTAGAACAGTCCAGAAAGGGCTAAAACTATCGGTAAATGTTGGGACAACAAATGAGCAAAATGTGCTAGGCTTTGAAGATTTAGGACTTTCCTCCCAAAGAATTTGGAAAAATTTAGTGTCACAATGCGTGTTTTTGAAGCACAGTAAATCAGTAACTTGGTAAAAACAAGCATTGACCGCGTGACCTGGCTGGCAGTTGTGTGCGCGCGCGAAAAAAAAAAAAACGTGAGTGGTGACGCGACGGGAAAAAGTGCTGTGCATGTAATAGCAAGCTGGTGGCCGGCATGGGTAGCACTTTTAAACCACCTACTAAATTTCTCGCCAGAGCAGTGCATGTGCTGGCTCTGGCGAGACCTAAAAAGGGAGAAAGGAACCCTACAGGGTACCAACCAGGTCCCAACCGAGTAACACAACATTTTGGGGAATTCCCATACTTTGGGTCGCTAGTAGCCCACGGCCCCTGTGTTACAGGGTGGGACGGGATAGGTAAAATTAGGCTAACCAGACCACGGCCTAATGTGAACTGATAGGGTGCATAACAAAGAACATTCATTATCCCAATAGCCATCCACAAGTTTGGGTACCAACCAGGAACGCATGTCTCACACAAACATTCTGAAAAAATATAGAAAAAAGAAAGGAGAAAAAGGAGATGGCAAGTTTTACACCAAACTGAATCATGCTACCAAAGTCTATCTCAGTCCAGGAGCCACCCCTCAATTAGAGGGACGCCGAGCCAAATACATGTAGTATCCCCGTGGGTAGGGATGACAGTATAGCAGTCATAATAATCAATAAAGCCTCACGCGCTCATCCCCTGAATCGGAGTTAACACCCTTCTCTCGCAATGACCCCTGCCACTCAATCGCCGGGAATACTGAAGCGATTCCTTAGGCGTCGTGAAGATACATGCTTTCCCAGCATGCTGAATCCGCAGCCTGGCAAGGTAAAGCATAGCATACTGAATGTGGAGGGCCTGCAACTTTTTCTTGACTGCTTGGAATTCATGGCGAACCTGTTGCACCCACGACAGTGAAGTCAGGGAGAAGCTCCACCCTCATTCCCTGATATTCAAGCTTGCTCTTTTCTCTAGCTAAACGGAGTGCCGCCTCCCGGTCCCGGTAATTTAAGAGCCTGACAATTATGGGACGAGGCGGGGCACCTGGGACGGGTCGAGCAGCTAAAGAGCGTTGAGCCCTTTCGACTATGAACACCTTGGAGAAGTGTTCCGCTCCCAGCAGGGCCTTAAGCTGCGTTTCGACATAGGTTTCCACGGGCCCGGTATTGGTGGTTTCCGAAATGCCAGTTATACAGAGGTTATTTCAGCGGGAGCGGGCTTCGATATCCTCGTTCTTGGCCCTGATTACCTCCAAAAACTTCTCCATGGTGGTACACGACGTACTGATGCCTTCTAAACGATCTTCAGCAGTTGAGATGCGCTGCTCCGCCTCCGCGATCTGTGAACCATATTTGTTGATCTTAGAGGCCATACTGTTCATACGTAAGTTGAGGTGATCGATTTTTGCGTCGATGGACTGCAAGCTTTGTTGCATGGTCAGCATCATGCGTTCCAGCTTGGTAGTCGTGCCAGAATCGGGTCAGGCTCAGTGTCTGAGGCGTTCAGGGTCTGTGATTTCGTGGGCTTCCTGGCCTCAAAGTGTAACTTGCTCTGCTGTTTATCAATCCTCCCCATCTCGAGAAGCTTGCAAGTCGCCAAAAGTAGTTTACTGGGGAGTCGCTCGGAAACTAGAGCACAATGAATAGGCCCGTGGCGGGTCAGGCCTGTGACTGCATATATAGCCCCGACCCAGTGCTATTTAATGGAGGGGCAAAACGCCAGGCGCCAAGGCTAGCCGCATTCCAAGCGTGCTCTCGGTGAGGGATGAACAACAATAATGTTGCCAGGTGCTATCACTAGGACCAAGAGAGAAGAGAAAAATGAATAAATAAATAATCGTCAGGAGGTGATTTTAAAAACGCTCACCTCCGCCCAAAATCACAGTGCAGGCACTTGCATTGATGACCATAGAAGTCCAACCAGTGGCCCTAGGTTCCCAAAAAGCTCTTTATAGGCTATAGGAGTCGGTTGCAAAATCACAATAAGGCGTGCAATTAATGCTGGAGGTCACAGCAGAAACGCAGGAGATATTAAAAGCGCTCACCACCGCCCATAAACACAGTGCAGGCACTTGCAGTGGTGACCATAGAAGTCCAACCAGAAGCACCCCTAGGTTCCCAACAGGCTCTATACAGGCTATAGGAGTGCGTTGCAAAATTACAGGAAGGCGTGCAATTGAATCTGGAGGCAGGAATTTAGGAACCACACACTCCCAATCACGATGCAGACAGTGCGCAAAGCTCGTTAATCTCTGAAGGAGACCACCGGGCAGTAAACAATCCATGGATCGCATGCAGTCAGCCTCGCAGGCACCATCCGAGACGTGGCAGCTGCCAGTGCCTGGGTAGCACCTCAGGAATCGCTACACACAGGAGATTGGGAGTCACCGGCAATGCAGCAAGGCCGTATGGGCACCAGACAGTCCGTGCTAATTGCAAATCCTCAGCCGCAGCGGCAGGCAGGGGCCGCAAAATGAGCGCCTCACCTCCACAATCCAGCACACAAAATGTTGGCCGCCCAGCACGTCGCAGGGACAGCGGGGCGGTAGCGGAGACTCCTCCCGCCCCTCGCCGAACGATGAAGACCTGGCAAGGAGGACAGCAACACCAGGCAGGCTTCTCGCAGAGCTGACACAGCGCCGGGAGATGTAGATTAGCAGTCCGCATCCACCGGGGCCGCCATCTTGAGGCAAGCAGGACTTGGCAGAGTTCAGGCTGATAGAGGTGAGCGATGTCCTGTTGGAAGACTGCCAAGCGTTTCTCTGTGTCCCAGGGTCAAATGTTGATCGAGTTCAGCCGTGGATGGCGCCGTATATAACGGATTTTAGGCGGATAGATGTCCCGACCAGCAGAGCTTCACTAAAGTGCAGCCATCTGGCTCCGGGCTCTCTAGCGCCCCCATGTGGTAGTAATATTTGACTCCTGTGATCTGTTTTACATAATTTCATATTACAGTAGCAGACAAATAAATTGTGGTACGAGGATTTTCTGAGCTTTTTTGACCTGGCACATATTTTTTCATTATACAGTTGAGGTTTAGATCAATAAAATGGTTAGCAGTTTTGTCAGTAATTAGATCAAGTGAAGGACAAGTGATAAACAATTATGGGCTGATTAACAAAAATTTCGCTCTGACTTCGCATCACAAAAGCGATGCAAACCAGGGCAAAATGTTTGATTGGGAATTACATTCTAGCATAAAACTTGATTTATGCTGGAAAGTAACTAAAGTAACTCAAAGTAGCACCTGCGCTGCTTTAGGTCAAGATGGGGAGCTATGGTTGGTACATGTGCGTTCCCTTACAACCACTTATGTGTTTTTTACGCAAAGCCCTATCTACTAACAATTGAGGACTGGAATTTGCACCCAACAATAATACCTCTTTGAGGCTGGCATTAAAAACGAAAAATGTTTCAATTTCTCCAAAGTTTTTCCACTTTGCATGTGTGCTGCACCGTAGAGCACTCATCCATAGTAGGAAAATCTTTAAAGTTTATGTCGGCATATAGCATTTACACTTTGTTTCTAGTTAGTTTGTCACACACGTCAACAGACCCGACCGTTTCACTACCATGATACCATGTGGAGGAGACACGAATCACTGGTGCGTGGCAAGATGCAAGCGATAAACGTGCCTGTGTATTCACTTTGTCTGAGAGAACAGGCAACATGTGTTTTCTCATTCTAGGATAAATTATGAAGGGAAGGAGCCCTTTGGAAGGCTCGAGCCATTAATGTGAATATGGGAAGTACATTAATTATCTGTTTCCCTCCCGCAGTCAAGTTCATTCCCCAATCAAAGACATGTTTGTGTGCTTGTGACAAGCCATTTCTGTAACTGCACAATGACCTCCTTCCTGGCTCCTGCAGAGCTGTGCCGTAGCACAGATGGACACTTACACAAAACATCCAGTATGGCGCCTTGTTTAGCCTGGGTCAGCGGATGGACGGGCGGGAAGAGGGGAGGGGGTTCTTCCGGCGTTTAGAAGGAATAAACCTCAGCTGTCAAGACATTCTATTGTGTCTGTTTTTGGACAATGCACACCGAAGAGTATATGCTTGCATAGGAAGTGGGCAGGAAGGGTCTTCGAACGATGTCGCTATTCCATATGACTGATAAAAGAAAGGGAAACTCAACCTGAGGTGGGGGATAAATGCTTCTGCATGGAGGCAAAACTGACGAAGTGCTAAAGACATATTTTTCTATGTGCAGGGTTGTCAAGGCGAATAAACAAATATGAAAACTGATTTCCGCACAGTTATAGCAATTCGTGCTTTTTGGCTCCAGCCACAGGACAACCTTTCCAACAGATACATGAAACATAATATTGAGGGGGAGGTCTGCTGCTTCAATATGGCATCCCTAGTGAATCCTAAATTGAGTCGTGCCAGAGACAAAAAAATGTACCAGAAATTTCTGGCAAGGTCAATTATGAAATATAATTAGCAGAAGTCACATTTCTGCCACAATCAACTGGACCAATTTCAGTATTTCATTTTATACCATCTCTTCTGTAAAAAAGCAAACTTTGCTTCATTTGAGAAATACCAGTGGCAGACGGCGTTAATTGGCACGTCCGTTCTGAGTATCTTAAAAAGGTTGGGCGATGCCAAAGCAAGTGGATCACGAGTCACTAAGCATATTGCAAGGATGGCAACTGTAATTAGTGACGTTAGTATCAATCTTAGTCAGCTCCTCTGGATACTTCGAAAAATAAATGTTCAAGATGTTCAGCGGAGCCGACATTAGATCACAGGTCGATAAATAAGGTATAACCACTTACTTTTGTAGGTTTCCGTAAAAAACCCACAACTTATCTGTGAGTTGATGGTAAGACTGACGAGACAAAAATGCTCAACATTCAGATTTGCAGAGGAGTCTGTGCAATCAAGACAGGGTAGTTATGTAGAGTCCAGTGCTTAATTTGAGCCGGTGGTTGCAGGCGGGGCCCACCACCACTTATTTTTGGGCTCCATCAAATATTTTTCCTCATTAAACACAGATCCATAGCGAGAAAGAAAAACTAAAAAAAAGGAAAATAAGGAGAGAGAGAAAAGCAGAAAAACAGTGATATAGGGAGAAAGCAGGGATGAGAAAAACCGGTAGCAGCGAGATAAATAGGGTGAGAGAGTCTGGTGGTGAATTAAAAAAGCATGATGTGCAATTAAGACTACACAGCCTTGGTTTTCAGCACCCCCACCATTCAGTAGCACTGGCCGTCGACATCTGGGCAAAATTTTGGGCCCCCACTTATTAATATACAAAGTAAGCATTGGGAGTGGCATTGGTCACAGGTGCATAGATGCCTTCTCTTGAAGAGGTCAGTCTTCCATTCATTCTTGAAGTGTAGCATCTTCTCCATAATCTCGAACAAACTGTGGAGAATCATAGAACTGACTGAAAGGGCAGTGAAGGATTCCTGTTATGTTTATGGATACTTTTTCTGAATAGCCCAGATTACATAACATGAATTGCTTTTGTATAATCTTGAAAAACTCGGTAGTCTTAAATGGCATGTGGGTGAAATACAATTTTCATTATCATGAGAAGATGGTCTAAATACTATCGACTGTATCGTTGCAGGCTGAACAAGATAGGCAAGGATAGTCGCCACTATTTCTATATAGCACATCAGGACACTATATGTGGCATTAATCACTGAAAGGTGCAATGCAAGGCTCAAACATATGCAGAAGTTAGAATAGCCTAGTCACTTGTAAGCCAGTTTGAAACTGCTGGCTCAGTGTTCAGTATGCTACTAAAAGATTTTATCTTTATCTAATTTTCAGACTCCTCAACACAAGATACTATTTGACAAATTCTAAAGATTAGATGGGCTTACAGGCGAGCTTTGAATCTTACTCTGAAGAGCATGGAGCTGGAAACTCGGAAGTAGTCTAACAGGAGACTATTCCAAAGTGGGAAACGAATAGCAGAGAAGTATTGCACTCCTCTCTTGGATGCAGCAGCCCTCCCAGCTGCTTTTGGGGACCGCTAAGTGATTTGATGTGTCCAAACAATCTGTATTGTATTTTTCCTGCAGGTGAACAGACATATGTATTAATCATGTGGGAACGTATAGGTGATGTACAGAATTTTGTTGAATAGTCTGGCCAACATGGAGAGTCAATTAAGGTTTCTTTTTTATGTTTAATAAGCTGTATTAGCAACAAAGAATGCAAAGCGTAAAAGACAATCATTACATAGGAATACAATTTGATGAAAATAGTAACAGTGCAGCAAGCAAAAAAGAAAGAGGTTTACAATTTTAACAGAAATTATGGGAAGGAGAGGGTGAGGGTAGGAAGAGAAAATAAAATAAATGTATATATCATACAACTGAGGGTCGAATGACATTACACAATACTATAAAGTAACTTAAATTGTTGAAATAGCTAGAAGATAAATATAATTGCAAGAACTAATGAAAACGAGAGCAGAGAATAACAGTTCATGGAGGTTTAAAATTTTCAGAGCAATTGCGAATTTCCTGTCTTTTTTCAACCTTATTCAGATAAGAAGTTAACGGTAGCCAAAATAAATCTCTGTTTACACGCTGTTTACAAGCAGAAACAAATGCAACATCTAATCTATGATGATGATGACAAACATCATTCCACCAAGCTTTAATTGAAATTTTAGAGGCACATTTCCAGTTTAGTGTAATTTGTTGAAAGGGTAAAGCAAACATTAGGTCAAATAAACAATGTTTGCAAGGAGTAAATCCCAAAGTATCCGATAAACTACAGAGAAAAAGTAATACACTGGACAAGTGACATTGTACATTGAAAATGAGGGAGATACGGGACCAAACTTTACCTAAAGGAGGCGACAGGTGGGCAAATAAAAAGAAGATGCAACCAATCCACAAACGAATGGCCATAAGACCAACACAACGAGTTATTTGTGTGAGAAAAAGTGGCAATAGAAACCGGTGTGTAATATAATCTGTGATATAAAAAGAACAAGACTTGAGTAGTGGATGCAGATTTAGAGATCTTTAAAATCCTAGCCCAGATCTTCTCCCAGAAACCAATCCTCCAAACATTCAGGCTCAAAGCATGTTCCAAATTAGTTCAGGATTTGGGGCGGACGTTTATAAATCAAATCAGCTTTTGGGAAGAGAGTAAGTATTTTGAGGAGAAATTAATCTGTGGAGATAGCAACAGCTGCCAGAAGTGAATAAAAAACAGCCAGAATAACCTCCATAAGAATTGAGTGCTTATATCAAAAGGAATGAGGACAATGAAAAGTAGCCTGAAATTGGGGGAAAGAACAAGGAGTCACAACATCAAAAAAAATCTAGAACCCAAATTATACCCCTAAATCTCCACACCTTCCAATAAAGAGGTATATTATTGATTGTGATAAGACGATTGTACCATAAAGGAGATCAGAGAAAATCATCTCTAGAAAGAACGTTTGGGTGACAATGGGGTTGCAGCAAAGAACAGGTATGTTTAAACAGTGGGAGAGAGGTAAAAGTAGTCTTTGAGGAAAAAGCAAGAACTTCTTTTACAGAAAATGGTGTAAATAAGGAGTGCTCGATAATACACCATGAAGGTAAAAAGGGAGAGGAATCAGAAAAGAACCATTTAGAAACCTGTCGAAAACAAAAAGCTTTATGGTAAAGTCAAATGTCAGGAAAGTTCAAACCACCATTGAATTTAGACTTCCTAAGACGCGATAAGTAGAGTTGAGGTATTTTATTATTCCAAAGTCATTTGGAAAGTAGCGAATCTATGTTTTTAAAATAAATGGATGGAATATGAAGTGGAATCATAGACAAAATATATAGCAAAATGGGAATAATCATCATTTTAATAGAGTCGAAACATCCCCACCATGAGAGAAATAACGGATTCTAAGAAGAAAGGACTTTTTCAACTCTATTGAATGCTTCCTTCATATTGATTATAATTGTATACGAAATAACATTTGTAAACCAAATACCTAAATATTTAATTCTCGAATTATTCCAGAGGAAACAAGTGGAGCCAAAAGATTGCTTTACACAAAAAGTGGTAATAGAAAGAATTTCTGTTTTATCTGAATTGATTTTGTATCTTGATACCAAAGAGAAGTCAGAAATTCCTGCAATAAAGGGGGAATAGACACATCTGGAATGGAAATAAAGAGCAGCATATCATCAGCATCAGTGGACAGCTTTAAATTCTGATCACCGTACTGAATGCTAGAGATAGGCTTATTGTTATGGATGAGGGATAAAGTGTTCATGGGCTAGAATAAATAAAAGAGTTGATAAATGGCAACCCTGACGAACCCCCATTGTAATGGAAAAAAGCCGGGAAGTATGTCCATTAGCTAAAACTGAAGAATGTGGGGCTATATATAGTAGAGAAATAAGGGAGATAAAGGAGTGTCCAAAGCCATGCCTGGTAAGAGTTTTAAGCAAAAAAGACCAGTCAACTCTGTCAAATGCTTTCTCCGCATCAATGGAAACTGCAGCCAATGAATAAGAAAGAAAAGGAGCTTTATTTAAAACATTAAAGGATAACTAATAGATATCTGAAGTTAATTTACCCTGAACAAATCCATATTGTTCTTTACCAATGAGATCAGACAAAATAGGATCCAGCCGCAAAGCTAAGAGTTTATAATCCACATTCAATAAAGTAATGGAGCAATAATTCTTACAATAGACAGGATCATGACCTTCTTTAGGAATTAGACAAATTATAGCTTCTTGAAACATGCCCCCGCACTCTACCTGTCTCATGAAATAAAGAAAAAGTTGTAAAAGCTGAGGAAGCAATAAATCTGAAAAATGTAAGTAAAATTCCACATTAAAACCATCCGGTCCTGGAGTTTTGCCTTTTTGAAGAAAATTTCAAGCTTTAGAGAGTTCCATAAGCACTAAATCAGATTCAAGAGATGTGACATTAAGAGTGTCCTGAAAGGGAGAGGGAATATCATTAAGATAGGTATCGCTAAGAGAAAGAGAGGCTGGAGATTTCAGGGCATATAACAATTGATAAAATGTCATGAATTCTTCCAAAATCTCTGATCTTTAAAAAGGAGGGTCCCATCTGATGACTGAATGGAGGTAATGAGGACACAGTCTTTCCGAGACTTAAGATAATTAGACGAAAGGGAACCCACCTTATAACGACCACCATAGTAGCAAGCACTACTACGGAATAATATAGAAGAGGCACTGTCAGTAGAAGACATATTAAAATCAAGCTTAGCACAAACAAGCTCCTGCAGAGTAGTGTCAGAAGAAACAGCATAAAGTTGGTGTTCCAGGCGTTTGATGTTAGCTAAGAGAATTTTGTGTTGATTGAATTTTTTTTTCTTTTTTTTGGAGACATAATCAATAATAAAGCCATGGGCAGCAGCTTTAAAGGTATCCCACAATAATTGGGGAGAAGTGTCGGGTTTCGCATTTAATAAAATAATTAATTAGCAAAGGAAGTGAATGAAGAAGTAAAACACGGTCCTGCAAAAGAGAATTATTAAATCGCCATCTATTTGATTTGGGATGTGGACAGAAGAAATTGAAATCCGTGACAACCGGGGCAAGATCAGAAATAACAATTGGTTCAAGTGACAATGAGATAAGGTTTTTAGTCAAAGACTTAGAAAGATAAATGTAATCTAATCGAGTAAAAGATCCATGGGGGGATTAAAAAAATGGAAACTTCAGTTGCTTCTGGGACACAGGCACCAAGCGTCAACAAAGTGAGTTTCTGAGATTGTGGTATGAAATTGTTTTTTGGGACTTCCGGGAAAAAAAACGAACACTGGATTTCTGATCTAGAAATGGATCGCCAATCTAATTGCAATCCCCAACCAAAATAAAGAATTCATCTTTATATTAAATGCATTTTGTTTTGTAATGTTAGGCAAAAATGTGTAGTTCATTTGATTCGGGCCATAAACAATAGAGACATTTAGAGAAATATCATCAATAAGTAATTTAAACAACAACCACCTACCCTCAGAATCGATTTCTTAAGATAAAACAGAACATTTCAACTTTTTATGGCATAAACAATTTACCAAAACCAAAGGGGATGTTGGACGGAGTATTGAACATTGCAAGCACTCACCCCCAGTCAACTGATCTGGTTTAATCCATCATTCTTTAGCTCACTCCACCAAAGAGTCCAGCCCGAACTGCCAAGCCATGTATTCCCTGGACCGGAAACAAGCATCCTGGGGCCGGTTTCTGGCTAATCAGCAGTCATCAGCCAGGCTAGCTTGAATCCAGTGGCAAAGTGAGCAAGGGACCCATGTCTGGGCATACCCTGCTAACTTAGGTCGAACAAAGCAAAACCAAGGGATGATGGACGGAGAGTTGAACATTGCAAGTGCTCACCCCAGTCAACTGATCTGGTTTTAATCCATCATAATTCTTTAGCTCACTCCGCCACCCCAGTTCAGACATGGGCATATGCAAATCAGTCTGACCATGTGCCTAATGGGAAGAGTCCAGCCCGAACTGCCAAGCCATATCTTCCCTGGACCGGATACAAGCATCCTGGGACTGGTTTCTGCCTAATCAGCTGTCATCAGCCAGGCTAGCTTGAAGCCAGTGGCAAAGTGAGCAAGGGACCCACGTCTGGGCATACCCTGCCAACTTAGGGCGAACAAAGCAAAACCAAAAGGGATGATGGATGGAGTGTTGAACATTGCAAGCACTCACCCCCAGTCAACTGATCTGGGTTTAATCCATCATCATTATTTAGCTCACTCCGCCACCCCAGTTCAGACATGGCCATATGCAAATCAGTCTGACACTGTGGCTCACGGGAACAGTCCAGCCCGAAATGCCAAGCCATGCCTTCCCTGGACTGGAAACATGCATCCTGGGACCGGTTTCTGGATAATCAGCGTCATCAGCCAGGCTAGCTTGAATCCAGTGTCAAAGTGAGCAAGGGACCCCCATCTGGATATAAACAAATTACCCCATTTTTCTTGGTGGACGTAGGAGAAACTAAGACTGAACAAAGGACCCTCTGCAGCGGCACTTAACTGCCCAGTCATGTGCTAATGCTAACGAAAACTGCCCTTTGCGTTTTACTGCCCTAGGTTTACTGCGACAGGGAGCAATGTCGGGTGTTGGTGATTGGGGTGATTCTGAGGGCTGTCTTAAAAAACATCAACCCTTCAAATGGAATTCTTGAGGAGACTTATGCATCAGGATAGAGCGCCTCAAGGAAGATTAATTGATTGCCCGACTCAGCGCTGGATTTTTTCTTATGACAGCTCCAAGTAGGAGCTTTCTCCTACAGCTCCTGGGTTTCGGGATAACCAAAGTGGCTAAATCCCTTGAATAAACCCCGCCATCCACCACAGTCAACTCACGATCGGAAGTACTGAACTGCGGTACTTACCGGCAGTGGAGTTGCTTCGTCGGCACTGATCTGGGGAGTACCAGAACCGGGAGAGTAGTTGTCCGGGAGCGGGAGCTGGCGGGAACATGGTCGTGCCTTGAGAGGTGGAGTGACCGCTGCACAAGACCCTCGGCGGAGGTTGTGGGTGCCGCACGGTGGAGCTGCAATGTATGCGAGCGCGCTGGAGTTCAGGCGGAGCGCGTCTGGGCTTCCAGCCAAGCGGTGAGAGACGGGTCTGCAAACGTCCTGCCTCGGCAGAAGGGAGAGGGCTGTGATAGAAGGAGGGACAGAGGCGATAGCTTGAGAAAGCGATATCCCGGGCAGTCGACGCCGCGGCACCATGTCGCAATAAGGGGGCAGAGAGCAAGCAGAGAGGTTCCGGCTCACACAAGCAGAGAGATCCTGGCTCATGGCTGAGCTGAATGGAGTCGATGACGGGCAGGGAAGCCTGTTAAAGAGAGTTGCTGCACGGGCCGACGGGAAAGCGGCACAGGGGCACATGACTTATGAAGAAATGCTAGGAAATAGGAAATAACATCAGGAAAATCGTCTCGATCAGTAAAACAAACACCCGGCATGCCTGACCTTAAAATGGCGGCCACCAAGGACATCCAGCCTTTGTGATCAATTACAGTAGCCCCCCTCAGGTCAATGCACCCCTTGTTACAAAATGGGAGCAGCAAATAAGAACAACGGAAAGAGGACCACTTTGATCATTTAAGAAGCCCGATGTAAAGGCAAGTGGAAGAGGGCTAAGCAGCAATAGAAAGAGATATAGGCAAACTGATCACAGAGAAGGCATGCTAAAGCAGCGGCCATCTTGAAATACCCTTTTAATCAAGGAAAAATAAATAAATAAATAAATAACAATTGGAAGTCCACCGATCCTTGGGCTACCTACATAAAATAATCAGAAACAACTACTTCTGCAACGCTCCCATCCTTTTAACGATCATGATGGACAACTACTTAGAACCTGTAAGCTTGAATGCCCACATCATAAAGTATCCTACCAGACTATCTAAGAATGCAGCAAAAAAGTTCAAACATAACCTAATGAGGAAAAACCCAGACACGCTGATATCAGAACCCACGCGTAACATAGTTAAAGGAACTATCGTGAATAGCCTGATATTTTTTACAAGAAGAACGGCTAAATGGCGTTGTGCCATTACTAATATGCTCTCCATAAAATCTATAACGAATATACCGCATGGCACAAAAATTAGGACCAAGGCATCACCAAGATGCAGCGCAGACCTCTGCATATACATGTATAAAACTGGGACAGTGCTGATACAAGCTACCAACGTCGAACTAGAAAAATTCGACAACATATTCCCAATGTTAAAAAGGTTTGCAGAGAATGCAAGACCTGAACAACATCTGCGTCATCAAGAAGTCACTCCTAATACTGAGGTCACTAATACCACAGAAAACATGATAACTAGAGAGCCGCAGGAACCACAACAGTCTACACAAGCAACAGTCTCAAGAAGAATAGAAAGCAAGTCACTGGAATATGACAAACAGAACAGAAATATCTACACACTTGCCGGATAACGACATAGATATTCATAGAGAAGAACCATCACCCCGCCTCAATCAAGGAGCATCTCGGACAACGAGGTTAATCGCTGAAAACCGAGAAACACCAGATTTAGAAGACACCACTTCAGTTATACCCAATTCTACTCCAGCTCAAAGGACGTCTAGAACGACAAGAAATGTATCTCAACCAAACATGAGATTAAGGGCACAAAGTTTGGAAAGCGCATCTATTAACGCTAATAAAAGGGGATCAGTCATCCGAGCGAACATCAAAAAGAAAAGGAACCTGACGAAGTGAACAGAACAAAAAAACAGGAAAACAAAATGTGAATCCAGGAAAATACGGGGGAACACACATAAAAAACTTCACCCCAGAACCTGAGAGAATTCAAAGAGCTTCAAACAAAAATGGGCAGCTTGGCGCTGGACATGATAAGCTCTATACAGGCGATGGAAAAGTTACGTGAAGCTATAGAAGGCACCCACGAGAAAGTTGAGCACCCCATAGATCTAATATATAGCCCTCAAAAAAAGAATAAGGAGACTGCGATGCCACTAACAAACAGGAATAATTGACTTGACAGGAAACATATAGACTTAACAGAAGAAGAAATACTGTCCCTTCTCAGGGAGTATGAGGCGATGGAACATAGGAGAGGGGAGGAAATCAGAACAGTTCTGATCAATAATAATAGAACTTCAAGGCAGAATGATAGGAAACCCAACCATAATAACTTACAACAAGTCCAGATAATCACCGAACCATATAATCTGGATTCTAACAATGCTGGGAAGACACCGAAATGCCTTCTGATCAACTGTAGGTCCGCAGCTAAACATGCATCAGACATAGCTGACCTCATCATTAACAAAGAAATTGATATAACAATCCTCATGGAAACATGGCTTTCGGAGTCATCATCTCCGGTCATGGACCTACTAGTGCCCCCTCCATAGCATTGTGAGACAGGACAGACAAAAAATTCAGGTGGTGGCGTAGCCTGCATACACCGATCGGACATAGAAGTAAGCCAAATACAATCAAATCATGCGAATACCTGGGTCTCAATATAAGATCGGCACACAACCAAAGCTGCAACCTACATGCATTCTATCACCCACCAGGTAATAATATATCCTTCATTGAACAACTAATGGAGATCATTACGGCAAATGCTAACTCCGAAGCAAATAATATATTCCTAGGGGATTTTAATCTACACTGGAATGACAACAATGACAAACATGTCAACACTATTATTATTATGCGTTCTTATATAGCGCTCGATTACCCCTAGGCATCTCGGCGCTTGCCTTGGGAACCCGTCCTGGCTTCCCCAAGGTGAAAGCCAGGCATCCCGCCGCAGGGGGGCCGTAGTGGAGATTAAGCAGGCTAATGCCCAGAGCTGCAGAGTGTGAACCCGTGATTCGAGTAGGCACCGAAACGAGAATTATCGGGTCCGTGGATATTTGGGCTCAAGACCCTGCCGCGTCGGGAATTGAACCCTGGTCCCGGGTCTGACCTCTGCTTCAGGGTCTGCCTCCTCTAACCAGTGAGCCACACTTCTCCACTATTAAAGACTTCCTAGCCGAACTAAACCTCTCCCAAGTATGCACACAGCCAACCCATACGAAAGGAGCTACGTTGGATTGGATAATTTCAAAAAAAGAGAACACTTCAGTCCTATCAATAGAGAAGTGCGATTGGTCTGATCACCATGCCATAACCTTTCTGATTTCCACATGGAAAAAGAACAAGCACGCACAACCAGTTAAAGTCAAAAAATGGATGCGGGACACTAAAGAACCGAACATTGAACAACTAATAGAAGGCTGCGAGAAGGAACTTTATCCACCTAACAACTTGAAGAACCTGAATGATCTAACGAACCACTACAATACCTCAATAACGGATATAGTTAACACCACTATTCCTCTGAAACTGAAAAGAGTTACAGAGAAGGATAAAAATCCATGGTTTAACAGATCACTGAATGAGGAAAGAAGGAAACTAAGATTAGCAGAGAGAAAATGGAGACAACACCCCTCACCTCCTGAACTGAAATCCCTCAGAAAAACTAGAAATGAATACAATAAGAAGATCCTCAAGTCCAAGAAAGATTATATTAGATCATAACTGGATCTCGCCAAAAATAGACCTCGGAAACTATTCAAAATATTAAAACAACAATCCAACAAGTTGGCAAAATCGACCCATGAAACCACAAAAACACACCTAAGCTGTGAAGAATTCTCAACATTCTTCAACAACAAATCCAACACGTTGGAAAGTGAGCTCAGGAATGCAGCGGATAACCTAGACAGACAAAGACCCACAACGAGCGAAACCTACTCTACCAACTCAATAATTAAGGAGGATAGGGCAAAAAATAAGGCACATTGGGATACATTCAAGTTGCTAGACCAGAATAACATCACCAGAACGCTACTAGATATCAAACCTAATAACCACTATAACGACCCTCTCCCAGCAAAATGCTTGAAAGAAATCAGCCATATCATGATTCCAATTTGGACAAGAATTATTAACGCCTCTCTCTCACAAGGGATAATTCCAGACTGCCTAAAAAGTGGGCAAATCGTCCCCATTATCAAAAAACCGACAGCGGACCCGGCTGATCCGAATAACTTTAGACCGGAAACCAACATTCCTGCACTTGCCAAACTTATAGAGAAGTGTGTACAAAAACAACTTAGCGAACAAATAGACAAATTCTCTCTACTGGATGATTGTCAGTCGGGTTTCAGATCAGGACACAGCACGGAAACAGCAATTCTACATATAGTCGATGATGCCCTCCAGGCCTTAGACCAAAATATATCATGTCTACTCATCCTCCTAGACCTGTCATCTGCATTTGACACGGTAAATCATGCAAAATTACTGAACAGGCTCCAGGACAGGATGGGAATTTCTGGTAATGTGCTGAAGTGGTTTGAATCCTCCCTCAAAAATAGAACGCAAAGATTCCTGGTCAACCAAGCGCTGTCACCTTCATGCCCGAATACGATAGGAGTCCCGCAAGGATCTACATTATCTCCATCATTGTTTAACCTGTATTTTGAACCGCTGACGGAAATTCTTCGAAAGTCCAAAATATCCTTTCATATGTATGCGGACGACACTCAGATATACATCAAGATCGCGTCCCTAGAAGACATCAGGTTAATGAATGAGGCGTTACATTCGACATTACAGTGGTTAACAATCAATCATCTGAAGCTAAACACTCAGAAAACAGAATTCCTACTAATCTCTCCACCAAACAACAACTCAGAGGTCATGGAATGGTCTAAAATGATCACGGCACTTAAGTGTACCCCTACTTTAATTGAATCGGCTAAATCACTTGGAATCACACTCGACGAGAACCTTGATATGAAAGCCCACATCAAAGTAATGGCTAAAAGTGCCCGTTTCCACTTGAACTACATTAGAAAAGTGAAACCCTTCATCTCTCAAGCAGATCTCAAACTAGCAGTCCAATCATTGGTCATCTCGAGGATTGAATATGGTTGCTCTGCTTTGGCGGGTCTTCCTAAAATATCCACAGTACCATTAAAAGCATGCCTCAACGCAGGTGCAAGAATTCTCACCGGCTCAAGAAAGTTTGACCATATCTCTCCACATCTGAAAGCACTAAACTGGCTACCGTATGAAGCCAGAATTCAACAAAAAATGGCATGCATCACACACAAAGCGCTTCACCACAATACACCAAGATACCTTGCCCAGAAAATAGAAATATCTGGAGGAAATAGACCTGCTAGGAGTGCCAAGGAGCTTGTTCTGAGACCACCCTTTTTCAAGAAGAAAAGAACCTATGATAGAGCTTTCTCAGGAGCAGCACCCAGAATTTGGAACTCTCTTCCGCCAAACATTAGAAAAATAGCAAACACAGCGACCTTCAAGAGGGAAACGAAAATTTGCCTAATTAGTAAGTTCCTCCCATAGTCAAGATGGACCAGCTGTAGCACCATGTCATAGTCCTGTCCAAAACTTTTTACTCCAGGGAAGGGTAAAGAAAATCTGAGCTGAGTTGGACATACGCGAGGTCAATACGACAGGTTTCTAGACCATGAGTGGAGAAGATGGTTTATAAAGGAGTAATCATTAATAGTCATGTGCGTGAAGACGTTTCCCGAACATACCTCTGGCCACTGTATGTATTTGGATTAACTTGTTACTTATAGGCCATAACTCATTGGGAGATAGCAGTTCAAAGAGTACTATACAAATTCCTGGTCACAGATCTAGATGAATATAGAATGTTTATGAAAGTTCATTTAAAAGGTATTGCAAGGAGGAAGTCGAATCTTCCAACATAATGAGTCTTTTCGCATATCTTACTCTTGCACTGCATAATATTGTTAACCGTGTAAGTTGCTTTTTTGTGTTGGTTGCATTTTTAGTACAAAATTGAACTGGGTATAGATGCACTATGCTAAACTTGTATCTGTTCTACCTCATACAATGTACTAAACTTGTATCTATTCTACCTCATACAATGTAAAGCGCTCTGATACCCAAGGGTCTTGTTCGCGCTATACAAAACTCTTTAATAAATAATAAATAAATAAAAACCCAATTACGTTTAAGTTTAAAAGCTTGCATCTGCGTAAGGTGCGTTTCTTGCAAAAGAATCAAATCTGGGTTATAGGAAACTAAATGAGACAAAATTCTCTTCCTCTTAATAAGTTTTATAAATGGGGTTTCTGGTTGGCTAGGGTGTATGCCTAAGCCAGGCAGAACCCACCACTCTAGTCATGGTAAGGGAGTTAAACACCCAACTACCCCTTGGTAGCTTTGGATAGCAGTCAGGCTTATCCCACAGGCAACGTGTATAGCTTTTGCGCAACACACACACGCAAGTGACACACTAGGCACACCACTAAAAGCGACTCCACACAAGTTTATATAAAAAATATCCTTTGTATTGTACATAAAACATATTAGACTATAAATCACTTTATAGCATGTAAAGCACATTAGACCACATTACATAAATCACTGCGCCACTAGGCACTTGTCATGAAGAAAGCATGTAAACCACCTAAGTCCACCATTACAGTGCCACTAGGCACTGGTCATAATAATGCATAAATCACAGTTCATAAATCACTCTGCAAGAGGCCACCAACGCAAGACTTATAAGCTGCACTAGTCCTCAAGAAAATATCATAATTACATTAGGCATAACATCACAGTGAGGGCAGTACCCTAAACACTTCTGAGTTGCATGTCATGAAACTATTGGGTAAAATACTATTAATGCGCATAATAAGGCGCCATTCCTGAAATGGACATTTGGTCAACAAAAGGGTTAGAGCTTTGTAAGCACCTTTTTAGTTGCCTGATTCATGACAGTACTTCTCCTGCACATTTCAACATCATAAGAAAAAGACAAGACAACCATTTCTGTACATATTGTTCAGCCCCTGCAGCAAGACATGGTTCTTGGGGGGAAGGCATACTTCTAATCACCATAAAGTGGGGGCCTTCGTCGAGGTCTTCAACTGATGCTTGCGCAAATACTGCCCCCAAGTACGTATGTGTCAGGAAGGAGGAGGGGCGAGCCACCTTCCTCGGCGGGGGGACCTCAGCGGGTCCCCCGAATGCAGCCCAAATCACTCTGTTCTTTAAGGCAACTGCCCACTACCACAAGGGTCAGCTGCTGTACCTGGGACATGGAGCTGCGCAGACCCAGCAGTCTCCCACTGCTTTACTCCAGACCACTTCCAGCTGCTACTCAGGCATCCGCCGCACCCTGCCAACTGATGGGCTATCACAGCTGTCTCAGGGGTAAGGGCAAGAAGTAGTAGATGTGGCCCGATCATCGGGCCGGGGATTCTCTCAGTGTTGCCGGCACGAAGAGGGGAAGCGGGACCGCTACGTCCGGGCTAGAGCGCGTCCCCCCTATCTCACTGCTCTACGCGGCATCTTACTGGGCAGGGTTGTGTTGGCCACAGCGCTCTCTCCTTCTGGCAGTTTCTCTGGTGTTGCTAGGCGACACCTAGTGTCCTGCGGTGCCGAAGAGTCAGCTCCTTGGCAGGCAACTTCTTCCTGCATGGCATAAATAACTTCCAACCACAGAGAGCCCGCCGCTCTCAGCAGGACAGCCACAGCGCTCGAAGCAGAACCCAACTCGGGGCTCTGGAGGTTTCAGCGCGCCGCTTCCAAAGGAAGAGATCTTGAGATCGCAGGGCATGAAGCTCGGTGAAACTAATGCCCCCAGATTGCTGGCATAGCCCCAAATTCACTGGGCTCAGTGAAGGTGATAAATATGCCCCCAGAGTGTGGGCAGATCCCTAAACACACAGGGCTCAGTGACAGTGAAGCACACAGGGCATATATCCCTGAGTTTCGCAGAACCTGGAGGCCAGCACCATGGCCCTTGGAGAGTTCTTTACAAGCAGGATATCACAGCAGGGTCAAAAGAGTCAGTCAAAGTCAAAGTAGTCCTTATTTCGATAATTTCAATCACTAAAGACACATAAGATACAAAACATTAATCATTAATCACCACTAATTACATGGTTTTGATAATACAGATCAAGAATAAAATGTCAAAATATTAAAATAATAAAAGATTATGTTAAGAAGAATTAAAAAAAAAACATTTGTCATTTTATGATATAGGACTGATAATACCTAATGTATGGTAGCAACCGTAGATAAGACGTTTTTCAGATTCTCAGCAGCCAGGCAGAATAGACCTAGAGTGCAGGTGAGTCTCATGTTAAGTTCGGCTCCACACCTCTCCAATTTACAGAGAACATAATTCTTTAATTATTACAGAGTCGATTAACATTCACAGCATCTGGTTTATTCATGTTATTTCTACGGATATCCCACATCCAGATCAAGAACTTAGCCAATGCTTTAACTATGTCTTCCTGCAAATCTTTTTCAAATTGTGGAAAGCAATTGTACTTGATCTTGTGCCTAGATTGGAGCAAAACGACTTTAACCATTTGTTTCTGGGACGTTTATATGCAGGGCATACAAACAATATGTGCATTATTGACTCATCCATCAGATGGCATGAAGGACATTTAATATCTTTTGTATTTTGCAATTTTATCGTGAAAGATTTTATGGGTAGTGAGCCTACTCTGAATTGGTGGAACAATTTTATATCACATGGTCTCGTAATGAAGTTCCAATATGCTTCAAATCTTGCTTCAAATTTATGGTCTAGAAAAATACCAGTAAGGGAGGTGCTTTGTATGAATGCCAGCGACTTAATATTCTCCATATTACACTAAGCTTCCTTATAATCTTTTTTGGGTGGGAACATACTCCCCGCTGGACTCTCCCACAGATGGCTAAACCCCATGTCAGCCAACGTGCTCTTTATCTTTTGTAGCCATTTAATTTTCCCTGACAGGTCAATTTCTTTTACATATTTCAATGCATTAGCATATGGTAGGAGCTCCGGCGTAGTCCAGAGCCTTCTCCAATACGCTATGGGCCAATAGGAAGCTAACTCCTCCAATGCTGCACAACCCAGATCTAAGTAGAGGGGTTTAAGAGGCGTTGATTGTGGGAGACCTGTCAGCGACCTCATAAACTAATTTTGGCTATAGCTAGCGATGTTACATTTTCGAAGCCCTATAATGCAGCCCCATACAATATTGATGCCCTAATCTTTGCATTATAGATCGTTAATGCTGTGCCTACCGGCTTAGTATATGAAAGCCTGTCCTCTTTTAAAAGAACACCTGCAAGTTGGGCGTGCATTAAAGCCAATAGGTCAATCTGGGGTTTCCAATTTAACCTTTTTCCCAGGGTAACTCCCAGATATGTAAGGGTGTCAGTTTATTCCAGTAAGACATTACTACTCTCATTTTGACTGATTTATGTCTATGTAAGACCATGAATTTTGTTTTGTCTACATTAACCACTAAATCATGGTCTTTGCAGAAGACCGTAAACCTATTCAGGGCACGTTGCAGACCTGTTTGTGTCTTGGACAGAATGAAGGATCGTCCGCAAACATTAGTAGTGGTACCATTTGGCGGGCAAGTGAGGGAGCATCTTTTGGATATGTTAAAAAATAGGTAACAACCCTATTAATAAACAGTGAAAAAAGAGTGGGTGCCATAACACACCCTTGTCGTGCCCCTTTGCTTAACGGAAACTGTTCTGTAACCTTTCCCTGAGATCCCCAGTAAACCTGAGCATAGTTGGACTCATGCAATTTAACAATCAAAAAGAGAAGTTCTGGAGGCATCCTTGCTTTTTTTAGAGATACCCATAGTTTGTTTCAGGGGACTAAATCAAATGCAGATTTTAAATCTACAAAGGCTGCATATAAGGTTCCCCCAGCCATGATTACAGTGCTCCAATAGATCACCATAAGTCTAAAAACTTGATATATGGTGCTAACATGGGGCGAAAGCCAGCTTGTAGTGTTGATAGAATGTCACATTCACCTATCCATGAATTTATTCGGCTCAGCACGAGCCTGGCCAGGATCTTTTTCATCATATCAGTTACTCTTGAGAGCACCAACAGTCTGCTGCTTCTGGCATTTGATGAGAAGCCCCCCCACAATTTGGTATGCACCAAGTGAGCAGTGTGCATTAACAGAGTCATAACGATATCCAGACACTGAGGTGCATCTGGTATCGGAATTTTAACGGTACCTTGCAGCTGCCGGTCTTTGGCACAACAACTTTATTGCCCCTGCCATTTTGTACACAAAACGGCCCCTCACTCTGTCTCAGACAGCCTCCCCACAAAAATGGCAGCACCTGGTCATGGCTATCGAAAGAGGACTGAGCAATAAAAATAAACAAGGGTCCACAGCTGTACCCCAGCCAGGCTTGATCAGGTAATGGCAACAGAAAGAGGACTGCACCATAACAACAAATAAGGGCTGTGTGGACTCCGCTGTGGCGTGGAATATCAGCAGAATGTTTGGCTGATTGCACTGGCTCTGTGCTGACTAACCTGGAGAGGCTGTGCTTCTTTGGCAGACCTGTCCTGCTTGATTCCCCGCCCGTCGAGGTGAGTGCCTTCTCAGACGACCTACATGGGTCACCTGCTTCTACAGCACATTCGTGATGATCCCTTCGCTTTTAAGCCTGTGTCAAGCTGCTCCCCTCCGTGTGGTGCTGCACGAGTCCCCTCTGAGCCGGAGACTGCCTCCTACTGGCCGACCTGGTCCATCTGGAACTCTGCTACACATATAGGGACTCTACCTCTACCTCGGCCGCCTCGTTGCATAAGCCCGCCGACCTTCGGATCTTGAACCTTGATCCTGCGGGTTACACGGTGATTGGATTTGTCCCTGCCACTTGCCCTGAAATAGGCTTTTAATCGCCCAGCCCAGCGTTGAATCAACAAAAACTTTTACAGCCTTGCCTGATGGTGGTGCTACCTGAGTCCAAGGCTGTATTCCCACGTGATTTCGAACTTTTGGTGCCCATTTTGTGTCTCCTAAATCACTAACAATTTTTCTTTGGCCTCCATTTTGCCTTCCATTCTTTATTTTGGTGTGGTGCCCCCCTTGCCTTGGTGAGAATTAGACATGGAAAAAGAACTTGTTCCACCTCATCAAAAATCGGCAGCCATCTTTGAATGGAGCCCCAGTTACAATTTACATCTGTAGCCCCAGACTACTGACTTTGCACTTTAAACTTCTTTCTTCTCTCTACTTGCCTTCCCTATCTCTTTTCATATCTTTCTCATCCATGCTCAACCCACTTATCCTGCGCTTGCCTTCTTCCTGAACATACTACTCATCACTCAGATGCTCTATTCTATGCTACCCTTCAACTCTACCCTCTTCTTTACTGACTATTGATCTACACTCTATGCTACCTTTTAACTCTACCCCCATTTGGGCCGATCTTCGACCTATACATACACTGTATAACGTAATCTTGTGCACTTTATTAATTTCCATTTTGATGTGTTAATTTATTGTTGTACTTACTGTCTGACCATATTCATTTTTGTTATTTTATTTTTGTCTGTGGCCTAAATTACATGCTCCCCCCTTTCTCATCTCACATTATTTACTTTTATATACATCTACTACAGTTCACTATCTTTGCAGCTTATACCTTTTTGCTTTGGCGTTTACTCTTTTTACTTTGATTCACACATTTCTCATTATTCATTTGTTTTACATCCTTCTCATCTTTAGTTTTAATTCTTTAAATGTACATCGTGATCTGCTCCTTTTTCGTTATGTACTCTGTATTTTATTGTGTATTTTGGTTCATTTTGCTCCCCCCTATTTGATGTTCCTCTGTTTGACTCACCTTGACGTCTTAACATTACATCCTGACCTGGCTAAACTATTTTGTTGTATATGTTACATGAATATGTTACCTCACACACAATGTTCTTCTGTTCGGTTTCACCCACAACTCTCACCGTTGGAACCTGCTCTGGCTATATATAACCTGACTCCCTCTCCCCCTATTTCCGCATTCTATATTCTTGTTTTGAGGTTTAGTACGGTCTAATCTGTTTCCTTCTTCTCTCTCTTCCCAGTCTCCTAATCATGCTTCCCCCCACCTATCCCCCCTCTATCTCAGCTTCACCCATCTCGAAACTTGGCCCTAACTCTTGGTCTATCCTATACCCCAACCATCTCTCCAAACATGGTAAGAAAAACTTCAAACACAAACTTCTCTGCCTCCATCCAGAAACCTTATTTGCTGGTCACCATAATAGCCTTAACTCCTCCATCATCACCAACTACATCTTCTTCACCAAACGCCCATCTAAATGGAAAAGCCTATTTCTCCGACACCTCCCTATCACTAATTCCCGCAATATCCCATACGGTCTGAAACTCTCCACCACTCCCTCTCCTTCCTTCAAATCTGGAAACATTCTCATCCAATCGTCTGAAAACCTCCTCCACATCTTTGAACACCACTTTAGCGCTCTATCCCAATCCCTCACATAGTCCTTAAACCCTTCCCTCTCACCCCCTCTACCCCTAGACCCATCTCCTCCCATCTCATCCCCGGCTCCCCTGTCACTTCTCTCTGATTCACCCCAACTCCTAGTTCCTTTATCACCCTTCGTTTCTCCTACCCCCTATCTCTTCTCCCTGATTTACCTTCCTCCTCTCTTACCCCCAACACTGTTACCCATTCCCAACCGCATTCTACCCCCCTGCCCCCATCGCTATTACAAGCACTGACTCCCCTCACCCACTCCCCCTAATTCTCCTCACACTATTTCCCCCACCTCTTCCCCCAATCATGATGATTATTCTCAATCACTACTTACCACCCTCGCTCTCAACATTATAACCTGTTACGATACCCTTGTTTCCCAGTCTCCTAGTGTACATGTCTCCCTCCCTTCCGCCTCCACTTATGAATCACCCTCCCCCTGTGACTCCTCTAAACTGTCCAATTCCCTTCTCACCAGCACCCCTACTCTTGCTTCCTCTTTAACCCCGACTTCTTTATGCTCTGCTGCAGCTCCTCTCCTTATGACCACCCCTTGAACAATCCCCCCATCCTCCCCCTTAATCAACTCCTCATCGACGCCTCCAGCCTCCACCATTTACCTCCTTATATCCCCCATTCCAATAATACACTTTCTTCTATTCACCTCTCTCCCTCTAACGTCCATATCACTTCACCCTCTGATTCACTTTATCCTCTCCTCCCTCGCCTAACCGCCCCCCACACCCCCTCAACAGCTCCCACGTCTCCTCCACCAATAACCCCTTCTCACACTCCCTTGTTCTCTCTTATAACCCACAATACACCAGATACACCAACCCTTACTGTCCCTCCACCCCATTAACCTAATGGTCTTCCGAATACGAAAGCCTTCCCTATGTCTACCTACTGTATACCCCCCTCCCCAAAAATGTTCCTCCCCCACTTTATAATTCCGCCCTCCTCCCCCCAGGTTTCCCCCCTTCTTCACCACATTATCCCCCTCCCATATAACTCTAACTCTACCAACTTCCAAAAAACTAATGATCCACTTCACTCCTCACTTCTTACACAATCTCTCCTCAATGTTGAACTTCTCCTGTCGTCCCTCGTCTTAGAACTCTCCTCACTCAGAACTGATATCTCACTCCTTGCTAAAGCCCACTCCTCAGATCAGGCACACTCATCGATCCCCTCACAATACACCTTATCGTCGCACATCAAAACTCCTCTCAATTCTCCCACAAATTGCCCGCCGAACGTTGTTACCAACACCAACACTCCACCCCTCCCCTGTATCTACACAACCCCATCCATACCCGCTGAACCTACCTCAATCGTCCCTCCTTGTAATGCCAACATGACCCCCCTCCACAGCTCGATACCTGCCCAATGATCTTGGAAGACAACTTTCCTATGAACTCCACTGTCTCTCATTCACCATCCTCGTCCAATATCCCCCTTATCCGTCAGTCTACTATCCCAGTTCTCTTAGGAACGAGCAGACTCCCCCTTCATCCGGCATTACCCAGACCCCCCCAACTACTTAGACCTATCCTCCCCTGTCCCCCCACCCAATTGCCTGTCCCCACTCCCCTCTGTTGCATGTTGATTAACTGCCGATCCGCCTCTTGCCACGCTACTGAGATTGCGGAGACCATTCTCAGTGAAAACATAGACATCGCTTTCCTAACTGAAGTTTGGCTCAACGCCCACTCCACTCCTATCCTCGACTTACTCATTCCCCCAGGTTATTTCATCATTAAGAAAGACAAGATAGATCAAATAGGAGGAGGCCTTGCCCTAATCTTTAAAGATGAACTTAACCTCTCGCTAGACCATCTACAAGACCCTTCCACCTTCGAATACCTTTGCGCCGATCTCACTATTCCTGGCTCCCCCACCATTCTGTTGCACACTATTTACCACCCCCCTGGAAACTGTATCTCCTTTACTGAAGAGATGTCTTATCTTATTATTCAAGCTTCGCTCTCCCACTCCAAGAATCTCTTCCTTGGGGATTACAACATCCACTGGAATAAAAATGAAGACCCTGATGTCATCCTATTTAAAGACGCCATGGACATCACTGACCTTACCCAACTCTGCCATTCCTCTACTCATATCAAAGGTGCCACCCTCAATGCTATTTGGCCTAGCAAAGATCTGGCCTCTCTCTCTAATATCCTTCCCGTTGACTGGTCTGATCACCACCTTATCCTCTTCACCTTGAATAGCTCCATTACTCGCCCCACCCCAACCGGCAGTCTATTCATGAAACCCACTTGCAACCTTCACCTTATTCCACCTGACGAATTGGAATCCACAATTAAAACTAGCTTACTTCTCCCCCCTCTCTCTCACAGCACCAACGACCTAACCGAACATTACAACAATTCTATTTTTGAAGCCCTCGACCAAATTGCCCCAATCAAACTCAAACAACAAAAAAAAACTCCCAAATCCTGGTTCAATGCCGAACTCAACAATGAAAGACGGGCCCTCAGGCAATCAGAACGTGCCTGGAGGAATCATTCCTCCCTCCCCCCCTAATAATCTAGCTCTCCTTAGAAATGCCAGAGCCCAATACAAAAAACACATCTTCAATGAGAAAGCCTCCTTTCTCCGGTCACAACTTGACCAGGCTAGAAACCGTCCCAGAGGACTCTTTAACATTGTTAGAAAACAAACTTCCTCTGGCCCTCCTAAAATATTGGCCTCTGTTGAAAGATGCGAAGAAATTGCCAGCTTCTTTACAAATAAAGTTAACAAGATTGAACTATCCTTCTCTTCCCCCTCTCTCACTCCAACCTCCCCTCAACCAACACACCCTCCCTAACATTCCTAATAAACCTCTGTCCTCTTTTCCCCCCATCACGATCCCTCTCAACCCCTCCCTGCTCTCCCCCAACTTGACTCCACTCTTATGGACCACCTTGCTAAAAACAATGCTTCATGGAGTGAATTTAGTCGAATATCAGAAACCACTATCATCAACATCATTTCTAAACTCAAACCATCCTCTCATTCCAAAGATCCTCTTCCCGCCCACTTGGTTCAAGAACTCAAATACATCATTGCCCCAATATGGACCAATATCATCAACTCCTCTCTTTCCACTGGCTGTGTTCCCGCCTCCCTTCAACTAGGTCAAATCTCCCCCATTCTTAAAAATACCTCTGCTGACCCTAATGACCTTAACAATTTATGCCCTATCTCTAACCTTCCCTTCCTGTCCAAAGCCCTTGAAAAATTACAATTAGATAACCATATCATCTTCTTCAATCTCTTTGACGCCTTCCAATCTGGTTTTCGAAAGGGATGCAGTACCGAAACTGCTATGCTCAATATTACAGATGACATTCATTGCTCACTAGACAAAGGTGAATCCTCAATACTAATCCTCCTTGACCTCTCAGCTGCATTTGATACTGTCCACCATCCCATCCTTCTCAACACTCTCAAAGATTGCTTCGGTTTTGAAGGCACTGCACTCAAATGGTTCTCCTCGTACCTTCAAAATAGATCACAACAAATTAAGCTCAGTCACTGCCTCTCTACACCCCAACCTGTCTCACTTGGTTTCCCACAAGGTTCTATCCTCTCCCCAACCCTATTCAATCTTTCCATGGAACCCCTCACCCTCATTCTCAAACAAGCTAAAATCAGCTACCACCTCTAAGCCGATGATACCCAACTATACTTCAAGATCAAATCCCATAATGACATCCTTCACCTCAACGATACCCTGAATAGAGTCCAATCCTGGTTCCATATTAATCATCTCAAACTGAATTCTAAAAAAACTGAAATCATCATTTTCACCCCCAAAAACAATTCCCTCCCCAATCAACTCTGGATCGATGATATCAAAGCTCTTAATTGCTCCCTCTCCACCTCTAATTCTGTCAAGTCCCTAGGCATCAGCATCAATCAGAATCTTACTCTCATCCCCCACATTAAAAATGCAGCCAAAAGTGCTCTTTTCACCCTACACCACCTCAAAAAAATTAAACCTTTTATTCCAGCTGATGACTTCAAAATCGTTGTCCAATCACTTGTCCTTTCCGGGATTGACTATGGTAACGCCACACTTGCTGGCACTCCTAAAATCCATCTGGCTCCAATTAAATCTGTTCTCAACCTGGGAGGAGGAGCTACGCTTGCAAACAAGATGGCTGCTTAGGCTCCCAGCTCCGCCTACCTCCGTCTCCTGCCAGATGATCCTGTCGATTATCCTGTTTTTACGCCCGACCTCCGCGTGGATGAACCGGTGTACATTCCGAAGATGCAATCCTGAGAATTTTTTCCCGGCTTGGTCGACGGAGTTACGTCGAGTAAAAGTTTGCGGCCTAGCCCCGCTGGAGAGCCGGGGCCTCGAGTACTGGCCCAGCCGGATTGCAGTTGAACAACATCGGCCGTGGGAATCAGGCAGGGTCCGGTCTATCGCAGCATTTGCCCGATTTTGACAGCGGTCATTTGATTGACTAACATTGAGGGAGAGGTGATGTGGCACGACTGCGGCTGCGGGCGGAGGTCCCTGTCCCATGGACCCGGTTTGCCCCCCGCCGGTGTTCGGTGAGTCGGGGTCTCCGCTCACGGTAGCGGGGTACAGATCGCTGCCACGGAGAACGATCAGTCGCCCTCCGATGCCATCCGTTCCGCTCTTGTCTGTTTCCCCGGAGAGACGGGGCTCTCTGGGAGAAGTGAATATGGTCGGTACCGAGCGAGGAGTGATGGACCGGACGGAGCGTGAGCCGTCACTGAAGAAAGTACTGGCAGCCATTGGGGCACTTCATTCGCAAGTGGATGCCCTGGTACGCAAAATGATTGCGGGCCTAATTGAGACGGGGTGTGTGAGACCGGACTCTGCTCCACTGCAAGAACTACAACTAGCTAAGATTCCCACGATGACCATTTTGACTCCGGACGAGGACCCCGTGCGACAAGAGGTGTCGAAGCCTTTGGTCAGTGCATTGGAGGATCGCGAGCCTGGCGCTTCGAACGGATTGTTAAGCCTACCATTGCTACTGACTGTGGGAGAACTAATCGGTGTTCCCTTCGCGGAGACTCCTGTTGGTAACTGTTCTCGGACTGCAACAACATCTTTTCCCTCTCTGGCAGTTACAGTACGGTTGTGGAGGAAACAGCAATGGGACTTTCTGTCAATGAGGGAGCTTTTCTGTGCGAATGGGGTTCTTAAAGACTTAACGTTTTTGATTCGTCTCGGACTGAATTTTTCTGGACTCTTTTCGCACTTTGATTCTCCTGTAGACGCGGCGGTCCTACCTGGAGGGCATGATAGATCGGAAGGGCCAAGGCTGAGATCGATTGTCTGGGTTTGATATTGTGGCCTTAATGGATGTGGGATTTGTTACTGTTGGACTCACGGGAGGTTGGGCGGTGTATTACAGCTCCCCCTGATTTGCTTTTTCCGTGTTTTCGGATAGAATCTTGTTGCTTGGTTCTGGCGGGGGAAGAGGGGACCGGGAATGGGAGCCCGTACGGAAATGTCCTCCCCCATTTTCTACTTTTAGAATTTAGTCAGTTGGGGCGACAGGCACACTGCTAGTTGGGGTTAGGCGAAAGCCATATGCAGGGGTGCAGGTTGGGGGGAGGGGTTTATTGTATTGTTTATGTTTTCGTTTTTATGTTCAAAATCCTATTCATATCCAGATATTGGGTGCCTTCCTGATGGGTTGTCCTGCTTGGTGGGTGGACGGGTCCTAGGGGTGGTTGTGTTTACAAGATTTTTACAATGTGTTGCCTTTAATTGCTGCTAGCTGGTAGCGGTCATTGTTTTGTCCACTGTTCTATCGTGCTACGCTCTCCTGCCACTCGAACTTGCCATACTCTTGATAATCCTATTCCTTGGGTGGTGGACTTGCGAACAATGTCGATTAGATTGGACTGATACTTATTGTATTTTAAACGGCCGCACGCCACTTCCAT
Organism: Lissotriton helveticus; assembly: GCF_964261635.1. Lineage (NCBI taxonomy): Eukaryota > Metazoa > Chordata > Amphibia > Caudata > Salamandridae > Lissotriton > Lissotriton helveticus. The sequence goes on from NC_136057.1 coordinate 738,045,574, forward strand.
TTTAAGATTCAGCTTCTACCTTGGGGATTATCCGTCTATTACTCGCCATATGTTTGTATAACTGTTGCTTATTCCATGATGTAAGGCACCTGCCATTGGTTTTTCTTGTTTTGTCAATAATAAAAAGATTTATAAAAAAAAAAGTGTTCTCAACCTAGCTGCCAGACTTATTTCTGACTGTAAAAGATTTGACCACCTCTCCCGAGTCCTTAAAAATCTCAATTGGCTCCCAATATAAATAAGGACGATCCACCTACAAGATTGCATGCATTACTCACAAAGCTCTTCACCAAAACACTCCCTCTTACCTTTCAATCAAATTACAAAAAGCAGGGTGCTCCAGGTCCCTGAGAAGCACTAACTCACTTGTCCTGATCCCTCCAAGACTCAAATGTAAAAAGACCCAATCCTGTGCATTCTCGGGTAATGCTCCTTCGATTTGGAACTCTCTCCCCAAAGATCTTCGCTGCAACCCCTCTTACCCTCTCTTCAAAAAAAGACTCAAAGTACTTCTTCTCAACAAATATTGGGGTACCTAATGTTACTGATTCCGACCCTGCTCACTCTTTTTTCTTTCTTGTTTCACTCCTATACCCACCCCTCTCCCTTTTCTCTTATTCTCCCTCCCCCTCTCTACACGCCCATCTCTCTTTTAAATTTCAACATTCAACGTCCCCTTAATGATTTCTCTGTTTCTTTCTCCTCATCGCTCCTTTGAATGCTATGTTTTATCCCATGTGAGTATTCTGCACATTGTTAATCTTATCTTGATATGTTTACCTACTTTGTAAAGCGCTCTGATACTCTTGGGTCCAGCAGCGCTATATAAAACCTTTTAAATAAATAAATAAATAAAACTTATTGGCCTATAATTTCTTGGGCAGGTGCGGTCCCCTTTTTTATAAATCTGTATAATTATTTCGGTGCCACAGCAAGAATCAGGGATAGGAGCTATAGCATTTACCAAAATATGGTTGTAATGAAGCCAGTTGGCTTTATCTTATCTAAATAAATCGGCCGGAATACAATCCGGGCTGGGTGCCCTTCCGGTTTGGATTGCATCCTGGGCAATTTCAACTTCCCTGATCTCAGAAGACAGCGTCATCTCTGGGACTAGTTCAGAATTTGTACTGGAGTTGTCTGACGGGGCAGCGAATTGTACCTGATAATAAGAAACCCACTGTTCTGGTGGACGTTATTAACCTGGGTTTGCATAATTTCACCACTTCCCCATTTTACTGTCTGCCAGAATTTCTGCATATTTTTCGCAGTACTTGTCTGCAATAGTTAATTCCATCTTAATTCATCAAACTCTTTTTTTGCTACATATTGGGCTTTTTTATACGCAGTCTGTGCAGTTCTAACCTCCTCTTTTGTTTTCCTCCTTATAGCCTGAGACAAATCCCTATATGCAGCTCTGCAATCCTTATTGTACCACTTAGCTGATTTTTTGGGAACTTGGCTGCTAGGTTTTTTAATCTTAATGAAGAAACTTTTGAGCTTAGCAAAAAGCTCTTCATGCGCGTTTACGTTCACATTATTGCTATCTGCCGAGGGGGCGAATTACATCTGCAGTCACTATCGCAGTCTGCTCTGCCTGGTTATCCAAACCCTTTATCTGTAGAGTTAGCAATAAGGGGTTATGGTCACTCTAAATTCTCGATTGTATTGCCTTATCGATAAGTCGGGTCCATAGCTCCACGTTAATAAGAAAATAGTCAATGCGACTACTTCTTAACCATTGTTGTAAGTGTGCTGGCCCCCGCTATCAGATACAGTCCTTCCATTTGCAGCCCTAATGCCTTGCTCCAGACACAGGATTTTTAACTCAAGTGCAGCCTCTGTCCATTTTTTTTTATCGGGGGTAAAGTTAGCGATGGAATACTCCAAAGGGAGTCCTCTTCACTACTGAGGCCACCATCTTCATAATCTAGGGGCTCGAAAGTACATTTAAAGTCACCTGCGATAACTATATGATTATTTCCCTAGAGTTCATAATAGGGGTATCTAGTAAGGAGATAGTATTTGAGAATTTTCCACCCACCATCCCTCTTGCTTAGACATTGATCACCATGATATCTAAGTCATATTGTGATCGTAGTATGATACCCAGGATATCAAGGCTATCTGTTGTTATCTCTTCCACCCTGTATCCTGGGTGTTGCCCTACCCAGATAGTAAGTCCCCCCGAAGGTCTCCCCTTTTGACTAGCAATAGCGGGATTTGCAAAGTTCAGGAATCTAGGTCGAAAAATAGGATTCTATGTCCAAGTTTCCTGGAAAACCCAGATATCATGGCCCTCTATGAAGGATGACCAATCTGAGGATACAATCTTGGAATGTAAACCAGCAATGTTCCATGATGCAATAGCTAATAAATGGCTTACTGGATCACCGCTAGGGGAATCAGTGCCCTGCTTAGTAAAAAGGTTGCTCAGTTCCATCCCCTTTGCTTCAGTCGCCCCTAGCGATAACTGAGAGGATGGTGACACTAAACAATCATCATTAGGCTGTGTGTTAGGCCGATTTTTATCACACTGTTTCAAATCATTTCCCAAAATATTCCTAATATCTACTTTAAGTGTCATATTTTGAGACCCCTGGAGGCTGTTAGATAACAATAAAGTATCACCATTGGTAAGGACCGGAAAAGACTGATTCCCTTCACTCTCTGATTGTGTTGGTGTTACTGCCTATCGACCATCCCCAGTAAACAAAGGTGTTAAAGATTGACTTATACTGCTCTCAGTGTTGTTCAGTTACGTATAGTCAGTCGCAGGCTTCTAAGTCAGAGAGGGGGGCAAATCTATTTTCACATCTTAGATTGAATGCCCTCGGTAATCCTCTTGAGGCTGCCCAGGTCTGTCTCTCCAACATCAAACGGTGTTGATGGATCTCTGGTAGTTGTTGGAGGGGCGGTCTATTAAAATTTAAAAAACAGTGGTAGCACCATAATATTATTAGGATTCCTGTATAGATTGGTGCCCAAGATATCCAGAAGAAATTTGACAATAAAACCATTATTAAAATATAAGACCACACAGTCTCCCCCTTTTCTTTTCTTGTATGCCCTATCCAAGTTACTCTTCTAGCCATGGTCAATTGACTTTGTATGTTCCCATCCCACACCACTGCCCCCCTCAGCTTTTGGTCCAGCCAATGCATAGATTTAGTCATTAGTTGATCTGTTGATTCAGCCTGACCCTCCCGCAATGATGGCACATTTCCCATTACCACCACCAGGGGAGTAGCCGCAGGTGGCAGATGGAGAGTTGAAGTCTGAGTACCAGTCTTTGGTGTGCGTCTGATTGATCTTTCATACTTCCTGTTAACACATGAACTTCCCTGCCTCAAAGATATTATATTCTGCTTAGTGGTAACACAGTCAGTATTGGCCAATGATAATTTATTTACATCAGTCACTTTATTTTGTTTTTTAGCATTGGTTGGACTCGTGAAAATGTGGGCATATTCGCCAGATGTATCAGCTATATTATTAGTTTCATTCATGGATTTGGCTAGATTGATGTTTGAGGGGAATGCCTTGGTTTGGGGTACAGACTTCGCCCTTGTAGTTATAGATGGTTTCTCAATGAGTGCCCGTTTACTTGTCTCTTGGGTAGTGGTACCAGTGGTCTGGGCATTTTCATTAGACAGTAAAGAGTGCCTGATTTTGATTAGTAATGCCTCTGTAGAACAAAAGTTTAACTTAGCCTGTGATTCAATACCATTTACCCTTTCTTCAATCTGGACCAGTCTTGATATAATGGGGTTTAACATAATAGAGACCAGGTTTCCAACCTTTGCCACAGGACTTCATCTGTGGCCAGGCAGGATGCTTGGGGAGTGTCAGTATTGGATATTTTTGCGAAACTTTGGACTCTTGATCCATGGTCTGCTATGTCATCTCTCCCTCTTCTAGACTGCGTTGCAAATTTTGCAGGTTTAGGTCTCTGCGGGCCAACACCCTGTTCCTCTTCACAACGGGGTCAGGAGTTAGTCCCAAGCACAAGGTTTTTGACAAACTCCTGATGCCCTAGTTGCAGCTCTTTGAATGGTGCGGGTTAGCTCTACTTCGGGCACATACTCACAAGATGTCGGGCCAGTGAGTATTTATGAGACTGACTTCAGAGGCTACATCTAATGCCATTACGCGCACTTGATCAGTGGTGAGTCTGCAGTCCTGGGTGGAAAGGAGAGCCATGCCCCCCAACGAAGATCTTCTATTAGAGGAATGCTCTCAAGATAGAAGTTGTTCCATCCTTACTATCTCGTGTTCAAGTACAGAGGTAACCCTAGTCAAAAATTGATCAAGTGTCCCCACGATACTCCCACCCGGCTGCACGCTCTTCCCCTTCCCTTCTCGCTTGTTCATCTTAGTGTTATCTCACTAGGTCAGGTATGTAGCAAATATAGGGACAATGCTAGTGGCTTAAGTATCTTGGAGCTGATATATGAAATAAGGGAACCATCCACTGTACCTTCTTGTGGTGCAGGTCTCAGGGGAGGGGGCCCAGCCCAGTCTCCTCCGGTCTCTGACGGGCGCAGATGGGCCAGCCCTTGGCAGGGCTTTGCCCGCGCAGCAGGAGCCCGCGCCGCCCTTTAAGCACCTCCTGGCGCTTCCAAGTGACGCTGATGATCGTGCACCACACCGGGAATGCTGGGGATTGTAGTTTTGTCCTCTGAGTAGCCTGTGACAGCGGTGGCGAGAACACTGCTGCGTTGCGGTCTCTCCTGGACCGTGAAGGCGGCTAGGAAACAGGCAGCGTATGGCGTGAAGTGATACATTTAATCAGTCCTTTTTCTCTACCATAGACAGAAGCAGCCACTGCAGGCCAACCCCACACAGCACACAGCAAAGGGGAAGTACTCCTCCTTCCAGCTCTTCAGCTCTTCTTCTTGGTAGGGTCCTCTTGCTCCTTGAAGTAATCTGAAGTCCTGGGGTTTTAGATGTAATACTTTTTTTTAATGATTATTTATTTATTCAGGTCAGCAGAAGACTAACAATACAAATTTGCACAACTTTGATACCAATAATCCACAATTGACTGTATGCAATGACATTTCACTGATTGACATGATCATCTGCACCGTGATCTTTTTTCCAGGTGTATTTCACAGCTGAAACTTTGAGCCTGCACCCAACGAGTGCCATGATTCCCGGGCTAGCAAGCACCACACTCCACCACCCCCGATCTTCACATTGCCTCCCGCCACATCTGGTACATAGAAACCTCACATTTGAATATTACTAACCTACTGCATTATACAATCAGACAGCATTTTGTGTAGAGCTAATGTATTGCACAAACGGTTCCCAAAAATCCCTAGGTCTGGAGGCCTGTGGCAGTTCTTCGGCGTATGTCTCAAATGTCTCTTTGCAATATGTCATATCAGCGACCCAATTTTGGTACTTCGGCGGGTGCTTGCTCCCCCAACGTAGGGGTCTCTTGGCTAGCAATAGTGCCACAGCTAGGAATTTACGCCTCCGGGCCAGCCGGAGCTTGTACATGTCCAACAGGCAAACCCGGTGTAATACTTATACCCCAAAATGACTTTGTGCTTTTTGTGGCAAGGGTCTCCGAATCCAGTCCAAACCAGTCCTGTCCTCCCAGGTGCAGTGTGACCACAGGGGCCGGAGACAGCATTGTGCAAAAGGAGACACAGCCTATACAGGTGTAAGCAAAACTCCTCCCACCACTCTAAATGCAGACCAGTTCTATTCAGCCCAGCGATGAGTTACCTAGGCAAGGCAATGCACACCTCAAACCCCCCCCCCCCAGTGACTATCTAGAGTTAATGCACATCTCTGTTCCTGTCACTCACACACCAGACGCTGAATACACAAACAGCCAGAGGCACACAGAATGGTGAAGTAAGAAAATGCTGATTTTCTAAAAGTGGCATTCTCAAACACAGGATTTAAAAACCACCTTCACCAAAAGGTGCGTTAATATATTTTGAGTTCAGAGTCTAAACTTCATTTTTCCATCTTGTCCCTTTTGCCAGTTACACATGTAAAATTTTTACAGTGGAACCCCAATGGTAAACCTCTGGGATAGATAGCCTGTCAATAGTGAAAAACGAATTGCACAGTATTTCACTATCAGGACATCACACACACTAGTACATGTCCTAACTTTCACATACACTGCACCCTGTCCATGGGGGTACCTTGGGCCTACCTTAGGGTTGCCTTACATGTAAGGAAAGGGAAGCTTTGGGCCTGGCAAGTGGGTGCACTTGTCAGGACAACATGGCAGTTTACAACTGTGCGCGCAGACACTACAGTGTTAGGTCTGAGAGACAATAACAGGGCTACTCATGTGGGATGGCACAACCAGTGCTGCAATCCCACTAGTAGCATTTGCTTTACAGGCCCTGGCACATACTATGCACTTTGCTAGGGACTTGCCAGTAAATCAAATATGCCAATCATGGATAACTAATCATTGGGTGAGAAGCGCGCTTTACAAATGCTATGATTGATTGATTGATTGTCACAATTTATACAGAGCATATTCATTTTAGCACCGATCAGCAGTGGCAAAGTGCCTGGAATCCTATAGCCAATAAAAACAGGGTAAAAAAAATGGGAGGCAAAAGGCAATAGGACTAATAAAACCTTTCACATTCCAAGAATGAAAAAAGGCAATTAAAAATAGAAAACTACACAACCATTAGTAACCAAAAGGAAGGAAAGAGAGTAGAATATAGAATATACAGAACACGGAAAAAAGAAGGGAAAATAGACAGGGAAAGGAAAAAAGGAAACAGCAAGAACTGACAGGACATGCCAAACGGGCAACTGTAATACATACCGTTTAGGAGAAAAACAGGGGAAAAAAAGACAAGGAGTGAAGATAAACAGGTGAGATGGCACAACCAATATGGGAGAAAGTATCACATTGAGAGGCCAAGCATGACAAATAGGGAAACAGACAGCAAGAAATCCAAATAATCTGCAGAGGAATAAAAGCAGAAGAAGAACTCCAAACAAGTGAAAAAACAAGCATCAAAGTACAACCTGTAATGGAAGCAAACATGCTTAAACCTGGCACAACAAACAATTGCATGAAAGTCAAGTTAAAGAGCAAAGGCCATGATTCTCCATCGATGTCGTAGAGTGAGAGTGAATTAATTTTTTGAGATCTGCAGGATCGTTGAGCAGGTCTTAGCTCAAGGAAGTTTTTTCACCCCATAGTCATTGCTGTGGAAACATCTTGGGAAATGAATAATTTTGCACCAGACCAAACAAGATGCTTTTTAATCTTAGCTGCATTTAATACTTGCAGAAGGTCAATGAATTTCAAAAAGAGAAGGATTGCTCCACAAGGTTTTAATGGAGCCAATAGTGAAGACAAACGAGGTCCCAATCTGTGCGCTAGCTGGATATTTAAATTACTAGATGCAGGAAGATCTAGATGATTTGGAAAAAATTAGGTAAATAAGCAACCGGATCATTCCATTTAAGAATTTAAGGAAGACCATATAGAGGAAAGTTATTATGTCTGTTCCTATTTTCAAAGGTCCTCAGCTAACGTTTTAATCAGTAAAATATCTTTCTCTAGAGTCGCGATTTTTACAGATGTATCCTGGATGTCGCTAATGTGCTGCTCCACCAAGGACAGATGGGATTATATAGGCGATCACTTATTGTCCAGAACTTGTAAGCTGGTGTTAGTTTCTTCAACAAACGGTCATAAAGCACGTATTTCCTCTAGGACAGTGTACAAAGATATAGGAGAAAGAGGTTTAGGTTGAGAAGGAGGGCCTTGCCTAAGGCATTTTCTGGCAGAAGATATTTCTTGTGTCATGGAAGATGACAAGGACAGGGCCACAGACCGAGAGGAGGTGGTTTGAGCCATAGTGTCGGCAGAATGTTCACAATCCATTGAGGGCACAGTAGAAGAGTATTCAGAAACAGACACACTAGCAGTGCGGCTTTTACTTGAGTGCAAAAGAGTTTTACTTCTGCCCATAAGTGAATTTAAGTAAAATGGCATATAAGTAACCACAGGCAAATAGTCAGAGCCCTCCCTAACTCGCTGCTCCTGATGAAAGAAAGCAGCTAGCCAACAAATTGATGGCACACATGTAGGAAAAGTCCGGAAGCCCTTGAAGGAAGATAGGGGATGCCCAATAGTGTAAAAAAAAGATAATACCTTGTTCAGAGCCATGCTCTGAGGGGAAACCTCAGCGCATGAAGAAAACAAAATAGCGTCCGGAAGACAATTATGGAGCTCATGAGACAGCAAAGTACTCCAAATACAGAAACAAGAATATGGCTTTCCCTGCAGGAGATGTTCCGCTGTACTTAATTGCCCATTTCCATTGTGTCAAGTAAGCAGGAACCGCATAAAACAAAGCAGCAGTCATGACGTGATACGGAGCTCCTACGGAGCTCCGTATCTAGGCGGCCATCTTAGGCGGCGCTGCGCGTGCTCCTCCCCAATGGAGGTTTATGAAATAGGCAGTGATAAGTTGGCAATAGTGTTATTGAAATGTCAGTTGTCTCCTTGTGTTTTTAGTTTGTTTATATCGTTTTATATTCTATGGGCAGACAGGCACGTGGGCCAATGTCGCAGTCAAGGTAGAAGTTGACAAGTGCAACAAGTACCATTAGAAGTTTTGTGGAAGGAATAAAGAAGAGGTCAGTTGGTAGGTGATGACCACATTGTATTTTCTATATGGATGTTTGATCTAGCGTCTGTGTGTTTGATTCAGTGTTTTATGTTATTAATATCTGTTTTTCCCATCAATGATTAATTGTTTTAAGGCCCTAAGCACAGTTAAGAATTGTTTCTTGTTTCCCATGACATGGAGATTAGGGCTGCCAACTGGCCGGTTTCATACCTGCAAGAGCAGTATTTTAATGTCCCTGCAGATATAACAATTAGAAAAATTATCTAAAGATGGTAATTTTAACCCGTATCATTATGTACCTTAAACTGTAAATGTTAGAAGACTAAAATATGTTCTGCAGCTTCCCAATGACCATCGCTAATAAATAAAGAAAAGAAAGATAGAAATGCTGTAGGAAGTTATGTAATTACCTACAGCAGCGGTCTGGGAGGTTTGCTACTGTTTGGAAGTGGCGAAGGAAGATACCGTGGTAATCTTCATGTAAGGCAGTGGAGAGGCAAGGGAGCATCAATCTGTAAAGAGAGTCATGTTTTGCATTAGCAGGTGCAAAAGGTGAGCTAAGATGTAGTTTTGCAAGAACATTGATGACACAGGATGGTAACCATAGGCATCAGGTAGACGAATTTATGTTCATGCTGCGCATTGTTGAACATACAAAGACAGTTGATGATAGAGTTATTTTTTTATGGATGTCCATAGTCAAAAGTTGTGTCTGATGGCTGCAGTATGTGTACAAGTTACTATTAAAAGATTTGGATTCTCTTAGTCCTATAAACAGGAAGTTGCAGACATTTAACCAAATTCTGCGATTTGGCAAAAAGGTTTATTTCTTGGCAGAATAGTTGATGGCTACTTAAGGTATCAGCCTTTGCCCATTTCTACTCCTTTCAGGATGTTCTTTCTAGGTCTAAGCAGCATACACAGATGTATAAACAAGTCCAGCATTTCGGTATGAGGTCAATAACTTTGTAAATCTTGTTAATAGTGACCACATGCCCTGCTTTAAGTTGATTGTTGGACGTGGAAATGCTGCTGATGATTTTCTCAAAACTGCACCATTAACGTTTCTTATTACTGTTTGCCAGCAAGTTCCTGCTTCCATTACCCACATTTTGAAAACCCAGCTGCAGTTTTATAGTTGTATGAGCTGAACTATGGGAGCTTCATTTAGAGGTAGCTATGTGTAGCAGTTGCTGCGGCTGCATTGATGATTGCAACCAGCTGTGTTTTGCTATTTGCAAATTTTAACTCATTTAATTAAAATCATCCCCTTCTGCTAATATTAGTAGCTAATACGTGTTTTCTTTTTCTCAATTACTGCCTATTTGCCATTTTACAGTCTCGTTTGTCCACAAGTACCTAGCTACTGAGGTGAAAGATAATGTAATGTCACTACTTATGATGGTAGTTGGTTCAACAGACATGCAATATCAGTCTGCAATCTCTGTATAATTATCATTTCCTCAAAGAGACATATATAAGTAAAAATGTCATGACTGTATCAACCAGTGCATAATTTTCCGGTTTTACCTTGTTGGACATTATCGTGCCTCACATAAGAGTGGGGATATTATTTACACGAAAGACAGAGTTGTGAGTTACAGCACCTCTTGCCATCCGGAGGCAGAGAAGCATTGCAATGCGATTTGATTTTCTTTTTTATTTCAAATAGCTTTTTTGACATTTGTTTTCACAAAGAATGCTAACCTTATCTTAGCTCAGGACCATCTGAAGGACTTTTGGGGCCCTGGACAAGGCATATTTTGGGGACTCTGTTCAGGTCAAAATTTTATATATAAAAGTTTTGATTTTAAGCCAACACAGCAGCGTGGTCAAAAGGGTGTGCTAGATAGATTTTGGAGGTCACGGTAAGAGGTAGAGCTACAGAGACACAGAGGGGCATATTACCAACGATTAGCGATATTTATCGCTAACTATGCTTAGCAACGAATTTTTTAACGCTAAGCATCGCCGGAAATTATCGCAGAGATAACTTGCTATTAGCAAGGTTTATCTCAGAAGTGATAAAAATCCTCAAGCTAACTGTCAAATGAGAGATTATCGCTGGAAAACCAACGATAATCTCTCGAAGTTTGGCGTTAGCTTGATGATAGGGGCTCACAAACTTAGCCATGACATCCACCTTCCATAGGATATCATGGCTAAATCAGGAAAGTACCAGGTGTAAAAAAAGCAGTGCTAACCATGGTTAGTGCGGCTTTTTTTTTATCACTAACAGGGTTAGCGAAATCCTTGATAATAGGAGAAATGTCGCTTAACAACATTTCTCCTATTATTTTTCTCTGGAACGCCCCCTTTGCATCTCATTAGAGATGCAAGGGGAAGCGTAGAGAAAAAGGGTGCTAACATGCGAATTTGCGTGCTAGCACCCTGTTGCTGATAGGGAGATAATTTTATGTCCGCTTTCTTGGCTTTTAAAGCCAAAAAAGCAGAGATAAATCCCTTGATAATATGCCCCTGAGTGTTATAGAGAAAAGTGGGGTCGAGCCAGAGAGGGAGAGAGAGGTGTGTTGAGAGTGAGGTGCATTGAGAGAGAAGGAGAAAGATGAAATAGAGTTGAGACAGAGAGAGAGAGTATGAACATTGAGATGTAGATATAAGCAGTGAGGAGCACGTTAAAGTGAAAGGAGTGAGGTAGAAGAGGAGAAGTGAAGTTAAGTGAGAGAACTGATAAAGAAAAATAGTTGAGGCCCAGAAAGAGAGGTAGTCAGTGAGTGAGGTAGATGTAGAATAAAGGTAGAGAGCAGTGTTAGTATTGTGATTAGTGAGGTAGAGAGAGATGAATTATAACAAGATAGAAAAAGAGAACTAGAGGGGAAGTAGATAAAATTGAGGTAGCAAGAGGGGAGGTATAAAGATAGGTGAAATAGTGAGAGGTGAAACAAAGATTAAGTTAGAGAAGTGCAAAAATACTCTGCTGCGCTACGAGGAGCTCCGCAAGTAGTGGAGTGCGTTAGATGAATGCCGTTCACTGTGATATTCAGTGGCAGGTGCTTGTCCGCACTGTGCAATCATCGTGAACAGTAACATGCACAACGCAAGCAGGCGTTGCTTCCTTTCTGCCGCTCAAGTAGAATTTTACTCGCGCAACAGCTTTCTGAACGTGAACGGACGGTTTCTCAACATGAGCGGTCCCGAGCGTACGTGACCACTCACAATGAGAAATCTGACTGCCCGCGTTGAGAAATCTCACTGGGAGGTTGATTTTCCACACTCGCACTCACCAACTTGATGATGACAATCTCGAACGAGGAAAAATCTCGCCGGGAGGTAGATTTTCCTTGCTTGCGCTCGCCAATTTGATGTTGATAAGTTTTATTTGTGCCACATGAATATGCGGTGTCCACCAAAGAAAATGGAAAAATGAAAAGAATGAAATGGAAACATGGACTCCGGTTAACTGGTGCTGCTTTTTTTATTGACAATTCACCGCCATGACAAGTTTCGGCCTGTACAGGCCTTGATCAAATGACGCCGTTGCGGTAGGAATACCAATATTTAAAGTGACGAGTGCATAAACACGTGATAATAGACAGCAAAAACAGACTGATGTAAACTGATATCACTGGATTAATACATTTTGGTTACATTAAAAACAATCAGTAATTATTATTATATTTATATACATGTTTAAAAATAAAGCAGTCAATAATACTTTTCATAGTACACCTATGTACCTCAAATTGTAAACTAAAATACATACATCAAAAAAATGGGTCACCCTATCTATGTATCAAGTATATCGGTTTACTAATTACCATAAGTGGTAGCAAGAAATTTACAACACATGCAGATCCTTGTTTGTTTATTTAATGACTACCACCTTATCAAAACTGAAGTTTAAATTATTGTTACCCTATTTACGTTGTATAGCCCCTGTGGGCCTAATGCTGATGTGTACCTATTGTTGCCGTATGTTTAAAGTGCTGTGATGCAAAACAGTGCAATGTGTCCCTTAATAAATGAAAAGATCTATAATAGTGAAACATACTAATGTATTAACATATAGGAGCTAGCAGCATGCATTTTGAATACTATTCTTAACTAATGGCATCCCCATGTGGACTATTGTCCTAATAGAATTAACCCGCTGATATAAATTATCCTAGGTAATATCAACCATGGGATATACTAAAGGATTTGGATGGCATGTGAGCTTCCTGGTTTTTAACATCAACGTTCTCTTTTGATATGTTGGTGCAGGACAACATTTGTGGGCAAGATTGGGGTCTGATGTAATTACAGGCAGGTATAGAGATTTTTGTATCAAGCTCAATAATATACTGTGTTTTCAATTTTCTCAGGGTAGTCTCCCAGTTTCCCCCTCGCCTTGAGCTAACAATTGAGTCTAACGAATAATATCTAAAGTGTTCTAGATTGTTATTGTGGATTTCTTTAAAAAGGCAAACAGGGGGGAAATTCTTTACCATGAAACCATTACAATGCGGTATGGTTACATCGTGGTTTTAACAACGCAAATAGTTACATCGACTTGCACTGGAGGGTGCTCTAGACTAAGAAATAGTGTGAACTACTATTAAAACACCTTCCCTACTGTATGTAGACTGGAGTTGGAATAGTAATTCACACTATTCCTAAGTTCAGCGCCCTACAGCACAAGACGATGTAACAACTTGCGTTGCAAAACTGCGATGTAACATACCGCGTTGTGATGGTACGCGTTGTATCATCATACATCCGCAACACGGTAGGTTGGATGAATGTTAGTGATTTCCCTTAAATGTTGAAGTATTCGTTTCTCGGCCTGCAGTTTGGTACTGCTCACATAAAGCAGTCCACATGAGCACTCCAACACATAAACTACAAAATCCATTTTAAATGTTTAAACATTTTTGATTGTATTGGGTCTGTCCTGGAACAGGTTTGAGCATGTTGTTTTATTTACCCCAAATTTAAATGCACAACAGGTATTACATTTAACAAACTATAAAGTTCCTAGGGCAACTCCAATATATGTTTACAAAATTATCATGAAAGTGGGTTCAAGAGAGGAGACCGTCATTCAATGTACAAAAATATGTTTTATTAAATATTTTCTACATAAATTATACCATATTTAACTTATTGTAACAAAGAAATCACTATATCATTCTACATGCATACTGCACTCATTCATATACCGATACACACAGATCACACATATAATTGAGTTCTTTGAAACATTCTATACATTTGATTTGTAAGAATTGTAAGTGGGTGGTGGTACAGTATCCCAATGTTAATCACAATTTATATATTTAGTCGAGGAATGCCCAAAAAGAGATGAGGGATATTTCTCGGGGAGTATAAGTTGCCTGAGGTGGATAAAGAGCGTTCTCAATGGCGGGCTTTTACTTTTTATGCCGATCCCATTAAGTGATGCTCTCGGCATTCGGACCCCGTGCGGACCCTATGACGAAACACAGAAGCACGAGCTGATGCAGTAGTGTTTCTCACAAGAAGGATTGTCCTCCTCTGTGCAGAATGCAACTTTAGAATCTGGGTACACAGCTCGTTGCCTCCCACTAATATTCGTTTATCCAGGTTGCATATAGAAATCCTTTTACAAAATGACACCATTTCACCATTTAGGAGCAACATTCTAGCTCCATGGACTATATATGCTTAGGATCCCATTTGCATCACTTAACGGGATCTGCATATGAAGTGACAGCCCGCCATTGAGAACGCTCTTTATCCACCTCAGGCGACTTATCCTCACCCGAGAAATATTTGGGAAGTGGCATTCCTGAAGAAGGTAGACTACTGGCAAAACGCGTGTAGATGAATTACTGCCACATCTCTTTTTGGTGCATTCCTCGTCTGAATATATAAATTGTGATTAACATTGGGATACAGTATGACCACCCACTTACAATTCTTACAAATCAAATGTATAGAATGTTTCAAAGAACTCTATCATATGTGTGATCTGTATGTATGGGTATATGAATGAGTGTGGTATGCATGTAGAATGATATAGTGATTTCTCTGTTACAATAAGTTAAATATGGTATAATTGATGTAGAAAATATTTAATAAAACATATTTTTGTATTTTTGTACATCGAGTGACGGTCTCCTCTCTTGAAACCACTTTCATGATGAATTTTTAAACATATATTGAAGTTGCCCTAGGAACTTTACAGTATGTATTTCTAGGTGAACTTCACTTTAGTAGCAGGGGGCCTCTAATCTTTTCAATTAATACATTTAACAAATCCTTTTTTATGGGTCAGCCAATTGCCAGTTGTCAAAACTTCCGGGCTGCTTCTTACTAAAGCATTACTCTTGAAAATAGCTTTCCTGAAGGTAATGGCCGGACTTTTGGGCAGAAGAGAACCACTTAGTATAAGTGGCCAGTTCTTTTTGTTTATGTTTCTTAATCTGCCTTCTTGTTTGTTGTAAGTAAAGATTAATCTAGTGTCTTGTTCTCCTTTTTGTTCCTGCCCAGCTACACTAGTGTCTTCCCTCTTTTCTTTGATCTTAAACAACAAATCTGGTCTACTTAAAATTAGTGCCGTAAGGAATGCTGTGTATCAAGTGCTTTAAATGGAAACTGGTAGCGTGTAGAACTATTATGCCTGTCGTCTCCTTGCGATGTAGCCTAGTTTCTAGTCTCATGTTGGCAATGTAAACCTGTACATCGAGAAAATAGAACAATTCTGCACTTATGTATGCCGTAAAATTCAGATTAATGTCATTAACATTAATTTTGGATACAAATTTAGTGCACTGTCTTTGGATCCTCTCCATATTATGAAAAGGTCGTCTATATATCTCAACTATACAATAACATGTTTATCTATAGTTTCCTTATAGTTTGCCATGCGGACAAGCTCCTCCCACCAGTCCATGTTGAGACAAACATGGCTGCGGGAAAAGCCAGCCCCCGTGGCAACTCCCTGAACTTTCTGAAAAATCTGATTCTGGAACATAAAATGATTATTTTCTAGGTAGAATGATGTCATACTAACCAACATTTTATTGTGTTGAAATAACCATATTCGTCTGGTGTCCAGAAAATGCTCCAGGGCTCTAATGCCATCTTTTTGGTTAATGCTTGAAAAAAGCGTTGTAACATCCAATGACATTAAAAGATAATCTTCTTTCCATGGACAGTGTGAATATGTCTGAGGAAATCGCTGGTATCCTGGATGTATGATGGTAATCCTCGATTATGTACTTGTAGGAAATGGACAATATAGCGGGGTGTGTTTTCCAAGAACATTTTACGTCCCGGAATTAATAGCCTACCTGGTGGCTTCGTAGGATTTATTTGGATTTTTGGGATAAAATAAATCACTGGCGTAACTGGAAATTCCTTCTTGAGGAATTTATATTAATCTGAGCTAAGGGGGCCTGCACTTTTCCATTCTAATAACTCTGAATTATATATTCATTGTGTATGGCACACGTTGTTTGGATGTTACTTCTCTTGTACCAGTCTCTGTCATTCAGTTGTTTGATGGCTTCCCTCATGGAATTTGCTTTGGGCCAGATTACAATGTAGCCCCCCTTGTCGGAATTCTGAATAACAATTTGATTGTTGCCTTGTAATTTATCTACCAACTGACTGTATTTGTAATCCTAGTAGTTATATCTTTTGCACGCTCTTTGAGCTTGATGGTTTAATTTTTTTAATTCAGATATTAAGGGGCCGATTCCGATTTGGGAAAGAAAACCGTCGTACGATTCGTATTTGTAGCCGTTTCCATACGATTCGTACAAAGCCGTCCGAATTGCGTAGTACGATCCGTTTACAAAGATTCCGTCCGAATGTTTACAAACCGTATGAAAAACTAGCGAAGAACCGTACGATATGGACTCGACTAGTGAACCGTACGATTTGTAAACATGCTGTTCGACCCAACAAGTACGATCCAGACCGGAGACCGAGTACGCGATTTGCACGGGTAAACGTAGTCGGGAATGAAGCATGATTCGTATGGAACACATCGCGTATGAGCGAGCCGCACCAACAAATACAAACCGCACAGCCCTTAATAAAGCGTATGCGAACCCCCCTGAAAACGTCCCGTATAAGCCTGCCGCACCAACAAATACAAACCGCACACCCCTTAGTAAAGCGTACGTGAACCCCCGAAAATGTCCTGTATGAGCCTGCCGCACCAACAAATACGAACCGCACACCCCTTAATAAAGCGTACGCGAACCCCCGAAAAATGTCCCGTATGAGCCTGCCGCACCAACAAATACGAACCGCACACCCCAATTAAAGCGTACACGAACTCCCGGAAAACATCCCGTATGAGCCAGCCGCATCAACAAATATGAACCGCACACCCCAATTAAAGCGTAAGCGATCCCCCGGAAACGTCCCGTATGGGCCAGCCGCAACAACAAATACGAACCGTACACCCCCCCCAATAAAGCGCACGCGAACCTCGAAACCAGCACAAGGAAGGTGCAAACGAGTCGCACAACACCACAAAACATGTCTCCTGTGTACACACCATTGAAAAACAATGTCCTGGCCACATCCAAACAGGCAAACAGAGGGCCCAAGTCACACCCATCCCTTATAACACACCCACCAAAATTTCAAAATAAGCCACACCCACAAATGGACCAATAAAAGGACCCACACATACAACCCATCATCCTTTGCAACATACCTATTTGCTCAAAGACACTGACAGCACACCAACAACTGCACCCATACACCTTCACACATATACCCCATCACATTCAGACCCACACCACCCCTTCACAATCAGACCCACACACCCTCATCCATACACACCATCACCCCCCAATCACATACACCCCACACCATGACCACACCAAAGAATCCAAAGTTCACTAACCCGGAGATGGAGATCCTTACAGATGAAGTCATCAGAGTTGAGCCACAGCTGTTTGGCGCATTGGTCAGACAGACCAGCAGAGCTGACAAAACACACCTGTGGGAGAGGATCATCAATAGGGTCAATGCTGTTGCACCCATCAGGTGCACCAGGAGGGATTTCCAGGCCAGGTGGTACAATCTGCAGAGGATGGTCAAACGCAAGATGGACGAGGACTATGCCCAGAGCCAGCAGACCGGAGGTGGTGGTCCCCGCAGACCAGTACAGTACCATCCCTGGGAGGAGAAGGTCATGGCCTTGCTACCACCGGTGGGAGTACATGGCATTTCAGGAGTCGTGGAGCCTGGTGAGCATACCAACAACTCATGTTACTTGGGTGGACTCCCAGCAGTGCCCAGACAGTATGGGGGTGGGTGGACATGACGTCCATCAGTGCCCAGACAGTTTGGGATTGGTGGATATGACACCCAGCAGTGCCCAGACAGTATGGAGGTGGGTGGATATGACACCCAGCAGTGCCCAACAGTATGGGGGTGGTTGGATATGACACCCAGCAGTGCTCAGACAGTATGGGGGTGGGTGCAGAGGACTCCCAGCATAGGCCTACAGTATGAGGGTGGGTGCAGAGGACTCCCAGCAGTGGCCAGACAGTATGGGGGTGGGTGGATATGACACCCAGCAGTGCCCAGACAGTATGGAGGTGGGTGCAGAGGACTCCCAGCAGTGGCCAGACAGTATGGGGTGGGTGCAGAGGACTCCCAGCCTAGGCCTACAGTATGGGGGTGGGTGCAGAGGACTCCCAGAAGTGCCCAGATAGTATGGGGGTGGGTGCAGAGGACTCCCAGCAGTGCCCAGACAGTATGGGGTGGGTGCAGAGGACTCCCAGCATTGGCCTACAGTATGGGGGTGGGTGCAGAGGACTCCCAGCAGTTGCCAGACAGTATGGGGGTGGGTGGATATGACACCCAGCAGTGCCCAGACAGTATGGGGGTGGGTGCAGAGGACCCCCAGCAATGGCCAGACAGTATGGGGTTGGGTGCAAGGGGAGTGCCAGAAGGCTGCGAGGTGGAGGGTGAGAGGGTGCAAGGTGTCGGGTAGGAGGGTGCACTCATCCTATATGGCCTAGGTACACACCCATGCACCATGCTCAATGCACAGGGAGTGTGAAAGTCCTGACGAGATAGCTGACACTGGGCCCTGGTGTAGGCAGCACAAGGCCCTCCTGTGACCAGTGCAAACACCAACACCAGGACAAGGTCAGATATCCTGCACAGGAACTCACAACCACTATCATGGCAGCATGCCTCATGGGGGGACAGCCACACCACGAGGGAAGCCCACTTGCAAATCAGACTCAAACTACCAGCATGGCCTGTCACACACACCCCTTACAGAAACATAGCCTCTGGGGACAGGCAATGGAGTGCATCACTGTCACAATCGTCATGTAACACAACAAGCCAAATACTGATCTGATGATGCATCCAACCAAGAAAATGCCCAGTGCTGAATCACGAGTCCCTTGTGCCCTCACACAATGCTCATGCTACAGCTTTGTGACGCTGTGGATGCACTTAAGTTGCACCATGGACCTGGGTATTGACAAGGTGATGCATCTGGGAGAAGTGCCACGTTCCAAAGCCCTGTGCCAGAAGTAGGTGTACTGGTCCAGAGGGTTTGGCAGTTGGTGGCCGTCACGGCACAGCAAAACCTCTCAAAAGTTGCTGAGTGAAATCAGAAAGATTCCACTCAGTCACTTTCATAAACATGCTGCATTTAAACCCTGTGCATGATTGAACCAGGCATAAGGATTGACGCTGCATTGTGCAGATAGGGCCACACAGAGCACAGCTGGATCTGTGTTGTGCCAGCAACACAAGCCACAGCAATGTCTGTGCCAGTCATCGTAAACAGTCCCTCACATGTCAATGACCCCTGAGCACATGTCAATCTGATCCCACAACATACCCATACACAAGTGAACTATGAGAACAATCCAAAGCAGGTGGAACAGTGGTAACGACAATGGATATGAAAATTGGATGTTGCATGATAGGGCATTAACATTGTCTGTCTCTCACACCCACAGGGCATGTGGACACTACCCCTAAACAGGGGGAGATGGATCACAGTTCCAGGCTCAGCAGGACCCTGATCCCACCAACAGCGACGCCTCTCACCACACCATGGATGACCCAAACCAACCTGGCACCTCTGGATCCCAAACCCGTGCAGAAGCTGGATCAGATACATCTGTGCCAACCACCACACCCATTCCCAACACATCCCAGCAGACAGCTCGGAGCCCTGCCCATGGTCCACAACTGATTCAGTCTGACAGTCTGACAATGAGGGACAAGGTTCGCGGGGCACCCAGGAGGTGGCAGACGATACCACCACTGCCATCAGTCATGGGTCCCGTCGATCCGATGTGCCCACAACAGCAGGCCAGGCACGTGTGGGCAGGGGTGGTGGGAGTGGCGCAAGGAGAACCTGACCAGCCAGCTGCAGGGCCCGGTAGAACTCAGAAACATCATAGAGGCATACCGGCGGGACACCAGGGAGTTCAGCCAGGTAGTCGAGGCACTCAAACCAGCAGGCCGAGCTACATGCCAGTCAACACCAAGGACGGATGGAGGCAAGACTGGGTCTGCTCTTGACGGTGCATAGGGACATAAGCCATTCACTCCGTCAGATCGCTGTCAACATGCAGCACCCTTCCTGTGTCACCAGGCCAGAAACATCTAGGCAAAGACCAACACCATGCACAGGGAGGGAGGAGGAGGAGGAATTGTCTGACGGAGCCTCCCAGGCATCGTCAAGGCCTGCACATGAGGGTCCCACAAGGAAGGTGGGTCGTCCACGCAAAAGACAGTGAGAGGCAGTGGGCCATGCACAACTCCCAGGTCACCTGGTATGGCATCTTGCCTTTGTGTGAAACAGCATCACCTTATTGACTCTCCCACATGGACTTGCTGGTTGCAGGGTGCCGTCCTATGCCGACGACACCCAGCTGAATATATCCCTCACCAAAGACCCCCACACCGCCAAAGCCAACTTCCACAGAGGAATGAAGGCCGTCGCCGAGTGGATGAAGGACAGTAGACTGAAGCTGAACTCAGACAAGATGGAGGTCCTCATCCTTGGACCCACCCCATCAGCCTGGGACGACTCCTGGTGGTCCACATCACTAGGCACAGCCCCGGAACCCACCGACCACGCACGGAACCTGGGGTTCATCCTCGACTCCGCCCTCTCCATACCCAAGCAAGTCAACACCGTCTCCGCGTCCTGCTTCAACACCCTACGAATGCTCCGCAGGATCTTCAAATGGATCCCTCCCGACACAAGAAAAACCGTCACCCATGCCCTCGTCACCAGCAGACTCGACTACGGGAACGCCCTCTACTCAGGAACAACAACCAAGCTCCTGAGATGACTACAACGAATTCAGAACGCCTCAACATGACTATTCCTCAATGTCCCCCGACGCAGCCACATCACACCCCACCTGAGAGGCCTACACTGGCACCCCATCAACAAGAGGATCACCTTCAAACTCCTCATCCACACACACAAAGCACTACACAACACCGGACCCACATACCTCAACGACCAACTCAGCCTCCACACCCCCGCCCGCAGCCTCCGCTCCGCCAACCTCACCATCGCCACAGTTCCTCGTATCCGGAAATCCACCGCCGGTGGCAGATCCTTCTCCTACCTCGCCGCCAAGACCTGGAACGCTCTCCCTACCAGCCTACGACAGACCCAGGACCTGCCGGCCTTCAGAAGACTTCTCAAGACCTGGCACTTCGATCAGTAGCAGCTCCCCCCCACCCCCAGCACCTTGAGACCCTCACAGGTATGTAGCACGCTTTAGAAATGCAGTGGTTGATTGATTGATTGAATGATGCCAAGCACTGTGGCCTGGACTCTGTTGACCCAAACTGTAAGGCATCACATCTCCCGCTGTGAACTTTGGATTCCCCCCCTTTTTGTACAGCACCTACTCACGTTTCCAGCACAAGATCCAAAAATAAATATAACAAACACAATACGCATTAATGTTGAAGTTTTGTACCCAGAGTCAAAAACATATGTGTGGGGACATGTCGAAATATGCCAGAGTGTTGAACAAACTCTGGCCATACATACACTGGGATCTGAGTCCGGTTGAGGACACACATAGGTCACAATATATCATCAACTACATACATGGATGGCAATACTCACCCGTGATGGTTACTATCTGCTGAAGGGGGGGTTGGCTTGCAATACTGCAATGACAGACAGTTACAGAAGAGTCACTTGGAGGTGTAGAGATCATGGCTAATATGCAGTTGTCCACGGAGGGAGTACCAGGATCTGTTTTTTGAGGTATGAGAACTATCTGCCGCATGCAGTTGTAGTGTGGATGTGATGAATGTTGCCCAGGCCAAGGGTGGCAGGACGGACTGTGGGCAACGGGCTGTTGGATGGTAGACGTCCATATTTGTTTTTTGGCCAGGGCCTGTGGAGTGCCTACTGAGTGTGGCTGAGGAGTATGAAGATGATCCTGCAGTTGACTGTGGGACTATTGTAGGTATCTCAGGTGGACGGTCATGTGGCAGTAGCAGGGGATGTTGAGGATGCACTCTGGATTTGCACAAGTACTACTGGAGTTTGTTTCTTGTTCCTGTGTAGAGGTTGTTGCTGTAGTTGGGCTGGCTGGTGTTGTTGACGGCGACCAGGCTGTACACCACCTCGGCACAAGACATTGCCATAGCCATCCCAGAAGGCTACACGATCTCCTGCAGACACCGCACCAACGGAGTGGGAGTAGGAATCGCCATCATCCACCTGAACACTACCATCACTACCAACACCAACGACACCCTCCCCACCGCCAAGCACATGCACTTATAGAGCCACACCGACCCCAACACCACCCACTGAGGAACACTCATCTACAGACCACCTGGACCCCGATCACAGTTCATCAACTCCATCGCTGACCTCATCAGCACGCACGCCCTTGACTACACGGATTCCATCCTCCTTGGGGACCTGAACTTCCACCTTGAGAACAACAATGACGCAAACTCCACCGCCCTGATCGACAACCTCGCCAACCTCGGATTTAAACAACTCGTGACTACACCCACCCACACTGCTGGACACACACAGGACCCCATCTTCTCCGCAAGTGCACACGTCTCCTTCAACCACACCACCAAACACCACTGGACAGACCACAGATGCGTCCACTTCACCTTCAGGAAACCCACCACACCCCCCGCTCACAGCAGATGCCACGCCGCTGCTGGTGCAAGGTCACCGAGGACTAACTGACCGCCACCCTCGCCCTAGGACCACCCACCGAACCCACCTACCCCGACACCGCTGCCATCTACCTCAAACAGTGGATCAACGACTGCGCCGACACCCTCGCCCCACTCAAGACCTCCGCCACCAATCACAACAACAAGAAAGCTGCATGGTTCACCAAAGACCTCAGGACCTCCAAGTGCACCTGTCGGAAGCTGTAGAAGAGCTGGCTGCGCAACCGAACACCAGACAGCTACACTTCACACAAGTGCGCCACCCGCAGACACCACCAACTCATCAGGACCGCCAACAGGACAGCCTTCAAGGACTGCCTAGACAGCAATGCACACAACAGCAAAGAGCACATCAACATCATGATTGAACTCTCAAACCCCAGCTACAGCACCAATGATATTCCACCATCACAAGACCTGTGTGACTCACTGGCCACCTTCTTTCACCGTAAGATCATCGCCATTCGCAACAGCCTCTACTCCGCTACCCCTACATCCACAACCGAGACCACCCCCCTACGACCAACACCCACACAAATCACCTGACCGCCTGGTACAACATTAGCGATTAAGACACCATGAGGACCATGGACTCCATCCACTCCGGATCCCCATCTGACCCATGGCTTCTCCATGTTTTCAACAAAGCCAGCACAGCCATTGCACCCCTTCTCTGAAAAAGAATCAACATCTCCTTCGAGACAGCAACCTTCACTGAGAGCTGGGAGAACGCAGAGATCAACGCCTTACTGAATAAACCAAAGGCGGACCCCAAATACCTCAAGAACTTCCGGGCCATCTCCCTGCTCCCATTCCCGGAAAAAGTCACAGAGAAGATCGCCAACAGACAGCTGACCTGCTACCTCGAAGACAACAACATCCCTGAATCATCCCAGTCTGGATTCCGCAGCAACCACAGCATGGAGACCGCCCTCATCGCCGCCACCGACCCCATCAGCATCCTCATGGACAAAGGAGAAACACCCACCCTCATCCTTCTGGACCTATCAGCAGCCTTCAACACGGTCTGCCACCGTACCCTAACAGTACGCATCCATGACGCCGGAATCCAAGGGATTGCCCTGGCCTGGACCACATCCTTCCTCTCCAGCACAACCCAGAGTGTCTGCCTCCCACACTTCCGCCCCAAGACCACCGAGACCATCCGCAGCGTCCCACAGGGATCATCCCTCAGCCCGATGCTGTTCAATATCTACATGGCACCACTCACCCACGTCGCACAACAACATAGCCTCAATATTATCTCCTATGCCAACGACACCCAGCTGATCATATCCCTCACCAAAGACCCCCACACCGCCAAAAGCAACCTCCACAGAGGAATGAAGGCCGTTGCCAAATGTATGAAGGGCAGCAGGCTGAAGCTGAATTATGACAAAACGGAGGTCCTCATCCTCGGCCCCACCACCTCAGCCTGTGACGACTCCTGGTGGCCAACATCGCTAGGAACAGCCCCAGAACCCACCAACCACGCACGCAACCTGGGGGTCATCCTTGACTCCTTCCTCTCCATGACCAAGCAGGACAACACCATCTCTGCTTCCTGCTTCAACACCCTCTGAATGGATCGCAGGATCTTCAAATGGATCACCTCCAACATGCGAAAAACAGTCACCCAGGCCCTCTCCACCAGCTGACTGGATTACGGGAACGCCCCCTACACAGCTGCAACAACCAAACTCCTGAGACGGCTGCAACGCATCCAGAACGCCTCGGCACGACTGATCCTCGATTTCCCCAACACGGCCACATCACACCACACCTGAGAGGCCTGCACTGTCTCCCTGTCAACAACAGGATCACCTTCAAACTCCTCATCCACGCACACAAAGCTATACACCACGCCGGACCAGCATACCACAACGACCGACTCAGCTTCTACACACCCACCCGCAGCCTCCGCTCTACCAACCTCGCACTCGCCACAGTCCCTCACATCCGGAAAACCACCGCCAGTGCCAGAACCTTCTCCTACCTCGCCTCAAAGACCTGGAACACCCTCCCTACAGGCCTACGACAGACCCAGGACCTGCTGGCCTTCACAAGACTTATCAAGACCTGGCTTTTCGATCAGTAACAGCCCACCCTTCCCCCCAGCGCATTGAGACCCCCACGGGTAGGTAGCGCACTTAACAAATGAATTGATTGATTGATTGATAGATGGCTTAGCCAAATTGTGTGTGTAGGCTTGGAGAGCTGTAGATGATAGTTACAATGAGGGTGGTCAGGGTGTTGGTGTGAAACAGGAAGTGCAGATGTTTGACAATGCGGAGTGTGTCCTTGGTGTTGTATGTGACTCTGAGGGTGTACCTCATTGAGTTTGGCCAATCATAATCCTGGATTGGGTGTGTGGTCCCTGTGGGTTTTCGACTATCCGTCTGTGATGGCAATGTAGAAGTCATGTGCTGAGGTTGCGTACTACCACGTTACAGTAATGAAGGCGATGTGTGGTGTGGTTGTGTTGACGAGGTAACACAGTACAATGTGGTGCTGCTGGAAGTAGTGTGTGTGCAATACGAGGCACATGACCTGGTTGTACGTACACTCACTGTTATGTGGGGCTGCGCCGTGTTGTCAGTATGAGTTGCACACACAGCCTGAGAAGCTGTCATGGGTGTGTTTGGGGTTGCGTGATACCAGGTGGATGATTGTCTGGTGTTCACTGTGTGGAGGGTGGCTGGAGCATGAGTCTGTTGTGTCACATGAGTCATGAAATGAGCTGAGTGTCTTGCAGTGTGCATGTTGCAGGTGCTGACCGTCCTGCCTTTGTCATGGAGGTTGTGCAACGGTGGCACAGACAAGCTGCGGCATGCTTTAAGAATGGATGGATAGAGGAGTATCTTTTAGGCGTGTGTGTTGCAGGATCGGGCCACTCGGTGCTGCGTTGTGGCTGGGGATGCAGCAGCAGGAATGAGTGAACACATGACGATAGAAGGTGTGAGACAACATGCTAAACAAGCACACAAACATTCTTGCAAGGCACTAAGTAACATGTGTATGTGAAGGCAGGAGTGTCTGGTTACCCCGTGGGGCACTGCGAGAAAATGTGTGAACAATCACTAAATATCACAGGCACATGATTAGGCACCATAAGGACAAGCGGGGCACAGGACACACAGCGTCAGCAGGTGTTGCTTGCACGTTGTGGGCAGCAAGCTAAACAACACATAGACAACCGTGTACGTCACGCACAATATGGTCCATTTGCCATTACAAACAGCATGCATGTTGTCACTGTACACATAACCACATATGAACAATCATTGTAAACAATGCCATATTGAACGCATGCAGACTGGCAAGAGATCTGCGGTGACAGCAATGAGGCACAATGTACTGTGAGAAATACAGTTTCTACACAATAGGATAAAGTTAGTTGTGAGGCCATGCTGCTTTAGTCAATGCACATGCCCAGTCGCATTTCTCTGAAGACAATAACAGTCATGCAATGATGTCACCTGTAATGCTGGTGAAACAATCTCCCCACGACTGCCACGGACTGTCCGTACCTTTGATCATCAGAGTGGTGCAATGCTGGAAGGGGTCCATCTCCCAATAGCCCCTTGGTCTGAGTACAAATGACAGACACAAAAGGGAGATCAGGCGAGGGAAGGAGAGGATGGGAACTGCAGGGAGGGAGATCTGAAACAAAGGAAAACAAGCATAAGGATGCCATACTTTTTGTCACAGAATCACAGAATACCCCCGGACCTATACTGTACCAGTCACACCTGTGAAGTGTAACCACTGCCACGGTCTCCTATTTGTGATCACCCATTTTGCAATGAGACAAGATCAGATGCTTGAACATGGACACATACATGGTAACAGAGATTGTCACCTAAATGAAGGTTGTGTAACGCTCACAAGGCTGTTACAATGCAATTAGATCCATGCAGTCATCAACTACGTCACAGTGTATGATTGAGGCTCCTAATCCCAGAAAATGTAATGTATAGCAGTGCTACTGACACAAAGCCAACAATCCATAGTTAGCCCTGTGAATCAGTAAGGGTCATGAAGGGAAATTAGACATCACCCCCAAGAGCAGTAGGCAGCTCACCCAATGAGGAAGGAAATTACCTAAACACAAGTATGCCCCGCAAGAGCCAGTCATTGGCTCTTGCAACTGTGCCTTACTATGCTAAACATGACAAGCAGGTGGAACCAAACTCAACAGCGAGTAATGAGGAACAAAGCCACAAAAACAACCCTACCGTGACCAGGATATGCTGCACGGCACAAGAGAATCCTGGGAATAACCTCACCAGACTGGTGCCACAGAAGCTTTTACATTTGCTACAGTCCAACGTTGTGATGTCATCAGCGCAACATACCTCGCATCATGGGAATGGAAAGTTAACATCAACTTACAGAGAAGGCTAGCAGAGCAGTGTTCTCCACCGGCACTGAGGTAATGACATGACAGTGGCATGACATACTGGCACTAGGGGCAATGCATCCATGCGAACAGACTCACAGGACAGTTGACTGAACATGTGGGCCACACCTACACAACATGGTTTTGGGATATCAAACTGTACTGGCCCACATGGTTGAGTGGATGAGCCAGATACATGCTGCTGCACACAGTGAGGCTGCAATTCCCCACAGAGCCTGTTTTTGTGATGTCACACACAATGTCAACCCGTGGTATCCGCAATGTGTCAGGCTCAAGTTTACACACATTGATGCATTCACCAGAGTCAAAACTCAACTACAGATGACTGTCAAGAAGGGTGACTGTCATGTTATGGGAGCGGCGCAACATGAAATTTGATACATGGTAATGTGACATGTATGTATGGTCCTACAACATGCGCAGCAACATTTACCACACATTTAAAAACCATACCAACACAAAACAGCCTGTTTGGAATCCTTACCCAAACAGAAATTTCCACATGTCCGTGCATGTAACGCTTATTCGGCAGACGTTGCTATCATCATGAGGAATAGCAGGAGGACTAAGATGACACGAACAGACAACAGGCAGGGCGACCTGGGAATGGCAGGCACACAAGGGGTCACATTCAGAATATTTCCATGCAGACATGGTCATGTAGAATACACTAACAGTGTAGTACACTTGTACATTCCAAGTTCACTCATTGCGCATATGTGTGTGGCATGACATCAGTACTTGTGTGACACTTCACAACAAACATCAAAGTGACATTGCATTCAGTCAGCTGGACACACAGTATGCTACACATGCCACTCTATGGTACAAGCTTGCACACTATTTTCCAAGGACTCACCATTATGAGAAGAAGCTGCGTATGAGCTGACTCCGGATATCATCCTCCTCTTCCTCATCGCTTGCATCCTGGCCAAGGCCTTCATCCTCAACGGGTGGATGTTCCAGGTCATCAGGATCCAGGATGAGTGGCACGGCCTTCTCAACTGCCATGTTGTGCAGCATGCAGCACACAATGAAGATGTTACACACGTTGACCGGGGGGTATGAGAGGGATCCGCCAGTCTTGTCGAGGCACCTGAACCGGCTCTTCAGGAGTCGAAACGTACGCTCTATCAATCGCCTGGTCTGCCTGTGTGCATTATTGTACCAGTGATCTGCAGCTGTTCTCGGGTTGCGGAGCGGAGTCATGAGCCACAGCATGTTGGGATATCCCGCGTCTCCTACAAATAGACATCATGGCAATGAGTGTGTAATGAGATGCCGTCAGAAAAATAAATAACATTGAGACATACATGAGAAACAGAGTGTACCCACCAATAAGACATGCCAGATGGTTGCGCAACTGCAGCATCATCTGTGGTACCCTGCTACGCCTCATGATGAATGCATCATGGCACTATCCCGGAAAAGGTGCACAAACATGGGAAATCAGCATGTTAGCAAGACACACCAACAGGGCATTTATTGAGTGGTAATGTTTCCTATTGCGGTAGGCCTGCTCCTGAGCCTGTAGTGGCACTAAAGCCACAAGTGTTCAATCAATGGCCCCAATGACATGTGGCATCCCTCCCAGGGCATATAATTCACTCTTGACATCTGTAAACTCTTCTGGAGTAGGACATTTGATAAATTCATCAATGTGCCCCAACATAGCAGCTAAAACATCACGTAGGACACGGCTGAACATGGTCTGTGACATCCCCCCGACATCAGCTATGGTAAATTGGAACGTACCTGTGGCAAAGACATGTAGGGCTGCCATCACCTTTACCTTGGGTGTCAGCGCAGTTGGATACCTGTGTCGTGGTTGGAGATGTGTTCCAGCCTGTCTGTCAAGTCCTGAATAAACTGTTGAGTGAATCTGTAATGTTGGATACAATCACGTTCCCTCATGGCCTCCAAGTCTGGCAAAGGCCTTGATAGAGGTGGCGCCCTGCACAACATATTTGGGAAAAATGGTGTACAACTGTCAGCCAACGATGATTACAATGTACATAGCACAAGCAACACTGCTTCAACACATCAAATCACTATTGAGTCTGGCGTGGCCAGTACATCAAGGACACATATTCCAGCTGGCTGGCACTCCTCCATAAAAACTGATACACCTGTTGTCTGTGAAATGGACATGACATGCACACAAATGATCTGCTGTGTTGGTCTGAGTATTTTTATCGCAAGGAGTTACCTGGCCACCAGTTTGTATACTGCTAATTTATTCTGCAGATCCCAAATACAACGCTTTCAGTCATTGTACTGTACTTTAACAATTGTATTCTATTCAACTTAATTTCAAACAACAATTCATCATTTTTGGTGCATTAGAGGAAAACACATTTCATTCAGCATTGTGTGTCTATATAAACTCATGACAAACATATATTCATAGATTCATAACATAAAGCAAAAGACATTAAAATCAAATCATTCAATTACACCAGTCGGTAATTCAAAATGCCTGCCAGCGCTAAGACTATTTTCATTATGCAGTTTTGAATGGCGCTAAGACTGACAGACTGCGGGGATTAAACTGTTTTTACAGGTTCTCTCTCGGGGTATATTTCAATGTGGTAACACCCTCACTAGAGTCCCAATAGATGTAGGTCCCTCGCTGGCGAATATGGATGTGCCGACGTGTTTCCAATCCCCCTCTGCCTTAGAGGATTATCATCAGGGCTTAGACCACGGTGTAATCTATGTAATTAACAAAAATGAAAATCATAAATTATAACTCAAACAATTTCTCTCCCTTTCTCGCTCTACTTATGAAGGGTAGGTTGGAAAATATTTATGTAGTACCTTACGTTCTTAGGTTTGCTTTGTACGCTTTTTGTTTATCATTTCTTCTTCTATAAGGGTGATATACCTAAATGTGGTCGAATTAATTGTGTAAGTGTGTGAGTCTGATCAATAGAGGCAATTATTGGCACAGTTCTGTCGTATTTATTAACTTACTCGGATCGTCACACGTCTGTTCAATTGACTGCCACCTTGTGTCCTTAATATCGATTGGAGTTAGCCAAGGCTATTTTTTGGGGCTTGGGATTCCGCCCTGAAACAAATGGATTGCAGTCATTTAACAAAACAATGTCACTCACTGTTTCCAGCATAGACAGAGCTTATTCTGACATTCCTCTTACTTCTCAAAGTGATTCTTCTTGGACAGTGGATTTTTACATCCTTTTTGCTTTCATCATCCTTGGGAGTAGTCACGACTTCCTGGCAAATTCAAAAACGAGAGAAAGAGCTTTAATCACTCTAATAATGCTCTCTATTTCAATTTGTAACGCTTGTTTGTGGCAATTATGTGCTCCCATGCTTATGCATCTTCCTTACTGGCTCGGTGTGCACATTATATCGTTTCCTCAGCTACCCAACGGGTACTGTTTCACTGTTCCATTACTTGTACATTTTGGAACACAATGTCCGTTCCCAACATTACCCAATGTGCATTTGAATTCTCTGCTTCTCTACTCAGTTATTAGATAGTCAAGCGCTATACCAATGCGCGTTGGTCTTTCTGTTTCCCCTCATAGTCATGCGGTTTTCAATTCTTAATGCCGCTGGAATTGTTTTAACGCAAACGTGTCACTTGGCACAAGCAACACTGCTTCAACACATCAAATCACTATTGAGTCTGGCGTGGGCAATACATCAAGGACACATATTCCAGCTAGCTGGCACTCCTCCATAAAAACTGATACACCTGTTGTCTGTGAAATGGACATGACAGACACACAAATGATCTGCTGTGTTGGTCTGAGTAAGCAGAACAATGTATGACGTTAGAGACACACGTCACCTGACCTGCATAAGAAGGTTGTCAACACATCCAGACAACTGACTTGAAGGCACACACCCAGGTCACATGTGCTATCTATTGCATATATCAGACATATTGTGAATAAGGTGTGCATTTGTCAAAACAACACCACAGCCATTCTCAGAATGCAGACCTGTATGTTTGGGGACAAATGATGTATGATGCCATCACACACATAAGCTGTTGAAATGCCCATGTGGCATGGTGTGCGTACATGTGAAACCCTTGCAAGCACAACACAGACCCATCATAGATGCACCTACAGCAGATTAAGTTGACGGAATACCAACCGCAAGCCCAATCTTTAACATGGCACACACATGACATTGTCACACAGGGTCATGCTGAGCGACTATTTGTCAAGTGAGACAGTGCCCCTGTCCATGGCATCACGAGACAGATGCCCGTACTGAAGAGTATGCCATCCCAGTGTTGATGTGCCTCACAACATGTTTGTGATGATTCTTATGGGACAAGTGTAAAGGTAATGTGTACCACATAGTGCCCCATCACAAATTACATGTCTCAACAGGTCATCACACATCAATTGTGCTACAAGATCACATGCCCTGTGCTATATCACTGTCTGCCACACCTAGGGCCTGCTCATGTAAGGATGCCATGCCAATATATACATGAACATCCTTCTTAGGACCTTACCCTACATCCCTGCCATGTGTTTTACTGGTATCACTATTGTAATGGTGCCATGCGTGAGCGTGTGAAACTCACCGTACCCCTGCATTCACTAGAGCGTGTGAAATGCCCAGTACCCCAATAGTACGTGCGTGTGTGCGGGACGTTTCACCATTGCAATCGTGCCATACGCGAGCGAAGCGTACCACAATAGTACGTGCGTGTGTGTGGGACGTTTCACCATTGCAATCGTGCCATACGTGAGCGGGGCGTACCCCAATAGTACGTGCGTGTGTGCGGGACATTTCACGATTGCAATCATGCCATACGTGAGCAGAGCGTACCCCGCCATTGCGTATGTGTGTGCACATTGTTTCACTATGGAATATGTGGCATTTGCGACGAAAAACGCACCCTACTTGTGTGGGGATCCCAAAAAATACATAGGGAACACCTAGGGGACGAGTAGAATGCCCAGAATGCAGGTTAGTTGTCAAGGAAACTGAGATTTGAGTGTGTGCTACAGGTGTCCTGCAAAATTCAGTTGGGCAAAACTATACAATGTTGCAAAATTTGTTGTGGAGCTAAAGCTCAATTTTTAAACCATGCAAATGTGTGTCAGGGCCTTATGTGGAATGGGATTGGATGAAACATAGGATGCTAAGTAATCTGGCCTATCACACTGTACTCTTGAGACTGACCAGTGGCGTCACTAGGGGGGGGGCGGGGGGTGCGGACCACACCGGGTGTCACCCCACCATGGGGTGACACCAATCTGGTTACGCTGCTGGCTCGCTGTGTAACACAAACACAGCTCTGCATTGCAGTGCAGCCTCAAGTCTGCTCTGGTGCTTTATTATAGTGCAAGCGCACGGTGCGCATCGCACGCACCTGTGACCCACCGTCCATGTTCCCAAGTGCTAATGTTTCAGCCTCGACCCAAGCTATTCGGTCCTCTGCCACTTACAGGGCAAGGAGATGAGGGTGCCTCCTCACTGTTATCCGAACACCTATCTGATCAGGGTCTCACTCCGCTCATGCATGTGATGTAATATTTACGAAATGTCTAGATGTCATTTCCTGCTGGCAGGCTGAGTCCTTGTAATGTAACTTCTGGAAGGTGCTTGTATGCATAGAACGTGTATGACTGGTATCGAAGTGTCTGTCATAACTTGCCTATCTAAAATGTGTGAAACACTCTGGCACCCTTGCCTAGGGTCACGAGAGTGCCAAAAACAAATGAGAAAAAAGAGCTTCCAGAAGGTTTGTCTCCAAAGACCAAAGTCATTTTCCTCTGACTAGCCCGGGAGACATTCACAGTTTTTAACAGTGGAACACTACGAAAAAAGTATTTTTGTACATTAAGGGGATATATAGAAATACATGACTTCCGAAGTCAGAACGTGAATCCGCGCCTCCGTTTCTCAACTCCCTGGGTCATACGGTAATTCTTGAATTTCAGCAGAGCGCGTGGCATCTTGGACCACAAAACATGTCTCACTGTATGAGTTTATCCGTCAGTGGAAAAAAAACGGCTTATGCAGTAAAATTCATCAAGAACAGTGCGCTGGCTGAGAAAGTGAAAATGGCTCGTGTACAAAAACACCTAAATCTTTTTTCTCTCAAAGGTATTCCTAATTCCACGCTAAAGGAAATGATGCTAAGTAGAAAAAAAGAGTGTGGGTTTATACCT
This sequence comes from Lissotriton helveticus, assembly GCF_964261635.1. Classification (NCBI taxonomy): domain Eukaryota; kingdom Metazoa; phylum Chordata; class Amphibia; order Caudata; family Salamandridae; genus Lissotriton; species Lissotriton helveticus. The sequence goes on from NC_136057.1 coordinate 738,078,990, forward strand.
GCCACGCACAAGTCTCTGGCTTGCCAGAATAGTGATATAACTTGCAAAAGGTAATACACAATAGTAAGCATTCTTTATGGCCCTTGTTGCGAAGGAATGGAGAGGGGCTGAGGCGTTTTCTGCTGGTGCAGCAGTTCAGGGAATGAAAGAATAAAGGAGTGAATAAAAGACGAATCAGGCACAGCACTGAAAACCGAATATCTTAGCAGAGTGAGTGAAGGCATCCTTGTGGGTGTAATAAACATTTCCTTGGAAGACAACAGAGAATTTTGGCTGAAGTAAGTCAGACCCTCGGCATTTCTTCCTGCACAGGTGAGAAAAGAGGCCGTTAATGGGGCAGAGAATGAATGTCATCTCCTTACAAGTTTGTAAAACCCCATTGTTCATGGTGCTGTTATTGTGCTGAAGACAGTGCAGGGGCAGATGTCTGAATTTTTTTTACATCCTTTGAACATTTTGAACTTCAGTGGCGCAGGGTATTTTATTTATGTCAACATTCAAAAGCGAGGTAACCTTAAAAAAAAGTGGTATTACTGATGGTACCGTCTGCTACAGCGCGTGACACTGCTGGGATAAAACCAAGGTACTGAGTAGTATGATTTCATATACCCACAGCCCTCTGAGTGACCTGCTGGTACCTGGACTTTAGGCCCCTTATGGAGTTCAGTTTATACTATTTTACCTGCTGCCATATTTCTCCTGTGGGTTAAAAGGTTTAGTGGTGCAACTCTGTCAAACAATCACTAACCAGCAGCGAGTAAGTGCTTTACATAGCACCAGTTGCATTACATGAAGACACATTCATTTTTTGTTAGGCACGGGGAGATTAAGTTATTTGCGTAGAATCACAGGATGTTCAGCGTCATTTTCGAGACTCGAGCCCATGCGGTTAGTCGTGAAGGGGTGACACCATGAGTTACCCGCACCGGGTGACACCAACCCTAGTGACGCCACTGGCTCTGATTCGTAACACTCGAGTTAGTTACAGGAGTAAAGAATGTCATCATATATTCACGCTGGTCCCTTCATTTAAACTCTTCAGAGATGCATAAGCTCGTTTTGTGGACCACAAATACATTGTTATATCTGTCAGAATTGGCACATTATTTAAAATAATCAGTATAAAACAGTTTTGCTGGTGTAATAGATTCAGAAACAGGCTGCAGGAAAAGGAGAAGGACAGAGGTAAGTGAAAATATGCTGATCCCTGAGCTACAGAGGTAGGAAGATAGGAGCAAACAAAACAATTCTCTATCTGCATTATCCTGACATATTCATCTAAAGTCTGAAAGTACACATTATAGCTAGAGACACTTTCTGACTTAGGGACACAGGAAATTCAAAATTTATATATGTGCTTTTTAATAACAGGTTTAACAGTAAGGTTTGTTGACAGGTTGGGAATATCTCCCTCCAGCAGATAGACATCTAACGTCTACCCAACTAGAGACATAGAAATGGCAACTGCCAAAGTTACAAGCAGAAATGTGCAGTGTTGCTGCACCATGTTAGCTTGAATCAGATCAAAGAAAAATCTTATTGTTGATGGATTGGCTTTCTACAGCTGTTCTAATGCCACTACCCTATCTCGAAAAACGATAGTGTTTTTTATTCTGTGTCAACTGGAGGCATACGGCTTTAAAGTCCTCTAACTGTTACCCTATCAATCTTATCGTCTGTTTTGCTTCTGTCAACAGTTTGCACAAATTGTTGTTTCGTCTTGGACTCACGGAGGTTCGATGTCAGTCAAACACTCATCGGAGTCGATGTCAGTTCTGGTAATGTATGTCCAATAGGAGCCTGTATATTTGCAATTTGCTTTTCTCTCTCTTCTGGCTCGGTTGAGGACCGTCAAGTCTGGGCTCTCGTCACAAGTATCGCGTGACTCTGGGAGTTCTTATTTCTCTAACTCACTATCTTTCCTAATTGTCTCTGGTGGCTTATTTACAAGCCCCTTACGCCGCTGGTGTGTCACTTTTTCCATATTAAAAGTGACCCACCGGCGGTGCAAGGAGCTTGTAAATAAGTCCCCTGGGGCCTCATTTATGAAAAGTGACGCATCGCAGTGTGAAAACAGCAATGCGTCACTTTTCATTGCGCCCTTCTTGCGACACCAATGATGCGTCATATTTACAGTATGACGCATCATTGCGCAAGGAGTTACAGATACGTCAGTATTTCTGACGTATCTGTATGGCGCAAAAGTGACGCATTGCTGGAGTGTGTCAAAAAAGTGACGCAACTCCAGCAATGTATCCGTTCACATGGGGCAAGCCCCATGTGAAAGGGCCTGCGTCAGTCTTACTCCTGCTGTGAGGCAGGCGTAAGAAATTGACGCATTTGTCTCCTAAAAGTGGTGCAGTGAAATCACATAGATTTCACTGCGTCACTTCTACGACCCTTTCTTGCGTCAACACGCCTCCCTTGCATACATTATACCTGCCGCAGGTATAATGTGGCGCAGGGGTTTACAAAGTGACGCGTCTACCTAGATGCGTCACTTTGTAACTATGGCGAACAAAGGCGCATTTTTTACGCCGCTGGTGCGTCATAAAAAGTGAGGCACCAGCGGTGCAAAAGTGACGCATAGCCTCATAAATGAGACCCCTGGTCTTTTAGTAGCTGTCAACAGTCTCTTTCATTTAACTTTTGTCTTTGGCTAAGGCTTTTCCGTCAATGTCCGATTCTGGGATGTACTTGTGATTTCGGGTTCATTTTTTTTTAATATATCAGTTATAAATCAGACATTATAGCATCACATATTAGGATGTAAAATATTTCCACATAGATAACTAAGATATACATTTCAGAAACTTTTCATTGCCTAGGAAGAAGGGGACACATCAAAAATAAATAATTCAGGTGGCAACCCGCAAATGATAAATGACATTTTTCCCATCCTCCTAGGGTAATCCACCCTCTGTTGCAAACCAGCATCTAACCAGTCCTTACCCCCACTTCGCCTTAGGAGCCATTTACTCATTGGGGCCCAGATCTTCTGCCCTTCATTTCTTACCACTGCTGCCACCTTTACAATTATACAATGTTCGTTCAAGATTATAAATAGCAAAAATGCGGCCTAGCCAAGCCTGATAAGTAGGGGGCTCCACGTCTTTCCATTGAGTGGCAATAAGCAACCGAGCAACCGCGATCATGATGAATGTAAAATTCACATGGCGATTATCCAGTTGCACTTACTATCATGGCCCAATAACATCATTAGAGAGGTTATAACAACTCTCCTGCCTAATGTATCATACAGGAATGACTCAATCCCTTCTATTAACTGTGTCAACTTCCCACACAGAAAATACATATGCACCAAATCAGCTTGTCCCCGAGCGCATCTCGGCCATAAATCGTCCTCCCTCTTCCCCTATCTAAAATGTTTGGTCGGAGTAAAGTACAAATTAAAAATATTTAGTGTTGGGCTTTTAGATTTGCAGCTAGAAAAAAATTCCGATCCTAATGCAATTGACCTGTAAAAATCTAGATCTCCATCACCCAGCCTCGGAGTCCAATTCACTTCAACCTGCTCTAGGTCATCAGGAACTGCATCCAATAAAATGTTGTGAATGTGTTTATTCCTAGAGCCGGAACTCATAGCTACCTCCAATAATGGAATTTTATTTAAAGAGAACTGCTTATGCCGGGCTTGGGAGAGATAGCTGATAACCTGAATATATTTAAAATATGATCCTGCCATTACACCATATGCCTCCTGAAGATCAGGAAATGTTCGGATTTGATTGGCCCTATATAAATCCCCGATTCTGATTATGCCCTTTTGTTCCCATTGTTTACCTACGGCATCATAGGTCACTGCAGGAAACGGGGAAGACTGCCAGAGCGGTGAATATCTATTATATAGAAGCATCTTCATAATTTTCACCAATTTAGACCAGACTGTCCATGCTGCAATCACACACTTAAATCGTGTTTTCTTGTATATCTAGCTTCAAGTTGTGTAAGAAGCACTCCACGAGTCGATCTACCCATAACCAGCTCATAAATAGAAGGAATAGCTGTATCATGCTCCTAGCCCCTGCTTTTTTGTTTAACTTTGTTTTTATTGCATTTCAACATATTTGCATTTTACATTGCTTTTTCTAGTTGATCATTGTGTATTTGTAGTTATTACAGTTCAGATCACGGTTACATAGAGACAGCGCCCTTATTGTTATTCGGCATTGCATACAGTTTCATCTGGCATTGACTGTCTGTTTCATGTACTGATATAGTAACATAGCACATTGCAAAATGTTCCTTACAAATTACTGTCACAACAACATAACATAGAACGTTGTACCCTGCACCCGGAGCACTTACAGTAGAACTATTAATTTCCTCGTGTCCTACCCGTGACCCCGTCCGCACCCGCGCGCCGGACCCAACACAGCTTTGTGTCTGTGCAATGTGTTTACCACAGTCTTCTATTCAGTATAATGCGTATTGTCTATAGTTCGGATGATAAACCCTATCGTTATGAGGGACCTAGGCGTACGCATAGGAGGCAAGGCAGTGAAAGAACATGCATGCACCTGTTTCAGACGCGGGGATAAGATGCCAAACACCCCCCCACATTCCGTTTGGCTACTATGAGTCCCAGGTCTATATACCTGAAAGTCACCTGGTGTCTCCTCCTGGATCTGGGGTACAGCTCCAAGATGCACTGCTCCCATGTCCAGTCCAGTCATCGTTCCGTGCATTGAGTTAAGCAGCTGGTGACCACACCCCAGTATCTTTGGATGCCAGCACAGGTCCAAAGCATATGTAGCAGATCTGCTCCCACTACATCACACCTTGCGCATTTGGCGTCAGTGTGGCCAAAATGCTGATTTATATGAAGGAAGAAAGGTAGCACTTTGAAATTATGAGTGAGGAATAATTGGCAAGTCAGTATGACCGGGTGGAAAGGAGTGTTGTAAAGGTTGGTTGAGAGTAAGAGTTAGCTATGAGTGAAAGCGGGTGAACGTCGGAAAGGAAAAGAAGTCTCTACTGGCAGTAAATCAATGCTTGGTTAAGGTGGGAGGACACAGCACTTTTTCCCAAAAATAAATGACTTGATGAAGGGAGAGGGTAGAAATAACGAGGTGGTTAGTATGAGTATTTCCAGGATGCTTTGAAACAACAGGGTTAGTATATAAGGACTAGGTGGGAGGACACCAGAGAGCTTATTGTACTTGCACTTAGTTATTACCACGGTTCTTTTAACAATTATTGACAATAGGAGGAGGCTTGAATAGAGAAAAGGGAGAGGGCATGATTTATGAAGTAGTTCGCAGTTGTATTTCATTATGATTTGAAACAACCAGATGTTGTATATATGAATTAGAACGGCATAATCACGTGATACTGTTTTATTTTACGTTCCAGATTCCCCTGACGAAGAGCCTGATAGGCTCGAAATGCATTGGGATAATTTATATCATGCTCATTTTTACACAGAGATCAGTTTGTGTGTACTTCTGTACGAAGCTTGGAATGGCATACAGTATGTATTTGAAAATGTCTAATAAAGACTACAGATTGTATCTCACTGTCTCCGTTGTGGTAAAGGAAACTAAGAATTAAAAAGTAATAAGGAGGAAGAAAATCGAACTGATTAATAGATTATTGTGGAGTACTCGGAGGAACATAATTTATTGGAGGGAGTTGTTCCCACTTAGCGCAGTGCACCAGGACAAGAGTACAAGGACAGTGCTCGGTTCTTTCATAGATTTATATGCTCCGGCATCAAATAGGCTCTATGGACAATATAATATTAAATAAGCCTGAACCGGACATTCCTCAGAACGCGCACTGGACTTTCGAGGATATTTGCCCAGTCCAGTCTGTGGCGGCCAGCTGTAGGTCCGCGTCCCATCAGGCCCGGAGGGAGAGTAGCTGCGGCGCTGTGTGTGTTCGGAGAGATTCTGCACACCATTTTGTTAAGTGCCAGCCTGTGCCCAGTTCATGTAGGTATTGTACTGTTAAATGGGTAGCAGGCTCCTGCGTCATATCCCCCCCCAACGTGCACTTAGTGAATGGATTATTGCAGTATGAAGCAGGAATTGACCCTGCGGTAACTCTGAGTTCTCCACCAGTTCTGCAAACGGGAGGAGTAGCCCATCAGCATTTTGATCTGTCAGCATCTGCACTCCTGCATCTTCTCAGTATGCAAGCTCAGTGCTAGTTATTGCCCGGAGCCTTCGTGGGGTGCCTAATATTGGGAGCGATGGCACGTATGGTGTAACACGTTGCGTAATATAAAGACTGGGTCGATAGCATTGGTATGCCACTCTCACCAGAAGCTGTGTTGGTGCACTGCCCGCTCGGCTCGAGTGGAACAGTGTTATAATCTGGGCATGAGTAAGCTCGGGTTCCGTTGCCGTGTCCGCCAGTTGGTGTGCATCAATCCACCACACCACCCATTGAAGCTGTGCAGCCAAGTAATACTGCTCCATGTGGGACAGTGAAAGACCATCCTGGCCGGTCGACAGATACATTTTAGCTAGTGACAATCTGCTCATCATCTCATGCCATATGAATTGCCGCATGTCTGACTCCAAAGTCTTAAAAAACGGGGGTCTGAGGTGCAATGGTAAATTTGTGAAGTAGTAGAGCATGACCGCCAGCGGCAAGGTAGGCCAGAATGACATCTGCGCTCTAAGTGCTGTAACAGCTCGGGTCAGGTTCCCATCGAGGAGGTCCTGTGAGTCCCTATAGATAAGGATCCCCAGGTATCAAAACGCTTCAGTCTGCCAGTGGACTCCTCTGCCACCAATGATCAGGTGCGGGTCAGGGGTGGCCTCTGCGAATGGATATAAACAGGACTTATCCCAGTTCACCCTCAATCACGAATTCGAGGAGCGTGGTCTCAAACGTTCGAGGCGCTCGTCCCACATCTCTGAGATAGATCAGCAGATCGTCTGCATATAAGGAGACAGCATGGATGCCGTCCCCAAGTGGTATTCCCCAGTCGACCTGCGTAGCTCGGTGTGCTTCCGCCAGTGGTTCAATGACGAGCGCGAACAACAATGGGGAAAGCAGACACCCCTGCCTCATGGCCCGCTCCACAGTGATACGCTCTGAGACATATGGGCCTGTCTTGACTATGGCCGTGGGGCGTGTGTAAAGCAACTTGACCAAGCTCAGAAATGTGTCTCCCAGGCCATAGCGTCGCAGCGACGCGAACAGGAATTCCCATTGAAGGGTGTGGAAGGCCTTCTCGAGGTCCAATACCAGACACCCAGCCCACGACCAACTATTCCCTGAGTAATGTGACACACTAAAGAATCAACATAGGTTTAACAATGTTCTACGTGCCGGCACTAAGCCACTCTGGTCCGCATGGACCAGGTGCTGCACCAAGAGGACCAACCTGTTCGCCAGGTTATTAGCCAGTATCTTACAGTCCGAGTTGAGCAGTACTAATGGGCGATAGGACCCCATGAGCTCCACATTCCTTTGGGGCTTGGGCATAGACACCAACAGAGAGTCGCAAAGTGTGACTGGGAGAATGCCCTCCTCCTGCAAGTTGTTGTAGACTGCAAGCAGGTGCAGCGCCAGGACCTGTTGATAGGCCTTATAATATTAAGCTGGAAAGCCGTCAGGTCCCGGGACCTTGCCGGTGGCTAGTGAGCTGATGGCTAGGTGCACTTCCTAAAGTGTGAGTAGTTTGTTTACCTTGTCGCATTGGTCAGCTGTGACCTGTCGCAGGGGCAGAGGGGCAAGGAACGTATCTATGTCTGCCGACGTTGCACAGTTGTGCGAATGGTATACTCTGGTGTAATGCCCGGTGAATGCACCATGTTTGTTAAGCTGTGCAGTGAGCACTTCCCCCTCCGCAGACCTTAGTCTTATTATGGGCATATGCGCAGTTTCCTTCCGGATCAAGCGCGCCAGCAACCTGCCCGCTCTATCCGCCGCAGCATGTGTGTGCACAGCATGTGACGTGTAATTCAAGCAGCATAGGCATTCCATCACCTCGGTATGTTTGGTTCGCTGCACATTTAAGTCCTGCTGCATCTCATCGCCCAGTCCCAGGCCAGCCTCCAGCCGCGTTACAGTGTCTCCAATGTTCCTGACCTCTACATCCAGCTGTCTCCTGATGCTCCAATTCAACCCCATGCTTTGGCCCCTCACCACTGCCTTGCCTACATCCCACAGTGTGCCCACCTCCACAACAGACCCCACATTATGCTCGAAGTATGTGTCTAGTGCCTTGTGTACTGCCTTCCGAAATGGTGGGTCTTCAAGTGCCAAGGGTTGTAATCTCCACAGATGAGTGATGGTTCCCCTGCCTCTCCATGCAATGTCAGCACGTACGGGTTATGATTCGAGTGTGTCTTGCCTAGGTATTCCGCATCGGTGCACTGCGGAAGTATCGAGGCTCTGGCCGCAAAACGGTCAATGTTTACATGTAATCTATGTGGATGCGACTAATGTGAATATCTGCGTGTCTGTGGATGGAGAGCCCTCCATACATCCGTTAGCCACCACCTATGCAGGCATTCGTTGTTGCCATCGTCTGTGGTAGTGGAGTAAAAGACCTATCCAGTGTCGTGTCCGGAACCGCATTAAAATTCCCTCCCAGAAGCCAGTGGATATCACACCAGCATGGGGAACATCCTTTACGACGAGAATGTTACCCCGTGCTACCATTACGACGCGTCTCTTACACCGCAAGTCGTAACCACGACTTGCGCTGGAGGGCGCTCAAGGACAAGGAATAGTTAATTTATTATTCCAACACCTTCCCTACTATCCACGGGGACTGGTGTTGGAATAGTAAATTAAACTATTCCTAAGTTCGCACCCTACAGCGCAAGTCGTGGTAACGACTTGCGTTGTAAAACACGCGTTGTAACGCTACGCGTGGTAATAGCCCGCGTCGTACCGTCATACATCCCACCAGCATGACAACCGGTCGGTCAGCGACCACCAGAAGTGACCCTGTTCCGTGTTCGGAGCATAAATGGAACCCAGTATTACCTGTGCCTCATTTAACCGACATTTGACAAACACATACATGCCATGAATATCTATGGCCGAGTCTTCTAGCATAAGCGGGTACTAGGGAGTATCCACCCCAGTGCACCTCTGGCATACGCCGAATAGCCCGTGGCAAAGATCTGCCCCCTCCACCTCGGCTGCAACTTACAAATCTCTGGTTGTGAGATGTGTGTTTCCTGGAGGAGCGCTACATGTGAGGCATGGCGCTTTAGATATGCATACGTGTCATATCTACGGGCCGGGGTATGGAGTCCCCTATCATTCTAGGTGACTACCTTTGTGAGAGACATATAGTTTATTGATAGCAGTCTAATTTACGCGGGTTAGTGACTGGGGCATAGGGGTGGCCCAGGCAAGTTCGAGCCATTACTGAGTGCGGCCGTATAGACCAGCAGTGCAGGGATTTAAAAACTTGAACAGGGGATGGGAAAGGAATCCTAGTAGGGGTTAACTGGGAGAAAGCAGACAAGCAACATATACCCGCTCAAACTATGAAGTATGCCATAAGGCAACGTGCGACTAGATACGCCGTTTAGTTCTTACTGGATGGTGGGGTGGACTAAAGCTGGCTGTGAAGGGGAGTGGATGTTGGTAGATCCGCTCTGTGTATGCAGATGTGTATATAACCTTACTTCATGTATCATGTCCCGGTGACTAGCTGTCCGGTTTGCAACCCAGTCCACAGAGACCCACCAAGCCATCTCGAAGCAATCCTTGTCACAAGTCCATCGCCACATTTATATCATAATCGTGCTGCAAGTGTCACATTAGCAGTTAGCATCTCTTTATGGTACTTGCGTGTCCTTGAACTGCACCATAGTTTTACATCAGGTCGTCCGCAGTCTGTTGTGTTACATGTGGAAGCGGCTGTGAATCATCGTGGATCGGCCACTCAGTCTGCGAGCCATCCTCACTTAGTGATTACTCAGACGAGGCATCAGTGTCTCTGTGACTCCGACGGTCACCCATGTCTACTACCGCCTGCAGTGCGTCCCTCCTCTCGCGGAGCACCTGTTCATGATCGGGGCCCACAACCTAATACTCCGACGTCCCCATCGCCTGCATTTCACGCCAGTTCTATCGTCCTCTGCAAGCGCCCGTCCACGGGCCCATGCGTCTGTGACTCTGGCTCGGGGAAGTGTGATGCCCTTTGGATTCAAGCCATTGCCATTTATCTTTCGCTGCATCAATGAAGTGTGTAGAGCCATCTGCTACTACCCTCAGCCTGGCTGGGACTATGAGGGAGTATTTGAGGTTGAGTTCCCGCATTCACCGCTTGACGTGAGAAAGGTGTTGCGCTGCTGCTGCACACTTAGTGCATAGTCCAGAAAAAAGAGCACTTGCGAGTTATTCACTTTGATCGCCCCTAGTTTTCTGGCTTCATGGAGCACTGCATCTCTATCTTTAAAGTTCATGAGGCAAACTAAAAAAGGCTGCGGTCCACAGCCCGTTGGTTGCCTGCGCGCCGGCACCCTATGTGCCCTTTCCACCATGAAGAATGGCGAGAGCATACCCTCAGGCAGCAACGACCTCAGCCAGTCCTCAGCATATGCGGCTGCATCAGCACCCTCTGTGCCCTCCAGCAGGCCCACCACTCGTACGTTATTTTACCGCAAGCGGCCTTCTGCATCGTTCATTCTGCGTTCCAGAGAGTGAAGTCTGGCCGTGAGGTCGTGTACTTCCTTGGACACCGCGTTGGCCACTGGGGAAATTTCTTTCACCTCCTTTTCCAGCTCGTTAACCTTCCCAGCGAATTTACCATGGTCAGCGTGTAAGAGTGTGAAGTCCGACGTGATTTTATCAATGCGGCCTTCCAAGGATGTGCGGGTTTGCGTCAGCGCCTCCCCAATCTTTGTTACTGCCTGTAACACTGAGTCTATCTTGGACTCCAGACTTGTAGCTCTGGAGGTATCCGTCATTTCAGTCTCTTGATCCGACTGGGTGGGGCCTGATGTCGAGTGGGTGGACGATGCTCCCGTCCCTGTGCACTGCCTACCCATCCTGTTGTGGGTGCAATACCCTTGGCGCGCAAGAGATGTGGTAATGCTTCTCGCCTCGCCTCTTTGATCATGCAGGAAGATGGTCAGGTCTGTGCACCCTGCTAAAGTGCCCCGTGTCTGGCTTTGCCTGGATTTCCCCCCTGATCGCCGAGTAAACTCAGTCCGCGCTGTAAAACTGCTTATTCCTTTAGTCAGCTCGGGGTAAGCAAACTGGTCTCTGCCGTCTATGCACACCCTAACTGCCTCACTCGCATTCTGGCGCCATCCGTGTCCTCATCACCATTTGCCTCAAGTCTGCCTGCAGCACCCGTCTTGCGGCAGTACACCAATTGTTGTCGCCTATAGTGCACATACCCTGTTGGAGCAGCTATGTCTAGCCAACCATGTTGCCTACTCCTGTAAAGTCGTTTGTCCAAGCACTGTGTTTCGTGGTGCCACAATGCAGGCCTTGGACTACATCGGGTCTCGTGGGGGAGGTGGGGGAAGGCTCTCAGTGTCGGATGTGGTGCGCGGGGCTCTCAGGCAGACCAGGACCCAGCAATGGTGACCTCACCTGCTCACAACGCTCCCATGCAATTGCTGTAGAGGAGAGGGGAGGCACAGGCCCGACCTCGGCCATTCCCTCAGTCTCCAGTGGCCTTTACTGCACTAGCCGCGTTCAGGTGTACCTCAGGAGCCATTCGTTGTCCTCCGGGGCCGTCTCCTCTGTACTCAATCAGCATCCATCAGGAGGTCGCCCCTCCCACTGCGCAGCTCATATAGCGACAGAGGTCCTCTGCACCTCGTTCCACGTCTTGGGGACTACTCCCGCCGCACACCCCTGCTACACGTGGACATGGAGTCCCGTGCCTCAGTGCATCCCCAGCTGGCCGAACACTTCTTCCAGGAGGTCTGGCAGCCCACGACGGTTCTCCGCCGCAGCGTCCTCTTTAGTGCGGCCGGAACTCGTCTCCTCGAGGTCCAAGGGCCGGGTCCCGCACCTCGTCCCCAGTCTCCAGACGCCACTCGCGGTGGTCAGATGTCTCCACTCAGCCTCCACCGGGCCCTCCAGAACACAGACCCTGCAGCCGGGTGTCCGACAAGGCTGCACAGCACCCTGTCCAGGCCCACGCTGCCAAATCCTTTCCAGCACCCGAAAAAGACAGCGAGCAGCCGTCTCAAACTCGCGAGCTGTGCCCAGCGGTGTGTCCTCCCTCAGGTAAGCGATAGTAATCGGCTCGATGGCACTGTTACGGGCAGGATAAATGTCGGATTTTCAAATCACGGGATGGAGCCTCGCTAGAGTGCGTCCGCCATCCTGCCCAGTTAGCCACTCCCCCATATTCCTGGCCCCTGATATTGACATCTGCATTCCCCCGCCATCTGTTGTAAAAAAAGTAGCGTAATAATAGCAAAGCGTATTCAGAACTGCCCATCCTCCACGATCTTTTGGTAGGATAGAAGCCTTAACAAACGACAAATTTTCTTATACCTCCAATTAAAACAAATAAAGATAATCCAGCTTTTTTAACTAATGAAGTTCAATTTCCAAGGGAATGGAGCGGAAAAGATACAAAATCTTATGGAAAATCATCATCTTTAAGATGTTACACTGCAAATTATCATGAGATGTAACCTATCCAGATGTTTTAAGTCTATACTGATCCTATTAATCATGGGACCTAAATGTATTGGCCACACTTCACTAACCCAAGATGGAAACTCTAACCCAAGACACACTGCTACATCCGATCTATGATTATCCATACAACGAGAATTATAATTGCACACAATCTGAGTTTTTCCTGCGTTTAGGAGATATCCAGAGGTCTTACCATATTCCTCAGCCAGCTTCTCAATTTCTGTCACTGCCATCTCAGGGTCTGAGCAGGTCGCAATAGCGATATCATCCACGTATGCCATTACTTTGGTGTCAAAGCCATTGATGGATACTGGCTTTGTACACTGATTTTGGAGTAATTGCTGAATAAACGGATCAATATATAAGGCAAACAACATTGGGGAGCAGGGACAGCGTTGCCTTGTTCCCCTGGCAACCTCAATGCAACCTGACTCTTGGACATGATCTGTAGTCTAGCATAGGGCCTAAAATACATTGCACGTATTGCTGTAATAAGCCCCGGACCGAACCTCTTCCATTCCAATATCACAAATAGATAATGCCAGGCCACAGGGGCAAATGTCTTTTCTGCATCTAGGAGAATCAAGGCCATCTTCTCCCCTAATACTTCTGTTGCATCAAATAAGGCGATGGTTCACCTAATATGGTCAGTAGTTCCCATCCCCGGAATAAAGCTGCGTTGCCAGGGGGAGACAACCTGAGCTGTAAACCTACTCAACTGTGCCGCATACATTTTAGAGTAAAGCTTAGCATCGGCATTGATAAGTGAAATTGGCCGATACGAGGCTCGGACTGTCCGATGACTTATCTTTTTTTTAAAAGATAACTATATTCGTCCATTGCCATGAGGCCGGTGGCGTGCCACTTTATTGTACCCTGATAAACAGTGGTGCCAGTTCTGCCTGAAACAGCTTATATACTTCTAAGGGTATACGATCCGGACCCGACGCCTTTACAGAAGCCATAGATTGTAAGGCTTTTATTACCTCCTCCAATGTAATCTCTGCCTCTAACTCTTGTAGCAGCTCATCGTCAATCCCAAGAAGATTCCTCATATTCTCTATCTGATTAGGGGAGGAGGGATATATATCCCCTTGCTGATATCAATCCTGATAAAAACATTCAAATACTTTAATAATATCTTTTGATCCTATGACATACCGTCCATCCAGCCCTTTAATTCATGCAATGTTGTTCCTTGCTGACTTCTGCCAGATGTTTACCCACAGATTCTCCATACTCATATCTATCTTCTTTATGTGCCTGATATGCTGATGCACAACTCTTATTATAATAGCTACTGATTGCAGCTTTAGTCATTGCAAATTCTTGCTGCAGGGATGTTACTGTCACGTGTTGCTTTCGACTGATCGCTAAAGTATGATCATTTTCTAGAATTGTTAATCTACCAATCAGACCCTCTATTTCTGCTTTCTCCAGGCGCCTGTCTTTCCCAACAAAGCTGATGACTTTCCCCGAATGCCCACCTTAAACCTATCCCAAACCATGCTTCGAGAAGTACTACAGTGGTTCTCATCAAAATATTGTTTAATCCATTGCCGCATGTGTTGCATAAAGGGGGTATGGTAGAGCAGTTTTCTATCAAACGTCCACTGGGACTGAGCTCGTACAGCCCGCTGTGTTACACATTCCAGAATTAATGGATTGTGATCAGGTAATAGTTTAGGCAATTTCTTAATTCCTACATTATTTCCGATTGATGATGATAAAAGAAATAGTCTAGCCTGACATATTTGCTGTGAGAATATGAAACATACGTGTAGCCTGGATCTGAAGGATTCTTCACACCCCATACGTCCACTAAATCAAAGCTTGTCTTTAATGCCACCAAAACTTTATGTACCAATGGCTTCCTCCCTTTATATTTTGTTCTAGGATCCCAGCACACATTAAGATTAATGTTCAAATCCCCACAGATAACTAATAGTTCTGGCCAGGTTGCCAGCTCAACTTCTGAGCATTAAAAAAAATTGGTTCACCCTGGTTCGAGCCATAGATAGTACAGATTGTCAGTCCCATCGGTAATAACACAATCACCCATCTGCCCTATTTATCCTCCTTTACCCGAACAACCAACCCCACACCATTTTTAACAAGTATAGCAACCCCTCTTATATTGGAAGTTTGGGTAGAGCATGCAGCCAGGGTGTAACCACTAATCATCAAGGGCCAGATGTAGGTGGCCATTTACCGACCGGTAACAGACGATTTCGGCCGTTACCGACCGGTAAATGGGTATTTGTGATGTAGGGGCCCTATTTTACCGATTCGGTAAATTTACCAAATCGGTAAAATACCGAATCGGTATTTTTACCGATTCGGTAACTTCCTGATGTAGGTGGGACTCTTCTGAGTCCCAAAGGCCTTACAGATTCGGTATTTTACCACCCAATCCAATTGGGTGGTAAAATACCGAATCCAGGTGTGCATGCACACTTGTGCATGCACACCTATACCATGTGACAGACAGACATACCCTTAGGGCATGTGTGTGCCACATGGCCCACATGCCTGTATATGGGGTGCTAGAGGGTGTCAAAGTGACACCCCCTGCACCCTTGCAGGAATCGGTATTTACCGATTCGGTAATTACCGAATCGGTATTTCCCATTGATTCCTATGGGCTTCACAGCCCCTAGGAATCAATAGGAAATACCGATTCGGTATTTACAGATTCGGTAAATACCGAATTTTAAAGAATCGGTAATTCAATTACCGAATCTTCCTAAATCTCCCTCCTTCATATTTACAGATTCATAAATACCGAATCGGTAAAATTCTGTATTTATGAATCGATAAATACGATTTTCCTACATCTGGCCCCTAGTTTTCCCGTTCTCCCCATGGAACATGTGTTTCCTGCTGACAAATTATGTCGGACCCTTGCATTTTCAAAACCACAGCAACCCTGGCTTGTTTGCTCCTGTCATTTAGACCCCCGTCATTAATAGTACATATATTCACCTTATCCATCCCCAAAGCAGAATTTTTCCCGCCAAATCTCTCAGGACCCTACTCCATCTGTGTCTTTCCCTTTACCATGCTGCCCCTTTCCTCGAATTTGCCATTCCTCTCTCCATACACACTGACAATGTAATGTTCCTCCTTCTTCCACAATGTTTTTTTTTTTGTCCTCTTCCTTTGCGGATCCACCCCGCTACCCCATCCCGCTCTCCACCCCCACCCTCTCTACCTTCTCCCCCCTCCCTCCCACTTGCTGAGGCATAAACACCAAAGGTCTTCAGTGATGAGAAGCTGGCAACCCCAATCCCTCTGAGACCCCCCTAAAAGGGCAGAAAAAAGGGAAAGGAAAAAAAACGTTTCGCTTTTGAAGTAGACATCGGCTAATGAGATCAAACCAAGATTATATTTACATATCTACCTTAAATTGATTGCAAAAATTATTTTGCTTATACTTTGGAAGTAAAACACTCTCTGGCCCTTATAAATAACTATTAGTTTGGCTGGATTGAGCAAAAAAACCTGTGCTCCCTTTGCCTGAAGCAATGGGATCAGTTGCCGCAACTGCCATCTTTTCTCTACGGTCTCATGACAGAAGTCGGGCCTACAAAAATAATTGCATCCCTTTCCTGCCCTTTTCTGGTCTGGTCTGGCCAAATCATATACTGCTTCCCAGGTTAAAAAGTTACTCAAGCAAATCAGAATAGCTCTGGGTTTGGTTGTGGATTGACAATCCCAACAGAGCTCTTTTATGTTGATTAAAGGGCAATCTATGACTCCTCTGCATCTCCACTTTCCAGTACCACTGTGTGAGTTCTGGGAAAACCTCCGTAAAAAGTTCTACCATGAAGTTCCGGATATCAGCTCTCTCCATGCCCTCTGGGACACTCAGAACCCACAGATTGTTCCTTCTAGCATGATTTTCTAAATCAGTTAATTTCCAGATTATATCTTACTTTTGTGCTTTTAGGGGATCAGTGAGGGTTCTCTGTATAGCAAGCTCATCCTCCAGTGTCGAGATTCGGGCTTCTGCCTCCACAATCCTTACTGCAAACTCTGAACAGGACTTCGCAACTCTACGTATAGAGTTTTGTAATTTATGACATGAGCTTTGGGTCCTCAGGCTCTCTATCCGAGTCTCCTCCCTGTGGGCCATGATGCTCTGATAAATAATGGAGAGCAAGACATCTTCTGGGTTTTCCAATATCGCAGTCCCCCGTAGACGCCCCCTCCATCAGCAGCCTCACTGCTATCCAGTTTGGGGGAGATAAAATAGTCCCAATCGAATGACCCGGCAAGGTCTTTAGACTTATTTGCAAAGATCTTCCTGTGCTCTCCATGTTTATTAACCATTGATGGAGCGTCTGCAGAATTACCACCTGTGTCCCAGTCATCCTATTGCAGGCTGCTTGTGTCACTCTCATCACCATGGCTTAGCTCTCCTTCTGCCCAACCCATTACTGGGCTCTCATCCCCAGAGGTGTTAGAGGGATCTGACATTGAATAAAACTTGTCTCCAGAGTCCCCCTCCTTTATGGGTTCTGAATTATCCGGGCCTTCTCCTTGATCCCCCAACTAGGGATTCAAACTCCCTGTTTTATCTTTCCCCCTGGATCTTCCTCCATGGTTTCTGTCAATTGCCCCCTTTTCTAATCGGACACTTTGGAGGCTACCAGCTGCCTTAGAAGTCTTTTTTATTTTGTTAGTTACTAGCGTTGCAACCCCTCCAACATGTGGCCTCACAGTGATGTCCAAGTTGTTCCCTGGCTCTGTAATCTTCATGATCTCCCTTTAGTCATCCCTTGTCGCCCCGCTTCCAGTACTCACTATATTACCATTAAGGAGAGAAGTTGAAGAGATAACCTGGGTGAGTGCTGCCTGGGGTAACAAAGGGTCTACAATTACAGAGGCCGTGACTGTGGTACCACTATCGGCCACAATCTCTGTAGCCTGTTTTGATCTCACTGCCTGTGCCTTAAAGAGTGCAGGCACCGTTTGCCTACTGCGAGCGGGGGCTCCTACTTTCCGTACCTGCTCACCTGTGTCTGGAGACACACCATCAGCCATGCTCCGTGCTCCAGTACTGCCTCCAATCCCATCGCCAGCTGCCTTTGCGGGATTCACAGAATTCGCAGGATGTGCTGCCGTAGGCGGCCCGTGGCTCTTTGCGCCTCTCGGTGTTGCCTTCTGAGGCATCAGCGGTATTAACCACAACTGACTAAAGTCATGCACACCGCCAAATTCACACTTGCTGTCAGTGGAAATGGGAACTCGCAAGCTTTCTAATGTACAACGTTCTCAGGAAGGGCAATCCATTCTCCTACTTGTGCAGAGGTTACATGGCAGAGGTAGGATGCTTCCATGACTCCGCTTAGGGTGCATACAGCATTGTGGCTCTCAATATGCACCGTCAGTCTCTCAAAAAAGAGCCATCAACTAACAGGGAATGATCAGAGTCAGGAAAGGGTTTAAGCTGTTACACCTTCTCATAGACACATTTTCTGCTGCCAGAATGATTCTCTCAGTGTGGGTTAAGCTGCTCTTGATCAAACAATGTGTGCAGGTATGAGTCATGAGAATTTCAATCAAATGTGGTATCATCACAATGGATGGATAACCCATTTCTATCCCCTTGGTTTGCTGAATAAGGCTAAGTGCTACAACCACTTAGAGACAACTTGGCAGGGTTACAGCTAAAGGATCAAAGGTCCCTGAAAAGTAGCCTATTGGCCACTTGGTTTCTCCATGTACCTGGCTTAACAGACTTAAGCCGGGTACATGGAGAAGTACCAGTGCTTGTGGCAAAAGATCTAAACTATTTGGTGTAGTCTGGAAGTCCAAGAGAAGGTGCATTGCAAAGCACTTTTTAAGCTCCTTGAATGCTTCCATGCTTTTGCTAGCCCTTTGTACTGGGTCACTGACATCGTGACATCGTGGTAAAGGCTTTACCACATAGGAAAAATTTAGTATCCATTGTCGGCAATAGCCAATCATGCCCAACTACATCTGTATTTCCCTCTGTGTGGTCGGGAATTTTATCTCAAGGACAGTTTCAATACGTTCATGGACCACATGTGAATATCAAGGACCCCTGTAGAATAATGTAATTCCTGGGACGGGGCAAAAACACAGTGGAAAATATAATTCCAAGGCAACATATAATCACAACAATACAAATGCAGTGCAAGAAATGAGTTCAAAAGGTGACTTATAAAAAACAATAATTTTTAATCAAGAACGCAAATACATTAACATTCTGTTAAAAATACATCAAATTGATGACATTGATAAATCCATATTACAAAGAATTATATTGTAATTTAAAAACAACAATAAGTGGCAGAGATAAATTCTTCGACGCGCGTTTTGGCACAGTGAGTGCCTTTGTCAGGAGTTGCCACCAATAAACCTAAAATTGATTAAAAAGGCATTTAGAACACATTCTTGTGATTTTTACAATCAGTCTTTTTACATCATAATCATAGAGCTGTGTTACAATCTGCTAGTGACTAATGAATATCTAGATAGATGTTACGATCAACAACATGTACATTAAATTCATAAACGGAAGAAAAAGTATATAGAAAAGATAAAGGTGAGTGAAGATATAAGTAAGTGAGGATATAATATAATAGACCAAATTCCCAATATTTTGCCTAAATATATATATATATATATATATATATATATATATATATATATATATATATATATATATATATACATATATATATATTACCTACTGGCGGTCGCCAGTAGGTATATATAGTTAGGATTTTTTCTCTATGGGATTTTTGAAAATTCTATGTCTAATAACTTTGGCGTTTGTGGACGGAATTGGCTGAAATTTTCAGGAAAATTGAATATTTTGTTTCTGAGCAGCCCCTGAAAATTTGGGGGGGTCCCAAAACGCATTTTTCCCATGTTAATTTCCATAGGGCGGTTGGCCTCACTTTTAGCTCGAACGGCGGAATGGATTTTCACGAAAATTGGCAAAATTGTAGGGACTGGTAGCCCGATGTGCCTTTGCTAGGTCTCAATATATGTGCTCCAGTGGATTTTGATAAATTAACGTTAAAAAAAAAATATATATCTGTAACAGCGCTCCGGGTAGCGCTCCGGTTCGCGTACTTGACGCGTAACGGAACTTCGCGAAGCGAAGCTGATTGGCTCTCCGGTGTCTGTCAACATTCTAAATAGTCCGGAGCGGCCGCCATCCTGTCTCTCGGTAGGATCGAGAGACAAGAGGAGGCCAAAACAAAGGGGGAAATGACCATAAGGGGGCATAGTAGATCCTCCCTGACCCCCTAGGTTTGATGTGGAGGCTTTAAAAGGGCCCCGCGGGGCAAAAAAAAAAAAAAAATAAATAAATTCCGGACGCCATCTTGTCTCTCGGTAGGATCGAGAGACAAGAGGAGGCCAAAACAAAGGGGGAAATGACCATAAGGGGGCATAGTAGATCCTCCCTGACCCCCTAGGTTTGATGTGGAGGCTTTAAAATGGCCCCGCGGGGAAAAAAAAAATAATAATTTCCGGACGCCATCTTGTCTCTCTGTAGGATCGAGAGACAAGAGGAGGCCAAAACAAAGGGGGAAATGACTATAAGGGGGCATAGTAGATCCTCCCTGACACCCTAGGTTTGATGTGGAGGCTTTAAAAGGGCCCCGCGGGGCCAAAAAAATAAAAAAATAAATCGGTTTTTTTTGTGTGGGGTGCGCCTGGTACGCGCACCGGAAAGCGGTCCGGGGAGCGTACTATAAGGAAAAAAGAATGATAGACTTTTCAAATATTGTATGTTTAATGATTGTTCGTTTTGTTGTTTTTTTTTTTTTTTTATTGATTGTTCGTTTTGTTGTTTTTTTTGTTGTTTTTTTTTATTTATTTTGGTTGTACTTCATGAATTAGATATAAAAATGAATAATGTCTCAAACAATTTTTAATTATTAAATAAAAATGTATTGGTCAGAATTTTCATAGTTCAATAAAACTTCCAGTATTACATCATCTGGAATCTCCTCAAACATGCATGTTTCTATGTCTTGTAAGCATTCAATAAATTGTTCATCCAAAGACCGATCCATAAAATCTTCATCTAAAAATTCTTCATTTAAAATCTCCTCAGATGTAATGTCGAAGGAAACATTGATATTTTCGTGCTCCCCTTCCATTTTTTTGCTGTAAATAGCATAAAAAATAACTATATCAGAAGAGTTAGGGCATTGTTGGGTTTAAGTTCAGACAAGTAATTCTAATTTTTTAACAGTGAAGTCAACTTTGGGTAGTGTATGGTAACAGGCAGGAAGTAGAAATATAAAAAAAGTGCCTGTGAAGAAGTGTAAGTAAATTCATAATTATAGCAGAGAAGCCTAAGTCAATCTATAAATATAAAAGAGGAGCCTATCTGTATCTATAACTATAGCAGGGGGACAGTAAATAATTATCAAAAAACGTTTTTACAAATTAACTTAAAGTGCTCCTTACAAATTATCAACTTACTTTACAGAGAGGTGAAAATGCTCTTGAAATGTACTTCAGGAAGTAGTAGTCAAAATGGCTGTGTTTCTCTCTCTTTCTTTATATATATTCAGGTACATAACCATTCAAATGTCAGGTAAAAAAAAGTAGAAAATGAAAGTAACATTTTAATTGGTTGTCAATTCCAACACTTCAGATGTGTTTTGTGAAGTAATTTACCTCAGGGAATTTAGAGAGGTCTGCAGGCTAAATGGTTAAATGGAATTCCAACCAAATTTGTGAAAATGGTAGGGATTGGTATGTAGTATGAGCTAATGTATATTTGGTGAAAGTGTCTCCAGTGGTTTTTCTGTAAATTACTTTCCCACCTTTTTTATGCGATCGCTTCTCACTGCGCGCCCCGGTACGCGAACCGGCAGTGTTACGGGAGTCCTCCATTTTGTGTTTCGGTAGAATTGAGATACAAGATGGAGGGCAAATAATGTTCAGAATGGGTAGAAGGGGGCATGGTAGACGTATCCTGACCCCCTAGGTTTTCTGAGGGTGGCTGAGGAGGCCCATATGTGCGGAAAAAAAAATTCAAATTTTCGCACGGTTTGCGTCCGGTGCGCGTACCGGGTAGCGATCCGGAAAGCGTAAATTGTGAAAATTTGTGAAAAAAAGTTACATTTAAAATGTGTTTATAGTGATCATAGTTAGGGTAGCTCTGAGAAGAGCTTTTGGGTCTGTGGTACATTTAGGTACTTATAAGTAGGTACCAATACATAGTCTTAAATTCAGGATGAAAACTCTGTTCCCCTCATCTGAGAAGTGAACTCCATCTCCTCTGTAGATATCTTGCATGTAGTAACGCAAGTTATTGTTGTAGATGCAGCCCATTCCATGGTCTCTAATGTAAGCTGAAACAGACTTATTTACATGCTTCCTCGATTTCTCAATTTGTGGACTAAATTGGTTCGACCACCTCCATTTCTATCTTTGGCATATATTTGAATATACCAAGGCAGTTTGAGGAAATAGTGCCTTCAATTGCTCAAAGGTGTCCTTTAAAAGCATTTCCAGACCTACCCCAGTCAAAGTGCCCAAGTCATTTCCTCCACAGTGCACAATTAACAGGTCAGGTTTTGGCAAATGCAAAAAGGTTTTCACCAATGGTATCAATTGGTGACATTTTAATCCTCTATGGCCAATCCACTTGATTTCCACATTTTGTAAATTGAGGTTAGGTAAATTTCTGTTATCAGCATACATTTGAGCCCAGTAGATGTAACTATGTCCAACAATCCAGACAGAAAACATGGTGAGAGAAGGTTCTGCTGCAGTTAGATGAAGTGTGGGAATGAAATGGCAGTTGAAAAAATAAGAGTTTATAATGAAAAAAACTGTGGAGTTTCTGTGCTAATGATTCAGTAGCAGTCATTGGTGGATTTTGATTGCTGAAAACAGAAAGTTAGGGAGCATGGATGAGTTCTTTGAAAGATGTAATTTGAATGGTGAAGAAAAAATCATTTTATGAAAGATTGCACTGGATACGCAGGTGCACTGAGAGTTCAGAGTTCAATTGAAACATTGTTGTGTGAACTTTCAAACACCAGAGGTCTTTCAGGAGGTGGTTGCTATGGAAAAAAGGCAGAAAGGGCAGAAGGGGGAAGGGTGTTGATTTGAAAAAAGTGAGGGAAGAGTTTTGATTGGGTGACATTAGAGATATGTGTGATGAATTACAGCATTTGTGTGCCATTGTTGGTTGCAATCTCTGGAGTGCATACCCTTTGCTCTTCTGAAGACAAATTGGTGTGTGTCTGACACTGTTTTCAAACTCAAAAAGTATTTGCTACGGTGAGAAAAGATTCATTTAATTTAAGTAGAGAATAGTATGCTTTAGGAAGAAAATTAAGAAGAAAGTTGTGTATTTAAAATGTTGCTTTGTGTCAAGTGTTTTACAAATAGATTTTGATTCTTTGAGTTACATAGCCATGTTAAAAGTGACGCAAAAATGGTGCAAGGGCCTTAAAAAAACGCTTTCATGTGTCTTAGGGCATTTTAAGTCACTTTCCATGAATATGGTTGAATAATTGTTTTACATGATGGGTTTAAAAACGTTTTTTGAAATCAATTAGGTTTCTTAATATGTACTGCTAGAGTTTCATAGGTTGCTTGGGATATATTAACAAGCAATTGAGGGCCCGATGTAGGTCGGTCGGTAACGGCCGTAAATCGGTATTTTCGGCCGTTACCGACCGGTATTTGAGCTTTGGTATGTAGGGACACATATTTCACAGAATCGGGTTATTTACCGATCGGTAAATTTACTGATTCTGTAAAATACCGAATCGGTATTTCTACCGATTAGGTAAATTTGGTATGTAGGTGGGACTCTTCTGAGTCCCACAAGCCTTACCGATTCGGTATTTTAGCATCAAATTGAATTTGATGTTAAAATACCGATTCAGGTGTGCATGCACATGTGTGCATGCACACCTGTGCCATATGACAGGCAGACCTGCCCTTAGGGCATGTATGCCTGCCACATGGCCCCCGAACCTTTTTTGGGGGTGCTAGAGGGTGTCAAAGTGACACCCCCTGCACCCTTGTCAAAATCTGTATTTACCGATTCGGTAAATACCGACCGGTAATGCCCCATTCATTCCTATGGGCTTCAAAGCCCATAGGAATGAATGGAGCATTACCGGTTGGTATTTACCGAATCGGTAAATACAGATATTTACCGATTCGGTAAATGGAACATCTGGATGTTCCTACATACCCCCCCTTCTTATTTAGCGATTCTTAATTACCGAATCGGTAAATTCGGTAATTAAAAATCGGTAAATAAGTCCTACCTACATCGGGCCCCAGGTGTGCATGCACATGTGTGCATGCACACCTGTGCCATATGACAGGCAGACCTGCCCTTAGGGAAGGTATGCCTGCCACATGGCCTCCGAACCTTTTTTGGGGGTGCTAGAGGGTGTCAAAGTGACACCCCCTGCACCCTTGTCAAAATCTGTATTTACCGATTCGGTAAATACCGACCGGTAATGCCCCATTCATTCCTATGGGCTTCAAAGCCCATAGGAATGAATGGAGCATTACCGGTCGGTATTTACCGAATCGGTAAATACAGATATTTACCGATTCGGTAAATGGAACATATGGATGTTCCTACATACCCCCCTTCTTATTTAGCGATTCTTAATTACCGAATCGGTAAAATTCGGTAATTAAAAATCGGTAAATAAGTCCTACCTACATCGGGCCCTCGAGTCCCTTTGATGTTATTTTTCCCATTTTAATTTAAGACATTTCCCAGTGGTGCAAGGTCCTTGTAAATACGCCCCCATGTGTGCTTGGCAAATTTAGATTTTGCTTGTTTGAGTTACATAGCCATGTTAAAAGTGATGGAAAAAAAGGTGCAAGGGCCTAAAAAAAACGCTTTCTTGTGTGTTAGGGTATTTTAAGTCACTTCCCCATGAATGTAGGTATATAATTGTTTTACATGATAGATTTAAAAACGTTTTTTAAAATCAATTAGGTTTCTTGATATGTACTGCTAGAGTTTCATAGGTTGCTTGGGGCATATTTACAAGGTCTTTGAGTCCCTTTGATGTTATTTTTCCCATTTTAATTTTAGACATTTCCCCGTGGTGCAAGGTCCTTGTAAATACGCCCCCATGTGTGCTTGGCTAATTTAAGTAGTGATAGGGTGTGCTTTTACATAGGACCTGTGTTGTGTATTCAAATTTAGACCAGAAAATCACATTTATGAGAAGGTCATATTGGTGTCTGCTTCTTCAAATAAATATTGAACTGAGAAGTATTAAACTGAGGCTAAATTTCATCTGCAACCTTGAGTAGGCCTCACCTCAAACAAACCTCTAGATAGTCCACACCTTATCGTCATCTTGAATCAATCATTTAAAGTGTTAGGTGCAGATTTATGATGGCCGTGCGCCTCTTTTGTGCTGCTGTTCCGTCACTTTTATAATGCAGCAGTGATTTACAAGATGTACCATGTTGCAAGATAGGCCTCACTTCATTGGTAGGCCTGCACATGTATTATCTCCTCTATATTCTTCAACAAGCCTAAATTTCATCAGCAACCCTGAGTAGGCCTCACCTCAAACTTTTGTGACGCAGCGGCGCAGCAAAAGATGCGCTATGTTGTGACATATTTACAACTTGAAGCATCAAGGAAGATGTGTCATGCTGTAAAGTCCTGCCCCACATGAAACGTGCGTCAGGTTTCATGTGGGCGTTTTGTTGCAGGGTGGGCAGTCATTTGCATGAAAGCCCTGTAAAACTAACACAGTAAAATTAAGAAGATTTCACTGAGTCACCTTTATGGCATTGCTGAATCAAATCTTTATGCCTGTTTGAAACAGGCATAAGGAGAGATGCACCATGCGCTGTGTGGCTTGCCCCTGTGAATTGCAGTAGATATGTCGCGTTTATGACGTGATTCCTGCAATGCGCCGTTTTTGTGGAACAGATGCGTGATGCATCTGTGCTGTTTTTGCTCAATGGTGCTCTGCATTGTAAATGCGGTACATCATGGGTGGCAGAGCAGTGGCGCACGTTAACTGGTGCATCCCTGGGGATGCACCATTTAACATAAATCTGCTCCTTTAAATTTAAGTATTAGCAGGGGACACAGTGTTGGTGAGGTTATCCAAGGTTAAGAAGAGATGAGTCTTGTTCACTGAAAACTTGGACATAGGCCTCACCTCCTCAGCATCGCTGGACATGGTTAAATAATATCTGCAAAATGTTACTCTTGGTAAACAATGTTACTATTATAGTGTCTGAGATGTGTCTCTTACTCTGCAACATCTCATTGTTGTTCTCTTTCTTTAAAGATAACGACAACATCAAGCATGAGTGATAATGAGCAATCTGTTGATCTCGATCTTATCATTGAACTTGTCATTGAAACGTCAGTGGAAGTAGATCCCTTGGATGATTTATATCCTGTGGATGATGAAGTAGTTGATGAGGATGCTGATTTGTCAGAATTGTATGACATAGGGTGGGCATCTGACCTGCTCAAGCCTATTAACCTATAAAGACTTTTAAAAATAAATTTAAGTTACTCGAAATGAAAAGTAACCATGTAAACCGTTTTTATTAAAAATGAAATACAACTTCAAAAACAAATTGTGTGAAGTGTCTTTAATGAAATAGTAAAATATACTAATAAAATTAGTTCAGATTCACATATAAAAGATCACAGGTCAAATGTAGAAGCATTCCATTTCTTTGCAACTATTTGTGAGTTTTAATTTTCATAATGCACTAAAAATTATTGTATGTAGAATTTATAACTAGTATGTTAATTTTTTGACGACTGTTATTGATTTACTGTTTGGTAATAGTGGTTAATAACATTTTTTATTATATTTTACTACAGATTCAACTGCAGATCATTTCAAAATTAGACAATGCCGTCTAAGGATAGAATCCGAAAGGTTACAAAACGTCAAAGACAGCAGATTAGTAAATGCTTGCAGCAGTCCTCTACAATAAAATCTCGTCAAGTCACCAAGAAAGCTCCGGGTAAGAGAACAAAATCATTCCTTAGAAACATTTGTAGAAACAAAAGTATACCTACAGAACAAGTTTTAGTCCAGAAAAAGAGAGCCAATTTAAACGGAAAGGAAAGACCAAACAAAAATGTTACTGGTAGAGCAGGAGATAACTCTGTGCATGGTAGTAGAAGGAAAAATCAGTTTAGGGACATTCGTAGACGAATGTTCCGCAACAGGATAATTGGTAATTTGTTAAAAAATATTAAGAAAGGTCAACAGAAAGTGTTTTTTTATAAGAGAAAAAAAAAAGTTGAGAAAATTATTGATCAGGCTTTTGAAATTAAGCAAAAGTTATTTATTTTGATAATCAATAGAATTAGGAAACTAAACAAGGTAATTTATGATTTAAAAACAAATAGTAGATGGAAGAGAACAGTTAATCGTAGTAATTTTTGTGAAGTTTTTTCAGGAGAATGGATGCATAGTTCAAGTTCTGAGGCATTTTTTAATGAGGAGAGTTACTTTCAGGATAATGATTTGGTGCATGCAGTTGACACCAGTGGTCGAGCTTATGAGGTGAAAGATGGTAGTCCGGTTGAAAAAGAAAAACTTGTGACAACAGAGGCAGAAGAGGTGTTAGGTAATGAGGTTTAAGGAAGACGTCCTAAGGGACCTGTGTACACCTGGAAGTGTAGTAGTATTTGCAGTGTGCGACAGGATTCCATCAATTTGCTTTGTGATTTTGTACGGACATTTAATAAGAAAAGTTTGAAACAGAAAATGAAGATGTTGCAAGAAATAGATCCTTGCAGAGTGAGGGAAGTGACAGGTTTGCATGGTCATTCACTGGCTTGTCTTTCCAGGAGAGTATGCCTGAGTGTTTTTCATCATTTCAGGATGCTAGCAGTGCATCATAATAAAGTGAGGAAATTAGTTAGAATGTTGTATTATGCTAAGAGTCCAGCAATTATGCTTAAACAATTATGCACTGCTCTTTTGCATGGTTCTGAAGTAGATGTGAAGAATATTTGTGAAGAAATTGAGTTTTGTTACTTTACAAGTAAAGAGGAGAATGTTGAAATTGACCCAGAAGAAGAGGGTAATGTGGAAGATAGTGTACAGGTTTCCAGTACAGATAATTTTCAGAAGGAAATTGCCACGTTTCAGGTGAAATCAAGTGAGAGGCCTAATTTCACTTGTGTGTGTTGTCGACGCACTTATTATAAGAATCAGACTAAGTAAGTGGATTTATATGCGAAAAGTGAAAGGGAAAATAATAGTGAATGGAAGGATTTTGCAACATACTTGATGGTAGAAAATTCTTTTGATTTGGGATTGGATCAACGTGTGTGTACTTATTGTTGTAACAAATTAAATCAAAACTGGATGCCTGCCAGAGCGGTTCATAATAATCTGGAATTGGTTGAGATTCCTTCTGAATTGAAGGATTTAAATACTTATGAATCTATTTTGATTCAAAGTATCCATCCCTTTCAGGCTATTGTAAGAATGGAGCCAAAGACAGGGAAATTGCCTCCATCAGATTTACAGAGAGGATTAAAGGGAAGAGTTGTTTATTTGCCTCTAGATTTGAAGAAAAACATGAATACAATTGGAGTAGAGAAAGTGGAAGAGGAACCTCTGGTTATCTTAGTTAATGGGGTTCCGACAAAGAGTAAGAAAATATGGCAAGATTTAGTAGATGTTAGGAAAGTCAAAAAGGCAACATTGTATTTGAAGAAAAACAATAAGTACTACAAGAATGTATATGTTGCAGAAGAGGAAGTAAGTGAAGAAGAGGATAGCGATTTATGTGCTGGTCAAATTGAGAAAGTAGAACCCTCTAAAAATGAAGAAATATATGAACATTATAGTGTTCATCCTTTGCATTCCAAGGAACTCATGGGGAATGCTATTGAGTTGTTTCAAATGAAACAAGCCAAAGGGAGTCCCGTTAGTGTTTGGGAGGAAAGTTTGGAAGCTCGGTGTTTCCCACAGCTATTTCCAACAGGTCAAGGAGGAAGATATGATGAGCGACCTGATCAAATTCCTGCTTCTGAATACCGGACTTTACGATTGTATGCAGAAGATCCTAGGTTTCGTCAATGCATTCCCTATTTGTTTCATCTCCTGTTTGAAAGCGATCTGTCTGGACTGTCATATGCAGTGAACCATATCTTGAAAAGTGGTGTACACATGCAAAACATCTCGGCAAGTGACTTTATGGATAAAGTCAATGTGCAAGACAGTATTTTGGATTCTCACCTGATTAATCTCATGGCGTGTCAGCGTGGTACTAATGAGTACTGGTACCGTCGTCATGGTGATTTAAAATGTATGCTGAGGAACTTAGGAACTCCCACATGGTTCCTCACTCTCAGCTGTGCCGAGTATGGCTGGGAAGACTTACTTGAATTTCTACGAGAGGCAAATGGAAACATTGAAAATATCGAATTCAAGACACCCGGAGAACTGTGCTCTTTGGATCGAGTGAATGTATGCAGGTACTTCAATCATAGATTTGAAGCTATGATGTCTTTCATCATGAACAAGAAAAATCCACCTCTTGGAGAGGTGTTGGATTTCTTCTGGAGGAAGGAGTACCAAGCAAGAGGTGCTCCTCATATACATATGCTGCTGTGGATCAAAGATGCACCCAAATTTGGAACAGATCCGGATGACTTAGTGATGGGTTTCATAGAACAGTATTCTACATGTGCTGTTCCAAAGGCAAAGGAAGACAAAAGCCTAAGAGAACAAGTTTTACGCTTCCAAAGCCATCGTTGCGGAAAGTACTGTCGTCGTAAATTCAGAAACAAGGACAAGTTCTACACCAAATGTCGTTTCGCCTTTCCATGACCAGTGATTTCTAAAGGAAGAGTGAACAGTTTGATGTCTTCGCTGCAACATAATGTGATGAAGAAATCACCCAAAAATACATACAATTTGAAAAGGAATGAAGAGTCCAAGTATATCAACGACTACAACCCAGTGATTTTGTCCATGTGGAATGCTAACATGGATATTCAGTTTGTGGCTGATAACTGTATGGCTGTGGCTCGGTATGTGACATCTTACATCACCAAAAAAGAAAAGACAGAATTGAAGGATATGTGGGAGGACATTTCCCATGAAAAGAGCCTTAGTAAGAAGTTGTACAGTTTCAGTCTGAAGATGTTGTCGCATCGAGAAATCGGAGCTTACGAATGTTCTGACCGGTTGTCTTCAGCAAGGCTCTATGCCAAATCAAGGAGTATCGTTTGGGCGAGTCTTGGTCTTGCTGCAACGCGTAATCGAGTTCTGAAACCTGTACGGGAAATTGAGTATTTGGCGGAAAAGGAGCCAAACAGTACAGATATTTTGAAGACCAACATGTTGGATACATATTATCCAAATAGAAGCAGTCACCTCGAGAATGTTTGTCTGTATGAGGTTCTGCAAAATTACATATTCAAGAGGAACATCAAAGAAGATATTGATAAAGGAGTGTATGCTGTAATTGGAAGCGAGGGATGTCTGGTCAAGCAAAGAAAATGTCAATTGGTAAATCATCGAAAATTGAGTGGTGAATCTCCTGAAAGAAAAGAGTTTTTCTATTTAGCTCTTTTGCAACTTTTCAAGCCTTGGCGTGCAGAAGAGGAACTGCTTGGAGATTTCCTCTCTTACGAAGACTCTTTCAATGCCGCCAAAGAGACCATAGAATGTCCTGTTTTTCCCAAATATCTAGAAATTTTGAATGCGGAAATTGAGCAGGAAGCAACGATTGCAGCCGAGATTGCTAGAGACAGTTCTCAGGACAGTCAGAGTTCTGTTTCATTGAGT
Organism: Lissotriton helveticus; assembly: GCF_964261635.1. Classification (NCBI taxonomy): domain Eukaryota; kingdom Metazoa; phylum Chordata; class Amphibia; order Caudata; family Salamandridae; genus Lissotriton; species Lissotriton helveticus. Next base: position 738,109,412 of record NC_136057.1, read on the forward strand.
CAGGATCCACTAGGAGGACCAGTTATCAAAAATGAAGCTGCCACTGCCATGATTGAAGTGGAAAGAGCCATGGCACATGCTCAGGAGGATGCGGTTAACTTAGAAGACTTGGAAAGACAACTGAACGTTGAGCAGAAGAAAATATATGACGAAGTTACCAACCAAATTGATCATGGATTAAGTCATGAGAAGAAAGAGTGCTCATGTACGTCGTTGAAGCCTGTCCGACTGTACGTGAGTGGAGAAGCGGGAACTGGAAAAAGTTTCCTCATTAAAGCAATTTCATGTTATTTGCAGAAAAGGACTGAGTCATCGCTGTCTTGTGTTGTCACCGCTCCAACTGGACTGTCAGCACATAACATTAAAGGTATTACTTTGCATCGTCTACTGATGCTGCCAGTGGAGCATGATAACAAATTACAATACCACAAGTTATCTGGAGATGCTTGTTGTGAAGTTTCAAGAGTGTTGAGGAAAATGAAACTTCTTATCATTGACGAAGTAAGCATGGTTTCCAATGTCATGCTTGCCTTTGTGCATTTGAGAATGCAAGAAGTTCTCAAAACAGAGTATGATGTGTTATTTGGTGGCAAACACATCATTGTTTTCGGTGATCTTCTGCAGCTGACACCAGTGAAAGGACAACCTGTGTTCAAAATGCTCACGCATGAAGATACCAGAAAGTGCCTAGGGAGCATTGGCAACGTCAATATATGGTTAAACTTCAATTATGATGAACTGCGTGAAAATATGCGTCAGGCGAAGGATGAAGATTACAAGAATATTCTACAAGATGTTAGAATCGGAAAAGTGACCGAGCATGGGAAAGAAGTTTTACATGCACGATTACTGTCAAATTTGTATCCAGAACAAGACGTTGTGCCTGAGAATATTTTTCAGAAAATTACTGAGAAGAAATCTGGAATATGTTTGATGCCAACTCTTGCAGAATGTGCCATCTTCAACAACAAAATGTTGCATTTAGAAAACCAAGAGATTGTGAAACTGGAAGCTATTGACAGAGTAGAGCATATGGGATCAACAATTATTTTGTCTGAGAATTTGAAATCAAAATTGGATTCATTAGAGAAGACTATATCTAAAACTGCAGGTTTTGAAAAGACTCTGAATGTGTGCTTAAATTGCCGTATAATTTTAAGAAGGAATTTACATGTTGAAAGAGGTCTGGTAAATGGATCAATGGGTAATGTTGTTGATTTTGTGAAATACAGAAATAGAGATGGAATTGAATTTTTAAAAATTAAATTTGATGGCATTGAGGAAGTACAGCTAATTGGTCGTTGCTACGCTAGGTTTTTGCTTGTAAAAGACTTATATGTTCGCCGTAAGCAGTTTCCTCTTTGCTTGGCATATGCGGTGACAATCCATAAATCGCAAGGTTTAAGTGTAGACAGTGCATTGGTGAATATTGGCAGTTCTGTGTTCAAGGAGGGTATGGCATATGTGGCATTGTCACGAGTCAGAACTTTATCGGGATTGTACTTGATTGAGTGTGATGTCACAAACATTTGTGCGGATCTAGATTGTGTTAAGGAATACAATAGGTTAAGAAGAGAGTATGCGCCACATTTGCCTCAATATCCTTTGTTTGAGAAACGTGTGGTAGGCCGGAAACGAAGAAATGTGACCAATAGTAGGGAGGTTCTAGCAAAAAGACGAAAAGTCGATGAACCTGAAATTATAAGCAGAAATAAAAAGGATTCTGTTGAAGATGTTGTTGGTTTTCAATTTGAAAATAGTTCTGGTGTCAACTGCTATGCTAATGTAGTGGTTAATGTTGTCTTTTCTCTAGAAACTTTAAAACAACAGATTGTGATCAATTCGGATCAAAGTTTTTGCTGCTTGCTGAATTCTGTGTTAGAGAAATGTAGCACTGATAGAACAAAATTAGAAAGTGTGTCTGAAATTCGAAATCTGTTAGACAAATGTTCAGGTCAAACGCAATTCTCTCAAAATATTCAGCAAGATTGTCAGGAGTTTTTAATGTATATGCTTGATGTATTGTAAGATGAAGGTGTAGATGTAGATCACCTGTTTGGCCTTTCTTATCAATGGCAGCATGACTGCGAGAATTGTAGGGTATCAAGTACTAGTAGTGTAGACTCAGAAAGATTTATATATTTAACTTTGCCAGACAGTAAATCAGTGTCCTTTAATAAGCTAGTAAAATCAGCCGATCACAACATGGAGTGTAGCCAATGTAAGTCACCAATGCTGTCCACATTATTTATACAAACATATGGCCAGTATGTCATTTTAATGTTCCAACGATGTAGGCCTGATGGAACAAAATTGACAACTTTAATTAAAAATTTTGTGGCTTCGCAGTTGTCAATATCAGGAAGGACTTTTGTAACTGCAGCAATTATATATCATGACGGTCCTTCAACAACATCAGGACATTACACAGCTTATTTAAAGTCTAGAAACGGCTGGTCATTCTGCAATGATTCTGTTTTAACTTAAAAAAAAAATTGCCTTTTGACCTTAAAAATTCTTACCTGGTGTTTTTAAAACCAAAATTTTAGGGAAAGAATCTCGGGATGTGCTCTGAGGAAATTCAAGAGGTTCTAATGGCTCCTACACTATTTGGCCTTGAGGATAAGTGTAGTACAGAGTCAAAAGTTAAATGTGGAAATGTGGAACATGAGTGAGCAAGAAGGGTGAGATATTACTAGTACAGGATTGTGAAAGTGATCTTGAACGTTTTCTTTCTAAAAGTTGCGGAAAAAGAAAATGACGGGATTTGCTTAGAAGAATTCCAAGTGTTATAAATGGCTCTTACACGATTTGGCCTTGAGGAAATGTGCGGTAGAGAGCGAGAAGTCATTTATTGTATGTAACATATTTGTCAAAATGATGGAGCTTTTCTTTCAGAAAGTGGCGGGCAGAAAATAATAGCAGCACAACAGAGTATAAGCTGTTCATAGGACATCCTTCGACGTCATGGAAAGTAAGTTACTTTTGAGGAGTTCTGATTTCTGATTGGATATGCTATATGGGTTTTTTAAACACAATCATTTTGATTGTGTTTTTTTTCCCCGCTGTTATATGATGAATACCTTCAACTCACTGTTTTTAGTGAAATTTGATACATTCTGAGAACAGCAAAAATAAACCATTTAACATGTATAATATTTCTGTACCTTTTTGTATTTATGATATTCATTTAGAACTGTGTAGGAGGCATGGAGAAACTGAGGCTTCTGTAAGTGTCAAGGGAGGTGAGTAATGTACATTGCTCTGTTGCATACAGTCCTCACCTTCTCCATACTCTTGGATATGCTAGACTAAACCTGCACAATGACATACCTAAGCTGAGGAAATACAGGTGATGTGATTGTGAAATGAGCAAAAAGAATTGCACGTTTTTCAATTACATTACCTGTGTTTCCTAACATTATGAATCACATTGTGCAGATGAGGTTTAGGCCTGTCCAGGTATACAGAAGAGGTCTGGCCTTTGTTCAAGAGTGCAGTGGACATGACTCACTTCATTGGTAGGCTTGCACATGTATTATCACCTCTGTACTCTTCAACAAGCCTAAATTTCATCTGCAACCCTGAGTAGGCCTCACCTCAAACAAAGCTCTAGATAGTCCACACCTTATCGTCATCCTGAATCAATCATTTAAAGTGTTAGGGGCAGATTTATGATGGCCGTGCGCCTCTTTTGTGCTGCTGTTCCGTCACTTTTATAATGCAGCAGTGATTTACAAGATGTACTATGTTGCAAGATAGGCCTCACTTCATCTGCAACAAGATACCGTCAGTTTAAAATGTATATATTTAGGACTGTGTAGGGGGCATGGAGAAGCTGAGGCTTCTGTAAGTGTCAAAGTTGTTGCATACAATACTCACCTTTTGCGTAGTCTTTCATATGCTAGACCACATCTGTACAATGAGATACCTAAGCAAAGGAAAAACACAAGTGATGTGATTGTGGAATGAGCAAAAAAAATTGCACGTTTTTCAATTACATTACCTGTGTTTCATAACATTACGAATCACATTGTGTAGATGAGATTTAGGCCTGTTCAAGGAGATAGAGGAGGTCTGATGTTTGTTCAAGAGTGCATTGGACATGACTCACTTCGTTGGTAGGCCTGCTCATGTATTATCTCCTCTGTACTCTTCAATAACTTAAATTTCATCTGTAAATCTGAGTTGGATTCACCTGAAACAAATCTGTGGATAGGCCACAACTTATCAGCATTTAGAAACAATCATTTAAAATGTTAGGGGTAGTTTTATGATGGCCGTACGCCTCCTTTGCGTCGCTGTTCCGTCACTTTTGTGACGCAGCAGCAGTGCAAAAGATGCACCATGTTGCAAGATAGGCCTCACTTCATCTTCAACAATATACCCTCAGTTTAAACTGTATATATTTAGGACTGTGTAGGGGGCATGGAGAAGCGGAGGCCTCTAACTTTATTTCTTTGTAAAATTGGATGATTGTCAATCTTTTCCCTTGTCTTTTTTAATTTTTAAATACATGTTTTAATATTTTTCAAATTTTTGTTCTTTCTTTCACAGATTGAAAGTATAAAAATAACAAGTGACTAAGTTAACGACAATTATAAGGTAAATGTTTTGTACTCTTTTCGTTACGTTTCTATCACATTTAACTTCTATTAGTTCCACTGGTTCATTTCTTTAACCCTCAGTTTTCTGCCTTTGCTACTTACCTCATTCCTTTCTCTATTACTTACTTACTCTACTCCTTCCACTCCTTTTCTCAGTCCCTCTGTTCTCATAGTTACTCACTCTTGTTCACTCACTCCGTCTCTATTACTCTCACTGTCTCTGACTCATCACTCTTTCACTACTTCTTCATTATGCTTTCTCCCTGTAGTTCAAGCATACTAAGGGGCATATTATCAACACAGGCAATAAAATTATCGCTGCTTTTATCGACAGAAAACTGCCGCAAAAGCAGCTTTAGCGGCAGTTTTCTGCTGCAAAAGCGGATTTAGCGGCAGATTTCTGCCGATAAAAGCAGCGATAATTTTATCGCCTATGTTGATAATATGCCCCTATGTTATTTACATTTCTTTGCTGTTTCAATCATTCCTTTTCTGTTACTTCTTCTTTTCTGCTTTCTGTTTTTTCTCTATGTTATTCCACATGTTTTAATCTTATTTTGAACATTCACTCACATTCCCAAAAAACTCTTGTTTATTATTCTTCTACTCTCCTTTTTTTCTTTCATTTCCTTATCTATTTTGTTTTTCACAATTATACCCTCTTCCATCTTTTCTTTGGTAAATAGATCTATTAAACAGTATCTCTGTGTTACTCCCTATAGCTGTCTTTCTTTTAACATTACTCTCTGTTTCCTTCCATTATACTTACTCTTCTTTTTAAAAAAAAAAAATTTTTGGTTCGCTCCCGGTTCGCGTACCGGCGAGCGAACCGGGAAGCGAACCAAAAGAAATAGAGGTTTCCAGAGTGCAAACATTCTAGCAATTTTTTTAGAAAGGGGAGGTAGTTCTGAAAATAACTTTTTTTAAATTATTTTTGTTGTTTTATATATTTTTTATTATTTTTCTGAACTTTTTTTACTTTTTTGTATTTTTTGAACGGTTTTATATATTTTTTAGTTTTTTTGGGGGGGGGAACGAAAACGATTCATTGTAAAGGGCTCAACAGGAGCAACAAAAAAATAAAAAGATAATTTATTATCTGAATCGTTTTGTACAAACATGATTGTCAATTGCTAAGTTGATTAGATTGATGCTACTTTCTCTGTAGAAAATCAACTGACCGCAACGCACGCACACTTGTTTGACTGCCCCAAACCTCATCTGTATATTTGGGACCGTCTCCCTCGCCTTTGGTCCGGTCACTTCCTGTACATTTGATCTACTGGCCACAGGAGGAGGGTTATTCTGCAGGTGACGTACCTGCGCAGCACTGTAGTTGATAGGGTGCCAATTGCAAAAAAGAACAAGTGATGGACTGAATGTGGATCAATGTCACACACTCCCCCAGTCAAAAGATCTGGGCCCAAATCCATCGGTTTTTTGCACTCCACACCACCCTGGGTCAGATAATGGCTTTATGCAAATCAGCTCTGACCCTGTTGCCCCATGGGAACAGTCCAGTCCGAACTACAACAGCCATATCTTTCCCAGACCGGAATCAAGCATCCGAGGACCGGACCGGTTTCGAGGTAACACCTCTCTTCAGCCCGGCTAGCTTGACTCCAAGTGGTGTGGAGTGCCTGGGACCCACGTCTGGGCATCCCCAGCGCACTTAGGGCGGCAATTGCAAAAAAGAACAAGTGATGGACTGAATGTGGATCAATGTCACACACTCCCCCAGTCAAAAGATCTGGGCCCAAATCCATCGGTTTTTTGCACTCCACACCACCCTGGGTCAGATAATGGCTTTATGCAAATCAGCTCTGACCCTGTTGCCCCATGGGAACAGTCCAGTCCGAACTACAACAGCCATATCTTTCCCAGACCGGAATCAAGCATCCGAGGACCGGACCGGTTTCGAGGTAACACCTCTCTTCAGCCCGGCTAGCTTGACTCCAAGTGGTGTGGAGTGCCTGGGACCCACGTCTGGGCATCCCCAGCGCACTTAGGGCGGCAATTGCAAAAAAGAACAAGTGATGGACTGAATGTGGATCAATGTCACACACTCCCCCAGTCAAAAGATCTGGGCCCAAATCCATCGGTTTTTTGCACTCCACACCACCCTGGGTCAGATAATGGCTTTATGCAAATCAGCTCTGACCCTGTTGCCCCATGGGAACAGTCCAGTCCGAACTACAACAGCCATATCTTTCCCAGACCGGAATCAAGCATCCGAGGACCGGACCGGTTTCGAGGTAACACCTCTCTTCAGCCCGGCTAGCTTGACTCCAAGTGGTGTGGAGTGCCTGGGACCCACGTCTGGGCATCCCCAGCGCACTTAGGGCGGCAATTGCAAAAAAGAACAAGTGATGGACTGAATGTGGATCAATGTCACACACTCCCCCAGTCAAAAGATCTGGGCCCAAATCCATCGGTTTTTTGCACTCCACACCACCCTGGGTCAGATAATGGCTTTATGCAAATCAGCTCTGACCCTGTTGCCCCATGGGAACAGTCCAGTCCGAACTACAACAGCCATATCTTTCCCAGACCGGAATCAAGCATCCGAGGACCGGACCGGTTTCGAGGTAACACCTCTCTTCAGCCCGGCTAGCTTGACTCCAAGTGGTGTGGAGTGCCTGGGACCCACGTCTGGGCATCCCCAGCGCACTTAGGGCGGCAATTGCAAAAAAGAACAAGTGATGGACTGAATGTGGATCAATGTCACACACTCCCCCAGTCAAAAGATCTGGGCCCAAATCCATCGGTTTTTTGCACTCCACACCACCCTGGGTCAGATAATGGCTTTATGCAAATCAGCTCTGACCCTGTTGCCCCATGGGAACAGTCCAGTCCGAACTACAACAGCCATATCTTTCCCAGACCGGAATCAAGCATCCGAGGACCGGACCGGTTTCGAGGTAACACCTCTCTTCAGCCCGGCTAGCTTGACTCCAAGTGGTGTGGAGTGCCTGGGACCCACGTCTGGGCATCCCCAGCGCACTTAGGGCGGCAATTGCAAAAAAGAACAAGTGATGGACTGAATGTGGATCAATGTCACACACTCCCCCAGTCAAAAGATCTGGGCCCAAATCCATCGGTTTTTTGCACTCCACACCACCCTGGGTCAGATAATGGCTTTATGCAAATCAGCTCTGACCCTGTTGCCCCATGGGAACAGTCCAGTCCGAACTACAACAGCCATATCTTTCCCAGACCGGAATCAAGCATCCGAGGACCGGACCGGTTTCGAGGTAACACCTCTCTTCAGCCCGGCTAGCTTGACTCCAAGTGGTGTGGAGTGCCTGGGACCCACGTCTGGGCATCCCCAGCGCACTTAGGGCGGCAATTGCAAAAAAGAACAAGTGATGGACTGAATGTGGATCAATGTCACACACTCCCCCAGTCAAAAGATCTGGGCCCAAATCCATCGGTTTTTTGCACTCCACACCACCCTGGGTCAGATAATGGCTTTATGCAAATCAGCTCTGACCCTGTTGCCCCATGGGAACAGTCCAGTCCGAACTACAACAGCCATATCTTTCCCAGACCGGAATCAAGCATCCGAGGACCGGACCGGTTTCGAGGTAACACCTCTCTTCAGCCCGGCTAGCTTGACTCCAAGTGGTGTGGAGTGCCTGGGACCCACGTCTGGGCATCCCCAGCGCACTTAGGGCGGCAATTGCAAAAAAGAACAAGTGATGGACTGAATGTGGATCAATGTCACACACTCCCCCAGTCAAAAGATCTGGGCCCAAATCCATCGGTTTTTTGCACTCCACACCACCCTGGGTCAGATAATGGCTTTATGCAAATCAGCTCTGACCCTGTTGCCCCATGGGAACAGTCCAGTCCGAACTACAACAGCCATATCTTTCCCAGACCGGAATCAAGCATCCGAGGACCGGACCGGTTTCGAGGTAACACCTCTCTTCAGCCCGGCTAGCTTGACTCCAAGTGGTGTGGAGTGCCTGGGACCCACGTCTGGGCATCCCCAGCGCACTTAGGGCGGCAATTGCAAAAAAGAACAAGTGATGGACTGAATGTGGATCAATGTCACACACTCCCCCAGTCAAAAGATCTGGGCCCAAATCCATCGGTTTTTTGCACTCCACACCACCCTGGGTCAGATAATGGCTTTATGCAAATCAGCTCTGACCCTGTTGCCCCACCTGTCCATATGGCGATGCATTGTATAATTGCCATAACTGTATTTTTTATCTGTCCCTCTGGACAGATCTTTCTTGCAGATAAGGCAAGTTACATACCGGGCATTCACTTTTGTTTTGCCCCAGGGATATTTAAAAAATTGCCAAATATAATTTTCTTTGACATGAGACCTCCTGGGCTCCTCAGGCAAAAACTGCCTCTCTTGCTGCTCTTCCTCTTCTTCCTCTTCTTTCTCCTCTTGCTGAATGATAACTTCAGCAGGTGGTCCTCTCTTCCTAGGAGGTGGTGGTGGTGGTGGGAGTGCACTAGCTGAAGCTACAACACTTGCCATTGCTAAGTGATGAAAAAAGGTCTTCCTCTCACAAAGATGAAAGTCAGAGTGAGGAAACAAGGAGGGGTTTTCATCATTTGGGGAAAAAAAATAGTTCTAAACCAATGAAAAGTGATATTTTTAGGTCACATGACCTAGCCTTACATCATTAGGAAACCAAAAGTGAAATGAACCAATGAAAAGTGTTATTAACAAGTCTCATGACCTGTTATGCTTACGTTACGCGCTACGCCGCGGCCCGAATTGTTTCCGGAAGCTGCGCTTCGCGTACCGGAGCACTTACGGGTGCGCTAACGCGACGCGTCATATGACGCATTACGCGACAACGCGATACGTCGCGCTTACGCGACGCGTCACAATGTTGTTTTCTAACGCGACAGTTGTGCAAACGGAACGTTTACTGGTTCGCGGACAGGGTCGCGGCAGCAAATTGAGCTAACGGAAAGCTAACCGGTTCGCGGACTGGGAGCGAAACAAAAAAAATAATTAAATTTTTTTTTTTATTAATAAACATATAAAATATATTTTTCCTTTAAAAGAATAATACATTTTACAGCTTTTGATATTTGCTATTAAAAAACCATTGAAATTCACTGAAAAAACCATAGGTTATAGACCATATATAGTTAGGAATTAGCATTTACAAAACCTTGAAAATTCACTGAAAAAACCATAGGTTATAGACCATATATAGGGCCTCATTAGGATGGCGGTTTTTCCGCATCCTCCGGGCCGGCGGAAGTGTCCGCCGGCCTGGAGGATGCGGAAAAACCGCGGCGGAGACTCCAAAGACCCACCGCCAAATTAGGATGGCTGGTGGGTCTGGAATTCCGTCCGCCGCTTTTCCGCCGCGGTCGGCTTCCGACCGCGGCGGAAAAGCTATAACATGGCAGGCGGTGTCTATGAGACACCGTCCGCCATATTATGATGTTGGTGTAAATATGCTTTTCCACGGCGGCTTTTCCGCCATGGAAAAGCATACGGACATTCACTTTGGGGGCCCGTTGCGGGCCCCCTGGGTGAATGGGGGGTGGGGGGTGCACATGGGGGGTACCTATGGTACCCCCCTGCATTTGCGTACACAAAGCAGCAGGCACCGTGCGGTGCCTGCCGCTTTGTGCATGTAAATGTAACACATGCATTTTTAACATTGCGGCGGGTGCAGCTTGAAGCTGCACCCGCCGCAATGTTAAAAATAGAGGATGTGACCGCCACCCTGGCGGTCACATCCTAATCAGCACGGAGGGAACGCCGCAGCCCCTGCGGACGTTCCCTCCTCCTCAAGGGTGGCGGACGGACGCAAGTCCGTCCGCCATCCTAATTAGCCCCAAAGTTAGGAATTAGCATTTACAGTAGGTATATATAGTTAGGATTTTTTCTCTATGGGTTTTTTGAAAATTCTATGTCTAATAACTTTGGCGTTTGTGGACGGAATTGGCTGAAATTTTCAGGAAAATGGCACATTTTGTTTCTGAGCAGCCCTTGAAAATTTGGGGGGGGTTCGTCCGGTGGGGGCCGAGAAAAAAGGGGGGTCCCAAAACGTGTTTTTAACATTGAGTTTTCCATAGGGCGGTTGGCCTCACTTTTAGCCCGAACGGCTGAATGGATTTGCACGAAACTTGACAAAATTGTAGGGACTGGTAGCCCGATGTGCCTTTTGTAGGTCTCAATATATGTGCTCCAGTGGATTTTGAGAAATTAACGTTTAAAAAAATATATATATCTGTAACAGCGGACCAGTTAGCGCACTGGTTCGCGGACTTTTCGCGCAACGGAGCTTTGTGAAGCGAAGCTGATTGGTTCTCTGGCGTCTGTCAACATTCCAAAAAGTCCGTAGCGGCCGCCATCTTGTCTCTCGGTAGGATCGAGAGACAAGAGGAGGCCAAAGCGAAGGGGCAAATGACCATAAGGGGGAATAGTAGATCCTCGCTGACCCCCTAGGTTTGATGTGGAGGTTTTAAAAGGGCCCCGCGGGGCAAAAAAAAAAAATTATAATAATAATCTTACGGCTGAATGGATTTGCACGAAACTTGGCAAAATTGTAGGGACTGGTAGCCCGATGTGCCTTTGCTAGGTCTCAATATATGTGCTTCAGTGGATTTTGAGAAATTAACGTTCAAAAAAAGATATATATCTGTAACAGCGGACCGCTTCGCGTACTTTTCGCGTTACGGAGCTTTGCGAAGCGAAGCTGATTGGCTCTCCGGTGTCTGTAAACATTCCAAACAGTCCGTAGCGGCCGCCATCTTGTCTCTCGGTAGGATCGAGAGACAAGAGGAGGCCAAAGCGAAGGGGCAAATGACCATAAGGGGGCATAGTAGATCCTCGCTGATCCCCTAGGTTTGATGTGGAGGTTTTAAAAGGGCCCCGCGGGGCAAAAAAAATAAATAATAATAATAATCGAACGGCTGAATGGATTTGCACGAAACTTGGTAAAATATTAGGGACTGGTAGCCCGATGTGCCTTTGCTAGGTCTCAATATATGTGCTTCAGTGCATTTTGAGAAATTAACGTTCAAAAACAAGATATATATCTGTAACAGCGCTCCGCTTCGCGGAGATAAAATTATATCTGTATTACCTAGCTGTTGCTAACACCAGTTAGCGACGGCTAGTAGGAGATAGCGACCATCTTGGGCCCCACTTTGCATGTGAGTGATATTTATCACTAATGACATGCAAAGTGGGCATGCCAAGATGTTAGCGACTGGAAACAGTCGCTAACATCGCTATCTCCTATTATCAACTTTTGGAAATATTCGAGATAAGCGCGAATATCTCCAAAAAGTAACAGCTGCCCTGAGCAGTTCTTAGCCATGTTATCCTATGGGAGGTGGATAACATGGCTAAGAGGATTAGCTCGGTAATGCATGAATATCGCTGAGTTTTCAGCGATATTAATGCATTGCGGTCGGTTTTTATCGTATTTGCGATAAACTTTGATAATAGCAACGTTTATCTGCGATAATTTCTGACGGTAAAAAAATCTTTGCAATGCATCGTTAGGGATAAATATCGCTTAACTTTGGTAATATGCCCCAACGTCTGTTAACGTTCGATTCGAAGGAAATCAGGAAGTGTTGAAAAACATTGTCTGCGCCATCTTGTCTTTTTTCAAATGCCACACTTTTGTCGTGCACGGCAGCCATTTTAGATGCCTTGACCAGACCCACTCTGTGCACGCTGTCGATCCTTAGCATGGCTCCCCACCCTCGCAAGCATCTCCCCCAGGCAGTGGTCACCCCCGCTCTCTGTCTTATGCATGGGTAATAAACCTCCCCCCATCTGCGCTGCTCTTTCCTGAGAATCACACCCTGTGCCCGCCCGACACCTCCCTTTCGCCCTATTCACTACTGCACCCTCTGACACTCCTTTTCCTCTGTGTCCGATTGTCCAGGCTGGTCCTAGGGTATCAGCTAGCCCTGCAGATGTAGTTTATGGCCACAGCTGTAAAGATTCACCCCTCTTCAAAGGAGTTATAGTAGATCAAGGCCCACACTCGATGAGATCCGTCACAGCAGAAGCGTTGCTATTATCTGAAAACCATCCTGTATTGTGATTGGGGAGGGGACCGAGCGTGAAGCGGAAGATTCCAGGGATGACTCTTTGTACATCAAAGTTTTTACAATTATGTGTCACATTAAAAATATATAGCACTCCGACAAAGTAGTAAGATTATAAAACTTTAATAATTTATAAATATATACAAGAAAACAAAAATAGTAATAACATATAAACATTTTTAGGGAAAAACAACGAAGTAGCGGTCGGCTGTGCGAATAGTCCCAACGCAGCACAACGTCCAGATTTCCGGCGTGGGGCGGGTCATCAGTAGCAAACTGTTGTGCGAATAGTTCCAAGGCAGCAGAACGCGCTGAAATCTACATGACACGAAAGTGATGTCTAGTAAGTTGCCACCCAGCAAATAACGGCGTGGGGCGTCGCGGGGGGTGGGTCTTCAGTAGCAAACTGTTGTGCGAATAGTTCCAAGGCAGCAGAACGATGGCACCAAGGTGATGTCCAGTAAGTTGCCGCACTGGTTTTGGTATCCTACAATGCTGCTCCGAATAACGGCGTGGAGCGCCCCGGGGGAGGCGGCGTGAACGGGCCTCTCCAGGTGGAGTGTCATCTGTTGTAGTGGGGCGCCCCTTTACCGTTTCAGTTGCCATTCCGTCCGTTTTTGGTCCACTGTGTCAAAAGCCGCAATTCAGCTGAGTTGCGCCCACTCTTGCGGTGCAGCGATAGTCGGCTGCCACAGGACTCTCAAAATGGCGGCAGGCTCTTTCCTTTTTGGGCCTGGTCCACTGAAATGGCCCTGGGACACCTTGGAAATCGGACGCTTGTCTGCTAGGTCTTGGACCCCATTCTCGAAAGCGTCCCCTCCGCTTTGAGAATTCATCAAAAGTTTTGGGGGCCCCGACTCCTGCAGGCTTCTGGTGGGGAGCGGCTGCCATGATTGCTCGCGGAATGACCACGACGGAGCTACGAGATGGTGGTGCTCTCATGCTGACGCCAGCTTCAGTCTGAAACATCCAGAAACAAGGTGGGGCTTTCATCGTTTGGAAAAAAAAAAAAGTTTTCATCCAATGAAAAGTGTTGTTTTTAGGTCATATGATCAAGCCTTCCATCATTAGGAAACCAAAAGTAAAATGAACCAATGAAAAGTTTTATAAACAAGTCACATGACCTGTTATGCGGCATAGGGTATAAAATGCGGAGAAAATACGTTGGCACGTGAGGCGGCGTCAGTAGCGGACCGATGTGCGAATAGGCCGAAGGCAACACAGCGCGCCAAGATCCGGATGGCACCGAGGTGGTGTCCAGCAAGTTGCAGCACTGGTGTGGCCATCCTACAATGTTGAAAGTCGGCGTGGGGCGCCCCGTTGGCCTGTGAGTTTGCGTCAGTAGCGGACCGATGTGCGAATAGGCCGAAGGCAGCACAACGCGCCAAGATCCGGATGGCACCGAGGTGGTGTCTAGTAAGTTGCCGCACTGGTGTGGCCATCCTACAATGTTGAAAGTCGGCGTGGGGCGCCCCGTTGGCCTGTGAGATGGTGTCAGTAGCGGACTGATGTGCGAATGGGGCCAAAGGCAGCGCAACAATATTTTCTGACGAGAAGACACCACAAGGCGCTGAGATGCCAAGATCCGTATGGCACCGAGGTGATGTCTAAGTTGCGGACTGATGTGCGAATGGGGCCAAAGGTAGCGTAACAATATTTTCTGTATGGAAGATACCACTAGGCGTTGAGATGCCAAGATTCGGATGGCACCGAGGTGATGTCTAGCAAGTTGCTGCACTGGTGTGGTCATCCTACAATGCTGAAACTCGGCGTGGGTCGCCCCATTAGCCTGTGAGATGGCGTCAGTAGCGGACCGATGTGCGAATAGGCCGAAGGCAGCACAACGCGCCAAGATCCGGATGTCACAGTGGTGGTTTCATAGTTGAGAGGCACTTCATCTGCAGTGGGGCGCCGAGATCCGGATGGCACCGAGGTGATGTCTAGCAAGTTGCTGTACTGGTGTGGTCATCCTACAATGCTGAAAGTCGGCGTGGGGCGCCCCATTAGCCTGTGAGATGGCGTCAGTAGCGGACTGATGTGCGAATGGGGCCAAAGGCAGCACAACGCGCCAAGATCCGGATGGCACCGAGGTGGTGTCCAGCAACTTGCCGCACTGGTGTGGCCATCCTACAATGCTGCGCCGAAAGTCGGCGTGGGGCGCCCCGTTGGCCTGTGAGTTCGCGTCAGTCAGTGGGGGCTGTTTGAGGATCTGACTGCATTGGAAAGCAATGTGATGCTGTGCGTCGCCCCCAAGATGGAGGTTCCTCGGCTGCAGTGGGGCGCCCCTTGGTGTTTCACTCGCTATGCAGCTGAGTTGCGTGCGCACTTGTGGCGAATAGGCCGAAGGCAGCACAACGCGCCGAGATCTGGATGGCACCGAGGTGGTGTCCAGCAATTTGCCGCACTGGTGTGGCCATCCTACAATGCTGCGCCGAAAGTCGGCGTGGGGTGCCCCATTGGCCTGTGAGGTGGCGTCAGTAGCGGACCGATGTGTGAATAGGCCGGAACCAGCACAAGGCGCCAAGATCCGGATGGCACCGAGGTGGTGTCATAGTTGAGAGTTCTGAGCAGCGCTTGTAACACTGTCTGAAGCTTATTTGCACCTGCTGCAGCTTCACTATTGCCCTGGTGTGGCCTAAGATCGCCCATGACATAGGCGGCCACCTCCCGGGGTCCGGCGGAACTTTTTTCCTTTTCCTTTCTGCATCTTGTCCCAAATTCGTTTGACCTGAAGACACGACCAGGTCCCTGAATGTGTGCAGGGGGACGCTATTGATTGAATCAAAATGGTGGCTTCACACAAAGCTGACTCAAGCGTTTTCTGGTGGTTTCATAGTTGAGAGGCACTTCATCTGCAGTGGGGCGCCGAGATCCGGATGGCACCGAGGTGATGTCTAGCAAGTTGCTGTACTTGTGTGGTCATCCTACAATGCTGAAACTCGGCGTGGGTCGCCCCATTAGCCTGTGAGATAGCTGTTCTTTGGATTTGGGCCTGGTCCACTAAAATGGCCCTGGGACACCTAAGAACTCGAACGCTCGATTTTTTTTTCCTTTCCTGTACATGCAAAAAAAGGTAAATGCCCGGTATGTTACACGCTTCATCTGCCACGATGAACTCTCCAGAGGAACCGAAAAAATATATAGTTGTGGTAACTATACCATGCATCGTCATATGGAGAGGTGGCACCAATTAATTATAGTGCTGCATAAAAGAGAGATTTGGAGGAGAACCCCTGACCTGCTAGTACATTCATCAAAGAAGTGGCACTGAGAGCTTCAGAGGCAAGGGAAACGGTCCCAAATATTTAGAAGAACTTTGGAAAGATTAAAATGACATGTTTAGATTGTGGTAAATTAATTTCATGTGGGCAGATGAGTGTTACTCTAATAAATACAGCATATGAACATCATCATAGTCGATGGTTGGTAGAGACATTTTGACTATATCCTGGACCTGCCCGTCCTCGCTCAAAATGGCGCCGGAATAAATGGGACTCGTAACTCCTTGTTGTGTACTGGTTGCAGAACCTTGAAATCACGAGATACGTATGCAGTTTTGAAGCACATGGCGGGCGGGGACGAGAATTGATTGAATATTTCGACATCCCTATTGATATTAAGTTCTGATGTGTTATTGATTACTGTACTGTTGAAAGTTCGAATTAACGTCACCCATGGTACTTGCCCGCAAATGTACATCTAGATAATTTTATTGTAACTGGCCCTGTCGTATTTTAATTATAAAATGTACGTCCACCGATTCCGTAACTGTTAGACACCTTAGTTCTTGCAACCTAATGGCCCGCCCGTTACGTTCCTCTACAGTGTAAATGTCTACTCATCACATACGATTACAGTTTGCTCCGTGGCCGGCCCACGTGGTTATAGGCTCGTATTTGTATAATGAAATTTTCACAATAAAGGTTTTTAAAAGAAAACATGGTAGTAGTATATACATTGGTAAAGTTTGTAATAATAGTCACTGTTTTAGAATCATTAAAAGGCAAGTGAAATAAAGCAGACCAATTACATGAAGGGTAAAAGGTATAATACGAAGGAACGCAGTAAAGATAAATGGTCAAGGGCTGTTGTGTTTTCTATTCCTGCAACATAAAGTGATCGATAAGAATCTCATATTCAGGCGTATCGGCGACTAAGACAGCAGGTCGACCCTCTTTTGCTCAACGGCTCCATCATGGGACGAAGAAACGCTCTTTTTCTCGAAAAAAGAATATATTTTACTTGCAGGACAGTTGTAAAATTTCCGGGAAAGTACATTAGCCTGGAACATTATAACATATATTTAAGAAAAAATAATGTTCGGAAGTAATGAAAAGCGTAATTTTTAGGTCATATGAGCAAGCCTTTCATCATTACAATAAGAAAAGTAAAATGAACCAATGAAAAGTTTTATTAACAAGTCACATGACTTGTTATGCTTACGTTACGCGCTGCGCGCCCCGGATGACTTCCGGATGCGCTAACGCAGCGCGTCATATGACGCATTACGCGACAACGCAGGTCCAGAATATAGTCAAAATGTCTCCACCAACCAGCGGTCGGAACACAACCCCTTTCAGCAGGCTAAATAGTTCTGTTAAATGAGAACAGAAGGGACAGGCAACAAGAACCATCAGTGAAAGAGGGGAGGGCTAGTTCTTCTCTACCGGGTTACATTGGGGCGCTACCGGAACTGATCGAATTGGTAGTCTACAGTGTTTCTGGATGTTTCAGACTGAAGCTGGGGTTAGCATGAGAGCAGTATCATTTCGTAGCTCCGTCGTGGCCATTCCGCAACCAATCATGGCAGCCGCTCTTTATCGTTATTTTGGGCGGGGTGGGTGGCGGAGCCGAGCTGTTTTGCAGCCATCATTGTGTGGAGTTCAGTTCATCTCACTAGTTTTGTATTTGTCATGAGGGGTTGTTCCTAATGTTTCTATTTTACCGAGGTCAAAAAGAGATCCCATTAGTGGCCTACTGATTTTGCTCGATTCCTTTTCTTTTTTTTTACACGATTTTTCGTTATCTGCAAAGACTAAACAGAGTATTGCGACTCTGTGTTTGTTTGTAAATAGAGAATGAACCAAAGAGAACTAATTCTAAAACAGTAAATACTTGGATAACAATCAATCAAATGGAGAGAGAAGCAGGCACGACGGATTACAACGGGGGCAAAGGCCTGCGTTAACTACCTTTCACTATCTGCAAAGAGAGAGTACTCCTAATAGAAATGAGGGGGGGGGGGCACCATTCAAAGCAGATCAGTGTGCATAAACACGAAAATGTTTTCACTTACCACGTACTTGACATTCGACAGCTTATGATATTTGCTATTAAAAAACCATTGAAATTCACTGAAAAAACCATAGGTTATAGACCATATATAGTTAGGAATTAGCATTTACAAAACCTTGAAAATTCACTGAAAAAACCATAGGTTATAGACCATATATAGTTAGGAATTAGCATTTAAAAAACCTTATTTTACTCACACAAAACCATTGAAATTCCATATATAGTTAGTTGCACTAACTATATATCGCGCACCTGCAATCCACTGCTGATCATGTCACATATTACATCATTCATGACATGGTCAGTGACATCACTGATGACATCACTGATGACATCTCAAATGACATCACTGATGACATCACTGATGACAACATCCAGTGACTGTATGTTTCTGTAAAGTTAAAATATATCTTACATATTGAAGAATGAGTGGATGTATAAGTGTCTGGATGAAGGATTTAGTAGGTGCGTGACTGACTGTATGAGTGAGTGATTAAATGTGTCTCACTGAATGCATGGGTTAGTGACTAAACTGTCTTAATTTGTGCATCATTATGTCTGTTGTTCTGTAAACTGCTGCATGTGTTGATCATTAGCTATACGAGAGGCTATATGTGTTATTAATTGCTTGCCCAAGTATTTCTATGGGAGATTGAGTTTGTGTGGGGGTGGCTGGAAGGTGTGTGACTCTATGCATAGATGTGTGAACAGTTTATTCACTAGGTGTATGAGTTCAAGAGTGCATGTGGAAACAGCTACATGGGCAGTTGACTGTGTGCATGAGTGTATTGATGAGTGAATGGATATCTCAATGCTACATGTCATAGTAAGTACATATGTAAAACACAGTACATGTGAGAGTTGGCATATATAAATAACTGTGCATGAGAGCCACTGAATGAGTGAGTGGTTGTATCGATCATTGTGAACTTGTATCAGGGATTGTATAAGAGAGTAAATATGTGTTAGTATATGTTTCAATATGTAAGGTGTGTTTAACTGTATAGTTGAAGAAATGGAGGTGAGATTGTTTCTTTGCATGACTGACTGGGTGTGTGAGTAACTCCATGGATGAGTGGCAGTGTGTGAGTGTCTGTATACACTGAGTGTATCTAAGGTTATATTAGAGTCTGAAGAGGTTTATCGTATTAGCACAAGAATGATGTCAAATGAGATGTCATCAGTGATGTCATCAGTGATGTCATTTGAGATGTCATCAGTGATGTCATCAGTGATGTCACTGACCATGTCATGAATGATGTAATATGTGACATGATCAGCAGTGGATTGCAGGTGCGCGATATATAGTTAGTGCAACTAACTATATATGGAATTTCAATGGTTTTGTGTGAGTAAAATAAGGTTTTTTAAATGCTAATTCCTAACTATATATGGTCTATAACCTATGGTTTTTTCAGTGAATATATATATATATATCTTTGTAGGTCACCTGTGTGTTGGTAAAAAAAGGATATCTTTGAGATATAGTATCTTCAGCTTACTTGTCCATGAAAATATATGAGGTTTTATTCTTTTTGGATGTAGAGGGCCCCAAGATGCGGGAGGGAGATCTCACTCTAAAAAGTATAAATATAACATTACATCAACTATAGGTTATTATTTACTCATAAGCTATTTCATCTTTAAGCAATTACTGTATTTTGATGAAAGTAACCTACTTTTAGTTGAGGATTGTAGATGCTGATAGAGGAACCGAAGGAAGGAACTTCTCATTCGGGTTATCTTTGTTTAATTAAAATCTATAAGCAGTAGATGTAAAAAAAAATTCACACGATGTAAGGACAAAATGAATCTCTATATGATCTTAGAGTGTCGTCTCAGATCACAAATGGTGAAAATATTTTTTAAAAAAGGGTTCTGTTATAAAACCGAATCTGTTATGAAAACAGAGAAACATCGATGTGTCATTGCATTTAAAAGATAGGCAATGAATTTCTATATATGTGGTCATGGATGTCTGTTTCTATTCTTGTTTATGTTCTTGCTTGAATCAATGGTTAAACTAATTTAAACAACGATTGTTACCTAAATTTTAACAGTCAAGTAACTTTCGAAACTAAGGTTATCTTATAGTCCCTGTGGCAGTAAATTTGCGGCTCTAAACCTATAATCATTTTTGTTTATCTTATCAAAGTGTTTATGCCTCATGCTACAGCGATTCTAACATAAATCTGCGCTGTCTGGTAACTTTTAAAACTAATATTAATCCACATTTGTAAAGCGCAAACAATCACCCGTAAGGGTCTCCAGGCACTGGGGGCCGTCGGGAAGATTAAGCAAGCTATTGCCCAGAGTCCCATGGTGCTGGGATAATCTGCCGTCAGCGCCGGGGATCGAACCGTGATCCCCAGATTTCAGCGTTAGCCCCCCTGGCTGCAGCGCCACACCTCTCCCACTAAGGATATCCTGGAATCCTTGCAGCGATGTATTAATGTAATGTAAATAGGCTTTTATATAGCACAACTATCACTCCAAGGAGCATCTTGGCGCTAAAACGGAAAAACCAGATATGATGGGAGCTCTGGTTAACTGCTCTAGTGAGAGGGGCCGAGCACTCAGATCAGGGCTTTATACAATGTATCAGGGGCACTGTAAATCCAGGTCTTAAGAGTTTTCCTAAAAACAGATTCGGAAGCGATTTGGCGAAGATGGGGGGGAAGTTGGTTCCAGGCTTTAGATCCCTTAACTACCAGAGATTTCCCTCCCATTGAGATCAGTTTAAAGGTAGGAATGGTCAGCAAGTTTGCATTGGAAGATCTTAAGTTACGAGACGGGAAGTAGCGCTTGAAACTCTTTTGAAGATATTTGGGACCTCGTGAATGAAAGGCCCTAAAAGTGATGATTAGGATCTTAAACAGAATACGTTTATGAATTGGCAGCCAGTGGAGGCTATCCAATGCAGCTGTGGCAGAGGATTTCCTGGGTCACCTCAGCACCAGCCGGGCAGCTGCATGCTGGACCATCTAAAACTTATGCATGACCCCTGTATTGGTTCCTGTATAAAGGCTGTTACAGTAGTCCAGCCGAGATGTTATAAGGGCAACCACCACTATTTGTCTGGCTGAAAGAGGTAGAAGGTCAAAGAATTTTCTCAGACCTTTAATGATGTTGAAACAGGTACCTGCTACAGCCAGAGACTGTTGTTTGAAAGACAGTGGTATCAAACTTGATTCCTAGATTCTTGGCAGTATTAATTGTGTTGGGGGTTGCAGTGGCATCTTCAGGCCACCACTGTTTGGGAATGAAGAGATTTTGTTGGCCAAAAGGTAGAATTTCATTTTTTTCCGAATTGCACCTCAAATGGTTATTGTTCATCCATTCAAAGGTGGCTGAAAGGCAGTTTTTAAGGTTTTCTTCTGCATCTGTCGTATCGTTATCAAGGACCAGAATGAGCTGCATATCGTCCGCATAAGAGATTGTGTTAATCTTGAAGGACGATATTAAATTGATCAAGGGGGCCATGTATACATTAAAAAGTGTCGGACTCAGGCTGGATCCCTGGGGAACCCCTGACGTGAGTGCTTTTTCTTCGGAGCTAAACTGCCCTAGAGAAATCACTTGGAGCCTGTTTTTCAGGAAGTTCTTAATCCACTCCAGTACATTCCCCGCTATGCCAGATGTTGCTAAACGGTCTATAAGAATGGCATGTGAGACCGTATTAAAGGCCCGGAGAGGTCCAATAATACCAGAACTGCCTTCTTTCCCTGATCCATAGCTGTACGTAGGGTTTCCGCGGTGAACAGGAGGGCGGATTCTGTGGAATGTTGGGCTCTAAAACCCAATTGATTGGGGTGCCAAACATTGTTATCCTCTAAAAAAGTGGTGAGTTGCTTGTTCACAAATTTTTCAGTAAGCTTGCACAGGGTGGGTAAGAGTGAAATAGGCCGTAGGTTGGAAAGGGCTTTGGGATCTGCTAATTGCTTTTTCTGTAGTGGTTTGACCGCCGCGAGTTTCCATTCTATGGGAATCTTTACAGTGCAAAGTGAGGAGTTTATTATATTGTTAATGATAGGATTGACAATATCAATGAGGGCCTGTAAGAAAATGGGGGGGTCAGGGGTCAAAAGGAGAACTTGATTTCATAGACAATATGGCCAGGCGAGTTTCTTCCAGGTTGATGGGAAGGAAAGTTTTCATACAGGCTATATTTGTGCCTGCAGTGATCCCCTCATCTGAGATTGCTGGCGTCGGATGGGGAAAATCTTTGATAATAGTCAACACTTTTTCTTCAAAAAAGTCAGCTATGTTGTTACAAAGGCTCTGGGAGGGGGGAACTTCTTGAAGCAGACTTTTAGGGTTCGTAAATAGATTAACCATCTTGAAAATCTCTTTCTGTTTATTATTGGTGGTTTTTATAGCATCCGTATAATAATTTATTTTAGCGGTCTTCATCAGGGCATGATATTTTCTCTGTGTGGATTTGTAGATGCTAAGTTCATTATCATTATCAATAGCTTCATTAGTAGTGTGATCACTATCTTCTGTGATCTATTTTATGTTAAACTAAGTGGTTACTTAAATAAATAGTTAGGAGGTGTTGTTTGGAGGCTTACCTTCTAAAAAGAGATGGACATGGATATACTGATATGTAAACACAGCAATGCTGTTGCAACAATCTTCGTTTCGGTTTTTAAAATGATAAATCTAATTTAAAAACTAAAAGGGCAACTAAATGAAATGCTCGTTTGGGGGTCAAAAACTTCCTAATGTTCTACCTGAGCAGCACATACCTTTAAGATTCCCAAGCCTCTGATGTATGTCGATCCGGGGTCCGTGCTGGCGTGAATATCGCTCAGTAGACCCGGAAGCACTACACGATCCAGTTTAAATATGAAAATCTGGTAGGTTCCTTGGGTCACGTGGTCTGCGTAAGACACGCACAAATCCTTACGTATGTGCAGGTGCGTGCAGCTAAAAAATGAAGTCCGTTGTTGTTTTCAATATTTCGATTAGAAACTAGACCGTCACGTATCTTACACTGATACAGACAACTAAGTATATATTCATTTGGGGATACTCTGTATATGTATTGCAGGTCTTGGCAGCAACTTGTGACAGGGTATGATTTATATGGGCATATGGTGTTTAAATAATCACATTTTCCCAGGGTAAATCATTGTTCAAACCACATTTGAAAGTATTTAATGAGAAAATCCAATAGACTTCTCTTTTTTTTGCAGATTTGTAATCCACCTTTCTCGTCTGGTGTTTTGATTTTTTCTAGTATTCACCACCGAAAATCATCTGGTTTGTGGTTGAACTCTATATAGTGTTTTAACTACAACAGCAAAGGTGCACCACCACATTTAGCATTCAATATTAAAGATTCACGAAGAGTGGTATTCCTCAATTTGATATTCTTTATTTCAAAAACACGGTTGAAGCACCATACAGCTGACGCGTTTCGTCCCAACAGGGGGACTTCTTCAGGGCTTTTGCGAATGATGTTGAAATCAACAAATGTTGGGAACACCGAGATGAAAGGTATGGCCCATAGTTGGCGTCCGTTTGTCTCCTTGTCTGCAAGCTTAAGATTAGACTCCAGTTGTATTCAAGTCGAATTGTATCCGATAATATTTGTAAAGGTCTGTGACAGTGAAGATTCGAGTCAGTGGGTTGATTTCCCCTTCTCGAATCAATAGTGATGACTTTGATTGGTTTCCCTGACTTGGGGTTGAAATCTTACTCGATGGCAACCTCTGAATGCTCTACGTTGCCCTAAAAAAGGTTAGCGTGGTTTTCTGTTGCTGTTAGATGTATTATAAGGGCCTTCCGATTCATAAAAATGGGAACTTTCTTCTCCTTCTGAGTCGGATGTATCCGAAAATGTTGTTACTTTCTGTTGTTTAGAGGTATTTTCATTGGGATAATGATTTTGTTCATAGACATTTTTCCCCTAAATATGGATATGGTCTTTCTAGAGTACACAATCTTTTATGTTTAATCAATTTATCTGTCTTTCTTTTATTTAGATATTCTGCAAAAGAGGCCATTTCTCTACTTGCCTCTTCTAATTTTGAAGTTGCCTCCTCTACACTATTTGATTTTTAGATTTTTTTCTTCTAATTCATTTAATTCAACTTTCATTGAGGCTGCCAGTTCTTTTGCAGTTCATATTATCAAGTTCATTAGGTCCCTGGAGCATCTGTTTGCTGTCATGCTTTCATGCTCCACTGTTCTAAAAACAGTTTGTAATGGACAAAAAGTCCTGGGATATTCCGAACTCGTAACCCTTGGCGGATTATTCAGCAATACGTTCATGGGACACTCTTATGACTCCCTCCTGAATTTGATGTCTCAAATATTTTATTTCTTTTTGACAGTATTGCAACTTCTCAAGAAAACCCTGTGCCCGTTCTCAATTAAATGGTTGAACACAGCAATCATATCTTGACTGTAAGCTTCTTTTGTCATCAATGAGATCAGTAAATCATTGATGTACTGAATTGGAGTTGATCTTCAAGGCAACTGTAATACCTTTAAATTCTATTTAGTATCTGATTGTAATAGATTGGGTACTCTCTATACCCTTGAGGAGCACGGCACCACATGAGAGTCTTCCTTTGGAACTGAAATGTGAAGAGAAACTGGCTTTCTTCATGAAGGAGAACCGAGAATAAAGCCTGACAAAGGTCAATGACTGTGAACCCTTCCTCTTCTGGAGGACTTTGGAATAGGATTACGGCTTTGCTTTGTACCACGGGATAGTGTGGAACGACAATTTGATTAATTTTTCCTGCACGATCCTGCATTTCTTGTTTTCTTTCTGCAAAACCATAATCAGGGAGTTGCATGGAATCCTGATAACCTCCTTCAGGATTTCCTGATCTAGCATACTCCAATGACAGGTGTTATTCCCACAATGGCTTCTGGGGTCATGTTATAACCCCAAACATCTTTAATCCCAAAGATCTACTCATACTATTTCCCTCAAGTCAACATGTAAGTCTTCTTTGCTAATGACCAGGTTCAATCTGACTACAGATAGATTCTGGTGCCTGCAATTTAAACTCAGCATCTACTGCTTGGGTTTAGCAGGTCCACTCTGTCTGTTTTGCAATATATGATGCAGGTGAGTTTACAGAGCAGGTCTCTTCAGAGTAAGTTCCAGGGCTCGAATTTTAACTGGAACTGTGGCAGTATTTTAATTGGTACATTTCTGATTTGTGATGCCATGAACTTGGACTTCCTTACCCAAGTAATGTGTGCAGGCATTCCCCCATACAACATTGAGACTCCTTGGATGTTTACTCTCATACCGGGATCAAGATTTAATCCTACACTAGGCACTTTTGACACTCTCATACCTCCATTCTGTACCATCAGAGTCTGTGCAATTATATACTTTTCATTCAGTCTCTTTTGTTTAGCATTCAGCATATCTGTGCAATATTCGGCATATTGTAGGATTTCATCTATAGTACTATTCTGTCAGCAAAGAACACCTTGAACAATCTAGTTGCTACTCTCAAGTTGCATCCCTTGCACAAAAGAGGTGAGAAATCGTCCCATATTATCTCCAAGTGGGTCATTCAGACTGCTATATTCCCTGTACACCTGCATTAGCCTCTCAAATCATGCATGCACTGATTCTTTGGGCTCTTGGGATTTTCAGAAGATCTTGAGCCAATTCATTTCACTTTGGGTAACCTTAGTCTTAAGGAGGGAATGACTTAATCATATTAAGTCTTGACAAATGGTAGTGGGGCATTCATGTTCTCTACTCTAGGGGTTCCAGGCTCGGCCACCTAATGGCTCTGGCACATTCTGTACAAAGGTCCTTTAGAACCGCCACTACTGTATTTCTAAAGCTTCCCAATGAACCTTCAAAATTATCACTATCTTCTCTATCTGTGTATACCATTTGTGAGGATTTTCCTCACTCTGGAAAGAGAATTCTTGAAATGGAATACATTTGTCTAGGACCAGAAAACATGCACATATGTTATTCCCTGCACCACTCTCCGGGGGAATTCCTTTATTGCACCCCTGGTGGCTTCTCCCTCATCATTCCTCAGAGACTCTTTCTTCCACTTCACTTTCATCCGTTCTTTCTTGGACCACAATTACCTGTACTTTTCCAGTCCCTTGTTTTTGATCATTTCCCTCACATGCATCTTTAATCCTTTCAAAATTAACAGCTTCAACTCCTCGTCACCAATCATCATGCTGACATCCTTTTGCAGCTTCATTCTCTGTTTCAAATAAAATTTGCATTTATCTACCACTCTTTCAATTTTTGCATATACCTTACGCACCACCCTTGTGGCTTCCTTGTTCATGTAAAGCAAATCACGGTTGCTGCAGTGTCCTAAGAAGTTTATCCGTACATTGCCTTTCACAATTTCCTCAAATTCTACTTTTTTATTGGGCAACATTAAGTCGCTGAGGATTCTGTCCCTTGCAAGGTCATTTGCAGTGTCAAAATAGTCATGGCACCTCCTGCAAAAGGACGGGTCGACACCTTTCCCTGTGAGTGGCCTGGAGCTAGTGTACTGGAGGTCTCTGCCAGGCTCCGAGAGACACGTGGAAGGGTCTGACTCTTTAGCATAGTAGCAATCATCAGAACGTGAGATACTTGGGGTATCTGATGATTATGACTTGCCCAACACCACAGCTCTTGAGGTCTGAACAGGGGGTGAAATAGCAGCCTCAGTGTAACTCAGGGTGTGCTAGCTTCCAGAGGACTTGCGTTGGCTGCTCCATTATCTGCAGCTCCCTGAATTGTAATGCTTAGTGCCTGTGCTGCATTATACTGGCTGGTTTTATTCTAAGAAGTTCATCTATGAAGGTGTCCTCCTCTTCACTCTCTGCTTCTGAATAAAGGAGTATCAGCACAATGGCAGGCTCCAGCCACGGGAGCAGTCTACATCTTGGCCCAATGGATGGACACACCAATGGTCTTTGCCATTTCGTGTTTTGTTTAAAATTCACTTGCTTTTCCGGATTGCCTGGAAAGCAGCGCTTGGCTACCAGGGAGCAGAGGATTCACATGGGCGGTGTCACAGGAAGGAGCATTTAAGATGTAGGTTGCTTTGAGCACCCAAATCACTGTGCCCTACTGACCGTTGTTGAGACCCACTGATCTGGATGCACCTGATGGAGGTGGCTCATTCTAAAAGGGGGCATGGCTGGGTCCTATCTTCGCAAGATCACTTAGGTTTACATTTATCAGAAGAAATTAAGACAAAAATCAGGTAGGAGGTATATGTAGGGCAAAGGTAGATTTCTTTGAATGTGTTTGTTTTACAACAGGAAACTCTGATTTACTGTTTTAAAACTAGAACCTGAGAAGCAAAAGGGCCGTGAAGAATGTATATACAAAGGGAGGAAGCCTAAAGTGGAAGAAAAACACTAACCAATTGAATCAAGGGTTTTGCTATTTCTGAGTCTATACACCTGGAAAAGTCAATCGAGTTTGGTCCGCAAAAGGCCTTTTACTTAAGCAAAAGCATGGGGGCTTATGGAGAGTTTGGTGGTTCCTCCTGGAAGGATTATGATAAAGCCTTCCAGTTCAAGAAAGCTACTGATCAGATATGTGTTGGGACCAGATGGATGTTAACTCTTGGTTGCATTGTATGAAGATAAAAAAAGCGCAGGAAGTGGCCAATCGCCCCTTCGGCAGGCTGTGGAAGGAGGCAGGAAAGCATGCACCAGCCGTCAGGGAATCTGTAAGTTCAAGTATTCTTGGTCATTCTGTGGAATGTCAAGACATCGTGAATTTAAATGCTTCAAAAAGTCCGAAGAGGAAGGTGGGCAGAAGTGAGGCCCCAATGTCACCAGTTGCTAGAATCCTGTCCCTGGTTTACTTATTGACTTTAAACCTGTGGCTAAATTCCTACTCATTATATATTGTAACAATGGTCCTAAGAGAAACACATGCATAACAGGAAATTTAATATAGACCAAATGAGCTCTATATTCCACAGTGTCCAGCCGGACACAGAATTTAATCAGATAAATACATTTTCATTATTGGCAAGAGCAACAAACAATAGAGCGGGACACAGTCCTGCATCCAATACAGAAAACAAAGGACAAATACATACGAACAGTAAGGATTTCAGTTAAGAAGCAACAGAAGCTTTGATTTGATTAGAAAATTTAACAAGCTATCCGTAATAGTATCCACACTAATATCACACAATGGTTAAATGCGTGGAACTATTCCATAGGTCGACGACGTTTTGATCCCTTTCAGAAGGATAATGGGATCATCATCAGGACGATTGGATTAAATACCTGAGTATGAAGACACTGCCTTAGAGTGGTTTGGGCTCAGGTATTCCACATTAAGTATAGGAGATAAAAGAAACGAGACACAAGTACCTGCTTGGCTCAGTGAGGATCCGATAATTGAATTAACTGAGCAGCGTCAGATTTCTGCTGGCGGGTAAAGCGAGCAGTGTGCGAAAATCGACACTGTTTTGCTCGCGGCAGGTATGATGACCAAAATTATGCCGATAAAGTTCCGGTACCAGATGTACGGGCGGCAGTGGCCGAGTCAGGGGTTCCAAGTGCTCGATGGCGGGAATCCTATACTGAACGTGGAATACCTGAGCCCAAACCACTCTAAGGCAGTGTCTTAATATTATATATATATATACATATATATATATAATATTAAGGCGCCGAAGACCGGGCGGACTACAGGAAGTATATGCCATGATGACATCAGTGTGGGGGGAGCTACCGTCTGTGAATGAGGAGAAGGCAGGACACATATTACCTTCACTCACAGCCCTTTCCTCAATCACTAGCACCTGGCGCTGAAGAGGCTGACCACGCCGAAATGCATCTGCCATAGAGGGTGACAGAACTTTACTCTGCTTGGGCAGTTAAATAAAGCGCTTCCGACACTATCCCCAGTTGTGGCCTTTTCTCTTTCCTTGAAGGAGCTTGCTTGGATATTAATTAGCGCGTTCTCCAGTGTCGCGCTTTAAAAGGTCCCCGTTTTTGCAAGAGGCTCTGCTTTCACTGGAACCCTGTTCGCAGTCTTTTCTTTTCCGGGGTACCGGATTTTGCAGAACCCACCACCCAGCCATGGAAGAAGTATGACGAGATGGATGCCACTGCGCACCACGTTGGGCAGGTAGGATTGCCATGCCTGCCCCCGCCAGAAAGGATTTTGTTGCCGAGGTGGTTTTAGCGGTTTGGGGACTGGAGGAAGTGCCGCTGCTCATGAGTGTTTGTGGACATTTGGGGCAATTCACTGACTTTGGAGCACTATTTTCCATCCCCACATTCTCTGCGATACTTACCAGAATCGTGCCACTGCATGCTGGAACCTGTAGGCGCCGAAGACCGGGCGGACTACAGGAAGTATATGCCATGATGACATCAGTGTGGGGGGAGCTACCGTCTGTGAATGAAGAGAAGGCAGGACACATATTACCTTCACTCACAGCCCTTTCCTCAATCACTAGCACCTGGCGCTGAAGAGGCTGACCACGCCGAAATGCATCCGCCATAGAGGGTGACAGAACTTTACTCTGCTTGGGCAGTTAAATAAAGTGCTTCCAACACTATCCCCAGTTGTGGCCTTTTCTCTTTCCTTGAAGGAGCATGCTTGGATATTAATTAGCGCGTTCTCCAGTGTCGCGCTTTAAAAGGTCCCCGTTTTTGCAAGAGGCTCTGCTTTCACTGGAACCCTGTTCGCAGTCTTTTCTTTTCCGGGGTACCGGATTTTGCAGAACCCACCACCCAGCCATGGAAGAAGTATGACGAGATGGATGCCACTGCGCACCACGTTGGGCAGGGAGGATTGCCATGCCTGCCCCCGCCAGAAAGGATTTTGTTGCCGAGGTGGTTTTAGCGGTTTGGGGACTGGAGGAAGTGCCACTGCTCATGAGTGTTTGTGGACATTTGGGGCAATTCACTGACTTTGGAGCACTATTTTCCATCCCCACATTCTCTGCGATACTTACCAGAATCGTGCCACTGCATGCTGGAACCTGTAGGCGCCG
The DNA here is from genome assembly GCF_964261635.1 of Lissotriton helveticus. NCBI lineage: Eukaryota > Metazoa > Chordata > Amphibia > Caudata > Salamandridae > Lissotriton > Lissotriton helveticus. The sequence goes on from NC_136057.1 coordinate 738,139,365, forward strand.
AAGACCGGGCGGACTACAGGAAGTATATGCCATGATGACATCAGTGTGGGGGGAGCTACCGTCTGTGAATGAGGAGAAGGCAGGACACATATTACCTTCACTCACAGCCCTTTCCTCAATCACTAGCACCTGGCGCTGAAGAGGCTGACCACGCCGAAATGCATCCGCCATAGAGGGTGACTGAACTTTACTCTGCTTGGGCAGTTAAATAAAGCGCTTCCGACACTATCCCCAGTTGTGGCCTTTTCTCTTTCCTTGAAGGAGCTTGCTTGGATATTAATTAGCGCGTTCTCCAGTGTCACGCTTTAAAAGGTCCCCGTTTTTGCAAGAGGCTCTGCTTTCACTGGAACCCTGTTCGCAGTCTTTTCTTTTCCGGGGTACCGGATTTTGCAGAACCCACCACCCAGCCATGGAAGAAGTATGACGAGATGGATGCCACTGCGCACCACGTTGGGCAGGTAGGATTGCCATGCCTGCCCCCGCCAGAAAGGATTTTGTTGCCGAGGTGGTTTTAGCGGTTTGGGGACTGGAGGAAGTGCCGCTGCTCATGAGTGTTTGTGGACATTTGGGGCAATTCACTGACTTTGGAGCACTATTTTCCATCCCCACATTCTCTGCGATACTTACCAGAATCGTGCCACTGCATGCTGGAACCTGTAGGCGCCGAAGACCGGGCGGACTACAGGAAGTATATGCCATGATGACATCAGTGTGGGGGGAGCTACCGTCTGTGAATGAGGAGAAGGCAGGACACATATTACCTTCACTCACAGCCCTTTCCTCAATGTGAGACTTGGCCCTTTCCCCAAAATTTTTCGCCTTTTTATTTCCCTTTTAAATCAGAATGCCCTCATGGTAACAACAATGTATAGGCCTTGTGTAGTGAGGAAAGCCCTGTGTACTGTGAAACTGATGTTAAGATGCAGGTGTCTTATACCCCTAACATGGCTGCCACTGACCACTGCTGCTGCAGCGGGGTTTAGTGGGCGCATTCTAGTGGCTAGGGCCTGGCTGGAACCCTCCAAACAATGTATCAACTTAGCCTGCCAGCCTGCCCACAGGTAGAATGGTGGAACCTCCTAGAACCCCCTGGAACCTTCTGGAACAGGTGAGGTGACACCAACTGCCACTGCCAACTGTCAACTGGCACTGTATAAGGAAAGGAAGGTAAACTTTCCTGTCAGAGGGACTAAGGGGAGACCTGGGGAAGTACCTACGCAGGAGGATAGGCAGTGGGGGTCAGGGCAGGGTCTTATGATGCTGGAATGACAGGGCCTAGTGTGCTGCTTTACAAGTATTGAGGCATCCTGTACCCCCCCCCACTGACCTAACCCCGCGGCAGGGAACCCCCAGGGACCACTTGAAGGGATTGGCTGAGAAGAACTTGGAACACCAGCCACCAAACTATTCCCCCCTTCAAGGAACAAGAAACCAAGCAACAAAACTAAGGGCGTAAGGAACATCACGCCAACAAGAAACTAAGCTGCTATTTACAAGGGCGCAAGAAACATCACGCCAACAAGAAACTAAGCCTCTATTTACAAGGGCGCAAGAAACCTAAAGCGCTAAGAAGAAATTAAATCATCACAGGACTTTTGAAGAAGCAAACAGGTATTGGCTCGGTACTGACCCTGCGTTTCCTGATGTCACCTGGGGTCTCCCTTGCTAACCTGCTACTGGGGTGTCACCTGTCCTGTATATCTAGCGCTGCCCTTGCTGACCCTGTGAAGAGCGCTGAAGTAATGGAGGGGGTTGCTGCCTTCTGAAGCGCTATATTTGCCTGAACTGCAGCACCCTGAACTGAATGTTATTAGACCTGCTGGTCTTGCCCCCACCTCGTGTGGGCCAAAGCGCTATAGCCCTGCACCCTGCTGTCTGTGAAGCGCTAGAATCCTGGGTGTGATTCCTGCCTGAAGCGCTATATTCTGTGGTGCCCTTCAGCAGCGCTACCTGGAATGAACTGTCTGCCGAGCGCTACCTCTGCTGTGAATTGCCTGCTATATCGTAGCGCTGTGAATCCTGAAAAGCGCTATCCCCCTGAAGCGCTGTGTCACCAAGAACTTCTGTGGCTCTAGAAGTTGCTGCCTTCTGAAGCGCTGACTCCCTGCTCCCCCAACGCTCCTTTGCTGTCCCTGTGAAGAGTGCTGAGGTACTGAAGGGGGTTGCTGCCTTGTGAAGTGCTGTACCTGCAGGGTGCTATTATCTAAACCTGATTGCCTGCTGAAGCGCTGTCCCCAGCATTGCCTGTGGCCAAGCGCTGTCATGTGAGGAACTGAGGTAGTGCCCAGGGAAGCGCTGTAATTTCACTCCAAGCGCTTTCTTGAATGTCCCATAGAAGCGCTGTAATTGTGCCTCCAAGCGCTCTCTTGTAGGCCCCAGAGAAACGCTGTATTTTTGACCTTAAGTGCTCACCTGTTGGCCCCTATGTGCCTCTAGTGACGTGGAGGCCATTAAGTTACTGTTTATGCCTGAGGACAGGCTTGCCATTCATTAACTGTTTGGGCCCTGGTTCCGGCGTAGGCCTAAAGACATACTGAGTTCACCTGCGATGGCTTAGCCCTGCATAGGGGAGTCCAAGGCATAGTAAAATGCTCATTGAGAATGCTTTACTGAATTGCTTATTGAAATGTTCACCTTAATTAACAGAAATGTTTTACTAATCTAAAGCAAGGCCTGTGCTTACTTAATGAGATGTTGCTCTCTAGCAATGAGTAATGTTCTATTTATAAGTTACTTAATGAAATGCCTATGCCTAATTCCTTCCCTGTAATGTTTACTCCTGATTAGGGGGATGTTACCTATGATTGGGGAAGAGTTTTGAAGTGGTTATTCCTGCTTGGAACCAGGATTATTCTGAACTATAGAAGTTTTATTACACCCCTGCCCCAGTGTTATAACCTCTACTTATTTACAGGATTACTCTTGGGTGCTGAGAGGTTTATGCCTGCTTAATGTAGGAATTAGAATGTTGATCCTGGCCTGGGGGTGGAAACGCCAACAGCTGCATAATGAACTGTGTCTGCTGACTAATGAAACATTTATTCATGTTGGTTGAAAGGTGGAGCACATGCCCACAGTTATGGAGTGAGGTGCTCCTTGCTTTAAAGAAATGTTTACATTTACTAAAAGGCTTTACATGCATAAACCAAGTCTTCTAAGCTCAGGCTTGCCTGTTAAAAATGGTTATCTCTGCCTTGAAGAGTTGTTAACTGTTGATTGCTGAGTAGGGGAACGTTAATGCTATAAGGATATAGTTACACTGCCTAATGAGATGTTTTATCCGCAGTGGCGTGTTTTTATTCCTGCCATAGGAGTTTCATTCCTGCCTAAGGAAATGGTTAATGAAATGTTTCACCCTCAGTGAAGTGTTTTACTTCTGCTAAACTGATTATCTCTATTGCAGGAAATGTTTTACCTGTAAGCTCCTGATTAATAGGGGGAAGGCCCTGCCTGTTCAGGCATCAGGTAATAGGATGGTGTGTGATGCCTAAAGAAATACTTTATGCCTAATGAAAGGTGTTGACCTCATTTGAGGCAATGTTTACTCCTGCCCAGGGAAGGGTCTCATACACCTGCTATAACAGAGATCTACTTACACCTGCTCAATGTAGGGATTTCTACTTCCCTGATGGAATGTTGGTGTAGCCCTGATACAGTTAAACCTGCACAAGGGGATGGTTACCTAGATTGCAATGTTTTCTCCTAGTTAGTGCTGGCTAATGCAATGGTTAGCTGGGCCCAATGAGAAGTTCTCCCAAAGGGATGCCCAACCTTGTTATATGGAATAATTATTCTTAATGAAATGTTTAATTCCTATTACAGGAGGAGAGTTACGTCCACATACTTTTGTGGCAAATGAAATGTTTCATATTTAAGGAAATGTTTGAACTACACTTAACGAATTGTTTATTCCTACAGCGGGGAGATGTTTCTGTTATGGAACTGTCCCTTTGTTTACCTGAGGAAATGGATATTGATGCTTAATGCAGTGTTGTTCTTATGACTTTGAGATGTATTCCTTTCAGGTACTGACCAAGAAGCAAGGCGTAGGTCGGGCCTGTGTCCCACTAAAAATGTATTTAACTATTTATTGATCCAATATTTAATATTTCTTGCAGAACGGATATTTATTCATCTAATATTGATCGCAAGTTTTGAGACACATGTATTTTAAATGAATTTATGATTTCCCTGATCCTGCTCTATCTATCTGATTATTTATCTTAATACACATTACTTGTTTTTATACAAGCTCTGGAGTGGAGTCATTTATTGCGTGCCCAGGTTTCTGTCTCAGTGTGAGTGTGTGCTGCATGATCGCTTAACACATGTGCTTTCGGATGCCTACCCGCTCGTGCCATGCTACCCTAGGGGACTGGTGACCCCAGTTCCAACATATTGGTGTCGAGCGGTGGGATCCAGGACCTGTGACCATGCAGCACCCTCCATTGGGACAGGGTGCACAGCAATTGGGCTGCACAATTATTGTGTGTGCAAGCCTTAGGAATTGACCCCTCCACTGTCTAGCCTGTGAGTGTATCAGGGCCTGTTGGACCTCATTCTGTCGCCACATCCTAGAACCTTTTTCCTGAATTATCTGAGTCCTCACCTGGCACTGGAGTGTTGTGTTAGGGGATGGGGGTGCCTGTTGGGCAGAGGGAAGAAGGAACTCCGTACCACTTTGGGGCACGGGTAGGAGCCCACCCAGAGGGGAGAGGGGATGGGGACAGGAGGGGCAGGTCACACCCAGGGAGGCGGCCACACCAGAGAATCCTGAGAGGGGGTGTGCGTCGTCTGAGAGGTTAGAGCATGAGAGGGAGAGTGTGAGCCTTGCAATGAAGGAAGGGAAGCTGGTGCCCAGGCTTCAGCTAACATAGACAGAGCTGAAGACCTTGAAATCATGTGTGCCAGGTACTTCCATGGTGGCAGCGTAACCGAGGTTCGGGGTTTGGACCAGTCACGGGGTGTAGAACCTGGACTGGGGTTTCAGGTGCAGGATTGCCTGACCTGGAGGGTGGGGTACCGGTAACTATGGACCCTACCAGTGTGACTTCCAGGGGTACCTATCCGGGGAGGAGGGTGCGGAACCCTGGAAGGGGGTGCAGAGGGAGGAAGGACTCTCCTCTGGCACTGGTCCAACCATGGGGTTAAAGATCCTGGGTTGGGTGGCCAGGTTCAGGGGTTGCCTGACCTGGCGGGAGGAATCTCTGTATTCAGAGTTCCCCCGGTTGTGACTTCCAGGGGTACCTATCCGGGAAGGAGGGTGCGGAACCCTGGAAGGGGGTGCAGAGGGAGGAAGGACTCTCCTCTGGCACCGGTCCAGCCATGGGGTTAAAGATCCTGGGTTGGGTGGCCAGGTTCAGGGGTTGCCTGACCTGGCGGGAGGAATCTCTGTATTCAGAGTTCCCCCGGTTGTGACTCTCAGGGGTACTACTCCAGGTGGGAGGGTGCGGAACCCTGGGAGGGGGTGCAGGGAGAGGTAGGTCTCGCCCCTGTCACCAATTCAACTTAAGGGTTTAGACCCTAGGTTGAGGAGGAGAGTGGAAAAAGGTACCACGGGCCTGGGGCGACTGCCCCCCACTCTGAGAGAGAGTAAGGGCCAGAGACATCTGGATTGGAGGTCTGTCCTGGCCGCATCCCACTAGGAACACCAGTGGGGTGGTTGGATTAGCGAGAATGTCATGGTGGTATTGGGCCTGCGTCCACCTTTTTCCGCCCCAAGCAGGGAAGCCCATCAAGGGAATGATCGGTCTACCCTGGCTTTTGGCTGGGGGGGAGATGTGTGAGACTTGGCCCTTTCCCCAAAATTTTTCGCCTTTTTATTTCCCTTTTAAATCAGAATGCCCTCATGGTAACAACAATGTATAGGCCTTGTGTAGTTAGGAAAGCCCTGTGTACTGTGAAACTGATGTTAAGATGCAGGTGTCTTATACCCCTAACATGGCTGCCACTGACCACTGCTGCTGCAGCGGGGTTTAGTGGGCGCATTCTAGTGGCTAGGGCCTGGCTGGAACCCTCCAAACAATGTATCAACTTAGCCTGCCAGCCTGCCCACAGGTAGAATGGTGGAACCTCCTAGAACCCCCTGGAACCTTCTGGAACAGGTGAGGTGACACCAACTGCCACTGCCAACTGTCAACTGGCACTGTATAAGGAAAGGAAGGTAAACTTTCCTGTCAGAGGGACTAAGGGGAGACCTGGGGAAGTACCTACGCAGGAGGATAGTCAGTGGGGGTCAGGGCAGGGTCTTATGATGCTGGAATGACAGGGCCTAGTGTGCTGCTTTACAAGTATTGAGGCATCCTGTACCCCCCCCACTGACCTAACCCCGCGGCAAGGAACCCCCAGGGACCACTTGAAGGGATTGGCTGAGAAGAACGTGGAACACCAGCCACCAAACTATTCCCCCCTTCAAGGAACAAGAAACCAAGCAACAAAACTAAGGGCGTAAGGAACATCACGCCAACAAGAAACTAAGCTTCTATTTACAAGGGCGCAAGAAACATCACGCCAACAAGAAACTAAGCCTCTATTTACAAGGGCGCAAGAAACCTAAAGCGCTAAGAAGAAATTAAATCATCACAGGACTTTTGAAGAAGCAAACAGGTATTGGCGCGGTACTGACCCTGCGTTTCCTGATGTCACCTGGGGTCTCCCTTGCTAACCTGCTACTGGGGTGTCACCTGTCCTGTATATCTAGCGCTGCCCTTGCTGACCCTGTGAAGAGCGCTGAAGTAATGGAGGGGGTTGCTGCCTTCTGAAGCGCTATATTTGCCTGAACTGCAGCACCCTGAACTGAATGTTATTAGACCTGCTGGTCTTGCCCCCACCTCGTGTGGGCCAAAGCGCTATAGCCCTGCACCCTGCTGTCTGTGAAGCGCTAGAATCCTGGGTGTGATTCCTGCCTGAAGCGCTATATTCTGTGGTGCCCTTCAGCAGCGCTACCTGGAATGAACTGTCTGCCGAGCGCTACCTCTGCTGTGAATTGCCTGCTATATCGTAGCGCTGTGAATCCTGAAAAGCGCTATCCCCCTGAAGCGCTGTGTCACCAAGAACTTCTGTGGCTCTAGAAGTTGCTGCCTTCTGAAGCGCTGACTCCCTGCTCCCCCAACGCTCCTTTGCTGTCCCTGTGAAGAGTGCTGAGGTACTGAAGGGGGTTGCTGCCTTGTGAAGTGCTGTACCTGCAGGGTGCTATTATCTAAACCTGATTGCCTGCTGAAGCGCTGTCCCCAGCATTGCCTGTGGCCAAGCGCTGTCATGTGAGGAACTGAGGTAGTGCCCAGGGAAGCGCTGTAATTTCACTCCAAGCGCTTTCTTGAATGTCCCATAGAAGCGCTGTAATTGTGCCTCCAAGCGCTCTCTTGTAGGCCCCAGAGAAACGCTGTATTTTTGACCTTAAGTGCTCACCTGTTGGCCCCTATGTGCCTCTAGTGACGTGGAGGCCATTAAGTTACTGTTTATGCCTGAGGACAGGCTTGCCATTCATTAACTGTTTGGGCCCTGGTTCCGGCGTAGGCCTAAAGACATACTGAGTTCACCTGCGATGGCTTAGCCCTGCATAGGGGAGTCCAAGGCATAGTAAAATGCTCATTGAGAATGCTTTACTGAATTGCTTATTGAAATGTTCACCTTAATTAACAGAAATGTTTTACTAATCTAAAGCAAGGCCTGTGCTTACTTAATGAGATGTTGCTCTCTAGCAATGAGTAATGTTCTATTTATAAGTTACTTAATGAAATGCCTATGCCTAATTCCTTCCCTGTAATGTTTACTCCTGATTAGGGGGATGTTACCTATGATTGGGGAAGAGTTTTGAAGTGGTTATTCCTGCTTGGAACCAGGATTATTCTGAACTATAGAAGTTTTATTACACCCCTGCCCCAGTGTTATAACCTCTACTTATTTACAGGATTACTCTTGGGTGCTGAGAGGTTTATGCCTGCTTAATGTAGGAATTAGAATGTTGATCCTGGCCTGGGGGTGGAAACGCCAACAGCTGCATAATGAACTGTGTCTGCTGACTAATGAAACATTTATTCATGTTGGTTGAAAGGTGGAGCACATGCCCACAGTTATGGAGTGAGGTGCTCCTTGCTTTAAAGAAATGTTTACATTTACTAAAAGGCTTTACATGCATAAACCAAGTCTTCTAAGCTCAGGCTTGCCTGTTAAAAATGGTTATCTCTGCCTTGAAGAGTTGTTAACTGTTGATTGCTGAGTAGGGGAACGTTAATGCTATAAGGATATAGTTACACTGCCTAATGAGATGTTTTATCCGCAGTGGCGTGTTTTTATTCCTGCCATAGGAGTTTCATTCCTGCCTAAGGAAATGGTTAATGAAATGTTTTACCCTCAGTGAAGTGTTTTACTTCTGCTAAACTGATTATCTCTATTGCAGGAAATGTTTTACCTGTAAGCTCCTGATTAATAGGGGGAAGGCCCTGCCTGTTCAGGCATCAGGTAATAGGATGGCGTGTGATGCCTAAAGAAATACTTTATGCCTAATGAAAGGTGTTGACCTCATTTGAGGCAATGTTTACTCCTGCCCAGGGAAGGGTCTCATACCCCTGCTATAACAGAGATCTACTTACACCTGCTCAGTGTAGGGATTTCTACTTCCCTGATGGAATGTTGGTGTAGCCCTGATACAGTTAAACCTGCACAAGGGGATGGTTACCTAGATTGCAATGTTTTCTCCTAGTTAGTGCTGGCTAATGCAATGGTTAGCTGGGCCCAATGAGAAGTTCTCCCAAAGGGATGCCCAACCTTGTTATATGGAATAATTATTCTTAATGAAATGTTTAATTCCTATTACAGGAGGAGAGTTACGTCCACATACTTTTGTGGCAAATGAAATGTTTCATATTTAAGGAAATGTTTGAACTACACTTAACGAATTGTTTATTCCTACAGCGGGGAGATGTTTCTGTTATGGAACTGTCCCTTTGTTTACCTGAGGAAATGGATATTGATGCTTAATGCAGTGTTGTTCTTATGACTTTGAGATGTATTCCTTTCAGGTACTGACCAAGAAGCAAGGCGTAGGTCGGGCCTGTGTCCCACTAAAAATGTATTTAACTATTTATTGATCCAATATTTAATATTTCTTGCAGAACGGATATTTATTCATCTAATATTGATCGCAAGTTTTGAGACACATGTATTTTAAATGAATTTATGATTTCCCTGATCCTGCTCTATCTATCTGATTATTTATCTTAATACACATTACTTGTTTTTATACAAGCTCTGGAGTGGAGTCATTTATTGCGTGCCCAGGTTTCTGTCTCAGTGTGAGTGTGTGCTGCATGATCGCTTAACACATGTGCTTTCGGATGCCTACCCGCTCGTGCCATGCTACCCTAGGGGACTGGTGACCCCAGTTCCAACACTCAATCACTAGCACCTGGCGCTGAAGAGGCTGACCACGCCGAAATGCATCCGCCATAGAGGGTGACAGAACTTTACTCTGCTTGGGCAGTTAAATAAAGCGCTTCCGACACTGTCCCCAGTTGTGGCCTTTTCTCTTTCCTTGAAGGAGCTTGCTTGGATATATATATATGTATATATATATATATATATATATATATATATATATATATATATATATATATATATATATATATATATATATATATATATATGTCATTCCAAATGCCCAAAAGCTTTGCAGGACGCACTCAGCAGCCAGCCTTCCTTTCGGCGTACCTGTGACAGCTGGTCCCACACCCGGATTGTTTTTCATATGCCTTACGCGTTTCGAGACTTCGTGTCTCTCATCAGAGGCAGCTTCCACAATTGAGTTTGTAAGATGTTCCTTTTAATTGTTCACATTCATGCATCACAAAAATGTTCACGCCCACTCAGGTTGCGTATATCATGAAATTTGCATGCTGGTAATTGTAGTCCAGAGGAACACCGCATTATTTTACCTTTAGTAGGTTCCTACTCACATTGTGTTGATAAAAGCTTGTGTTTCCTTAGTAGGATTCGGAGTGTTTTGGCCAGTAAATTTATGTCAGACTCGCTGCGCTGGTCAGGTTTGAACATGGTTTCAACTGCAGCCTCTTAAGGTCTCAAGATGGTGCGTCTTGCCACGACGAGGGCCGCCGTGTAATTTATGTCATTCCAAATGCCCAAAAGCTTTGCAGGACGCACTCAGCAGCCAGCCTTCCTTTCGGCGTACCTGTGACAGCTGGTCCCACACCCGGATTGTTTTTCATATGCCTTACGCGTTTCGAGACTTCGTGTCTCTCATCAGAGGCAGCTTCCACAATTGAGTTTGTAAGATGTTCCTTTTAATTGTTCACATTCATGCATCACAAAAATGTTCACGCCCACTCAGGTTGCGTATATCATGAAATTTGCATGCTGGTAATTGTAGTCCAGAGGAACACCGCATTATTTTACCTTTAGTAGGTTCCTACTCACATTGTGTTGATAAAAGCTTGTGTTTCCTTAGTAGGATTCGGAGTGTTTTGGCCAGTAAATTTATGTCAGACTCGCTGCGCTGGTCAGGTTTGAACATGGTTTCAACTGCAGCCTCTTAAGGTCTCAAGATGGTGCGTCTTGCCACGACGAGGGCCGCCGTGTAATTTATGTCATTCCAAATGCCCAAAAGCTTTGCAGGACGCACTCAGCAGCCAGCCTTCCTTTCGGCGTACCTGTGACAGCTGGTCCCACACCCGGATTGTTTTTCATATGCCTTACGCGTTTCGAGACTTCGTGTCTCTCATCAGAGGCAGCTTCCACAATTGAGTTTGTAAGATGTTCCTTTTAATTGTTCACATTCATGCATCACAAAAATGTTCACGCCCACTCAGGTTGCGTATATCATGAAATTTGCATGCTGGTAATTGTAGTCCAGAGGAACACCGCATTATTTTACCTTTAGTAGGTTCCTACTCACATTGTGTTGATAAAAGCTTGTGTTTCCTTAGTAGGATTCGGAGTGTTTTGGCCAGTAAATTTATGTCAGACTCGCTGCGCTGGTCAGGTTTGAACATGGTTTCAACTGCAGCCTCTTAAGGTCTCAAGATGGTGCGTCTTGCCACGACGAGGGCCGCCGTGTAATTTATGTCATTCCAAATGCCCAAAAGCTTTGCAGGACGCACTCAGCAGCCAGCCTTCCTTTCGGCGTACCTGTGACAGCTGGTCCCACACCCGGATTGTTTTTCATATGCCTTACGCGTTTCGAGACTTCGTGTCTCTCATCAGAGGCAGCTTCCACAATTGAGTTTGTAAGATGTTCCTTTTAATTGTTCACATTCATGCATCACAAAAATGTTCACGCCCACTCAGGTTGCGTATATCATGAAATTTGCATGCTGGTAATTGTAGTCCAGAGGAACACCGCATTATTTTACCTTTAGTAGGTTCCTACTCACATTGTGTTGATAAAAGCTTGTGTTTCCTTAGTAGGATTCGGAGTGTTTTGGCCAGTAAATTTATGTCAGACTCGCTGCGCTGGTCAGGTTTGAACATGGTTTCAACTGCAGCCTCTTAAGGTCTCAAGATGGTGCGTCTTGCCACGACGAGGGCCGCCGTGTAATTTATGTCATTCCAAATGCCCAAAAGCTTTGCAGGACGCACTCAGCAGCCAGCCTTCCTTTCGGCGTACCTGTGACAGCTGGTCCCACACCCGAATTGTTTTTCATATGCCTTAAGCGTTTCGAGACTTCGTGTCTCTCATCAGAGGCAGCTTCCACAATTGAGTTTGTAAGATGTTCCTTTTAATTGTTCACATTCATGCATCACAAAAATGTTCACGCCCACTCAGGTTGCGTATATCATGAAATTTGCATGCTGGTAATTGTAGTCCAGAGGAACACCGCATTATTTTACCTTTAGTAGGTTCCTACTCACATTGTGTTGATAAAAGCTTGTGTTTCCTTAGTAGGATTCGGAGTGTTTTGGCCAGTAAATTTATGTCAGACTCGCTGCGCTGGTCAGGTTTGAACATGGTTTCAACTGCAGCCTCTTAAGGTCTCAAGATGGTGCGTCTTGCCACGACGAGGGCCGCCGTGTAATTTATGTCATTCCAAATGCCCAAAAGCTTTGCAGGACGCACTCAGCAGCCAGCCTTCCTTTCGGCGTACCTGTGACAGCTGGTCCCACACCCGGATTGTTTTTCATATGCCTTACGCGTTTCGAGACTTCGTGTCTCTCATCAGAGGCAGCTTCCACAATTGAGTTTGTAAGATGTTCCTTTTAATTGTTCACATTCATGCATCACAAAAATGTTCACGCCCACTCAGGTTGCGTATATCATGAAATTTGCATGCTGGTAATTGTAGTCCAGAGGAACACCGCATTATTTTACCTTTAGTAGGTTCCTACTCACATTGTGTTGATAAAAGCTTGTGTTTCCTTAGTAGGATTCGGAGTGTTTTGGCCAGTAAATTTATGTCAGACTCGCTGCGCTGGTCAGGTTTGAACATGGTTTCAACTGCAGCCTCTTAAGGTCTCAAGATGGTGCGTCTTGCCACGACGAGGGCCGCCGTGTAATTTATGTCATTCCAAATGCCCAAAAGCTTTGCAGGACGCACTCAGCAGCCAGCCTTCCTTTCGGCGTACCTGTGACAGCTGGTCCCACACCCGGATTGTTTTTCATATGCCTTACGCGTTTCGAGACTTCGTGTCTCTCATCAGAGGCAGCTTCCACAATTGAGTTTGTAAGATGTTCCTTTTAATTGTTCACATTCATGCATCACAAAAATGTTCACGCCCACTCAGGTTGCGTATATCATGAAATTTGCATGCTGGTAATTGTAGTCCAGAGGAACACCGCATTATTTTACCTTTAGTAGGTTCCTACTCACATTGTGTTGATAAAAGCTTGTGTTTCCTTAGTAGGATTCGGAGTGTTTTGGCCAGTAAATTTATGTCAGACTCGCTGCGCTGGTCAGGTTTGAACATGGTTTCAACTGCAGCCTCTTAAGGTCTCAAGATGGTGCGTCTTGCCACGACGAGGGCCGCCGTGTAATTTATGTCATTCCAAATGCCCAAAAGCTTTGCAGGACGCACTCAGCAGCCAGCCTTCCTTTCGGCGTACCTGTGACAGCTGGTCCCACACCCGGATTGTTTTTCATATGCCTTACGCGTTTCGAGACTTCGTGTCTCTCATCAGAGGCAGCTTCCACAATTGAGTTTGTAAGATGTTCCTTTTAATTGTTCACATTCATGCATCACAAAAATGTTCACGCCCACTCAGGTTGCGTATATCATGAAATTTGCATGCTGGTAATTGTAGTCCAGAGGAACACCGCATTATTTTACCTTTAGTAGGTTCCTACTCACATTGTGTTGATAAAAGCTTGTGTTTCCTTAGTAGGATTCGGAGTGTTTTGGCCAGTAAATTTATGTCAGACTCGCTGCGCTGGTCAGGTTTGAACATGGTTTCAACTGCAGCCTCTTAAGGTCTCAAGATGGTGCGTCTTGCCACGACGAGGGCCGCCGTGTAATTTATGTCATTCCAAATGCCCAAAAGCTTTGCAGGACGCACTCAGCAGCCAGCCTTCCTTTCGGCGTACCTGTGACAGCTGGTCCCACACCCGGATTGTTTTTCATATGCCTTACGCGTTTCGAGACTTCGTGTCTCTCATCAGAGGCAGCTTCCACAATTGAGTTTGTAAGATGTTCCTTTTAATTGTTCACATTCATGCATCACAAAAATGTTCACGCCCACTCAGGTTGCGTATATCATGAAATTTGCATGCTGGTAATTGTAGTCCAGAGGAACACCGCATTATTTTACCTTTAGTAGGTTCCTACTCACATTGTGTTGATAAAAGCTTGTGTTTCCTTAGTAGGATTCGGAGTGTTTTGGCCAGTAAATTTATGTCAGACTCGCTGCGCTGGTCAGGTTTGAACATGGTTTCAACTGCAGCCTCTTAAGGTCTCAAGATGGTGCGTCTTGCCACGACGAGGGCCGCCGTGTAATTTATGTCATTCCAAATGCCCAAAAGCTTTGCAGGACGCACTCAGCAGCCAGCCTTCCTTTCGGCGTACCTGTGACAGCTGGTCCCACACCCGGATTGTTTTTCATATGCCTTACGCGTTTCGAGACTTCGTGTCTCTCATCAGAGGCAGCTTCCACAATTGAGTTTGTAAGATGTTCCTTTTAATTGTTCACATTCATGCATCACAAAAATGTTCATGCCCACTCAGGTTGCGTATATCATGAAATTTGCATGCTGGTAATTGTAGTCCAGAGGAACACCGCATTATTTTACCTTTAGTAGGTTCCTACTCACATTGTGTTGATAAAAGCTTGTGTTTCCTTAGTAGGATTCGGAGTGTTTTGGCCAGTAAATTTATGTCAGACTCGCTGCGCTGGTCAGGTTTGAACATGGTTTCAACTGCAGCCTCTTAAGGTCTCAAGATGGTGCGTCTTGCCACGACGAGGGCCGCCGTGTAATTTATGTCATTCCAAATGCCCAAAAGCTTTGCAGGACGCACTCAGCAGCCAGCCTTCCTTTCGGCGTACCTGTGACAGCTGGTCCCACACCCGGATTGTTTTTCATATGCCTTACGCGTTTCGAGACTTCGTGTCTCTCATCAGAGGCAGCTTCCACAATTGAGTTTGTAAGATGTTCCTTTTAATTGTTCACATTCATGCATCACAAAAATGTTCACGCCCACTCAGGTTGCGTATATCATGAAATTTGCATGCTGGTAATTGTAGTCCAGAGGAACACCGCATTATTTTACCTTTAGTAGGTTCCTACTCACATTGTGTTGATAAAAGCTTGTGTTTCCTTAGTAGGATTCGGAGTGTTTTGGCCAGTAAATTTATGTCAGACTCGCTGCGCTGGTCAGGTTTGAACATGGTTTCAACTGCAGCCTCTTAAGGTCTCAAGATGGTGCGTCTTGCCACGACGAGGGCCGCCGTGTAATTTATGTCATTCCAAATGCCCAAAAGCTTTGCAGGACGCACTCAGCAGCCAGCCTTCCTTTCGGCGTACCTGTGACAGCTGGTCCCACACCCGGATTGTTTTTCATATGCCTTACGCGTTTCGAGACTTCGTGTCTCTCATCAGAGGCAGCTTCCACAATTGAGTTTGTAAGATGTTCCTTTTAATTGTTCACATTCATGCATCACAAAAATGTTCACGCCCACTCAGGTTGCGTATATCATGAAATTTGCATGCTGGTAATTGTAGTCCAGAGGAACACCGCATTATTTTACCTTTAGTAGGTTCCTACTCACATTGTGTTGATAAAAGCTTGTGTTTCCTTAGTAGGATTCGGAGTGTTTTGGCCAGTAAATTTATGTCAGACTCGCTGCGCTGGTCAGGTTTGAACATGGTTTCAACTGCAGCCTCTTAAGGTCTCAAGATGGTGCGTCTTGCCACGACGAGGGCCGCCGTGTAATTTATGTCATTCCAAATGCCCAAAAGCTTTGCAGGACGCACTCAGCAGCCAGCCTTCCTTTCGGCGTACCTGTGACAGCTGGTCCCACACCCGGATTGTTTTTCATATGCCTTACGCGTTTCGAGACTTCGTGTCTCTCATCAGAGGCAGCTTCCACAATTGAGTTTGTAAGATGTTCCTTTTAATTGTTCACATTCATGCATCACAAAAATGTTCACGCCCACTCAGGTTGCGTATATCATGAAATTTGCATGCTGGTAATTGTAGTCCAGAGGAACACCGCATTATTTTACCTTTAGTAGGTTCCTACTCACATTGTGTTGATAAAAGCTTGTGTTTCCTTAGTAGGATTCGGAGTGTTTTGGCCAGTAAATTTATGTCAGACTCGCTGCGCTGGTCAGGTTTGAACATGGTTTCAACTGCAGCCTCTTAAGGTCTCAAGATGGTGCGTCTTGCCACGACGAGGGCCGCCGTGTAATTTATGTCATTCCAAATGCCCAAAAGCTTTGCAGGACGCACTCAGCAGCCAGCCTTCCTTTCGGCGTACCTGTGACAGCTGGTCCCACACCCGGATTGTTTTTCATATGCCTTACGCGTTTCGAGACTTCGTGTCTCTCATCAGAGGCAGCTTCCACAATTGAGTTTGTAAGATGTTCCTTTTAATTGTTCACATTCATGCATCACAAAAATGTTCACGCCCACTCAGGTTGCGTATATCATGAAATTTGCATGCTGGTAATTGTAGTCCAGAGGAACACCGCATTATTTTACCTTTAGTAGGTTCCTACTCACATTGTGTTGATAAAAGCTTGTGTTTCCTTAGTAGGATTCGGAGTGTTTTGGCCAGTAAATTTATGTCAGACTCGCTGCGCTGGTCGCTTAACACATGTGCTTTCGGATGCCTACCCGCTCGTGCCATGCTACCCTAGGGGACTGGTGACCCCAGTTCCAACACTCAATCACTAGCACCTGGCGCTGAAGAGGCTGACCACGCCGAAATGCATCCGCCATAGAGGGTGACAGAACTTTACTCTGCTTGGGCAGTTAAATAAAGCGCTTCCGACACTATCCCCAGTTGTGGCCTTTTCTCTTTCCTTGAAGGAGCTTGCTTGGATATATATATATGTATATATATATATATATATATATATATATATATATATATATATATATATATATATATATATATATATATATATATTCCTACCCATGTTATGAGATAGCCCAGCAGCTTTATTGTGGTTTGCACTATATCTTCAGAATTCCCTGCACTAGGAGTCCCAGCTTCTCGAAGAATCAACAATCACTGCACCTGAGCAGGGAAGTTGCATGGAAAACAATTGAGAATGAAGTGGGCTTGGGGAGGGTGGCTGGCCCATTTCGGGATCCTCATTTTCATGATTTGTATGCTTCCTTCTGGGGCAGGTTCCCAAAAAGGAGCATGGGGAATTTAAACTCATTCATAATCTATCAGCTCCCAAAATTATGTTGGTAAACAATGCAACAGATCATTGCTCTGCACATAGAGGTATGCTTTCTTGGATGATGCCCTCCAAAAATTGAGAGAACTGGGCCTGGGTGCCCTTATGGCAAAGGCAGATATTGAGGCAGCCTTCTGACTGCTTCCAGTTCATATAGAGGACTTCGACTCGCTGGTTTCAATTCAAGGGTGTGTTTTACTATGACAAGTGCAAACCCATGGAATGTTCAGTCTCCTGCGCCGTCCTTGATCGCTTCACCACCCATTTGGAATGGGTATTCACAGAAGTCTCCGGTTTAGATGGTGGAATTAATTATTTGGATGATTTCTTACTCTTCGGATCTAGGGATTCTAAGACTTGTGCCAATTATTTATCTACCTTTATGAAGATGTTGGTTGAATTTGGGTTGCTCCATTATAAAACACCTAGCTCAAACATAACTCTGGTATTATCTTGTCTCCTGCACTATTGCACAGGCCATATCTGGATTGAGGGATAAACACCATAGAACCTGCCTTTCTGATACTCAGAGGCAAGATATGAGGATTTGGTTAGATTTCCTGGAGAAGTTCAAAGGGTCAATCGTATGGCCAGCACCTATGCATTTCAGCCAGGATTTTGGGCATTTACAGAGGCTGCAGGTAACCTGGGTTTCTGTGCCATATTGACTCAAAATGGCGTTATCAATCCTGGCCTCAACATTGGTTTGAATCTGGTTTGGTAAAAAATGTGACCTTCTTAGAGCACTCTCCCATAGTAGTAGCCTCACATTTATGGCCGGATCAGTTCTGCAACCAATCAGTAATGTTTTGGTCTGACAGCATGTCAGTTGTGGAATCTATTAACTTCCAGCATGCAAAATGTAAAAAAGTAATTGGTTTACTCAAAGAGTTGGTACTTATTTTTTTAAAGAACCACATTTTATTCAGAGCGAAGCATGTTCCCGATGTCTTGCAGGACTTTCGGTACTTCCATCCCCAGGCAGAAGCAGATCCCACTCATTTTCCAGCATCTATATGGGCTCTGGGCTGTGGTAGGGCTGGGCACCATGGGCCCAATTCACAGAACTAACTTGAGACAAAATCCTAAACTTACTACGATTTTGGTATTCACAGTAGGCACTTTTTCTCAGTTTAGGAGTCCTAACGTTAGGAGACCTAACTTTACGACTCCTAAACTGAGAAAAATCCTAACTTTGAGACTTTCTGTATTCACAGAAGGCATTTAGGAGTCCTAAAGTTAGGATTCCTAACTTTACTACTCCTAAACTGACAAAAATCCTAACTTTGAGACTTTCAGTATTCACAGAAGGCATTTAGGAGTCCTAAAGTTAGGACTTTTAACTTCTGTGAATACCAAAATGAGTAAGTGCCTTCTGTGAATACCAAAATGAGTAAGTGCCTACTTTGAATACCAAAATGGTAGTAAGTTTGGGATTTTGTCTTAAGTTAGTTCTGTGAATCGGGCCCATGGTGCCCAGCCCTACCACAGCTAATCACCACCAGTCTTGCCCCCAAAATATGGAGGGCCCAGCAGACATCAGACATCCCATAGGCATCGAAAATTTGAAAAAATTCTGGGAGTCCTACAAGTGTTCTGTGGCCCAGCTTACAAAGCAAGGCTTTTCGAAGCTGCCTGTTATGGGCCACTCAGGGTTTCCAAGCTCGTAGCTGGGACCAAGGAGGGTATACATGGAGGGCTGTCAATTAGCCACCTTTCTTGTCACAAGGAGGGACCTCATAGTCATTCTGCCTCGTTCCATAATTAGTCCGCTCAGGAATGGGCAGCAAGTGTTTTTTAAATGGACCATGGGTGTCCTTGGGTGTCTGGTGACCACTGTGTCTGTCATTTTATTTTTGTGTGGTATTTTTTTTTATTTCTTGTAACACAAAGTCATACATTATACAGCAATATGAGGAGACTTCCTCAACTGGATGGATGCTCTATTGGATAGCCCAAACAATACAGTACAAAAAGATGAGCATAAATACAGATACATGTGAGTATAGGTGGTCTTGTATATCCACGTCATAGTAACATAGTAGCACACTGGCCTACAAGCATCCACAGAGGGTACATGTCAAGGGAGGGGAGGGGGTAGTTGGAGGGTGTGCGGGGGGTGCCGCCATCTGCCTCCCTCGTGCTTGGTGTCTACAGGTACCGTGTGGGTGGGCTAGGCGGGAGCCGGTGGCCAGATCCCAGGGTTTCCCAGTCAGTAAGATGTCTCGGATCTGGCTTTTTGGATCATCGAGGCACTGGTTAGAGGGAGAGTCCTGTCCGGAAGCAATGCTAGGAAGGCGTACGCCTTGGTGCTCGCCAGCCTTGATGCCGGGATGTGTGCAGCCTTCCTCCCTTGTCCCTATCGGGTCCAGCGGATCGGTGCCAGGGTGCAGGTAGGTGTGATGCGGGAGGTGGGAGGGGGGAGAGGTGGTTGGGTGGGGGGAAGTGATGGGCGGGCAGGTAAGAATGGATCACAGAGTAGGTATGGGTGTTGTGTGAGATATAGAGAATAGAAGTGAAGAAAGAGAGTCGAGAGAGCAATGAGAGGGTGAAGCAAAGGGGCGAGGAGGGATAGCTAAGAGGGGCGGGAGACGTAGGCATGAGCATTCAGATTGTAGATGTATGCGTCATCTATAGGATGTGCATGGAGACCTGGTGGGCATGGGAAGGAGGGGTTGAGAGGGATGACCTTATGGGTTCATTGCGCCATGGGATGTCACAGTGGAGAAGGTGGGGTATGGGAGGTAGGGGGGGCATTCGCAGAGGCCAGGTGCAATGGAGAGAGCAATGTGTCACATGTCATCTGTGGTGGAGATGGGATCCGGGTTTCCCAGTGCATGACTGTCCCCAGTTCCTTTCTCAGCTCGCAAGAAGGGTGCCACACCTGTAAGAACAGGTCAGACTGGTCCTGCAGGTTTTAGATAATGCATTCATGGGACACGGAATTCATTATGGCTACCAGCCAGGCGTCCTGCGAGGGCGGTGTCAGAGACCTCCATCGACGTAAAATGCTTACCTCTTCTACCGCTGTGTAGAAGAGCCGACAATGTACCTGTGAAAGTTCTGGCGTGTGTCGCTGGTTGTGAAGGCGGCGGGGTGAGTGGCCGTTGGAGGGGCATAGAGGCCCCCAGTTAAAGTCCCATATACAGCCAAAAGGGCTGCACCAAAGGGCATTTACAAATAATGTGCACTGTATCACAGTGCGTATTAGCGTGTGGAAAATTAGTACGGTCTGGTAAACATTATCTGCGCCATCTTGCCTTTTTTTCCCTGATGCCACACTTTTTGTCGTGCGCACCCGCCATTTTAGGTGCCTCGATCAGAACAACCCTTTTGCATGCCACTGGCCCCCAGCATAGCCCTCCTCCCTCACAAAGCCCGCACTCTGACAACCCCCGCTCGCACATGCCTTGGGTCATAAACCCCTCTTCAGCGCAGCTCTGCCTCAGAACCCCATCCTGTCCCCAGCGCGACACCTCCCTTCCTTCCTTTCATGGTCCCAGGCCCTTTTTTGATACAAATCCCCTTTTCCTGTGTGCCCGTTTGTCTTCCTCGTTCCCAGGCCGACACCTAGCTCTGCCGATACTGTTCCTTGCCCCTCCCCGTACAGTAGAAAGCTTCCCTCATCAAAGGACCCCCGAGTTGATCAAAGCCCTCACCCTATGAGATCCGACCAAACCCCCACATTCCATGAATCGGCGGAATGTCCAGCTGCGCGGTAGTCATCACCTGTTGTGACCGGGGTGAGGACTTCAACTGTAAATGTGTGTGGGAACGGGCCTGAAGGGGGGATTCGGAGGATATCCCTCCGTACATCAAAGCATTGCCAAGAATGTGTTGTATGTAATAAAGCAATAAACCTGTGTATAAGAGGCCAGGCCTCAGAGATGCGGGTAGAGCACCTCATGATGATACCTGCTGTCTGAACTGATGTGTTCTCCTCCGGAGAGAATAAACTTTGTTTCCTGCCTTCCCGTCTCCAGCGCCTGCCTCTTCATTGATTAATATTTCGTGGGTTAAAGAGGCGATACCGCCGGGCAAATATCGATTGTCCCTGACGTAGGTTAAACAATTGGCGTCCCAAGCGTGGGGCCCATCAACGACTCGTGGATCCAGTGGGAGAGGTCCTGACGACAGAGTGAACGACTGCAACGATCGGGAGAGCTCTTGCCCAATAGACCCTCGTCTGGCAGCCGATCATCCGAACTTCACTGGTTCCGAACAGACCTCTTCCGAGTGATCTACGGTCCTGACTGGGAACCATCAGGAGTGCTGCGAGGAATACAAAGAAAAGAGGACGATCGGGCGCTGGATTCGGAAGACAAGAAACTGTCCATACGGTCCGGGTAAGGTCGTGTAGACACGACGAAACACGAAATAATTGTTTAATTGTTCAGAAAATACTAGTATTACTCTTTGTTGACCTATTTGGAGATTCACTGTCTGCACACGAAGAAACAGTAGGCTCTTTCTCTTTGCAAACAGTGAAGGATAGGTAACGCAGCCGTCGCGCCTATCTTTCTCCCCCACTGAATCGATTATTTATTAACGGCCACTGATTAACTGTTTTTGACCCCGAGCTACTGTTCGCGGATTGTTTTCTGGAGATTCTCTGTCTACAAACAGGAAAGAACAGGTTCCCCTTTGCAGATAGTGAAAGGGTAGAGGACGCAGATCTTTTGCGAATCTACTTATTCTTCCCACTGGTCCTCTTTTTGTTCATTTGATATTGGTTCATGAGGTATTCACTGCCTGCAAACAACGTAGAATAGAAATATTCTGTCTAGTCTTTGCACACAGTGATAAGATAGGCAGTGCTGACTTTTGTCCCTCGTTGTGAGCTGTCATGTCTGTCTTCTCCCCACTGGTCGAAAGCTGGTTCAGCCAGGACCGTTTATTAGAGGTGGATCATCTAGCTCCGCTGGAAGGCACCCCTAATAGAGACATGTTCATAAACTATGGATTAGTTACCATAGCCTATAGTAAACTGTGGCACAGGTATACCAAAGAAAGTCAAGAGAAACAGTGGCCACTGATAGGATCCTTCGATCTTGATAAAATAGAAACGTTAGAAATAGCCCTTCGTGATAATAAGACAACGCCTATTATGCTCGACTGCCTCGGTATGTGGCGCAAAGAAGCAATGCAACGAAAGAAAAGAGACGAGGACAGAGCAGGTAAAGGAACATATCGACAGGACGACCCCAGGACACAACGTCCCGAAAGTAATCCCCCGACACTACGCACAGGACGGCCAGACTTAGGGCAGAACCAATGTGCTTTTTGTAGATATGCCGGGCACTGGAAAGCCCAATGCCCGACTCTACTGAACGTGAGTAGGAGCAGAGGACCGACAGGAATAACAGGCCGGCAGAAAGGGAAAAGGCGCGAGACAAAGACGAATCAGACTGACATGGACAGGCCAGATAGAACCACCACGTTCGATTATGCCCGATGGCACAGATTTCGCCAGGCCGATTTCAGCGACATGTTCGAGTCCTCATAGACCAAACAACGCTAAGACGGGAAACCCAGTCTAGCTCTAAATTAACAGACGACAAACCCCGAATAAAACAGAAAGAATAATGTACACACATGATCAAGCATCCTTACGTTTAGCCAAGTAGGGAAAAGTTTAGGGTATTTCGAGGTAAGGGTTACACAAGTATCCTTCGCCGAGAGGACTAGGGATATTGCCAATGTCTGAAAACCTACTACCTCCTTTCTTCCGCATCCTTATAGGCATATAACTAAAGCCTGCCCCATTGCTCTAACGATAAGTATGCGCAGCATACAGAAAAAGATAATTATGGCCAAAAAAAAATAATAATAATAACTGTTTTATGTTTGTCTTGGGTCTTTTGTATGTAATACTTGTACTGTCTCCCCGTCTGAGTTTGTGTGTACGTGATGCATGAATCTGCGTCATCCCTCTGCCTGTGTTTCCGTGTTACTTAAACTTCTGTTAACAGAAGCTTTAGCATGGAACAACCTGGAAAGAAAGGAATGGGAAAACGAAATCCGTAGGCCACTGATGAACTTGAACTTTTATTTAACATAACGAACAAGAAACAAATAACAGTACGTAATAATAACACCTAATAATGCCCTAACAACAGAAAACGTTTGAAACAAGAACGGTAAACTAGAAAATGAAAGTCAGCAGAACATTCGCCCCCCCCCCCACTCTGGAACCTTCCAAGGTAGGGCAGGGTTACGGCTACGCCCAGCCGGCAGCAACCCATATAAGGCGGGTCCTGCTGCCAACAGTCGGCCAGGAAATCGTAACATAGGGTGGAGCCGGAGGAGAGACAAGGGCCAGCGGGACCCAGCCAGGGGATCACCTTGACCACACCGGAGAGTTGTAGGGGGGGGGGATGTCTATGTCCTCGACCCCCCCTCTCTCTCTCCCCCAGTCCGGCCACGGTGGCACGTGAGAGTTGCAGATAGTCCCGCCACAAGCTCCCCCGGTCCGGCCACCAATGGCCGGGGACTGGGGCCAACTGGATCCGGCTGCAGCCGATGAGCCAAGGAACCCGTTCATGGGGCCAGAGCAAGGGGCGTCCGGCCGACATCCACCGGAAGCCCGGCCCAGAGAAGGACGGGACACTTCTTTCTTTTCTCCTCCGTAATGGCCGCAGCAGCACGCCCGGCGCCACTTGAATAATGGCTGCGACAACTCTGGGGGGGAGGGATGTCTTGTACATACCTCCGCGAAAATTAGTCCTGGTCGGGCTGGGAGGGAGAGGCAACGCGGACGAGCCTCTCCCACCTCCACGGATAGGAGGTCTCCCAGCCCCCGGCCCAGCGCCGAACTCCTCCAGCCAGGCGGTGGTGCCGATACTTGCGCAGCACCAAACATGCAATGGTGCCGATACTTGCGCAGCACCGAACATGCAACGGTGCCGATACTTGCGCAGCACCGAACATGCAACGGCTGCGCCAATACCCGCACAGTACCGAACATGCACCGCAGGTGGCCATACTTCCGCAGCACTGGACATGGGTTCACTCCAAAAGGTCTCCTCCACCCTTGCAGACTCGACGAAGGGCGGCTGCTGCAGGCCTCAAAATGGCGTCTGGGCCCCCTGGAAGGCGGGTCTCGGCCGCTAGAGTAACTTTGAACAGCAATGTAACTCGGGCGCTTGCCCACCGGGGCACGAGCCCCCACCTCCGACAGCACCCCCACAGCCTTGAAGATTCTACAAAAGTCCCAGGAGCCCTCGGCCCCTGCAGGTTTCCGGTGAGGGACAACTGCCTTGATCGCTAACGAAATAAGCATGACATAGCCACTCCTTCTGTTAGCATGAATTCTCGAACTGCCGAAAAGGACTCTGGTCCAACTGCCGGTTGTAGGAAAAAAAAAAATTCCTTGATACTACTTCCGGACGAACCCGGCCCCCGCCCAAAATGGCGCCGGTAACAATAGGAACTTACGAACGCCTCGTGGTGTTTTCTTTTGCTAAAAAGACTCGATGTTCCGAGATATGTTATGATCCTTTGTACACTTGACGGAAAAGAGGGAGGATTCACTCGACGAACATGTAAAAGGACCCCGTGAAAAATGTTTTTCAATGTACGATTCATTATGATATTATCATGTCTGACATGTAACCTCGCTTATGACACACTCCCATGGTATACCTATAGGAATTTGATTACAACTAGTCCAACTGTGTTTCCAATTATGAAATGAATGCCCCTTGGTCCCTCAACTATTCGATAGACGTTTTTAGTTCACTGCAAATGAATGAATGAACCTTTTTAAACATGTTTTTAATCCTACAAGATAGCCCCCCCCCCCTCTACTGTACGCACTTTAGCCATTGCCGTATCCGGCCAACCCCGATCACACTGTCCTATCAACATGCTGAATGATTGTGAAAATAAAGGTTTTTGAAACTATGAACGGGTATTGCATGCTTTATTTAAATGTGGGATCGGCGGGAGAGTTTTTTCTGTGCACCCTACTCTGCTCTCTCTTTAAGGTTAATAGAAGATGGTTGCCCAGCCCCGGATGGAGGATCGAATCTAAGACACGACACTCTGCCGTCAAATATGCGACTGACTCAGGGACTCGCGCATGGAGAAAGACCTCGACTTCTGGGGACGGGTAAAAGCGAAACGGTGTAAAAGATGGAATATAAAGGATGGGTCAAGTGAAACGATGTAAATGATAGAATATTATAAAGATACGACACTCAAAGGTACTAGGGAAAAGAGTTGACCGAAGAGCTGATAAACCTTAAAACATCACAGCGTTGAAAGAGGTTTAAGGACCCCGATAGCTAAATACACCTACCAACTAGAAACCTCGCGCTAAGTGCTTCTGATTCTCTAACGTTTTCCTACTCACAGCCTATAAGGACACACTGGCCCCCCCCTTGGCTCCAGAAACCACAACCCCAGGGATTCTATCCCGAAGAGATAAGACGAGTATGAGGTAAGTAAAAGACTTTCGTACCCGTGCTTTTGATATGCTCGAATGTTGTCCCCCTCCCCTCCTTTTCCCCCCCCTGCAGGCCACATCGGAATCACGACCGAGGTATGGTGAAGATCTGAAGCCTCGCCATGTCTGATACACGAAGCGGACTAACACTGCCTGGTGGCACCTAAACACACCCACAAACTGCTCTTGTACCAAAAGAGCCAATAAATTGTATGACATGATGAAAGCGATCACCCTTAATCCGTGTTGCGTGAATGGACGCCTGTCACGTATGTCCGAAACTATGAGATGATGTTTGTGTATGACTGACGCGTTGACTTAACTGGTTAAAGGACCGAGAATGCAAGAAATGCGACACAATGGTGCCCTTTTTACTCGATGTATGTCCCCTGTACCCGGCCTAATGCTCGTCCATCCCAAACTGCATGCTTTCAAAATTCTAACACAGACCCGTAATGTCTTATGTTGTGTAATGCGCTGAATAGCCTATCTTAATGCACGGCCACTCCCCATGTCGCACGTGTACTATTTAGCCTGTTGTTGCACATCTCTCTCTCTCTCTCTCTCTCACTCTCTCTCTCTCTCTCTCTCTCTCTCTCCCTCTCTCTCGCTCTTCCGAACGACTAGCACCTAAATTGGCAAACCGCCACCCCTAGTGCACCACCCAATTGGCTCCAAATACCACAAGTATTTGCTCAAAATTTATCCTAAATAAAAATCACCCTGACGCCGTGTCACTACCTCTCCTTTCTGCTAAAAAATGATGAAACCGAGATTTGGCCATAAGGGAAAGGACAGGTAAGACGACTGAGGTTCCCTAATCTGACCCGAAATAAGGGAACTACATGTCAGCGGCTCCTGTGTTATAAAAAGATGCCTCAGATAATGCGACCTTCCCCGTCCCGAATTGTCGCAATACCCAAACAGTAAAGGTGATCGAAACATCCTCATGTTCCCGGAACGCCCCCTGTTTCGTATCAGCTGCCCCAGACGAGAGTTATAAAACTGTCCCTCACCCCCGGTTGTAAAAGATGGGTCGATTTACGCCCTTACCACAGTTTTCTATGTCCCTAGTTGTTTCCCATAAGACCCCTGTCTTTTCTAATTAAGTAGTCAGGCCGTAAGAGGCTACGTAGGAACCAGAATGATGTTTTACAAAGTTAAAGATTAGACCGAAGCGAAGAAATCCTTGCAATGAACCCTGTTGAAAGCGAAAACGTTTAGTTGAAAGGCAGGATGCATTGATAGAATGAAAAATGTTTAGCCTATGTTCGTCCCTCCGCAAGATACCTGTCAGACCATGGTGATAGCACACAGCACCCTTTTTAAATATAAAGCCCTGGAGAACGGTATAGCTTCGTAAGGCTCGTATTAAGAAGGTGGGTCTCCGTCAGAAGAACTGACGTAACTGTAATGCAATAAAAGGTACCAGATCTCGTCCCACGACCAACAAACACCAAAGAAATAGTTGTGAAGGAAAGTTATAGTAAATCCAGCAGGCCCATCATCAATCATTTATATGTTAGTTGCGAACCCTAATATAACGGACGTTTCCATTTTTTGCCTGGAGCTGGGAGAGAAATAGACTTATGTGATTACCTTCCTCTGCCAATTCTCTAAAGACTGTCTTTTCAAACTCATTTAAGGGTACGACTGTCGGAGGAAAGAAGGACCGGATGTGGGAGCACGTGGCCTGACTACAGACTATGGAACATCTGCGACATTGGCCAAGGCGAGACCGCGACAGTAAGGAGCTGCAGGACGAGGCACTGTTTTCGACAAAACGAGAGGAAAGGGCTGACCTGATGCCCCTGCTCGATGTTCAACGTATGCCGAAAAGTCCCCGCTCTCTAAACTCGGTCATGAGCCCGCCTACCTGAAATTTTCCGTCCCCCTAGTCTGTTCCCGATCTGGCCCTGCTCCATCCCCCTTTTTCTCCGACCTACCCTAAAGGACTGCTCACACGCACATTTCTTCCATCTGAACCTTTTTGACAATCAACTCAAAGGACACAGGGCGAAAAGGACCTTTTTGACCAGAAACGCGAGGAAAAGGTCGTGCCCTGCAACGCGGGACCTAGAATAGAGCTGGACCCGTAGCTCCACCGCCGGTGCTCCACAGCGCCAACAAAAGACGACAAAGAATGCTGAGAACTCATTAACTTCGAACATTGACACCCTCAATTATCGTTTCTACTACGTCTCATTTCTCTCCCAGCCACCATTGTATTAATTATGCTCCAACCAAACATGAACAGAACTCACATATGTAATGACCTATCAATTTACATTCCGAACGACCATAAGTAGCTATGAAATGTACTCAATGCTCTCACTACAGAATCATTTTTTTCTGTTATTGCATTACTATGACTTTCCTGCAAACGAGTTTTTATCGATAAACCCGCCTCCTAAGATGAAAGATTTTAAAATGTAATGTTTATAACTCCTTCACCTGGGTACCTACTTCTTTTCCTATGACCACCACAGTCGACATGAATTGGAAATAGGCCAGCAAGATGTCTTGGATATGTTAAAGGGAGGACTGTGGAAAATTAGTACGGTCTGGTAAACATTATCTGCGCCATCTTGCCTTTTTTTCCCTGATGCCACACTTTTTGTCGTGCGCACCCGCCATTTTAGGTGCCTCGATCAGAACAACCCTTTTGCATGCCACTGGCCCCCAGCATAGCCCTCCTCCCTCACAAAGCCCGCACTCTGACAACCCCCGCTCGCACATGCCTTGGGTCATAAACCCCTCTTCAGCGCAGCTCTGCCTCAGAACCCCATCCTGTCCCCAGCGCGACACCTCCCTTCCTTCCTTTCATGGTCCCAGGCCCTTTTTTGATACAAATCCCCTTTTCCTGTGTGCCCGTTTGTCTTCCTCGTTCCCAGGCCGACACCTAGCTCTGCCGATACTGTTCCTTGCCCCTCCCCGTACAGTAGAAAGCTTCCCTCATCAAAGGACCCCCGAGTTGATCAAAGCCCTCACCCTATGAGATCCGACCAAACCCCCACATTCCATGAATCGGCGGAATGTCCAGCTGCGCGGTAGTCATCACCTGTTGTGACCGGGGTGAGGACTTCAACTGTAAATGTGTGTGGGAACGGGCCTGAAGGGGGGATTCGGAGGATATCCCTCCGTACATCAAAGCATTGCCAAGAATGTGTTGTATGTAATAAAGCAATAAACCTGTGTATAAGAGGCCAGGCCTCAGAGATGCGGGTAGAGCACCTCATGATGATACCTGCTGTCTGAACTGATGTGTTCTCCTCCGGAGAGAATAAACCTTGTTTCCTGCCTTCCCGTCTCCAGTGCCTGCCTCTTCATTGATTAATATTTCGTGGGTTAAAGAGGCGATACCGCCGGGCAAATATCGATTGTCCCTGACGTAGGTTTAACAAGCGCACCTCCAGCAGTTCGCGTGCGGGAGTAAGATGGTTTTGTGGAATTTCAACGGCGTCCAATGCCAGTCATGCAGAGTCTTAAAGAGGCAAAATTTCAGTTGCGCCTCTCTAGTGCCCGTGTCCAAGGCTTCGAGGGTGTCTGCCCACTTGTCTTCTTCAAATGAGACTGACAGTCGCGTTTGCCATCTGGCACTGAGGGCTCGAGATAGTGGTTGCGAGAAAAGTTAAGAGGAGAGGGCTCCATCGAGACTGCATTTTCTTTGGGTCAGCAAAGGGGTTCTGCAACTCAATTGACTGTGCCAGCTGATGCAGGAGGTTGAGGGCAGGAGGCTTCAACCACCTGCACTTATCATTCTCCACATGGGTAGTAATGGTCAGGCACCTCTAGGGAGAAGAGGACTTTTTGAGAAGTTGGTGGAAACCTCAATAGTCGAATGAAGTGTCTCAATAATACAGCCATTCTTAAGAATGGTGTACATTTATTCAATCAGGGTAATGAAATGTCTGTGGAAACCTTGTTGGCCTTTGCAATTAAACATTTCCCTCATCCATGGGGGAAGAGAGGTGTGAGGGAGGCCCAGCCATTCAGTTAATCAACTAGGCCTGTGGCGGAAATGGAGGCAGGTTTGGCCACAAAGCTAGTACACACCTCGGCATCTCTAAATTGGTATACATTTGGTTTTGAACCTTTGAACATGTTGGGGCAATATACTGTAGTCTGTAAAGCAGGGACGTGTGCGACAGTAATTGTCCTTGGCTCTACAGATACTCTATGGCATTGCTCTGTCTATTGTGGAGAGTTGCAGCTTGCGCTAGGGAACCAAGACCTGGGCTAGTTGCCCAGGCCTCACTCCCAAAGGGTGCCAGGGTGGAACCCTTTCTGGGTTGCTCTGGCATGGATGTTTAAGCAGGTCAGCTGACTTACTGGCCTTTGGCACCTTCTTGTGAAGGAACAAGGGAGTTCGCCTAGTAGAGATTATATCTGGGGGGGCAGATGGGATAGCACTCAGACTCCCAAGTCAATTTTCAACTGGTCTAAGGGCCAGAGGGGTGGTGAGGCGATTCCAATGTATAGAGTTTCTCCAACTCTTTTCCATTAGATGTAATAGATGTGCATTTTGTGATGGTAATCAAAAAAATGCATTAATGCCATTTTGTGGTGTAATAAATAAGGCCTGAAAACTGTTTTCTCTAACGCAAAGTCTGGTTGTCTCAGGCCAATTCTTTGTCTTTCTCTGTTGGGGTGACTCATAATTCAGATCTGGTAGGGTTTTTTGGTGCCTCACAATTATGAGGACCTTGGTGCGGTCCCCTACTGTGAATAAAGAAGCATTGCCATAATGGTGGGCTCCTGCTAAAGGAGGGGCTGACACCTGGTGCAAGGGAGGGGCACACCAAAGGCATTTCCACTTGGTGTTTTTGTTAAAAATGTGTGTGCTTTTCCGGATTGCTTGGGAAGCCACGTTTGGTGTCCATTGACTCACAAGGGACAGTGGGGTTGCCTGGGCAGTGGGCAGGTGCACAGGAAGGTGCATTGAATCAGTTGGAGTGCCAGATATACAACTACGCAGACGATACCCAAATTATCATTCAGATTGATAACTCTCCAGTAGCCCACGCCAGAGTCCAAATATTCTTAAATTTACCATCAACTGGATGTCGGCCAACTCTCTAAAGATCAACCCCGATAAGACAGAGGTGTTGGCCGTCACCATAGGCATCAACCCATGGAGCAGTCTCTTCTGGCCACAAGAGCTGGGTAAATACCCTGAGCCAGCTGTGGCGGTCAAAAGCCTTGGCATCAAGATTGACAACAAACTGTCCATGATCCAACAGGTGTCAGCAATAGTGGGCGCCTGCTCAAGCCTTCTGAGGCAGCTGCGGAAACTGGCCCCCCTCCTCACCTTTGATACCCTGAAACGAGTGGTAGTAGCACTCATTATATCAAGATTGGACTACGGGACCTCGCTCTATCTAGGACTTCCAGAAAAACAACTGGCCAGGCTTCAGATCGTAATGAACGATGCGGCTAGGCTGGTGTTCAAAGTACCCCGACGCACGCACGCCACTCCTCTCCTCCGCCAGCTCCACTGGCTCCCGATCAGGCAAAGGACAAAGTTCAAAAGTCTCTGCATTGCGCACAAATCCATCTTTGGCCAGGCCCCTAGCTACATCAAAAATAGCCTAGCTAACTACATCCCTAGCAGAGCGCTCCGCTCCTCAGAGGCCAGGCTCCTGATCTGCCCCCACTCCCGACTGGCTTCCCTCGGAAGTAGAGCTTTCTCCACAATCATCTCATGGTCTGGAACAAGCTGCCCGACAACATTCGAAAGGAACACTCCCTGTTGCCTTTCAGAACAAAACTTAAGACCAGACTCTTCCAGGAGGCTTGGAGCACACGGTAGCGTACCCTCTACTCATCGCAATCAACCGCAGACCCCCTCTCACAGCGCTTAGAGACCATTGGTGATAATGCGCTATATAAATAGAAATTACAAATTACAAACTTACGCTGTGGGTTGCTTTGAGCACCAAACCACTGTACTTTGCCGACCACTGGTGCAACCCACTGCTCAGGATGCAAGCTTCTTTACCAACCCACCCATCCCTAGTTCCTTAATTGGTGAAAATTGATCACAGTTCATTTTCTTCATTTTGGGTTTCTTTTTTGTGTATGCTCTTGATTTGTTGTAGTAATTGCGGAGATGGAGGCAGGTTTGGCCACAATGCTGGTAGACACCTTAAAATTTCGAACATGAAGGCAGGCGAATTCTGGATACATTTGTCTTTGAATCTTTGATCAAGTCAGGGCCATAGTATTATGGTCTGTAAGTCAGGGACATGTGCCACAGCAATTGTCCTTGGCTCTCAGGGTACTCTATGGCATTGCCCTGGACATTGTGGGGAGTTTGAATTTGTACCAGAGGACTAAGACCTGGCCCAGTTGCCCAGGCCTAACTCCCAACGTGTGCCGGGGGGATCCCTTGCTTAAGCAGCTCAGCTGACCTGCTTGCCTTTAGCTCCTCTTCTTGTGAGGCAGCAATGGAGTTTGCCTCGTAGATTATATCGGACGGTCATGATGGACTGTGGCGGCTCCTCCGGTAAGACGGAGGAGCGTCGCCCCACTGCTCAATAGAGAAAATAAATTGATAATAACATATTGTTATCATAATTTGATTTTCCCTATTGCAGTCAGTGGTGGGGCGGGGAGGGGCTGACCAGAGCAGGGGAGGAGTGTTGTGCACTCTTTAAGTATGCATGAAATGTTTGCCAGCCCTCTTCAGCTGACCAAACAGTTCATGTGCACTTTGCATGTTCTTACCAGGCTGCATTACACTGCTTTGTCAGAAGCATGCTCAGGCTCCCTGTCCCAGTCTGAGGGCCAATCCATGGTGCTCAGACCAATCACAAAGCTGTATTGCAGCGTTGTGATTGCCTCAGGGGAGCCTGTCTGTCCGGGTGCTTCCTGCTGCCGCTGGACAGGACAAGAAGATTAAGAGGACAAGGACATAGGATGGAAGCCAGCCGTTGAAGGTAAGTCCTTTTTTTTGCATTCCTCCCCCCCCCGATTGCCCACCACACCCATTCCCTCTTGAATACCTCCACTATCCTTTTCATTCCCAATAACAGACTAATGCCCACCGCACAAATGTATTTCATACTTTTCTATACTAATTCACCACTAATCCTTTTTGGGTTCCAGAGTAGCGTGCTACTCACCAAAAAAGTGCTTTGAGGCCTTATTATTGGTTATACCAACCTATCAGCACAGTGCTACCGTTGCCTTAATCATCCTTCAGCCAATTGGGCACACATTATACTAAAATGCCCCTTAATCCAAAGGTTCTGGAATGATATTTTGTTTTATCTGGAACATGAATGCGGTATTTTTATAGGATTTAGTACTTGGCTAATAACACTTGGCTTTGACCCAGACCTTCTTCTTCCAGATAAGCTTGTCAAACTATTATATATTGCAATGGCTGTAGGGAGATCACTTCTGCTTCAAAGATGGCGATCAGATTTTATACCATCTGTCCATGAATGGGTCTGAAAAATGAAGCTAGTTAAAACGAGTGAACTAGCCTAAGCATTGCGAATTGGGGGACTTAAGAAGTTTGAGACGATCTGGGCAGCTTATTTTGATTAAGATCTCAAAATTTAGTGTATTTTTTACTTAATCTATTATGCAACATTTGACATTTTCTTGTGACTAAGTTACAATATTGAATAAAGGATGATTTAGTATTTTCCACATACTTGCTAATATTTTTTTAATTATACGCTTAGGTTCCCGAGGTTTAATCAATTGTTTTGTTTATATTTATGACCGGTAGTGGGTACTGTTTTCTAACTCTGTATTACTATCGTCATATTTAATTAATTTTTATGGATTTATTTATAGATAAAAAATGTTTGTGAAATGGATTTCGATTAAAAAAAAAAGTGGTAGGTAGTAAGCGCTTTATAAATGCAATTACAATTCACTACACAAGAACATTGTTTCCAGGATGTGCACCAATGGGAATGGGCAAGAAGAAATATTTTTCTTTAGAATACATTTGAAGATTCTCTCATAATATTTTTAACCTGAGTTGATAGAAATGATGTAATGTTGACTGAGACAGGCAAGTTGTCCTTGATTAGGTACATCACATTTAATAAAACTGGGAACGCCTCAGTCCTTCAGTGCAAAGTTCACAATTCTTTATTACACTATTTATTTATTTATTTATTTAATGCGATTTTATACAGCGCGAACTTTACCCGAAGGTGTCAGAGCGCTTTACATAAGAACCAGTTGCAAAACATAAGGACTTAGGATTACATGCGTTACATAAAAGATGCAAACAGAAAAAATTGCAAATGTACAAGATGTAAAGTCACACAAGGAAGAGATACAAACAGAAAGAAAAATTGCAAAAGTACAAGTAGTAAAGTCACTCAAGGAAGAGATACAAATGGATATACTCTAAGAGTCACATAGGAATGGTAGAGAGTACAAATGTCTACTGTATATACTGGTGATTAGAGTTATCTCTATATACATAGGGAAGGGGTACGAATGGATATACTCTAAGAGTCAATACGAATGGTAGAGAGTACAAAGGTCTACTGCATATACTAGTGATTAGAGTTATCTCTATATACATATAAACACATAGTAGATTTTCTCAGGTCAAGACCCCAAATACCCCAGAAAAGCAGAGTTCCATTAAGTGGGGTCGGAGGGGGGACGCAATCACAGCACCAAGGGAGGGTGGGAGGGATACAAGGGTATGGAGAAAAGGCAAAATAGAAAAGGGAGGAAACATTTGAGGATCGTCAAGGGGGAAACGAGGGAAAAGGGTTAAAGGACGAGGGAATGGATAAGATGGCGGGCCGGGGTCCAGAGAAAAACGGCCGAGAGCAGCAGCAAAATGGCGGCCAGGACAAAAGAAAAAGTAAAGAAGTCCGGACACCATCTCCAAAAATGGCTGGATTCACAAAAGTCACCAAAGTCAAAACCTGTACTTGTCGTTTCTGTCGTTCTCACTGCAACTGCCCCCTCCTTACTGGGAACCCGGAAAAGGGACGTAGCAGTCTTCATCCACTACCGCCGCTATAGCCACCGTGATCTGCACCTAGGCGCTGCGCTCGGCGGCCGGGCCAGGACTCTCCCCCTCACTGTCATCAGCGGGACCATTGGTCCATTTCAAGCTGGAGGAAAGCATACATTTGGCCTATGTTAGTGTTTGTTTGATTTCTAATACATTCAACAAACCTTCCAATAAACGAATTTCACACAGTGCATTTAATGCCAGCCCATCTTTAATTGCAGCAATTCCTTTTATGCAAAGCTGTTGTCCAGCAGCTTGCGTTCCTTCATATTTTATCAGTGGCCAACATCTGGAAAGGAAAAATATTCTATGTATGCTGTGCTTTTTTTTTCACTCTAGCGGGCAGAACACCCTTTCAGTACAGTGAAGTGCTTTACCATCAGCATATGGCGCTGCATGTAGCACACACGAACTACTGAATAACTAAACATTCCCTAAACTGGAACACCCTTTCTAAAGAACTAACGCGTCCCTTCTAATTGTATACATATTTCATTTAAAGACATTAACTGTTGATCACTTAAAAGAGCATGATGGGGCCTGCCATCTGCTGAAGAATATGTTCATTTGACGGTGCCGACCTGCACTTGGCACGTAATTAGCACGCACATGCTAATGGCGCTGCCTATCTCTGGGCTTTTGTCTGGCCTTTCCTGGGGTGTCAGGGTGTGAAACGCCAGGGACTGAAAGGATATGTCAGGAGCGGGGCGGCATTGAAGTGCAAATTCTGGATGTCGCTGCACTTTCAAAGTTCCTCTTTATTTCAAGACACGGCTCACTCACAGGTCTGCTCAGCTGTAGGATTTCGAACAGGAAGTAGTGCATTTTGTCAGTGATACATGCAGTGGCGTGCGATAGTGCATAGGCCCTAATTCAAGAAAGGTGAAAGAGTTGAGTGCACCCCTGCTGGTAAACGAGAAGAGAGCTTTGTTCGACACCCTATTGGCCACTGAGGCCACTGCACATTTCTTACCACCTTTCAGGCACAAACACGTATTATCATTTATGTCTCTCATTTTTTACTAAATAAAGCTATATCTAGTACTGCAGTGGCCACCTCTCTGAACCTAAACACACGACATTGCACCCCCTTTCAAAGCCATTAGGTCCCAAGGTATCACGTGCACTAAACTCTGCTTTTAAAATATGCACCAGGGCCCTGCGGACTGGCCGGTCTGTCTTGAAACAAAATGGTGATTAACAGCAGAACACCGAGTTCCCGCTTTTTTGCAGTATCTGGTCTGAGCACCTAATTGCTGATATTTCCACTGCAATTAACATTCCAATTTTTTTTAACTGAGGCTTGGCGTGACGACCTAACGTTGGGGGTCAGAGGGACATTTACCAGGGGCATGTTGTTGTTGATAAAAGGCTCCACATTTCTGCAGTCGTGGGTTGTCTTGACAGACGTATTGGCGGGGCATGGGCTTCGTTGAAGAAAGACACGATAAAGAGTTCGCATTGATAAAATAGCATTGACTGATATAAGCACCCTGCCCTGATAGATGTAATCTTTAGTTCCGTCGGATTCGTGTGTTCTGGTGTCTTCAGATAAGGCGCACTCAACCCCCTCCCTAGGAAAAATAAAACCACAGAAAATCTTTCTCTGTCTTGTTTCTTTTGGTCTTACATCCTTCTCCCCATCTTTGATTATTCAATGGCTTTAAGAATATATTCCAAACTTTCTTAAGCATGAGAACAACTCATATTCTTTGGTGTTTTTTCTCTATCTTTATTTCCATGTAACAGGCGTATTTAGAGAATACAATAATTCCTCCCATACCACAGGAGTTCCAAACTTCTTTATCAGTTGATAAATGCGTTTTATTCAGAACATATTTTCATTAGTGGTTTCCACATTGTATATACGATATGTCTTTAGCTCTTATTTTCAAAGCATAACACTGTCCTTTATACAAATCCAATGCATTTCGGGGCCATTGTTTGCCCCTTCATCAGGGAAAGGATAGTGTGTTCGAATTTTGCGTCGGTCAGGACAGGTGAACGGATCGTTTTTTCGAAACCTGTGACCCAACTTCAGAAACGTGCTACCGCAAAATTCGAACACACTATCCTTTCCCTGATGAAGGGGCAAACAATGGCCCCGAAATGCA
Source organism: Lissotriton helveticus (assembly GCF_964261635.1). Taxonomy (NCBI): domain Eukaryota; kingdom Metazoa; phylum Chordata; class Amphibia; order Caudata; family Salamandridae; genus Lissotriton; species Lissotriton helveticus. The sequence continues at coordinate 738,175,791 of NC_136057.1, forward strand.
TTGGATTTGTATAAAGGACAGTGTTATGCTTTGAAAATAAGAGCTAAAGACATATCGTATATACAATGTGGAAACCACTAATGAAAATATGTTCTGAATAAAACGCATTTATCAACTGATAAAGAAGTTTGGAACTCCTGTAGTATGGGAGGAATTATTGTGTACACACAAGGATGAGATCAGGGGTCACTGATCTCACTTTTTTTGAATTTATACTATAACGCCGTGGGACACTTGACGTTACTTGTGTGGCACCTAAAAACTTCACAAACTTTTTGAACACCATAACATTTGCTGTGCATCTGATCAATCACATTTCTTAGTATTTAGAGAATACACATCCATTGACGTGGAGAACTTTAGTGCGCTTGATAGATAGCAGATGTTAATGATATTCGTGTATTCGACCTAAGAAGGATGAAAGGCTGAACGGCCCAGTAGATTTCAAATCTGGACCATAGGGTAAAATGAGTAGCGCTTAAGTGCTTGCCTGAGACCTTTAAGCCACCAGGCCTCTCTTCCATTCTGGTTGATATTAAATGCAAATGTTTTTTTCATGAGCCATTGTGTTACTAGTTTGATGCATTTTCAGGGGCTTTTTTACAAGCCCCTTGCGCCGCTGGTGCGTCACTTTTAATATGGAAAAAACTGGCATAACGGTGGCGCAAGGAGCTTGTAAATAAGCCCCTCAGGTTTTTAGTTCAGTCAGCTGACTCCCAAAATCTGGCGCTGTGGGGTGGAACTGTGGGAACAACCACATTTTTTTCATTTGCTTTATCAGTGACTTTTTTTTAATTTCACATATGTTACACATAAAAAGTCAAAACATAAATATAAATTCATTTAGGGGCAGATTTACAAGAAAGGAACGCAGCACGGTGCAGCAAGTCATTCCGCAGCACTGCGCTGCATTAGTTTTGAAGCACAGGAATGCAACATATTTACAACAAAATATTGTATCTCTGTTAGTGCCGCTGCTCTGGCATGCAAGTTGCTGCCATGCGCCGGCACAGGCACCCTTGCACCATGGTGTAAGGGTGCCTGCATCGTGGGGAGCTTGTTTTTTGTGCTTGTTTTTGTGCACAAAAACAGTAATTTGAGGTGATTTCCATTTCCAATGCGTGCTGTAAGTAACACTACGCATTGAAAGAGGAAAAAAACGGTGCTAAACGAAAACATTTCTCCTTGTTGCACCTCGCTATGCCACCCCTAGGATGGCGTAGTATTCAGGCACATTTCCAGATTTTCGATTCCTCGTAAATCTGGAAATGCATCAGTGGACATGGGTGTTGCATGAGAACACCCACAGCAACACCTATGTCATGCCCCTAACAAGTGTTGCGTGAAAAGGGACGACATTTACAAGCACAGGTGAAATCACGCAGGGTGGTTTTACCTGTGCTTGTAAATACCACTCAGGAGGTTTCGCTACCGGTGCATCATGCAACGTGACGCACCGCCCGTCAAAAGGCTTGTATAGCTGCCCTTTACGTTTTTACTCATATGGGCAGATTTACAAGCCTCTTGTGCCGCTGGTGCGTCACATTGCGTACACCTTCCTGCACAGAAACAATTTCCCCACAACGCAGGCTTCCTTACATCATGGTGCAAGGGTGCCTGCACCAGCGCATGGCAGCAGTTTGTGCGCCAGCGCAGGGGCAAGCACGGAGATGCAACATATTGTAGTAAATATATTGCATCCCTGGGCTTCAAAACTAAAACAGTGCAGCACAGCAAAATGACTTACTGCACCACGCTGGGGTAGTTTCTTGTAAATCTCCCCCACACTTTCTAAGGGCACTTGACAGTGTTGCCAGGAGAGGGCACAAGGTAAAGACATTTGAACTGACATCCATGGCAGCAAAATCTGTTTCAGTGAAACAATAGAAAGAGCAAATTAAATGGTATGTGGAGATCTCAAGATGTTCCTACTCAGATGCAAGTAGATTACCTAAAAAAAGTTTAACTCTCAAATATAATGGGAGAAGGAAAAACCTAATCTAAACAAAGTAGTGGAATTGATAGCAGTGGATGAAATACTCGCACCCAAATGTGGCATTTGCAGTCTCTTCATAAATATAGGGAAAACTTATATAACACATTGCCAAGATGATTAAAAAAATGAAATTTAAACAAGCAGAACTAGGTAAGCAAAATTAAAGATTTTCATTATTTTCACTTGCTCTCTTGTTGGGTTCTTTCAATTTCTCTCTCAAAATATTCTGATGTGCTGTCTCTTTTTTGGTACCTACTCTCTTGGAAATTGGCTAAGCACCTTTTCAAATATGTGGTTGGCCAGTTTGGGGCTTGCTTTAACCTTGCTCTCTTTAATGGCACAGAGCTTTCACACATTTCCCTGTTATGAATAACTTTGTAACGTTTTGTTCTAAACAGGTTTGAATGTAATTGGAACCAATACATTGCAACTATTTTCCAAAAAGGAAGCAACTTACCCTTAAACTGAGCATCAAGATAGACAATTTTAGACAAAGGCATCTACAGCCTCTGTTTCTATGCTTGTTGCTTGTAAGTTCTTGTTGAAATGTGCATTGAATATATGTTGTGATGGTCCCTCCCCATCCACCTTTGGCTGACCCAGGACCACCTCGCCTTCAGGAGACATCTCAAGACCTGGCTGTTCGAGCAGTAGCGGCCCCCTACCCCCAAGCGCCTTGAGACCCTTCCGGGTGAGTAGCGCGCTATACAAGTGCCATGACTGATTGATTGATTGATACATGGAGTGAAATATGTCCATACGTGAATCATCCTTCACTTTTGCTATATAAGTATTGCTGTTCTGGACTAAGGTGTAATTTGTTGTGCAGCTGCTTTTCTAGGCCCACACACTGGTACTATGCCCAGCCTTGATCACGAATTGTCGGTAGACCATTCCCAGTTGGACTGTCTAAAACGCTACATTGCCCACTTGCATTCCAGGAAGGATCTGGTAAAACCTTTACACCCACTGGTTTAAAACATTTTGAAGGGATTAGTTGGCCAGACAGTGAACTAGAAACCAGTTAACCACAAAGCAATCCAGACCTCCGCTACTAAAATATCAGATAGCAGATGTAATCTTCTCTCTCCCTGGTAGAAGCAAGCAGGGGCGCCATTAATTCTATGTCCCTCGTCCTCAGCCCAGTTCTTACCTATGTGGTTAGTTACCCAATCCCAGGACAGGAAACAAAACAGGTAATGCTACCTAACTCCACCCACCCACCCTGATCTGGATACTACAAGAGAGTAGCATTCCCCCAGCACTTCCTGCTTTGTTTCTTATCCTGCAGACTGAAGCAGGGAATGCTAAAGTCTTTGTCGAGGATTGACTTCCTTCTCTGTGGGGACAATGAGTTTCTCTGCCGGGCTTACGAACTTCATCCCTACCCACGTGGGAGCTATGCTAAAGAGTAGTGCTGCAATGGTTTCCCAAGCATGCATTGTGATTGTTAAACGCTTGGCAGGTGGGGAACTATGTGCTCTAAGTAACTGGATATTCGTGGCTGGAACGTGCTATTTTTAAAAAATTTTGTTTACCAGTCTGTCATTTGTAGCTCCCGTTGAATGGTTCGCTTTTCTGGGGACTTGCCTCTTTCGATGTACGTGCATCAGTTGGACTGCTAGTCTCTCATGCATGTGCATTAATTGTGCAGAGACTCTATGGGTTGCTGCTCTACTTTTTCTATGCATGTTGCTGCGCATTCACGCTTGTAATGAGGCCGGCCATGCAGAGGTGTTCCTGCTGATTCCCTGGCCTGACTGTGCACATTTGGTAGTGGCCGCGGTGATATGGCCGCTTGAGTAAATCAACAGACGGACTGTGCTGGGGCAGTCCTGTGCTATAACCCAACTAAGTTTGTGTTCTGCTTTGTGCGCCTCAGTACCATGATAGGCCCAGCCACATGTCGGGGCCCTGACGCATAGAGGCCCCAGGGACATGACAGCTGGCGACGGAGGACAGGATTCACCACCTGCGATAAGCTCTGCTCTGCCAGCACACTCAGAAGCAGCAAACAGTATCGCGGGTACAGGAGTTGCTCCATCCATTGACTCCACCTGATCCCAGTAAGTTTCTTATTTAAAACTTTTTTATTAAAATATATAAAACAGAAAAGAATATACATGTTTGCATTTGTAGATACAGTACATAATGTGATACGCTTTGCTTTTATGTTCTCCGAGAGGAGAGAAGAAAAAGAAAGGAGAAAGAGAGGGGGGGGGCTCTTACTTGCGTGTCTTGGGCTGGGCTAGCGTCAGCTGTGCGTCTAGGAGCTCCCACATCTCTTCTTTTGAGTTGTGTTCCTTTGAGAATTTCCCCATTATGTTGTCTGCTCCTCTGAGAAAGGTGACCCAGTTCATCCATGTTTTAAAGTTAGCTTTGGCTGTGTTTTTCCAGTTCGTCAGGATTATTTTTAGGGCAGCTGTGAGCAGTAAGTCTAGTAGGTCTCTTTCTTCTTTGCTCTTTCGGTCTGCTGTCATGTGTACTGTGGCCAGGCTTACAAAGCTGATTGTTAAGTCTTTGTTGAATATATCGTTCAGAAAGCTGTTCACCTTCATCCAGAACTTCCTGACTTTGGTGCAATTGAAGATCAGGTGTGCTAGAGTTCCTTCATCTTTCCCGCAGTTCCAGCAGCTGCCTTATTCTGTAATGCCAATTTTGTGGAGTCTTGCCGGTGTCCAGTAGGCTCTGTGTAGGAGCCAGAATTTTGTCTGGGCTAGTTGTGGGGTTATCTTGTTTGTTGATGCCGAGCGCCACAGTTTTCATTGTTCGTTGTCGTTTAGCGGCCTTCCCAGGAGTTGTTCCCATGTGCTCGTTGTTTTCTTGTTCAGTGACGATGTGGATGGGTTGAGGAGCTTGTATATCCTTGCCGTTTGGTGGCCTGCCGTGTTCAGGCTTTGCATGTATTTGATGATGGTCGGTACTTCCTTGCTTAGGTTCGCTTTTGTTATGGCTGTTTTGATCTTCAGGAATGTGTAGAGTTCTCGGTCCGAGAGCTCGTGTAGTTGTTGCAGGTTTTGGAATGTTAATGGTGATTGTTTAGTTTCTAGCTGGCTTGGGAGGTTTATTCCTTTCTCTATCCATGTATCGTTGTGCATTGTTGCCCCTTGGTAAGTTATCTTTGTGTTGAACCAGATCGATTCCCATGTTGTGCCCTTCAGTCTCCGTGCCATACGTTTGTCTATTTTCATCAGTGCCTCTTTGGTGTGTCTCAGTATCGGGTTTATTCTCTGGGGGTGCTTGTTCGCGGTTAGAAGCGCTACGGGGTTTAGCCCCCCCAGGATGTTTCTTTCCACCTCTAGCCAAGCAGGTTCGTAGCTTTGGGTGTTGTCTAGCCAGAAGATTCCTTGCCTCGCTAGGCATGCGGTTTGAAAGTTTTTAAAGTTCGCTAGGTTGAGTCCTCCAAGGTCTTTCGTTAATCTCAGGTTTTGTAGGTTGATTCTGGGTTTCTTGTTTCTCCATATGAAGTTGTTTATGAGTTTGTCCAGCTTTTTGTGGAATGTGTCTGTCATCAGAAGCGGTAACATGCTGAGCGTGTAGTTGATGGCGGGCGTTACCATCATCTTTATTGTTTCGATCCTGCCCCACCAGCTTATGTATTTGGGTGACCACAGGTCTAGTCTTTCCTTTATCTTCTTCAGGGTTGACTCCTCGTTGTGTTCTAGTGTTGATGTTAGGTCTCTTCCGAATAGTAGGCCTAGGTATTTAAGTGGTTTCGTCTGCCACGCCAGTCCTGAGTTTCCGAGTACTTCTCTGGTGGTGTGGATGTTCATTGGTTTACATTCTGATTCATCTTTGTTGAGCTTGTACCCCGAGGCTTCAGCGTACTCTTCTATTGTGTCCATTAGGGCTGTTATTGACGTTGACGGGTTTGTTGTTGTGATGAGGATGTCGTCCACGTATGCTGCAAGTTTGACGGTTTTGTCTTTGATTCTGACGCCTGTTATTTCGTTGTTGTCTCTTATTCTGGCTAGTAGTGGTTCTAGTGCTAGAAGAAAGAGGCCTGGTGAGAGGGGGCAGCCTTGCCTGGTGCCTCTCCCCAGCGTGAGTGTTTCCGATGTGCTTCCATTTACTACCACTTTTGCTTTTGGTTTGTGGTACAGGGCCATTACCATAGTTCTGTATTTGGCCCCCAGCCAGAACCTGCTCATACAGTTGTCTAGGAATGGCCAGGAGACCCTGTCAAACGCCTTTTCTGCGTCCAGTGCTATCATCACCGCCTGCTTGCTGCTGTGTGTTGTGTGGTTGATGAGATGGCACAGTAGTCGTGTGTTGTCTTGCGATAGTCTGTTTTTGATGTATCCTACTTGCGAGTTGTGGATAAGATTTGGCAGGACCTTGTTCAGTCTGTTGGCCAGTATCTTCGCGTATATCTTACAGTCAACATTTATGAGCGAGATCGGTCTGTAGTTCTGCGGGTATTGTGGGTCCTTCCCCTCCTTGGGGATTATTATGATGTTCGCTTCGCCCATGGACTCGGTCATCTTGCCTCTCTGTATGCAGTGAGTGTATGTTTCCGCCATTAGTGGTTTGAGTTGTTGGCTGAAGGTTTTGTAGAATGTTGTCGTGTACCCGTCTGGTCCTGGTGCCTTGTTTGGTCTGAGCTGGTTGATGGCTGCTTCGATTTCTGTGTCTGCTATGTCCACGTCCAGTGATGTTCTTTGATCTGCTGTGAGCTCTTGCATGGTGGTGTTGCTGAGCATAGCTGCGCCGCCGTCTGCTTTTAGATTCTTGTCCTTGCTGTATAGTTCCTGGTAGAACTGCCTGAATACCTCGAGTATTCCTTTGTTTGTCATTTGGGACTTATTCATTTTGTCTGTTTTGGCTGCGATTGTGTGTTGCCTCTGTTTTGCCTTTAGGTATGATGCCAATTGTTTCCCAGCCTTGTTGGCGGCGCATAAATTTATGGATTTGAATTTATTCAGCCACGTGCCAGCTCTCTCGCTTAGAATCTTGTTCAGCTCATATTTCTTCTTCGTTAATGTGGTCAGGGTGTTCTTGTCCGTTATGTTAGCGCAGTGCCCTCTCTCCAGCTGTGTTATTTCCTCTTCCAGTTCACTGATCTTTTTGTTCCTGCATCGGTTCATTCTTGCTTTGATGTTGATCAGTTTCCCTCTTAGCGTCGCTTTGAGGGCGTCCCAGATGGTGCCTTTTCCCACCTCATCGTTGTCGTTGTGTTCTAGGTAGTCGTTTATTGCGCCTTCGATTTCCTTCACGTTGTCTTTGTTCTGCAGGATGTCGTCATTTAGTCGCCATCTTCTCGTTGGCCTCCCGTTGTGTCTTCCACTTAGTGATAGTGTGACGTGCGCATGGTCCGAGATGGTTATTAGCGCGATTTCAGTGTGGCCGATTAGGTGTGTGTGGGTGTTGGACATCAGTATTTGTTCCTCTCCTCTCAGTAGGCTCGTTATTAGTACTCTCCCTTCCTCGTCTGCGTTTGAGTCTTTTAGGATCAGGTTTGCCTTCTTGCTCAGTATGGTGATTACACCTCGTTTCTTCCCGTTTGCCGGCGAGCAAAAGACTTCCCCTATCCACCTCGCTTTCAAATATTTTGCTTCTTCTTCTGAGAGCTTGGTTTCTTGCAGTGTGTAGATGTCGCCTTTCAGTTTGGCTAGGTGGTCTAGTACTTTCCTTTGTTTGACTGGGTGGTTGAGGCCTTTAACGTTCATGGACACCACCTTGAGGTTTGTGGTTAGTTTGGTTTTTGGTGCGTTATTCATGGTGGTTTGGTGTTTTTGCTGTCTTCTATGTTCTTCGCTAGGTGCATAGCTGAGGGTTTTGTCCGTCTTCCTTGGGTCTTCCTAAGAGCCTCCCCCGAGGTCCGGCGTGTGGGATGTGGGATGATAGGTGGAAAGAAGATATAAGAAGAAAAAGATGTCCAAGTTGCACATTTACGTACTGTACCATTCGCCTTCCGGTCTACATGTCCCCCCCTTCTCCCTCGTCCTCCCCCCTCCCTCCCTCCCCCCCACTCTCCACCTGTAGAGTTGTGGGTGTGTGACAGCAAAGGTCCTCCCGCTCTCTCCCCCACCAAGTCTCTGTCTCGTGGGAAGGTGTAACGTTCTTCCCCTTGTGTCTTTGCATAGTGTTGGCACACTTAGTTCAGTTAGTAACTATTAGTTGTTATTCTGAATATGCATGGATTACAGGGTTTAAAAAGGATATGGCTGGTTATCTTCTTCTCGTTAGATCGCGGTTGTGGTTGGTCTGCTGTGGCTATTCCCTTTCCCCTTGTTGAGGTAGAAGCGGTTATGTCTATGTGCGGGCACAAAAGTGCGTTATCTGAGGTAGTTGTCGTTCGTTCTGCGCCTTTGCGTGGTTTGGGAGTTCTGCTTTGGTTCTCTTGATTGTCTATGCGTACCTTAGTAGTTCCGTAGATAGTCTCTGTTGCATCTCGAGGTAGGGGGCAGAGTCTCACAAGGTTTCCGCAGGGTTGGCCAGTGTTGTGGTGTTTCTTGCCCTTGTTTCACTCCCCCCCTCCTTCTGCCTCGTCCGACGACGCTCTCCGCTTTGCTGCTGGGCTTTGTAGTTCCATTTCCTCCGGGTTCGGGCCGTTTAAGTATCTCCGTAGGTCGCTGGGTTCCTCAAAGAGTCTGCTTCCGTGTCTGTCCGTTATCTTCATCCTGGATGGACCAGCGAATGTGAAGGTGATGTTGTTTCTGCGCAGTTGGTCGCGTAGGGCTAGGAACCCTTTCCTTACTTCAACCGTGAGTTTTGAGTAGTCTTGGGTGATTGTCACCTTTTGGCCATTGATCAACATTGGCTGGCCTTTCCTTGCTACTGCGAATATAGCGTCCGTATGGTTGGCTCGTAGAGGCTTGCAGATTATTGGTCTCGGGATGTTGCTGTTCGCCGGTTTCCTAGCTGGGATGCAATAGGCTTTTTCGATCTCGAAGGGTCTGTCAAAGCTGAGTCCTGTAAGCTTTGGAATTATGGTCTCCAGCATGAGGGCGCACGCGCCTGGGGTTTCTTCCTCCTCTTCGGGGACTCCCAGTAGTCTGACGTTCCCCTTGCGGCTTTTGTCCTCCTGCTCCGCCAGTGCCCTTTGTAGTGTTGAGGTTCTTCTTATCACTATGCCCAGGTCTTTGTGCATTGTCCCTGTGCGGTCCTCGAGGTGGCTCACTCTTTTCTCCGCTTCATCTATCCTTCCGTTTGCTCTGCTCTGCTCGGCTCTTATTGCTATCAGCTCCATTTGGATGTTGTCCACAGTCGTTTTTGTGGCTTTTGTTAGATCGTTGCCTTCCGTGATTTTCTTCAGTAGTAAGTCTAGCGTTATCGTTTCGTTGCCTTGGCCATTTTTGTTTTTTGCTGGTGAGTCCGGGATCTCGTTTTTACTCTTCTTGGGGTCGTTTGAGATCCTCTTGTCCTCCTTCCCTGCCATGGTGTCGAAGCCTCTTCTGACTTGGTGGGTCAGAAGTCTTCCTTCCTTCTGTTGCTGCTTTGTTGGTTCTGCCCTCGGGTTTTTTGCTGCTTTGGTGGTTTGGCTGCTGAGTGGGGGCAGGGTGTCTTTTCTGAACCTGCACGGCCACTTGACGGTGCAGGTCCTGGTTTTCGCCCCCGCCAGCCTCCTGCGTTTGCGAGCACCTACTACGCCTCGTGTAGCCTGCACTCCACCGCAGCTCTTGAGCTTGCTTTTGCGATGTATCTTGGCTTGCCTCTGCCTCGGTCTTCCGCTGCGCGATCTCTCTATGCCTCAAGGTGGCTACCTGTGCCTCCTATTTCCTTAGTCGGATGTTTGTTGTGCTTGGCCTTCTTCGTTTCTTTCTGTTTCGTACTTGTCTCTGGCGTCTTTTTGTTTGTACTACTGTTCCGCTGCTCGACGTTGTCTGCCCGAGCTTCTCCCGCTTGTGTGTGTCGCTTTGCATGCTTTGCTAGTTTCTCGCTGTACCGTTTGCCGCAGCATCAAGATGGCAGCCTCATGCTTCTTTCCTTTACTAAGATGGCCGCCGTATTATCGGCTTGTTCCACGACGTTGTTTGTCTGAGCTTGAGGCTTGTGTATGCCGCCTTACAAGTTCCTGCTTTGCGCCTTATTGCAGCGTCTAGATGGCTTCGTCTCTGTCTGCGCTTCCCCTCTCGTCTATGTTGCTTAACTGGTTCTCCGCTGTTCCGCTTTACCGCTGCAACAAGATGGCCGCCCCGTGCTTCTCTCCCTTTACTAAGATGGCCGCTGTGTTGTCGGCTGGCCTCTTTGTTACTGCTGCCTATGCTGTGTCAAAATGGCCGCCCCTTGATTCTTTGCCTCTGCCAAGATGGCGATTGTATTCTCGGTCAGCTCGTTTGCTACGCGCAGATTTTGGCTGCCTGCTTTGCGGTGCGCGTTTGAGCTATCTATCGCCGGGGCACGCTTACTTGATTACCGCCTCCCGGTGGTTGTGCTGAGGTGGCCGTTGCCTCTTTTTTCTCTTCTGGGCTGGTTGCTTCCAGTCGCTCGTGATATTATGCCTCCCTTTTCTCCTTTTCTAGGGGCTGTCCGATATGGGGGTTAGGTTGCTTGGCTGCTGCGGCCGCTGTTGCTCTGGTTCTGCCTATCGCTTGCACTGCCGTGTTATCCTCCCGGGCTTCTCTTTAGTCACGCCGCCATCTTGTGGTCGCTCCGTTCTCTCCTGCCTCGATCACCTTCTTCCCCGCCGTTGCTTCGTTCTTTGTCTTTTTGGTTTGTTGAGCCTCTCGTGGGGTGCCGCTTCGGTTCCTACACGCCCTTGTTATTTTTGGCTCAGTTTCCTTCGCGTTAATCTTCGTTGCGCGCCGCTCGTTCGACTTGGGGGTCGGGAGCTCCGGACTTAGTTATCCTGCCTCCTTGCCATCCAAGCCACGCCCCTGATCCCAGTAAGTTTCAAGCAGAAGTTTCAGTGGCCCTGAATCTCATGGACCATTGCCCACACTGCGTCCTTATGCCCATCTGAAGACATGTATTGTATTGTATTGTATTGTAATTGCATTTATATAGCGCTTACTATCCCTGATGAGGCGTCAAAGCGCTTTTTCGGCAGGTAGCACGCTACTCTGGGACCCATAGAGGATTAGTGTTGAATTAGTATAGTGAAACATGCAAGTACATTTTAAGTGGTGGATAGGTTAGTCAGTTATTTGGATATGGAATGATAGCAGAAGGATAAAGGAGGACAAAGGTTTGTATTTATTTATCGCTTGTTGACACACGCTATTCAGGAAGCCTATAAAGATTAGTGGTGAATTAATATGGTGAAATATGAGGTAATTTCAGTGGTGGATATTAGTCTGTTACTTGGAGTGAGAAGGTTAGCGGAGCGATAAAAGGGGAAGAAAGATTAGCATTCATATAGCACTTGTTACCCCTGATGGGTGTTAAAACGCTTTTCTGGCAAGTAGCACGCCACTCCGGAACGCATAAAGGATTAGTGTTGAAAATTAGTATAGTATTAATATGAAGTAATTTGAGTAGTAGATATGTTATTCAGTTATTTGGGCAGTATATTAGTATAGTTGAATATGGAATTTGAGAAGTGACCTTGTTAGTCTGTTAATTTTGATTGAAAAGGATAGTGGAGGGATAAAAGAGTGAAGGATTTTTAAAACATTTTATTTAGGTCTTAGTAGTAGGAAGAGGCTTTTGGATGAGTAAAAAGGGGTTTTGGAGGGGAGGAGTCAGAGGGGAGAGTTTAGAAAGGTTTGTTTTAGGGTGTCAGAGCACTTAACATCACACACGTTACACAGAGACAATGAATACAAAATTTTCTAGCTATCGCGACAAGAATTTTAGATTCTATTAAGGAAACGGAGGCGAGGATTATGCTTTCTCATTTCTTTACTGCACAAACAGCAGCCAATGAAAAGTAAACTACAATGAAATGAGGCACAATAACATAGTGAGCTTGGCAGAGAGCTGTTTCAGAGACAAATCACCATTACTGGGCCAGGTTTCTAACAAATTAAGCACCTTTGTAACATCCCACATTGTGGAATACCTGGGCCGAGGAGGGTTGGCCACAGGCACACCTTTAAGCAACTTACAAACCAAGGGATGCATCCCCACAGGCTTACCATCGATGTGGTTGTGGCCAGTAGAAATGGCAGACCTGAAATTATTAACCGACCTCTAAGCCAGGACTGCAGCTGCACGTTCAGACAGAAAATTCAGCACATCAGTCACATTTGATCCCACGGGATCCACCTGTTTTGAAAGGCACCAACCCACCCATTTCTTCCAAGATGCAGAGTATCGTTTCCGGGTGGAAGGAACCCACGCTTGTTGCATAAAGCCGGAAGCCTCTCGTGAAAGGCCCGCAAGGCATTCATGTCTCCGGAGAGCGTCCACACCATTAGGGTCAATTGATTCTGCAGGATTAAGGGATGGCAAGCTCCCACTGGGTCCTGCAGAAGCGTCGGGAAGATTGGGAGCCGGAAGGGGAGGTCCACAGATAACTCCAACAGTGTGGGAAACCACGACTGAGTCGACCAGAACGGAGTCACCAACACTATCGTCGCCCCCTGCCGGCGTACCAACGCCGCCACTCTCGGAATCAGTGCAAACGGTGGAAAAGCATAATTCCTCCGCTGCCCCCAATGGTGAAGGAACGCGTCCATCCCCATCGCCATCGGGTCCGGTCTCCAACTGTAAAAAAGGGGGAGATGGGCATTGAGGCGAGAGGCAAACAGGTCTACCTGACAGGGGCCTCGCATAGTCATGATCTGAGAGAACAGCGATGGGTGAAGTCTCCAATCGCTGAAGTCTCTGAGAAATCGGGATTTCCAATCCGCCACCTGATTTAACTTCCCCGGAAGGTATTCCCCCACCACCGAGATCTTGCGATCCAGGCAGAAATGCCAAAATTCCTTTGCAATGTGTACCAACATTCGGGACTTCGTCCCCCCTAATCGGTTGATGTATCTCACCGCTGAGACATTGTCCATCCGGAGGAGTATACAACAATTGCTCTTCAGCGGTGAGACAGACCTGATGTCAAAGGACCCTGCCAACAACTCCAGGCAATTTATGTGAAGTGACAGTTCGTCTGCTGACCATCGCCCTCCTGTGGTAAAATCTCCACAGCGAGCGCCCCAGCCCCATTGACTGGCGTCCGATTCGACTACCACATCCGGGGCTGCGCCGAAGATGGCTCGGCCATTCCAGGCTGACATGTGCTCCAGCCACCACTGGAGTTCCTCCCGGGCCTCGGGAGAAAGAGGTATCAGGTGATCGTAATGGAATTTCCTCTGTAGGTAAAAGATCTTTAGTCTCTGCAGGGCCCTGTAGTGTAAGGGGCCGGGAAAGATGGCTTAAATCGACGAGGCCAAAAGGCCCACAATCCGCGTCAGCACACGCAAGGAAATCCTCTCCTTGGTCAAGGTGGTTTTTATCTCCCTCTTGATGGATCTGATCTTGTGAAGGGGAAGGAGCAGTTGAGCCGAAACAGAGTCTATCAGGAAACCCAGGAATTCCATCTGTTGATTCGGTACCATCACCGATTTCTTGGTATTGATCACGAATCCCAGATTCTGCAGTAAGGACGTCGTCCACTCCAAGTGAGAGAGAAGAAGGGACCTGTCCTGGGCCAGAACGAGCATGTCGTCCAAGTAAACAATGAGATGCACTCCCATCTCTTGGAGGCGAGAGATCACAGGCTTGAGAAGCTTGGTGAACACCCAAGGGGCTGAAGACAGACCGAAGGGAAGCACCTTGTAACGATACCAACGCGCTTTCCAAGGGAACTGCAAATATTTTTGATGAGATGGGCAGATGGGGACTGTCAGATAGGCACCTTTTAAGTCTAATCGGACCATCTAGTCATTTTCCAACAGGAGGTCCCGTAAAAGATGGATGCCCTCCATCTTGAAGTGGCGATAAGTCACAAAGGGGTTGAAATCTCTCAAATTTAGAACCAGGCGTTGACCGCCTCCTTTCTTTTGAACCAGAAAGACATTGCTGCAGAAGCCGTCTGGAATGAAGGGTCCTACCGCAATAGCCCCTTTTGTCAAAAGCTCTTCCAGCTCTGAGTCTATAAAACTCTGTTCGAGAAGGGAAAAAAGGAGAGGTTGAGGGGGAAAAGGTTGCAGGGGACAGTCCACCATCTCTATCTCGTAACCCTGGACGGTCTGCAAGACCCAAGCGTCCGCCGTGAGATTTGTCCAATTCATTACAAAGTGACGCAACCTTCCCCCCAGAGGGACCAAAGGACACATTTGACTTACCAGAGGACTGATTGTCGAAGTTTTTGTAGCCTCTGTTGACCCCTCGATTATAGCGGCCCCTGAAGCCGCGGGATCTTGACGGGTAGAAGCCCGCCTGGTCTGGTTCTTGTGTATACCCTCTGCCCCATCTAGGGGCGTAGCCACGTTGAGGACTGGTATTCGAATAGCGGCCGGTCGAGCGTCCTCTGCCACGACCGGCCCTATTGGAGACCTGGTGCAACACCCTCTTCAAGGAGGCTTGAGACTTATCCAAGGATGCAAATGTATTGACAAACTTAGCAATGTCTTTTACAAAGTTGTCTCCGAACAACTGCCCTTCCGCCAAAGGGCCTGGCTCCGATGAAGCCAATTCAACCAGTTGGGGGTCAATCCGGAGTAAGACCGACTTCCGTCTCTCAGAAGCCAGAGCGCAGTTTGCGTTCCCCAACATGCAAATGGCTCGCTGCGCCCAACCCGCAAGGACTTCAGGGTGGATGGCGTCACCAGTCTCCTGAGCCTGGAGGGCCAGTTCCAGTATCTTGGCCAAAGGCCCTGAAAGGTCAAGAACCTTATCCTGGCACGCTCTGAGCACGCGATCAATTCCTTTTTTGGGGTCTTTCTTGTATTTTTTGAGGAAAGTAATCATGGAAGGGTCGATATCTGGAGTAATGGCCACCTTATGGGCCAGGTCGGGACGGGGGCACTCGGACATAAGGCGCGCTCTCACCTCTTTATCAAAACTTTTACGGAGATGCGTCTCCAGGTAGGCCGCCACAGCAGGGGGAGGGACCCAATCAGAGGACCTAGGGTGTACAATGTCCGTTGGGTCAAAGGAGAAGGGCGAGGGAGTAACAGAAGGGGAGGCATGCTTGCGCTTCTTAGAGCGCTTGCGGGGCACAGCGTCAGAGGAATCTGTGTCCGTATCTGTGTCAGTGGTGGTGTCTTTAGGAGGGGGCGGGACGGCAAGGCCTTGTCGCCAGCGGAAGACTCTTTAGATTTATAAAGCTTATCGTAGGACTGGGCGTGGGGCCAGGACGAGTCAAGGGCCTTCTTCTTATGGAGAGGGGGGCGTGAAGGATCTTGGCCAGGAAGAGGCAGAGGTTTACCAGGGACCAGCAGGTCCAATTTTTTGGCTAGTGGAAGCAGGGTTGAGGAGAGGGCCTTATCAAGCTTAGCGTCCAGTTTCTTGTCAATTAAATCCTCCATAGATTCCTCCTCGTAATAATCATCATTGCCCTGGTACTCGTACGCAGTGCCCTCCTCTTCGCAGTACTCAGTATCTGCCATATTCACAAGGGACCTCGTAATCCCACAAGAAAAATCCCCAGAGGGAAGCAGAGTTGCCAGCCCAGTCAGGGGCGTCGAATTGGGGAGTGCCAGGCACAGGAGCCGAAAATACCAAGCAAAATCAACTCATAAAGTCCATTCCCAGGACTAATGGAGGGAAAATCAACCCAAATCAGGCAGAAAAGGGTTGCCAAAGAGTGCCTCACTTCCACTGTCCCAGGGAAGTAAGGGGTTAAATACTCAGACCTCCGGACACCAAAGGGGGAAAAAACGCTGCAATTTCAATTGAATAAATGCCCCTCGGCTCCTGGCCCACGGCGTATAGACCCCTTTCAGCCGGGGCTAGAGCGTCCTTTCGGCACCAAGGGTTGCGCGCGCACACAGGCGTGCGCGGGACCCTGAAGACGCACGCCGGGCCTCAGCCGGGCGCCTGCGTGCGCCTCCCTCCCCGAGGGGGGGCTAAGTCCCTCCGATCGCAACCGCGATCAACAGCGGCCACAGCCGCGAGCAGCGAGAAGGGGGACGGGGAGAACCTATGAGCGCTACACGCGCTCCACCTACTGCACTGGGGCACGGAGTGTGCAAGAGCAGCACCGCTCCGAGGTCGGGAAGGGAGAGACGCCGACCGCGACGTTAAGCAACACGGCGTCACAGCGCGGCAACTCTAAAAGGCATCAACATCAATATCAACAGCACAATAACGGTACATCATAATAGCGGTAATACAAAAGCCCGATCTGCGCATGAAAAACAAGCGCCTGGGGTACGGCTTATGATCTAACGTCATACAAGCATATAAAGTAAGGAGCACTTATCTGGGCTGCGGAGCAGCAAAGAAAGAGGAGGCCAGATTAGTGTCTATACTTTATATGCTTGTTACTACTGTGTTTGGTTACTGTAATTGGAGGCGTGGTTCAAAGCCTCATGGGAAATGTTGTTTTTTACCCATTGTAGTTTACTTTTCATTGGCTGCTGTTTGTGCAGTAAAGAAATGAGAAAGCATAATCAGAAGCCTCCGGTCCTGCCATAGAATCACAAATGTAAATCAGTGTGTACACCTATATCATTCTCAGATGTGACAGAGATCTTTATTATCTACTATGGTAGGAACTTATTTTACATGGCTAGCTGGACAAACTTCAGTTCTCTCAGACTAAGTACAGATAAAACAGATGTCATTGTCTTTGGTAACCCGTCTATTTGGAATTTGAAATGGTGGCCTGAGTCTTTAGGACCTACTTTTGTACCTGTCTCTATGGCAGGAAACCTTGGCATCATGTTTAACAATACACTAACATTTGAGGTGCATATTGACAACCTCACTTCCACTTGTATTACTATTGAAAGGTATTAGGAAAGTGATTCCTTTTTTAATAGAAAAAGTCTAATTCTAATTCTAATCTGATCACCTCTAGGGTGGACTACTGCAATTTACTCTTCCTAGGCTTGCCTGGCAATCTACTTAATAAATTGCAATTGATCCAGAATGTGGATACCCACCTCATTCTTAGTCTAATTAGGATGACTAAGGATTTCCACTAACATTTCACATTTCATGTCTAGACTGCTTTTGACCGGTTGCCAACTTAAAACTTAATGGGCCACATGTATTTAACTTTTTTAATTAAAGTTGGAAATGGCCCGATTTGCAGAATTGGGCCATTTGTGACTGGAAAAAAGGCTATATTTTACCATTTGCTAACCTATTACTGAATGGCAAAATGGGTTAGCGATTCTCAATTAGGAAGGGGCGTGTTTAGGGCGTCCCGTCTTAGCAGTGAATCTCATGGGTATGTAGGAATGTTTTGTGAACAAAACGGGGTCGTAAAACATTCCCATTTTACCACCTACTTCAAGTAGGTGGTAACCCATTCGCAAATTGGAAGGGGTCCCCAAGGGACTCCTTCCCCTTTGTGAAAATTTGCAAAAACTTGTTTTATGAGCAGGCATGAAATGAAAACTTTTCTTTTTATTAAACACGACCCTTTTTTCCTTTTAAGTAAAAGGGGCTGCATTTCAACAAAAAAAAAGATTGCTTTATGTAAAAGCAATCACGGACATGATGGTCTGCTAACCCCAGAAGGCTACCGTGCCCGTGATTTTAGCGATTCCTAGGGGGTCGCAAATTGTGAGCTACCTCATTAATATTAATGAGGTAGGTCAATTTACGACCCCATCTAATCGCTATATAAAACTCTTGGAGTTTCATACATTTGTAATAGCGATTACGTAATTGCGATTCGTAGAAAATCTCAATTAGGTAATCTGTATTACAAATGTTGATACACGTGTCTCAGAATTTCTCTTTAAAGCTTTATATATGCTCCACTTCTGTAAATAACGTCTTCCCTCTTCTCTCCATATACTCCATCCAGAACCCTCTGCTTCAGTTCTGTACATCAAGTAAGTGGAAATTCCATAGTGGAGTCTGTGCCTTCAAAATGGTGACGATGCAAACATTCATTCCTTTTCTGTTCAGTCATACCACACTCTCATCTTTTTTACCCTTCCCTATCTAGTTCTCCCATCCTGCCCACCCTTTACTCTACAGGGATGTGTACAGGTCGAGAAACCACAGGGATCTTTGGCATACTGGGAGGCAAATGTAGCTGGTTACTGTTTATCTCTGTTGAAGTAGTTATTTATCGAAATACTCCTAAAACACATAATCTGGGTAACACAATTTCTCAGAAGATATTCATAAGCAGATAAAGGCCAAAGTGATGCTTTAGGCACACTTATACCATTGCTAAACAGTATGGGGCATATTATCAAGACAGGCGATAAAATAATATGCTCTATGGTATTCCAATTGAAGCTCAGGTTAGATGTCCTTCACATATAACATGGGTTCAATTGGAATTCCATAGAGCATATTATCAATCCCATTCTCGCCGTTCTAGCAGCAGTTTTCTGCCGCTAAAGCGGCGATAATTTTATCTCCTGTCTTGATAATATGCCCCTATATTTTCTACCTCACTTTTGCCGTTTCTAAGCACTGTATGAAGTATTGCATTTGCCCAATTTATGCATCTCAGAAGGTATCTTCTTGCATCCTTCTGTGTCTGAAACATGCCCCAGCTCCATCCAAAATCCAGCTGAGCTAATTCCGGTGCACAGCTCCTTCCCTAATGAAAGTATACCAGCGCCGTTCCAGGGGCGTCTTCCTTATTGTGTTGTATTTTGTTGTTGTGAGTTAGGATGTCTGCGATATGGAAGTGATCACAGAGCATTATCACCTGCGCACATCCTGTCATATTAATTGAGCATTCTGCACTTTTGTGGGGCGGGCGTTCATATCCACAATCTCATAATAAAAGAACGATGCTGTGGGGCACGGGTTTGAGAAATCGGAGCAATGTATACGTTTTGTCAGAAAAGGGAGTGAAAACACAACCACTTAGAAAGGCTGCGCTCGACCACAGTGCGCCTGACTCTGCAGCTGTGTGTGCAACGCCTCCTCAGAAACAGTTCCAGTAAATAGGACGAAGCTGGCACGATCCATTCAAAGGAGGCCGTGGGTGGGCTGTGGTGGGGGACGTTTATCCGCTCCAGTGATGCACAATCCCACAGTTGAATCACCTCCTCGGTTACTGTCCCGCAAACCTCCAAGGGAGGCTTCCTGATGCTCACGGGGGCCGCTCTCTTCTCACGTACTGGTAATTACTTCAGGACAGCTGCTAAGAATAGGAAATCGCACCACGGCTCCTGTTTATTCACACTAAAGTGATAGGTGCAAAGGGAAAGACTTGTTAAAGGCCCAGTTGACCCAACACATCCTGTCCTTGGTAAAGAGGGTGCAGGAGATGTATCTCTGGAGAGAGGATGTAGCTGGGGGCAGAGCTGCCGACTTTGGGATTGAAAAACCAGGTTCGAGTCTGAGCGCGGACTCAACCTTCTGCGATTTAATCTCACCGTGCCTACAAAAATGAATGTGTAATGTGACCCGTGCACATATAAAGCACCCTTATATCTTCGGGTAGATTTTGAGCAATATAAAACTGCAGAAATAGAGCAAAACGCTGACCGAACTATCAATTGCTATGTCGTTTATCTGCCCAGACTTAGTGCAAATAAATAACCCATGTTTCAGAAATCCCTGCTGCTGTCGGAGAATCACAGCCTAAGCACCCGGCCGAAGCGGCAGATTAACAAGCCCCTTGCGCAATTGATGCGTCACTTTTTGTAAATCTGCCCCGAAGTATGCAGATAAACGCAGGGGGCTTTAGCTCTGGTGGTGCCTAGTCCAGCCTTGTTTGTGCCCACCAATGACCTCCTTCCTTACGGATTCCCCACCACCACCCTTTATTAGTGACTCTCAAGTCTCCACAATCTATCTATCTCTCTCTCTCTCTCTCTCTCTCTCTCTCTCTCTCTCTCTCTCTCTCTCTCTCTCTCTCGTGTCAAAGCCCTTAACATCACACACACATGTTACAAAGACAATAAATCACAAGTGTAAATCAGTGTATAGGAGATGCTACATAAGAAGGAGGTCTGCAATGTATAGGAGCCACATGTCAATCGTACTGGTAGGCAGTATAGTTTAAGAGGGTTTGATTTGGAGAAAAACAATCTCAGAATTTAAAACAATCAAAAATCTCCTACCACATGTTTGCAGATGACACTCAATTCTACTCTCCTCTCAAGAAGATATCAAGGAACTGGATGACACCCTGAGGAAAACACAGATTAGCTGCGCTCAACCATCTAAAACTGTTTTCTTTTTTGATGTTTAATTTCTTTTATTTTACTTTGGTTTATTGTACTCACAAGCTGAGTATTAAATGTCTATTTGCTGCATTTTTTCTCTCTAATGTCAGATATTTGTTTTTATAAAATGTTAATAAACATAGTATATAAATAAAAAAATCTAAAACTAAGGGGCATATTTACAAGCCCCTGTCGCCACAGGAATGTTACTTTTAAAGACATTCCTGTGGCGATATGGGCTTTCGGCTGCAACACCCATTGATTTTGACTCTACTCCCTATTTACACGGGTGACATAATTAGAAGGCAGCGACAAAATTAAGACCAAAAACCAAAAACCATTGTTATCTCGTGTTTTAAACTAGTTCAACGTGCTAAGTGGAGTCAAACCATTACTCAAATACACACAACGCACTAGTTAGATAAAAAACAAGAAGGAATGTGCAACATGTTGACATTCCATGCGGCATGCAACTTGCTGCAAGGTTGCAACGGGAACCCTAAAGTAAGGCAGCTCCAGTTGCCACATTAATGTGACCAGAAACCAACTCTTATTTTTTCACATAATATTAGTATTTAGCTTATTTGAAATTCAATTGTTTCTTCTAAAACTGAGAGAGAGAGATAATTTTCTATGTGTAAAGACCCCCCTTTTTAGGTTTTGCCTCGCCAAAAAGATGCGCTCTGCGCATCTTTTTCGCGCAGGCGAAAACCTGATGAGAACTGTAGTGTGCTTTGGGTCGGCCCTCGTCATTCATTGGCTGGCTCCGTAAATGGAGCCTAGCCATTGGATGAGGGGCCTGTCCGTCAATGCCGGACCAGACACGGGGGCGTTCCTGACATTCTTTGGCTTTTGCCGACGTCACGCGACGCCGGGAACGCCCCCGAGTCTGGTCCGGCATTGCCGGCACTTCTGCGTCTCTCCTCCCCCGTTTCCCGCCCCGTGACTGGCCGGCCGGCCAATCCTAGCGCGGCCGGCCGGAAGTGCCCGCCCCCCGCAGCCCGGGGGAAGAAGGAAGACGGCAAGAAGTATGGCGGCGCCCGCGGGGCTCCCGTGGCCTGGAGGGAACCCCGGGAGATGCGGAGGACGTTGCCGGTCTCCCATGCCGAAGAGGGAGACCGGAGAAGTGCCAGAGAGATTGTCGACGTTGCCGGTCTCCCATGCCGAAGAGGGAGACCGGAGAAGTGCCGCCGTCGCAAGGTGCAGGTGAGTCGATTTTTTTTTTTTTTTTTTCCCCTCCTCTCTTCCCCTGCCTTCCTGCCCCAACCTCTCTCCCCCTGTCTCCTACCTTCACTCGTCGCTCGTCATGTCCTCCCGCAGACCTGACCCCGGCGGCCGTACTTCGGTTTAAGCAGGCTGACTTTAGAGAGCGTTGATTGTCATTGAGCAAGGAGGGGCAGAGGTAAAAGTGAAACTCTATGCTTGCGAGTTGGAGCTTCTGCCTTAAAGTTTTGCAAAGCATGTGCTGGAGTTAATGGAAGCACCCTTTGCATGTTTAGAATGGACATTCCGTCTGTGAAGATTCCTCGTGCTCTTGCTCTCAACAAATCCTTAAGAATTTCTATTCCGGTAGAACCCGCATCAAAAGAACATTATCAATGACATACTTTGTATTTTATTTTCTTTTGGTCGCCCAATTACTTTCATTCATTTCCACGACAACACTTTACAAGTGTTTTGCGGGTTACACTCATCCTCTGGTCTTATGTCTCTGTGTGTCCGTTCTATGAATGGTGAGTTGTATGGAAAACGTTGTCAGGACCTGATCACATTATGCAGAGGCAGGCCTTGAAAATTTTCCTTGTCATTGGCAACCAGAATGAAGTCAATGTTGAAACGCTTGCCGTCGTCTTTACTTCACTCAGTTGTCAGTAACTGTGTCCCTTTGAACCTATAGAAACGCTGCATCCTTGAGAGCACTATTGTTAAAGACCTTCTCCAGACCGTTTGTAGGTGAGTTCATTTAAAGTGCTTGTAAGGGAGTAAATCAGATGTGGACAAACTTCAAGGAAATAAACTGCCAATAAAAGCTTTGGTGTTTTAATTTAGTAATCCGTATTGTTATTTAGTCCACATTTTCCAGTATGATATTGCCATTATCAAACTTTGTATTTATTACATTTAAGACTACCGATGTATAACTTGCCTCTGACATATGTTGGGTAGGGGAGCAGTTAGTTACAACTCTGCTAAGTGGTCCCAAGTCAAGTATGTTACACTCAGAACTGGTTTATAAACCAACATCATTTAACATGTCTTGACTTCAAAGCCTATATTTCTGTCAACAGGCATTGACAAAGCCCGTAGGTCTTGCTTGTGAAATCTGTTGGACTTTGCCAATGGTTTTTTCTCTCTCCCAGATGGATCCGCGATGGCGAGCGCATCCTTGATGGTTATCTTTGAATTAATTTTCTTATGCTTTAAGAAACTCAAAAATGTCCACCACAGATTGGCTGATCCAAAGCGACCATCTGTGCCATTTTAATATGTCTGCTACTGATGGTGCAGGAGGTAGCACTCAAAGCTCGAGGGTGCTGGTGCAATTGGCCACAGGTAAAGGGGGTTCTAATAAATAAAGGGATTGGGAGGACTGAAAAGGTTTATTAAAGCGAAGGGCTGGGGAACTAGGGGCAGTAGGGAAGCACAATAGTTCCTGATATGCACTTCAGTCTGATGTCGGCAGTGGAAGGATACCTTCCATCCAATCTAAACCCTGTGACTCTGAAATGCTTATTTGCAGGACAAACATATGACTAGTGAGGAAAGCCTTGGGAATCAGAAGCACGAAAGGGAGATGGACGATAAAGCCATCCGATCATGAGTGAGTGGCTAAGCCGACTGTTATATAATTCACAGCAGGTTTTTTACACCAGTCAGCTGAAGGTGTTGATAAGCGAGACCTAAAAAAAATAATAATAAACCTACAAGTCTCAGAAGACAGACCACTGCTGGCTATAAAGCCTGGCCTCGTTGAGTGCGCTACATAACGTGGCACAACATGATAGCATTAGAGTCATCTCTAAGATACGGGCAGACTTGGAGCAAAGTATGTCTTGTATAATTTTATTGGCATTGCAGCAGGATTGAGGATTAGACCAGTGTTTGGCAATCTGTGGGTGGCGACCCATTGGTCGGTTGTGAGCCGAATTTTGGTGGATCGCATAAGTGCAATCAATAAATAAAGGTTCTTTTAGATTCTGTATCCATCTTCCCACATTTGCTGTACCTCAAAGACAGAAGTCAAGTGTCAGGCTGAGTCTTCTGGCAAATTGGTGCTTATTTTGTTTAACATTGGGGTTGATTAACTAAAAATTAGCATAACTGCTGATATATTGGGGTGAAAATAGAGTCCTGTGTCAAACACCATTTTTGCAAACCTGCAACACCTTCCTAAAGAGGTTTAGTCCTCATTGAATGTATGTGATGAAATCAACCTCATTCGCGAGGCAACAAAAAGGTTGACATTAATACACAGGTCCCGTGATGCAAATTGAAGAAGAAAAAAAAACAGCCCTTCGTCCCATTCACTCCAGACATCTCCATTCGCACCTCTGCATTATCTTCCTAGAGAACAACCACCAGAGACGAGTTGTTCCCAAATAAAACACAGTGACTGCTACTTGAGGCCCTGAAATTAGAAGTGTGCACAATGCAGTTTCCGGGATCGGACATTAGCACAACTGATTTAAATATGCCTCAAGTTGTAACACGTAGAACAAAGATGGAAATTAAAGCCAGTTCACAAGAGAAGCAACATTCCAGTTTTCACTCCACAGCCATCACACAGCTCCACCGATGCACCCACCGCACAGCTCCACCGATGCACCCACCGCACAGCTCCACCGATGCAGCCACCACACAGCTCCACTGATGCAGCCACCACACAGCTCCACCGATGCAGCCACCACACAGCTCCACCGACACAGCTCCACCGATGCACCCACCACCCAGCTCCACCGATGCACCCACCACACAGCTCCACCGACACAGCTCCACCGAGGCACCCACCACACAGCTCCACCGAGGCACCCACCACACAGCTCCACCGAGGCACCCACCACACAGCTCTACCATGCCCCCACCACACAGCTCTACAATGCCCCCACCACACAGCTCCACAGATGCACCCACCACACAGCTCCACTGATGCACCCACCACACAGCTCCACCGACACAGCACCACCGATGCACCCACCACACAGCTCCACTGAGGCACCCACCACACAGCTCCACCGAGGCACCCACCACACAGCTCCACCGAGGCACCCACCACACAGCCCTACAGATGCACCCACCACAGAGCTCCACCGATGCACCCACCACACAGCTCCACCGATGCAGCCACCACACAGCTCCACCGACACAGCTCCACCGATGCAACCACCACACAGCTTCACCGATGCAACCACCACACAGCTCCACCGATGCAGCCACCACACAGCTCCACCGACACAGCTCCACCGATGCTCCCACCACCCAGCTCCACCGATGCACCCACCACACAGCTCCACCGATGCAGCCACCACACAGCTCCACCGACACAGCTCCACCGATGCACCCACCACCCAGCTCCACCGATGCACCCACCACACAGCTCCACCGACACAGTTCCACCGATGCACCCACCACACAGCTCCACCGATGCACCCACCACACAGCTCCACCGATGCACCCACCACACAGCTCCACCGACACAGCTCCACCGATGCACCCACCACTCAGCTCCACCGATGCACCCACTGCTTGTGCCTCCGTGTGCCCCTGTTGCCTGCTTGTGCTGTGTGGGTGTGTGTGGAGGGCTCTGTGTAGCTGTGTGTGTGGGAAGCTTTGTGTGGCTGTGTGTGTGGGAAGCTTTGTGTGGCTGTGTGTGTGGGGGGCTGTGTGGGTGTGTGTGGGGGGGCTCTGTATGGGTGTGTGTGTGGGGGGGCTCTGTGTGTGTTTGTGTGTGTCATTTGCGAGAGATAAAGCTAGTGGCATTGTAAATGGCAATGCCATTTATTTATGTTAAAAAAACATAAATAAATATAATGTCAAGAGCAATGCCAATAGCTCTAACTTTAACAAAGGCAAAACCATTGCATTGTAAATGCTTGTTTATATTCTTTAAGTGGAATGATTTCTTTGTATTTGCTGACTTTATGTGATTTAGGCCATCCAGCATGTCTTTGATCCTCCTGTGGAGCATAACCTGTTTACCACCTCTCTTACTGGTTCCTTGTATTCTTCTACAAGTGCTTGCTTTCTGGAAACTATTTTTTCTTTTTCGTGAGGCACTCCAAATGAGCGGATGTGGTTTCTACTGTCACCCATTAGGGCCCAGACCCCAGAGGTTGCTCCCAGCTCCGCTCCCATCAACAACCCATAAATCAGCGATTCGACAACCAGTGATGTGGGTGTAAAAAGGCCATGTTTCTTACCATAAAAACATTTCAATAAAGATGACAATACATAACTAGTAATTCAATAATTCATCATCATAAAATTCATCAAAATGTCATCACAAATTAATATTTACATATGTGTTCCTCCTAATATCGTAATCCATCAGCAGCAATGCTAAAAAACGTTGTTTTCCCATAAAGATGTTATCTATTGCTCCAGCACTAAGGGGCCTTCTGTCTCGCACCCCCCAAATGAGAAGCAGGCAGGCGCAACCCACCTGCGTCCTTAAAAGATGAGCTCCTGCCATCTGGTCCTTGTCTGCAACCATAGGGACCCACTCCTCCAGCACCAGGCTGCCTAAGGGGGGGTTCGTAGAGTATAACCAGGGGCTGCAGCCCCATGCCCTAGTTTGTAACATTACAAAAAGGGGTGGTGATGGACGGAGCATCAGAACCAATCAAAACCCTCACACCCAGTCAAAAGATCTGGGTTTGATCCATCACCGTTCTTTAGCCCACTCTGCCACCCCAGTTCAGACATGGCTATATGCAAATCAGTCTGACCCTGTGCCTCATGGGAACAGTCCAGGCCGAACTGCCAAGCCATGCCTTCCCTGGACCGGAAACAAGCTTCCGAGGACCGGTTTCTGGCATTCCAGCCGTCTTCAGCCTGGCTTGCTTGAATCCAGTGGCAAAGTGAGCAAGGGACTCACGTAGCCAGTGTCTAACCCAGGGTGGTGTGGAGTGCAAAGAAACGAGGGATTTAGGCCCAGATCCTTGTACTGGGGTGAATGTATGACATTGTTCTACATTCTGTCCATCAACTGTGTTTTTTGCAATTTCACCCCGAGTGGGCTGGGTATGCTCAGACGTGAGTCCCAGGATCTCCACACCACTGGAGTCAAGCTATCCAGGCTGATGAAGGCTGATAGCCAGAAACTGGTCCTTGGATGCTTGATTCCGGTCTGGGAAAGACATGGCTTGGTAGTTCGGACTGGACTGTTCCCATGAGGCACAGGGTCAGAGCTGATTTGCCTATAGCCAGTGTCTAACCCAGGGTGGTGTGGAGTGCAACAAAACGACGGATTTAGGCCCAGATCCTTGTACTGGGGTGAATGTATGACATTGTTCTACATTCTGTCCATAAACTGTGTTTTTTGCAATTTCACCCCGAGTGGGCTGGGTATGCTCAGACGTGAGTCCCAGGCTCTCCACACCACTGGAGTCAAGCTATCCAGGTTGATGAAGGCTGATAGCCAGAAACCGGTCCTTGGATGCTTGATTCCGGTCTGGGAAAGACATGGCTTGGTAGTTCGGACTGGACGGTCCCAATGAGGCACAGGGTCAGAGCTGATTTGCATATAGCCAGTGTCTAACCCAGGGTGGTGTGGAGTGCAAAAAAAGATGGATTTAGGGCCAGATCCTTGTACTGGGGTGAATGTATGACATTGTTCTACATTCTGTCCATCAACTGTGTTTTTTGCTAGTTTGTAACATGGCGCCTTTCCCTCCAGCCGGTGTACCCATTTCCTCTGGGGTGAGCTTACCATCTACCCCCTCAGTGCTGGCCTAGGGAGTATGCAGGACTCCTCCTCTTAACAATGCAAGGCACTCTATTTGGCCTCCTTACCGCCACCACACCTAGCTGGACCTACATCTACAGAAAACCTTAGCTCTAAGGGATAGGCGGGTGGGAGATTTGCCGCTGTCAGCGTATTACGGGGGCGGCGCTGGGAAGAAAAGAGGATGAGTGCCCGAGCAATGCACCATAAATAGGCCACCATCTACTCCACCCCCCTCCAGCACCGGCACCGATCTGAAATGACGTCATGGACCTCTGACCCGGAAGGAATATCTGCCCTGGTCACAGAGGCCAATCAGACCACCAAGAAGCACAGGGGCGTTGCCAGGACCCCGGGGTTCCATGCCCTAATGGCGCGCTTCTTTAAGGTACGCGCTCTTCCATAGGGCCCGGACCCTAGAGGTTGCTCCCAGCCCCGCTCCCATCAACAACCCATAAATCAGCGATTCGACAACCAGTGCTGTGGGTGTAAAATGGCAATTTTTATTACCATAAAAAACATTTCAATCAACATGACAATACATAACTAGTAATTCAATAATTCATCATCATAAAATTCATCAAAATTTCGTCACAACTTAATATTTACATATGCGTTCCTCCTAATATCGTAATCCATCAGCAGCAATGCTAAAAATAATTGTTTTCCTTTATAGATGTTATCTATTGCCTTCGCACTAAGGGGCCTTCTGGCTCTCACCCCCCAAATGAGAACCACGCAGGCGCAACCCACCTGAGGGCCCCTGCGATCTGGTCCTTGTCCTCAACCCAAGGGACCCACCCCTCCACCACCAGGCTGCCTAAGAGGGGGTGGGGTTCGTAGGGCATAACCAGGGGCTGCCGCCCCATGCCCTAGTTCGTAATGTGGTGCCCTTGCCTCCCAGCGGGTGTACCCATTCCCTCGGACTTGAGCTTACCATCTCTCCCCCTCAGTGCTGGCCTAGAGAGTATGCAGGAGGACTCCCCTTAACAATGCAAGGCACTCTATGTGGCCTCCTTACTGCCATACGGGTGACAAGGGCCAACCGGCCCTTCGCTAACCCCACCACAAAACAAATTCTGCACGAACGACCATATGCCATCAATCCATGAATCAGTCCCAATCTCCAACAGGTGCCGGCCATCGTGATGAAACATGTGGTCCACCCTCAGTAACCTGTGAGGTATGTGACATAAGCGGCCCTGACCCACACACAGCTTGGCCAAATCCCCATTCAAGCGTCTCACTGACACGATCAAGGCCCTTGACCTCAACCCGGGCCCCCATCTCTGCCGTGGAGTCATGAAGGACCACGCAATCCACGCCCCAGGGAAGATCCTCCCTGACCACGCCAACTCTGTCAGCAACACTTCTCTGACAGGATGACGACTCAGTTCCCCCATGCTGTTTCTGCCCAAATGAAGGATGATTGAATCTGGGGACTGGAGTCCCTCGTGTGCCCTCGTCTCTTCCACCAACTGCTGTAGCTGACTGAGCAAGAGGCCTCCAACACCCGCCAAAGAAATGACATCCCATCCAAACACGCCGGCTTCGACTTACGCCGCTGCTGCAAATGGTAAGCGACCCATCGCACAAAAGAGTGTCCCAACACCCATATCACCTTAGGTGGCATGCTACTGTAGAAAGAAAAGACAAATATAAGAATGGAAATGCACAAATTGGGTCAGCAATATTACAACAACTCAGGACACACATAGCGCTTGAAAGAGGAAGAAGACCAACGACCCACGCGCTTAACTTCATCAATGGGGAAACCCGCTCCTGCCGCCAAGGTCGCTGCCCCAATTCTAAAGGAGTTTTTGAATAGGGCTATGAACTGATATTTCGATAAACACCCTCCATTTTCATGTACAAAAAGGTGGTGCAGCAACCCATGCGGGCGAACCACCAAGTATGCTGTCATCCTATCCACTGGACACACCAGGGCCCCGGAGGCGAGTTACTGGCGAATCGTGGTCCCTTTGGCCAAAGGATTTGTCTTTGATCTATGCAATAGGATGGAAAGTCTGCCCTGCTCTAATTTTACATCTTGCCAGTGCAGGCCACCTGCATTTTTGGATTTTGAAGTCCCCACTAACTCGCCTACTCTGAAAGCCCCATAAAAAGCTATAGTGAAAGCTGCTAGACAAGAGAAATTTTTGGAGATAAATATAGACTAAATAGGCACTATATTCTTTGTCCAGCCGGGCAGTTTTATTTTCTGATAAACAGTTTTTACAAAGAATCAAGTGTAATAACAGCAGGACACCAGCCGATGTCCAACTAACACACTTAGGAAAGGGACAAACAAAGAAGGTTGGAGGCAATTTAAACAGTCTGTGTAGTACAATTCACAATCAGACAATATTGATTGCACACTATTGCTAGCATCAAATAGCACAATTCACAAACATATAGTGTGACAAGGTCGACGACGTTTCAAACCTATAACTTATTCTAGGTTCATCTTCAGGACATCAAATGTATGCCTTCTTTTTAAAAAAGTCACAATTAACTTTTTAGCCCATACTGCAAGGCTAGTATGAAGGCCAATTGCCTGGGCGATTTTTCCCTTGGACGCGGATCGCATTGACGGCCCGTTCAAAGCAACTTTACGCATCCTTCCCTATCAGTTGAGGTAGTCCTGTTGTACATTCGGCGGACCAATTTCTTAATACCCAGGCAATTGGCCTTCATACTAGCCTTGCAGTACGGGCTAAAAAGTTAATTGTGACTTTTTTAAAAAGAAGGCATACATTTGATGTCCTGAAGATGAACCTAGAATAAGTTATAGGTTCGAAACGTCGTCGACCTTGTCACACTATATGTTTGTGAATTGTGCTATTTGATGCTAGCAATAGTGTGCAATCAATATTGTCTGATTGTGAATTGTACTACACAGACTGTTTAAATTGCCTCCAACATTCTTTGTTTGTCCCTTTCCTAAGTGTG
Source organism: Lissotriton helveticus (assembly GCF_964261635.1). Classification (NCBI taxonomy): domain Eukaryota; kingdom Metazoa; phylum Chordata; class Amphibia; order Caudata; family Salamandridae; genus Lissotriton; species Lissotriton helveticus. Next base: position 738,205,828 of record NC_136057.1, read on the forward strand.
TTAGTTGGACATTGGCTGGTGTTCTGCTGTTATTACACTTGATTCTTTGTAAAAACTGTTTATCAGAAAATAAAACTGTCCGGCTGGACAAAGAATATAGTGCCTATTTAGTCTATATTTATCTCCAAAAATTTCTCTTGTCTAGGGACCACTGTCCTGTATAAAGATATAATTCCCTAAGGTCCCTAGCATACTGCTTCCTTGGGTTCCCTGTGTGTAACAAAAATGATAGTGAAAGCTGCAGCAAAAAGGGTCACCTCATAGGCAGATGAGCACACTGACTGCAGTGCCTATAACATCTCCCCCAGAGTGTGCACTCTAAGGGGCCTTTTACTATCTTTCTTTGGACCCTCTAATTTGGACCACCCTGCTAAGGCCTTCCTAACAAGGAAAGAATTGCCTGCATCGTGCATCCCTCTGAGCTTTAGCATAAAAACTAACAGCTGCTAAATGAGCCCTTGCGTAAGACACCATCTGCCCTGGTACCGCAATGCTTGCAAAAAAGCATACATGGCCTCAGGTGAGAACCAGTCCACCCCCCCGTTGCTGCACAAAGTTCCTGTAACTCTTAAAATGGTGCTGGTACGCCTGCCGGGTGCGCTCGCTTAGCGAGGCACCCACTAGCCCTGCTAACGCGGAGCTTCAATCTTCCACAGAGATCTCGGGAACACTGTGTTCTGGTCCGCTGCCTGAGGATGAAACTTTTGGAACTCCTGCAACTTGGATCGAGACAAAGTGCCAGCCACTTGGTTATCAACACCTGGGATATGTGCAGCTCTAAACACTAGATTCAACGTCAGGCATAACAAAACCAAATGTTTCAACAGCCTCAACACCTGACTACAAGAAGCCCTCTGCCTGTTGATGGCCTCTACCACTGACATGTTGCCAGACCAAAAACCCACAGATTTGTTATGAACGAAATCGGACCACACTGTGACTGCCACCACAATAGGGAACAGCTCCAAAAAGGCAATGTTTTTCTTCAGCCCTCTTGCATGCCACATCTCTGGGCAATCGTCCCGACACCAGAGTGGTCCAAAACTGCCCCAAAACCAACACTGCCTGCCCCATCTGTGTACAGTCCTAAAGCCTCACTGGTAACCGGTGGCCATGACCAGACAACCTTTCCATTAAAATCCTGCAGAAAATCACGCCACTCCCTCAAATCCTCTCTCACCTCAGCTCGCACCCTGGTATGATGGTGCTTCTTTGTCAAACCAGACATTGCTCTTGCAATTGATCTGGAAAAGGGGCGACCCATAGGAATGATGCACAGCGCAACATTTAACTGGCCCACCAATACCCAGACCTGATGTAGTATGACCATCGGCCCAGAGCAGAGTCAATTACTTGCGAGAATGCCTGCACTTTGTGTAATGGCAACCAGCACTCGCCCAAAACCGTGTCAATCTCAATCCCCAAAAACGCCATGCATGTTGCTTGGCCCACTGTCTTACCTGGTGCAAATGGAACCCCAAATTCCTCAAACATCGACACCAGATCCCCTAAGGCCATCCCACAGACACCCGAGGATGCTGGGCCCATGACCATGAAGTCATCCAGATAATGCACAATATCTCTGCGACCTGTCCTAAAAGTGAACAACCAATGTAACATTAAACTGAACAGCCCGAAGTACTTGCATGAGACTGCACACCCCATTGGCATACATTTTTCATAGAAATATTGCCCCCCAAACTGGAAACCTAGTAAATGGTAATCATCAGGATGCACTGGCATGAGCCAGAAGGCTAACTCAATGTCAGTCTTTGCCATGAAGGCATGTAGGCCAAGGTTGCGCAATTTTTCCAAAGCTGTATCGGATGAAGAATAAGTTACAGAGCAAAGCGCAGGGTCAATAGCGTCATTGATGGAGGCACCTTTAGGTGCCGACAAATTGTGTATTATTCGGAACTGGCCCAAGTCTTTAGGTCTCGTCCTTTACCATTCCGAAGGAATGGGAAATGGCTGAGAATTCAAGTGCTCGAACTGATTGTCAAACCACCGCTTTTTTTCGTGGCGTTTTCTTCGAGTGCACGTACAAGCACGCGCTTTTGGCCCATACACTTTCATGGCCATCTGCTCCTCAATGTCCCTCCCACCCTTCGTCAGGCTAATGGCCCTCCCCCCTCCCCCAGCACAGAGCGCGCATCGCGGCCGCACAGCACATCAAAGGGCTTCTCCCAGCGTGTGCTGTGCGGCTTCTCCTCCCCTAATTATGTGGCCGGCCGTACTTGTGTTTCCCGGCCGCTTCCCGGCCACTCTTGTATTTAATTAGCAGCAGCAGCATTTCTCCTGCGCCAGGCCACATCAAAGGCTCTGTGCCACTTTCACCCACACAGCAACACTTACAGACACGCAACGCCACTCACACCCACGCAAGCCCACTATCATCCACGCAACGCCACTCACACACGCAATGCCACTCACACACGCAACGCCACTCACACATGCAACGCCACTCACACATGCAACGCCACTCACACACGCAACGCCACTCACACACGCAACGCCACTCACACACGCAACGCCACTCACACACGCAACACCACTCACACACGCAACGCCACTCAGCCACGCAACGCCACTCAGCCACGCAACGCCACTCAGCCACGCAACGCCACTCAGCCACGCAATGCCACTCAGCCACGCAACGCCACTCACACACGCAACGCCACTCACACATGCAACGCCACTCACACACGCAACGGCACACACACACGCAACGCCACTCACACACGCAACGCCACTCAGCCACGCAACGCCACTCAGCCACGCAACGCCACTCACACACGCAACGCAACTCACACACACAACGCCACTCACACACGCAACGCCACTCAGCCATGCAACGCCACTCACACACGCAACGCCACTCACACACGCAACGCCACTCACACACGCATCGCCACTCAGCCACGCAACGCCACTCACACACGCAACGCCACTCACACACGCAACGCCACTCAGCCACGCAACGCCACTCAGCCACGCAACGCCACTCACACACGCAACGCCACTCACACACGCAACGCCACTCACACACGCAACGCCACTCACACATTGTGGGTGCAGATTGTGGGTGCAGATTGTGGGTGCAGATTGTGGGTGCAGATTCAGAGTGCAGATTGTGGGTGCAGATTGTGGGTGCAGATTGTGGGTGCAGATTGTGGGTGCAGATTGTGAGTGCAGGTTCAGAGTGCAGATTCAGAGTGCAGATTGTGGGTGCAGATTGTGGGTGCAGATTGTGGGTGCAGATTGTGGGTGCAGATTGTGGGTGCAGATTCAGACTGCAGATTCAGGGTGCAGAGTGTGGGTGCAGATTGTGGGTGCAGATTGTGGGTGCAGATTGTGGGTGCAGATTGTGGGTGCAGATTCAGAGTGCAGATTCAGAGTGCAGATTCAGGGTGCAGATTCAGGGTGCAGATTGTGGGTGCAGATTGTGGGTGCAGATTGTGGGTGCAGATTGTGGGTGCAGATTGTGGGTGCAGATTCAGAGTGCAGATTCAGAGTGCAGATTGTGGGTGCAGATTGTGGGTGCAGATTGTGGGTGCAGATTGTGGGTGCAGATTCAGAGTGCAGATTCAGAGTGCAGATTCAGAGTGCAGATTCAGAGTGCAGATTGTGGGTGCAGATTCAGAGTGCAGATTGTGGGTGCAGATTGTGGGTGCAGATTGTGGGTGCAGATTCAGAGTGCAGATTCAGAGTGCAGATTCAGAGTGCAGATTGTGGGTGCAGATTCAGAGTGCAGATTCAGAGTGCAGATTCAGAGAAAACTCAGCAGCACCACCACCATTGCAATGCAATAGGTCTCGTTTTAACGCAAATTTAAGCTATAGGCCTTGTAAATGACAAAGCCTTTTATTTATGTTCCAAAAACCAGAACGCAAAAATAAAGGGCATTATCATTTACAATGCTAATAGTTCAGACTCGCGTTATTGCGAGACCTATTGCATTTCCAATGCTTGTTTTTAAGTACCACCTCCAGCGGCAAGTTGACATAGTCAAGCCATGGGGAGTTGCAAACAGGCCAGCTATCCTACCCAGCGTGCCCTCTTTCTCTAAATTCTGTGATACAACCTGAGAATTGTCCTATACAGATTCTCACAATGCAAAACCGGGGCTACCCCTTGAGCTGGTATGCAAAAGCCTACGGAAAAACGTTGATACAACAATTGGGCCGAATTCCTATTGGGGCACTGGTTCAGCTAGAATAGTATCCCCTCAATTTTTACCGGGGTGGGCAATGCCTCATAGAGATGATGCCTTGGGATCCCTCCCCTTATACTTGGATTTTTTGATACACTTGAATTCTGGGTGGGATGGGTGACCGCAGAAAGAACAGGTGTGTTTAAATTTACACATGCCTGCAAGCCGTGTGCAGATTTTTCTGTTGAAAGCCCAGCAGGACCCCTTTTTCTCACCAGATCCCCCTTGAGTCTGAAAGGACTGCTTCATAGGTGTCTTATTATTCACATTTTCCAACCAATCTCGGGGTCCTCCACTTTGGCTCATCTGAAATCCCTGTCATAATCCAACCAGGCCATCCCACCATACATTGCATGTGCCTTCAACATTTTATTGGAGTAAGAAAATAAAGGAGCAGCCAACTCATGCCTTTAATCCACCATCACTGTGGCAAACACATTAAAACCAAAAAGCCACTTGGTGATTGATGCCTCCACCCTAGGTTTCCTGTCTTTGAAAGAGCTCTCCTTTTTTCCTTCTCCTTTACCTCTACTTCCATCCTTTTAGGCCGTATCAATGAAAATATATCAATAAAGACTCCCTTCCAGATTTTTTCCTACACCTCCGCTGACACATGAGAAGCTAATTTACCAGGTTTTTAAAGCAGTGTATCTTGACGACCGAAGGCTTTATCCCCACCATTGACAGTCTTGTCTGTGGTCCCTGCCACCTTACCTGTTGGGGCAACTGTGGCTGTACTGGCTGGAGCATGGGCTGCCTGACCCACAGCCAAAGGGGCTGCGTTCGTGTCTTCCTTGCTTTTAGCCCTATCTATGAATGAAATCTGCCTCTGTAAATCAGCCACTGTGCTCACTAAGTCTGACAACGGCGCCCATGGTGCTTCTGAGGTGCTACTGGCCAGGCCCCCGGTTGCCGATGCCATAGACACTAATATGCTGGTCGTCGGCCCCTGTGCCCCACCTGCGAGGCCCTTGGTCATCACTGGGGCAGGCGGTGTGCTTACCCCCTGTGATGCACCCAGGGCTGGCACCCCTACCTCCAAATGCACAACCTGTGTCTCTATTCTTTGACCCCCAACCCCGGAAGGTGGCACCGGGATACCGGATGGTACTTGGGTATTCTCACCCTAGTTAGACAGCACTCTGTGGCTGGTCCCACTATTTGGTACAGCCAAATCGCCACTTTTATCACCCGTTTTCTCCATACTTGGACACAACCTAGCTTTTTCTGCTACTGGTGGGAATGCTGCCTTAGGGGGCACCCCTGTCCTGCGAGGGCGATCCCCTTCTCCTAACGCCGGCTCAGTAAACTGAACTGGCCTTGCCAGCTCATCATCGCTATCCCTATCGTTGCCCAGCTTAGCCAACACCAACTTGAGCAATTTTGATAACTCAGGGTCTTTGTCCTTCCTCTTCCCGAACCTACCCCCTTTTGCAGGCATATTAGAAATGAGCATGCCCCCGCGAAGCAAGAAATCCCACCCAGGTGAGCATATCCTCAACCGGGAATTCAACTACCCGCTGCCACCGCCTATGTCCAATTCCACCTCAAAAAGGACAGATCCATGATAACTGCCACCCCCCCACCTTCTGTGCGAACCTTGCTGGCTTTATAGTGCCACAAATCAGGCCAGTGACATACGATGCGCCCGAACAACCAAATACAACCCGATGTTCCTTATCGACGAGCAGTATCTTACTAAGGTTGTGCACGACTACAAGGGGGGAGCAACAAATAAATGCAACACATAAATGCTATAACACGCTCCTCCAAGTGAAACCTTAAACCAGAGTTGTGGGCAACAAATAAATGCCAATATGCTCTACCCAGCGACATGCCTAACGAGAGGTAGGAGAGAAGGCGGGAAATGCTTTCCCGCGCACCACCACCGCGCACCCTCAATCACCGCACCGAGCAGCCGAAGGAGGAGGATACGAGGGGGTTACTTTACATCAGTCCCCGCCTGAATTTAATTGAACAACCAACCTCCCCCGGCGGCTGCCCAATGCAAAAATCGAGGCCCCCTCCCCTTACCTCTGAGTGTTCGCAAAAGACACACGAACCAACAAGCCCCGAGAGCACACAAACTACGCGTGACAATACAGTTTGCTGCCGGGTACTGAAACTGCTACCAGGGCCTGTCCTGGTCTGGGTGAGTGAACTCTAGCCCTAGTGGTTCCCGGGCCAGCTGACGGCATGAAGGTCCCATGAAGAGCACTGGCTCCAGTCCCACATCCTCGGACCAACGCCACCTGCAGAAAAACAAAATGAGAAAGAAAACTGCTCTGATGAGATTTGCCACGGTCAGCGGATTCAGGGGCCGGTGCTGGGAAGAAAAGAGGATGAGTGCTCGGACAACACACCCTTAAATAGGCCACCGTCCACTCCTCCCCACTCCAGCACCGGCGTCGGCCAGAAATGAAGTCATGGACCTCTGACCCGGAAGGAATACCTGCCCCGGTCACGGAGACCAATCAGACCACCAAGAAGTACAGGGGCGTGGCAGGGACCCCGGGTTCCGTGCCATTATGGCGCACTTCTTTAAGGTACGTGCTCTTCCAGAATGCTAGTTAACAGAAGTAAACATGCTGTATTTCTTTAAAAATGTTTCCTGTCCCCTAACTTTCTGCTTGACTGATTCTTCTTATTGTTGCCTCTACCAGATACCTGTGAGGAACAATGTTCTGTCTACAAGCTTGTTTATTTTCGTCAGTGCTCTTTACTTATAAGTTAAGTTAAACAATCCTCTTCCTCAATTTCGTGCCCATGCCATAGAAACTGGAAGTAGGGGAGTGGGGGGTGCTGAAATACCTTCAAAATAACTATGATGGAGTTCAGAAGTGAATGAGCAATAAACAGGACCTATTTTTTTCATATTGTCACATTTGCTGTACATTGAAAGACAGAGGTCAAATGTTGATGGGTTTTGGAATTTAAAAATGCTACAAAAAATGTAAATATTGGAAAATTAACTATACAAAAATGTCAGAATACATCAGAATTAGGGAAGCACAAATGAAGAATATTTTTTCTAATTCTGAAGTGTGGTGGAAACAATTATTTTAATAGGAACTAAATAAATCAATACACTAGATGATGCCGGATTCCACACATTATCATTTGAGCGTGGCATAGTTTTATCAGTAAATGTAAATTTCTGTGCAAATGTAATGGTCTTTTCAATTGAAAATGTGTTTGCTGTAACAGCAGTGAGCTACCACATCATGCATATTCTACTCTATGAAACACCACTGCATGATACTCTACGACACTCTACACCATGCCACTCCCTGGCACGCAACTATACACCACACCACTCTCTGCCACTTCACTCTATGACACTCTTCTACTTCACTCTATGCCACTGTGTGGCTCTCCACTCAACGATATTCTACTCCACTTTATGACTCTATGGCACTTCACTCTACACCACTCCACTCTATGCCACTCCACTTTACGACACTGTACTCCACTAGACCCCACTCCACTCTAAAACACTTGTCTCTGCTCTACACCACTATACTCCACCATACAGCACTCCACTCTTAGCCAATCTATGCAACTCCACTCTAAGACATTCAATTCCAATGTACGCCACTTCAATTTATGGCACCTTGCACCACTCTATGCCCTTCCATGCTATAACATTCTACGTCACTCTATGCACCTCCACTCTATGACACTCTACTTCACTCTGTACCACTTCACTCTATGACACTCTACTCCACTCCATGCCATTCTACTCCACTCAACTCTACGCCACTCCACTCTACGCCACTAACTTTTCACCATGCTGAACAGCAGCCAGGTTGGTGTACAACATGGCTAAAACACATTGGCAAAGCCAATAGCTCTCGCATAGGCAAGAAATAATGGCTTTGGCAATGTTTGTTCCCTTTTCTGCCTTCCTCTCTCTTGCTCTTGGTCCAAGTCTGATGATGCAGAATACGTCCTGGCCTCCCAAAATAAGTGCAGGTGTCCACCAAAGAAACCCCTTGCTCATATAAAGCACTGCTAATAGGCATTAAGGGATAACTTAGGCACAGGCCAACACAAGTTATAAGCTCTGGTCCGCACAATTCTGATCTGTGGGAGAGCTTGAATTATAAACCAAAGCCCATATTTATCATAGATTTGAGTCACTCTTGCGCCACGCAAGGGGGCATAAGGGTGAAGCAAAACCTATGTGAGATCCACCAAACCATGCAAGGCCACCGTGTGTGGCCCTGCATGGCTTGATAAATCTAGAGTAATGCAAGGCAGCCCAAATCGCTACTTTGCGTTATTCTGCCCCATGGAGGTGTTCAATCGTTGGAGCGGGGGTGTTCCCACACTTCCATCCATGGATTTTGGCGCATTCTCCGATTACCATTAGTGCAGGCGCGGCCTGTGCAGGTAAGAGAAGTGGGGTGGGGGGAATTCGACGGACGACGACGAGGGAAACAAATTAAAAAAAATAAAAACATGTTTTTTTAATTTTTTTTATGACGTTGCCTTTGTTGTCATATGTTGAATCCCCCCCCAACCCCTCCACTCCGCTCCCGCTCTTACCCACACAAGCCGTGCCTGCATTAGTGATAGACCTGGGAATGCGTCAAACTGCTATGCCTCCCCAGGTGAGCCATAACAAGGTGATATCTTTTTTTCTCGTCCTTTTTTCCTGTTTCTATGTGTGCTGCAGTCTGCACCACACATAGAAAGAGGAAATTGCCTCTCATGATTGTTTTTGTGCAGGAAGGTGTTCCTTCCTGCACAAAAACAATCCTGCCTACAACACAGGCATCCTAGCACCTTAACGCAAGGGTGCCTGCGTTGGCGCTAGGCAGCCATAAGTGCGCCTGAGCAGGGCAGGAAAGGACAGGGATGCGCTGTATAGTAAATGCAGTGCATTCCTGCCCTTTCCTTCCATGCAGTGCAGTGCAGTAAGGTGGCTTGCTTCATTGCACCTTGCGAGAAAGATTGATAACTCGGACCCCAGGTCTCCCACTTCCAATATCAAAAAAATGAAGCAACTAGAAAATTGCGTTTTGGAATGCACTGTGTACCTCCGTGGGAATTCATGTGTATTCAGCACTGCTGTTAAGAGTTTATTTTGGTAAGTCTGAGTGACAACTGAATTTATTCAGATGACCTTAGGAAAAAAAAAACAATTGCTGTTTATCCGAAGGCCATTAATTGCTTGTTTTGTCAACAATACATTGACTTCTGCCTTAAAATTAGCTGATTATTTGATTGGGTATAAGCCATCTGCTGTGGCAGTTTACAGTGTCAAGTTGTTCAAAGAGAGTGAGATGCCATAAGCGGGCTCTGCAGTGTTCTAAATTAATGTTCCCACCCTTTGTCTTTGGGCGGCCGCTGTATTTTTCTGTCAAGCTGTTACTTTGAGGGCTATTGTTCCTCTTGCTCTTTTCACTATAATAACATTTAGCAGCTGCCAATCTCAGATCCTCGTTTATGACGGTGTTTTTTTATGATTACTGTAGGATGAGTGGCACTGGCATTAGCTTTGTTGCTCTTTTACTTGCGCTAAGTACCGTATGCTCGTAATCAACGCTGCAGTTTGCAGTTCTTAAAACCGTGTTTACACATCGAGTACAGCTTGTCCTTGGACAATGTGCATCCCCACATTTCTATTTAGTGCATGATTAAGTTGTTAAGCTTGTTGCTCTGTGGTTGCGAATTTTCGGTAAGTATGCGGAAGCAGTATACTTGGAACTTACAAAGGGGTTTGGCTGCCAATTTATTAAAGCGTGAAAACAAATGTAGAAGCTAATAAGTGTTCTTTTATTCACTGAAGTAAAGGGCTATGTGTTTCACATACTGTCACACGCCTTGGGAGGATTTGTGGCCTAATGGAGGACAAGCTGGGGAACCAGGTTGGAGTTCAGGCGTCCCTAAAATATCCTGTTATTCTGGGTAAACCATGTAATCTCCCCAGGCCTTTGAAAATGTACCTGACCTTGTGTAACATAATCTGGTGCTCATGTAATGCGCACTGGCCGAGTTTGTACTATACAAACTTAAAAAATAAACCATGTAACACCTCAATAAACTATTTAGTGAAAATTCCTGATTTGCAGGCAATCTAGATTACCCAAAATCTGGCAGCATTGTAATTGGGCCTGGTATAGTAGCTGCTGGTGTTCCTGACAAAGTCTGACACGACTTGTACAAAGAAAAACAAGCATTGGCTTAGCCAATAGATCTCGCCTTTGGGACCTTATAAGTGTTTATCCATGCAACAGTTGATGTTGTGGCACCAAGGATATTGTGCTGCATAACTAAATACATATAATAATGTCCCAAAGGCGAGACCTATTGGCTATGTCAATGCTTGTTTCAATTACTTACCGATACAACTTAGAGAATAAAAAGGCACTTGTAGCTAGATGGCGCTGTGTCTACACAATGACGTGGCCACTAAATCGTAGCACCATTTTTTGTTTGTTTCTTTAGCCATGCTGTCGGCTAAGCCAATGCTTGTTTAGTTAACGAATGAAGACTCCACTGCACAGCCATATTAGTTTAAAGAACAACAGTTGAGCAATTTACAGTAATAAGCATCTACCTGTAGACCACAATATATACGCCATGAAATAGAAAGCAAACTTCCCACTGTTTGTCAATCTGACTCCCAGTCAAATGCTAGAGAGTAGTAAAAGAGTGCCTGCGAGACTAATGAACTTATGGAATATGCAAATTAAGAGTCTTGGGTTGTCTGACTGTCCCAACATTAGTTTTAAAAACTGAACTTGCACCATGGTTTATTTTGCTTGTACCAGACTTCCAGGTTATTGTACCAATGCCAGATAGTCTGGTGGAACCGAGTAAGGTATCAAGGAAAAGATCAATTGGACGATCTCTAGAAGTATGCAGGCAGAAAAAAGGGATGCCTTCTAGCGTTGGGCGTCAATTAGGCAGCGCTCACCTAGAAATGCGATTCAGAAAAGGGGGTGGTGATGAACAGAGTGTCTGAATTAAGCAGACCACTCTTACCCAGTCCAAAGATCAGGGCTTGATCCATCACCGTTATTTAGCTCACTGCCCCATCCCAGCTCAGAACCTGGCTATATGCAAATTAGTCTGTCCCTGGCACAGTGCATCATGGGAACAGGGCAGACCAAACTACCAAGCCAATTCTTCACCAGAAAGGAGACAAGCTTCCGGGGACCGGTTTCTGGCATTTCAGCCGTCGTCGGCCCGGCTTGCTTGAATCCTGATGGAGCAGTGAGCAAGGGACTCATGTCTGAGTATACCCTGCCACACCTATAGTGGCCAAAAACGATTCAGAAAAGGGGGTGGTGATGAACAGAGTGTCTGAATTAAGCAGACCACTCTTACCCAGTCCAAAGATCAGGGCTTGATCCATCACCGTTATTTAGCTCACTGCCCCATCCCAGCTCAGAACCTTGCTATATGCAAATTAGTCTGTCCCTGGCCCAGTGCATCATGGGAACAGGGCAGACCAAACTACCAAGCCAATTCTTCACCAGAAAGGAGACAGGCTTCCGGGGACCGGTTTCTGGCATTTCAGCCGTCGTCGGCCCGGCTTGCTTGAATCCTGATGGAGCAGTGAGCAAGGGACTCATGTCTGAGTATACCCTGCCACACCTATAGTGGCCAAAAACGATTCAGAAAAGGGGGTGGTGATGAACAGGGTGTCTGAATTAAGCAGACCACTCTTACCCAGTCCAAAGATCAGGGCTTGATCCATCACCGTTATTTAGCTCACTGCCCCATCCCAGCTCAGAACCTGGCTATATGCAAATTAGTCTGTCCCTGGCCCAGTGCATCATGGGAACAGGGCAGACCAAACTACCAAGCCAATTCTTCACCAGAAAGGAGACAAGCTTCCGGGGACCGGTTTCTGGCATTTCAGCCGTCGTCGGCCCGGCTTGCTTGAATCCTGATGGAGCAGTGAGCAAGGGACTCATGTCTGAGTATACCCTGCCACACCTATAGTGGCCAAAAACGATTCAGAAAAGGGGGTGGTGATGAACAGAGTGTCTGAATTAAGCAGACCACTCTTACCCAGTCCAAAGATCATGGCTTGATCCATCACTGTTATTTAGCTCACTGCCCCATCCCAGCTCAGAACCTGGCTATATGCAAATTAGTCTGTCCCTGGCCCAGTGCATGATGGGAACAGGGCAGACCAAACTACCAAGCCAATTCTTCACCAGAAAGGAGACAAGCTTCCGGGGACCGGTTTCTGGCATTTCAGCCGTCGTCGGCCCGGCTTGCTTGAATCCTGATGGAGGAGTGAGCAAGGGACTCATGTCTGAGTATACCCTGCCTGTTCATCACCACCCCCTTTTCTGAATCATTTTGTCCACCATAAGCGTGGAAGGGTATACTCAGATGTGAGTCCCTTGCTCATTGCACCATCAGGATTCAAGCAAGCCGGGCCGACGACGGCTGAAATGCCAGAAACCGGTCCCCGGTAGCTTGTTTCCTTCCCAGTATAAGAATTGGCTTGGTAGTTTGGTTTGCCCTGTTCCCATCATGCACTGGGACAGGAACAGACTAATTTGCATGTAGCCAGGTTCTGAGCTGGGATGGTGCAGTGAGCTAAAAAACGGTGATGGATCAAGCCCTGATCTTTGGACTGGGTAAGAGTGGTCTGCTTAATTCAACACTCTGTTCATCACCACCCCCTTTTCTGAATCATTTTGTCCACCATAAGCGTGGAAGGGTATACTCAGATGTGAGTCCCTTGCTCATTGCACCATCAGGATTCAAGCAAGCCGGGCCGACGACGGCTGAAATGCCAGACACCGGTCCCCGGTAGCTTGTTTCCTTCCCAGTATAAGAATTGGCTTGGTAGTTTGGTTTGCCCTGTTCCCATCATGCACTGGGACAGGAACAGACTAATTTGCATGTAGCCAGGTTCTGAGCTGGGATGGTGCAGTGAGCTAAAAAACGGTGATGGATCAAGCCCTGATCTTTGGACTGGGTAAGAGTGGTCTGCTTAATTCAGACACTCTGTTCATCACCACCCCCTTTTCTGAATCACCTAGAAATGCAGCAAAGTGCCAGTGTTACCTTTCTCCGTAGCTGAACTGAAGGCTCCGTCTCCCCATGTGTTAATAACCAGAGGCAAAGTTGCTGATGCTGTGCTGCAGGCTGCCGCGAAAATGCAGACAAGACCGTGAAACAAAAGCATACCGGAGACTTCTGTGCACGCAGCTTACAGATGCAGAGGCTGTGAGCTTGAGTCTTCACGTGACACCTCAGCCCTGAAGACAAGCGCGAGCGAGTCCTAGACATAAAGGAAGGTCCAGTCCAACAGCCAGTAAAGAAAGAAGAAAGCGCCACTGGTGCTCTAAGTGGCAAAAAATTATTGCTGAGCCAACAAGGCAAGAGTAGGAGTTAGGGTACGGCGATGAGCCGTATCTTTGAGGGATGAGTAATGGCGCGTGGTGAGCAGAGCAGCAGAATGTTTCCTTGAGTGTTATCTAATACAAACTCAGGTTGTTAAAGAAATGATTGATAAAGCAGAAGCGTGACAGTAAAACTGGTCTACTTAACTGGCCAAAACGGACAGCATATTGAGATATTTTAGTGGGAAAGAAGAATAACAACCCTAGTCAAGCACTCTTGCTGGCATCCACAAGAGTGAGCAGTGGCGCAGGTCATCTGTTTTCAATTAACACGCCTGCTGCTGCTCGCTCCTGCAAGGTGGATGCCAGCACAAGCACGAGTGCTTGAAAAGAGATGACCAATTTCTAAAGGTCATCTCCTAGAGCAGCGCATGCCCGCTGCCTAGGCAAGACCTAAAAAGGTGGGGAAGCTTTGTTTTTTCAAAGCGGGTTTTGGAAGCAATAGAGGGCAAAACCAACAGCGGGTGCAACAAATTGGGAGACATGGGGGTGGAAGGAATATGAGGGGCACTGATGGGGGAGTGCAAGCAACATGAGGAGGTGTGGGTGGGGGAAAGCAACACAGAGGGCATGGATGGAGGTAAAGGACACGGAGAAGGCAAAGTGGAAAAAAGAGAGGGAGCAAATGGGTGAAATAGAGCAACGTTGATTGGGAGAAGCACAGAGGTGAGAAAGCAATGCAGAGAAAGTGGCATCAGGAGAGAAGAACAGAGCGTGGCAGAGTGGGTGAGAGAAATATATAAGGGAGAGACCTGAAAAATGTCTGCGCTCTCATGGAGGGCTTGAAGAAAAATAAAAATGTAGCACCTGAAAAGCATGTAGTGGAAAGACACAAGAAATACTTCCATACTCTAAGGGAGGGGCAAACACGAGAATGGTAAGGAAAGCCCTTGCAAGCGAATGAATATGAAGCAAGCAAATTAGAAAGACAATAAAGCCAACTAGAGGTAAGCAATGGGCAGACCCTAAGTCCACTGGATTCTAACAATACATCTGGCAACAGACAACGCCTGCGTAGAGACTTGAAAAGACAGTGTATAAATACATATGCAAGGAACAGCCACATAGAAAGTTGTTAAGGAAAAAGCGATGATCTAAGTAATCATCACTTTAAAGGTGATCCTATCAGCCTCATGAAAGGCTCTCTAAAAGAGATGTGGGACTGTTAAACACATTTGAATCCCAAATTTGATTGTTTCTCCATTTTTTTTAACTTGCAGCGCAATTTCAAGCACCTCTAGCTCAAGCCAACAATTTTAATTCCATGGCCAAACCACTTTTTGTCTGAAACTCGCCTCTGGAACCTGGTGGTCGAAGTGAGCGGTATCGGAGGGGCAAGACATGCCCATACTTTTTTAGTTTAAGGAAAACAGTTCCCCTACTTTCTGTGAAAAAAGAACTGTCCTGGGACAGTTAATTCTGAGAGCTGGTATGCATCAGCTGAGTTGTAAGGCGAGGTGTAAGGCAGGGAGTGCTGTGAAACCAAGGGAGGGGCAGACAGTTAAACAAGCCTTCTTGCCAAGGTTCCTATTTGCCTGAAAGAAATGCAAATGTGAACAGCGGGCCAATCTGCAAATGTAAAGGGTGCTTGGAAGCTGGTATTGGCTTTGGTTAATGGAATCACTTGACCCTTTAAGATGGCATATTTTTTGAGTGGTATTGGAAAGGAGCTACCAGCTGAGCTGTGAAGTTTGTACTTTTTAAAGGGATGTAAAATAGGCCACTGGGTCGCTGGGCTATAGAGGCCTGTATACCGCCCCTACCTATTTTCTACTGCTCCAACCATGATTCAGCTCTGTGGCTCTCTGGTTACAGACAAAGACCTCTGTAGAGCACTAACTAATAGAGGTTTCATAAAGTACCCTTAAGAGGCTTGGTGGATGAGTATAATACGCAGTATTTAGGATCGGGGGCAGGGTGCACGGAAATAAGGACGCATAGTTGAATAAAGGGCGAGTGGATGGATGGCCAGATGGATGAATGGATAGCTAGATGGATGGATGTATGTATGTATGTATGGATGGAAGGATGAAAGGATGCGTGGACCAGTACTTAGGCTAGACGGGTGGGCTAATAGGTCCTTAGGATTGGTTCTGGGACAGATGTATGTATGGATATCTTGGCGGATGGCTGGATGGATGGCACAGTTCTAACCATAGGCGAGTGGGCAAATAGATGCTTATGATAAGTGCAGGGACAGATGTATGTATGTATGTAGGTAGGAATGTATAGATGAATTGAACGATGGTTGGATGGCGCAGTCCTTAGGATGGATGGGTGCAGGGCTTTAAGTGGGAAGGGTCTGAGCACCGGCAGTTATTTTCAGGGGGCCTCGAAATGGGTCTCTATCGGGCTCTATTTTCAGCCCTCGCAAAGGTAGTCAGTTTTCTTTTTTATTATTGGACTGCAGTGAGAGCATGCACATTGATGTGCGCATGCTCATTTTGCTCACTACTGAGAAGTGGAGACATCATGCTAGGTGAGCCACGTTGTAGGTCGAAGGGAAATCCTTTAAAGAGTGTGTTTTCCAAAGGAAGGATAATTGGATGCGATTTTCTTAAGCACACATTGCTAGTTATCTTGATTTAGACCACGCCCATACTTGAATATCCCACACCCCTTTAAGACGTTTACCCTGCCCCTTTTAGAGCACCCCTGGTTTCTTTTTCCCACTTAAAGCACTGACTGCACCATAGTAACAAAGAAATGGACCACGCTTCCATTTCAATCTACAATAGCACCACGTTTCTTAATTTGCCATCAATGCTGGCAGCTTTCAACCACAGTGCAAGAGTGTATATCAGCACGAAGATTTGTTATCCACAGAAATGTTGTGTGATTTGCATAGCTGTCTGCTGGAACACTCATCACCAAAAGGTATTAAAACATGCAAATTTGCGATTAAAACATATACCATACCATAAAGCGCTTCATAAATGGGCCCACTGCCACTACACCACCCTCATCCCCATCCTTGCTTAACCTTACAAAATCAAAGAAAGAGCCCCAGCAAACCTGGTAGAGCCATTATAGCAATAGAGGGACTTCATTTCAACAAGTGTCTGCTGGAACGCTCAGCAACAAAAGGTATTAAAACATGCAAATTTCTGGATAAAACATATACCATGCCATAGAGCGCTTTATAAATGGACCCAGTGGCACTACATCACCTTTACTAGCTACACATGTGCACGTTACAATTGTCCGTGTTATAATCAGCAACATACCCCCCTCCCCTTGCTTAACCGTACGAAATTAAACAACGAGCCCCAGCACTCCAGTTAGCGCCATTATAGCCATACATAGACTTACCTTCAACAGGTGTCTGCCAAAACGCTCATCAGCAAAAGGTATTAAAACCTGCAAGTTTGCAAGTAAAACATGCACCATACCATAGGGCGGTTTATAAATAGACCCAGTACCACTACACCACCTCAATACCCACCCTTGCTTAACTTTACGCAATAAAACAAACCTGGAAGCGCCACTATAGCCATACAGAGGCTTAATTTCAACAGATGTCTCCCGAAACGATCATCAGCAAAACGTATTAAAATATGCACATTTGCGGGTAAAACATATACTATGCCATAAGGCGCTTTATAAATGGTCCCAGTGGTACTACATCACATTTAGTAGCTAGACATCTGCATGTTACTAAAGTCTGTGTTTTAATCACCAACATACCCACCTCCCCACCCCCACCCTTGTTTAACCGTATGAAATCAAACACAAACCCCCACCATTCCTAGTAGCGCCACTATACCCATACATGGGGTTAATTTTAACGGGTGTCTGCCAAAACGCTTATCAGCAAAAAGTATTCAAACATGCAAATTGGCGGGTAAAACATAAACCACCCCATAGCATGGTTTATAAATGGGCCCAGTGGCACTACACCACCTTTACTAGCTAGATATCTGTATGTTACTAAAGTCGTTTAAACACTTTGTAGAGTGTATAGCAGGGGATGAGGAGAGTACACAAATTTGTAATTCCCAAACTTTTGATATACCGTCCCTTTACTGTATGTATATTAAGGACATTAAATGGAATGAAAAAATTGATGAGTGTCTCAAAAGGGATAGTGAAGCTGAGCACCGGTCAACCCGGACCACTTAAACACCTACGTATATTCAGCACAGGCACACAGCCTGACAATTAATATCACTTATAAATAATCACATGTAGTTTACTAATGTCAAGAAAGTCAAACAGAAAATATACCAAACATTTTCATTTCTTTTTTTATCTCTCAAACATTTATAAAACATCCTTTCTAAAGAAACACTCCCCAACCACTTCTGTTTCATAAGAACAGACAATCATTAATACGTTTACTACCATATATTTTAGTATATCTACCTTTTTATTATTCACTAGTCAGAAACTGCTAAAACTATTAACTATACCCAAATACAAACCAAAAACCATGTTCATATTATATCTCAACCTATGATCAAATGGTTCAAACTATGCATACATATATAAGGAACGTATCACTTTTACTACCTCCATCTCCTTTCCATGTAATCTCCAAACACTGTAGGCGGCCTCACAGTACAACAACCTACCTAGACTTATATTCAAATCTACCTCTCAGTGTCAAAAATTAGACCACAATCTGTCCACATAACATTTCTGGGTTTGGTTTTATCGCTTTTAACTTAATAACACATACATCTCCTACCCCCCCTTTCCCACTATTTCCACAAAAAGTATAATTTGTAAATGTGGGACTTTTTGTTTATCTCGCCTGAATACATTATCAAACCCAAATTAACGCTGTACCTCATTTTCAAAACCATACAGTCTTTTAAAGATGACAAACTACACTTCTTCTTTGTGAAAAATTCCTAAACATATATAAAGTACTTATTTAACAAGTCAAACTTTATGCATATTTTATAACCAACATGAAAAACCACACTTTACTAACAGTATATTATATTGAAATAAAAAATACTTTCATACTTAAAAATATCACCTCAAATACTTAATCACTACTACAGAACACATAAGTCACCTTGTTCATTTCTACCTCACCTTTGTAGTTGGTATGCAGATTTCAAATGTCACACACACATATAATTCTTTCTTTGTCACACAGTACATGTAATGCACCGCTTTCATCAAGAATGGAACCAGTAATGGCACAATTTCTCTGTCACTGCACATATAAATACATATAAAGAACAAATCAGAATACGTCATTCCTTCATCAACATTCCAAAACTTCTCTCCATTGGTTATTTTTTTCAATTTTCCATATGAAAAGCTTCTTCATATTCCGTGCCACATACAGGCCAGAAGTTCAACCTATTTTATCACCACACTTTCAGGAACATTCTACGACACCTGCAGGTTAAAGTTCATAATTTTTTCCCAGCATAGTCTCGAACATTTAACAGCACCTGCGGGATAAAAGTTCACCTTTGTTTTAACTTCCAAATGTACCTTCCAGATGCAAGTAGCAAGTCTGGTTGAGCTGAGCACATTTCATCCTATCATATGTACTCCACGTTTAGACTGCTCTTTATTAACCAATGACAAACATGCTTTTTTATGCAACTAATATACACCCTAGTTTTTAGTACCCAATGCTTCTTATCTTCCAATCAATTATCGTTTTCTGTGGAAAAAAAGATTTTTCTCCATCTTTAAACATATCTCTTACTCTACGAAGGAACTGCATGAGCTACAGACATCTTTCCATACCTTCCAGCCATACCTTCGAAATGTAGTATGGATCATAGGACATAGCTATGTGTTCTGGTGCAGGAGGTATGCAGAACAGAGACTTATTGACTAAGACCTAGGTTTACAAAATGTGGACATTAAATGGTTTGCACAGAGAGGATTGAAGTGGCACCAATTACTACCTTTGGTTAAAACCTCTTTGCATCATCCACACCCTGACCTCATGATTGTGCATTGTGGTGGAAATGACCTAGGCACTTTGACTGGGGTGGTTTGGAAATGCTTATAAAGGACACCTTTGGACAATTGATGTTACTTTTGCCTCAAACTGTCTTGTATATTCCAATATATGCCAAAGACAAAAGTGGAAATGGTCAAAACAATTTTGTCCTCAGATTGAAAAATCTAGGGAGAATGTCAACAAAGCTGTGTCTGCATACCTCAGAGACCATAGAATGGGGTCAATCTACAACAACAACATACGTTTTAATATGGCTGAAATGTACAGAAGTGATGGATTACACTTCACAGATCAAGGAAACAGAGTTTTTCTGAATAACCTGAAGTTGTGCATTCCACACCTACATGTAGCACCAACTAATGAGCACAAGGGCTCTTTTTAGAGCCACCCTATAACTGACAACTTAGGCCCGCTATTTTAGGGCCAGGTAACGGTAACTCCTGGACCCTCGCCAAAATGTATTCTCCACACAGCTGTGGCGCAGCGGCTAGACCATCTGACTTTGGAGCACAGAGCTTTCACTTTAATCACCAGCTCTAGCGACAGCTCAGGATAGCACCATGTGACTCTGGGCAATAGCTCACTTAAATTCCACACCAGCCCCCAGCGCCTGCAGACCTGTACAAGTGAGTTTTTTGCACTTTACAAATACCGGATTGATTCAAAACGGCAGAATTGAACTTCACACTCCCCCAATCACCCTACAGACGTCACACTGTTTAAAACAAAAGTTCCTCCTAGTATGTATGCACACATGCTGACACTACTTGGACAGGTGTGCCGCAGTGGCCAGAAAACGTGAGTTCAGAGCACAGGCTCACGATTTAATCCCCTGCTGCGGCAGCATCTCAACTCAGCACCATGTAACTATGGGCAAAAGCTCACTTAATAGCTCACAACATTTCTACGCCGGCCTCCAGGGCCTCCAGGGTCTTCAGACCCATAGGGGTGAGTAGTTTGTGCTTGATTTACCTTCACACTCCCTGTATAACACCATCTAAGCACCACATACAAGTTACCGTGATTCAAACAAAACTTCCTTCTCCTACGTATAAAACATTGCTGACACTACTTGGACAGGTGTGGCACAGCGCCCAGAGCACATGACTTCACACTATAGGACACACAATTTGGGCTCACAGTTTCATCCCAGAGTCCAGCAGCAGCTCAATTTAGCAGCATGACACTCCAGACAATACCTCACTTAATTTCCGTACCCCGCACTTTCAGACCGATAGGGGTCAGTAGTTCAGCGGCTTTATCCCCGAGACTGGCAGCAGCTCAGCTTACGCCCCCAGCACCATCAGACCCATAGGAGTGAGCAGGTTGCACTTTACAGATACCAAATTGATTTGATATTCGCAAATTTACCTTTGCACTCCCTTTATAACACCCCCTAAGCACCATATTCAAGTTACAATGTTCAAAACAAAAGTTGCTACTTGGACAGATGTGACACAGCGGCCAGAGCACATCACTTCACATCACATGACACACAGTTTGGACTCACGCTTTCATCCCCGAGTCCGGCAGCAGCTCAGCTTAGCACCATGAGACTCTAGACAATACCTCACATATTTTCCGTACCCCAGGACTTTCAGACCAGTAAGGGTCAGTAGTTTGTCCTAGTAGGTATAAACACATGTCACTAATTCCACAGGTGTGGTGCAGCGGCCAGGCACATGACTTCACAGCATAAGACACGCAGTTTGGACTCACACTTTAATCCCCGAGTCCCGCAGGAGCTCATCTTAGCAGCATCAGACTCTAAGCAATACCTCACTTAATTTCCATAGCCCAGCACTTTCAGACCGGTAGGTATGAGCAGTTCACTTCACACCCCCTGTATAGCACACACTAAACACCCCACAGCGGTTACGGTGCTCCTACCCTCCTCTATCCTACTTTTTAATTCCTTTTTTCCCCTTACTCGCTTCAACAGAATCACAAAATGGCTGCCAACACTTCCTAGTTGCAACCGCGCGCACCTCTCACATCCAATAAGCAGCAAGCTTGTTCTCGTAACGCCTCAGCCAATCAGATGGCAGAATTCCCAAATATCGATATCTATAAATTTTGATATTTCTCCAAAACTACTGAATGTAGTTTTCCAAATAAAGAAAAGCGTGCTTTCTAGACCAAGACCCTTCTCCCTGCCAAATTTGGGGTAATTCCGTTCACCCGTCTAAAGTGTCCTATGGAAATTGCATTGAGAAAACACGTTTTGGGACCACCCTTTTTTCTCGGCCGCCCCTTGACGAATCACCCCCAACCTTTCAACATAGGAGCTGATATGAACACAAAATTAGTTTGGAAACTTTCATGAAGATTCATCAAACGACATCAAAGTTATAAGCAAAACAAAACATTTTCTTCCTATGGAAACTTGGCCCTAACTATAACTACCTATTGGCGACCGCCAGTAGGTAATATATCTATATATATATATATATATATATATATATATGTAATGCTCCATGGGGTTGTCCAATGGAGCGTAATATATATATATATATATATATATATATATATATATATATATATATATATATATATATATATATATATATATTCACTGAAAAAACCATAGGTTATAGACCATATATAGTTAGGAATTAGCATTTACAAAACCTTGAAAATTCACTGAAAAAACCATAGGTTATAGACCATATATAGTTAGGGATTAGCATTTACAAAACCTTATTTTACTCACACAAAACCATTGAAATTCCATATATAGTTAGTTGTACTAACTATATATCGCGCACCCGCAATCCACTGCTGATCATGTCACATATTACATCATTCATGACATGGTCAGTGACATCACTGATGACATCACTGATGACATCTCAAATGACATCACTGATGACATCACTGATGACATCTCATATGACATCACTGATGACATCATGACACACCAATACCAGTTACTACATACGCACTCACTGATTCCTACGTCTACACACACATTCACTCATTCACCCATACAATCACTCATACATACAGTCACTCATTATTACAACACTATCATATGCACTCATACACCTATGCAGACACTCACACACTGCCACTCATCCATGGAGTTACTCACACACCTAGTCAGTCCTGTAAAGAATCAATCACCCTTCCATTTCCTCATCTATACAGTTGAACACAGAACACCATACTTCAGTGACATCACTGATGACATCACTGATGACATCTCAAATGACATCACTGATGACATCTCAAATGACATCACTGATGACATCATGACACACCAATACCAGTTACTACATACGCACTCACTGATTCCTACGTCTACACACACATTCACTCATTCACCCATACAATCACTCATACATACAGTCACTCATTATTACAACACTATCATATGCACTCATACACCTAGTCAGTCCTGTGAAGAATCAATCACACTTCGATTTCCTCATCTATACAGTTAAACACAGAACACCAAACTTTTTCACACATATACTAACACATACTTACTCTCTTATACAATCACTGATACAAGTACACATTGATATGCACAGAGTCACACACCTCCCAGCCAGCCACACACACACTCAGTCTTCCATACATCCACTCTTTCTTCAATATGTAAAACATATTTAAACTTTACAAAAACACACAGACACTAGATGATGTCATCAGTGATGTCATTTGAGATGTCATCAGTGATGTCATCAGTGATGTCATTTGAGATGTCATCAGTGATGTCATCAGTGATGTCACTGACCATGTCATGAATGATGTAATATGTGACATGATCAGCAGTGGATTGCGGGTGCGCGATATATAGTTAGTACAACTAACTATATATGGAATTTCAATGGTTTTGTGTGAGTAAAATAAGGTTTTGTAAATGCTAATCCCTAACTATATATGGTCTATAACCTATGGTTTTTTCAGTGAATTTTCAAGGTTTTGTAAATGCTAATTCCTAACTATATATGGTCTATAACCTATGGTTTTTTCAGTGAATTTCGTTGGTTTTTTAACAGCTAATATCAAAACCTTTACAATGTATTCTTCTTTAAATAGAAAAATATTTTTTACATGTTTTTAATACAATTTTTTTTTTTATTATTTTTTTGTTTCGCTCCCGGTACGCGAACCGGTTAGCTTCCCGTTAGCTCAATTCGGAGGCGCGACCCGGTCCGCGAACCGGTAAACGTTCCGTTTGCGCACCTCTCGCGTTAGAAAACAACATCGTGACGCGTCGCGTCACCATGACGTTTCGCGTTCTCGCGTAATACGTCATATTACGTGCTACGTTAGCGTACCCGGAAGCGCACCGGTACGCGAACCGGAAGCGATCCGAGGCGCGGCGCCGACCACGTAACATAAACACAGCAGGTCATGTGACTCGGTAATAACACTTTTCATTGGTTCATTTCACTTTTGGTTTCCTAATGATGTAATACTAGGTCATGTGATCTAAAATGAACACTTTTCATTGGTTTACAACTTTTGCTTTTCCCAAATGATGAAAACCCCTCCTTCTTTCCTCACTCTGACTTTCATCTTGGTGAGAGAAAGACCCTTTATTTACACTTTGACATGGCTTCATTAGTAGCTTCAGCTGGTTCTAACCCACCACCTCCACCAAATCCAAGAAAGAGAGGACCACCTGCTGAAGTAATTTTGCAAGAAGAGGAAGAACAGGAAGAGGAGGAAGAGGAGGAAGAGCCAAGGTTTTTGCCAGAGGAGCCCAGGAGGTACAATCGAAAGGAGAATTACATTTGGCAATTCTATAGAATTCCTGAGGGGCAAAAAAAAGTGAATGCACGCTACGTGTTTTGCCGTATATGCGGTGATAGATTGTCAAGGGGAACTGAAAAAAAATACAGTTACGGCAATCACACTATGCATCGGCATATGAGTAGGTGGCACCCAAATAATTATAGTGCTGCCCAGCTACGTGATGAGCAACAAAATCCCCTCCCAATGGCAAGAAGATCGGTTGTTCCAGAGGTGTCGGGACCAGAGGCGAGGGAGATGATCCCAAACATCCAAATGTTGTTTGGGCACGTGAAGCAAGTGTGCGTGCACTGCGGCGATTTCATCTGCTACAGGGAAAGTAGCATCATTTTGATTATGAGAGCTATTCAGAATCATGTTAATGTTTGTCCGAGATGCCCCAAAAAATAAATTCTTTTTTTTTTGTTGCTCCTGTTGAGCCCTTTACAATGGATCGTTTTTGTTTCCCCCCCCCCCAAAAAAAAACCAACAAAAATATAAAAACGTTCAGAAAATACAAAAAAAGTAAAAAAATGTTCAAAAAATACTAAAAAAAATATAAAACAACAAAAACATTAAAAAAAAAGTTATTTTCAGAACTACCTCCCCGTTATAAAAAAATTGGTAGAATATTTGGAACTCTGCCAACCTCTATTTCTCTTAGTTCGCTCCCCGGAGCGCTACCCGGTACGCGTACCGGAAGCTAACCAAAAAAAATATTTTTTTAAAAAAAGAACAGTAACTATAAGGGAAGGAAACAGACAGTTATGTGAAAAGAAAGACAGCTCTAGGGAGTAAACAAGAGATACTGTTACCTACAATCCACTGCTGATGATGTCACATATTACATCATTCATGACATGGTCAGTAACATCATCAGCAGTGGATTGCGGGTAACAGTATCCTTAGTTTACTCCCTATAGCTGTCTTTCTTTTAACATAACTGTCTGTTTCCTTCCCTTATAGTTACTGTTCTTTTTTTTAAATTTTTTTTTTGATCAGTCAGAAACAGTGACATTAATAGAAACAGAGAGAGTGAACAAGAGTGAAGAACTATGGTCCTCCTCAGCCACCCTCAGAAAACCAAGGGGGTCAAGATACATCTACCGTGCCCCCTTCTACCCATTCTGAACATTATTTGCCCTCCATCTTGTATCTTGATTCGACCGAAACACAAAATGGTGGACTCCCGTAACGCTGCTGGTTTGCGAACCGGGCCACTTCCCGGGAAGCGGTCCAAAAAAAAAGGTGGGAAAGTAATTCACAGACACTAAGAGTAATAGAGACGGAGTGAGTGAACAAGACTGAGGAACTATGAGAACAGAGGGACTGAGAAAAAGAGTGAAAGGAGTTGAGTAAGTAGGTAATAGAGAAAGGAATGAGGAAAGTAGCAAAGGCAGGAAACTGAGGGTTAAAGAAGTGAAGCAGTGGATCTAATAGTAGGTGAATGTGATAGAAATGTAACGAAAAGAGTACAACTATTTACCTTATAATTGCCGTTAAATTAATCACTTTTTATTTTTATACTTTCAATCTGTGAAAGAGAGAACCAACATTTGAAAAATATTAAAACATGTATTTAAAAATTACAAAAGACAAGGGAAAAGATTGAAGGACAAATAGTTTTTCAACAACTTTGACACTGACAGAAGCTTCTGCTTCTCCAGGTCCCCTACACAGTCCTAAAGATATACATTTTAAACTAACAGTATCTTGATGCAGATGAAGTGAGGCCTATCTTAAAACATGGTGCATCTTTTGCATTGCTCTTGTTTCAGAAAAGTGTCGCTTCAGGATGCCAATAACATGTCTCCTATCCAGAGATTTGTTTGAGGTGAGGCCTACTCAGAGTTCAAGATGAGATTTACACTTGTTGAAGTGTACAGAGGAGATAATATCTGTGAAAGTCTACCAATGAAGTGAGTCATGTCCACTGCACTCTTCAACAAAGTAGAAACCTCCTATGTTTCCCTGGACAGACCTAAACTTGATCTGCACAATGTGATTCATAATGATAGGAAATACAGGTGATGTAATTGAAATATGTGCAATTTATTTTGCTCATTTCACAATCACATCACTTGTGTTTCCTTTGCTGAGGTATCTCATTGTGCAGATGTAGTCCAGCATATGAAAGAATACGTAGAAGTGCAGCACTGCATGCAACAACTTTGACACTTACAGAAGCCTCACCTTCTCCATGCCTCCTACACAGTTCTACATATACATCATAAATGCAAACAGTACAGAATTAATTATACATGTTAAATGGTTTATTTTTGCTGTTCTCAGAATGTATCAAAATTCACTAAAAACAGTGACTTGAAGGTATTCATCATGTAACAGCGGGGGAAAAAAAACACAATCAAAATGATTGTGTTTAAAAAACCCATACAACATCAGAAATCAAAATTCAGAACTCCTAAAAGTTAACTTACTTTCCATGACGTCCAAGGATGTCCTATGAACAGCTTACACTCTTTTGTGCTGTTATTACTTTCAGCCCGCCACTTTCTGAAAGAAAACCTCCATCGTTTTTAAAAACACGTTACATGCAATAAATGACTTCTTGCTCTCTACCACTATTTTCCACAAGGCCAAATCTAGTCAGAGCCATTTATAACTCTTGGATTTCTTGTAAGCCAATCCCATCATTTGGCATTTCCGCAACTTTCAGATTTAAAATGTTGAAGATCATTTTCACAATCCTGGAATAGTAATATCTTCCCCTTCTTGCTCAGTCATGTTCTACATTTCCTATGACACTGATACTGCTTAATATGAAGCAGACTTACACTACCTCTATGACTACTACAATTATTTAATTCTCTACATCACTTTTAATCACAAAGCAATGTAAAACAGTAGACAGCATTGCAGACTTACATTCCCTCTACTCCATGTTTTGATTGGCTGCTTCAATTAGCTTATAAAAAGAAACAGTTTTTCTGAACTCATTCAAAGTGCACATATATCTCCATGATGTCCAGTCCTATGATTAGAAGTTATGTCTCTGAACTACACTTATCCTCAAGGCCAAATTGTGTAGGAGCCATTAGAACTTCTTGAAATTCCACAGAGCACATCCCGAGATTATTTCCCTAAAATTTTGGTTTTAAAAACACCAGGTAAGAGTTTTTAAGGTCATACGGCAATTTTTTTTTGAAAATTAAAACAGAATCATTGCAGAATGACCAGCCATTTCTAGACTTTAAATAAGCTGTGTAATGTCCTGATGTTATTGAAGGGCCGTCATGATATATAATTGCTGTAGTTACAAAAGTCCTTCCTGATATTGACAACTGCGAAGCTACAAAAATTTTTATAAAGTTGTCAATTTTGTTCCATCAGGCCTACATCGTTGGAACATTAAAATGACGTACTGGCCATATGTTCGTATAAATAATGTGGACATCATTTCAGATTTACATTTGCTACACTCCATGTTGTGATTAGCAGCTTTTACTAGCTTATTAAAGGAGACTGATTTACTGTCTGGCAAAGTTAAATATATAAATCTTTCTGAGTCTACACTAGTAGTACTTGATACCATACAGTTCTCGCAGTCATGCTGCCATTGATAAGAAAGCCCAAACAGCTGATCTACATCTACACCTTCAGCATGTAATACATCAAGCATATACATTAAAAACTCCTGACAATCTTGCTGAATATTTTGAGAGAATTGTGTTTGGCCTGAACATCTGTCTAACAGATTTCGAATTTCAGACAAACTTTCTATGTTTCTTCTATCAGTGGTACATTTCTCTAACACAGAATTTAACAAACTGCTAAATCTTTGATCAGAATTGACCACAATCTCTTCTTTTACATTTTTTAGAGAAAACAAAACATTAATTACTACATTAGCATAGCAGTTGACACCAGAACTGTTTTCAAACTGAAAACCAACAACATCTTCAACAGAATCCTTTTTGTTTCTGCTTGTAATTTTAGGTTCATTGACTTTTTGTCTTTTTGCTACAACCTCCCCAGTATTGTTCTCATTTCTTCGTTTCCGGCCTACCACACGTTTCTCAAACAAAGGAAACTGAGGCAAATGTGGCGCATACTCTCTTCTTAACCTATTGTATTCCTTAACACAATCTAGATCTGCACAAATGTTTGTGACATCACACTCAATCAAGTACAATCCCGATAAAGTTCTAACTCGTGACAATGCCACATATGCCATACCCTCCTTGAACACAGAACTGCCAATATTCACCAATGCACTGTCTACACTTAAACCTTGCGATTTATGGATTGTCACCGCATATGCCAAGCAATCAGGAAACTGCTTACGGCGAACATATAAGTCTTTTACAAGCAAAAATCTAGCAGAACAACGAGCAATTAGCTGTACTTCCTCAATGCCATCAAATTTAATTTTTAAAAATTCAATTCCATCTCTATTTCTGTATTTCACAAAATCAACAACATTACCCATTGATCCATTTACCAGACCTCTTTCAACATGTAAATTCCTTCTTAAAATTATACGGCAGTTCAAGCACACATTCAGAGTCTTTTCAAAACCTGCAGTTTTAGATATACTCTTCTCTAATGAATCCAATTTTGTTTTCAGATTCTCAGACAAAATAATTGTTGATCCCATATGCTCTACTCTATCAATAGCTTCCAGTTTCACAATCTCTTGCTTTTCTAAATGCAACATTTTGTTGTTAAATTTGGCACATTCTGCAAGAGTTGGCATCAAACATATTCCAGATTTCTTTTCAGTAATTTTCTGAAAAATATTCTCAGGCACAACATCTTGTTCTGGATATAAATTTGACAGTAATCGTGCATGTAAAACTTCTTTCCCATGCTCGGTCACTTTTCCAATTCTAACATCTTGTAGAATAGTCTTGTAAACTTCATCCTTCGCCTGACGCATATTTTCATGCAGTTCAGCATAATTGAAGTTTAACCATATATTGACGTTGCCAATGCTGCCTAGGCACTTCCTGGTATCTTCATGCGTGAGCATTTTGAACACAGGTTGCCCTTTCACTGGTGTCAGCTGCAGAAGATCTCCGAAAACAATGATGTGTTTGCCACCAAATAACACATCATACTCTGTTTTGAGAACTTCTTGCATCCTCAAATGCACAAAGGCAAGCATGACATTGGAAACCATGCTTACTTCGTCAATGATAAGAAGTTTAATTTTCCTCAAGATTCTTGAAACTTCAAAACAAGCATCTCCAGATAGCTTGTGATATTCTAATTTGTTGTCATGCTCCACTGGCAGCATCAGTAAACGATGTAAAGTAATCCCTTTAATATTATGTGCTGCCAGTCCAGTTGGAGCAGTGACAACACAAGACAGCGATGACTCTGTCCTTTCCTGCAAATAGCATGAAATTGCTTTAATGAGGAAACTTTTTCCAGTTCCCGCTTCTCCACTCACGTACAGTCGGACAGGCTTCAACGACGTACATGAGCACTCTTTCTTATCATGACTTAATCCATGATCAATTTGCATGGTAACTTCGTCATATATTTTCCTCTGCTCAACGTTGAGTTGCCTTTCCAACTCTTCTAAGTTAACCGCATCCTCTTGAGCATGTGCCATGGCTCTTTCCACTTCATTCATAGCAGTGGCAGCTTCATTTTCGATAACAGGTCCTCCTAGTGGATCCTGACTCAATGAAGCAGAACTCTGACTGTCCTGAGAACTGTCTCTGGCAATCTCGGCTGCAATCGTTGCTTCCTGCTCAATTTCCGCATTCAACATTTCTACATATTT
The DNA here is from genome assembly GCF_964261635.1 of Lissotriton helveticus. Taxonomy (NCBI): domain Eukaryota; kingdom Metazoa; phylum Chordata; class Amphibia; order Caudata; family Salamandridae; genus Lissotriton; species Lissotriton helveticus. The sequence continues at coordinate 738,235,866 of NC_136057.1, forward strand.
GGGAAAAGCAGGACATTCTATGGTCTCCTTGGCGGCATTGAAAGAGTCTTCGTAACAGAGAAAATCTCCAAGCAGTTCCTCTTCTGCACGCCAAGGCTTGAAAAGTTGCAAAAGTGCTAAATAGAAAAACTCCTTTTTTTCAGGAGATTCGCCACTCAATTTTCGATGGTTTACCAAGTGGCATTTTCTTTGCTTGACCAGACATCCCTCACTTCCTATTACAGCATACACTCCTTTCTCAGTATCTTCTTTGATGTTCCTCTTGAATATGTAATTTTGCAGAACCTCATACAGACAAACATTCTCGAGGTGACTGCTTCGATTTGGATAATATGTATCCAACATGTTTGTCTTCAAAATGTCGGTACTGTTTGGCTCCTTTTCCGCCAAATACTCAATTTCCCGCACAGGTTTGAGAACTCGATTACGCGTTGCAGCAAGACCAAGACTCGCCCAAACGATACTCCTGGACTTGGCATAGAGACTTGCTGAAGACAACCGGTCAGAACATTCGTACGCTCCGATTTCTCGATGCGACAACATCTTCAGACTGAAACTGTACAACTTCTTGCTGAGGCTCTTTTCATGGGAAATGTCCTCCCACATATCCTTCAATTCTGTCTTCTCTTTTTTGGTGATGTAAGACGTCACATACCGAGCCACAGCCATACAGTTATCAGCCACAAACTGTATATCCATGTTAGCATTCCACATGGACAAAATCACCGGGTTGTAGTCGTTGATGTACTTGGACTCTTCGTTCCTCTTCAAATTGTAAGTGTTTTTAGGTGATTTCTTCATGACATTGTGTCGCAACGAAGACATCAAACTGTTTACTCTTCCTTTAGAAATCACCGGTCGTGGAAAGCTGAAACGACATTTAGTGTAGAACTTGTCTTTGTTTCGGAATTTACGACGGCAGTACTTTCCACATCGATGGCTTTGGAAACGCAGAACTTTTTCTCTTAGGCTTTTCTTCTCCTTTGCTTTTGGAACAGCACACGTAGAATACTGTTGGATGAAACTCATCACTGAGTCTTCTGGATCCGTTCCAAATTTAGGTGCATCCTTGATCCACAGCAACATATGTATATGAGGAGCACCTCTTGCTTGGTACTCCTTTCTCCAGAAGAAATCCAACACCTCTCCAAGAGGTGGATTCTTCTTATTCATGATGAAAGACATCATAGCTTCAAATCTATGATTGAAGTACCTACATACATTGACTGGATCCAAAGAGCACAGTTCTCCGGGTGTCTTGAATTCGATGTTATCTACGTTAGCATTTGCCTCTCGTAGAAATTCAAGTAAGTCTTCCCAGCCATACTCGGCACAGCTCAGAGTGAGGAACCATGTGGGAGTACCTAAGTTCCTCAGCATACATTTTAAATCACCATGACGACGGTACCAGTACTCATTAGTACCACGCTGACACGCCATGAGATTAATCAGGTGAGAATCCAAAATACTATCTTGGACATTGACTTTATCCATAAAGTCACTTGCCGAGATGTTTTGCATGTGTATAACACTTTTCAAGATGTGGTTCACTGCATATGACAGTCCAGACAGATCGCTTTCAAACAGGAGATGAAACAAATAAGGAATGCATTGTCGAAACCTAGCATCTCCTGCATACAATCGCAAAGTCCGGTATTCAGAAGCAGGAATTTGATGAGGTCGCTCATCATATCTTCCTCCCTGACCTGTTGGAAAAAGCTGTGGGAAACACCGAGCTTCCAAACTTTCCTCCCAAACACTAATGGGACTCCCTTTGGCTTGTTTCATTTGAAACAACTCAATAGCATTCCCCATGACTTCCTTGGAATGCAAAGGATGAACACTATAATGTTCATATATTTCTTCACTAGTAGAGGGTTCTACTTTCTCAATTTGACCAGCACACAAATCGCTATCCTCTTCCTCACTTACTTCCTCTTCTGCAACATATACATTCTTATAGTATTTATTATTTTTTTTCAAATACAATGTTGCCTTTTTGACTTTCCTAACATCTACTAAATCTTGCCATATTTTCTTATTCTTTGTCGGAACCCCATTAACTAAGATAACCAGAGGTTCCTCTTCCACTTTTTCTACTCCAATTGTGTTAATGTTTTTCTTGAAATCTAGAGGCAAATAAACAACTCTTCCCTTTAATCCTCTCTGTAAATCTGATGGAGGCAATTTCCCTGTCTTTGGCTCCATTCTTACAATAGCCTGAAAGGGATGGATACTTTGAATCAAAATAGATTCATAAGTATTTAAGTCCTTCAATTCAGAAGGAATCTCAACCAATTCCAGATTATTATGAACTGCTCTAGCAGGCATCTGGTTTTGTTTTAATTTGTTACAACAATAAGTACACACACGTTGATCCAATCCCAAATCAAAACAATTTTCTACCATCAAGTATGTTGCAAAATCCTTCCATTCACTATTATTTTCCCTTTCACTTTTTGCATATAAATCCACTAACTTAGTCTGATTCTTATAATAAGTGCGTCGACAACACACACAAGTGAAATTAGGCCTCTCACTTGATTTCACCTCAAACGTCGCAATTTCCCTCTGGAAATTATCTGTACTGGAAACCTGTACACTATCTTCCACATGACCCTCTACTTCTTGCTCAATTTCAACATTCTCCTCTTTACTTCCAAAGTAACAAAACTCAATTTCTTCACATATATTCTTCACATCTATTTCAGAACCATGCAAAAGAGCAGCGCATAATTGTTTCAGCATAATTGCTGGACTCTTAGCATAATACAGCATTCTAACTAATTTCCTCACTTTGTTATGATGCACTGCTAGCATCCTGAAATGATGAAAAACACTCTGGCATACTCTCCTGGAAAGACAAGCCAGTGAATGACCATGCAAACCTGTCACTTCTCTTACTCTGCAAGGATCTAATTCTTGCAACAACATCATTTTCTGCTTCAAACTTTTTTTGTTAAATGACCGTACAAAATCACAAAGCAAATTGATGGAATCCTGTCGCACACTGCAAATACTACTACACTTCCAGGTGTACACAGGACCCTTAGCACGTCTTCCTAAAACCTCATTACCTAACACCTCTTCTGCCTCTGTTGTCACAAGTTTTTCTTTTTCAACTGGACAACCATCTTTCACTTCATAAGCACGACCACTGGTGTCAACTGCATGCACCAAATCATTATCCTGGAAATAACTCTCCTCATTAAAAAATGCCTCACAGCTTGAACTATGCATCCATTCTCCAGAAAAAACTTCACAAAAATTACTACGATTAACTGTTCTCTTCCATCTACTATTTCTTTTGAAATCAAAAATTGCCTTGTTTAGCTTCCTAATTCTATTGATTATCAAAATAAATAACTTACGTTTAATTTCAAATGCCTGATCAATAACTTTCTCAACTTTTTTTTTTTCTCTTATAAAAAACTAGTTTCTGTTGACCTTTCTTAATATTTTTTAACAAATTGCCAATTATCCTGTTGCGGAACATTCGTTTACGAATCTCCCTAAACTGTTGTTTCCTTCTACTATCATGCACAGATTTATCTCTTGCTCTAGCAGTAACATTTTTCATTGTCCTTTTCTTTCCATTTGATTTCCTTCTCGTTTTATGGACTGAAACATTTTCTGTAGTAATATTTTTTTTAATACAAATATTTCTTATGAAATATTTAGAGCTCTTACCCGGTGCTTTCTTCGTGGCTTGAGAAATCTTTTTGTTAGAGGACTGCTGCGTTTTTTTTTCACCTGCTGTCTTTGACGTTTTGCAGCCTTTATCTGTCTTTGTATTGTAGGCATGGTGAAATCTTGAAATGATCTGCAGTTGAATCTGTGGAAAAATATAATAAAAAATGTTATTAAACATTATTACCAAACAGTAAATCAGTAACAGTGATCAAAAACTTAACACACTACTTGACATTTTAATTTGAAGATTTTTTAGTCATTGGCAATTTTACAATACAGAAATACCAAAAAAGAAATGACATTTATATTTATGTTACCTATGCTATTTTATATGTGAATCTGATCTAATTTTATGAGCATATTTTAATATTTTATTGAAGACACTACACATAACCTGTTTTTGAAGGTGTCTTTATTTTTAAATTAAACAGTTTACCTTTTTACTTTTTATTGATTATAAATTTTAAAAATAAATGTTTATATTTCCAAAGGCTCAAGCAGGTCAGCTTCCCATCCTATATCATATAATTCGGACAAATCTGCATCCTCATCACGCTCTTCTTCATCCTCAGGATTTAAATCATCCAAAGGATCAACATCCACTGATGTTTCAATTACAAGTTCAATGATGAGGTCAAAATCAACTGATTGCAGATTGTCGCTCATGTTGAGGTTGTCTTTATCTTTAAAGAAAGATAACAACAATGAGATGTTGCAGAGTAAGAGACAAATCTCAGAGATTATAATAGTAAAATTGTTTAACAAGATTAACATTTTGCAGCTATTATTTAGCCATGTCCAGCAATGCTGAGCAGGTGAAGCCTATGTCTAATTTTTCACTGAACAGGACTCATCTCTTCTTAACCTTGGATAAGCCTCACCGACTCTGTGTCCCCTGCACATACTTAAATGTTAAAGGGCAGATTTATATTAAATGGCACATCCCCAGGCATGCACCAGTTAACGTGCACCACTGCTCTACCACCCATGGTGTGCCGCATTTACAATCAGATAGGAGAAAGCTGCGTCAAAACCCTGTGCCTGCTTGAAGCTGGCATAGGTCTTGACGCAGCATTGTGGAGATGGGGCACCCCTGAGCCTTGCTGGAGCTGCATTGCACTTGCGATACAACTCCAGCAATGCGCCACCTTTACGGCACAGATGCGTCACGCATCTGTGCCGTTTTTGCCCCATGCTGCGCCGCATTGTAAATGCAGCACACCATGGGTGGCGGAACAGCGGGGCAGGATGACTGTCACATCCCTGGTGATGCGCCAGTCATCATAAATCTATCCCTAAGCTTCTTATCTTGTTACAGATGAACTGCCATATGTATCATCAAAATATTTTACATTTTCTAAATAGCGAATTTTAAGGAATAAATAGCGATTCTTTACCATTCCTAATTTGCGATGAGCAAATTGCTAATTGCAAGTTACCCATTCATTTCCATGGGCTAGGAGGCTCATATGAATGAAGGTTTAATTTGCGATTAGCAATTTGCTCATCACAAATTAGGAATTTTTCCAAGGGTGCAGGGGTGTCTCAAGAAAACCCTGCTGCACCCCTGAAAAACAATTTTGGGGGCATATGGCACACATACATGCCCTAAGGGCATGTGTTGGCGTCATATGGCACCTTTTGTTTTTTTGAAAAAAAGCTTTTTGAAAAGAATTCACAAATTACCACCAATTTACCACGATAGTTTCCAAATTCTTAATGTCATTTTTTACATAGTTTTTGTTTGATACATTGCATTTAAGTAGTCACAAAATTTGCAAATCCTTCAGTGCAATTGCAAAATAAGGAATAGCAAATTTTGCTACTCCTTATTTTGCATCAAACTTGTTTGATACATACCATTTGTCTAATTAACATTCGCAAAGGCCGAAATTCGTAGAATTTTGATCTTTGCAAATGCTAATTAGCTTGATACATATGGCCCCAAGTGAGGCCTGTCTTGCGACATGGTGCATCTTTTGCATCACTGCTGCTTGGGTTTTATGTGGTACTTTTTTTTACACCATGACATATCTGCCTAAATGCATCAATTTGTAATGTTGTCGCCTCATAGCAAATCTTTTGCACCACCGCTGCATCATAAAAGTGACGCACAGTGGCACAAAAGAGGCATACACCTATCATAAATCTGTCCCTAGCATTTTAAATGATTAATCCAGGATGACAATAAAGTGTGTCCTATCCAGAGGTTTGTTTAAGGTGAGGCCTACTCAGGATTGCAGATTAAAGTTACGCTTGATGAAGAATACAGAGGAGATAATACATATAAAGGCCTACCAATGAAGTAAGTAATGTGCACTTTATAGCGCCAGTCATCATAAATGTATCCCTAAGCTTCTTATCTTGTTACAGATGAACCACCATATGTACCATCAAACTATTTTGCATTTCCTAAATAGCAAATTTTAAGGAATAAATAGCAATTCTTTACTATTCCTAATTTGCAATGAACAAATTCCTAATTGCAAATTACCCATTCATTTCCATGGGCTAGGAGGCTCATAGGAATGAAGGTTGCAATTTGTGATTAGCAATTAGCTCATCACAAAATAGGAATTTATTCCAAAGGTGCAGGGGTGTCTCAAGAACACCCTGCTGCACCCCTGAAAAAGAAATTTGGTAGCATATGGCACACCTACATGCCCTAAGGGCATGTATGGGCGTCATATGGGACCTTTTGTTTTTTAGAAAAAAATGCTTTTTGAAAAGAATTCGCAAATTACCACAAACTAGAAGTTGGTGGTAGTTTCCAAATCCTTAATATCATTTTTTACATATTTTTTGTTTGATACATTGCATTTAAGGAATCACAAATTTTGAATCATTGACATTTTAAGTCATTTCCACATGTGCAGTGTTTTCAAAATATGATTTGAAAATCGTTTTTGGGGAAAAGTAATGGTTTGCAAATTTATGACAAGGACATAATGGTGTATGCTTCTCTATAAGCCATTTCAGTGTCTCTGATGTCATTTTTCCCATATTACATTATAAGACCTTTCCCCATGGAGCACATTCCTTCTAAATATGCTCCCACCTGTGCATTGCGAATTTAGATTTTGACTGTTTGAGTCACAGAGCCATGTTAAAAGTGACCCAAAAAAATTGCAAACGTTTTAAAATAACACATTCATGTGTCTTAAGGACATTTTAAGTCATTTCCCCATGGACAATGTTTTCTAAGTGGCGCAAAAGAGGCATACACCTATCATAAATCTGTCCCTAGCATTTTAAATGATTAATACAGGATAACAATAAGATGTAGCCTATCCAGAGGTTTGTTTAAAGTGAGGCCTACTCAGGATTGCAGATTAAAGTTACGCTTGATGAAGAATACAGAGGAGATAATACATGTAAAGCTCTACCAATGAAGTAAGTGATGTCTACTTCATTGCGCCAGTCACCATAAATGAATCCATAAGCTTCTTATCTTGTTAGACATCAACCGCCATATGTATCATATAACTATTTTGCATTTCCAAAAAAGCGAATTTTAAGGAATAAATAGCGATTCTTTACCATTCCAAATTTGCGATGAGAAAATTGCTAATTGCAAATTACCCATTCATTTCCATGGGCTATGAGGCTCATATAAATGAAGGTGCAATTTGCGATTAACAATTTGCTCATCACAAATTAGGAATTTATTCCAAAGGTGCAGGGGTGTCTCAAGAACACCCTGCTGCACCCCTAAAAAAGAAATTTGGGGGCATATGGCGCACATTAATTTTAACAACATTCCTTTACCTCAACAACGATTTTCAAATCATAACTTCAAAACACTACACATGGGAAAATTACTTAAATTGTCCTTAAGACACATAAATGCGTTTTTTGATTGGCTTTCCTGCATGGTAGGGTCACTCTTAACATGGCTATGTAACACAAACATTCAAAATCTAAATTTTCCATGCACATGTGGGAGCATATTTACAAGCAATTTGCGCCACAGAGAAATGTCTTACACTAAAATGAGAAAAATAACATCAGGGACAGTCAATTGCCTTATAAAGAACCGTACACCATTATGTCCTTGTCATGAATTTAAAAACAATTCCTTTTCCCCAAAAACGATTTTCAAATCATAATTTCAAAACACTGCACATGAGAAAATGACTTAAAATGTCATTAAAACACATGAAAGCGTTTTTTGATTGCCTTTCGAGCATGGTTGGGTCACTTTTAACATGGCTATGTAACACAAACATTCAAAATCAAAATTTTCCATGCACATGTGGAAGCATATTTACAAGCAATTTGCGCCACAGAGAAATGTCTTACACTAAAATGAGAAAAATAACATCAGGGACAGTCAATTGCCTTATAAAGAAGCATACACCATTATGTCCTTGTCATGAATTTAAAAACAATTCCTTTTCCCCAAAAACGATTTTCAAATTATAATTTCTAAACACTGCACATGGGAAACTGACTTAAAATGTCATTAAAACACATGAAAGCATTTTTTGATTGCCTTTCCAGCATGGTTGGGTCACTTTTAACATGGCTATGTAACACAAACATTAAAAATCAAAATTTTCCATACACATGTGAGAGCATATTTACAAGCAATTTGCGCCACATAAATCATAATTTTCTCCTTAAAGCACACTATTCTCTATCTAAATTAAAGAAATATTTTCTCACCTTAGCAAATACTTTGAGTTTGAAAACAGTCTCAGAAACACACCAATTTGTCTTCAGCAGAGCAAAAGGTATGCACTCCAGAGTCTGCAGCTATCAAAAGCACAGAAATGCTGTAATTCTTCACACATATTTCTCATGTCACCCAATCAAAACTCTTCCCTCACTTTTTTTCAAATGAAAACCCTTCCCCCTCTGCCCTTTCTGCCTATTTTCCATAGCAACCACCTCCTGGAATACCTCTGGTGTTTGCAAGTTCACACAACAATGTTGCAATTGAACTCTGAACTCTCAGTGCACCTGCATATCCAGTGCATTCTTTCATTTAATGATTTTTTATTGACCACTCAAAATACATCTTTCAAAGAACACATCTGTGCACCCTAACTTTCTGTTTTCATCAATCAAAATCCACCAATCACTGTTACTGCTTCATGAACACAGAAACTCCACAGTTTTTTTTTCATTTTACACTCTCATTTTTTCAACTGCCATTTCATTGCCACACTTCATCTGACTGCAGGAGAACCTTCTCTCACCATGTTTTCTGTCTGGATTGTTGGTCATAGTTATATTCACTGGGCTCAAAGGTACGTTGAAAGCAGGAATTTACCTAACCTCAATTTACAAGATGTGGAAATTAAGTGGTTTGGCCACAGAGGATTAAAATGTCACCAATTGATACCATTGGTGAAAACCTTTATGCATTTGCCAAAACCTGACCTGTTAATTGTGCACTGTGGAGGTAATGATTTGGGCACTTTGACTGGTGTAGGTCTGGAAATGCTTTTAAAGGACACCTTTGAGCAATTAATGGCACTTTTTCCTCAGACTGCCTTGGTATATTCAAATATATGCCAAAGACAGAAATGGAGGTGGTCAAACCAATTTTGTCCACAAATTGAGAAGTCGAGGAAGCATGTAAACAAATCTGTTTCAGCTTACATGAGAGACCATGGAATGGGCTCCCTGTACAACAATAACTTGCGTTACTACATGCAAGATATCTACAGAGGAGATGGAGTTCACTTCTCAGATGAGGGCAACAGAGTTTTCACTCTGAATTTAAGAATGTGCATTGGTACCTACTTATAAGTACCTAAATGTACCATAAACCCAAAAGCTCTTCTCAGAGCTACCCTACATCTAATCACTCACAATTATTATTTTACTCTAACTTTTTTCACTAATTTTCAACAAAGTACGCTCCCTGGGGCGCTACCCGGTACGCGTACCGGGAGCTAACCTCGCGAAATTTTTTTAAAAAAATGTTTTTTTTTCGCACATATAAGCCTCCTCAGCCACCCTCAGAAAACCTAGGGGGTCAAGATAACTCTACCGTGCCCCCTTCTACCCATTCTGAACATTATTTGCCCTCCATCTTGTATCTTAATTCGACTGAAACACAAAATGGTGGACTCCCGGAACGCTTAAGGTCCGCGAACCGAGGCGCTCAACGGTTCGTGTACCGGGTCGCTCCCTGGGAAGATAAAGAAAATAAAAAATAATCAACAAATCCAACAATCAATTAACATACAGCATTTGAAAAGTCTATCATTCATTTTTCATTGTAGTACGCTCCCCAGAACGCTTCCCGGTTCGCGTACCGGGCGCTACCCACGGAAAAAAACAAAAAAAATTTTTATTTTTTTTTGCCCCGCGGGGCCCTTTTAAAACCTCAACATTAAACCTAGGGGGTCAGCGAGGATCTACTATGCCCCCTTATGGTTATTTCCCCCCTTTGTTTTGGCCTCCTCTTGTCTCTCGATCCTACCGAGAGACAAGATGGCGGCCGCTCCGGACTGTTTAGAATGTTGACAGACACCGGAGAGCCAATCAGCTTCGCTACGCGAAGTTCCGGTACGCTTAAGGTCCGCGGACCGGAGCGCTGCCCGGAGCGTGCTTACAGATATATATCTTTTTTTAAACGTTAATTTCTCGAAATCCACTGGAGCACATATATTGAGACCTACAAAAGGCACATCGGGCTACCAGTCCCTACAATTTAGCCAAGTTTCGTGCAAATCCATTCAGCCGTTCGGGCTAAAAGTGAGGCTAACCGCCCTATGGAAAACTCAATGTTAAAAACACGTTTTGGGACCCCCCTTTTTTCTCGGCCCCCCCTGGACGAACCCCCCCCAAATTTTCAGGGGCTGCTCAGAAACAAAATGTTCCATTTTCCAGAAAATTTCAGCCAATTCCGTCCACAAACGCCAAAGTTATTAGACATAGAATTTTCAAAAATCCCATAGGGAAAAAATCCTAACTATATATACCTACTGGCGACCGCCAGTAGGTAATATATACATACTAGCAGCCCGTCCCGACGTTGTCCGGGAGCAATTAGACTTCAGGGTCCCGCCCGCCCCGACGTTGTCCGTGGGTCCCCCGGAGCCTTCCTCCATATATTGCAGTATTATACCTCTATGTTTACTTTGTACGCTTTTGTAACCTGCACACGTCCTCCTCCTGTAATGCAGTATTATACCTCTATGTTTACTTTGTACGCTTTTCTAACCTGCACACGTAACTTTTTCCTCCTGTAATGCACCGTTTGGCTCACTTTTGTAATGCTCCGTTTGCTTCCTCTTGCTCACGATTGTCATTCTTGCTTAATTTTTCCGCCGCTCACCGCTCCTAAATAAATAAATAAATAACCTAGCTCATCCGCCGCTCACCGCTCCTCCCCGCCTGTCCGCCGCTCCTCCCTGCCTGTCCGCCGCTCCTCACCGCCTGGCCGCCGCTCCTCACCTGTCCGCTGCTCCTCATCGCCTGTCCACAGGTCCTCACCGCCTGTCCGCCGTTCCTCACCGCCTGTCCGCCGCTCCTCACCGCTCCTCCCCGCGTCATGTCCGCCGGTCCTCCTCGCGCTCCTGGACGCCGCTCCTCCCCGCGCTCCTCACGTCAGCACGCACGTCGCGGCCGGCGCTTCTTCCAAGGGACTACTTTTTTTTGGGTACATTTTTAAAATAACGTATATTTATTATGTTTATATAGCCTATGTCCATCTGCACACCCTGACGATTACAACAATGTATCGGGTGTGTGGATTGGCGCTGTGGTTCCAAGTTTACCCGCCTCAAAGGTTCAAAGTTCTTCCTTTATAATAGTAGAATATATATATGTATATATATATATATTCACTGAAAAAACCATAGGTTTCAGCCACGTTATAGTTAGGAATTAGCATTTAAAAAACCTTGGAAAAATCACTGAAAAAACCATAGGTTTCACACATGTTATAGTTAGCTGGACATTTCACTCATACAAAACCTTTGAAATTCCCCCGTTATAGTTAGTTCTTCTAATTATAACTTGCGCGCCCGCAATGCACTGCTGATGACATCACATATTACATCACTCATGACATGGTCAGTGACATCACTCATGACATCTCAAATGACATCACTAATGACATCACTGATGACATCATTTAGTGAATGTGTGTTTTTCTGAAAATTAAATATGTTTTTTATATCTACATCTTAAGTTTGTTTGAAGAATAAATGGGTATATAAGTGTATACATTGATCATGTTTTTTGTAAAATTGATTGTTTAGCTGACTGATTAAGTGTATTATACATGGGTTAGCGAGTAATTTTTAAATATATAAATATCTGTATCAGTCTCTCACTTTGTGTATAAATGACTGCATGGGTTGGTGAGTACCTACGTGAGTGTCTATATAAGTTATTAGTTGGTTTTTTGAGTATCAGTATGAGTGTCTGTATAGGGGTATTACTTAACGCATAGATGCATGAATGAGTGACTCACTGTTTGTATGTGTTTTAAAGACAGCATGTGTGCAGGACTGTATCAGTGTATGAGTGTGTGTATGGATGTGTTAGTGAGTGAATAACTGTCTCAATAGTGCCTTTAGGAGTAACTACAAATGTTTTAATCTAGTATATGTGAGTATTGATGTATATAAGGTGATTATTTGTTAGAGTGAGAGATTGGAAGAGTTCCTGTATAAATAAGTATGTGTTTCTATAAGTGATTGTTTAAGAGAGTAAGTATGTGTACGTTTCTGTGAAAGTAAGTGTAGTGGTGTGTGTATAGCTGTATATGCAAATAAATGGATGTTTGATAGTTTATTTGCATGTGTGAGTATGTGTGTGAGTAACTCTATGGATGAGTGTCGGTGTATGCCAGGATGTATAGGTGTATGAGTACATATGATGAGTGAGTACATGTTTGAGTGACTATATAGAACTGTTGGTGGATGAGTGGATCTGTATGTAGATGGAGCAAATACTGAATAGGTTTTTTTAACTGGTATTAGTATCTCTATTTATTTGAAAATTTTAGTTTCTATTTTTGAATGTGTGTATCAAAAGTTATATATTACGTTGAAAGGAGGCCTGCCACTCTTTCACAAGGATGATGTCATCAGTGATGTCATTTGAGATGTCATCAGTGTTGTCATGAGTGATGTCACTGACCATGTCATGAGTGATATAATATGTGACGTCATCAGCAGTGTATTGCGGGCGCACGAGTTATAGTTAGCTGAACTAACTATAACGGGGGAATTTCAAAGATTTTGTATGAGTGAAATGTCCAGCTAACTATAACATGTGCGAAACCTATCGTTTTTTTCAGTGAATTTCTAAGGTTTTTAAAATGCGAATTCCTAACTATAACGTGGCTTAAACCTAAGTTTTTTTCTGTGAATTTGCAAGGTTTTTTAAATGCTAATTCCTTACTAAAACGTGTGTGAAACCTATGGTTTTTTCAGTGAATTTCTAAGGGTTTTTAAATGCTAATTCCTAACTATAACGTGGCTGAAACCTATGGTTTTTTTCAGTGAATTTCAAAGGTTTTGTAAATGATAATTTTAAAATGTATTAATTATTATATTTCTTTCATTTTATAGTAATTTCCTACATTTTCATTATAAATACTTATATTTATTTTATTTTTCAAGTTACATTTCATATTTTTAATGTAAAATAATAACAAAAGTAAATTCAAAAAGAATGCACTGCTAGTGAAACTGCCTGGGTGAATTTGTAAGTGTTTGTTAGGGGCAGATATACAACACCCTTTTGCCTCTTTTACACCGCCATTGCATCACTTTTCTGATGAAGCGGTGGTGCAAAAGATGCGCCATGGTATGTGGTATTTAGAATGTGACGTATCTGGGAGGTGCATCACATTGTAAATCCCTGTACCAGAAGGAGACATTCCTACATGGGGGGGTGGGGGGGGGGGGGGCGTTCCGGCGCAGGAACACCTCCTAAAAGTGGCTGAGTGAAATCTACAAGATTTCACTTTGTCACTTTTGGGCTCATGCTGTGTAAAAACCCTGCACTAGCTTGAAGCAGGTGGAAGGATTGACCCAGCAGTCTGAGCATAGGGCCTCCAGAGCATTGCTGGAGATGCGTTGCACTTGCAACATAACTCAAACAATGCACCACCTTTACATCACAGATACATCACATATATGTGCCATTTTTGTCCCATGGTACACCGCATTGTAAATACGGCGCATCCATGGTGGTGGTGACAAGGTGCACAATAACTGGCATATTGCTGGGGATATGCCAGTTATTGTATATGTGCCCATTAGTGTTTTAATGCTGTGAATGGATTACTACATACCGATGAATGAGTCACTACAAAACTAAAACAACAGTGACAGAGTGTGTGGTGGAAGTGTAAGGATACAAACTGGTAAATTGAAGGTATAAAAGACAAATTTGCAAGTACATAGAAGACTGCATACATAGTATATAAGGGTTTGAAGCAGTCTATGGCCTAAGGCCTATTTTAATGCATGAGTACTTAGGTAGTGAGTGGATGATTACAGTTCTGCAAGGAAAGAGCCTGGTTGAATTCATAACAGCCTCAGTTTTACCACAGTATACAGATAAACACATACTGCTGAATGGCTCACTACAATATTGAAACAGTAGTGTGAGAGTGTTTGCTGGAAGTGTAAGGATACACATTGAGGAATTGAAGGTATAAAACATAAGTTTGCTGGTGCATAGAACAGTGCATGCACAGTCTATAGGGGTTTGAAACAGTCTATGGACTAAGGCCTGTTTAATCCATAAGTATCTAGATATTGAGTGGATCATTACAGTTCTGCAAAGAAAGATCCTCACTAAATTCATTACAGCTTCAGTTTTACCACGGTACAATGGAAAAGAACATACTGCTGACTGGCTCACTACAATACTAAAACAGCAGTGTCAGAGTGTTTGGTGGAAGTGTTGTAAACGTATCTAGAACCCTATTTAAATATTCCCAATTTATGCCCTCATGTGGTTATATCGAATCATATCCTTATAAAGGTATAGGAATCATACCCATATTAAGTCATAGCCAATGCAGTCCAAATACGGCAAGGCTACTCCCATAGACTCCTAAAAAGCACAACGTGTTCTTAAACAAACCAAGCCTCCAGCAGCCCGTGAATTCCCCCTGCTTCTGTATTGATTTGTCCTAGAACTCCTGGAGTCCTGAAAGAACCGAGAGTTCTTAGTAACGTCTTATGTCCAACCTTACGTCAAACTCGGCACCTTCCAGGTATAAATATACCAGCATCTGCCTTAGCAAAACACACGGTGGTTTGGAGCCGATCGACTATCTACTTGCCCGACGCCTTGCTGAAGCGAATGCCGAAGGAAGCCGACCCTCCCATTGACGCACTGAGAGAGACGCTGTCTTTTCTCCTGCCGTGAAATCCAGCTCCAGTGTTTCCCTGTCACCCTTGCGGGTTACTGGGAGATCAAGTCCTGAGAACAAGATACAAGACCTCCTTCATTCTATAAACAAGTTTTGTAGCCGATTAGACCCTTAGAGAATTCTTGATTCAGATTCTTGGCAAAACTATCTTAACTCAAACTGTAGCTCCTTTTACAGTACGCACCTTACTTTATGATAAATATTGCAATTGTGGCAACTCACTTCTCTTGCATGAGAAAGAATACTGTTCAATAAATAACCTCTTTTATTGAAAACACCCATCTCTCTGTTTCTCTGCACTTCTGGTGAAACTAAGCATGCACGATTGACTGAGTGAAATAGCTATCTATTGTTTCCGTGACTCTGGAGATATACTCCTTATTCTGGAGGGAGCAAAGTTGTCATGTTTATGCGGTTGTTAGAAACTAATCCCTTCTTGTCTATTCAGGAAAGTTAACACCTTCTTGTTTACTCGAGAAAGTTTCTAGTGACCTCTGAGCTAGCTGGCATTCATAATTAAGTCTAACATATTCAATAGAGACCTAGTCGACCTCAGTCCTATGTCTAAACTATCGTTTATGTTATTCCAATGCGCAGAGCCTATTGGGAATATGGGAACTACACTACATGGCGCCCAACGTTTGGTAAGGCGATAATTTAACGCTAGATACTATAATAACTCAGTCGTGCTGTAAGCGTTTCGATACCTTGTCTTTAATTAACTCTTTCACACAGTCATTGACAGTAGCAACATAAGCATTTTATTCACGCGTCAACAGGATAAATTGTTCAGAAAAAACTTGGTAGCACATAACAAAGCTTATCGGGCGCGGTCTTTGGAGTTCAGGGAAGCAGTTCTCGGACTCTCTCCTCCTTGGTCACTCTTCCTCGCAAGTCACTCGTACCGGCGTTTCCCAAAAGGCAAACAGAAGAACACTACCGTCACAAACTGTATAGATTCTTAAAGCTCTTATGCATGCACCCGTCACCAATACGTTGGGGTTCACGAGGTTAGGGATATTTCCTAAGTAGGAGGAAGGGTCGTGGTAACGAGAAAAGGGGGGGAAGAAGAATGTTCGCATGCAGCGGGCACACCTTTACTTATGCCACAAGCCCAACAGTCCTGTGCCCTCCAACCTCCTCCTCCACCTTTCTCCCCACGTCACTTGCCTGGGGCTACGGTCCCCGGTGACCGTAGCAGAGGGTATCACGGTGTCCTGTTGCTCGGAGGGGCAGCTGGATACGATCGCGGTGTGTGTTGGGGAAACCTCCCGTAGGTCAGCTCCGCCGCTCCGTTGATTCGTCGACTCCGTGTTTCCACTGTCAGGGCTCCTCACTTCATCTTCACGGGCTTCGTCGTCCGATGCTCTGTCCTGCGTAGTTTCCCCTCCTCTCTTGCCGCTGTCCGCCGCGGCTGCGCCTCCTCCGGATCTCCAATCACCAGATGGCCCACACCTGAGCCAATGGCTCCCTTTTAACTCTTGTCCGGGCTTCTGTTCCTCTCGTGCTCCATTGACTAGACCGCTTGATGCCTCTGGTTGGGGTAGACCACTGGACACCATCTTGAAGTTCCCAGTAGCCTGGGTGATGGGATGCTCTCTATCACACGTGCTTTTCACACAAACCCCTTTTTCCCGTAAAAACTCGAATAGACGTCTGGAGTGGGTGAAAGGTTAATATCCGCCAAAACCTAGTTGTCAGGATGCACTCCGCAGGGTCCAATCGCAGCAATATTGGCTCCACCTCCTTACCTCCCCAACACCCTGATAATAATTACACAGGGTGTTCGAGTGATCGGGCGAGGGAAAATAAAGAAAAAACAGGGAGGGACGGAAGGGAACAGCAAGGAAGGGATAGCTGCAAAAGAAAACACACCACTGTTAAACTTCACATATGAAATCCTACTCTCCTTTCATTCTCGATAACGCCTCTCTATTCACCTGGTTTAGTTTATCCAAAAGGTGCCCTCCTGCTGCAGTAGACATCTACACACTCATAACGATATGTGATCCTGATCCCTGATGATAGAAAAAACAAGTTATTCCTCAGACTCATACATGTGTGTGCAATGCTAATAGGAGCATAGAAAACTGGAACATAAACGCACCCCCTTGTATTGTGTTCATACAGAGTAGAAGATCCTCTGCAAATATTCCCTTGAAAGTAAGGGAACCTTCTCCTTTATCCTTTCCGAAAAAACAAGTACATCCAAATTCAAAAATGGAAAAGGGTTCCTTCACCCGATCCGGTAAACATCCATGTAATTAATATCAAACGGTAAGATGTAGCCTCCTACTACTATCTTCCGCTGCAAAGTTCAGATAAGGAGTCTTCAAGCAGAGAAAGAAAACAAACAACCAGCAACCAGTCTCCAAACACGGTAAAGTGTAGAGCCTTCTACCACTTTCCGCTTTGGCACTTAGAAATGAAACAACTCCAAAAACTCCCCACAGCTATTGGGGACTTCGTAGCGGTAACGCGCAGCCAAGCCACGGCGCTTCGCTCTCTTATCAAAACAGCAATTGAAATTCAGAGTATGTAAAAGCTCACAGTAACTCAGCGTTTACTCACGCTTAGGACGATGCAGGATTCTTCAGCACAGAAACTCCATAACTGCCTGCACACCAGCCGGCAATGCAGGACGTCGAAAACAAAGACCGGGAAGCAAGGGTCTAGAGGAAAGGTGCTAGGCAAGCACCTCGCTCGGAGCCCCGAGCAGGAACAAGGAATGAAGCAGGGGAATTCTCCGGGACAAAAAAGGGTCAGAGAGCAACAAAGAGTCCTTCCTCCAGACACGGGAACTTCCGGAGAACAGGTACAAAACAAAATCACGCACAAGGACTCCTGATCCCGCCCCTCTATATATAGGACAAGGAACCACACAGTGCATTGTGGGGGATGTAGTTTTAATGATCAGGTAGGCGCCGCTACGTGATCCTGACACTAGTAGGATGAGAATCCTATGTATTAGTTCTTGGTTTAGTCAACATTGAAGGATACAGTGTTCCAAAATATTGTGCACCTAATCTTTGTTTCCTTGAAACTTGATCTGCAAACTTTCCGTCAGTAAAATGTCGGGCGACGACAGAGAAAGAGATGCTTTGGCAGCTCAACTTCTAGTGGAGGACACAAGTCTTCGGCAAGATTACCCGGATGCTATACTCATCCCAGTCAATGTAAGGAAGAGTGTAACTTACAAACTTATAAATAATGGAGTATCATCAAGAGGTGGTACAGTCATATTTGTGGTAGAGGCCCATGAATATCGGCAGACAGAGGAATTCTATTCATGGATAAATTTTCCAGCAGCAAATGCTGTTTCACGCGATTTCCACTACTACAAAGTAGAGGTATCTCCAACGGAATACGTTCCTTTCGAGGACGTTGAAATTCCACTAACGTACCAAGAACACCAGCTCTGGTTTAATGGCGCCCTAAAACATCAAAATCACATCACCAGGCTTGGTCCACTAGGTAGACCAGGAGCCACATGGCCGGTTCGAGCCAGCTACATACCACATCCTGACATTGAAGGAATGTCAAACAGAGAACTTTAAGTTCAGCTAAAACAATTAATTAAAATACATAGACAATTGGTCCAATATGTCATGCGGACTTTAACAGTCCAACCAGCAATAAAAATTCCACAGCACACCCCTCACCAGGGGAACACAAATAAAATTACACCACAGACTATACAATCAGTCATTGGCAAATTACCCGCAAAACGGGAACAAATACCGTTCTGGTTAGCTCAAAAAATTACTCAAATAGAGGCAGTATTCCTGATACTACACCTAATGAGAAACACAGAATTCTGACAATCTGCCTACCAATGGGGATCGCACCACATGTGGAGGACTGTGACACTTGGGGAACAGTCTTTGCTTCAATATACACAAAAACACATGGTGTTCTGTCTATGGCGGTTATACCAGACGTACTAAGACAGATTCAAAATGAATACAGTCCAGAGCCTGCTTTAAATCTAGGTATGAAATTACTGAAAGACTTTAAGACAGTATCGGCTATACTATTAGCCAATATAAAAGGAGAAGCAGCATCTGTGGCGATCCGCCAAAAATTGAAAGAAACAGAAATTACAGACCAACCTTTTGAACTTGCCAGAATAATTGAAAAGTGCTATGAAGAATTAGGTAGAGATAGTTTGGGTGGGAAACCACTAAAACCACAACTAACTGAAAATACTGAAAAAACCTTTATTAAGAATAATATCATTACTCCAAAAAAGAAGTGGGAGGGTAATAAAGCAACCACTCCCACAGAAAAAAGTTTCAGTCCAGAGGAAGGTATCCCCAACGGAGAAATAGATCTCCAGAACGGGGGGGCAGGTTTCCACAACGGGAGCCCTCTGAAAAAAGATACAACCTTGGAGATAGGGATACATTAAGAAAACCTGACAGATATCAAGATGATGATACACGTCCCTCTCGATCTTTTCAGACTTCCTCACAGAAATCGGAAAGAAGAGGACGGTCAGAACACCAAGAAGAGCGCGTCAAGTTCAAAGACAAGGAACCTGCTAATCAAAGTAAAAAATTACAATTTCCAAAAAAGAAGGTAGCCAGTATTAAAATAAGACATGCCGAGGATTCTGAGGACACAACTCAGGAACGGAGAATGGGCCCAGACAATGCTAGACAGCGCAGCAGAAGTGACCATAGCTCGCAAGATCCTGATGAATCTTCTGGAGACAGTGGACGCGAATGAATACATTCAGGTGGAAACTGCAGACACCAGAGTTAGTGTACCCCATAAATTATATGAAATAACATTATGTATAGAGGGGGACAAAACTAGGAAAATAAGAGGTCTCTTTTGGGAGAACCTATCAAAAGGCTATGATATCCTTCTAGCAGAGAAAGACTGGCCACCAGAGTTTGTCAGGGAGTGCCCACATGACGAAGAAATGATTATGCCTGCCTTCTCAAATCACATACCAATTCATAAAAAATATACATATGCTAGAAAATGGGCAGTGGCCCAAGGATCTGCATTATATAAAAATCATGTAGGGTGGGACGAGGATTCTCCTTACCATAAAATTCAGTTAAAAAATCAACCTACTGCACAGAGGCAGTATCCTGTTAAGCAAGAAGCTAAAAAACAAGTCAGGGAGATCTTAGATCAACTTGAATACCAGGGGGTGATTGAAACATGTACCTCACAAATGAACAATCCTTTGTTTCCTGTCTCCAAGCCAGACGATTCATATCGTCTAGTTTTGGACTACAGACACCTAAACTCTTGTTGCAAAACTTTTGCAGTACAAAACTCACTCACACTAATGAATAACATCGTGCGCAAAAAATATAAAACAACATTAGATATTTCAAATGGTTTCTTCTGCCAAAACATTGCACCAGAAAGCAGGTATTTGACCGCTTTCTCCTGTATGGGGGCCTCGGGGCAATTTTGTCGTCTCCCACAGGGATTCAAGAACAGCCCAGGATTATTTTCAGCCAGGGTAACAGAATTACTACAAATGTATGATGATGAGGCATTATCTTATGTCGATGACATCTATCTTACAGACGATGACCTGGAGACACACTTGAAAAGAGTGAACACCATTATACTTGGGTTCGCAGCTGAAGGGTACAAATTCAACTTTAAGAAGTCACGAATTGCCCACCTCACTGTCCTATTTTTGGGATATGAGTTATCAAGTGAAGGCAAAAGCCTAGCAGACAACTTCTTAGAGAAGTGTGCAGTACTCCATGCTCCAAAAACGCTGAAAAACTTACAATCAATTCTAGGTTTCCTGAATTTCAGAAGAACTTACATTCTAAACTTCGCAGAGAGGGTTAAACCACTCTACGAATTAATAAAACCTGATTTCAAACAAATTAATTGGACTCAGAAATACACAAAAATTCTAAGATCAATACAAATTGACATGTTAACTAAAACAAAACTGCAAACACGCGCAAACGAACGCAACCTTGTAATCCGAGTCATCCCAGGAAGATGCGGATTTACGTACCTGACCTTTAATGAGGGAGAAACGGTACCAATAGCCTATAAATCACACTGGTACACACACGCTGAAATGAAATTCAGTTCTACTGAAAAAATTCTGACTGCGGTTCAAACTGCTGTAGCAAAAGAAAGAGCTCTAGCCCAAGGGAAGAGCATATCTGTTTTAACAGCAGTATCAGCCCTTGAGGCAGTAACAAGACCGAGCATTCCAAATGCTATGGCATTGGGTGCAGAATGGATACAATGGGAAAATTCTCTTGCTGCAAAAGAAGTGATACACGCATTTGATCCCAAAATGAAAAAGCTAGAACAACTAGAATACGAACATGAATGTCCTCTGTCAATCGAAATTCTGCCTCTCGAACAGTACACCTGTGTAATCTACACAGACGTATCCGCACAACACTACGTTGTGGACAAACAAGTTTACAATGCAGCATGCGCGATTGTTAAAGGTCGCTGGCGCTTAGGTAAATTTAGACCAATGGTCACTAAAACTGAATCACTCAGAAAATGTACAGCTCAGCGAGCTGAACTGCGAGCTTTAAAGATGGCGCTTGAAAATGCCGATCGTGAATTCCCCACACTAATAGTGTGCGATTTGGAAAAACGGTTACAAAGATGAGACAGGTGCCACAATAAAGCATAGGAAACTATGGGAACAGGTAGTTATTTTACATAAAGAACTACAAAAGACTCACGTGATACATACGCAGAGTCTTCGACTTGATGGCATTCACGTTGCAGGGAATTCATTGGCTAACAGAGCCATGACGGCAGCTGTTCAACCGGCTTCCGTAGCTACAAAAAAGCGTTCTAAAAAACAAATAGATGGAGAAACCATGCTGGCAGTAAAAGCCTCATTAAAAGGCGATTATGCGGCATTACCTCTCAACTATCCACTCAACAATACATACATAATTGATGCAAACTCCGTTCCTTTTACTCGAATCCCTGGAGTGGGGGATAGGGTAATTCCAAACACGAACCGGAGGGCTTACTTGATTCATGAAGCACACATGGGAATGGGTCTGAGGCACCAAGAGATCTTGAAATCTCTAATAGAATTGCAATCACAATACTGGTGGCCGGGGATGAGCGTGCAAATTTATAACTTTGCAAATGATTGTCAGGACTGCAATAGAGATCGCAGTTGTGAACCGGACCAGATACCAGCCCAGACACCGCTGTTAGACAGCATTAGGCTGTATACACGCAGACATCCACACGGAAAAATGCGATCGCATAAATATCAAGACGAGATTCATTTGGATGTGGCCCCAGCGCTCGGCTGACGCCAGAACTGTTATAAAAGATTTGCTAGTCTTTATCGGCACAAACGCAATTGGCATGCTACATTCTGACCAGGGTCCTGTGTTTAGCTCTCGAGCTTACAAGGAGGCCATGGCCAGCTTGGGCATTGCATTGCGGTACTCTAGTCCATTCCATCCCGAGGGAAATGCGGTAGTGGAGAGAAAAAAACGTGACATAAAGCAATCTATAACAGCGAGGGTATTAGGTTCGGGTGATGGGTGGGTCAAACATCTAATAAGTGTCCAACATAGTTTTAACAATCTGCCAGGACATTCTCTGGGTGGAATCACTCCATATGAACTTTTGTTTGGTACTAGAATGATCATCAGTGACCTCGATTGTCAGACTTCGGTGGTGGAACAAAAAACCTTTGATATCAAAGATCGTTTGGTTGTTTTACAGGACTTAAATGAAACAAGAAGAAGTCTAAGTAACATAAAGCTAAAGCCAACGACCACTGAAGAAAAACCACCTGTCCCAGCAAGACCTGTCTGGATTCCAAAGATTGGGGATCTGGTCAGAGAAAAGATCTCGGTGAAGAAGGAATTTGGGCCTTCTTACAGAAAAGCAGTCCCTGTCTTAGCTATCATCGGAACAAGATCAGAAGTACTACCGCCCCTTGCTGGTAAAAAGGAGAACAGAGTTGTAGCAATCGACCTGGTAAAACCACAATCATGTGGCCAATAAAAAGTAGTAGGCCCAGTGGACTCCCAAGAAGTAGCAGAAGACCAAACCTTGCTACAATTCAAGAGGTTCAAACTGAGAGACTAATCACATTTGATAAACCTGCAATGACTATGCAATAAAGCCATGGAACTTGTGCCTCTTGAAACCCAAATTGCAACAGTTCGTCAAGAAATACCAATCTACAATGATGTAGCCTCTGACTACACAAATGCAAAGATTAATGAAAATCCGGAAGCAATTCCAACAATTGACAGAACAGCATCTGGCTACTTCATCAATTTCGATGACTTTTCTGAAGATCCAAGTGAACATGAAGAAAAGCCAGCAAATAAAACTTTCAAAGGAAAAATAACTAAACTCTTTCATCAACTTGGAGAAACCTATCTGAATTCACCATGGATTGAATTGTGGATTGTGTTAGGTGTACCTTTCCTCCTACTCTGGCTCATTTTAGTTTTAAGCTTGGGGAAATTTATTGATGGGAAATACAGTACAATGGACACAGCGAGTCAGAACATCAACTTGGTCCTAAAGCCTCACAGATCTTCTCACATTGAAAAAAGAGATCTATCATCAGTGAACATCACAGCCATTCCTATACCTGGTGGTGTAGCATGAGATGCTACGGAATATGACATTTATGGCCCGGTTGAACTCTTGAAATATCTACATCAGTTCAAGGTTTCCTTAATTGACTTTATATCACCTAGTACTTTCTCTGATGATTGGGACTTTGAAAATATTAATAACTAGCAGCCCGTCCTGACCTTGTCCGGGAGCAATCAGGCTTCAGGGCCCCCGCCTGCCCCGTGAGCGCACCCGCGGCTGTTTCACTTACCTCCGCCTGTCCGCCGGTCCTCACCGCCTGTCCGCTGCTCCTCACCGCCTGTTCTCTGCTGCTCCTCACCGCCTGTCCTCCGCTGCTCCTCACCACTCCTCCCCGCCTGTCCGACGCTCCTCACCGCCTGTCCGCTGCTCCTCACCGCCTGTCCTCCGCAGCTCCTCACCGCTCCTGTCCTGTCTGCTGCTCCACACCGCCTGTCCGCCGCTCCTCACTGCTTGTCCGTTGCTCCTCACCGCCTGTCCACTGCTCCTCACCGCCTGTCCTCCGCTGCTCCTCACCGCTCCTGTCTGCCGCTCCTCACCGCCTGTCCGCCGCTCCTCACCGCCTGTCCGCTGCTCCTCACCGCCTGTCTGCTGCTCCTCACCGCCTGTCCTCCGCTGCTCCTCACCGCTCCTCCCGCCTGTATGCCGCTCCTCCCCACCTGTACGCCGCTCCTCCTCGTGCTCGTGTACGACTCTCCTCCCAGCGCTCCTGATGTCAGGACGCACGTCGCGGCCGGCGCTACTTTCAAGGGACTACTTTTTTTATGTAAAATTTTTAAAACCACGTATATATTTTTTTAAAATATAGCCTATGTCCATCTGCACACCCTGACAATTACAAAGATGTATCGGGTGTTTGAATTGGCGCTGTGGTTCCCGAGTTTACCCGCCTCAAAGATTCACAGTTCTTACTTTATTATAGTAGTATAGATATGATGTCAGATTTAGAAATGTCAGCAAAATCTACAGAACATAATTATTTAGAAGGTTCATCAGATTATGAAGAAATGTATTGCTATAATCATTATGGTCATCACTATTTGCATACATCCGCTAACCCTAGAAATGTTTTTACTTATAATCAATGGGAACATTGTCCGACACCGCCAACAGGCAGCTCGAAAACATTTTATAGGAAACTCCCATACTTCTCAGGGTTTAATACAACTGATCCAAAAACGTTTTATTTTAAAATTGTAAATAAGACAGGAATGAAAAACATGTTGACAAATACTAAAATGATATATTCTACAAAATTTTATGAAAACATGTCTACATTTGGTTTTGAATTTTGGAAAAACAACATTGAGACAAAAACCATCTGGGGTACAAAAGACTGGCAGGTACAAGGTTTAGAATCATTATTTAGAGCCTGCATGATCCCAGATCAGATAATATTCCTGAATGACACCATTCAACAAACAACCTGTCTTGGCCTAGCCAAGATAAAGGACTTAAACAAACCGTCTATACCAAAGCCCGTACCTGACAGTAATAGCTCTACAGATGAGGGAATAGAAGTATCCCATATTTTACACCAAAACAGAACTAATCCTGATTGGAAAAAATGGTTGATCTGGCCCACAGACACTAATAACTGTCAAGACAGATTCCTGAACAACAAACAGGGGTTCAAACAGAACAGGCCAGACCCAAGATATTCCCAGAGACAACATCCAGGGATAATAACAACATACAGTGTAGGAAAGCTATGCCTCGAATGGCTGCAGAAATCCACACTACCTGAAATTAAGCAACACTTGACTTTACTTAAAGAAGGTGCTGACTTGCGAGATTGGGACCTCGCAAACAGCGTCAAAAACGTTTCATATACGCCGGTATATACGCTGCTTACAACAAAGCTTGGAAAGTAATGCAAATTGAAACTGCTGAATAAATACCAGAAATTGATCGTATTAATTTGGAAAAATCACTGTCTGTAGTGGACGACTCTGTCCTCCAGAATTTATTCACTGGACAGCATTGTATCATCTGCTATTGATATAATAGAACAGGATATGCTAATGTTACAACATGGCCAGTCCCAATTACGTTCTATTGTACAGCTAGGCTGGACGTTACAAAGTCTCCATTCAGGCTACGTGCCATGGCATCTAATCAACACAACGTCATTATTTTCTATCTTTAACCTTACTGATAAACAAATCTCTTTGGCACAAAAAGGAGCAGACTATATGGTGCTGAGCATTGAAAAACTAGAAAAATTGCCATTGACAGTCTCTGAAAGACCCGTCATTGAATGGATAATACATGGCACCATTACAATTCCGATAACGACTTTTCAGTTTCAATATTGCCAAAAGCACTTACCAGCAGGCCTGTATGAAAGGTTGGGTAAAGGTTACATCAAGTCGACCTGGAATCTACCTTATACAAATAGATGTTACAGTGGGGGGAAAAAAGAGGTATTTCTTAGTGGTAACAACTGTAAAAATTCACTGAGTGGCACACTTCTATGTCAAGGAATTGACTTGCATGGAGCCTGCGAAGGTTCATCAAATAACCTTTCATGCCATCTGCACGGCACACCTACTACATGAATAGAGCCTTTTTTCAGACAACTTTCCAGCGGCAGTTACGTTATATTAAGTGACCGCAGCTGTTGTGGCATGGTGCCAGGAAAGCCCTATCTCGTGAGTGTTACATCCAGGGTCACTTGCTGTATGCAAGTATTGTATCCAAACAACAAACCAGACAAGGAGGCAACAATATGGCCTTCTCTGAATATCTCTTCTATTCGAATTGATACTTTAAGCAGAATGAAGTCTATTCTTTTACAAACAACTGTACCTTTAACCTCGTCTAGAGAAACGTATGATCTGCAAGTTACAAGGACAGCAGCAGAGATACATGCATTATCAACAAATTGTCCCGTACATTTCGTAGAAATGTTAAGTCAAATCTTAAACATGTCTGATACCAGTGGCGTCGCACATGTATTTAAGACCATTTTTTCGGGACTGTTAGCACCCTTTGAAGCAGTCCTGAGCATCTTCCCGAATTTCGTGCACTCTGTGTTCGGCGGCCTGCCTCTCATCTTGGGACTCGTAGCAGGAATTTTATTTTTATTCCTTCTTTTCCGATATGGCAAGTCCAGCCACAGACAAAACTCAGGCTACAATGGAAGAAATGCTCCTAGCGATGAGATACAGAGACCGGATAACTAAAGTACTGGACTTGGCTCGGCTAAGAGATCTGAATACTACCTGGTTTCTTTCATTCAGACCAATCTGGCAAGATTGCATCCTACCTGTTCTACGATGCCTGCTCTGCGGAGAAGAATGTGTGTTAGACGTCTGTCTCACACTCCCATCAGCAGTACCTATGGATGTCGATACTTTGCTTGGTTTGGTAACGGCTCATGCAACGTGTTGTCCCCAGTGGCTACCTATTCTGATAACGGCATTCGTTGAGACCTCACCATTACGATTAGGTGGCGGTGAGTTACGAGATGAAAGCGGCACACAGGTACAACCTTCTATGACCATTGCTGATCTAGACACCAATGACGGCAATGCATCTCACATATGCACTATTTCTACTTTTTCGGACCTGGTCCAACTTTCACCTACTGTTGTAGACGACTTCTTTGCCAGCCTATCTGAGTTAATGTTCTCTCCTAACAACGAGAATCATTTTTGAAAACACGAGCACACAGCGTTCCCTGAACTCTGAATTCGGCCTTCAGTTTTGATAAACAGAACTTTTTAAAAAAACTATTGGAACTATTTCTTTTCTCCCCCTGAAAGAGAAATTCTTTTCCCGTTCCCAAAATATTTACCTTTTTTTTTAGCACATGATATTCTGCTTAAAGTAGAGCTATTCTTAGAGAACAAGATTTCTATTTTTGAAAACTCTAGAGACAATATTTGGCTTTAGCCTCTAGCACATGTACAGTATTGTATAAATATGTGATGAAATGGTCTCGACCTTCTCTT
This sequence comes from Lissotriton helveticus, assembly GCF_964261635.1. Classification (NCBI taxonomy): domain Eukaryota; kingdom Metazoa; phylum Chordata; class Amphibia; order Caudata; family Salamandridae; genus Lissotriton; species Lissotriton helveticus. The sequence goes on from NC_136057.1 coordinate 738,263,493, forward strand.
CTGTATTAAGAGCCATTTCATAAATGTAAATTTTCGTGATTCATTCAGTCATCATTCCGATGTACAATATATGCATTATCTGAATGATATCACTGCTTGAAAAACGTACAGTATACTACTCATTTTCCTGTATATACTATTTTGAATGCATTTATGTATTTTGGGGTGGGATTTGAAAACACATGCATAGTTATATGTTTATAATTGCTTAGTATTTAGTAATGATGGACATTATACGTGGAGTGGGTGTTGTAAACGTATCTAGGACCCTATTTAAATATTCCCGATTTATGCCTTTATGTGGTTATATCGAATCATATCCTTATAAAGGCATGAGAATCATACCCATATTAAGTCATAGCCAATGCAGTCCAAATACGGCAAGGCTACTCCCATAGACTCCTAGAAAGCACAACGTGTTCTTAAACAAACCAAGCCTCCGGCAGCCCAGGAATTCCCCCTGCTTCTGTATTGATTTGTCCTAGAACTCCTGGAGTCCTGAAAGAACTGCGAGTTCTTAGTAATGTTTTATGTCCAACCTTACGTCAAACTCGGCACCTTCCAGGTATAAATATACCAGCATCTGCCTTAGCAAAACACATGGTGGTTTGGAGCAGATCGGCTATCTACTTGCCCGACGCCCTGCTAAAGCGAGTGCCGAAGGAAGCCGACCCTCCCATTGACGCACTGAGAGAGACGCTGTCTTTTCTCCTGCCAAGAAATCCAGCTCCAGTGTTTCCCTATCACCCTCACGGGTTACTGGGAGATCGAGTCCTGAGAACGAGATACAAGACCTCCTTCCTTCTATAAACAAGGTATGGAGCCGATTAGACCCTTAGAGAATTCTTGATTCAGATTCTTGGCAAAACTATCTTAACTCAAACTGTAGCTCACTTACTCCTTCCCATGTACTAGGCTTAGGTTAGGTACACCGCGGTAGGCGTATCTTAGAAGCACCAGTTGAGTACGTTTCGTTATGATTTTATCATTGTATGTATTTTAACCATTTTAAACACCGTATGGTTCAGAAACCATACCATGCTTTTACAGTATTACTTTGTAATACTCCTTTTCCTGTACGCACTTTACTTTATGATAAGTATTGCAATTGTGGCAACTCACTTCTCTTGCATGAGAAAGAAGACTGTTCAATAAATAACTGAAATAGCTATCTATACTCCTTATTCTGGAGGGAGCAAAGTTGTCATGTTTATGCGGTTGTCAGAAACTAATCCCTTCTTGTCTATTCAGGAAAGTTAACACCTTCTTGTTTACTCGAGAAAGTTTCTAGTGACCTCTGAGCTAGCTGGCATTCATAATTAAGTCTAACATATTCAATAGAGACCTAGTCGACCTCAGTCCTACGTCTAAACTATCGTTTATGTTATTCCAATGCGCAGAGCCTATTGGGAATATAGGAACTACACCCCACGGAGTCTAAGGATATAGACTGGGGAATTGAAGGTATAAAACACAAGTTTGCAGGTGCATACAAGACTGCATGTATACTCCATACGGATTTTAAGCAATCCATACCCTCAGACCCACTTTGCAAATTTTAAATCAATACAAACATTTAAAGAATATATAACTGAATCTATAAATGCTTCACTTTTAGTACAATGAATACATTAGTAGATAGTGCTCAAACCTTTCTTATTTTTAAACAATAAATGTATTCTTGTAACATATCATAATTTAACAGACCTTCCAATACAAGTTCATCAGATACGTCATACAGATCAATTCCCTCGTTAGCAGTTTCTGAATTAATTTGGTCTAAAATTTCAACATCATTTAATGCTTCCAGAATATCTGCATCAAAGCTTTCGTCTTCGAAATCAAAGCTCATGTCTGCAGCACTAATTTCCCCTTCTTCACTCTCATTGCCTGTGACAGATACGATTAGTTCTTCAATTACACTCAAGGTAATATCCAAAATCTCCTCAGTATGAGGCTGTTCTCTTTCCATAATTTTTCCTTTATATTCTTGCTCCTTGTATAAAAATATAAACAGTTAATTTTATCACTTTTCGTAATATATAATACAAAACTACAGTTTCCCCCTTTTTTGGCCTACAAAAATACTATATGAATACTAATATCTAATAACATTCCATTAGTAGAGTTTTACTCCTTTGCAAAGTTATATAAATATAATTACTTATAAGGAAATCCTGTTCTTAGCTTTTCTTAAATTTTGAAACCAGTCAATCCTTTTGACTATAGGAAAAGACTCAGGCTGTTATAGTAAAATACACTACTAAAAAATGTAGAATATGTATATTCACCTTACCCCTTCCAAAATAGTAAATGTGTTTTAGTAAAATGCAAAAGATACTATTGATTGTCCAGAATAACACTGTGTATCTGTGCATATTTAGACATCATTATCACACTACTTTTTGAATACTTCATGTGTTTTCACACAAATAAACTCTTAAAGACCTATCCAATACTTACCTTTTAACATAATTAGAAAGTAGTAATTCCTTACATAAGTCGAAAATACTCACAACAACAGGTATTGAACACTGCTACTGCCAGGAACAGTAAGCCCAGAAACTCTTACCGAATATTTGCACAGGAACAGATGAAGCTAGTTCCCAACTCCCCCTCCAGGATCCTCCAGAGACCAAACTTTTTAATCTAATCTCTAAAAAAAACACACGGGAGAAGGGGGATAGGAAAAAATAATAAAGAAGAAGAGACTGTCTCGCAACCTCTGCATTTCCTCCTTGGTACCTTCTCTCTGGCTTTCTTGTTTTATTAACAGACAATCCCTTCACATGGATACATAACGGAAACTAACAAAGAACAATTATTTAATAACCTACCCTACTCTATCTCTATTCCTCATCTATAACTTAGTCTAACCCTACTAATTACCTACCCCGTGGACTTTCGACTACCCTCTGCTCTAGTATTTATCTGCAACCTTGTAGCTTGTGGTTCTTTATTTTTTTCTCCTGCTTATAACCTATGTTTACGTAACATTCATTAACCTAGGCCTCTCAGTTTATTGTCTAATTTTTATATTATTAATTTCCTTGTGTTCTTCTACTAACCTTTTTTTATGCAGTTGCTTGTTATCTATTCTGTCAATCCTTGAATATCTTGTGTTTTTCACTAATGTTCCTTCTTAATTCAATAGTGTTTCTGGTATTGCTTACTCAATGTGTTCTTTTCCCTTAAGACCTTGCTTATCACAAATGTTATCGTTTCTTGTTTTAGGTTAGAGAAAATATATCGAGTGAATACATTCAATATTCTCTATAATGTCAGGTAAATTTAGTCACTCAGTAACTTGTCATAAGATTATTTTCCAAGAATATGACTTTGTCAACTATAAGTAGGCTTTCCTGTTTTCAGTTTCTATTTTTGGTAAATTCTGGTGGTGTTTTTTCAGTGTTTTCCAGTGATTTCAATGCCTCAAAAAAACAGTGCTTTTCACTGGTTACTCATTTTTGAGCCATACAAAACAACTGAAACGGTGTTTTGCTGGTGTTTATGGAACGCTTTGCTTTTATTATTGCTTGCTTTCTTCATTGATGCATGGAATATAGACAGTGTATGTACAGTGTATATGAGGTCTAAATACATTTCTACAAGTCGAGTTCATTGTAGTACACCGTACAATATTTCTCAATTATTCTTTGGTCATTCGCTCTCTCTCTTTCCTTCCCAATTACACCTTTATTTGTGAAAATACCCTCTCAACATTGGCAATTGAGTCTGGCAACGCCAAAACAGCCAGTACACAATCTGCCAACTCTGGCCACTGACGTAGCTTTCCATGCCAACACTGGTGAACTTCAAGGTTGACATTCTCTGGGCCAGGTTCTGCAACATATGCTTTGAACTGGGTGCATATGCCCTCAGAGGTATTAAAGCGGTCAAAAATGAAGCTGTACTTTTCAAAGTCAGGAGTAAATTCCCCTTTATGAAAGGGATCTAACACTTGTGCAGAGTACCAAAGTGAGGCTTCATTGACTTCAAATGCCATGTTTTCCCTTCCAGCCCCTCCAGCGTGGCACTAGGCCCTGTGGTGACCGGCTGCCTGTCATGCTGCTGGTACTGCAGTGAATGCGGTTTCTCTGTCCTGTGTGTGACACTACTTCTTCCTGCCCTGGGCAGTCTGTACAGGGTTCAGTTTACCTGTCCAATGTGAAACGCCTCCTATTTCCCCCATCCATCCGCCCTCTAGTCCACGGTGTAAAGAAGTGATTCCTCCCATGTGCCTGCTAGGAGAAGATTCCTGATTTACAAGCTGTGTGAAACATGTTCCTGCTGTCTTGTCGCTGCAGTCAGTGGCCATATTTGGCATGATATAGTGAAGGTATAGTGCAACGACATCCACCCCGGTTTTCACAAGTGTGACACCTTTTCAAGCTGCACAGTAGGCAACAATAACTGGCAGCATTATAAAATAAGTAATTATAATGCCCAAACAACATAAAAATGTTATCCAAAACAGTAAAACACAAGACTTGCGTGGATGATTGAGGAGGGAAACATGAGAGGGGGAATAAGACAGACAAAATAGACTCGAAGACAAGAGAGAGTGGTGGAGATGAAAGAGAGGACCAGAGCAGGAAGAGGAGGCAAAAGAAAGTGAAGCAATTTTTTTAACCTTGGGTGTAGAAACAAACATTAAATTCCAGAGACATAATTTCCAAACATACAAAAAAAATCTGAAACGCCAACTGTACTCCCTTGGTTACAATATCGCTTACATGCAGCTGAATATTTAAACATTTAGCATCAACATATCCGCTTTATTGGTGCCATGTCTTCAAGCATAGAAAAGAATAATAAGCTTCAACTGCAGCCACTTGTATACTAAAGCTCGAAACAGAATACATACACTGTTATCGATCACCCGATTCTGCTAGAACCTCAGAAGAATCACTCTCTAGGTTCCCACCGCTTACATATGAAACCTTTACCAAGATAGCAAGAGGGATTGCTTCTGGGTCTCCACTGGACCCGGTGCCTCCCAAAATTTGGAAGGAATTTGAAGATGAACTTTTCCCCCCTCTCCACTTAATCTGCCAGCAATCTTTGTTGACTGGCACTGTCCCTGCTCAGTGGAAACGAGCATTAGTCTCCCCCTTGCTTAAAAAACCTTCCCTTGACCCTGATTGCTGTAAAAATTACAGGCCCATCTCACTGCTGCCGTTCCCGGCCAAGATAGTGGAGCGGGTGGTCAGTAACACTCTGTCCAACCACCTGGAACAACATCTACTACTTGACGGGGACCAATTTGGTTTTCGTCCTGCCCATGGAACCGAAACAGCCCTCATCACCGCCATGGACGAACTTCAAAGGCGGGCAGACAGAAGACAGGCGTCATTTTTGATACTGCTCGATATGTCTGCCGCCTTTGACACGGTGAATCATAAGATCTTACTGAGGCGGCTGTTGGACGCAGGAGTGAGGGACACGGCACTGCAATGGTTTCACTCTTTTTTACAGGACAGGCAGCAGGCAGTCTCTCTGCCTCCATTCCAATCAGCCTTTTCCCCGGTAACGTATGGAGTCCCCCAGGGCTCTGCCATCAGCCCAATACTTTTTAATGTCTACCTCAGGCCGCTAATTCTCCTTATCAAAAGTTTCGGCATTAAAACCATCAACTACGCCGACGATACACAGATGATCCTCTCCTTGGATGGGGAGGATTCTATTTCTGTAGAGGTTCTACACAATTGCCTGCGGGACACATCAAGATGGCTGAAGGACAACTCACTTCAGGTCAATGCAGGCAAAACTGAGGTGCTTTTTAACACTGGCTCGAGGATCCCCCGTCCGTTTCCCAACAACTTCTGGCCCCCGGAAACAGGGTCCAATGTACTGCCTGCAGACTCTGTCCGCAATCTAGGTGTCATGCTTGACCACAGGCTTAGCATGGAGACCCACGTTCAAAAAACATCGGCCTGCTGCTTTGCCATCCTACGTTCTCTTAGGAAAGTCGTGCCCCTTCTTCCCACTCAGGCCCGCGCCCAAGTGGTTAGATGTACCATCCTGAGCAGGCTGGACTATTGCAATGCCCTCCTGCTTGGGTCCCCTGAGTTTCTGTTGGATAGGCTTCAAAGGGTTCAATCTGCGGCCGCAAAATTGGCCTTGGGGCTGCCAAGAAGATCTCACGGACCATCTGCCTTGGCACAATTGCACTGGCTCCCTCTTAGACAGAGGATCCAGTTTAAGGCCCTCTGTATTGTTTTCAGGGCCCTCCATGGTTCCGGTCCAGCCCCTCTTCAATCTAAGTTTGTGTGGTACGCTCCTCCCAGACAACTTCGCTCCTCTGATGCTAAACTGGTAGTCATCCCCAGATTTAGGAAGGTCAGAGCCGGAGGTAGATCCTTTGAGGTGGCTGCCGCCAGACTTTGGAACTCCCTCCCCTTCGAGATCAGGCATATTAATGAACTCCTTCAGTTCAGAAAAAAGGTTAAAACCTGGCTTTTCCCTGGTTAGCCTACTCCCATCTGGTCCACTTCTCGCTTCATTCTCAGACTCTGTCAGCGCCAGGATGCCTGCTATGGTGACAGTTCGCGCTTTATAAATTCTTAAAATAAATAAATAAATAAATCTGTAATTACCGAAAACGTTCCAGTAAATCTGTAGGGACTCGAATACACACAAGATTATTTCAACAACGTGTGTTACAGTGACAGCAATTTTAGCCTGGTAAAAAGTGGAAAGCTTTACGTCATCTAATCAAAGCCCTTAACATCCACAATATTAATTTCAATAAAGACGATAAACATACATTTTATGTTACAAAAACAGTTTAACAAGCAACACACCTATTTAAGCATTCCCTATATTAAGAGTGTGAAGTTTCGACTTGTGTACAATTAGCAGGAGTTTAAATGTAGAATCCCTTACTCAAAGCAGACCACACAATCAATAAATTACATACATTTTCTGATGTTGTACCTTAACCACTGTGAGATTTATTACTTTGATTTTAGTATGTGACCTAAAGGGATACAGCCTAATCTCTGCAGTTTCATATACCTACAGTTTTCTAAGTGGGACTAGAGTCTTGGACCAGCAGGCTAAATGTGCGCTTTTGTACAGCACATTTAAAAAAAAAAACAAGCAAGAAACTTGAGCGTGCCTCCTCTTTCCTGGTGCCCACCCCTGTCGCCCCAGAGGCGCAAGTAGAGTCAAAATCGGCAGAGTGTAGCTGCAGGGGCTCTAAGAAGGGGTCAAAGAATAACAAAGCCTTGTTAAGTAAATGGTCTTTTAAAAGACCTGTGAAGTACTCGGGTGCGGCCGGCCACAGGCAGAGCACAAAAACTCCTCTCCCCCCACCGGAGCCAGGCAGGGGGCCTGGTGTTGCTCTCACACCTCGGCTCCCCAGTGGCATAGGAAGTGGGGTGCGGGCCACCCCGAGTGTCATCACTGAGGGGGTGACAAAATGTCACTGAGGGGTAAAGGTGAAAGCCTTTCACCAAAGGGAACTTTGCAATCAGTGCAAACGAGCGGCTTGGGGATGCGATGCTGTACTAATGGACAGGCATAAAAGCGTGCACCGTTTCTGGCAGAGGCAGCACATGCAGCCTGCTGGGTATTGCTCAACAGAGGACTGGAGCCTGGTCAGTGGTTGTCAGTGGCCTTTGTGGCCTCAAAGTGGTTAGTTGCCCTTCACTTCTACTGTTTTTATGTCTAATAGTAACTTCTCCGCCCCGGCGTCCTTGTCCGACAACATCTCTAAAGGGAGTTGCTGGGCCTTCCTGTTTAGCACAGGCAGGCGAGGAGCAGCTGTTTCCTTCTGACTACATTGAAGAGACGTGTTCAAAATGATGGATTCCTGCACACCTGGCTGAGCTGAGGCGACAAAACTGTTTTGAAATTAGTGTGCTGTAGTAATAAACATGCACTTAATTATTTTAAAGACGACTACTGCGGACTTTTATTGCTGCCCAACCGGTCCCATGCTATGAAGGAAGCTTAGCTTTTCAAGTGGTACCCCGTTAAAGTTTGATACTTTTAGCCAGTGAAGATTTTTTTGCCAAAAATAGTATGCATGTTGGGTGTTTTTATTCTGTACTTACGCTGTGAAAAGCAAAACTACAAGTCCCAGAATTCAACCTACTATTGGCTGAAAACACAGACCATGTAGAGGCTTTCTCATAAAGCAAGCCAGCAGATTATGAGTGCAATTTAAGGTTTGAAGGACAGGGGCCAAACCGCTAGAGAGACAGAGAAGACCAGGCCGGAGTCAGCCCACCTGCCAAGCTTAGATTACTCTTCTGAGGAATTTTCACAGTAAGTGCTTCCCCCCAACACAGCATAAACTCGGGAAAAATGTAAATGCAAGATGGGCTGCAATGTCATGAAGGTCGGGCCTGTGTTTTTTGTTTTCGGAAACAAAACTTAAAACAATAGCATCAGCTGGGCCTGCCTGAAGGCTTCAATGCTCCTTCCCTGGCTCCGTTTCATCCATCAAGCGCTTGGAAGCAGACATACAACGTGCTTTAAAAAGTGTTAAAACCACTGTCAGCAAATGTTTAGTTTTTACTCTGCCCACTGTTCGGGGGATGAGGGGGGGGTTGTAACAAGATATTATTTTCCCCACAGGGTCCCACCTGACCTTGCTACGCCACTGCGGCTCCCCATGTGCCGGACCATCTTTTAATTTCCTAACCTTGCACCTTCTTTCGTCTTTTTGTAGTTACTATTTATACTTTGGCTTTTTATTTATACTTGTGTTTCTTTGTTTTGCCTAAACGGCAGTATCGCAGAAGTGAAACATCTACCACACGCACATCAAAGGCCTAATTGTCTTTGCTGGTGTTACTTGAGGGAACAAGCATAATCTCTATGATCTATTGACATGGCTACTGTTAAATAAAAAAATGGTAATTCTGTGTGGTCCCAGAGAAAGAGGCTATGACAGAAACGGAGAGTTTGCCTATAAACAGAAAAGAGTGAATGTCTGCAAACAGTTAAAACTAAAGGAGGGAGATGCGAGTGCCTTAGAGTGGACAGGATCTCACTGCATATTTAAAACCAGGGATCTTGGGCCTTCAGTCCACATCATACCTATTCCAACACCCTGGTTTGGGACAGTCCTGTTGAACGTGGAGGGGAGCTTTGCAGTTTGGTCTGGAGTTGCAATGCTTTGGCTCCATCAAGTGGCCAAAGGGTGCAACAACTCTGAAAATCAGTGGCACTCGGTTTAAACGGTGTCAGCTGATTTTCATCCGGTAGGGTAGTATCGTTCAGAGTCGGTTTTAACCGAATTCCGGACAGCCTAACTATAAGGTATCACTTAGGTTTCTTGTATGATTTCTTGTTCTCTCTGCTCTTCAGGTGCTGAACACAACTGAGTCCGTCTGCCTTGAAGGGGCCGCGACGGGAAAATCAACCACTGTGCAATGTGCGGTCTTCTTCCAACTCGGAAGCTGAATTCTAATTGCGGGCACGATAACTAAGGTAAATTTAATCAGGAACCTTCTTTATCTCTCTCACAAATATTTGTGCTTTCTCTTCAGGAATATCTATGGAGCAATTGAAAACGGGTCTGAACTCAGGAGCGTCTTAGGTGAAGTGCTCACTCGTTAGGGAGCGCGCACCTCACCAAGGATTCCCCACAGCTGTTGGGTAAATGACTAGACCGCCAACGTGTCTTTCCTCGAGGCGGCCATCTTAGAATTCCTCTGTTGCACTAAAGCACTCCAAGTATGTTTCCTTGCGGATTCTTCATCTCTCCTGCGGCAGCTAGGGTTTAGATAAGTCATTATCGTATCCACTGATTGATGAGGTGTTCTGACAGGTACACTCAGTATATAATTTTTTGAAATATCTTTAAAAGATACAAACCATCTTTACACACTTATCTTCTCTATTCATATTTGTTACTTCAGCTCGATTGAAGCACATTCCATCGACCATTTTAAGTTACTTGTACTTACCTGAAGCATATTAAATCATAATATATTATAAAATTATCATCTGTAGAAGACACAAAAAATACAGTTACAATATATCTTTTACAACACAAAATAATTTGTAAAGTATTACATTTGCCTTTTTTGCTGTTCTCAGAATATATTGAATTTCACTAGAAACAGTGAGTTCAATAGTACTCATCACATAACCCCGGGCAAAAAAAGAGACAATCAATAAGATTATCTTAAAAAAAACATTCAACATTCTCAATAACAATCTAAAAAATAGAAATAAAACATATCTTAAATGTTTTTTTCTAAGAGCAATTTCTTAGGTAAATATGACACATCTTAAACAATCATAACATAACAAAACATTATGATTAATTTTCATACACTGTAAATAATAATACTTACAAATTTATGGTTTCACATACTTTTCCACACGGCCAAATAGTATGCGTCAAATTCTTAGTTTGGAAATTGTTCAATAGTAATCCTGAGCGTCTGCCTCCCAGCCTTCTGATCCAAAACCACCGACATCATTTGCTTTGTCCCCCAGTGCTCATCCCTCAACCCGATGCTATTCAACATCTACATGGCAACCCTCACACAAGTAGCCCACCATCACAACCTCAACATCATCTCCTACATCAACGACACCGAGCTCATCCTCTTCCTCACCAAGAATCCACATACCACCAAAAGCAACCTCCACGACACAATGAAGGACATCACCAACTACATAAAGAGCAGCTCTCTAAACATGAACTCGCACAAAATGAAAGTACTCATCCTCAGACCCACCCCCTCAGCCTCGGATGACTCCTGCTAGTTGACTACACTGTGGACAGTACCAACACCTACCAACCATGATCACACCACTAGGATTCATCCTAAACTCCTCCCTCTCCATGTGTAAGCAAGTCTACACCATCTCCTCGTACTGCCATAACACCCTCCACATGCTCCTCAACATTTACAAGTGGATCCTTACCAAAAGAAGAAGAACAGTGACACAGTCCCTCATCAGCAGCAGACTACACTGTGGCAAAACACTCTACACATGATTTCCAGCCAAACACCTACAACAACTACAACAAATCCAAAAGACCACCACCTGAGTGATTATGAATGTTCCCTGCTGCAGCCACATCACTCACCACCTGATACACCTACACTGCCTCAATATCAACAAGAGGATCACCTTCAAGCTCCTTACCCTCACTTACAAAATACTCTACAACACCAGACTAATCTACCTTAACAGCAGTAATCCTGAAAGGCCAAATTTTGAACTTAAAATTTTGGCTTTAAAAATATTAGGTAAGAATTTGGTAACTCTTTAGGCAAACATTGCTTAAAAACTAATTGACTATCATTACAATGTATCCAACCTTTCAGACATTTTAAATAAACAGTGTAATGTCCAGATGTTGTAGAAGGTCCATCATGAAAAATAATTGCAACAGCTACAAAAGTTCTTCCTGATATTGAAACTTGACCAGCTACAACATTTTTAATTAAAGTTTCCAATTTTCTTCCATCAGCTCTACAACGTTGCAGCATTAAAATTACATACTGTCCATATCTTTGTATAAACAATGTTGATAACATTTCTGATTTACATTGGCTACACTCCATGTTTTGACTTGGTCCTCTAATTAGATTGTTAAAAGACACTGATTCACAGTCAGGTAAAGTCAAATATATGAATCTTTCAGTGTCTATGTTAGTGCTACATGTAAACAAACAATTTTGACAGTCATGTTGCCATTTATAAGAGAGACCAAAACGGTTTGCAATATCTATACCTTCATTTTCCAGTACACCAAGCATAAGCATTAAAAATTCCTGACAATCTTGCTGAATATTCTGCGTAAATTGACTAGAACCAGAACATATGTCCAAAACATTTCAAATATCAGAAACACTTTGTATTTTACTTTTATCACTACTACATTTCTCCTAAACAGAATACAACAATGAACAGAATATTTCGTCCAGATTTTCAACAATTTGCTTTTGCAAACTTTCAAGAACAAAAACAACATTAACAACTACATTAGCATAGCAGTTTACACCACAACTATTTTCAAACCGATAACCAACATTCTCTTCAACACTGTCCTTTTTCTTTTTGCTTGCAGGCGCAATTTCATCTTGGTTTTTTCTTTCTCTACAGTTTCAATACAGATATTCTCAAATCTTCTTTTTCTACCTACCACACGCTTTTCAAAACTGGATATTGACCTAAATTGGGTGCATATTCTCTTCTTAACTTATTATACTCTTTCACACAATTTGCATCTGCACTAATCTTTGTCTCATCAAAATCAATCAAGTACAATCCAGATAAAGTTCTGACTCGAGACAAAGCAACATATGCCATACCCTCTTTAAACACGGTACTTCCAATATTCACTAAAGCACTATCTACACTTAAACCTTGAGATTTATGAATGGTCACCGCATATGTCAAACAAATAGGAAACAGTTTTCTGCGTACATACAAATCTTATACAAGCAAAAACCGAGTTGAACAACGACTAAATTGTTGTACTTCAGCAATTTCATCAAATTTGATTTTCAAGAATTCAATCCCATCCCTATTTAGATAATTAACAAAATCAACAATTTTACCCATTGCTCCATTTACTAAACCTTTTTCCACCTTAAATTTACGTCGTAAAATTACCCTACAGTTTACACATGCATACAAATTATTTTCTAAACCAGCAGTTTTACTTATCGATTTCTCTAAATAGTACAATTTCCTCTTCAACTGTTCAGTCAAAATAGTAGTGATTCCTTCATGTTCTATTTTATCAATAGCTTCCAATTTCATAATTTCTTCATTTTCCAACTTTAACATTTCTTCATTGCCTATAGAACATTCACGTAGTGTTGGCATTAAGCAGATTACAGATTTGTTTTCTGCAATTCTCATGTATATTTTCGCTGGGACAATATTTTCATTTGGAAACAAATTGGAAAGTTATCGTCTCTGTAAAGCTTGTTTGCTATGTTCAGTTATTTTTCCAATTCTTATATCTTGAAGAATAGTTTCATAATCAGCATCATTTGCCTGTCGCATATTTGTAATAAGTTCCTTATACTCAAAATATGACCAAATGTTTACATTTCCAATGCTCCCCAATTACTTTCTGGTATCTTCATGCACTAGTGTTTTAAACACTGGTTGTCCTTTTACAGGATTAAGTTGTAGAAGATCTCCAAAAACTATGACCTGTTTTCCGAATAATACGTCCTACTCTGTTTTAAGAATTTGCTGCATTCTTAAATGCACAAAAGCAAGCATTAAGTTTGATACCATTCTTACCTCATCAATAATGAGAAGTTTAATTTTCCTCAAGACTCTTGAAACTTCACAACAAGCTTCTCCAAATAGCTTGTGGTATTCTAATTTGTTTTCATGCTCTACTGGTAACATTAATAAACGATGTAAAGTAATTCCTTTAATATTGTGGGCTGCTAATCCAGTTGGAGCAGTGACAACACAAGACAAATGCGACTCAGTTGTTTTATGTAGAAAAGTTGTGATTACTTTAATTAAAAAACTTTTGCCTGTTCCAGCTTGTCCACTCACATACATTCGGATAGGTTCAAATGATGAGCAAGAGCACTCTTTCTTCTCATGAAGTAATCCATGGTCAATCTCTTCTCTCACTTGCCCATATATTTCTTTCTGCTCAAGATTTAGTTGTTCTTCCAAGTTTCCTAAGTTTGTTACATCTTCCTGAGCTTGATACATTACTGTTTCCACCTGTTCCATAGCAGTTGCTGCTTCATTTTGAACAATTGGTTCTCCTAGTGGGTCCTGACTCAACGGAGCAGAAGTTTGACTCTCTTGAGAACTGTCTCTAGCAATGTCAGCTGCAATTGTAGCTTCCTGCTCAATTTCGTCATTCAACATTTTCACATAATTATCAAAAACGGGCCATTCCATAGTATCTTTAGTTGCATTGAAGGAATCTTCATAGCTCTCGAAATCTCCATGTAATTCCAAACCTGACGCCATGGCTTGAAAAGTTGCAAAAGAGCTAAATAGTAAAATTCACTTTGGTCAGGTGTTTCACAACTCAGTTTACGGTGATTAATCAAATGTCCTTTTCTTTGTTTCACCAGACATCCTTCAGAACCAATCACGGCATATATACCATTATTGATGTTTTCTGTAATATTCCATTTAAAAATATAATTTTGCAGCACTTCATAGAGACAAATGTTCTCAAGATGATGACTTCTATTTGGATAATATGTATCCAACATATTTGCTTTCACAATATCTGTACTTTCTGGTTCTTTTTCACCTAAATATTCAATTTCTTGTACATATTTAAGAACTCGGTTTCGTGTTGCAGCAAGACCTATGCTCACCCAAATGATTCTTCTAGATGTGGAGTATAGACTTGCAGATGATAAGCGATCCGAGCATTCATACGCTCCAATTTCTCGATGAGATAACATCTTCAAAATGTAAGTATATAATTTCTTACTTAGACTCTTCTCGTGGGAAATCTCTTCCCACATGTCCTTCAATTCCGTCTTTTCTGATTTTGTTATGTACGATGTTACATATCGAGCAACAGCAATGGAATTGTCTGCACCATATTGAATATCCATATTAGCATGCCACATAGACAAAATGACTGGGTTATAGCCATTTATGTATTTCGACTCTTCATTTCTTCTTAAGTTGTACGTATTTTTTGGAGACTTTCTTGTGATAGTGTGTCGCAAAGATGACATAAAACTGTTCACTCGGGGGCGTGGCTACGCGGGCGAAGATGGTGGACGCAGCTTGTTAGAGCTCCCACCGGCCCGTTCTTTATCCGATTAATTATCCTGGCTTCCGGACCCGTTTGGTCCCCCACACCGCCGGCGAGAGTTGCGGAGGGCAGGAGGTGTAGTCCGGTGCGCCTTTCGGTGCTCCCGGATCGTTGGCGGAGCCGACAGCAGCGGCAGCAGTCTGCGGCCTTGTCCCCGAGGGAAAGCCGGGACCTCGAGTTTGGCGCTCCCCGGCCGGGGGGTCTTCGCGCCGGCCGGCTGACATCCGCTTACTCGGGGCTGGCTGGGCTCTCCTAACTGGAACACAGTGCTGCTGGACGGACCCTTCAGCAGTGGTGGGTGCTTCGTCCTGGCAGCTGGAGAGCGACGCAGCCTACATCAGGGCCGGGAGACCGGGACCTCGATTTTCGGGGTCTCCAACAACGACCGCAGAGGCAGTGCGGAGGCGGCGAGGCCGGCTGGAGCAACAGCAGGGGCGATCCTGAGAAGACCGGTGGGGGTGCCTGGCTGGACAGTATCCTGGTTGGGCCTGGGAACCACCGGTGAGTGCCCGAGACAGGTGGCCGACAGAGCGGGGGGGCTCCCCGACTGACTACAGGTGGTGGATTGCAGTGTGGCCGGGAGTGACCCCACGGGACCCCCCGCTTGTGCCTGGAGTGCCGGTGGGGTTAGGAGGAGCAGAGACTGGGCCCGGCCGGTGCACTGCAGTGCACATATTCCCTCCGGACGATCTAGTGGAGCGCGGGCGACGATAAGAAGAAAGCCCCCCCCTCCCCCCTGGCCCTTTATTCCCCCCCTGGTGGCGGACGGTGCTTGAGGACTTGTGGGCCAGGAGTTCATCCTGCGGTGAGTGCGTGCCTTTGGTCCGGGGTACTGAGGTAGGCCCAGAGGCTGGTCGCGGCTGCTCGGACATTGGCCGGACCCAGGGGTGCTGTGGCCATGACCAGAGGCGGGGGCGGCAGCGGATCCGCTAAGCAAGGGACCCTGGATAAATTTACCGGGACGAGTGGGGCATCGGGTGCCTCGGGCGGGGGCCATGGCTCGGGCCCTGACAACGCGGCTCTGATGGCGGCAATTACCCAGTCCAGAGACATGCTGGACGCCAAGATCGGGGCGGTGGGCGCGGATGTGACCCTCCTGCGTCAGGACTTGAGGAACGCCGTGGTGCGCATTACTGGAGCCGAATCCCGAATATCGGAGGTGGAAGACGACGTCGTGACCCTGAAGCGGAAAATGGCGGCGATGGAAAACGTTCAGCGAGGCCTTGCGCTCCGCGAGGAGGACGCGGAAGGACGGGCGCGCAGAAACAACCTGCGCTTCGTGGGATTCCCGGAAGGTTGCGAGAAGGGCAACATGGAGCACTTCTTGTCTCAATGGTTGGAGTCCTGGCTTCCCCCTGAGGTGCTGTCACGATGCTTTGTGATTGAGCGGGCACATAGGGCCCTGACGCAGAAACCGCCGGCGGGGGAGCGGCCCAGACCGGTGATCGCAAGGATTCTAAACTTCCACGACAGGGACACTATCCTACGGGAAGCACGGTCCAAAGACTCGCTTTTATATGAAAATCAGAAGATAATGATCTTCCCGGATTATACCCGGATTGTGCAACAACAGCGCCACTCGTTTATCGCAGCCAAGGCAAAGCTGCGAGGCCTGAAGATCCAGTACTCTCTTCTTTATCCGGCCCGCCTGCGGGTAATATTCCAGTCACGAACTCACTTCTTTGACTCTCCGGAGGACGTTTTTAAATGGACGGATGAGACAGTACGGGTCCGGCCGCACGACCAGCCGGGATTGAACCCGGGCCACTCGAGGGGCCCGTCGCCGGAGCGCGAAGATCCCGTTGTCAAAGGCAGCAGAAATAGAAGGTCAAGGTCACGTAAACGCTCCCCTTCATGGGGTGGGAGGCGAGAAGGCGCGCCTGCAGACTCCGACCACTCTGGCAAGGACGGTGGTACCTCAGGGGACTGACTCAACGTGTGCTGATTACAAACTCCCGTTGGGAGTAGGGCTTTCCTAGGTCTGTTTGGACAGCGGCTTGCTGCTAGAACTGTGTCATTGCTGCTTGCTAGATATCCTAACAGTTGTGTGGCGGTGTGGGGGGTGGGGGGGTTTGGTTAGCTCTTCTATAGGGGCCTTGCCTCCTACTTAAGTGGGAGATGTTGGGTAGGGGAGTCGATTAGTTGGGTGGGTAGTTGGGACTGTTGGGGAAGAGACTTATGGGGATCCATTGGAGTGGGTGGCCGCTGACCTCCCGTTGGGGGTTGGGGCGCTCCTGCACCGCGACAGGTACTTCAATGCTGTTGAGGTATAGGGGTGGGGGGTGGTTGGGGTGCGGGATGTTGAGTTGGGGTTGGGTCTGGGGGCTGGGGGAGGGGGGATGTACAATGTTTGGGTCCGCAGGGGTAACTAGTTCACACACGATGGTTCGCCAGGTTCGATTCTTATCATTTGAGCAGGTGCGCTCTCCTATGCCCGGGCGGCTGCGCCCAGATGATTTTCATGGCGGCTAGAGGTCATACTTTGGAGCCCCCCAGGGCTGCGTTGAAAGTTGTAAGTTGGAATGTAAGGGGCATGCTCAACAAAATCAAGCGTGGGGCTGTGCTACGCCAGGGGAAACGGGAAAAAGCGGATGTCCTCTTACTACAGGAAACCCATCTGCTAGGTACGAAGACGCTGAGTCTGCAACGTTATGGGTATCACCAGGTGTACCACGCAGGGTTTGTCCGGGGGTCCCGGGGGGTGGCGGTCTTGGTCCATCGTAGGGTTGCTTATACCCATTCCTCGCAATGGATTGACGCCCAAGGGCGGTATGTCATCATTAAGGGTATGATCGGTGAGGAACAAGTGGTGTTTGGTAGTGTGTATGCTCCCCCCCCATTGCAATGGTCACTAGTGGAGAAGCTGTTTACGGTCTGGGCGGAGGTGCCGGACGTATTGTCGGTGATTGGCGGAGACTGGAATGATGTAATGGATGGCTCTGTGGATCGCTTTAGGCCTGATGGCGGACCGCTGGCGGCTGCACCTACGAAACTGAGTGATATGGTCGGAGGTATGGGATGGATGGATGCCTGGCGCTGCCAACACCCGCACAGTAGAGCATTCACATACGTGTCGGCTGTACATTGCTCCTTCTCGCGGCTGGATTATCTGTTTGTCCCGTGCGCCGTCATGGGTAGGGTGGCATCGACTGCTATTCTGCCCAGGGGGCTTTCGAACCACTCCCCGATTACGGTTGACATCCTTCTTGACAGGCGGCGCCAGCCGTTTCATTGGCGCCTATCCACCTGGCATTTACAACGGGATGATTATCAATCCCACATGCGTGAAGCTATAGCTCACTACTGGGAGGAGAATGAGGGTCCTGACACGGATGCGGTGACCCTGTGGGAAGCTATGAAGCCAACGCTCAGAGGCGTGGACATAGCCTGGTGCGCGAGGGCCCGTAAGACTCAGAAGGAAGACTTGGAGAAGGCGGAGGATCGCGTCCGCACTCTGGAGGCGCAGTCTACAGAGACGGGGGTGGAGGAGGATACGCGACGGCTCCTGCAGGCGCAGAATGATGCTGCCTCTATGTTACTTGAGGAGTCGCACAATATATGGCTAGCCACGCAGAGTAGAATGCCAGGGGGCGCTCCAGGCTCACACACTGCCTGCACTGATGGATGACGCCGGGACCCCTATCACCGACCCTGGGGCCGTGGCTGCCAGTTTTGCGCGTTATTATGAGGCGCAGTACGCCCCCAAAGATTCCCTTTTGGCGGCGGAGGTGGACAAATTTCTGGCGGATCTCCCGCCGCGGGGGGTCTCCGATGAGGAGCGGGTGGATCTAGAGCTCCCTCTGTCCGCGGAAGAACTGGGTAAGGCATTGGGCGAGCTGAACGCCGGAAAGGCCCCTGGGCCGAACGGTTTCCCGTGCGAGTTTGTAAGGAAATACCACCTCCAGTTAGGGCCCCGCTTCAAGAAGGCGTTGGACGAAGCAAGGGAGCGAGGTCGGATGCCGCAGGATTGGAGACATGCCGAGATAGTGGTGTTTTGTAAGCCGGGAAGGCCGCCGGATAGACACGACTCTTATCGCCCTATTTCTCTTCTGAATATAGAGGCGAAGACCCACCGAAGGCACTGGCCAATCGTCTCCTGCCTCTCATTACCACTCTGGTCCACCCAGACCAGGCTGGTTTCATGCCCCACAGGGCCACTAGGCACAACATCAGGTGGGCCCAAGTCGCTCTGGAAATGATGAAAGCCACTGGCTCCCAGGGGGCGCTCCTCTTAGCCGACATAGATAGGGCCTTTGATTCCCTGAGCTGGTCGTACCTGCAAGCGCTCCTGCTTCGATTGAATCTTGGCCCTCACTTCCTCTCATATGTGCGACTACTATATACGGATCTGACGGCGTCAGTGCGGGTGGCAGGCCCAATTTCCGACGCATTTGCCATCGGAAGGGGCACCCGGCAGGGCTGCCCGCTCTCGCCATACTTATTTGCTCTCGCAATGGAACCCCTTGCGGCATGGGTGAGAATCGATGCGCAACTGAGAGGATTCGAGTGGGAAGCAGGACCGTCGGACCGCATCGCGTTATACGCGGATGATGTCCTGTTTTTTCTTACAGACCTCGACAGATCGGGCCCCAGAGTCCTGGAGATCATGAGAGTGTTTGGTGAGGTGTCAGGGCTGCATCTCAATGTGAGGAAGTCTGTCCTGTGGACCTTGGGCGGAGGGATAGCTCCCGGTGCCTGGGCCTCGCCTCTACAAATAGCGACGGGAGGCCTGAAATACCTAGGGGTGTTCCTGACCGACGTCCCTGGGGTATCATGGGAGCGTAATATTGTTCCGGTCTGGGACCGAGTCCGATCGGACATGAAGACGTGGTCCCGTATGCCCTTGAATCTCTATGGCCGCTCGGCCATCTTTAAGATGGTCGCCCTCCCACGCTTACTCTATCAACTACAGAACCACCCATATCCTATTTTGTCACAGTGGTTCCGCCAGGTCAATTCGGCCCTGGGCCACTTCCTCTGGGCTGGAGGAGCGGTGCGCGTGGCCCTACGCACCTGCTTCTTGTCCACGTACTGCGGTGGCCTGGCGTCGTCGGACATTCTATCCTACTATCAGGCATCCCATCTCCTGATTCTTAATGAATGGTGGTATGGGGATCGAGGCGACCCGACATACGCTCTGGAGAGGTACTTAATGGAACCCGACACCCTACACATGCTCCTCTACTCAGCCGGGAAAAGGAAGAAGCTTCCGGTAGTTACGCAAACTGTCTTTCAGGTCTGGCGTCGAGCGCTTGGTCGTATGGGGTGGTGGAATAAGCTGACGGGGGAGACCCCGCTGTGGCAGAATGGCCGCCTGCCGGCTTTGTCGACCCTATCAGGGTTTCGAGGCTGGGACCTGATAGGCATCTCGGCGTTGGGACACGTTATAAAGGGCATGACCCTGAAGTCCTTCCAGGAACTGAGAGATGAATTTGAAATGCCGAGCACCCAGTTCTTCCGATATCTGCAGTTCCGTCATGCTATCTCCCCCGCGTTGGAGGGGTTGGACGCCCTCCCGGAATTTAGTCCTATAGAAGCTAAACTGTTCATGGGTGAATGACGGAGAAGAAGATATCGAGCATATACCAGTCCCTAGTCACGCACTGTGCGTCCTCCTTAGATGGCCTGCGGTCTAACTGGGAGAGTGATGTTGGTGAGATTGATGAGGACGGGTGGAGGGAGGCTCTTGCGGCCCCAAGGGAGGCGGCTGTCGCCGTGCAGCTGCGTTTTATCCAATTTAAATACTTACACAGAGCATATTACACGAGAGAGAGGCTGTGGCGGGCTGGATTGATTGCCTCCCCTGACTGTTTGAGATGTGGAAGGGAGATGGGCACGTTTTTGCACACAGTATGGTCCTGTGGGGTTCTTGCCCGCTATTGGAAGCGTGTATGGGACTGCTTGGATGAGGTCCTGGGCTGGCAGCTCCCGCGCACGGCGCAGCTGGGCCTTCTACATGTCTTGGAGCAGGTGGGCGGCAACATCTATAAGCGGCACCTCTTGCTTTTGGGCCTTACAGTTGCTAAGCGGGATGTGGCCCGCGCCTGGAAAAATCCGGGGGCGCCCCCGATTGGAGTCTGGAAACGGGGCTTGGACTATTGTATGGGACTGGAACGCCCCGTCTTTGAGGCCCGGGGCTGCCCCAGAAAACATTATAAAATATGGAAGAGATGGGCAGACTATAGGGGACTGTGGCTGGAGCCGCCGCTGCAGCAGGACACATTAGTGGACCAACAGCCATGTGTACCGGGGCGGGAGTGAGAGTGAACACATGCGTCTGTACTGCTCATGTTCTCTTAGTTACTGGTGACCATCGTGAACGGGACAGGGGTGGGAACCGGGTGGGGGGTTGTTGGGGTGTTGGAGGGAGGGACCCGGGAGGTTAAAAGCCATTCATCCTATGTAGATTAACTGCAGATTGCTGCCATTGTGATTCTTGGTTCTTTGCTTACGGCCTCTCCAGTGTCTGGAGCGCTGTGAATGTTTTCGCAATCCATATTTGAAAATGTCAATAAAATCTGGTTTTGAAAAACTGTTCACTCTTCCTTTTGATATTACTGGACGTGGAAATCCAAAACGGCATTTGGTGTAGAATTTGTCCTTAGGTTTGTACTTTTGACGACAGTATTTCCCACAACGATGGCTTTGGAATTGTAAGACTTGTTGTCTTAAGTCCTTATCTTGTGTTCTTTTTGGTATATCACATGTAGCATATTCTTCAATAAAAGACAACACAGTATCATCTGAGTCTGTTCCAAATTTGGGAGCATCTTTGATCCATATTAGCATGTGTATGTGAGGAGCACCTCTTGCTTGATACTCTTTTCCCCAAAAGAAGTCCTAACCTCTTCAAGAGGAGGATTTTTTTATTGGTGATAAAAGACATCATAGCTTCAAATCTATGATTAAAATACCTGCATACATTAACTGGATCCAAAGAGCACAATTCTCTAGGTGTCTTGTATTCAATATTCAGTATATTTGGATTTGCCTCTCGAAGAAATTGAAGTAAATCATCCCAAGCATATTCAGCAAATCTTAGAGTACGGAACCATGTAGGAGTTCCTAAGTTCCTTAGCATACATTTCAGTTCTCCATGATGACGGTACCAGTACTCATTAGTACCACACTGACACGCCATGAGATTAATTAGCTGAGATTCCAAAACATTATCTTTCTGCAGTACTTTATCCATAAATTCCTTGGCCGAAACATTTTGCAGATGTACACCTGTTTTCAATATATGGTTTACTGCATAAGAAAGTCCAGACAAATCACTCTCAAACAAAAGATGAAACAAATACGGAATACATTGTCGTAATCTTGGATCTTCTGCATACAATCTTGATGTCCGGTATTCAGATGCAGGAATCTGCACAGGTCGGTCATCATATCGTCCTCCTTTTCCTGAGGGAAACAATTGAGGGAAACATTGAGCTTCCAAGCTTTTTTCCCATACACTAATGGGACTTCCTTTTGCTTCTTTCATTTGGAATAATTCTATAGTATTCCCCATCACTTCTTTAGAATGCAGTGGATGAACACTGTAATGTTCGTAGATTTCTTCAGTTCTGGACACATCCACTTTTTCAATTTATCCAGATGGCAAGTCACTATCTTCTTCTACAGTTATTTCTTCTTCTCTCACATACACATTTCTGCAATATTGGTTATTTTTTTACCAGATACAACGTTGCCTTTTCCGCTTTCCTAACATCCACTAATTCTTGCCAGATTTTCTTGCTCATAGTAGGAACGCCATTAACAAGAATAACTAAAGGTTCATCCTCTACATTTTCTACAACAATTGTTTCAATATTTTCTTTAAATCTAGAGGCAAATATACAACTCTTCCCTTTAATCCTCTCTGTAAATCAGAAGGAGGCAATTTTCCTGTCTTAGGCTCCATATGAACAATAGCCTGAAATGGATGCACACATTGAATAAGAATAGACTCATAGGTATTTAAATTCATCAGTTCAAAAGTAATATTTACCAACTCATGATTATTATGCACAGCTCTAGCAAGCATTTTGTTCTCGTCTAATTTGTTATAACAATATTTACAAATACGCTGATCAGAACCCAAATTAAAGCAATTCTCCACCAACAAATAAGTTGCAAAATCCTTCCACTCATTATTATTTTCCTTTTCACTTTTTAAATACAGATCAACAGTCCTGGTCTGATTTTTATAATGAGTTCGTCGACAACACACACAACAATAATTTGGCCTTTCACCTGAAATCACCTTAAACTTTGTAATTTCTTGCTCAAAATGTTCTGTACTACAATGTTGTACATTCTCGTCTACATTTCCTTCTATTAATATCTCAATTTCTGCACTGTCTTCCTCAGGACCAAAATAACGAACCTCAATTTCATCACAAATGTTCTTTACACTTGATACAGATCCATGCAAAAGAGCACTGTTCCACTTTTTTAACAGTAGAGCTGGACTTTTTGCATAATACAATCTTCTGACCAATTTCCTCATTTCAGAATGATGTACTGCTAACATCCTGAAATGGTGAAAAACACTTCGACATACTTTTTTAGAAAGACAAGCCAGAGGATGACCTTGCAAACCAGTATTTCCTCTCACTCTGCAAGGGTCTAGTCCTTGCAACATCTTAATCTTTTGTTTAACACTTTTCTTAGTATAGTTACATAAGAAATTGCGTAAAAAATCAATAGATTCTTGCAGTACACTGCAAATACTACTACAATTCCAAGTGTACACTGGAGCTTTAGGACGTCTCCCAAAAACTTCATCAGCTAACACCTCTTCTGCATTTCTAGGAACAATTTTCTCTTTCTCAATAGGACAACCATGTCTAACCTCATAAGCACGACCACTAGTGTCAATTGCATGCAGCAACTTATTACTCTGAAGATAACTTTCTTCATTGAAAAAAGGCTCTGAACTTGAACTATGTTTCCATTCACCCAAAAAAACTCACAAAAATTACTTCTGTTAATTACTCTTCTCCACTTACATTTGGCCTTCATTAAATGGATTGGCTTATCTAGTGATTGAATTCTATTGATTACTAAAATAAACAATTTTGTTTTCAATTCGAAAGCTTTCTCAACTACATTTTCGATACCTTTCTTCTTCTTATGAAATGCTGTTTTTTAACATCCCTTAATTTCTTTAATTAAATTTAAACAACTCTATTATAAAACATTTTTTCCTAATTTCCATAAATTGGTTTTTCCTCCTTTTACTATACACTATTTTTTCTGCAGTTGACTTTCCATGCTTGTTCTCTTTATTCTTCTTTTTCTTTTTCTTTTTCGTTGCAGGCACAGTAATACCATTTTCCCCTTTGTGCACACTACCCATAGTCTTTAATATTTTCCGCAGAAAAGTGTTCCTTCTCTTACCAGGACTTTTTTTCTTTTTCTTAACACATGGTTCTTCATGTAAATCTTGTGGATGACTTCTCTTCAAATAAACACCTTTCTTTCGTTGTTTCCTCTTTTGACATTTGGTAGGCATGATACCGTTTTTTCAATATTGATAGACAGAATCTATTTATAAAAACTATATATAACATTACAAAAATAAATATATGAAATATTCTATAATATTACTTATAAGAACAGAGGGAGTATTATGACGAGAAACGTGAGACTATGAGAATAAGGAGTATAAGAAGAAAAAAAGAGAGTAAGAGGACAGAGGGGGTGAGGAAAATGATTATTTATCGTACAGTTATGTCCCATCATACACCCTCTTCCGTCATGTCCCCGAGCCCATCACGCCAAAACACGAGCACAAGAGAACATGAGCACGAACCGACCACGCGCTGATCATGCGCCTCATGTAGTCACTCACGCGCTCTCCTTCCCCAAACAGTCAAACGCTTATCCTTATGGTCAAAGCGATTCCGAGAACAAACTGCCTCACTCAAACCGTACATTACTGTGGTTAAGCCGATGCCGAGAACAAGACCCCCCCCATCTGTAACCGTTTCCCTATAATCGGGCCAATTCCGAGAAATGGGCCCCACTCTGTTAAACCACGATAACCAATTCCAAGAAGAAGAGCCCCCGAATGCTGAAACACGACAAACAGACATATGTCCCATCATACACCCTCTTCCGTCATGTCCCCGAGCCCATCACGCCAAAACACGAGCACACGAGAACACGAGCACGAACCGACCACGCGCTGATCATGCGCCTCATGTAGTCACACACGCGCTCTCCTTCCCCAAAAAGTCAAACGCTTATCCTTGTGGTCAAAGCGATTCCGAGAACCAACTGCCTCACTCAAACCGTACATTACTGTGGTTAAGCCGATGCCGAGAACAAGACCCCCCCCCCCCATCTGTAACCATTTCCCTATAATCGGGCCAATTCCGAGAAATGGGCCCCACTATTTTTTCTGCAGTTGACTTTCCATGATTGTTCTCTTTATTCTTCTTTTTCTTTTTCGTTGCAGGCACAGTAATACCATTTTCCCCTTTGTGCACACTACCCTTAGTCTTTAATATTTTCCGCAGAAAAGTGTTCCTTCTCTTACCAGGACTTTTTTCTTTTTCTTAACACATGGTTCTTCATGTAAATCTTGTGGATGACTTCTCTTCAAATAAACACCTTTCTTTCGTTGTTTCCTCTTTTGACATTTGGTAGGCATGATACCGTTTTTTCAATATTGATAGACAGAATCTATTTAAAAAAACTATATATAACATTACAAAAATAAATATATGAAATATTCTATAATATTACTTATAAGAACAGAGGGAGTATTATGACGAGAAACGTGAGACTATGAGAATAAGGAGTATAAGAAGAAAAAAGAGAGTAAGAGGACAGAGGGGGTGAGGGGGTGAGGAAAATGATTATTTATCGTACAGTTATGTCCCATCATACACCCTCTTCCGTCATGTCCCCGAGCCCATCACGCCAAAACACGAGCACACGAGAACACGAGCATGAACCGACCACGCGCTGATCATGCGCCTCATGTAGTCACACACGCGCTCTCCTTCCCCAAAAAGTCAAACGCCTATCCTTATGGTCAAAGCGATTCCGAGAACCAACTGCCTCACTCAAACCGTACATTACTGTGGTTAAGCCGATGCCGAGAACAAGACCCCCCCCCATCTGTACCCATTTCCCTATAATCGGGCCAATTCCGAGAAATGGGCCCCACTCTGTTAAACCACGATAACCAATTCCAAGAAGAAGAGCCCCCGAATGCTGAAACACGACAAACAGACATCCTGTCACGACCACCTCTCCCCTATCTAAGGAACCGGCCTAGTGTTATTTCTCCACACCTTCGCCTCTCTTGTGCTTACTCATTCTAAATCATGACGCAGCCTTATCTCCTCTACCATGTCTTCACTCTTTCATGACGCTGCCTCCTTTTATGGTCATGACTTCTGTTTTATTGCAACATATGATCCGGGCCTACATGACTTCTGTCTTATGTTAACGTATAATCCGGGCATTCATTGAAGGGAAGCTCCTTCCTCTTTTCCTGCTATAAATACTGTGTGTTCAGATAATAAAGTTAGAGATTCTTCCGATCCTCCTCAGGTGACGGAGCTCTCCCTTAACTCGAGTTACTGAATAAAGACCCTGAATTCGAACCACCATGGACTCTGCTCTTCATACTTTGAACTTATTGATATTGCCTAGAAATTCTGATCCAGGTAAATTACTAAAATATTTACCACAGCAAATTGGCGCCCGAATAGGGACTTCCCTTTCTCCCCACACGCCGGTGATGCGGACCTAGACCGGTCTCTTCAAGACATCGACGGACTTCTACGTGCACACTGCAGGGTGTTCCTGCATGAACTCCTTCGTGTCGAAGAGGGGCCGAGCCACGGCCTAGCCATCCATACGAGGCGGTGAGGACGACAGCGGAAGTTCCGACCCAGAGCCCGAAACCTGTGAAGATTGCCGAGTCCGAGGTCGTCTGAAACCCGACCAGTCCCTGTCCACGAGCGCTGCGTAATCAAGTGTCCAGATCTTCAAGGTCTTCAAGTTCTCTGCACCTCGGTGAGTACTGCTGGGGGTGTATAAAGACGGGTTCTGAATTTTCAGAGCACGGTAAAGACGGGTTCCGAATTATTCGGAGCACGGTAAAGACGGGTTCTGAGTTATTCAGAGCACGGTAAAGACGGGTTCTAGGTTTCTAGAAAACGGTATGTTTGTATTCTGATACTCAGAATATATCGAGTTTTTTCAAGTGTAAAGTTTTATCTTTATTTGATACAATGCCTTTGTTCTCTAAGCTGTGTAAACTGGGTACCCGGAAGAGGTTACTGGAACAGTCTGTACCAGTCCCCCCGAAGGATACTCCTGGTTATTTTATGTACACAAAGTATGGGATTGGTGCCATCTTGTATTTGGATCTTTGGGAAGGTTACACTAAAGATTTAGACATCGCGATCAGATGGCCAAAGAGTGGCACATGGGATTTGAATTGTATCATGGCGGTTGAGAAAAGATGTTGGGAAAAGAAAGCGAGACCCTCGATGTTAGAGAGTGTTGATATATGGCGAAAAGAAGCACATCGAAGGGAACAGAAAGAGCAAGGGAAAGTTGAGAAAGCAAAAAGAATGTCGGAAGAAAGTAAGATGAAAAACTTACAGGATCGGGATGATGATATTTGTTCTGAACAAAAGAAAAGGGAGGTCTCAGCCTCAGTAACGGGTATATATCCTGTCCTCTCACCAAAAACAGGGTCCGAGATTAACTCAGATTCTAGTACCCCTACGGCACCTCCACGCCCTAAGGTTCCTTCTGTACCCGACGATTTTATTACTATTTACTTGATGGAGCCTCCTCCTGCTTATACGAATCAGGTAACAGCCAGACGAGTAGTTACTCAGACGGAACCCATCCCTGACACTTCGGGTGGTGTTCTACCTCTGTTAGAATGTGATTATGATCCAACCCCAGGGGAAGGTTCACAAGCAGATATTTCCCTTCGCTTACGAGAAGCTCTAGAAGGTATACGAGAGGTACCGAATATCACAAATTGCCTAAACAAAATTTATGAAGCGCTTCGAACAGGAGAAAATTTAGAAACACTACAGGAGGCTATAAAAAATTAGACCCATAGCACATAGAAAATGCCTCTCACGATTCATGATCACTTGTTTTATTAGAATGATAGCTAGTGCAGGAAAAAGAGTTCCTGATGATTTACTACAACTAGACCAAGCAGTAGTCGCAGGAAATTACAATAGAAATTACAATAAAATAAAAGAAATAGATCTTTTTATTCCACTCTTCATAAGCAAGGTTTCCGATTCCCATCGAAAAGATGCCCCTACCCAGGGAACTGTGAATGAGAGTACGAGCGAGGATAGAGACGAAGGAACTGCTTTTCAGGGTGCAGTACGTTCCCGTATCCCTCGTTCTCAGAATAACGGACAATTCAAACTTAGAACTAAGAAATTGTCAGCCCCCACAGATAGGTTGTTCCAACGAACGCAAGAAGCTCTAGATGATTGGATGGACGACGAGCCTCCGCTCACCACACAAGAGAAAGAACTCGCGAGATCAAGCACCCATTGGGTATCTCAATACTCCATATATGGCTCTGATATAGTTTCTCAAATGTTTTTATCGATCCCTCTAGCCTCTCAAAGGCTAGCTAGCATCTATATGGTTCAACACCTCATTACAATGTACGAAGATACTGGTTGCCCACCAAAAAAATTACATCCTCTCTTACGAGACTGTTCAGAAGGGAGGTGGGTGGCTAGGGGACAAGAATTCCTTAATATCTTCCTTGAACTACGACAGCGATATATCCAATGTTTTACAGACAGTTATGATACAAATCCCCATCCCTATGACCAAGGACAATTCCCCCTCCGAGAAGTACACCCCGTTGCAGATTCCGATGGAAAGTTGCAACAAACATTCGTGTACACTCCTTTGACAAAACTAGAAATACTCGAGATGAAGAAAATGGTCCCTTCCCACGAAAAAGACCCTTCGGGTTTCCATAGGGAACTCAAGGACATTCTTCAAATGGGTTCCTTTACTTATAAAGACCTCAATATTCTCCTTAAAGTCCTGTTACCTCAAGGAACGTACGACAAGCTAAAAGGAAAAGATTGGGAGATTGAAGGGAAAAAGGTAACATGGGCAGACTTAGAAAAAGAAGATGCCACTCGTAATCCCGGACAAGGTTTGGGACCTCTAGTTCAGGAACTCCCTCGCTGTCTCCCTAAAATACTGTCCCAGTTGCTGACCACTAAGAAAGAAGATTGGGATGCTATCTCTGCATGTAAACAGAAACCAGATGAGGATATAGGGGATTATTATTCCAGGTTAGAGAAATGTTTCCTCATCAACAGCGGCTTCTCCTCCGGTGGAGATGCCTATAGTCGATTATTTGTTTCCAAACTCGTAGAAAATGCCTTGCCCACGATCAAAAATAGAGTACTGAAGGTAGAAAGTACTTGGCAAGCAAGCTCCCCCTCAGAAGCACTTCAGATGCTCCAATATCACCAAAATAGAATTAGGGACGAACAAGAACAAGAAAAGCAGAGAACAAAAGATACTAAAATGAAGGTATTAGTAGCACAAACTAATACGATCCAACAGACCCCTAAACAACCCCAAGTATCACAAGAAAAAGTTACTTGTAATTACTGTAAAAAGCCAGGACATTTTGTGCGTGACTGTCCAGTATTACAACATAATATTGCCACTGGGAAGACACAACCTCGTAACTATCCCCCTCGTCCTTCTGCTCCTCCAACTGATGCTAAACTTACCACCCAACTCTATCAGTACCCAGTGTCATCCTATCCTGAATTCCCCACGATCTCATGAAACAGCTGGGAGGAACACGATAATCGTCCACTAATACCGGTCCCGGTTGACCAAGAGGTCAACCGGGAACTCCTAGGTAAGGAAGCAAAATTTCTGATCGACACCGGGGCTAGTAGGACGACAGTGCAGCACAACAAAGTTCCCAAGGTACCCCTCTCTAGCTCAAATAGTATTTCTCTGGGTTTTTTCTGGTACACCTGTCATCAACAAAGTTTCTGAACCAATTTCTCTTAAAGTTGGTCCTCTTACAACTTCCACCGATTTAGTACTTACAAAGTCCTGTCCCGAAAATCTCCTTGGCATCCAGATACTAAAAGAACTAGGTGCTATAATATGTTGTTCCCCAGAAGGAGTCTGACTATTCCTCCGAGATTTTAAAGGTCATTTCACCACACGAGAACTAGATGTCAGACTAAGAGACATTCCTGTTACACTATGGGCTACTGATCCAACAGATGTAGGATTCATGGATATTACACCACACTTAGTGACACTGAAAGAAGGCGTTGTCCTACCTCATATCCGTCAATACAAATGACCTCCAGATGCAGAACAAGCCCTTATTCATATTATCGATGATTTGATAACAAAAGGAGTAGTCAGAGAAGTACCTTCCAACACATGTAACTCGCCAGTCCTGCCAGTCAGAAAGAAAACTGATGATGGTGCGCCACCAGTCTACAGACTCGTGGTTGACTTACGTGAACTCAATAAATGTGTAGTACCACAATACCCTGTGGTCTCGGATATCAGTACTCTGTTAACAGCCATAGATCCTGAGGCTACACATTTCACTGTAATAGACCTGAAGAATGCTTTCTTCAGTGTACCCATACACCAAGACAGTCAGTACCTATTCGGATTCTCCCTACGAGGTCGTAGCTTCTGTTTCACAAGAGCTCCCCAAGGATATACAGAAAGTCCCAGTATCTACAGTCAGGCACTTAAAAGACAGCTAGATGACATTGTTCTGCCCGCCAACACGACATTGTTACAATATGTCGATGACTTGCTGGTCACCGCACGCTCCGAACCAGAATGTGAACAAGCTTCACGAATTGTCCTAATGTTCCTTGCACAACATGGCCACAAGGTGTCACCCTCGAAAATACAATTGTGTTTACAGCAGGTGGCCTACCTAGGACACCTGCTGTCAAAGGAGGGTAGGGCACTCACACCTGAAAGAATTCAACTCATTTTTAACATTCCTGTCCCCAAGACACAGAAAGAAGTCCGTGCCTTTATTGGCCTCACGTCTTACTGTAGACAATGGATTCCCCAGTTTGCATACTTGGCCAAACCCCTGATACATCTAACAAGCACAACCTCTTCCCCATTGCCATGGACACCTGAGCACACTTTTGCTTTTGACACCCTCAAACAGGCATTATGCTCTGCACCTGTCCTAGCTACACCTGATTATGCCAAACCTTTTGTCCTCTTTGTCACAGAACGGGAAGGTACAGCCTTGTCAGTACTCACACAAACACAAGCTAACAAACACCGTCCCTGTGCTTATTTTTCTAGCACTCTTGACCCTGTTGCACAAGGTTTGCCGGCCTGCCTAAAATCTGTTGCAGCTAGAGCTCTAGCAATACGACAAAGTGATTCCATAGTACTAAGACACTCCCTTGAGGTACAAGTTCCACATGCAGTAGAATTGCTTTTGAATAGGACACAGACACAACACCTAACCATAGCTCGCCTCACAGGTTACGAAGTCACTCTGTTCCAACCCCATATTATCATCAAAAGGTGCAATATCCTCAACCCAGCTACGCTACTGCCTACTGTTCCAGTTGACAACCAGGTTCATGACTGCTTAGAGGTGGTCGAACTAGTCATAAAACCCCGGTCTGATCTTACAGATGTCCCTCTAAGTACACCAGAACACACACTGTTTGTAGACGGTTCCTGTATGCGTCTCCAATCAGGCGAACTCTCAGCAGCCTATGCTGTCACTACAGAGAACACCGTCCTTCTAGCAGCCAGAATACCCGTACATTCTGCACAAGCAGCAGAACTAATAGCTCTCACCCAAGCATGTGGATGGTCCAAAGGAAAGCGAGTCAACATCTACACCGACTCACAATATGCATTCGGGGTAGTTCATAATTTCGGCATCCTTTGGAAAGAGAGAGGTTTCCTGACCTCTCATGGAACCAAGATCCAACATGGAGACCTTGTCCGCCAGCTACTAGAGTCAATACACAAACCCACAGAAATAGCCATACTAAAATGTAAAGCACACACCAAAGTTGTGGACTCTATCACCAGAGGTAAATGTAAATGTAAATGTAGTTGAGCTTATATAGCGCACAGCTACCCGCAGTGGGTTTCCCGGCGCTTGCTTAGGGAACCCTTCCTGGTATTCCCCTGTGAGATAGCAGGGTATCCACAAGGTGAAAGTCAGGCATCCCGCCGCAAGGGGCCGTTGTGGAGATTAAGCAAGCTATTGCCCAGAGTCGCAGAGTGTGAACCCGTGAGTCGAGGAGGCACCGGGGCGAGAATTATCGAGTCCGTGGAATTTTTAGCCCAAGACCCCGTCGAGGCGGGGAATTGAACCCTGGTCCAGGCCCGATCTCAGCTTCCGGGTCTGCTGCCTCTAACCCCTGAGCCACACTTCTCCACTGATGCCACAGCTAAACATACTGCTCAGACAGAAACACTAAACACCGAAACCACCATTAGTACTATCTGTCCAGTTATCGATCCGACCAAGGATGTAGTAGACATCTAAAATCAAGCCACAGAAACCGAAAAGAGAAAATGGGAAGAGGAGGGAGGTTCACACACAGATCAAGGTTGGGTAACACAGGACAAATCCAAATGGTTTCTCCCTGACCTAATGGTTCCCATAATGATAGAAACTGTTCATGGTCCCGCACATCTAGGAGAGAAAGGAATGTTAGACAGTCTGAATCTGATATGGCACAACAAGCATCTGCGTGCAGCAGCCAAACAAAAAGTACGAACCTGTATGATTTGCTGTCAGTTCAATCAAGGGAAAAGTGTATACGTTGAACAAGGAGGGTTCCATCCTCCAGATCACCCCTTCGAAGTCCTACAAATGGACTACATAGAGATGGAGAGATGTCGGGGATATAAGTATGTCCTCGTAGTAGTCTGTACCTTAACTCGATGGACTGAAGCATACCCCGTCCCAGACTATGGTGCCCAGATGACTGCCAAGCAATTGGTGAGGGAATTCTTCCCTCGCTACGGGTTGCCAAGAGTCATTTACTCTGACAACGGACAACCATTCTCCTCTAAATTGATGGAAGCTGTCTCCTTACTGCTAGGATACACCTGGAAGTTTCACTGTGTTAGGCATCCCCAAGCAGCAGGCCTAGTCGAACGACATAACCAGACATTAAAAACAAAATTAGCAAAAATATGCGCTGACAAACAAATAGATTGGGTTACAGCTCTTCCGGTTGCCCTCTTCTATATGAGAATGGTGGCACATTCCCAGACGGGCCTGTCCCCCTATGAAATTACATTTGGGAGGCCTCCGAATATCTGGGGTGTCCCATCTCCTAAAAAGCTAATTGACATTGATGCAAATGTACTGACAGATTACTTGGCTTCTTTGATGTCTGCACTACGTTCTTGCCGTTCACAGGTGGCTGCAGCTTTTCCAGACAAGTCCACGCCCGACGAGCACTCCCTTCGGCCTGGTCAATGGGTGCTCGTCAGAAATTTTGATCGAACCAGCCCTCTGGAGAAAAGGTGGACGTCCCCCAAGCTGGAGCTGCTGACGACGAGGACCGTTATCAAAGTCGAGGGACGGAAAGGCTGGCTACACGTCTCTCATTGCAAACCCTTCTACGGACCAACTCCGGACACTGTTGCTGATCCTGAGACCAGAGACACTGAAAAAACAGACTTTAAAGACACTGAAACGACAGACTTTATTTCACCCCTCCCAGAACTTTTACCCCAAGAAGAGTACAAATCGCGGCTGCGATCTTACCCCAAACAGACTTGAGACATTTGCATCTGAATCCGGCCTGCCAGTGGCTATTTAAGCCCAAGACGGACGCTTGGTGAAGCGGTTGCTGGGAAGAGTCCGGTTACTGGTGCATTTTTTTCCTCTCGAGGATTAAGCAGCCGATATTATGAAGATAAAGACTCATTGTGCGAAACTGTTACATGACAAAGTTCCCCTTTTCCTTTCTATCATGATTCTTATTTTCTGCATCATGGCTTGTCTAGGTTGGTTCCTTCATCTAGCTTTCCCACCGTCTTCCCCCGCGCCCCTGAACAATACTGCTATGCATTCACACGTAGATCTTCCTCCACATCTCATGAACAGAAGAAGAGAGTTCTTCAATAACACATTCATCTCCACACTCCACCAACATCAATTGGTGATTAACAAAACAAATTGTTGGGTCTGTGGTTTAATGCCACATTCTGTGCACGGAGGAATGCCTTTTATTCCTCTCCCTTTTGGCTATGCTGGATCTACCTATGCACTCTCTATGATATTTTCCGCCTCTGTTAGGAACATTCCTGAGACCCCGATCAAAAACGCTAGTACCTGGAATGAGATAAAAACAAAAACAGTAAGAGCCGTCGCAAGGATGGTAACCTTCACAGCAACATGGGGACGAGCAGACATTAGTGAAAACACCTGTTACGCCCTCTTTAATGACACCACCTCCTTTAGGGAGACATTTTCAGTCCAGAAAAGACAGACAGACCAGGGAGGATGGGCCGTGCCCCACCAGGGCGTATTCTGTGTAAGAGGAAGGGGCAAGGGTCAGAAAATGGGAGATAGTGAATGTAACAAGACCTACACCCTACCTGATCCAAATTTCCCAACGATGGCCACTGCCCCAACACCTACTTTATCTGTGGATCTCACGCGCGCACTTGGTTACCTCAAGGCTGGTCTGGAAAATGCTACATTGCATTTCTCCTTCCCCCTACCTACACCGCCCCAGCAGATTATCATCTCAGTGACCCCCCGACCGTAATTAATAGACGGCGAAGGGGGGCCATATACGCTGAAGATACAGCGGGCCAAGAGGCTGGCGATTTCTTTAAAGGAGTCATCCCATTCTGGGGGCCTATGATCAACAGCCGCCACATAAGACAACTGACTCGTGTAGTCCAGGGAGCCATAAACGAAACAGCCGGTGCATTAAGTAACATCACCGCTGAGATGGCTGCCGACAGACTCATGACGTTACAAAACGTATGGTCCTAGACATCATATTGGCTGACCGTGGTGGTGTATGTGAACTGATCGGGTCCAGCTGCTGTATATTTATCCCAGATAATGCACCCTCGGTGTATGCCGCTATTTCCCGCCTTCATATACTTTCCAGAAAACTAGATGCAGACACTGGTGCCTGGTCCCTGACGGGTTGGCTCTGGAGCCTCCTGTCCTCATGGGGATGGAAGGTGCTTACAGTCCTAGGTCTTGCTCTAGCTATTCTTTTCACCTGCTGCCTCTGTATTCAGTGCGGTCCAGCACTCTGTAGTTTCTGTATCACTACCTGCATTCCCAAAACCCAGACCAGAAAGAAAGAAAGAGAAAGAATCATGTTACAGGAACAAGTAAACAACCTAATGAGTATAGAGGTGGACTAGAAAAAGCAAAGAATTTTAGAAGGGTATATTATGGGACAAGGAGGGAATGAGGAAAATGATTATTTATCGTACAGTTATGTCCCATCATACACCCTCTTCCGTCATGTCCCCGAGCCCATCACGCCAAAACACGAGCACACAAGAACACGAGCACGAACCGACCACGCGCTGATCATGCGCCTCATGTAGTCACACACGCGCTCTCCTTCCCCAAAAAGTCAAACGCTTATCCTTATGGTCAAAGCGATTCCGAGAACCAACTGCCTCACTCAAACCGTACATTACTGTGGTTAAGCCGATGCCGAGAACAAGACCCCCCCCCCATCTGTAACCATTTCCCTATAATCGGGCCAATTCCGAGAAATGGGCCCCACTCTGTTAAACCACGATAACCAATTCCAAGAAGACGAGCCCCCGAATGCTGAAACACGACAAACAGACATCCTGTCACGACCACCTCTCCCCTATCTAAGGAACCCGCCTAGTGTTATTTCTCCACACCTTCGCCTCTCTTGTGCTTCCTCATTCTAAATCATGACGCAGCCTTATCTCCTCTACCATGTCTTCACTCTTTCATGACGCTGCCTCCTTTTATGGTCATGACTTCTGTTTTATTGCAAAATATGATCCGGGCCTACATGACTTCTGTCTTATGTTAACGTATAATACGGGCATTCATTGAAGGGAAGCTCCTTCCTCTTTTCCTGCTATAAATACTGTGTGTTCAGATAATAAAGTTAGAGATTCTTCCGATCCTCCTCAGGTGACGGAGCTCTCCCTTAACTCGAGTTACTGAATAAAGATCCTGAATTCGAACCACCACGGACTCTGCTCTTCATACTTTGAACTTATTGATATTGCCTAGAAATTCTGATCAAGGTAAATTACTAAAATATTTACCACAGGGGCACTATAAGAAGAGAGAGAAATACTCTAAAGAAAAAGAAGGAATATGTGAAAAGACACGCAACTATAAGAACAAAAAAGGAATACTAGCAAAGGACAGTGCGTATAAGGACAGAGAGAACAGTACCAGAAGAGAGCATGAAGAATGTGGGGAAAAGTGGAGCATAAGGAAAAAAATGGTTTACAAGAACAGAAGATACAAATTGAGTAGAAAAGAAGTATAAACAGAAGGAGGATTATAAAGAGTGAAAAGTGTATGACGAAACAGGCAGAAGTATGACAAGAGAAACAAATATGAAGAGAGAGATCACTATGAAAAGACGGAGAATATGAGGAAACTGCTGCAGAGTGTATGCAGGGAGTCAAGGAGGAATAAGAGAAGAAAGCAAACAATATAAACAGAGAGGACAGGAAATGAAAAGAGAAAAGAAATATGAAGAAAAAGACGAAAATATGAACACAGAGAAAAGGAGTATAGGACAAAAGGAAATATAAGAAAAACTCAGTAGTATGAGGAGACATGGAGAAGTAAGAGAACAGAGAGGAGAATATGAAAACAGGGGGGAGTATAAGAACAGGGGGGAAAATGATGAGAGGAATATGACAATAAGAAAAGACTGCAATATTAGTAGAAAGTGCAAAGTATAAGAAAGGAGAGGAGAAATGTGACTACAGAGAAAAGAGTATTAGAACAAAAAGAAAAGTATGAGAAAACAATAGGGAGTACCTGCAAAGAACAGCTAGAATAAGAAGAAACAGAGAATATAAGAACGGATGTATGACGTTACAACGCATACTTTTACAACGCCTACCTTTGCAACGCAATTTTTACACCGCAACATCCACTACAACGCACACCATTACAACGCATGCCATTACAACGAATATTTTAAAACTACCTTTACAACGCATTCCATTACAACGCATACTACATTTACAACGCATACCATTACAACGCATTACATTACATTGCATGTAAGGTAAGTATTGGATAGTGTAGGGGTAAAAATTACTATTCTAACTCCAGGGGGTGCAACAGTAGGGTAGGTTTTGGATAGTGTAGGGGTAAAAATTACTATTCTAACTCCAGGGGGTGCAACAGTAGGGTAAGTGTTGGATGGTAATTTTATGCGTTGTAATGGTATGCGTTGTAATAACTGAGTTGTAATGACTGCGTTGTAAAAACATGCGTTGTAATGGATTTTACGTTGTAAAAGTTGCGTTGTAATGGTAGTGCGTTGTAAAAGTTGCGTTGTAAAGGTTGTTTCCCTATAAGAACAGAAGAGTATATATGAAGAAAGAGGAAAGAATGTAAAAAGACACAGAGACAAAAATGTGGAGAAAAGACAATTATAAAGGAAGACTGACCGTATAAGGAGAGAGGGAGTACTATGAGAACACAGTAAGAACTATGTTAACAGTGGTGAATATAAAGACAAGAGTGAATATAAAGAGGAGGACAAATATGCAAAAAGAGGAGCAAGTATGAAAAAAGTATAAAAAGAGAGCAGAGTATAAGAAAAAGAAGATAGTATAATCAGAGAGGAAGGAGTAAGACGAGAGAGGCGGGAGTATGACAGAGAGTGTAGAAAATATGCAAAAAGGTGCGAATATAATTCCTTAATGTACACACTTACACAGTGTGATATTACCTAAAAAAATTATAAGCCCATGCATTTTACCAAAACACATTTACTACTGTAAAACGTTTAAAAAGGAGCGAATATAGGGGCATATTATCAAGGACCGGTGATAAAATTATCGCCGTTTTATCGTCCGGAAACTGCCGATAAAACGGACGATAATGGGCTTGATAAAACGCCCTTGTTAATTCCCATAGAAACCCATGTTCTGGTGTTAACATGGGCTTCTATAGGAAATAACAAAGGCAATTTCCTGCCTATAAAAATGGCGATAATGTATTGCCCTTTCTCGATAATATGGCCCATAATTCCTTAAAGTACACAGACGCGCAATGTGATACTAAGCAATAAAACATAACAGCACACATTATAGCAAAACACATTTACTACTATAAAACGTTTAACAAGGGACGAATATAGGGGCATATTATCAAGACAGGCAATAAAATTATTGCCGCTTAATCGGCAGAAAACTGCTGATAAAACAGCGATAATGGGCTTGATCATATGCTCTATGCAATTCCAATCGAAGCCCATGTTAGATGTCCTTCACATCTACCAATAAAAAGAAACGGTCTCATTACAAGCAACCAACATATAAACTTGATAGATATCTATAAAATATATATTTTTTATTGATTTTTTCTTGCTTACGTACGCTTATGAAATGACTTTCAGAATTCGCACAGTATGCGTACACTAAATATACCGTAAAAAAAAAATATAGCATCTATCACTAATTTTTTTCAATCCCCGGGGACCCCATCCCTTGGGGCTAAAATATAATGTTCTGGACCGTGGGGGGAGCCCCAGATAAACCCCCACGGTCCCAGCCGGCTCCCTGCATCCTTCGGGAGCCGGCATTGCTTTTTGTCAGAGAGACCAGCTTACATGCTGCTCTCTCAGACGAGAAGCAATCTGCTTTCCTACTTGAAAGAGAACTCTCGCCCTACCATAGCAAACAGCAGTGTCCCAGGGATAGGCACCCCCTAACACTATAGGAACCGGCCCTGGGAGGTGGTGGTCCTCGGGCCATCAAAGGCCAAACAAAGGTCATCAAAGATTTTGACCTTGGGGATCAGTGTAAACCCCCCTAAGCAGTCCTAGAGGGACAGGAAGTCCAATAGCAAATAGCAAACTTTTCCTGTCAATCTACACACTCAATCTACACACATATACAAATAAATAAAAAATCACATTTATTCCCACATTACATCAAAACGAAACACACTTTTATATTGCTTGAACTTTTGCACCCTTTCCAACTGACAACACTTTTAACCCTTCCCCCATTCGACAATCTGCCAGTTACCATAGAAACACTTCAGGAAACACCTAACTCAGCACACAGGTGAAAAGTTCATCATACATTGTTGCAAATTCAAACAGCAAGTGTGCTTGACTTGAGAATATACCAGCTTATCTTATGTAACGTTCTTTTCTATCAGTTTTTCTTAACCAATAAAAATCAGGCTTTTAAAAAACAGAAACATTCATCCTAGCTTAGTGTAGAATGTTCTTGAACAACTAATCATTCCTTTTCTTTTTTCAAAACTGCATGTTGTCCACCATTTTAGAAAAAATCTTACTTTTCTAACTGCCATTTCATTTACAGAGACGTTCAGAGTGCATCCAGACCTCTCTTCAAGATGCTTACAGTGTGGATTGTGGAACACAGCTATATTTTCTGGAGTCAAAGGTACGCAGAACAGAAAGGAATTCACAAAGACCTACGTTTACCAAATGTAGACATTAAATGGATTGGACAGAGAGGATTAAAGTGGCACCAATTGATACCAATGGTGAAATCATTTTTGCATCTCCAACACCCTGACCTCATAATTGTGCACTGTGGTGGCAATGACCAAGGCACTTTGACAGGGGTAGGTCTGGAAATGCTTATGAAGGACACCTTTGCACATTGATGACACTGTTCCCTAACTGCCTTTGTATATTCTAATATATGCCAAAGGCAGAAATGGAAGCGGTCCAACCACTATTGTCCACAGATTGAAAAAGCTAGGAAACATGTGAATAAATCTGTTTCTGCCTTTCTCCGAGACTATAGAATGGGGTCCATCTACCACAACAATCTACGTTTCGTTATCCATGACATCTATAGGAGAGACGGTGTACATTTTACAGATGAGGGAAACAGAGTCTTCCTCTTGAACTTTAGACTCTGCATTGGTACTTGTAGGTACTAAAATCTCCCAATAAACACAAGGGCCCTTTTTAGAGCCATCCAACATCTAAACACATACACTTCATAAATATCTTAAAAATATTCTTCTTTTTCTTCCTTCAGTACGCTTATGGGGCGACTTCCAATCTTCGCACGGTACGTCGTCCATATGTGCTTGGTACTATAAATCTAACCCCAAAAAAATAGCCTTTATCACTATTTTTTTATAATCCCCGAAGAACCCAATCCCCCGGGGCTCAAATGTAACGTTGCCCCCAAGGCCTCCACGGTCCCAGCCGGCTCCCCACTTCCTGCGGGAGCCGGCATTGCTTTTCATCACAGAGAGCAGCTTACATGCTTCCATTCTACTTTCAAAGATGATTTCAACAGTTATACATTTAATAAAATAATATAGTACTGCACGCTAAAGGAGAAAAGTCAGCACAATTATAACAGAATAGAAAATAGAAAAAAAAAAACTCAACACTCAACAAACACGTAAGCAGACTTCAAAGTTTAATTTAAAAGCACCCTACCACAACTAGTTTTTGAAACACATTATACAATAAAATACGTCACAAAATAGGCTACATACATAGTGACTGTATCATAACTTCACATAGAAAAAAGAAAGCCACTCTTACGCTACCAGGAAAACACAACAACACTATAAGGCCCAGATTTCCATTGTACTGATTTCTTAGTTGCAGGTCTAGTTGTCAGATCGACACACACACTCCCTCATGGCTGGTATACACCCACACCACACCCATTCAGCGTATTCGTCACTACACACGTGACCCTATCTATAAAAAAGACGGAGCACACGTGTTGTACGCCATTTTAGAGTTGTTCCCAAACCACCGAACAAGGGTCCCACTACCACATGCGTGGCCTCTTTGGTCACTGAGTTAGTGGTGCCCGAAGCACTGAGCGGGTGAAGAACCTGCCATGATGATGATGGGAGCACGAGTATGTCGTCAGCCATAAAGATATCAAGACTCAGCACCATATATGAGTCTTCTTTGTTGGAGATCGGGACTACATCATGAAGAAGGTGTCTTTTCCACGAAAAGGTGAGCAGTGAGGCTTGAGTATGCATCGGAAGGAGTCAAAGGGTTGTAGCTGTCTACATACAAAAATGCGACTTAGTATTTTAGACGAACGCACTCCTACATAATGTATTAATTTACATGTTTAATTTTTTTTCCCAATAGCAGTAACGTTTTTATAATCGCTGAAATGTCCGGAATATATTCACAATACAAACAGTCGTAGAAATGTGACAATCAACGTCTATAAAAGCGCGATATTATCTAACTCCAAATTAATATAGCAACAATTACCAATCATAACATCTTTCTTTTAATATCTTTTAGATGTACAGCTTCACGATGGATTATGTAACACGGACGACGGCAATGGCACAAGGTGAGTAAAGAAGTTTGTTTCTGAAACAACGACAAGTTATCTGCCAAAGGAGAGAATCTGTAGTATGCAGCAGGCGCAAAAAAAACATTGGGCTAACGGGGCTTCAGCTAGGATGACATAGCTTCCTGGGCCCACACACAGTCGCACCCGAGTACGTCACGGGTCTTTCAAACACATTTTGCTTGTTAATGAGGCTTTGATATCCCCCCCCCGCTTACAGCCCCTGCAGCTCCACTCTTCTTTTTGCTTGAACTTAAGCCCCCACCCCAAATTTTTTCTAGCCACCCCACCCCCAATATTTTTGACTGTGGTTGCGCCTCTGGCTTCACGTACCCCTCCCCTGTCGTGTGTGTCTCTCCAATGTTTTAATGTCTTTTTTTTCCTTTCTCTTTCTTACTCTCTCACATCGTTTCTCTTTCTTTTTTAAAGTTTTGGACTTTACTATCTCCACTCTGCTCTATACAACCTTATCTAAATTGAAATGATTAACTCTCTTTTACACTGAAGGCTTCTTCCACACGTAGAGCAACACCTTTCAATCACTCTCTGTGACATCATTTCTCTTTCTCTTTTAAACTTATAGAAAATGCTGTCTGCTTTGAGGTGTAGAAGCAAAGGTGTCTTTAAGTTGTGAATTCCACTGGCTGCAGTGTTTGGCCGCAGTGTTTATACAACGGTAAGCATAGCGGCCTAAATATACAATGCCTTCATTACAATGCATTAGAAATAAGTTGGCGTATTTAGAATGCCGTTGTGCCACTTTTGTGTCAGTAATGCAGTAGGCACTTCCATATAGACACCACTTGAACGCGGCACTATAACAGAACTGAAATGTACTAGGCACACTGCACACGTAAAACTGTAGTGTTACCTTGACTTGTAATGCTTCAGCTCATTTAGTCACATATACATAATTCTAAACTCTAATTTTCTTTTTTGTTTTGCAGATTACCAATCGTACGTCTTTTGGAGTCAACTTCACAATTTGTTTATACTATTGTTTTATTAAAGTTATTTTCTAGTTGTTTATTATATAGTTATCATTAAGTTTCGTTTACAGTTATTCTTTTAATACAAGTTAATAAAAAAAATACATACTACTTTTTGTTTGGGGGGGTGACGGTCCACAATAAAAATAACATTTATAATGTTGAAGTACGATGTTCAAGACTAGAATTGAAAAGTTATATTTTCTCTGGATACACTACAAAATGGTAAAGAAATCAAACTAATACGAAACAATGTGTACCACATTTACAAACCTCTTGCGACATTTCCCCATGCAAACCTACCCCCCTACAAAGTTAAGTGTGTGGGCCTCAATGACGCCCCTCAAACCACGGAAACAATATCCCCACAAAGACTTCTATATTGTATGAGAGGGGCTGCATGGCCCTCCGCCTGGTGCCCTTGAGTCCACCACGTCCAGACCCGGTCTCTGCAGTGTCCTGGGGGGAAACAGCCATTACAACGCTGTCATAAGCACGCATGATCGTCACCACGAAACCATTAGCACGCATATGGCTTTACCACACATGCTTTTACAACTAGTATGCATTTACCAAGCATGATAAACACATAATCTTAATAATGTCTTTGTGTTGACAAACACGCGTTGTAATGGCTGTGGCTTATGTCCTTCAAATTAGTTTCTAGGTATACGTGTGACCAAGTCTGATAAGATCGGAGGCCAAGGACAAACACCGTGGTGTCTGTGGCAGGAAATCTCATCGATCACAGAGAAAATAAGCGAGGGTAAAATGAAAGTAACAGGTATAATAAAAATAACGGAGGAAAACTACTAAAATGGTGGTAGACGGAGTATGTAATCAACGTTTGGAGCCTCGCCACTACATTTCAAATAAATATAGATACAATATGTTTATTAATACATTACAAAAGTATAGCAGCGGAGGACACACACCACCCGGGAAAAGAAAGCGGCTATTTTAATACCTGAAATGAGGAGAGGTTTGCTTGGCGAACTTGAAGAAAAAGAAAAAAAGCGTGCGCTTGGAAGCAAGCCTGCGCATGCGTAGAGTACACTGGTGCAGAAACAAAAACAGGAAAGTTTTACATTCTATCATAGAAATATAGCTCTTTTTTTGACCAGTAAAGTTAGTTCTCAAAAATAACTTTTTTCTTTTTTTTTAGCCCCAATGCCCCCACGATCCCAGGCGGCTCCCCGCGTCCTTCGACAGCCCACATTGCTTTAACACAGACAGCAGCTTTCATGCT
Organism: Lissotriton helveticus; assembly: GCF_964261635.1. NCBI lineage: Eukaryota > Metazoa > Chordata > Amphibia > Caudata > Salamandridae > Lissotriton > Lissotriton helveticus. Next base: position 738,307,081 of record NC_136057.1, read on the forward strand.
GCTCTCTCTGATGAAAGATAATCTTTTTTTCTTACTTGAAAGAGAGAGCAGATTAACTTGCTCTCTTTTTCAAATAAGAAAGCGGTTTTCTATGATAAAGTGGGACCGGCGATGGTACCGCCCTACCATACCAAACAATAGTTTCCCGGAAGTACGCACCCCGAGACACTGCAAGAGCCGGCCCTGGGAGATGGTGGACTCCAGGACTATCAAGGGTTCCACTAAGGGGGCCTGCACAACCCTCTCCCAACATTAAAAAACCTTGGGGAGTCCACATACCCGGGACTGGAAGGTCATTTTACATATTACTGCCCCAGGAAGGTGACGGTCCCTGCGATGTGTACGGGGAGAGAGAGAGAGGGAGAGCTGAAAACATACTTTAAAAAAAATATATATATTTTTTAAAAAGCCTTGTCGGGGTGACGGTCGCCGAGACTGAGGGGAGGAGGACCGTAACCCCCCGCATACTTCAAAATAAAACCACAGGTGGACCTGTAAGGTGCTCAGGGCACCTTACAAGCCCCCATTATGAAAAAAATTGCCCCGGAATTTGCCCCCCGAGACTTAATTAATAAAACAGACTAGTTTTTTTTCCCTTTTCCACCGCGTACGAGTACCATACACGTACACCGCGATTTTTTATTTAAAAATAAAATAAAAATTGAGCCTAAAAATCCATGTACGACCCCCTGAGCAAGCCTAGAGGGCAGGATGTTTCTACCCTGCCCCCTTTCCTTATTTCTCAACTTTGTTTTACTGTTTTCTTGACACTCGGTTCTAGCGACGAACAAGATGGTTGCCAACACTTCCTGGTTTGGAGTGTTGACAGACAGTTGACAGCCAATCAGCATTCAGCTTGTGCTCGTAATTGTACGGATTTCCGTACGCGTTCCGTACTTCGTCTCTAGATATCGCTATGATTTTACTTGTAATTTTATCAGAAACTACTGAACGGATTTACACCATTTAACAAAAAGCACAATCTGCAAACCAAACTATACCTCTCTACCAAATTTGAAGTAATTCCGTTCAGCCGTTCGGGCTGTAGCCCTGGCTAAAGGACCCTATGGAAAATTGCATGGGGAAAACACGTTTTGGGACACCCCTTTTTTCTCGGCCCCCACTTGACGAATCACCCCCAAACATTCAGGGAAGGAGCGGAACCGAGCAGGCCATTTTCTTGGAGAAATTCTCGAAGATTCGTCCACCGGCATCAAAGTTATTCCAAATAGAATGTTGTGGATTTCCTATGGGAAGTAGGTCCTAACTATAACTAGTAGCCAGTAGGTAATATATATATATATATATATGTATATATATATATATATATATATACATATATATATATATATATATATATATATATATATATATATACTCGTTAAAAAAAAGGCGACGTAAGCAGATAGTGGAGGGCGGATACCACTGTTATTTGACCTCTTCCAGTGTGCCATATAGTCTTTGCCCAGTGGATCGCAATGTTGTTGTTTAGAGGCCCTTGCCCGTTGAAGGGATTCTCATCATAGTCATTTCCTTAATTCTTAATTTCCATCGACAACTCGTGACGCTTCGTTAGGAAAAACCCCAACCAAATGGTTGTGATGTAGATCAGAACAGAGGCCTCCTTTTTTTTCACCTGTTGCGATTTTAGGTGTCGTGAAAATGGGAAGAGATTTTTAGAACGTAGGCTCCGTTAGTGAGTCTTCTCCCACTTGCTCTGTTTAATGGGTGTTACCGTTTGGCAAGGCTTCTGTGGTTGAATGTTCCAAGGGCGACATACGTAGAGTTTCCAGTCGCTTGGCTGTTATGTCGAAAAACTTTGTTAGTCGACAATTGAGCTGCACTTTCTCTGGGTTGAAACACAGCAAAGCCGCTTGTCTACGGGTCCTTGCTCCATACTAGTTGAAGACTGGTTTCAAAAGATTTATTCTTATGTCCCTTAGGTTATTGCAGGAGCAGATAACATGTAGTAAGTCCTCCAGTCCGCAGCCACAGAGGAGACAAGGCTGGTCACCTCCTTTTCTCTCCCAGGGGGGAAGAAACTGATTAATTGGGCCAATCCCCAGGCGAAATTTTAAGAATTTTTCCTTTGTGGTAGTTTTTATTCCAATTTTTGAATAAGATTGCGGTTTTAAAGCTTTGTACGTATTCAGTACTACCCATCTGTGTGATCGTTTGGATAGCGTATTTTTATCTTCTACAACTGACAGTTGTCGGCATACCTTTGTTACTGTTTTTTTAAATACTGCATGTGACACTGAGATGCTCCAGAGGTCTGACAGCCCTAAGTACTTTATTGAGTCCTGCAAGTACTCTCTAGCTGGTGATTTTGCTGGACGGGAGAGCTCTACCCAAATATGGCTGTTCAGGGATCCTTCTGCTGATTCTTTTATTTTATGCCAGCATTTTACGTATGCTCCCCTTCTTTCGATTGATTGTTTTTGTAGTCCAAACTCCAGATGAATTTGGGCCGGGGAAGCATACTTTGGGAGGTGAAAAATGGATCGATATGCATTAGTTATTGTATTTTCCACTGCTGTTGCATCTTTGCCCTTCATTGCTGAGCTACCGTACGTAATTGTCGGGTGAAGTTTTGCTTGGAGGACTTTTATTAAGGGATCAAGTGTTAGGTCCGGCAGTTGCTTCTTTAGAGGTATTATGGCCAGATACACCGCTACCCCTTTCCTCCGCACGGATTCTATCTGTAGTTTAAATGAGTTGTTTTGATCTAATATTAATCCTAGATATTTATAGCTGGGTGATTGATCTAAGCGATGCCCATCCAGAAACCAATTGAAACTTTTCTTCCTATGACTATTTACTGCCATTATTCTTGTCTTGGTGTAATCTATTTTCAGGGCGTTCCGTTCTGAGAAGCTGTGGGTCACATTCAGTAGATGTTGTAATCCAATAGGAGTTCGACTTATCAGTACCAAGTCATCGGCCTATAACAGATTAGATAAGGTTATATTTCCTAATTTCGGTGCATGATTATTGCATTTGTCAAATTCCCCTGGTAGGTCCGCAAGATAAAGGTTAAAAAGTGATGGGGCAAGGATGCACCCTTGTTTTAACCCTTTTGTGGTTGGGATTTCTTTTGATACATGGGTCCCTGCACCTAGCTTTATCCTTATCCAAGTGTTTGTGTGCAAGTTCCTTAACTGGTCCAGAAGTGGAGGTGGTATTCCCATCCCTTGAAGTTTTAGCCAGAGCTTTGTTCTGTCCACATGATCAAAGGCGGCTGTGAAATCGATAAAGCAGAGGTACAGGGGATGTTTCCCCTGTTTTGCTGAGTCCATTAGTAAAGTTAGGGCCATTATATTTGTTGTTGTTCCCTGACCTTTTCGGAACCCGGTTTGTGTTGGTGAAAAAATATGGTTGTCTGACGCCCAAGTTGTTAGGTCATTTAGAATAAGCCCCACAAAGTCTTTAGGCTCGGTGTCTATGAGGGCTATCAGTCGATAATTTTTTGGCTCAGACCTCTTCCCTTGTTTGTAAATCGGGCTTATGATTGAGCCTCTCCAGGACTGTAGAATTGTAGCTGTTTCTAATGCATGTTTGAAGACAAGTTCTAGTGCGTTACTCCAAATTTCAGGATTGTGTTTGTACAGCTTAGACGGAATGCCATTGGGGCCGGGGGGCCCTGCCTGTCTCCCCTTTGCTATTTGTTTCTGAATCAAGGTAGTTTCCAGGCTATTGGACTTCTCTTTTATGCCTGTAACAGATTTGCTTGGTGGTCGGGTGGAAATTTCGGAGAGTTTTTCGACTGAATGAAGGGGGTTTTGATCTAGGATATCCTTTGACGAACTGATCACTCTCTCAGAGCACCGGGTGACACTTTGGACTGGTATCGAGTTGGTTTCATTAAAATGATCATAAAGAAAATCAACCAAGACCGTTTCGGAGATATTAGAGTTTATTCCATGATGGGTTGGGTGTTGTAATCTATTGATTGATTGCCAAAACTTAGCGCTGTTTTTCATAGTTGACTCGTAAAGTAGTATGGTCCATAGATCGTTGTTCAGTGATCTTTTCGTGTCCCATCTCCTTCGTTTTAGGAAAGCCTTAGATTCTCAGAGAGATTGCTGCAATTTTTGATCAGCAGGTGGTTTACGAAGTTGCCTGAAGGTGGAATTTATGGCCTGTTTTGTTTTTTTTTAGACTGGGCTCATGGTGTTTTTTGTTAAATTGACATCCTTGACGCTTGGTTTCTGATTGATTCTAGAATGGGTTTTATCTCCAAGCGACTTGGTGAATTTTTCCCAACTGTCCATCGGGTGTACTGAGTTTTCCTTAGCACGGATAAGTAAATTTTTTGCTGTACTTGATACTAACTCCATGTTGATTGAGTTACATCTTAGTCGCTTGAGATTTATTGCTTCAGCTGAAACTATATTTTTATCAGCCTCCAGTAGTAGGTTTGTCTTAGTTTTTAGCGTCAGCTCCTGTGGCATATGATCACTTGCTACATTATTGCCTATTTTAAAAGTGGTTAATATTTTGAACAGAGATAAGGACATAAAAGTAAAATCCAGATGGGACGATGTTTTTGCTGAGTAATATGTGGGCGCTGGTGGATTGTCCTCCTTGAAACGACCATTTACTGATCTTAAATTTAAGTGTTCCAGTTCCTGAGTTAGAAGTTTGGAGCACCGTGCTTGCTTCACTTTTTTTACAAGGCCTTGGGCTGGAATTCCCCTTGCGTCTGTGAGTTCCTGGGTCGTGTCGTTATCATAATCTCTCCCCAGGAGATGCATGTTGAAGTCCCCGGCCAGAATTATATGTTCGGTGTCCTCTTCCTCCATTACTCTTTTTAGTTCTTTACTCAATTCTTTAGCTGTTTTTAATTGGTTTTTTGGATGTACATAAATGTTTATCATTATTACCTTTTGTGCCGTGTGATCCAGGAACAGTTTTACTATTGATGCCTGAATGCAACTGGGGGGAGTCATACTGATCTTTATGGGTAAGGCTTCATTTATTCGTGTTATTGCGAATAGGGACTGTAAGCCCCCGGATCGATGTCCGAATCCTTTCCTCTTTATTGCGGGGATAGCCTCTTAACTCAGCTGTTTATTCTTCCCAGGTTTCCTGAATAAAAATGATGTTGAAACGGTTTAAGTAATTTGTGACTTCTTTGTCATTTAATTTGGATGCTAAACCGTTTATGTTCCAAATGCACATGGTAATCTCTTTGTTTGCTGATTGCGCGTTTTGAGAATTAGACTTCCCATGTCAATTTGGGTGAGCCGATGTTATTGTTCGTTGTATGCTCTGCCAGTTGCTCCTAGGCGAAAGGCAAGTTGATGCTGGTTGATCTGAAATTGGAGAGCTGCTCCTAGCTCCTTTTAGAATTGAGGAAGTCTTGTTGCTTCCATTGTTAGTAGCTGATCTTAAGAAGGGGGCTGGGTAAAGAGGTTTAGGTACTGGTTTCAGGACTATCCCCCAGCTTTGGAAGGTGTTTAGTATCTGTAATATTCTACTTGCTGTCTCTGGAGTTTCCCATCTGGTTTTTGTGGCCTCTGTACTAGCCACAGTGCTGTGTGTCTGAAATTCAATTGACAATAGATCCTGAGTGTTAATATTCGTGAGGTTGGGGATTGATTGCAGAAGTCTTAGTACATTTCCTCTATTTAAAATGTCTCCACGACCCCTTGATTTGTAATGGGGGGAAAAGATGATGGTATCTATGTCTTCTTCGTTGTTGAGTTCATAGTTTGAATACAAAGGGAGCTCCCCATTAGTTGTTACGTGCTCTTCTGGCCTTGTATTTTTAATGCTTCATATCCTACGATCGGTGCTGTGTTGCAGCATGAGTGTTGTCTCCTTAGATTTCTCGATGATATTCAGCGCCATTGGACCATGTTGGATGGTTGTATCTAATAGGTGATTGAACTCTTTTGATTCATCCTGCGTGTGGCTAAACTGCTTCATTATTTTATATTGGGCGGTTTTGGTTGTTGCTTTACTGGTTAGTGGATCCTTGCTAGGCGCACTTGCCTTAAGATCTGGCTCCTGGTTACTCGGGAGGTTTTTGTTTGTTACTTGTTCACTTCCAGGGGTTACACTCAGTACTTCATCTAAGCAGCTCTTCCTTCTTTGGGTTATGTGTTTCTCCTGGTTACTCTGAAGGTTATTGTTTATTGCTTGTTCACTACCCATGATTATTCTCCGTGCCTCATCTGTGCCGCTCTATGGATTTTATGCGAAGGGGAAGAATCTCCTGGCTGTGTCACCAGTGACTCCCCGGATCCTTCTTCCACTACTTGTTCTGGGGAGCCTGTAAGCTGAAAAAACTGTTTTCCTTGGTGTTTGGTCTGGTAAATTGTCATCTTATTCCTTCCTTTCCTTTCTTTCTTTCGCCGGGTGTTCGTTGTCAGGGAGTCTTTGGCAAATGATTCGTTTTTGTTATTCTGATCAATCTCGGTCCCGGCTGGGGGAGGCACTCTTGATGTTTTTATTGTCTCCAAGACTTCTGATTCGAATTCTTTTTCTTTGAAGTTAGGAGGTTTGTCACTCGCTGTGGTCTGAGTTTCGTTTTTTGGTTTCATAGTGGATAGTAAATCTCCCAGTATTGGTAGCTTGAATAGTTTATCCACTATTGGAGCGCAAGTGCATTCTTGTTGTTGTAGCCTATCCTTGAGTGACTCCTCCTGCCCTTGTTTTATTAGGCCATTCACGTCTGCTAATTTCCGATCAATCCCTGATGTGAAGTCAGCTAATGTTTGGAGTATTGTTAACTGAAGGTCCATTTTGTGAGATTGATATTGCAATGCTGCAGTTGAATATTACATTGTGCTCAGCAGTGCCACCCAGATCGAGTCCTGGGTCTTTTTCGTTTTTTCCTTTATTTCTGGGTTTGCACAATTTGTTAGTATTTTTGTATCATGACTGTGTGATGCAGCATGGTTTCCGGAGGGGTCATAGCACGGAATCCGCCTTGACCGTGGTGCTTGACAACATCCGCACCACGGTCGACAAGGGCGGAAGTACGTTGCTGATCCTTCTGGATCTCACAGCTGCATTTGACACCCTGTCTCCCCTCATTTTAACATCTCGTCTGAGGGAGATAGGGGTGTAGGGGCAAGCGCTAAGCTTGTTGGCCTCTTTCCTGGACCAGAGGGAACAGAGAGTGAAGCTGGGAGAGTTCCTATCTCCATCCCTGCCGCTGAATTGGGGGGTCCCACAGGGGTCGGCGCTAAGCCCGACCCTGTTTAATATCTATGTGACCCCCCTGGCCAGGCTCATTAGATCTTTTGGGATGGAGGTAGTGTCGTACGCCGATGATACGCAGATCTTACTGTCTCTCGCCAAGTCTGTCAGCTCCTCTGCCTCCAAGTTTAGACTCTGTATGGAGGCAGTCGCCCTCTGGATGATTAACAATTCACTGCGGCTAAATGGCGAAAAGACAGAGATCCTCGTATTCGGCGAGAAGGAAGACATCTGGTCGGCGGACTGGTGGCCTGAATCTCTGGGGACCTGTCCGGCTCCAACTCGGGCAGCACGAAATTTGGGGGTTATGATTGATCCCTCACTTGACATGGCTCTTCAAGTAAGGCGGACCATCTCTACCTGCTGGGGCATCATTGCAATCTTGCGCAAAATTAAGTATTATCTATCTGTGCAAGCTCGGAAACAGACGGTCGTAGCTTTGATAACATCCCGGCTCGACTATTGCAATGCTTTATATGCCGGGGCGAATAAAGGTCTGCTGCGAGGTCTCCAATCGGTGCAAAATGCTGCGGCGAAGTTTGTCCTGGACCTTCCGAAAAGGTTGTCTGCGACCTCTGCCAGGAAATCTTTGCACTGGCTCCCCATTGACGCCAGGATTTCATTTAAAGTGTTATGCCTGGTGTATGGTGCCTTAAACAAGAAGGAGATTGGAGGTATAAAAAATCTCCTCTCCTCGTATTCTCCCGAGAGGAACCTTCGCTCCTCGTCGAAATTGCTCCTTATGGTGCCTCGGGTGCGCAGAGCTAAATGGGGAGGCAGAGCTTTTTCCAATCTTGCTCCAAGATGGTGGAATCTGGTCCCCCTGGAGATTAGGATCCTACCCTCAATGCCTGCTTTCAGAAAAGCTTTAAAAACTTGGCTCTTTGGTATAGCATACCCTTAGCTTTGGGTTTTAGCCTTTTTCTTTCTTTTTTTGATTCTCTTTGGTAGGCGCCTTGATGCCTCCGGGCAAAGTTGCGCGTTTATAAGTTTACTTTCAGTCATTCATTCATTCATTCATGCAACTAATTCCTCCCATTCTTGTGATGCTAAGAAAGACATATCGCTGTTAGAGTTATAGTTACTTTCTTGAAGGAGCGGCTCACTCCATCCTGGTGTTCTAATGTCTTGAGACAGTAAGGTTTGTGATTGGTTATTTGACTGATGTGGCGAGATGTAGGGTATATTAGGCATTTTTTTTCTCCTTTGATTTATTTTCTGCCGGTTAACTGTTTTGCTAAAGATGGTTTCGTGACATCTGGAATCGGTCGTTTTTATTGGATTGGGTTGTTGCTGTGCCATGCTAGTTTTAAGGGCAACTTGTGTCTCCTCCGCCTGGCAGTGTGATTGATTGAATCTGGTGTCTGTTCTGATTTGCAATCTACCCAGCTGTTCTTTTTCTGGGGTTACAAGCTCACTCCCCTCAATGGCTGCCTTTGAGGGCTGCAGGGGCTTTTCGTGGATTTCAGCAACTTCCTGCTTTTTCTGCCTTTGGTCAATTTCAGTTGCCCTTATTTGTTCTTCATAATTGATTTTTCCGTTGTCCTTTTAATTTGCAGGCCCCGTAATTAATTCCGGTTTGCCAATTTCTCCTAGTTCCTTTGGGTTTTGATGAGATTGATTTATATTCCTGCTGTTGTTTCTTTTTCCGTTGGTTTGGGGGGAATGTTCTAAGTGAATTAACGCAATGGTTTCATTTGATCCCCTTGTTTGGCTATTTGTTGACAGTTGCAGGAGTTGATCCTTGATTTCTGGTAGCAAAGGAGTTTGCAGCCCTTGTGTATCTCCTGTTTTTGAGAATATTACGGTCCCTGGGTCTTTTAGAAAAGAGAACTTGGTATGTATTTTAGGATGAAATGAGAACTTGGTGTGGATTTTGGGCTGAGATAAGCTGAGGTTACTTTACTGTGGTGAGCCATTTGTACATAGTAGATCAAGCGTGTCGGGGTCTGGGCTCAAGGTGGCTAATGTATCTGTTTTTACCTCAGGTATTATTCCTTCTTCTAAGAGTGATTCTGTTCATGATTTGTTTTCCTGTGTGGTTCAGTTTTTTTGGGTTAAAACTTTAAAAATTTTGTTTTGAGGGAAGATCAAGAACTCCTTGACTTCGTTGGTATCATTCTTTTCTAGTTTCCCGCGTTTTGTTTTCTGCCCGGGAGGACTTCCGCCCTTGCCGCTGGCCCCGTTTTCTCCCTCTTGTTTCCTTTTTGTTTGTTTTTTCTGTGATCTGGGATTTATTTGCAGTTTTCTTTCTTTCCCAGACCTCATAGTCGCCTGCTAGCTGTAACTCTGTGTGGATCTGAGTTATAACCGTTGAGTTTCTTTTTTTTTCTTTTTTTTTTGATTTAGCCTAGTCTGAGGTGGGGCTAGTTGCTCCCCTCTCTCCCCTTGCTCTCCGCTCCTCACAGTTCTCACGGTCCGGGGTCTCTCCTATCACCTCCGTACATCCCCACTCCTCCTCTCACTGTTGTCAGTTACTATACTCACTATGGTTGTCGGGTCCTGGCCTCAGATCTCTGGCCTGGTGGACCTCTGTCCCTCTGGTCCCTCTGGATCCTCCACCTGGTCCAGGCTCTGGGCTCAGGGCTCACCTCTCCACTCTCCGCTCTCCACTGCTCTCTGCCACTCTCTTCCCTATGTGACTCTCTCACTTTGCTACTCCACAACCACCTCCTGCGGGGGAGATGACGGGAGGGGCTGGGGCGTGTGGGGGCCTGGTAGCAGCTGCTGTCCTTAATTTTAGTGTAGTGCTGCCCCTGGGGGTCTGCCTCACTGCTTGTACCTTACTGCAGTGGCCGAGCCTGTGGCCAGGCCTGTGCCAGTGTTAGCTGCCCACAACTCAGGCTGACTGTGCCCGACCGCGATCACCCGGCCAGCCCGGTTTATCCGCTGGTCCTGTCCACCACACGCCCCCCCCCGCACGCTGGAAGGGCTAGGGTACCAGGCTGGTGCAGGCAGCTCAACACGGCACGACACGGCCGGGAGCAGAATGGACGCGGGCCGCTTGAGCAGCACGGAGGGCTGAGGGCCGAGGGCCGAGGGGATACAGCCTCACACCGGTTCTGGGTGTTTCAGGTGCTTCGGCTCTCCCAGCGTCCAGCGTCTATGGGTGCCTACCCCGGGACACTGCTGTTTGCTATGGTAGGGCGGGAGCATCGCGGTTCCCACTTTACTACAGCAAACCGCGTTCCTATTTCAAAGAGAGAGCAAGTTAATCTGCTTTCTCTTTCAAGTAGGAAAGAAGATTGCTTTTCGTCAGAGTGAGCAGGATGAAAGCTGCTCTCTCTGACAAAGCAATGCCGGCTCTCGAAGGACGCGGGGAGCCGTCTGGGATCGTGGGGGCATTGGGGCTAAAAAAAAAAACAGTTCTTTTTGAGAACTAACTTTACTGGTGAAAAAAAGAGCTATATTTCTATGATAGTATGTAAAATTTTCAGTTTTTGTTGTGCACCAGTTGTACTCTCTATGCATGTGCAGCCTCGTTTCCAAGCCCATGTTTCTTTCTTTTTCTTCAAGTTCGCCAAGCAAAGCTGTCCACATTTCAGTTATTAAAATTGCCGCTTTCTTTTCCTGGGCCGTGTGTGTCATCCGCTGTTATACTTTTGTAATATATTAATAAACATATTCTATCTAGATTTATTTGCAAGGTATTGCCGAGTTGCCAAACATTGATTACATACTCCATTTTAGTAGTTTTCCTCAGTTATTTTTATTATACCTGTTACTTTCATTTTACCCTCTGCCTACCTTCTCTGTGATCGATGAGATTTCCTGACACAGACACCACGGTGTTTGTCCTTGGCCTCCGATGTTGTCAGACTTGGTCACACGCATACCTAGAAACTAATTTGAAGCACGTAAGCCACAGCCATTACAACGCGTGTCTGTCACCAGAAAGCCATTATCATGCTTATACCTTTATCATGGGTGGTAAAGGTATGCTAGTTGTAAAAGCATGCGTGGTAAAGCCATATGCGTGCTAATGGCTTTGTGGTGACGATCACGCGTGCTTTTGACCGCGTTGTAATGGCTGTTTCCCCCCAATGGACACTGCAGCAACCGGGTCTGGGCGTCGTGGACTCCAGGGCACTAGGCAGAGGGCCACGTAGCCCCTCTCATACAATATAGAAATCTTCGGGGGTGATTATTTCCGTGTTTTGAAGGGCGTTTTTGAGGCCCATACACTTAATTTTGTAGGGGGGTAGGTTTGCACGGGAACATGTCGCAAGAGGTTTGTAAATGTGGTACACATTGTTTTGTTTTACTTTGATTTCTTTTCTATGTTGTAGTCCATCCAGAGAAAATATAACTTATCGTACAGTTAGTACTTTTCAACCCTACTCTTGAACATCTTACTATAGTACTTCAAATTATAAATATTATTTTATTGCGGACCGTCACCCCCCCTACTCCCCAAAAAAGAAGTATGTAGTTTTTTTATTAACTTTTATTAAAACAACAATAACTGTAAACGTAACTTAATGATAACAATATAATAAACAAGTACAAAAATAACTTTAATAAAACATTATAAACAAATTGTGATGTGGACTCCAAAAGACCTACAAGAGGTAATCTGCAAAACAAAAAAGAAAATTAGAGTTTAAAATTATGTAGATGTGAGTAAATGAGGTAAAACATTACAAGTCAAGGTAACACTATGATTTTACGTGTGCAGTGTGCCTGGTACATTTCCCTTTTGTTATAGTCCCGTGTTCAAGTGGTGTCTATATGGAAGTGCCTCCTGCGTTACTGACACAAAAGTGGTACAATGGGATTGTAAATACGCCAATTTATTTCTAATGCGTTTAATTGGAGGCATTGTATATCTAGGCCGCTGTGCTTACCTTGAATAAACACTGCGTTCAACGGAGTTCACAACTTCAATTCAACTGCTTCTAAACGTCAAAGTATATTCAATACGTTGCTCAATGTGCCGTGATTGCTCCTGAAGAATGTTAGGTGAAGCAAACAAAAGGACATTTGATTAATCACCGTAAACTGAGTTGCGAAACTCCTGTCAAAAGTGAATTTTAATGTGAGTACTTAATATTGTGTACCTAGACTGTTGCACCCCATTGACTCACAGAGTCTAGAGTTGAGAGTTTTTTTTTAAAGTTAGACGCAAATTTACAAGCTCCTTGCGCCACTTTTTCCATGTTAAAAGTGACACAAAAGTGGCACAATAAGCTTGTAGATCTGTTCCTCAGACTGTTGTAACCTATCTATTGTCACTGCTCTGTGGTAATTATACATTTCTACACAGTCAAGCTGCTGCACACTATCGACTCTCTCCTTTCACAGATAATTTGTTGTTGTTTCGGAAACAAGTTTCTTTTCTCACCTAGTGCCATAGACATGATTAAAAGAGGGTTGAAGCAGGCTTCACTGTAGCCAAGAGAGTTCACCACTTAAACTCGGGTAAGGTTTTATACCGCACAGTGGAGACAGCAGCGTCCATAACTGTAAAAAAGAAAAAAAACAATGTGAGAGACAGTAAGAAAGAGAGAGATAAAAGGACATTAAAACGTGGAAGATACACAGACGATGGGTCGGGGGCTGAAGCTCCGTTAGCCTAATGGATATTGCGCGCCTGCTGCATAATACATATTTTCTCCTTAGACAGATAACTTGTCGTTGTTTTGGACACAAGCTTTACGTTCAACCATATACGATCAATTAGAATAGAGGCGTGGGAAGGCCATGTGAGGCAGTAATAAATATTAAAAGTCACGGGAGGATTAGGAGGGAGCCAATACGAAGAAGCACAAAGCATGTTGCGCACAAAAATAAAGAAAAACAGAGCTGGGAGGGGCACGTGACGCAGTAAAAAAATAATACTATTATGAATGCACAATTTATAACAATACAGGCTAAATCACGTGGCACAGTTCAAAAATACGACACAGAAATTCATACATGCACAATTTATTTTAAAAAGGTCTAGGAGAGCCCCGTGACGCAGTTGGAAATATTCTGTTCACCAATATATGATCACTAAGAATAGAGGCCTGGGAAGGCCACGTGAGGCAGCAATAAATATTAAACGTCACGGGAGGATTAGGAGGGAGCAAATACGATGAAGCACAAAACATGTGGCGCACAAAAATAAAGCAAAACAGAGCTGAGAAGGCCACGTGACGCAGTAAAAAAAAATACTATCATGCAGGTACAATTTACAGCGGAGGCTGATGTTGTGACGGCTTCTCTTACCTTTGCTCTGTTGACCCTTGTCTTGTCTTCAAAGGCTGGGGCTATGGCTGGGCCTGGGGTGGGCTGGGCGCGAGCGCCCCTGCCACCGCACCAATGGTGGCCTGGCTGGGCGGCAGCAGCAGTGACACCACGTTGAGTGTCACGAGCCCTCCTCCGCTCGGGCAAACAGTTCATAGTCGACAGTCTGTCATTCACCGCAACACAGGCTGGCAAAAGAGAGCGTACTCTCGTCAGTGCCCGCATTATATGGGAACCACGGGGGCTGACCAAACCAAGCCCAGGGCCATCATTGGTAGTGTTTTCGCACTCTGCACTAACGATAGGACTCCTGAGGCGGAAAGCCGGGAGTGAGAAAAACGCAGTTTTTTTAAAAACCTTTTAAAATTGTTGTGATACTATGCTCTGATCACCCCCCCACCTACCTGCACTTTGTGACCTTTTGAACAGCGCTTCACGCTGCAACGACTCTCTTCCTGGGTAGCCATTCTCGAGGGCGCGGCGCCTGATTGAAACACGCCCCCTCGGTTGGCCACGCCCCCCGTTGATCATATAAATAGAGCGCGTCAACGCTAGGCGTCGCACTAACGATAGGACTCCTGAGGCGGAAAGCCGGGAGTGAGAAAAACGCTGTTTTTTTAAAAACCTTTTAAAATTGTTGTGATACTATGCTCTGATCACCCCCCCACCTACCTGCACTTTGTGACCTTTTGAACAGCGCTTCACGCTGCAACGACTCTCTTCCTGGGTAGCCATTCTCGAGGGCGCGGCGCCTGATTGAAACACGCCCCCTCGGTTGGCCACGCCCCCCGTTGATCATATAAATAGAGCGCGTCAACGCTAGGCGTCGCACTAACGATAGGACTCCTGAGGCGGAAAGCCGGGAGTGAGAAAAACGCTGTTTTTTTTAAAAACCTTTTAAAATTGTTGTGATACTATGCTCTGATCACCCCCCCACCTACCTGCACTTTGTGACCTTTTGAACAGCGCTTCACGCTGCAACGACTCTCTTCCTGGGTAGCCATTCTCGAGGGCGCGGCGCCTGATTGAAACACGCCCCCTCGGTTGGCCACGCCCCCCGTTGATCATATAAATAGAGCGCGTCAACGCTAGGCGTCGCACTAACGATAGGACTCCTGAGGCGGAAAGCCGGGAGTGAGAAAAACGCTGTTTTTTTAAAAACCTTTTAAAATTGTTGTGATACTATGCTCTGATCACCCCCCCACCTACCTGCACTTTGTGACCTTTTGAACAGCGCTTCACGCTGCAACGACTCTCTTCCTGGGTAGCCATTCTCGAGGGCGCGGCGCCTGATTGAAACACGCCCCCTCGGTTGGCCACGCCCCCCGTTGATCATATAAATAGAGCGCGTCAACGCTAGGCGTCGCACTAACGATAGGACTCCTGAGGCGGAAAGCCGGGAGTGAGAAAAACGCTGTTTTTTTAAAAACCTTTTAAAATTGTTGTGATACTATGCTCTGATCACCCCCCCACCTACCTGCACTTTGTGACCTTTTGAACAGCGCTTCACGCTGCAACGACTCTCTTCCTGGGTAGCCATTCTCGAGGGCGCAGCGCCTGATTGAAACACGCCCCCTCGGTTGGCCACGCCCCCCCTACTTCCCGTCCAGCCGCTATAAATCATGTGTCTTGGTAGGAAGCGCAGCGGACGAGCGCAGCGGGCGCGTCGATTGCGCGCCGAAGGCGCGCCTAAGGCAAGCCCGTCTGCGCCCGTCCGCGACCGGCCGGGACTAGGGGCGCCTCACTCTACCCCACTTATCACCTTCACCCCGGACCTACTACGCACCTACCAGGGCTCCTGGCCCATCTCGGCTACAACAAGCTCTCGCATCGCTGCTCTTGGCATAGCTCCCCTCACTCCCCTTTCCCTTCTTACTCCCACTGTTGATATTTCCCCCACGAGGTGTGGGTCTGTTTCTCCGCCAATCCCTAATAATCTTACTGCCTTTTACCTCAACACTAGATCTGCTGTTGCCCATGCGCACGAACTTTCGGTCCTGCTGGACCTCCATGCTCCCGATCTTCTCTTTTTAACTGAGACTTGGTTCTGCGACGACTCCCTCCCGGCTCTCCTGTCCACCTTACCGGCCTCCTACTATGCCCTCAGGGCGGATCGTTCTTCTGGTAGAGCCGGGGGTGGCGTGGCGGTCATCGCACGTACCACTCTCCCCTTTCAAATTTTACCCCTACCGACCATCGCTACTACGGAATTCCTGGTGATTCGCACAGTTTCCACCTCTCCCCCTCTCACCTGCTTCCTCACTTACCGTCCCCCTCAGTCCCCTTTACAGTTTCTCCCCGACTTTTTGGAGGTCCTGGCCACCATTACAGTCAACAATTCTTCCATCTTGCTTCTTGGCGATTTTAATTTCTGGCCCTCTGATCCCGTCGAATGCTCAGCATCTAAGGAATTCTCCGATACCCTTCACTCCCTCAACTTTACCTCTCATGTTCACTCCCCCACCCACATTAAAGGTCATCGGCTCGACCAGATCTGGTCTCTGAACTGCCCTGTGGAATCACTCTCTATTTCTCCCTGCTCGTGGTCTGACCACCACCTGATTTCTTTTCATCTTCCCATTTTCCCCCCAGCTAAGCCCCTCCGGCCCAAGAATACCTGGGTCCGATCATGGAGCCGTGTCAACCTCGAGCATCTCTCCTCTCTCCTTACTGGCTCTCTTCCTTCTCTTCAGGGCCTCACCACTACCTCCCAGGTTGATGCCGTAAATCAGTGGCTTTCTCATAGCTGCAACTCCGTTGCCCCGCTCAAGCGCATTACCTCCAAACGCGACAAAGACGCTAATCGGTGGTTTAACAATGAGCTTAAAACCACCAAACTAATAGTCCGCCGCGCGGAGCGGGCCTGGAGGAGAAATTACTGCCCCATTCTGAAACTGGAATACATCAACATCCTGAGCCAGTACAAAAAAGCCATCTTGGAGGCTAAAACATCTTACTTCTCCTCCAAAATCTTAGCAGCAGAGAACCAGTCCAAAGAGATCTTTACCATTGTCCATAACTTGGCTTTCTCGGACAGAACTACTCTAAAACCAGCCCCGTCCGAAGATCTCTGCTCCTCTCTTAATAACTATTTCATTCAAAAAATTGCCACTATCAAGGCTAACATCCCCCCACCGTCCCCATCTTTTGTTGATCCTCAATGTCCTCCCGCCAAGGGCACACTGACCACCTTTCCCCCTTTTACTAGGGAAAGTCTGACTTCTTTGGTGCCTTTGATCAAATCTGGTTCCCCACTCGACCCCTGCCCTGCCCACATCCTCCGTCACGTCTTTATTTCTTGTCCAGATCCTCCCCTCCACCTTCTCAACAGCTCCCTCTCACAAGGCATAGTTCCGAACTCCTTGAAATCCGCGGTCATTGTCCCTATCTTAAAGAAACCTGGGGCAGATCCCTCTGTCCCGGCCAATTTCCGCCCCATCTCCCTTCTGCCATTTCTGGCTAAGGTGCTCGAGCGCCATGTAACCTGCGCTCTGAGCTCCTTTGTGGAGAAGCACGGAGCTCTTGCCCCCCGCCAAGCCGGTTTCCGCCCCGCACACTCTACGGAGTCCGTTGTCATGTCGGTCTTAGACACCCTCAGGGAGGGTATGGACACCGATCAGCACCAGGCCCTAGTGCTCCTCGATCTCTCAGCCGCCTTTGATACGGTAGATCATAACATCTTACTCTCCCGTATCGGGGCGGCGGGGATCGGGGGGAGTGCCCTGGTCTGGTTATCCTCCTTCCTGAGCGACCGCACCCAGGCTGTTCGCCTGGGTGACTTCACAGCGGACACCCGGAAAGTTCAGTGCGGGGTCCCCCAAGGTTCCTCTCTCTCTCCCCTCCTGTTTAATCTGTACATTGCCCCCCTGATTTTCTCTCTTCAACAGATGGAGGTCGCCGTATTTAATTATGCGGATGACCTCCAGCTGGTCTTCAATCTTTCCTCTCCCTCGGCCGTCCTCAACTTTCAAACTGTTATGCTTCACATCAGGGACTGGATGAACTACAACCACCTTAAACTCAACCCTGATAAAACAGAGTTGGTGTTGACGGGTGGCTCGTCCAGTCCCTGGTCCCCTCTTTTTTGGCCCCCTTCTCTTGGTTCTTCTCCTGTTCCCTCTTCCTCAGTTAAAACCTTGGGTATAAAACTTAATTCTCAACTCACCTTACACTCCCAGGTTAGTTCTGTGGTGTCTTCCTCTTTCCTTTCACTGCGTACTATACGTAGGGTGTCCCGCTTCTTCACTTTTTCTGCCCTCAAACTTATTATCCTGGCCATGGTGGTGTCCCGCCTGGACTACGGGAACGCCCTATATGCTGGTATCCCTGCCTACAGCCTGCGCCGCCTACAGCAAATACAAAACCAAGCGGCCCGCCTGGCCTTCAATCTTCCCAAGTTCCACCACTCTACCCCACTCCTGAAATCTCTTCATTGGCTCCCCGTGCGAGCTAGAATTCAATTCAAGCTCGCATCCATCACCTTCCTGGCCCGATCAGGTCTGGCGCCGGCCTTCATCTCCTCTGAGATTGTCTCTTATGCCCCCACTAGGGCCCTACGTTCCTCCTCCCAGTCCCTCCTTTCTATCCCACGTTTCCGGAGAAAGAAGTGGGGCGGTTCCAAATTTGCTTTCCTTGCCCCCACCCTCTGGAACTCTCTTCCCCTTGACCTTCGCTCCATCCCCCTCTACTCACAATTCCGTAAATGCCTTAAAACCCATTTATTCACCAAATCCTTTGAATAACTGTTCCCTTCTCCTTCCTTCCCTTTAAACCTCAGTCCCCGTTAGCTATAGCGCCAAGAAACTGCTGGTATACGTCGCGCTTTACAAGAACTTTTAAACTCAAACTCAAACTCAAACTCTACAAGAATGATAGCCCTGGGGGACTTCCCATTGGCTAATGTATTGGATTCCAGGCTTAGTAATAGCAAGAAATCTAGGTGGTGGCATCTGGGGAGTGTGGGCGGGCGTGCACCGCGCATGTGCAAGTGTGAGTGTGTGCACCAACAATTAACAACAGAGAGAGATGGGGGCGGGTTTATCATGTGCGCAGAGGCAGGCCCAGAATCGGATCTCCAATGAGTGACCACTTGTAATCATTCTCGTAGCGTGCCCTGTGCTCTGATTTGACACTGACAGGATGATCACATCATACTTTGTACAGCTAATCATACTTAGCGCGTACCCGCGCATACTCTACGAATACGTTTTGACGTTATGCGTCGCATCAAAGCTTTTGTGTGACGTCATGTACGGCGTCCTGTACGCGAAAGGCGCCAATGTTTTTAATTGTTGAAAAACATATATTTATGTATTTAATGTACATACTAAGGGTAGACATTATCTGGGATAATTATGAAAATAGTTTTTTAAAACTTTTAACAATCGTATATTTCTTTTAAAAGCAATTACACAAATCGCGGTGGAACGTCATGCGTACTCGCATCGTAAGAGTACCGTATGCCCACCGTAACCGTATGCAAAGCCATGTGACTTTAAAAGAAGAGATTTGATTGGTTCATAACACTTCCTATTACAACTGTTGAAAGTTCCATACCATTTTAATCATTCTAGTTTGACTTTCTAAGAAGAAGCATCTCTTCTGAGAATCCTGTCAAATAGAAGGAAGATGACCATAATAACAGCAATGGACTCATCTTCCAGCTATTCTTCAGAGGGAAATTTCATTCCTGAAGAACCTCCAAAGAAGAAGAAAGAAGCTCTAATTTGGAAGTTTTTTACTTTTCCTGAAGGCAAAAAAAGGTTAATGTTCCAAAAGTAACCTGTAAAATTTGCCAAACAATTCTTGCAAGGGGTGATCCATCTAAAACATACTCCTTTTGGCACAGCAAATATGGTGTGACAAGTGAAGAACTTGCACCCCAACAACTTTGCTCGAGCTGCAACACGGAGGTTGCAGGACAACCCACCTGCTACTGCACCAAGCACATCAACTGCTGCAGCAGCAGCATTTTCAGCAAGCAGTCCACACCCACAAATTGATGCTGATTTTGGTGAAGTTAAAATTCTATGCATTTATTGCGATAAACTTTTGTGTTATGGGGAACAGTCTATCGACCTGATAAAATGCAAGAAGCAGAAGCATCGCTGTCCTCGACATTAGTTTTATTTTTTTCATCTTTTGTTCCTGTTGGAGACTTTTTGGGTTCCAGTTCCATTTTTTCGTTTTAAAAAAAAATTGTTGAAAAAACACAAAAAAATTAGAAAAATAAAAACACAAAAAACTGTTCTTTTTAGAACTACCTTCGATGGTCAAAGAAAGAACTATATTTCTATGTTAGTGTATAAAAGTTTCTCAGAATGAATGTGTAGTTCATAAATGAATGAATGAATACATTAATAGTGTATGGTGAATGTGAAAGTGCAGAACTATAAGGAACTGCTACCGCATAAATCTATAAGCAGTTTACCTATAGTATACTGTAGTACCTCCGAAGCACTTGAATGTAACAGATGCACATAAATATGTTACAAGTCTATGCTTCAATTTGCACTGCTGGTGAAACTGCCTGGATGAATTTCTATGTGTTACGGGTGAATTTACAACCCCCTTTTAACACAGCCGTTGCGTCACTTTTGTGATGCACTGGTGGTGCAAAAGATGTGCCATGGTGTGTAGTATTTACAATGTGACACATTTGGAAGGTGCATCACATTATAAAGCCCTGCGCCAGAAGGAGGTGATATCACAGTACACTATAACTGGCATATCTCTGGGGATGTACCACTTATTGTGCTTCTGCTGATTAGTGTTTTAATGTGGTGAATGTATTCTTTTAGAACAGTGTATAGATAAGCACATAGTGCTGTATGGTCACTACAATGCTGAAACAGAAGTGTGATAGTGTTTACTGGAGGTGTAAGGATACAGATTGAGGAATTGAAGATATAAAAGATAAGTTTCCCGGTGCATAGAACACTACATGCATAGTCTATAGGGGTTTTCTCAGGAACTACTGAACGGATTTACACCATTTAACAAAAAGCACAATCTGCGAACTGAACTCTACCTCTCTGCCAAATTTGGTGTAATTCCTTTACCGTATGCGTACGCTACGATTACCAAAAAAAACAATGAAAAAGGAATTATATAGAATTCAATTTTAATATATTGGAAAAAAAATAATCAAAAAAATTATTTGCAATTTAGTTTTGTTATTATTTTACAATAAGAATATGAAATATAATTTAAAAAGTAAAATAAATATAAATATTTATATTAAAAATGTAAGAAATTAGTATAAAAAGAAAGAAATATAATAATTAATACATTTAAAATTTTTCCTTTACAAAACCTTTGAAATTCACTGAAAAAACCATAGGTTTCACACACGTTATAGTTAGGAATTAGCATTTAAAAAACCTTGCAAATTCATTGAAAAAACCTTAGGGTTCACACATGTTATAGTTAGCTGGGCATTTCACTCGTACAAAACCTTTGAAATTCCCCCGTAATAGTTAGTTCAGCTAACTATAACTCACACGCCCACAATGCACTGCTGATGACGTCACATATTATCACTCATGACATGGTCAGTGACATCACTCATGACATCACTGATGACATCATCCTTGTGACAGAGTGGCAGACCTCCTCTCAGCGTAATATTACATTTGATACACACATTCAAAAATAGAAACTAACATTTTCTAAAAAATGGAGATACCAATACCAGTTACAACAACCTATTCAGTAATTCCAACATCTACATACACATCCACTCATTCACCAACAGTTCTATATAGTCACTCATACATGTACTCACTCATCATATGTACTCATACACCTATACATCCTGTTACACACCGATACTCATCCATAGAGTTACTCACACACATACTCACACATGCAAATAAACTATCAAACATCCATTTACTTGCATATACAGCTATACATACACCACTATACTTACTTCCACAGAAACATACATATACTTACTCTCTTAAACAATCGCTTATAGAAACACATACTTATTTATACAGGAACTCTTCTCAACTCTCACTCTCACATATACTCACTTATATACATCAATATTCACTATACTAGTTTAAAACATATGTAGTTAGTCATAAAGACACTATTGAGACAATCATTCACTCACTAGCACACCCATACACACCCTCATTCACCCATACAATCCTGCACACATGCTGTCTTCAAAACACATACAAACAGTGAGTTACTCATTCATGCATCTATACCTTAAGTAATATCCCCCACCAAACAATATAAACACTCATACTGATACTCAAAAAACAAAGTAATAACCCATAAACACACTCATGTAGCTACTCACCAACCCATGCAGCCACCTATACACAAAATGAGACACTGATACAGATATTTAAATATTTAAACATTACTCACTAATACATCAATTCTCTAAGATACACTTAAGAAGTCAGTTATATAATCAATTTTACAAAAAAAACATCCATTTACACACTTATTTACCCATTTATTCTTCCATCGACCTTTAGATATACATATATAAAATATATTTCTTTTTCAGAAAGACACACATTCACTGGATGATGTCATCGGTGATGTAATTTGAGATGTCATCAGTGATGTCATGAGTGATGTCACTGACCATGTCATGAGTGATGTAATATGTGACGTCATCAGCAGTGCATTGCGGGCGAGCGAGTTATAGTTAGCTGAACTAACTATAACGGGGGAACTTCAAAGGTTTTGTATGAGTGAAATGTCCAGCTAACTATAACATGTGTGAAACCTATGGTTTTTTCAATTAATATATATATATATATATATATATATCTATATATATATATATATATATATATCAAAGCATCAGCGTCCTGTTTCCATGTACCTGGAATCCTCCACACCACAGAAAAACGCAGACACGGACCAGTTGAGGTGCTGTTTTCATTTATTCAGTGCAAATTCGCCGCATGACGTTTCGGCTCCGAGGAGCCTTGTTCACATGACAGTGTTCCTAATTGTGATACGTTCTTTTAAAGTGCCAGTGATTGGTGCAAATTAAATCACATGTAGAACTGAACATAGATATAGTAAAAATACTATGGTTTCCACATCATTCATATCCTTGTGTATTTTACAATATAAAATGCTGTGTTTATCCACTTTATATCATATCTTCATACTTTGACAAGTTCATTGAAGTAAAATACCTGAAATCAAGGAAAAAATCATGGTCAAATACCTATTGGACGTATTTATCACACTTAATATAGGTCAATAATTTTAGATTGAGCCTACAAATGTCCATCTTTGGATGTGATATAATTAAATACCTATAAATATAATTAATAAATATATATTTAAAAATCATTTTCATATTATTTACAACCAAAGTGCAAGTGCCTAAAGTGCTTTATGTTAAATACAACGTGCAAATATCGCATTTGTGCAAATTGCAAATTTAGTGCAAAGCATCGCATGTATATAAATATATTATAATGAAATATCACATCACAAATATTTAAGACATTTGCTCTTCAAAGATGATAATAATACACTTCCATCTTAGTTACTTTCCTCTATACGAGTTTACTTCAATTAAAACTTATCCTTATCAAGCAGTTATTGTAGTTATATTGCATTTTGTGGAGAGACCATAGATTTTATGATAGTGCAAAAAATATATCTTTTTTTTTTTTTTAGTGCATAAAACTCATCATAGATGATAATTTTATGTTCGAAAGAGTTCAACCATTAGGGCATTAGGACCCATAAGGTTTAACACAATACCATATGTCGTTATCCTTTAAAAACATCTTATCAAATCAGACAGCAGTAGTAATAACAGCACATCAACCTACCTATACACACTTCCATTGGCCCAATGCACTGATATATCCCAGCCGGGTATAATATCAGGTCTATAGGTTAAACGGCCATGGGGTAATATTAAAGAATCCATTGAATCAAGGTAGACAAGTGTACATGTCCTCCGTGACATTTAATCCAGTTGGAGCCTTATTGTCCAACAGAAGGATATATTTTGTTTCCAACTTTCTTAGTCTGGACTCCCTGTCACCACCCCGTCTATTTGCAGTAATCGTGTCAATCACATAATAAGTGAGTAAGTTGTTATTGCTTTGGTGATGATCACGAAAATGCCTGGCTACAGGGTACTTGTTGTCTCCATTCGTTATGGCCCTCAAATGTTGTAAAATACGTTGGTGTACTGGGAGTTTTGTACTCCCAACGTATTTGAGGGAACATGGACATTGTAATACATATATGGCGTATTCAGTTTTACAAGTCAACACCTGAGAGATCAGATGATGTGTTCCACTGAATCCGTCCATGTATGTTTTGGTGTTAACTCCATGGTTACAAGCTTTGCAAGTCTTGCATTTATAGAAACCTTTGTTTGTTTCCCACCAAGTGCTTTTGTTGATGGGTTCAGGGTTAGTGTCTACAATTCGATCTTTCAGAGATAGAGCTCTGCTATACGTTAAAGACACTCGCTTTGGTAACCCCATTCCAATGATGGGGTCACTTCTGATTAGGGACCAGTGTTTGTTGACAATCCTATAGATATCACGATGCTGTCTGCTAAAACCAGTAATGATTCTGAATTTAGCTGACTCATTATTGCCACTACTAATCAGTTTACTTCTGTTGGGATCCCCCTCCAGGAGTTCATTCCTAGTCTTTGCCATGGATTTTGTAATGGCTTTTTCAATTGTCTAACCTGAGTACCCTCTCTCAAGAAAGCGCTCCTTACTCTCATCTTGGGCTTTTTTCAGTTCAACTGTGTTACTGCACACACGCCTCATCCTGAGCATCTCTCCATACGGGATACTTGCTACAAGGTGCCTAGGGTGTGCGCTAGCCGCATGTAGACTACTATTTCCTGCCGTAGACTTGCGAAAGATTTTGGATTCTACTTGATTATTCTCTATGTACACCTCTGTGTCCAAAAAAGTGACTGAGTTTTGACTAATCGTTGCAGTGAGCTTGAGATTGAGTTCATTGAAGTTGATGTTATCAATGAAAGTAAAGACAGATTCTTTGCTGCCCCTCCAAACAATAAACAAATCGTCAATAAAACGATACCAGGCAATCACATTATTGTCAAGGACTTGTTGGAATGAGGTTTTATTGCTTCCTGTCGCATGCCCGTCCTCATCTTAACCTGCCTTCCTTATTCCACGCTTTCCTTCCCCCTTCTTTCCGTCTCTCCTAGTCTTTCCAGTTGCCGAGGCTCGAACCTGGTTCCTCAGTTCTAAAGTTGGCAGCACTGGCCACAACCTGAGTAGAGAGAGGTAGGGAAAGTTTGGCTCCTTATGGGCTCGTGGTTCTAACAGGAACCTCCAGCTGAGCCAGACTTTAGGCTCGAGCTTTCAGTGGCTCGGCTACCTCTATTGAGAGCGTGAAACGAATTCCAACAATAAACACCAACAGCGGGTTCCAAGCAGTGTGCAGCCTCCCTTGAAAGGCCTCATGGCCAATAAGCATTGTGTCTGCTTGCATTACCTGGAGCCCACCTGCGCGCCTCCCCCCTCCCTTACATACACCAGCCGGCATCCTAAACCAGCCAGAGACATGGTATATCTAACCCACTGCTTTAATCTAGGGCAGACTCACTGCACCCACCAATTTGTAAAAAGGCGGATCTGTCCGCGTGGGAACACCACGACTGGCTGAGTGGCCCAGCGCTCCAATCTCAGGGCTCCTTACATATTATCAGCAGTACACAATCCCAGAATATTCTGACAATATGCTCTGCTGCGGGTTTGAGTTATGCGCGACCCGGAAGCCCTAACATTAGAAACAAATGACATCCGTTAAAAGCTCAGCTTGGGGAGTTGCATGAAACTGAATTCACAGACAAGCAGCGGACAGCTGGCCATAGAACCCGAGCCCCGTAGGATGCTCCCAGCACCGCCCCCATGAAAATCCCCACAATTTTATAACATCATCACTCATGAACATGAAAAACTTTAATTACATATTTAATATTGCACAAATCCATATTCACACTTTAAATATTGGCAATCATAAACAATCATCTTCACAAACTAACTTAATTACTCATAAGACCTTCTATCACTCCAGCACCAAGGGGGCCCTCTGGCTCGCATCCCCCAACTGAGAACCACGCAAGGCGCAATCCACCTGCGTCCTTCAGAGGTGAGCCCCCAGCCCTATGGTCCTTGTCTGCTATTTCTGGGCCAACCCCTTTACCACCAGGCTGACTAGGAGGCTCTTAGGGAATAACGAGGGGCCGCTGCTCCATGTCCTAGCTTGTGACCTGGCGCCCTTGCCTCCCCAGCCGGTGTCCCCATTCTCTCTGTGGAGAGCTTACCGTCTCTCACCCTCAGTGCTGGCCTAGGGAGTATGTAGGAGGACTCCCGTTAACCATGTGGTTCAAACTTCCGTGGCCTCTTTACCACCACAAAGGTGGCCGGGGCCCACAGGTCCTTCACCCTCCCCACCACCAAACAAGTTCTGTACAAATGACCAGATGCCATTGATCCATGCATCCTTCCCAATGTCTGACAAATGAACTCCGGTGAAACATTTGGTCACCTCTGATTAGTCTGTGCGGTATGTGGCATAAGCGGCCCTGTCCTCTGCACAGCTTAGACAGTTCCCCGTTGAGTTGCCTAACTGACACATTGAGTGCACTTGATCTTACTTTGGGACCCCATGTCCGCCGCAGAATCATACATGACCAGGCGATCCGCGCCCACTGGAATGTTCATCCCAACCATGTGAATTCTGTCAGTAGTGCCTCTCTGACTGCCTGGCGTCCCAGGTCTAACATGTCATTGCCGCCCAAATGCAGAATAATCAAATCCGGGGACTGGTGTCCCTTGTGTGATCTTGTCTCATCTATCAGCCGCCACAGTTGCCCAATTCGTAGGCCCCCAACGCCACGCCAAAGAAAAGACATCCCTTTCAAACCTGCCGGTGTCAATACCCGATGCTGCTGTAACCGGCACGCTGCAACGAGTGTCCCGACATCACTCTAGAGGGCATACTAATAGCAGGAAGAGAAATTGGAAAGTCAGAGTGGTCATGGCTGTGTATTTATGCATCATGCTACAACAATTCAGGCCACACATAGCGTTTGAAACATGCGGATGACCAGCGCCGCACCCGCTTCACTTCTTTCACTGATAAGCCTGCTCCTGCTGCTAGCGTCGCAGCCCCAATCCTGAATGAGTGGGATGAGTAACCGCTGGGGTCCAACCCCAGACTCGTCAATGCGCATCTAAACACGGCCCTGAATTGATATTTGGACAGGCACCCCTCCTGTATGAACAGGGTTTGCTCTCTCCTTAGTTGGGGGACCACCAAATATGTTTCCATCCTGGCTACTGGATATACTCACGTGCCGGGAGTCAGAATCAGCTGAATTGTGGTACCATTTCCCAAGGGGTTTGTCTTGGATTTACACAATACCACCTGCACCACCTTTGTGTCGCGCCATTGCAAGCCACCAGCATAATCTATCTTGGAGGCTCCTACTAACTCACCTAATCTAAAAGCCTCATAAAAAGAGTGAATGCAGTCCCAAACAAGGTGCTCTCATAGATTGAGGAGCACACGGCCTGTAATGCTTCCAGAATCTCGCCCAGTATGTTCAAATCCAAGGGCCGTCTGCAATCCTGTTTTGCTCCCTCCAACCTTTCCCAACCTGAGAGCACTTTTCTGACTAAGAACGCATTCCCTGGGTCTTGCGCTCCTGACAATTTAGCAAAGAAGCCTATTGCTGTTACCTATGCCCTAGCATAAGACACGGACCAGCCCTGTGCCCTCAAAACCTGCAAGAAACCACATATTGCCTCACAAGAGAAAAGCCCCACTATCCCTGCACGCTGCCCAAAATTCCTGTACGCTTTGAAAAGCTGCTGATAAGCCTTCCGGGTGCGCTCGCTCAATGAGGCACCCACCAATCCTGCTAATGCGGGGCTCCAATCTTCCACAGAGATGTCGGGAACACTGTCGTCTGGTCCTCTGCTTGTGGATGGTACCTCCGGAATTCCTGCAACTTGGAGCGAGACAAAGCGTCAGCAGCCTGATTCTCTATGCCTGGGATATGTGCTTCTCTGAAAAGCAGGATCAGCTTCAAGCAAGCCAATACTAAATGCTTCAGCAGTCTCAGAACATGTGTACAGGTAGCCCCCTGCCTGTTAATGGCTTCCACTACAGCCATGTTGTCAGACCACAAAATTACAGTTTTATTCTTAAAGAAGTCAGCCCACACAGTAACCGCTACCACAATTGGGAATAGTTCTAAGAAGGCTATGTTCCTGGTCAACCTGCTCTCGTGCCAAGCTGCCTGCCAATCTTCCCTGCACCAGCGCGGACCCAACACTCCTCCAAAACACACACTACCAGCTGAGTACCAGTATTGGGATACTGATTCGGCCAGAAAATCAGCTTCCCAATCTCAACTGGCGTGGGTAAACTACTGTGGGGGTGCTGAAAAGATCCAATTTCCAGTCAATTTGATGAAAAATAAATTGCTTTATTGGAGAGTAAAGGTAGATACCTCCAGCACAGCTTCACAGCTCACAAAGCAACTCCTATAATCAAAAGCTAATATTCCATCCTAGCAACATAACTAACATTCTAATGATGACATACAGAAGAGCCAACTCTACACATCTCCTAACTTAATATATTAAACAAAAATTTGTACATTTTTACAAATAAAAATAAACTGAAATGAAATGATAAAATTTCAATTTTTTATATTCCAAAAATATCAATTTTCAGAAACATGTACTGGAGCACGACATTTACATATGTTTCCAGTACTCCAGGCTGAACCATCAGAAAGAATAACAACATTTCTTTTTACAGACTTCACTTGTATCGGTGCAGAAAATTTGCTGTCACCCTTTGTAGCTACAACACCACGTTTTATGGTCACCCAGTCGCCAATTCTCAATTCAATTTCTTTCACACCCTTCTTTTCATTATAATACTTAGCAGACTCAGTTTGCATTTTAAATACTTTATCTTCAACCGCACTTCTGTCAACCCTCACACAATCTTTCACTTGCAACCAACCTGGAACCTCTTTGACACCAGGTTCACGTCCTTTCAAAGATATAAATGGAGAAACTCCTGTTATCGAATGCGGTGTAATTCTATAGGACCACACCAATTTTTTCAATTCTTCACGCCATGATAATCCATTAGCTAGGGACAATTGGATATTATCCATAATTAGTCGGTTAATTCGTTCCACCAAACCATTGGCTGTGGCCTAAACAAAGCAACTCTCTCATGAATAATCCCAAATTTAGAAAGAAATTCCTGCATTTCTCTCGACACCAGCTGAACACCATTATCTGACACCAATGTCTTAGGTATCCCTTCATTCATAAACACTCTTTCCATAAAATCAACAACCCTTTGAGTATTTATAAATTCTGTGCTCTCTACTACAAACCACTTGGAATGGTAGTCAACAATTACCATCAAAAACCTACTGGGAGAACCAAGCTTAGCAATTGGCCCTAGAAAATCAATAGCCACTCTTTCCCATGGACGTTTAGGAAAAGATGTACACACCAGTGGAGGTTGCCTTATAACTTTTGTTTTATCCGCTTGAGCACAAGCATAACATTCTCTTACTCCATCTTCAATCTCTCTATCATTCCAGGCCACCAATACGACTGTAGAATCCGTCTCTTAGTCATGTTTCTGCCTAAGTGTCCCTCTTTGGCAATATTTATAATTTTCCCTCTCAAACTCACTGGTGGTACCTTGTGTTTCCTACCTCTATCTTTTGATTTTTAATGCACTTAAACTCGGGCTGGAATGGGTGACCACAGAATGCGAAGGCATGTTTAAATTTACATGTTCCCGCTGGCCAAGTACATGTTTTGCGGGTGAAAGCCCAGCAGGTCCCTTTTTTCTCACCTGTCCCACCTTGTGAAGTCCGAAAGGGCTGCTTCATCGGTGCTTTGTTGTTCACACTCTCTAACCACACATTCACATCTGTCTGATCCCAACCCATGTCTGGGTCCTCTAGCTTAGCCCATCTGAAATCCCTGTCGTAATCAAGCCATGCCATACCGCCAATTTTGTTACCATAAAATATCAATGGTAATGCCAGCTCAGGTTTTCTTTCCAACGTATCTGTAGTAAAGACGTTAAAACCAAACAGCCAATTAGTAATTGACTCCTTCACCCTTGGTTTCCTGTCCTTAAAAAAACCCTCCTTCCCATCCTTTTCTTTAGGTTCCACTTCCCTTCCCTCCTCTTTGGTCTGATTAAGGAGAATATATTAATGAATTCTCCCTTCTCCCTTCATGTTCTGGGGAACTTGTGACGCCAATGTACCTGGTTTGGACAATAATGTGTCCTGCCCCCCAATTGCTGTGTTCCCGCTGTTAGTACTTTTGTTTGTGCTCTCAACCGCCTTACCTGTTGCGGTCACTGTCGCCGCTGCGGATTGTGCGGGGGCCGCTTGACCCACCGCTGAAGGGGCTGTGTTTAAGTCTTTGACCTGCGCCCCCCCCAAAAGGGCTATTTGCTTACTGATTTAATTGACTGAGCTCCCTAAGGCAGGTGGTGGTGCCCATGGTGCCACAGGTGTCCCATTGCCCTGACTTCCTGATGCAAGTACTGCCATTTGTGCCAGCAAGGTTGCTAGTGATGCCAATATGCTAGGCGTTGTTCCATGTGCTACCCCTGTCGGCCTCTCAGAATTACCTGGGGTGGGGGGCTACCCCTCTGAGGTGCTCCCCTGTGATTGCACCCCCCTCCTAGCACACCCTGGAGCGCTGGGGCTAGCCCTTGCGCCAGAGCTGTCTCCCTATGCACGTGGCTCCACTGTTGTCCCTATGCCTGGGATTTGTGGCGAAGGTGCTAATGCCTTTAATACCCTCAAATTTCTGCCAATACTGCCCCCATGTCATCCCGCGCCACCGCATTAGGTGCTGCCTGAGCTGGCGCTGACTGGGGTGATACGTTAGGTGCCCCGCAAGGTGCCTCTGCATGGGGCGCTGCTCCTCAAGATCTCCTTCCCCCCGACTATCATTATGTCCTCTAGCCCCTTTTCCACTTTAACTCCTCTCTTTACTTGGGCAAGTCCTTGGCCTTTTCTCCAGTGGGGGGGAATGCTGCTCTACGGCGGACATGGGTTCTACGGAGGCGATCCCCCTCCATGCCCTGATCCTGCTCTGTGACCTGCTCCCCTGCCTCATTCTCACTCACTTCGTCTTAACACAACTTGGCCAGGACAAGTTTTAATAACTGTGACAGATTTGGGTCACTGCCCTTCCTCTTTGGGTTACGCCCCTTAGCTGGCATCCTATGAGGTCCTGCCCGCCTGCTTTCTTAATGTAATAATTACGGGCAATGCTGCGCTTACTGCGGCCCTTCCCGCAAGCAAACTGATCCTGGAATGTATTAGGCATGATCCCTTCCCGATATGCCTCCTCCCGGTTCAGCCCGCTATATTCTGTTAGCTATACCCACTATAATTGGCCCCTTACATGTAATCCAGCCTTTTGCCAGCTATAGTCTGTAAGCTATGCTCCCTGATATCGCCCCTCTCTGTATAATCGGCATGCAATCCCTATCGTGTCACCAATATAGCCCGCTTTTTGCTCCTTGTGCTGCTCCGCCTATGTGCAACAAGGTTACCCTTAGTACTCAAAATATCCCACAAAGGCTTTTGAAAGGACACACAGGCGTTCTACTCGACCGCCGCCCTGCCTATGCACAATACTGTTCCCCCAGTACTTAACTATCCCACATAGGCTATTCTACAGGACCGCCTGCCGCTCTATGCGACTTAGGTATTCCGCCTGGGGAGATGCCCGCAATCTACTGCAATCCCACATACACTATACCACATAGGTTTTTGCAAATACACGCTGGAGTTCTACATGCTCTCTATGCCGCCTCAGAATTTCACCTGTGGAGATGCCCGCAATCTGCTGCAATCCCCAAGAGGAAGGTGCTGACTCGCCGCGCGCACAGCTGTACAGTGCGATGACGATTGTGGACACTGGGCAGCCGCAGAGGCAGATGGCATACAGGGCACTCGGGAACACCAAAACAATCAAATTCCCCAAGTCCCCTCACAACCACTCCCCCCGAGACTGCCCAGTGCCGCCAAACCCCCAACACCTTACCTCCTGGTACAGCGAGTACCCTTGTTACAACCGCCCGCTCTTCCCGTGCTGAAAACCCGAACTCAGCACTCCTGCGGCAAAGTCCTTGAGCTCCGGAGCCACTGTAGCTCTTTATGCGCGCCGGCCCACACACGCCGCTCCGCCTACTCAGAACTCCGAAACCTGCAAGTGGGGAATAAAAAACAAGATTAATTTGGCGTCCAGTGAATTCCTTGGAGATTCCTAAGTGGTGACGTGACTGGGGCCAGCGTGAGCTAGAGACAGATCGGAATCTGGTGCCCCACAGCCTAAATAGGCCTCCAGCTCCTCCCCTTCCCCCTACCGGTCCCAGCTGGAACCACGTCACCAATGTGACCCGAAGGACTTGCCCCATGTTGGTCGCCAATTGCGCAGCCCCTGCATGCCTGGAAGGGCGTGGCGGGAATCCCAGGTGGCTGGGTCCAAAGGTGCACCCCCTGATTGCTCGTGCTTTCCACAGTAGGATCGCACCTTATGTAAATATAAAATGCCAGAAAAGGAGTTTGCTGCTCTTTGTACCCCGTGGGCAACGTAATCTGAATTACTTCACATTTCATAGTGCCATTCCAACACCGTTAAGTACTGCTGGCATTTTATTTGGATTAAAATCTTTAACTCAAACCTAAATGTTAATATTACTTTATATTTAGTCCTGATTCTTAATGATCTCCTCGCCAGTGGCCTCTATTTTCACTGAATCGAAGTGAGTTTGCTATAAACTGGACCAATAGACCACTACTTTACATTTAACATGCAGTTGTTACAAATTTCAGGAATCTGACGTCCAGCAGAGCAGGCGTTTCTTTATGTTTGCGATTTGTCCCCTTGCGTTGTTTAAAATGTAAACCCATCAATCAGTACATAAAGCGCACACGCTATAAACATTAACGCCATTAGTTAAGTTCATCTGTAATACATTTTGTTGGAAAGTGGGTTATTGGTAGGGGCAAATGTAGGTCTGCCACTGGCAATAGGGCCACTAACACATGATAGGACTCAGCATAGGTCTTAGAAAATTATTCCTTTGCTCAACCCTTGGTACCGTGGCTGCGAGCAGACAGGCTTAACTTCAAAGACAGGTATGTAAAGGCCCATTTCAAAATGAATGGGCCATAGACATTCTGTTTTCACAGAAGTCACCATGTAAATCACGAGCTGTACTTTTCCAAAAAATGCATCGTTAACAGCAAACAGCTAATGAAGTTTACATTGTAAATGTACTATGTTGAGCACCACCATATCTCAGTAATATTGTAAATACGTCTCTTAACAACAGTAACACAATGTCTATAAAAGTTTGCAATGCAATATGTTCACTGGAACTACAAGTTACAATGCTCGTTTTTCTTTACCTAACAGCCTTGAGAAAGTCGTGGGTTACATTCCCATTACGACGAAACACGTGTTGGCTGTGACGTCTCCTGAAATAAAAACTACACCAAAGAATACCTTGAATATTAAGGACCATTTTGTTTGAAATGCATTTTGTTGTATGGTGAAATACATGTATATCTTTTGAATTACCAAACGTGTGCTAAGGAGTTTACCAGGGAAAATTACTTGCACCACTTTTGTAGCACCAGGGCTTTTAAAACCATATTTTATAAGTATTTCCCTAATTTCTACCGGACCCCCACCCCCTGTGCAACTAGGGGAGTCTTCAGGGGTTCTGAATCTGCAGAAATATTGCAGATCACCCTTACCCAATTCTTCCAGCATCAAAGTCGAATTTGAGCACCTCTTTAAGACAATGTGGGGAGTGAAATGTAAAATTTCACTATACCCAGGCTTCTAAAAACTCATTTTATAAGGGCACTCCTTATAGATAACTGACCCCCCACCCCTGGGATACCTAGGGGTGACCCTGGGGGTCCCTAATATGCAAAAACATGGTAGGTTTTTAATTTTTAAGGGCCCCTACCCTCAAAGTCGAGTTTGGGCACAATTTAAGGTTTAAAAGCTGTCCTGGCCACCAGTGCATATTTTAAACTGACCCCAGGCTTCAGCACTGCACACATGCTGGTGCAGAGAATATGCTGGCCTCTAAACTGCCATGCCCCAGGATACTGGAGACTTCTAGGTAGTTTCAATCCCCTGCCCTATTACATACTAGGGGCTTAGGTGGTAGGTCATGCCAACTACAGGGGTACCCCACCATACTATAGTGTACCCTAGTGTATGTTGGGTGTCTTAACTGTGTTCTAATGTGTTCCTTTTAGCTTGGCACAGGCCCTGGGCCCGGTTAAACAGAGCCCAGGGTCAGTCAGAGTCAGTTACCACCAGTTCCAGTCAGCAAAAAGTTGGGGGGTGCCCAGGGCACAGGATGACTTTGCAACACATTTCACATGACTTGGTTACACCAGTAGGTCTCTAAAAGGGCTGTGGTCTGTCTATTGGGCTCACGGCTATACCACCGACCTTGGAGCTGAGAAACCAGGGTTCGAGCCTTGGGTCGACTCCACATCCTATGATTTTGGGCAAATCACTTAATCAGCCCGTGTCTACCAAAAACAAGCATTGGCATAGCCAATAGGTCTCACTTTTGGGACCTCATAAGTATTTAGTTATGCAACATAATATCCTTGGTGCAACAACATCAACTGTTGCATGGCTAAGCACTTATAAGGTCCCAAAGGCGAGACCTATTGGCTATGCCAATGCTTGTTTATTTGTAAGGTTTTACATAGCACTGGCTGGACCCGGAGGTATCAGAGTGCTTTACATGAGAACAAGTTGCACAAAGTTACATTTGTTACCATAGCATAAAATAAAAACATATAGGAGTTATCAGGAGCATGAGGGAGGGTCGAGGGTGAGGGTTCGCGACAGGGATGTAGGAGAAAAACAAATAAGGTTATGTGGGGCTGGAAAGGAGAGTCATCCGCAGGATCACGGAGGGAGAGGGCGGGGGAGGGAAAGGAGACAGTGGAGAGATGAGGAAAAACAATGTCCAATGTCTGGCTGGGTAGGTGACGGCTAAGGGGGTGAAACCAGTGGCAATCTCCCCTATAGCTGCCGATACAGCTCCACCGGGCATCGGCCATGTTGTTCAGGCACCGTGGTCAGTATACCATATAAGGTTTCTGCCAGAGGGCATCATCAAAGTTCCATCAGCCACACCGGGCTCAGGTGGTATTGGGGAACGCCGCCTGCCTCAACCTCCAGCTATCCGGTACTCATCTCTCCCCAGCTGGACGCAGATCACTCGGTGTGAGGAGCACACAGACTCCGGCCCCCATATCAGGGGTATGGCAAAAACTCTGCAGGCTAGTCTAC
This sequence comes from Lissotriton helveticus, assembly GCF_964261635.1. Lineage (NCBI taxonomy): Eukaryota > Metazoa > Chordata > Amphibia > Caudata > Salamandridae > Lissotriton > Lissotriton helveticus. The sequence continues at coordinate 738,341,949 of NC_136057.1, forward strand.
CAAGAACTGGCAGTGTAGATGAGTCTCCCAGTCTGGAGCACCACCAGATGGCCAAAGCCCTTATTGAAAGCTCGAAGAACAGAGTCACAGGTGCCAGGCATCCCTCCCACAAAGATCGCTGTGGAGGGGAAATTAGTAATTCCAACAAAGCGCACCTCCCCATCAGCAGTCAAAGCATCTGCAATGGCAAGTGACAGCCGTGAAACAGTTGCGATCATATCACTCGTAAAACACTCCAAGTTATTAAAGCACAGGCGCCATCTTGGGGACAGGCTCAGCACCCATGAGAAAAAGCGGTGTTAGCGAGAATGGCCCAGCAACAGATCAATCCCAATAAACAACAGGCACCGAATCTGAAACACTTGTCCAGGCTACTGGACTCCATTGTGCAGCCCCGCAGGAGAAGCGCTCCTCATACCTCACAAATAGGCACCATCTTGGGTCAGGCAGCCTAAACAATGCTCGCTGAAAACGGCAAGATCCCCATTGCATATCTGCGGCGGCACATCAACCGCTCACCTCCGTTCTCAGCATTCACCGAGCTCCTGCCCAGGACCGGCAGCTCCAGAAGAGGGGGTAGGCTCTCCTGTTCTGATCAAGCAGAAAGTAGGGAGGACACACGTTGCTCCGTGTCCTCTCCTCGCATCACGGACAGAGGCCGCCATTCTGGTTGTTTTTAGTGGGGATATCCAGTCTCCGATAAATGTTGCTCTTCCTACCCAGCTGCAGGGTTAAAATTGCTTTCGGTGCTGCGGGTTCGACTCAGGTGCGCCGCCATGGCTAAGTTGTTTTCTTCCAGCAGGGTGCCTATTAAGGTTTGCAGTAGTAGAATCTCTTCAATTCGTCACTTAGCTTCGTCACAGTCGGGGACAGATACTTAGTGGCACTGGAGAATCCCTGTGTTGATGCCAACCGATCCCGAGGGTGGTGGAGTCGAGAAAGGCCATTTTCTGGGATATTTCGCCAAAGAGGCGATCCCTAGCCCTGGAGCTCCCGGCCAGGGCTCCTTACCCGTCGGCCATCTTGGACACTTGTTCTTTTAGTTCTAGTCACCTCTGTCTTCGGAAGGTGTGTGCCGCACGTGTTTCTGACTGTTATGGAGAGAATGGGTGAAGGGGTAATTGCTAATTTGCATTATTTTGTTACAGGTTGGCACAGAAGTTGTTTGAGTCTTGAAGGTGCAGTGTTTCCTAAGCTGTCTTTCTCTCCACACTAATTACCAAAAGTTGTTTATCCCTGCGGTGGTGGTAACATCCTGGTCATTGGATTTGGTGGCACAAATACTCTAGCCCACCAATTTTCAATTGCAGTTAATTACGACTGTTGGACCCGGCCTCGTGGCGTGGTCCTACCCCTCCCGCATGGCGGGCCCCGGACGACATCGGCCCTCCATCCAGCCCGGGTCGGCCTCGGGCACACCTCTGCACGCCCTCCAAACCACCAGATCCGCCACCCGGCGGCCCACAACCACTGACACGGCACACTCGGGCCGTCCCAGCATTACCGGTCCGGTGCCCACCCCGGTCCCACATTCCAGGCCCGACGCCATCTTGGGCCCATCACGTCACAGACACGTGGTCCCGGACCAGCCGCGGCCACGGCCCCAGCGAGCCCGCCATCGAGGCACCAAGAACCCTCCGGGTGGTAGAGTGGCCACTCAACCAGAGACAAGGAGAGGGGAGTTTCGATGGCTCTCCAACCGTCCCCGGATGCCTGGTTTCGATCGACCTCTGGCCTCCCTGAGTGCTGGCCCCAACCCCTGCTGGGTGTCTGGACACCATCATCCCGGCCCCTCTGACCCCCAGGCGAGAGGGTCCGGACATCAAAGGACTCCAGACCTATATCTGGGCCAGCCCCGGAGTAGGACGGCAGTTGTAACCCGGAGTCGAGAAGCCCTGCTGACGCTGTCGCGGCTGACCCTGAGACGAACTCCCCTTGCTGCTCTACCTGGAACCTGCTGCCGCGGTCCATCTTCGCTGTAACCACCTTGGAGCCTGCTGGCGCTGCCGCGGTCCATCTTGCTGTAACCACCTTGGAGCCTGCTGGCGCTGCCGCGGTCCATCTTGCTGTAACCATCTTGGAACCTGCTGGCGCTGCCGCAGTCCACACTCGCTGAACTATCTTGGAACCTGCTGGCGCTGCCGCGGTCCACACTCGCTGAACCATCTTGGAGCCTGCTGGCGCTGCCGCGGTCCACACTCACTGAACCATCTTGGAACCTGCTGGCGCTGCCGCGGTCCACACTCGCTGAACCATCTTGGAGCCTGCTGGCGCTGCCGCGGCCCAACCTTCCGGAACCCCCCAGCTCGAGGATTGAGAGCTGTGCGTAGGGTCTCCTTGCAACCGACCATCTATGAGACTGTCCCGCTACCTTGCCCCTTGCCACGAGACTTTCCAGATCTCAGGATCTGCTGTATATATATTGAAACGATACTAATTGCCCGATAAAGATTGAAAACTCTATCTACGTGTGGTGTATATTTGTAGTGGTGTGGTTACTCTGCTGTACGATTCTAGGAGAGGGCCCTCCCGTCGGAGGCCTCTCGACATCGCTCGGTCCCTTCTCTGAAGGAGGGGTAGACCTAGGGGTGGTCAGTCAGACACCTTCTGCCTCCCCCGGGTTCGCCTTTCTAACATTGGTGGCAGGCGCTGCGATCCGAGCCAACGCAAAATCGTACAGAGAGTGATCTACCCGCTACGACGGAAAAACACACAGAGACCATGACGACCCAAGGAACCAACCTACCTGCCGAATTCCAGAAAGAGAAGATAGAAGAATACAGCCACAAAGAACTAAAACAATTCTGTAAAGACAGGGGTATCGCTACCACTGGCCTGAGCACAAAAGAGGACTTCAAATCGGCCCTACAAGCCTGGGTGGAAACCCGAGACAGACCACCCCGAGAGGAGAATGGCCCGAATGGGCAACAGGAAACCCGCGCACCCCCCACGGGGGAAAGAACCGCAACACTAAACGCGGACCTCATCTATGAAGACGCTCGAGAACGAGAGCGCAACCGGCTACACGAAGTGGAGCTTGCACGACTCCGGCTAGACGGAGAACTCCAGCTAGCGGAGAAAAAGATAGCCTTCGAGCAACTACGGCTGGAGGGGGATCTAGAAGAGAAACGGAGACAACGTGACCTCGAAGAAAAACGAGTAGTATATGAACACGAACGAGGCCTGAGAGAACTAGAAATCAAGGCCAAGATCAACGAAGATAGCGCGGCAGGGCCAAGACCTCGGCCCCTCCCGTGGACACCAAGGTTCACCTACCGAAAGATGTAGTCAAAGAATACTACAAGAACGATGATATCCAACAATGGTTCAAAGCCTACGAGGTGGCCATGACCGCCCATCGGGTGCCCCTGAAGGATTGGGGCGCCGGCCTGTGGGGGAAGTTCGTTAACGAAGGGAGGGACGCCCTGCTGGAACTCCCTGACACCGAAATGACCTCCTATGAACACATGAAAACGGCCCTACTCACGCGCTACGGACTCACCCCCGAAATGTTCCGGCAGAGGTTCCGAGACTGTAAAAAAATCCCCGGTACCACTTGGGTAGAATATGTGAACTTTTTTAGCAGAGCCTTCGAGGGGTGGGTCAAAGGCAGTCAGGTCACTACCTACCAGCAGTTGGTCGACCTGATGTTATGGGAGCACCTCTCCAACAACTGCTTCATTGAACTACGACAGCACCTCCTCAACAGCAAGTTGACCGAGCCGCGAAAGCTAGCGGTCGAAGCAGATCGGTGGGCGAGCAACCGCGTCCACCAGAACACCACAGGAGAATACGGACGGGGGTCCCCGGGGAACCACCGGCCGCGAGGCGGCGGGTCTGGCATCAGCCGAGGCCGAGACCTCCCGCCGGGGTCTTCGCCCGCCTCCTCTACACCAGCCTCCAGCCCGAGGGGGGCCCATCCAGCCCGACCGGGGCCACACCCCTACGTTACGTGCCACAGATGCCAGCGGCTGGGTCACTATGCCAATGATCCTCTCTGCCCCATGAAACAGCGGCCCGGCACCACTGGGCCCCCCGGTCGACAAATCACGGCAGCTGCTCTGAGCGAAGAAAAGGATGAAGAAGAGGAGGTCCCTATGGAACCAGAAGAATGGGAGTCCGCTGCCATGTGCCTCGCCTCCCTGGGCGACAAAGACATGATCCCCCGAGACCAGATTCCGATCAACACCCAGAAGTACCGCCAGTGGGTCACCATCAACGGACGCCGGGCCGAGGCTCTCCGTGACACGGGGGCCAGCATAACCGCCGTCCGCTGCCATCTGGTGACCCCAGAACAAATCTTGCCCCATGTTCTGTGCCCTGTCCGGTCAGCGGACAATTCCGAGAGCCTGTGCCAGATGGCTCGCATCCCCTTCGAGTGGGGAGGAGTGTCCGGCATGTTGAAAGTCACCGTCCGAGACGATGCCCCGGTGGACTGCCTCCTAGGGAACGACCTGGAAAGTTCCCCCTGGGCACAGATCGAGCGAAGAGAGCATCTGGGGATGCTAGGCCTTCCTGAATGGGTTTGCGTAACGACCCGATCCATGTCCACCCAGGACGCCGCCCCAACCGAAGACAATCTGCCCGAAGAACCTGAATGGCCGGCACCTCCGCCACCCGCCACTGCCACGGCCGAACCCGAACTGGGGCCGCAGGGCCCCAGCCATGAAGAACTTCCCGAGCTCGGGCCCCTTCCCGAACTAGCCCAGTGGCGCCAAGAAGGGGGCCCCACCCGCGAGCAGTTCCGTCGGGAACAAAAGACATGTCCTTCCCTTGAGGGACTCCGACAACAAGCCGCCACGCAAGCCACAGGAGACTCCTCGGGGTCCCACTGGATCTATTGGGACCAGGACCTCCTGTACAGTGAACAAAAGATCGCCGAGCTGGGGGCCGGCCGAGTGCTAGTCGTCCCCCTCCACTTCAGAGACTTTTGTTTTAAACCTGGCACATGATGTGCCCCTCGCCGGGCACCTGGGGCAGGACAAAACCTACAGCCGCCTGGTGACCCACTTTTATTGGCCGAAGATGCGCCGCGATGTGTACAACCACTGCCGAACCTGTCCGACCTGCCAAGCCAGCGGAAAGAGTGGGGGGAAAATCAGGGCCCCACTCCAACCGTTTCCCGTGGTGACCACTCCCTTCGAGCGAGTAGGGATCAACATCGTGGGGCCCCTGGATCCCCCAACCTCTCAGGGGCACCGCTTCATCCTCGTCCTGGTGGACCATGCCACCCGCTACCCAGAAGCTATCCCCCTCCGGACTATCACAGGCCCCGTAGTGGGTCGGGCACTAATGGGGATCTTCTCCAGAGTCGGCTTCCCCCGAGAGGTCATCAGTGATCGGGGCACAAACTTTATATCGAAATATATGCGGTCCCTGTGGCAACAGTGCGGGGTCGCGTATAAGTTCACCACCCCGTATCACCCTCAAGGGAATGGACTAGTGGAGCGATTTAATAGGACCCTGAAAGGAATGATCAAGGGCCTAGAAGAGCCCCTCCGGCGCAAATGGGACGTTCTGCTGCCGTGCCTCTTGTTCGCCTACCGGGAGGTACCCCAGAAGTCCCTGGGGTTCAGTCCCTTTGAACTATTATATGGACACCCGGTGCGAGGCCCCCTCAGCCTGGTCAAGGAAGGCTGGGAGCTGGCCGCCTCCGATGCTCCACCTGATGTTTTCCGATACCTCTTGACTCTCCGCAACCAGACTCGGAAGTTCCGGGAACTGGCCGAAACCAACCTTAAGGCCAGTCAAGCGAAGATGAAGCGCTGGTATGATGAAAATGCCTCGTCCATTGAATTCGAACCGGGCCAGCAGGTCTGGGTCATGTCCCCGGTCGACCCCGGCGCCCTCCAGGACAAATGGACGGGGCCCTTCAACATGGTGGAGCGCAAGAGCCCCGTCACCTACCTAGTGGACATGGAGTCCCCCCGGAACCCCCTCCGGGTCCTACATGCCAATCGGCTCAAGCCCCACTTTGTCCGCACCGAACTGAGCCTGTTGTTGGCTACCGATGACGGAGCAGAGGACGACTCCGAGCCTCTACCAGACCTCCTGAGCACCTCCGAGAAAGATGGCTCCGTCGAGGGGGTCTCCCTCTCTCCCGCGCTGACACCCAAACAGCGCCAGGACTGCCAGAAACTGCTGGGTCAATTTGCGAACTTATTTTCCCTCACCCCCGGAGTCACCCAGTGGTGTGTTCACGACGTCGACACCGGGGACAGTCCGCCCGTGTGGCACCGAGCCTACCGAGTCCCCGACCGAGTCCGGGCCTGCATCCAAGCCGAAGTTTCCAAGATGCTAGCCCTAGGGGTAGTCGAGCCCTCAGACAGTCCATGGGCCAGTCCCGTCGTCCTGGTCCCTAAGGCCGCCACCCCCGGGGTGCCCCCGGAGCTGCGGTTCTGTGTCGACTACCGGGGACTGAATGCCGTCACCAGGACCGACGCCCATCCCATCCCCCGAGCGGATGAACTGATCGATCGGCTGGGAGCCGCCAGGTACCTCAGCACTAAGCGTGGGCGTAAAATCCGCTCCGCTCGCGGATTTTTCGTATTTTCGGTAATTCCGCAATCCGCGAACTCTCGCGGATGTAGCGAAAATACGCAGATCCGCGCGCTGCGGATTTTTTGCTTGTGTTCGCACTGCTCGCGGTCCGCGGCGCGGGCAGCAACAATCTCGCACTCGCGAAATTACAAAAATTACAATTGGGGAGGGGTGAAGGAAGTGACCCAGTCTCCAACTTCCTGTTCCTGTCCAGCAAGCTCCTCCCATTGCTTAGTCCATTTCCTGGCCACTTTGAATTCGATCTTGACTGGGAAGGATTACTTTTTGTGGATGCTGCTGGAGATTTGGCTTTGAGGCCTTTTGGATTACTTTTGGATTCGAAATTTGATTTCACAAGTAAGTTGATAAGTTGATGTTGTTTGTTTGTGGTGATTTTTGTGCCCACAATGGTTGTTCTTCCAGAAGTAGGGGAACAGGAGGAAATTGACTTTGGAGCCGGGGTATCATGTCAGGAAGACAAAGGCACTGCTCCTGATGATTCATTTTCTCCCAGCTCCCCAGCAAGGAAAAGATCAAGGAGTGTGTGTAGAAGTTCCTCTTCAAGCCCCGCTCTATCAGATGATCTAGATTGGCAACCATCTCCGACGTCTGAGAGGGAGGCACACCATGAGCTGCGAAAGGTATCAAATGTTAAAAGGAAGGGCCCCGGAAAGCTCATACTTATGGATCCGAACGTCGGACTTGATGAAGTGGTGCATTCTGATGTTGTTGAACAGGATGACAGCAATGACCTAGTCATCACACACGTCATTCCAGCCACACCGGCCATGCAGCAGACAGACATTTATACCCTATCCCGACGTCATGCTGAGCGTGACCCTGGCGACGTGGCAATGGTAGCACCACCAACGCAGTCAAGTAGTACAACAAGTTCAACAAAACCTACAGCTCCCATATTTTCTCCCCAGAGGGGGACTCCATCCAGCTCGACTCCCTCAAGTAGGGTTGCTGCAATAATTGCACAACCCAGTAGATGTCTGCAAGGCTCATCCACCACTGCTTCATCTGGCATTGGCAGTATCATCTCGTGCGGCAAAACCAGAAGTTTCCAGTCCCCAGTTTGGAACTTTTTTAGTGTCCATGCAAAGTATGATAACATAGCCGTTTGTTGCATTTGTAAGACTAGAGTTAGCCGTGGTAAGACTGGTACCAACTATGGAACCGGAGGCCAGATAGGTCATCTTCAAAGAAGGCACGCTGTCGAATGGTTTGCGCACCTAGCAAACATCAAGGGAAAGCAATCCCAAAGGGCAAGTGGCCAAAATATACCCATACTAGGTGTTTCATCTGAAGATGACGGGGAGGTAGAAGAAGCGTCAGACATTTGTCCGGTTGCACCCAGTACCCCTGGCAGCACCACACCCTCCGGAACACATAGGATGCTCACTGAGAGTCTGGGAGACACACCAATGCGGAAAATGTCAACACTGAGCAGAAGTGGGTCGAAGAAGGCATCAGCATCATCCAGTAAATTTGTCCAGCGCACCATTACAAACATGTTCTCCTCAGATGCGCAATTTCAACGCAACCACCCAATTGTACGCCTGTATAACACTAAGCTGGCTAAAATGCTAGCGGTGGACCTTCTCCCTTTTTCGTTTGTCGAAAATGTGGGTTTTCTTGAACTCGGAAGGTTCCTAGCCGGTTCTATTTTGCCAGGGTTGCTGTTCCAGCACTACATAAAGAGGTGCTTGAGTTGGTTGGGGCAGCTTTGCAGAAGAGTGCTGTTCACACTATACACCTGACAACAGACATGTGGACCAGTTGCCAAGCCCTTGATTACATGTGCATCACTGCACACTGGGTCTCTTTTTCAGGGGTTGCAAAACAGATAAATGCAGGTGGTGACTTGGTCGAGATTTTTAAGGGTGCTCGTAAACATGCAACATTAGCCATGTTTGGCATGGAGAAAACTCATACTGCAGCCAACATTTTGGATGACTTTAACAAAAAGGTCTCGCAATGGCTGCCCCCAAGAAATTGCAAGGTTGGTTATGTTTCTACTGATAATGGCAGCAATGTAGTTAAGGCCATGGAGAACGGTTACTATTTCAGAGTGCCGTGTTTGGCGCACTGTATGAACCTTGTCGTGCAAAAGTTCTTGAAAAAAGAACTTGCAGTCGACAAAATACTGACCATCTGCAGAAGAATATGCACACATTTCAACCATTCTTTTAAGGCCCGGAAGGAGCTGAGGCGCCAGCAAAATGTACGTAGAATGCCATTGAAAGCACTTATCCAGGAGGTGGCAACACGTTGGAACTCAACCTTCTACATGCTTGAGCGTCTGCATGAGCTGTTTCCAGTAGTCAATGAGTATTTCTACAATCTGGGTGGTGATACGACAGAAATGATGCTAGCGGTGGAGCAATGGCAGCTAGTTTAAAGCCTGACAGACATGCTTCGTCCTTTTGAGGTCCTCACGCGTGACGTCAGCAGGGAGGACTGTTCTTTGAGCAAAGCTATCCCATTGTTGCTGAAGCTCGAGCACCAAGTCAATGTGGTGTCTTCAGAATTAAAAGATGCTGGAAAGAATGAAGCATATGAGTTGGCGCAGAGATTATTACAACGCCTAGTTAGCAATAAACGGCTTGTAAATATCAAGAAACAACAGCACTACATTTGTGCTACTATTCTGGATCCACGTTACAAAAAGCCATTGTTTGGCAAAGTAATAATTCCTTTTGAAACATCAGATGTTACAGAGTACAAAGGTTGGCTAGCTCAGTCAGCCATTCGTTTTGAAAGAGAGCGGAAGGAAACTGTAGGAGAACTTGAAGACAGTACTACTAGTGAATCAGCAGGCCATCAGGCGTCCCAAAAAAACACTTCTGCATCTGTGCCTGTGACAGAAGTGAGTGACTTTTCCTCTGAGCCATTAACCACACCAGCAACCGTATCATCTGCACCAGTCACAGGCGATATGTCTGAAGCGGATTGGCTAAGTGAGCCAGGGTTTCCTTGCCCCAGAAAGGACACAGAAGTGCAAAGTACAGGAATCCGGGAGAACATTGTTTCAATGGTGCAGGCCTATCTGGATGACTCAACAGCGGTCAATATTACTGAGGACCCATTGGCGTATTGGCATGGGAAAAGAAAGATATGGCGAGAGCTCACCAACCTGGCTATCAATTACTTGTCTTGCCCACTCGCAAGCGTGTCTTCAGAACGTGTTTTTAGTTCTGCTGGTGGCATTGTGACTTGCAAAAGGTCCCGCCTCTTGCCTGCAAATGTGGAGCGGCTCACCATGATAAAGATGAACCAGCACTTCATACCATCAGATTACAAAGTACGAGAATGCACGCAGGAAGAAGAGGACACCGACCTACCTGAGGGAAGTTTTCATCAGTTACCAGAAGTACTACTGACTCAATTTGCAGAGTTTGAGGACAAGCTCTGCTTCCCTGACAGCGAGTTCTGAAAATGAGTAAATGATTCATTATTTCGTCCTTATTCACTTTTATTCCTGTGTGTCTGTCTTTCTTTGTTTAGCAAGTGCTTCATCACATTCACAACAAAACTGTAATCACCCAATCAAACAACAAGCCCATCAGCAGAACTGTCTTGATTTTGATGCTGCAGCATTCCTCAGGTTCACAACAGTTAGTTGACAACTCAGTCCTGGTCGTCTGTCCTCCTCCTCCAGACTCACCCTATCCATTTGTTTCCCGTAATGCTGATGCCTGGATTCTGCACAATGAAGAAACTTACGTTGACGAGTCCCCTAAAGAGGGACTGGAAGTAGTGAGTCCTCATTTAAATACATTTTGCTAAGTGTGACTTTTTTTCCAAGATTTGCTTTTTGGCTGTTTGGGGGGTGTCAAACATGTTTGCTCTTGGGTTTACGGGTCTTGGCTGGGCCATTGGTGGCAAGGTCTATTAAGGGATGAAATTGGTTAGGCATTTACTTTGGAAAACATTTGGTCATTTACACGTGAACGTTTAGGCGTTATTATTGCTCGCTTGCCTGTCTTAGGGGTGCTGTCTGTGGGGCTTGTAGGTTTTTGGGGTCTGTGAGCACCGCTGCCACATTTATAATGTTGATTGCTTTTGTTTTGCAGAAAATCCACGCCGGGAAACTCCAGTTGGGGCCCTGCTGCAGAACGCTTTAGGACAATGTGAATTCCAGGTGGAGCCAGCCCTCAAACACAAATTACAGGTAAGATAAGCGTTTGGATGGGAGGTAGTATAATGGAGTATTAGGAGAGGCGAGAGAGTGACAGTGGTACTAGTAGTAAAGTCCTAGGACTCTTGAATTAACAAACTCTGTGAAAGGCATTTACTTTGGAAAACATTTGGCCAATTACACGTGAACCAACACGATGACAGTGTTCAGTAAAACGAACTTACTGCAAACCCACCACCCACCAGGCTCAAAAGTAGTAAAAAACAAGTATGCTCAGATAAAGTTTGAAAAAGTGCATTTTTATATCCCTAACAAAATAAACTCCCGCAAGACCCTCCCTAACCCCAACAAATAAATAGTCCTTCAAAAGTCCCCAAAAACCCCAACTCCCAATTCACACCCCCCAAAAGTCACTAAAAAAGGGGCAAGGGACACTCTAGGGATGCATGGTGTTGACTTTGGCCTCCAGGGCATCATGCCTTAGGGCCAGGGCATCATACTGCTCCCGGAGGGTGGCGTGATCTAAACGGAGGCCCTCCAACAAATTTTGGTACTCTTTCAATTTTCGGACCTCCGCCTCCAGGTCGCACACTCGGTGGATTGCACGGCGCAAGCGAGCCTTTACAGTACTATGAGGGGCAGCCTTTGCTGCTCGGCGGTGGCGTCTGACAGCACGGCTCCGTTTCGCCGGAGCACTGCGATGACCGGCAGAACGTGGGGTCACGGAGGAGGATGCAGATGTCCCATTCGATGTACTCGACTGCGTGTCGTCCCCCTCCAGTTCCACCAGCCGCCGATATTGGGCAACAGTAGCATCCAGCCTCCGTTGCCGGGCCAGTACAGCCTGCATACTCCTTGTAGGTTTTGATGTTCTAGTATGCCCAACTATATGAAGAAAGAAAGACATAATCTGTAACCAATGCTCTTTAAGAATATGATTAACACAAAATGATTCAGCAGGAAGTTGTGTCACAGTACAACTAGCAACTAGCCAGCGCAGTACAAAACTATTCAGGCCAGTATCATGGGCGTCCGCAGGGAGGGGCATGAGTTCAACCTCATGGTCATAGTTTTTTTTGTTGCTCTAGATCCACCCCCCTCCCCCACTGACCCTGCCCCTTCGGTGCGGCCCTTGGCCACAAACCACACTGTCAATTTGGCCCCGAGAGAAAGTTTGTGAGGACCCATGCTCTATAACCACATCCTCCTGATTTAGATTGAATAGTTTTTTATGTCAATTTTTATTTTTCCCTCTGTTTTAATGTAGTTGCCAGGTCGTCTGCTGTGGTGCCGCACAAGATTTTTCTCTTCCCCCTATGGGGTTCTTTGTTTATTTAAGCACTATGTCGTGTTAGATTTAAAAAAAATGTATTTAATACTTGTGCTCAATCATGTCAGGAGTAGGACTCAGGAGATGGTGATGATGTTGCACCCCCCCCTGGAAACATTTCATAGTATGTTCGTAGTTCATCCAGTGACCGTCTACTCTCTGTAGATACACATCATATGCTATCTAAGAGTCAGATAGTACCATGATCGAGCTTACCTGTACCCGCCACCACCACTGTCTGCTTCCTCACAGTCTGTTCTTGGTCCTCTTGCGCCGCCTCCTCCCCAGAGTGGTCCTCGGACTCAGAGTCGATCACCACCACCACATCCGAGCTGGCCCCCACCACCAGATGTTCCACCTACAAAGTAGATTTAAGAATGTTAGATTACACCACTCACTAGTATTTGGTCTAGGAATGAAGAATGTGAAAACAACAGAAAAAGTAATTGACTGTCTACTCTAGTCTAAAGTAAAAATGTCCCTCCTTCCAGGGAAGGCTGTTGTCTTGCTGCACTTTTTTGTCACAATTGATGAATGCTTGCTTAATTTTAACACACACCATTTTTCTCTGAACAGACAGAAACTGGACTTCTAAGGACAAGAGCAACATCAACTTCAAACCAGGTGAAAGCTCGGCTCGACCACAAGAAATGTGTCCCATTACTCATCAACTCAGCACCAAGCACTTTTCCATTTCCAGCTAACTTTATTTTAATATATGTGTTTACTTTAACTTTTAATAAAGCTTTTAAACTTGAATAGACTCTGTGGTTTTTGGTCCTCCAGACTAGAGTGACTGAGCGAAAAGTTTTGCAATTTTTGCAAGGAGGAGTCCGTGCCGCTGACACTACCACGTTTATACAGTGTGCCAAACACGCCACTCTGAAATATTATTACTCTGGTTTTTGGTGTCCATAGTTCGGTTTGTGGAGAATTGTCCCTGCAACAGTAGTATTATGGATTTTGCTCCTATCTAAACACTATTTCGAAAAAATTAAATTAGGAACGCTTGGACAACAATAGGTCCTCTATATTTAAATGAAAACTTACTGGGGCCAGCAAAGGAGCACTCGCCGCCCTGGCCTGCATCCTCCTCCTTTGGAGCCACAGCATCCTCCTTTTCCGTCCGCTTGCCCCTGGGCAGACCTGACGTACAACATGAAAGAAAGAACAGAAAACATTGATGATTGCTGTTTGTCGATGTCCTTGTCAACCAAATCAAACATTTAGAAAGAACAAGAACCAACTATTTCAGCCAAAAAGAGGGCTACAAAAGAAGGACTGCACCTGAGCCTCTACTCTAGGGGCAGATTTACAAGCCCCTTGCAGCTCTTTTGCTCCGTTCTTGCGTCACTTTTGTGACGCAGCGCCACAACAAGAGAGGCGCCATGGTGTGGCGTATATTAACAACGTGACGCATATGGGAGATGCATCCCATTCTAAAGCCCTGCGCCATAAGGGAGCGTTCCAGCGCAAGGGAGGGCGTTCCTGCGCAGGAACGCATGCTAAAAGTGGCTATGGGGAATATATAAAATTTCAATCAGTCATTTAGGACAATGATGCGTCACTGAAACCCTGCGCCTGCATGAAGCAGACGTACGGCTTGACGCAGCATTGCTGGAGCTGCGCCATCGTTGCAACGCAACTCCATCAATGAGCCGCCTTTACGGCACCGATGCGTAACGCTTCGGTGACGTTTTGGGACCATGGTGTGCCGCATTGTAAATACGGCGCACCATGGGTGGTGCTGGCGTGCCGCACACTTTGCAGGGATGCGCAGGTAATTGCTAATCTGACACTTAGGGGCATACTTACGAGTTCTGGGCTGCACACCTCCAGAGGTGCACCAGAAGAAATACTTAACGCAAAACTAACCTTGCGTCACGGCAGATGCGCTGCAATTACAATGCGGCAAACCCTGGCGCAAGGGTGGGCAGATGCGTGACGCATCTCGTGACGAAAGAGGGGCGCATCTCTAGAGTCGCGTCGCAGGCGCGATGCAACTCTAGCAATGCTCAGGGCTGCCCAATACTCAACATACCGCATCAGTCCTTACGCCTGCTTCAAGCAAGCAGGCATAAAGAATTGACGTAGCAGCGTCGCGGAAGTGCCTGCGTTAAATCTTGTAGATTTCACGCAGGCACTTTTGCGAGGCGCACAGCTGCCTGACCGCCAACCCCCCCCCCCCCCCCCTGCGTGGGAAGGCATCCATTGTGGCGCAGGCCCAGGCCTTAACGTGGCGCATCTCCCTAGATGCATCACGTTGTACATGACTCGCAGGGATGCGCCACGTTTACGTCGCTGTGCGTCAGGTAAGGCAGCGTAAACGTGGCGCAAGGGGCTTGTAAATCTGCCCCTTTGTGTCTAGCATTACGCAGTTCTGTAAAGTACACTCATACATTACTCAGCCCAATTAAATGAACACAAAATAGAAAACAAATAAGCAGTGGCACCGCCACAGAGAAGGAGAGCAGTGCACCTGAAATGCACAGAAGATTTTGAAATATTAATTTACCTCTCCTATCAATGTAATCGGCAGCATTATTGCTCTTTGTAAAAAAGTTAAAGCAAACATTTGCAATATAACACACAGAGCAGGAGAAAAAACAGAGTAGTGAGTGATAAAAAAATTGTTACTACTACTCACCAAGCCCGGGGACCTCCACTCCCAGCACGTCGAGCAGGTCGCGCTCCCGGTCCAGGATATCGGTCCAGCGGTGGGTCACCTGATTGTAGGTGCGCTGGACCCCCGAGATGTCAAACAGGGCCCGGCACACCTGCTCCCACCGCTTCCGTCGCTCCTGGCGGTTGGTGTAGCCACCAGCGATCCTGCCGCCTGCCGCGATGGTCTTGGGGAGGCGGCGCTGTACATAGAAAACAAGTGCGCCCACCTCCTCAGGGCTGAAGATCTCCCTGGGCACCACCATTTCCGCCCTCAAACGGCCACACGGGAGCCGGGCACGGGCTGCGGGGCCCGTCTTGGGCAGCTTCACAGCTGTCTTCACCATGGTCTGGGCAGGTGTTAGGAACAAGGAGACAAAATGAAAAAGAATAAGACTAGGGAAGAAGAAAATAAAAGTTTAAAAAAGTAGTTGAAAAGTAAACAAAAGTAGCCTAAAACACAAAATTTTAGACCTAGAAAACTAGAGGGATAGAAAAAAAGTTAAATAGATCAAAAAAAATATTAAAACAAGCAAAAGATGGCAGAGATATAGAGGATAGAAACACCATGCCCAGACACATAGGAATGAATGAAAAACAAGATGGCGGCCCGATCACGTGCGCGTAAGTAAGTTCGCACGCGATTTCTCTCTCGAACTCGTGCGAACTTGCATTTGCAATGCGCTCATTCCGCGAGATTACACATAGCGGGCGGAAACGGAAATACGTCACGCAAACAAAATGGCGGCGCCCGTACTCAACCTTGGGGTAACTCGCACGAGTTTGCGTCTTCCACGGTCGAGTTCGCACGACGCCGCGCCTCGCGAATAGGGCGAAATTACCGAAAAACGAGTTTTGCAAAAGCAAAACCAACGAGCAGGTGCAAAAGTTCGAGCTCATCATTTGTAACCATTTCCCTGTAGTGCTTCCTGAAGGGGCCCTCCAGAATCCGGTTGCCTACTTACAACTATTGTGTGACCCTGCTCTGACAGTCACAGAATAGTTACAAGTATGCCATTGCACCCTGTTAAATTTTTTTTACATTGCAACAAAAAGGAAAGGGAGCAGACAAGCAGGTGCCAGCCTTCATTAATGTCAGTTGGGGCAGGGCAGGTGTTGTTGTTTGCAAAACTTAAAGCACTTAGCAGGTGTGCTTTGCTTTGCCACAATAATGTACACTCACTTGTGAACTGGTACACTGGTACACTGGTGAACCAGAGGGTGCTGTGATGACACAGAGGGTGACATGGGTGAGCCAGAGGGTGGCATGGGTGAACAAAGAGAGTGCCAGTGGTGACAGAGGGTGGCAGTGATGAAGAAAGCCTTGCAAACAGGCTGGGCACGTAGAAACAACAAGTTCGCAAAACTGGCGACCCGACAAGTAAGTTCGCAATTTGCGAAATTGTACAAAACCCTCGCGAACTTGCAGAAACCCGTGCGAACACACACCCCCAAAAAAATCCGCAAAATCCGTGAGAATTCGCGAATTTTGCGGATGTTCGCAATCCGCAAATACGCAAATCCGCAAATTCGCGGATTGCGAATCCACAAAATCCGCCCATGCTTACTTCGACCTCACGGCCGGATACTGGCAAATCGGCCTCACGCCAGGGGCCCAAGAACGATCCGCTTTCTCGACCCCCGATGGCCACTTCCACTTCAACGTGATGACCTTCGGCATGAAGAATGCTCCGGCCACCTTCCAGAGACTAGTGAATCGGGTGCTGGCAGGGCTGGAAGAGTTCAGTGCCGCCTATCTGGACGATATTGCGGTGTACAGCCTCTGTTGGGACGAGCACCTAACCCACCTCTGGAAGGTCCTGACGGCCCTCCAACGGGCCGGACTAACAATAAAAGCCAGCAAGTGCCAGATCGGTCAAGGGTCCGTGACCTATCTGGGACACCAAGTGGGGAGCGGCCAAGTGGCTCCCCTCCAACCCAAGATCGACGCCATCCAGGCCTGGGAGCCCCCCGTCACCCAGACCGCCGTCCGAGCCTTCCTGGGGCTCACTGGATACTATCGGCGGTTCATAAAAGACTATGGGAGCATTGTGGGGCCCCTCACAGAACTAACCTCCAAGAGACTACCCCCGAAGGTGCACTGGACCCCCGAGTGCCAAGCAGCCTTTGAGACACTAAAGACTGCCATGTGCACCGCCCCGGTGCTCCAGGCCCCCGACTACAGCCGAGAGTTCATCGTCCAAACTGACGCCTCGGAACACGGCATTGGGGCCGTACTGTCCCAAATGAACTCTGACGGAGTTGACCTCCCTGTGGCCTTCATCAGCCGGCGCCTGCTGGCCCGAGAACAACGATGGAGCACCATCGAGATGGAAGCATTCGCCGTCAGATGGGCCCTAAAGAAGCTCCGGCCCTACCTCTTCGGCACCCACTTCCGAGTACAGACCGACCACCGGCCCCTGCGGTGGTTGATGCAGATGCGGGGCGAGAACCCGAAGTTGCTACGTTGGTCCATCTCCCTCCAAGGGATGAACTTCACCGTGGAGCATCGCCCTGGCAACGACCACGCCAACGCTGACGGCCTCTCCAGATTCTTCCGCCTTGGCGAGGAGAATCCCCAAGAAGATGGGTGACTCTCCCCCGCCTTCAGCTGGAGGGGACGTGTGTTGGACCCGGCCTCGTGGCGTGGTCCTACCCCTCCCGCATGGCGGGCCCCGGACGACATCGGCCCTCCATCCAGCCCGGGTCGGCCTCGGGCACACCTCTGCACGCCCTCCAAACCACCAGATTCGCCACCCGGCGGCCCACAACCACTGACACGGCACACTCGGGCCGCCCCAGCATTACCGGTCCGGTGCCCACCCCGGACCCACATTCCAGGCCCGACGCCATCTTGGGCCCATCACGCCACAGACACGTGGTCCCGGACCAGCCGCGGCCACGGCCCCAGCGAGCCCGCCATCGAGGCACCAAGAACCCTCCGGGTGGTAGAGTGGCCACTCAACCAGAGACAAGGAGAGGGGAGTTTTGATGGCTCTCCAACCGTCCCCGGATGCCTGGTTTCGATCGACCTCCGGCCTCCCTGAGCGCTGGCCCCAACCCCTGCTGGGTGTCTGGACACCATCATCCCGGCCCCTCTGACCCCCAGGCGAGAGGGTCCGGACATCAAAGGACTCCAGACCTATATCTGGGCCAGCCCCGGAGTAGGACGGCAGTTGTATCCCGGAGTCGAGAAGCCCTGCTGACGCTGTCGCGGCTGACCCTGAGACGAACTCCCCTTGCTGCTCTACCTGGAACCTGCTGGCGCTGCCGCGGTCCATCTTCGCTGTAACCACCTTGGAGCCTGCTGGCGCTGCCGCGGTCCATCTTGCTGTAACCACCTTGGAGCCTGCTGGCGCTGCCGCGGTCCATCTTGCTGTAACCATATTGGAACCTGCTGGCGCTGCCGCGGTCCACACTCGCTGAACTATCTTGGAACCTGCTGGCGCTGCCGCGGTCCACACTCGCTGAACCATCTTGGACCCTGCTGGCGCTGCCGCGGTCCACACTCACTGAACCATCTTGGAACCTGCTGGCGCTGCCGCGGTCCACACTCGCTGAACCATCTTGGAGCCTGCTGGCGCTGCCGCGGTCCAACCTTCCGGAACCCCCCAGCTCGAGGATTGAGAGCTGTGCGTAGGGTCTCCTTGCAACTGACCATCTATAAGACTGTCCCGCTACCTTGCCCCTTGCCACGAGACTTTCCAGATCTCGGGATCTGCTGTATATATATTGAAACGATACTAATTGCCCGATAAAGATTGAAAACTCTATCTACGTGTGGTGTATATTTGTAGTGGTGTGGTTACTCTGCTGTACGATTCTAGGAGAGGGCCCTCCCGTCAGAGGCCTCTCGACATCGCTCGGTCCCTTCTCTGAAGGAGGGGTAGACCTAGGGGTGGTCAGTCAGACACCTTCTGCCTCCCCCGGGTTCGCCTTTCTAACAACGACCAGGGCACAAGTGCTAAAAAAAGAAGTGGGGGGACGCTGACGTCATGACAGGAAGTGATGTCACAAAACGTGGCTTGAACACAGTTGCAGTTTATAGTTATCGAGTTCCCGGTAAAATAGGTGGGGGGACGCCGTCCACCCGCATGGTACCCCGACTCGAGCCCTGATTACGACTTTTATTGGTTAGGAAGGGATATCCTTTTTCCACAATATGATACACTAAGATTGTGTTCCAGTTTGTATCACTAACAATCCTACTTTTGCTGTGTAATCACATGTGATATGGCCTAGTGAGTATGAAACAAGTCCGGTTCCAAAATTCACTAACTCTTTTGTAATTCTTTGCTCTGCTAAAAGTGCAGCATGATGGTTAAAGGGTCAGTTGCATAAGAAACTTTTAAGTGGTCCTTTCCTACTCAGTTGCACCTGTTATACTAAATATAAAAATGACACACAGATTGACATCCGGATGGGGAAGAGTGAGAAACATTGGGAAAAAAATCACAGACTGTCTGAGACACATGAACATTTTGGTGTATGGTAACTTCCTGATCTTTAATATAAAACAATAACATTTTAATAATTGGTTGATCTGTGTGCCATTCCCATGGTTACAGCAATTATACACAATTCTAACACAATACAGAAAGTAATAGGGCCCGGACCCCCCAGCATGCTCCCCTGCCCCGCCCGCCAAGTCAGATGATACAACCCACAATCAAATTCATACATCAGAGAGAGAGTGGGTGTAAAACGGGCATGTTTAATTGTCAACATTCATAAACATGACTAAATAATATATATATTAAAATTGATAAAATCAATAACACATTTTTAATATTGACATTCAAAGTTTTCTCAATTATACTAGTTACTTTTCCCCCAGCGCTAAGGGGCCCTTTGGCTCGCATCTCCAAATCTGAGCACCCCACGCAAGGCACAACCCACCTGTGTCCTTGAGAGATGGGCCTCTGCCCTCTGGTCCTTGTCCGCCCCTCGACCACCAAGCTGCCCAGGATCCCAGGAGGCTCGTAACCTGGCGTCCTTGCCTCCCCAGCCGGTGGCCTCATTCTCAGTGCTGGCCTAGGGAGTACGCAATGAGGACTCCCGTCACTCTGTAAATCCATGTCAATGTTCTAAGGCCTCTTTATCGCAAAACGCACCCCCCTCGAACTACTGATCTAAGGGATGGGTGGGTGGGAGTTTGAAACTTGAGGGGCACAGTCCAGGGTCCGTCCGTCCGGTGCAGGCGAGGAAAGAGACCGGGACCACATCTCCCAGAGCCTAAATAGGCCCGAGTCTCCGCCCTCTCCCGCACCGAACGTGCGTCACCAATGAACCAGAAGTGATTCCGGGTCGGTCGCCCCTAGGGCTAGCCCGGCCGCCTACTCTACCATTGACTGGGCTAGGAGCCGGGAGGCCGGGCCCTAATGGCGCGCTCCTCGTGCTTCGCGCTTTGCAAACTCTTGTTGTTCTGGTGTGACCAAGGCTCTTCATTTGAGTGTCAGATCCCAGCCATCACAAAACTTCCTGCTGAAGATGCAGAGAAGAACCATCCCACTCTTCTATGTATAGCATTATATTGGGCTCACTAGAGCTCTCAACTCTATTTGCAAGACTATTGCAGCATATTGTTGTTAGCAGTGCTTAATTTGAGCTGATGGTTGCTGGTGAAGGCCATCAGTACATATTTTTGGGTACCAACACTTATCTTTCCGTATCAGATATTTACTGAGTGCATCTGTAAGCAACGATCCAGAGCACCCATGTCTAAGTCTGCACTACCTGTGACATAGTGTGAAAGGCTCTATGAAAGTAATGGGACCCCCTCTAAAGTGCTAATTCACAGGTCAGGGAGATGAGGGGAAAAAAGATACCTGTAACAACTACTCAGAACATACACTCCCTCATGACCTCTCTGTTTATTTAGAAAACAGCTAACACACAAACCATACATACATACTTCACACACATTCACACCACAAATTATCTGCGTAAGTTGTTGCGTTTCGTTGGTTCTAGTCTAAGTGTGAATGTGTGTGAAGTATGTATGTATGGTCTGTGTGTTAGCTGTTCTCTACCTGGTTATATTGTGCTTAATATTTGAATTTGTGAATCAATTTTCATGTTGCAAAAATTGTGTATATAGGCAATGTCTTTTTGTATTTTTTAATAATTACAATGTATAAAAAGAATTAACAAAGGAAAATGTAATTCAAATGAAAAATAAAAAGATAATGGAAATGAGTAACAGTTAAATTTGTGTTTTGTTATGCCCATGATTAAATGTAAGAGGCTAAAACCCTTAAATAAATAAAGAGGTCATGGTGTGAAAGGCTCTACATCTTATTGCTAATGCATTGCATAGTACAGATATAACAACAAAGACTTTCACAGTCATCTTGCCAAATGATGATAATGCAGAACATTTGAAATACATTGACAGACCGTTGAGAAGATAGTGATAATACCGGTAGCCATGGTAACTTGAGTTTTGAAAGTTCACTTGAATGAAGAGGATATGTCATCACTTTTAAGTAAAAGTTGGCCCACTAGATCTCGATTGGAATGTTCCTGTATATACCTTCAACCTGTTAAAGAAGCAGTTGCCCCTTTATTGATCAAGATAATCATCACTTATCTGTAGTCTTAAACAATTATCACTTGCCTGGAGTTTAAGGTAGTGCCAGTGGGAAAAAAGAGACATAATTCCACTCTTGTAAAAGTTCACTTTGGAGGCAAAGGGCCCATCCAACTTTACATCCATTTCTCGTTTGCTCTGCCAGGCAAAATTAATATAAAAGGCAGTCACGTCTCGGCTGCCTTCTTCTCTGAAATCATCAGTCCTGTTTAATGATTTTCAAGCTGGGTTCAGGCCTCGGATGGACATCGAATTGGTGCTTATGTCAGTGGTAGACGACCTAAGAATGAGAGCAGATGGTGGCCATATGACATGTATAGTGCAAGAGTGTCACTGGTGCCAATTTACTGTTTTTATTTTTTCCAACGTTTCGGCTGCTCTTTCCTGGTTTGGGCAAGGCTTGACCCCTGCTGGCTCACTTACTCTTAAGAAAACCTTAGAGTTCTCATTATTATTAACAAATAGTCTGCGAAAGGTTTGAGTGCGTTTTGTGTACATGTTTTCGAAGAGCTGGCAGCAGATCCTGCCTGGACTGGCATCTCTGTAAGCTTGGTACCCGAAACCCAATCATTTAGAATGTAAGAATATTGGCTTCAAATGCTAAAATGTACAGCATGTGGGCTACCTCAGGAACGTTGCTGTTTGTCAACACATGCAAAAGAGTTGAAGTGAGCAGGCCTTAATAATTACAAAATCAGATTTAAAAAGCAGATCTATCAACAATGATTTGCAATTCAGATGAACCATCAAGTTCTGACTTTTACTGTTTCCTAGGGTCAAGTTCTCCTAGTCCTCAAGCATGGCTGGTGTGCACCTGCTGCTTGTGAACTTATACTCACATTTCTTTGCTAGCTACCACAAGACCTGGGTTTCCAGTTTAGCATTTGTTTAAATAATATGTGTCTCGCAAAGTTTTTATTACCCTAGTGCCATGAAACTGTCGGCATATATGCGCTCTACAAATATTAGTAAGATAACAAGCACAAAATGTGCTCATACACTGCTGCATCAAGTTTGGAGCACTCTCTGGGCTTTGCACGCAGCACTAACCCTTAACAATTATAGATGACTCCACTCCACCAACAACACCCTTCGTTTATCCATACACCTTAGAATCACAACTATTGACCCTGCTACATACAGAAATTTCGGAAATCAATAACAAGTAAGAAAGCACTATAGAAATGTTGCCGTATAATACATACTTCCTCATAATTTTAGTTAAACTGGGACACCTATAGAGGTATTCTGAAGACAGCACATGGCTCGTTTTTACTGTTCTTGAAAATAGTGAGGTGACGTTGGACCTCTTTGAGTGCTTGATAGCATGCAAGGTGATTAAAAGCTTGCCAGTGGATCTCTACTTTTGATCCACTCAAGGAAACTGATATCAAGTGACCTCTTGAGTCTTCTCTGTAGATTGCTGGGGCCTGTGCTCAATGACAAGTACTAAAGTGTACAAACCAGTGATGGATCGAATGCTTGAATTAATCTCAGCCATAGGCAATTACTCGGGCCACATCCCAATTCATTGTTTCTTTGTACACCATGCCACCTCAGTTTGGACCCAGCCATATGCAGATAAGTCTTGACCCTGATCCAATGGGACCAGTCCAGCCCGAACTGCCAGGCCAGGTCCTCCTTGTGCCAGAATACAAGCAATCCAATTGTGACATGATCACGGTAAAGATTAGGGCAATTTTCTTAGAGATGTGGAGCAGCTGCACAACACTGTTTTGCAGACATAGTTGCTGGAACGCTGTTTTGCAGACTGCATTAGTTTGAGGAGGGCAGGCTAATGATAGGTCACTTTCATAGCGCACTCCTGAATTGTGTACTTAATCCACAGGGATTGAGAGAGTGCCCAAATCTTCAGGCCAGGGTAAAGGGAATAAAGCTGTTTGACATCACCCATGAGTAGGATTTCAGGTATTTTTTTACTGTGTAGGCAGAGGCAGTGCTTTAAATGGAAACAAATAAGTGCAGGTACTCACCAAAAGGAGCAGTGGGCGGAGTTTAGGGAGGTGCTAAGGTGGGACAAGGGGCAGGGTTAGCTTTTTGACTTTGCCAAGGTTGTATGTACAAAATCTGCATGCATTGTTAGAATGTCGGATGTATCTATCCATTAGTTATCTCACTAATAACTATATATATGGCACTTACTGATATGTGTTTACAACTACCCAAAGTAGCCTTTTTTAGCATCCTTAAAATATGAAAAGATTGAGGAAATAACAGTGAGGTTCTAAATATTTGCCTCTTGTTTGCAGGCAGGTCCTTGCTGCAGGGTCATAACTTACTAAGCTATATTACAAGGATCTGCAGGTAACACAAGGCTCTATGCAACAAAAACCGTAATGTGTTTTGATTTGTTCTGCATTCCGTCCATCAATTGTGTGTCTTTTGCTCAGTTTGTACAGCACACACTACACGTGGTAGTTATTTATCAAGATAACCATAAAGGAAATGTGACGTCATCAAATGTTATGCTGTGAAGAAAGGCACAGCAAGATACTGTAAGGTGACCAGTAGAAGCTCCATTGTTTCTTTTGTGAGTTCGTATGCACTTGGTATGTATTTAATTGTATGTGTGCATGTTGTGAGTGTGTCTAAAGATGGAATGTGTGTTCTGTGTGTCCGTGCTTGTGGTTTTCGCAAGTGTTTGCATGTGCGTGCTTGGGCATGAATTTTGGTGCATGTACATCTGTACAGTATGTACTCATCTGTGTCTGTGCATCATCGTTTGTGTGCATGTATCCGTTACTGTGTTGTGTGCATCAATACTGTGTTTGCCTATGGTGCGTGTCTATTTGTGGAGTGTGTGTTTTATTTGTGCAACTGTGAAATCGAGCATTTCATGAACATTTGTTTTTAAAAAAATTTAGTAAAATTGAAGGGTTACGGAAGAGTGTATTCTTCTGAGAGAGCTGTGTTCCTTCCTGTTACTCATTCTGAAACAGCAATCAGAGTTCAGTGCCTTCATCCAGCACCTACTTGTTTTCTCAACCACGTACACAAACACTTAGCACTTATCCAATATAAAGAAACACGTTTCGTAATTTCGAAAGCCGTGCCTCGTCGTCCCTCTACGTGAGTGTACTCATTCTGGAAGGAGTAACTGTTACTCGTATGAGGCATTATTATACTTTACAGAAAGAACACATTTTACAACAAGATAGAGTTTTAGAATGAAGAGGGACTCTGGAAATATAGATCAAGTTGTAATGGTAGCCAGTGAAGCACTTGCTTGATAAGAGCTGAAGAACGGTGGGTACCCTCCGGTGGATCAGACACCGAGGGCAGGCCAGCGAGGCATGTACCTGGGAGGGGTCCGAGGTCGAGATGGGCAGGCCAGCTGGCGCCTGTCCTCAGGTGCGCTTAATGTGCCGCTGTTAGATAACACTCAGTGGACATCACTCCCACAGCCATAAACCCACTTTTAAATGAAACGCTGCTGGAATATTTAATCCTGAACAGTGGGTCCCACCACCACCCATTTGATCTTACAGCCCCAATATGAAAAGAACAATGGATAAGATAATCACTCTGCAGACTCCCCCCTCCCCGCCCCCAGTTCTGAAGACTTCCAAACTTCCAAAGCAGCTCACACTGGTTCCTGTTGACAAGTACCCCCGTGATTAATTCAGTGCAGTGCTTGTTAAATGTGCTGCAGAGGTATCAGTGGAGAAATGAAGGAAGAGCTGCCTGGGTTGAAGTCAGGTCCCATGAGTACCGGTACTCTCTTTGTTCTAGGGAAAGTGCTGGCACTCAAGGGGAGAAAATGAAAAAGTGCCGGTACTCAGTACCGGTGAGTACCGGTCCATTTAAAGCACTGGGCAGAGGTGAAAACGAGATAGGCAGTGGCACAATCTGAGAAGGTTGCAAGGGCCGTCTTCAAGTTTAACTGGTAGTCTTTGTCATCTGTGCACAGGGCTCGAGTCGGGGTACCACGCGGGTGGACGGAGTCCCCCCATTTATTTTACAGGGTGGGCGCCGTCCCCCCTGCCAAACAGCTGGACTTCACCTTTTTGGCCTCTCTGGGACGAGATCGGAGCCACCTTTCGAGACGTCACTTCCTGTCGTGACTTCACTTCCGGTGACAGCGTCCCCCCACTTCTTTTTTTAGGACTTGTGCCCTGTCTGTGCACATTTGCAATTCAGTCTTGTAGGAATGGTGGATGTCTGCCTTGAGGGACATTGTCGCATTGAATAGCAAAAGTGACAGTATACACCCCTGAGGTAGTCCACATGGGTTGTCAGCTGCCATGAAGAGGTATAGGCCCAATCTATGGGTGTGAGCAGAAAGGAACCTAACCAAGAGAATGCTGTCCACGGATGCTGGCCAATGTAGCCAGCCAAGTCTTTTAGTCTTTGGACGTGTCTCTGTTGAAGTGTATATTTTAAGCCATTTGATACTGAATTGTTTTGACAGTTTTATTTAGGGGCCTGGTGTCTGTTCCACTAATTATGTTCTAGACTGCTGAATATAATTGTGTAATTGTTAAGAATATTACGCACGAAGAATGGGGACATGGGGGTCCCTTTTCATGCCTTGGGTAAATTACCCGCAAATGTAACATTTCAGTTTGCTCCGCGGAAGTTGCCATTATTCCCACTGCAACAGTGTAAAGTCTTTCAAAGTAACAGTTTTTAGACAGATATGCCCCTCTTTTCGAAAACAAAAGGGATTTGCAATGTCTGTCCCTTTAAAGAACACATGACCGTCAGTGCATTTCAGCTGGAATTAGGAGGATGTTTTCCCAACTGCAACCCCAAAATATGTCTTTTACTCGAAAATGTTCTCACCGTCATGCATCTGTTCTTAAAGCACGACAAAGAAAACACAACATGACAATATGCATACATGCCAACCCTCCCGATTCAGGCGTGAGACTACCGATTTGATAGCTAGTCTCCCGCCTCCCGATTCTTGTTGTTGAAAAACCCGATTCCATGCGAATTGCAGAATGATCGGCTTGAGGTAAGTTAGAGCTAAATTGAGTTCGGAAATGACCTCTGCTCTCTGCCCTTTCTCCCCGCCTCCTGTAGTTGCCAGCCCGTCCTAAAGCTATTGGCTTAATGTGAGTTTAGGCAGGCCCAGGGGCGAGGACTTTTTGCCTGGCTATGCTGTGTAAAAGTATTCCTCGGTGGGCTTCAGCAGGCACTAGGGTTTGGTTTACTGTGACTAGAAGTAGGCACTGCCAGAAACCAGCTCCTGAAATATTGTCACACCCCCTTTGCCTGCCATAGCGTTTTTTTGTGCTCCTGACACACGTTAAGGTAAGAAAAAAAGAAAAACAATTGTCAGTTCATGCTACATGAAAAATGAACACAAATGTAAAACCAAAGCCTTAGCATAAGTAAAGACAAATAGATACCTATTTAGGGGCTGATTTGTAAATTGTGGCTTCCCTGTATAAGTTGTGTGATTTTAGGCAAATACTTTATTTCACCAAAACCCATTTTTCTTCAAGAGCGCTTATTAAAGCATTTTCAAATATGTGAGTTCAGAATATTAGTTAATCTGGGCATTCTACAGGTTTTACATGACACATGACTTGCCTTAGTTCACTAATGGTCTGTGCCTCAAAACTATCACTTGTAAGTATTTCTTAGTACAGTGCTGTAATGGGACGTTTTAATGTTAAAGCTTCTACATGTTAGAGAAATTCACTTTCTTGAATTTTAAAGATATTTAGTCATATTTTACATGAAGTTTGTTGTATGATGTACATAGCAAACATTCTCACTGCTCAGCTCGTGCACGTGCCCTAAAAGCCAAGCCACACTCCTGGCTCAGCTCTCTGGCTCAACTCTCCCTGTTAATTTGCTGGTTCTCCTCTCTAAGAAAGCATTATCCTTTAATATCAGAGGCAGGTACCCATCTACTGGCTGGCTGAAATGCACAGTGAGCAACTAGAAAATCGGGGATCATTGCTTTGTCCTTAATTCTTGGAGGGGGATATTATATTCTGAGACATATATCAACATGTTATTTTTGGCAGTTTTACACAGCACAAACCAAAAATAGAAGTTTGAGACCGATTTTGGTGCACTAGCACTATCTATTGTGCGGCTGCTAAAAATAAAATGCTGATTGCCTGTTGCACAATCTCCCCTTTCAAGAATTAAGGACAAAGCATTAACCTTTGATGTTAAAGATTGTACCCATCTGGTAGCTGAATTGCACAGCATGAACCTGGAAAAGTTGTAGATTAATCCCAACTTCTCTGATCGAGCAAAATGTCTTCATGTATAGCTTCAGTGATTCATCGGTATTTCGATAACTTCCGCCTTCTGCTTAACAGCATCCAGTAATGTGATTCTGTAGCCATTCCTTATGCACCCTTCTTCGTCGGGTATCTCTGTGTGGGATTATGAACATTCACTAATTTTGATGACAGAAGACACAGAGCCAGATGTGTATTACACCTACCCTATATTATAAATATGAAGAAAGTGGTATAAGAATCACAACTCAAGTTGACACACAGTCAAGAGGACTTAGAATTGCTGGGGACCCAAGAAACCACCCAAGGTAAGTAGATAGGGATCCCACGGAGAGCGTGTGCAGTGTGCGAACACAACCGCGGTCTCCGTACAATTCAAGGTGTCTGCATTGGTTTTCAGAGTGATTCTCTTGCAGTGCATGTGAGTGGCTTACTCCAAGGCTTGGCTGGAGTAGATTTGAGCCTGTCTGGGCAGTTGTACTGCTTGAATAGCTGTAGGTGTAACTTATGAGCACTGGGTCTGCCTTACACTTTTGTAATAGTGGTTATACGTATTCATGCCCTCCTTATTCCCCCTTACTTTTTGTACTTTTCCCTTCTTTTCTCCCACTTTGTAGTAGGTATTGTTTATTTTTCTGACACACCCCCGCCCTGGCTACTCCTACACATACTACAAAGTAGTAGGTCTACGTGTACCTGAGTTCTGCTTGTAGTGGTAGGAGCCCTCCGAGAAATGCAGCAGATTGAGGTGAAAATCTACAGTGTGGATTTTGGAAAATAGCACTAAGTTTTTAGAGATGTAGTACTACAATAGTATTATTCTGAAACTCGGAAATTGCCTATTGTTTATAGTTTCAACATTCGTAGTCTCTATGGCCCAAACGTAAATGTTATCAGTGACCGTCAGAGGCAATTGGAACAATTGGAGGAGTCACACAAAGCAAATGTGCGCCTTCATCCAAAGCAGTTCTGAATTACCTTTGGGTCGCGTTCCCACTCTAAACACTAACACTCTTTGAAGTGCAGAGTGACTCTGCACTTTAAAGAGTGTTAGTGTTTATAGAGTGAGAACATAGACTGGTGCAGAAAATGTTTCTCACTCTGAAGCTACAGGCCCTGCCACGCGTGACGCACCTCTGAGAAGCATACACACTGAGTGCCAGCACTGGGCCTAGCTTCAAAAACCTGACAATAGTAATATTTCTGACGCTAGGCCCTTCTGGCACGCAGAGTGCATAGTGGTCAGAGGTGCGTGGCACTGGCAGGGCCTAGCTTCAGAAACATTTCTATCTACATGTTGTTTTTTGACATCCCTTTATTAATGTACACTGCACTTTCACAATTGCTTTATCAACATTTTGCTTCTCAAATTTGCTTGAAAATGCACCATTTACCCACTCTTTTTTTCAAAATTTTCTCAGGGGTGAACCCCCGAATCCTCCTTAAGTTATTCAGGCTCGCAAGCTGTGCTCGCTCGCTGCAGTGCACTCCCACAGATGTTTACAGCCCACAACTTTCAAATGCCACCAGCCACCAGTGCCTCCAATCTATTTTGTGTTACGCCTGACCTGTTTCGTGTTACGCGTTATTCATGTCTTTCCGCCCGCGAATATTTCTCCCTCTTATCGAAGTTGAAATGTTGGCATGTATGAATATGAGACATGTCTCTAGAGCAGTGGTTCCGTAAAGGTGCTGTGACCCCAGACAAGTCATTCTCCCTTTTCTATTTTCAAAAGTCCTGGTATCTCTGAGCTATTGAATGCTTCTTAATTTTTTATGCCTATATTGTTTGCTTTTTACAACTCTTCTTCGTAGGCCGTCTGGCGCGATCGAGGCCCCATTAAACAGCCCGCATTAGGCGTGAATGAGAAAGTCTTGCCTCGGAGTGAGACGAGACAGGCCCGACGCTAGCATGTGGCGAGAAGTATTCTAAGCTACTTGCTTTCTAATTTAAAAAAAACATGGTGTAATATGCTCTCAGACTTCATTTCAGAGGAAAGGCAGTCTGATTTTGCTTGGTCGAATGGAGGCAATTTTCGCTTGGAGAGAGCTGGTATGATCTCCCTTTGTTCAGTTAACATTTCCTTGACCCGCCATTCAACTCTTTTACATGGTAACGTTTACGCTTTGATACCCGCAATTCAGGCTTCACCCCAATTGGCTTTGAATCCATAATTACCTCTGTGACTAAAAGAGGAGGATTAACAGACTTACACTAATTACCTCTCATTGTGGTGGTGGCACACAAAAAAAAAAGAAGCTGGCTCCAGAAATGAAGGGTGTAGCCAGACAGAGGCAGCCTGGGGTTCAAAAGTCTAGGAGCGCCTGGCTCCGCAGACCCATAAAAGTGAAGTGTTGACTGAATGCAAACAGCCCGCATTTCTGAGGGGCCCGGTGAAGGGAATTGACAACACACCATCAGTCATTAGTTTAAAGGACGAGGTGGGGGGTTCCGTTAGCAACTGACTCGCTAACGGACGGCTCATTTGATTTCACCCTTTGGGCAATGAAAGATGTTGTCTTCGACACCCAGTTAGTTCTGTCCATATGGTCTCCCGAGGAATTTAACAAACGCCCTCAAAAGGAGACTCATTTTGCATATTTATGACCTGCAAAGGGTTTTTGTCCTGGAAGCGTTTTGGAACAGTGCGCGTTTTCACGTGTTCTTTCTCAGTGGCTTGAAATCAGACGTCGGGGCGCTGCAGTTCCGTGCAGGGAGATTAGGAATTTGTGGACAGGAAGCTTACACCCGCCATTAAGAGGTTGTTAAAGAAGGTCAGGGGTTCTTTTATAAACCGTGAAGTGTCCAGTCACCCCCTCACCTCCTGGAATGAAGTGTCACCGCGAGGTCACAAGGTTCGAGTAAGGAATGCAAGCCGGGGAGGGTTTCTTTTTTCCAGAGTCTTTGAAGTAAATGCTTTGGTAGGCCATGCTTGACGATAAACTTACTCGCGAGATGTGGCAGTCCCACACTGACACTCGCATTTGAGTGAATATGTTTTAATGCCACAATACGTATACTACAAACAGAGACGACCGTGCATTAACGTAATGCTCATAAAGATGCAACCGTCGTTTGAATCGCGCGCTATATACCTCAGTCTTAATCGAACCCTGAAAAAAAAGCTTATCCGTGTAGTTATAAAGTGCTTTATGCATCAGGTTGTCTGACCCTTCTGAAAGAGAATAAAATGGTAACAAAAGAAGATGACACATGGCTATATAGGACTCGCCACAGGGTTTCACAGACGCCGCTTCACCATTGACGCTTGAAATGTTTTTTTTTAATTATTATAGAGCGAATCTGCCCCGTCGGCATTAGTACAATTACTTACATGATCTCCAGAAAATGTTATTTTTATTAGTCACTGGGAGTCTAAGTGATTTGACCAGAATCACAGGATGTTGAGTGGAGGCCGGGATTCCTAGTTGGTTCTCCAGTTCCAAGATCGGGAGATCTAGCTGCAACTCCACCCCACCCACCCTCCGCCCCTCTTCCTAGTCCTTGCTATTATCTACAAACTAATGTATTGTAACCTGTACTGCATGGTTTATATTGGCCGTGATGCAAGTTTCTTCCATGGTGGATGTGTGGACCAATCCCTGAGGACGACCATGACCATGTCATTGCTCCTAACTTGCCCCATGAACAGTGCTAGAAATGGGAAATGGAAGTGCAGGTACCCTGTACCAGAGTACCTGCTGCAAGAGTATTACATAACTCTTGAGAAGTGCAGGTGCTCTCCAATTAAAAGTATTACATAACTCTTGAGAAGTGCAGGTTCTCCCTCTCAAAATAAAAAAGTGCTTGCTGCTACTCAGTACTGGTCAGTACTGGCCCATTTAAAGCACTGTCCCTTGAGCTCCCTCACCTCCTTAGCAGTTCTTCCACCTATCACCTATAGGGTACCCAACTTTCCATTATCACTTCGCAAGATTACTTGCGTGCATGGAGTCATTGCACACTTGTAGACACTTTGCACGCATGAAAACATCAGAAGATGATTGCTCAGGACCTAAGGAGGTATGAGCCATGGAGCGCATTTCCGGGGCTTCAATCCAGAACCCCTTCCTCTGCATTAGGTCACTTTAAAAGCTTTAACTCTGCCGAGTATTTAGCATGTTGAGTCTGACTACAGTGAAACTGAGTTTGAGTTCCAATCCTTACACCAGCTCACGCTTGCCAGGGCCAGAAAGGGGGATATGCTCAAACCAGGCCCGCTCCCTCTGTCTCCTTGCGCTATCTCTTCTGTACATCCTCTCTCTCTCCATACCTGCCAACTTATAAATAAATACCACCCTGTGAAGAGGGGTGGGGCCTTGGAGGGTGCAGGCCTCATGCTGAGAGCACCATAAGAGGCTCTAGGGCATTGAGCCTTTATGCATCAGGGTGAACTCCACATAGTTACCTTAATAACACAGACTTACAGTAATTTGGCCTTCTATTGTTCCTGGATGGACTCCATATGGGGTTTTATGTTTGGCATAACAGTGGCTCAAGGGGTTGGGCCTCAGGAACGGGTTTAAGGAGCTCTGACTATGCACCCAAACTGTGAAGTCCATTATATTCATTTGGAGTCTTTGACAGGGAGTAAAACCACCTGTCCAGAGTTTAAAAGCTTACTTGGTATCAGTTCTACATATTTTCTAAACAATACCTCCAGATATATCACACTTGAGAATATCCAAGGAGAGGTTTAAGATTGCATTATCGTTCCGCAATTTAAGTTGACCAATGTGGAAATTAAGTTGTAGAACATAAAGTCCTATTCTCTGAAAAACCCCTTTTCTCTACAGTTAGGAAATAAGATAATTTCATAAGGTTTTGCAGGATTCTAATTAAACCTTCTGTTCTGTTACCTGTGAATTTGTACACTAGCAGGGAGTCATTTAAACCTTGGCAGATGGTGCAATGGACTGCCAGGTGGGGCAGAGTCTGAGTCCTTGGCGACCTAGGAGATTACCGCCTACCTTATTTAGAGATCCCCACCCGCATGGTGGTAGTTACTGTTCTGTGAAGGGAGTGAGAGCTCTTGTCACAATTCGACCAGATGCCATGTTTAAAGCACCTGGTCAGTAAACAACTCAAACTGTTTTTTTCCTCTAACCAAGAACCAAATGGTCCAGACACACATCAGTTTCTCCCTGTAAGTGAGGGTCATGCTACATTTTCATACCCCGTGTCCAGCATGCTGGGCAGGCAAACACAGGCTGGGAAAACCAGTGACGTCATTTGTTCCTAGATAGGTTAAAAATGTAACTAAGGTAGGCAGAAGCAACGAGGAACACCTTTTATTACAAGATGTTTGTCTTTGTAGGCTTGTGTTCTGCGGAGTGAATCATATTTTGCATTGGGAGCAAGAAGGGATGGAGTGTATAACATTTTACTAGTAAGAATGGATACGCTTTAAAAACAGCCGTTCTTGTGCTGCTATTCAAGGCAAGACAATATTTGGTGGTGAATAACATTTTCCATAGGATCTTTTGCATGCCAATACTTTGTCTTTCTTAGGAAAACTTTACATTTGCAAAGTGATGGGATCCTCTTTGAGTCAATGTGACATGGTAACGAAATAAAACTGCCACAGAATCTGCAGCATATTGCCCTGCCACGCCGCATAATTTAGCCTAGCTTTCTGCTTAATTTAGTCCTCCACTACTGCATAATTCGAGTGACTCAATGTATACTTTAAGTTATACACCTACTTAAGTAGGAGGTAAATATCTTAGGGTGCTTGCTACCAAATAGTTTATTCATTGAACAATTTTAATGGTTTGAAAATGTGTCCAGATCACATGGGCTTACCGGACGGAGGCTTTGTTTTTTTGACGCAGCCCTAGAGCTTAACTAGGCTATGGCAAAAGGGATAGACAGTGCTAAAATTGTATACAATGAAGTGCCAGAGCCCAGCATATTTCTTAGGAGTCTACTGCAGATGGTTCTGCCCCAGCTCCTACCACTGCTTCCAGTGACAGCAGTAACTATCTGTTACTTTTTGAAAAATATATTTAATTGGCAATCTTGCCAGCCAGCCCTATGCCTGCTACTGGGGTGGCTGTGCCAATCCATAGTGAATGAGAGATATACTCTGCAGTATCCAACCCTGCTGACACTAGGGACCTGCTGAGCATCCTGGCAAATTGGAACCTTATCAGTGGCGTCCTGTCCTCATGAACCAAAAGGGGACCAACTACCCCTTGTGCCTGGTGTTCCATAAAGGCTTTAAGATTACCCAGCGGATATCTCTCGTTTCATGGGGCCCTGTGAAGCAGTATGTGGCCCTCCCCTACCCATCTGGTTGGTCTTTGAACAGGTAATGATGGCCGCCAAGGAGCCATTTGGCCATTGAATGTCCGCTAGCTGCAACCCCCCACTTCTGCCCTTGTTCTTTGCCACAAGCTCCCCTACCCTTAGTGCCCCATAGAACACCAGGGAGAAAGCTGCCCTAAACAAGCGAAACTCATTTGGTGACCTCAAAACCCCGTCAAAGCTGGCCATGATCCTCATCAGCTTCAACGTGTTTATGGGGCATCTGGGATCCTGTTCCTATGGAGGGATAGACGAGTTTTAACTGGCGTGACCAATGGTGTTCGTGCGACACCCTGGGGCATCCATTATGTCGGATGGATTTGCCTCACACACCCAGAAGGGTGTCATGCTTCATCATCGGCGTATGCTCCTCGTCGGGGAGGCGGTGCAATCCCCGACGGGCTCACCTCAAAGAGGGGCGCTTTGGCGGAGATCTTTTTATCCGACAGCCTTTTGGTGAAGTGGGGGTGTGTGGGCAAAATAGTATAGTGATGTGCTAAGGAGGTTAAAATGTAGCAAGGGGTACCGGAATTCACTTTATTCTGGGGGTCCCCTGGCTGCGGTTAAAAGGTGGGACTAGCTCGCTAGGTGTCAACAGATCAATGCTTGTGATCCTAGAGGAGACTAGAAGTGAAGGTGGTCGACATGTTTCTCGCACTGTGTCTAGTTACACGCGATTCATCAGGACCTTAAATAAAGATGAAAAAAGGGAGGAACGTGAAAAACATGCTAGTATCATGTATGTGGTGTAGGTTACCTCTGTGGATATTCCTATGCCTACCTACCCATGAGCATCTACTCGAGCTCGGCGGACATGGGTAGGTCTCCCCACGCGGACACTTGAGATTGGAGCTATACTTAATGGGCTCATCCCTGTTGTTCGACCCCGCCGATCCCTCATGTGGTAATTAACCCTTAACCATTAGGCATAGGAATATCCACAGAGGTAACCTACACCACATACATGATACTAGCATGTTTTTCACGTTCCTCCCTTTTTTCATCATTATTTAAGGTCCTGATGAATCGCGTGTAACTAGACACAGTGCGAGAAACATGTCGACCACCTTCACTTCTAGTCTCCTCTAGGATCACAAGCATTGATCTGTTGACACCTAGTGAGCTAGTCCCACCTTTTAACCGCAGCCAGGGGACCCCCAGAATAAAGTGAATTCCGGTACCCCTTGCTACATTTTAACCTCCTTAGCACATCACTATACTATTTTGCCCACACACCCCTACTTCACCAAAAGGCTGTCGGATAAAAAGATCTCCGCCAAAGCGCCCCTCTTTGAGGTGAGCCCGTCGGGGATTGCACCGCCTCCCCGACGAGGAGCATACGCCGATGATGAAGCATGACACCCTTCTGGGTGTGTGAGGCAAATCCATCCGACATATTGGATGCCCCAGGGTGTCGCACGAACACCATTGGTCACGCCAGTTAAAACTCGTCTATCCCTCCATAGGAACAGTTCAGCAGCCCCCTCTTTGCTTGCCTATCACTGGATACGGACACAAGCTGTTACTGGACCTTCCACCCTTCCGGGTTGGTAAATTGTGTCTGTTGATCTAATTGATCACTTTTTCTCCCTCCTCTTTGTTAAAAAAAAAAGCATCTGGGATCCTGCCTGCACATCTCCAAGCTCTCTGCCAGCTCTTCAGTGCACTAAGCACCAGGAAAGTTTTTGTCCCATCAGCTTACCACAGCATCTTTGCAAAGAAGGAAATTGCTGCAGTATGATGCTTAGCGTAGGACACAGGTCACACAAGAAATGAGATTACAGACTCAGGTGATAACCATTCATCAACCCCATTGCTTTTTCCGAGACCTGTAATACGTGCTGAACATGGCCGCTCAACTTGTAGCTGGAGTAAAAAGATTTGAACACATCACTCCAGCTCTCAACTCCCTCAAATGGCTTCCCATGGAAGGGAGATATATTTACAAGCTGGCCTGCATCACACACAAAACCGTCCACTCTCCGGCCCCCAACTACCGGAACAACAAACTAGTAAGAGCAGGTCAAGCCACAACACTGAGAGGCTCCAACTCACTCCTTCTCATTCCGCCAAAAATGAAAAAGAAAACCTCCCAATACTGCTCATTTTCTGGCAACGCTCCCAGGATATGGAACGCTCTCCCTGGAGTCCTCAGATGCAACCCCTCCTTCTCCTGTTTCAAAAGGGACCTCAAACTCCATCTCCTTAACAAATACTTTCCTGAACAGCGTCAACTAACCTAGATTTCAATATCTCAGAGTTGACTCCCATTCTAGGATTGCTGGTGAACGGACTACGCTAATTCACCTTGTTTTTCTTTTTTTTCTCTCCCCCTCCGTTGCACAGCTATTTATTGTTCATGCTGTATTCTTTAGCTGTGGTTCAGCCTTCTATGTAACATAAGACCCTTCTGTTTTTCACAGTGTGCATGTGAAGCGTTCTGATACCTACGGGTCTACCTAGCGCTATATAAAGCTTTTAAAATAAAATTAAAAAAAATAAATAAACTCCTCATAAGCCTGCCTCATCCTGGGAGCCACAAGGTCTGGTAGGCTATGGCATCAAGCTGCCATAGTTGTTCCAGGAATGGCGAAGGGAACTCTGCTGCTTCTGGCTGGTGGTACCTGAAGGCCTGCATCTTAAAAAGAGACAAAGCAACTGCTTTGACTTGAAGTTGACATTCAGCCTCAAACATAGTAGTATGATTTCCTTCAACAGTCTCAAGATCAAATTACACATGACCAATTGTTGAATAATGCATTCCATCACAGTCATGTTGTCTAACCAGAAAACCACTGATTGATCATGGAACTGCTCTTGCCATCTTGTGAGGGCCACCAAGATGGGAAAGAGCTCCAAGAAACCAATGTTTGCCAACAAACCTGTCTCCACCCAGTCTGCTGGACCCTGTTTGGGCACACCAAGATGCACCCAACATTCCCAGGTGACCCTGGTGGCATGGACAAGGTGCTGGGCCAAAATCATACCTCCGGCATTCTGTGGGCCCTTGGCTTCTAGCCGGCCTGAGTTGGATAACTGCACCAATACAGCTGATGCACAAGTAGAGAACTGGATCAATGGAGCATTTGATCAGATTGCTTTCATAGAAAACTGCTTTCTGGTGAGTGGTTTAATGAGGATTTACTAGCTTTAAAAAAAGTGTAAACGCTAGAACACCTTTGGTGCAGTGAGTATGATCCCGGTCATAAATAGGACTATAGGACCGCAATAAAAATGTATCATGGAGGCATCAAAAAGGCTTGTGAAGTTTCCAATAACAAAATCCAACGGCCCAAAATTCCTCCCACCAGCTAATCATGGTGGTGAAGTCTCTCTCATCTCTTAATGCAGTCTCAGTATCAACCGTTCCAGCTGAGGACGGCTGTAACGTTTTGGCACATTTCTTCTAGGAAAAGGTTGCCAAAATTTATGACTCCTTTCCTGTTGAAGCCAGAAATGCTCCCTGTTTAAACACCTGGTTCAACTGGTCAGAGGGCAGCACTAGACTGCTTAGTTTCAGACCCATTGATGCAGTAGAGCCAATGACTTTATATGAGTCAGTAAAGTCAGGCTCGCCTTTAGATCTTGCTTCTCGATTCATTTTTAAATGACGCTTGGAGGTTGTCCAACCCGTTTTAATTGAATTGATTAACAGCTCCTTAGATTCTGGCCAGCTACCTGAGAGATGAAAGCATGCAGCAGTGGTTCTGCTCCTTAAAAACGACATTGCTGTACCCCACCAAGCCAGAAAATTATCATCCAGTCTTGCTTCTCCCACTATTTTCCAAAATTGCAGAGAAAGCAGTTAATAAACAGTCCACAACTTTTAATTAAAGCCATGACCGGCTACATAAAACCCAATCTGGGTTTTGCCCTTGATACAGCACTGAGCCCGTGCAACTGCTGGTGACAAAGTCCCTGCCCCAAATTTTTGATGCTGGTGAATTTGTGGCACTGCTGATGATGGATCTCAGTGCCACATTCGATACTGTGTGTCACAACATGATGTTAGAGCGACTATGGGAATGTGGGGTAGGACGTAAAGCTCTGCGATGAGTTGCTTATTTTCTGCAAGGGCTAACCTTCTAGGGGGCAAAGAAGCCCCATAAGTCAAGGGTGCTCCAGTTGAAGCAAGGGGCACCAGAGGGCTCCTTTTTGAGCCATACCTTGTTCAATGTTTATGTGCAAGCACTGACAAAAGTAATTGAGAGCTTTGGGTTCTCGATTGAGTTATATGCTGAAGACACACAGATCATTATCAGGCTGTCAAAAAAGGCTACTCAGATGGACACATTTTTAAGCCGCTGCCTTGCTAAAGTTGCCAATTGGATGGACTCAAAATGCCTTGAACTTGATGCAGGAAAACCAGAGGTTTTGACCTTGGATAACCAGGTGAACATCTGGTCAACTGCTTGGTGACCCAAGGAGTTGGTTCCCATACCGGCGGCCAAACCAAAGGTCAGAAATCCCTGCATTTGAATGGACAGCAAATTATCTTTTGACAACCAAATCTCAGTGGTGGTGGTAAAATGTTTCAGACTTTTGAAAATGCTGAGAAAAATATTGTGCTTCCTGCCTGCCTAATCCAGGAAGACAGTGGTTCAGGCCATGATAGTGTCAAGGCTGGACTACTGGAATGTTTTATATCTCAGAGTGACACAAGGTAGATTCAAAAGAGTGCAAAGAGTGCAAAATGCGGCAGCTAGGCTTATTTTGAATCAGCCTTTTATGTTCGCCCATGGATGTGGATCTCAGGCAGCTTCATTGGCTCCCAGTGAGACAAATAGCTGCTTTTAAAGACTTTTGCTATAAAGGTGTGAATAGAAAAAGGACACACTACTTACAGCCATTTGTTACACCTTACGAACCCCAGAGAAACCTCAGATCAGCACCGGAGATGCTGGCTATAGTTGCAAGATTTAGAAAAGTATGTATGGGCGAGAGGTCGTTTGGTTATCTTGCAACCAAATTGTGGAATACTCTGCCCTTAGCAGTTCAGCGGGCCAAGTCAGAAGAAATGCTTAGGAAAAAACATAAAACCTGTTTTTTTAGAGCAGGGGGTTTGTGAACTGCAGGTAGGTGGACAACATCAGTACCAAGCGCTGGTACACCTCTTATGAGGCGGTCATGCGCTGCAGAAATTAAATTAGCATTATTAATATTTCACAAATTCCCAAAACACGCCTCACTAAGCAACCCAAGTATCCAAATTGCGAAAAAAAACATCTTGTCAAAAACTCAGTTCCCCGAGCACTTGCCCAGGAATCACTCCAGTAACCTTTTCAGCCCTAGGAGCACATAACCCCAAGTAGCCCAAAAAGGCACTATCTGGCCACTCAAAGCTAACCATCAAACCAGACCTCTCTGCACCTCCTGCACCCCCTTTACTTCCACAACCTCTCAGCTCTCTAGAGGTGCCACAACAGTTGATAAAATTAAATAAACTCCCCAGTCAGGTGATAACCAGATCTCAGCCCGTGCGGCCCCTGTACGGCATGTTTGCTGGGTGTCGGATGGACTGTTAATGTTGGGGGTGGAGGCATCTGTGATCCAGGGTGGGGGAGCATGAAGCAGGAATGCTGTGACCTCAGTGGCAAGCAGGAACAAAGAGAAAGGCTTGCCACATCATGGCTCCTTTTATTGGACGTGGTTTGAGCCCTGCGACTCGTGGAAGCACATTAGTGTGGGGCAGTGTCCTGGCAGTCAATACTCACCCCAGCCAACCCCAGGCCCAGGGCAAGAGCCCCGAACTTTAGAATGGCCTCCGGCTTCCCAACATATTTGCCGGCAGACTCAATTCAGGAGTTCCCTTGTAAGTTTATTCATTGAACAATTTAAATATTTTGCAAATTTGTCCAGCGCCAGTGGGCTTACAGAGCAGAGGGTTTGGTTTTTGACACAGCCATAGAAATTACCTAGGCTATTTTTCTCTTTCCATAGGAATTTGGCAAAAGGGATTAACAGTGCTTAAATTGTAAAAAAAATAAAGTGCCAGGGCCCAAAATATTTCTTAGGAGTCTACTGTAGCTGGCGCTGCCTCAGCTCATGTCACTGCTGCCAAATGCGAGTGACCACTGTAACTATCTGCTAGTTTTTGAAAAATATATTGAATTGTCAATGAGAAATTGTGCCTGGTGTTCCATAAAGGCTTTAAGA
Source organism: Lissotriton helveticus (assembly GCF_964261635.1). NCBI lineage: Eukaryota > Metazoa > Chordata > Amphibia > Caudata > Salamandridae > Lissotriton > Lissotriton helveticus. Next base: position 738,381,915 of record NC_136057.1, read on the forward strand.
TTACCCAGCGGATATCTCTCGTTTCATGGGGCCCTGTGAAGCAGTATGTGGCCCTCCCCTACCCATCTGGTTGGTCTTTGAACAGGTAATGATGGCCGCCAAGGAGCCATTTGGCCATTGAATGTCCACTAGCTGCAACCCCCCACTTCTGCCCTTGTTCTTTGCCACAAGCTCCCCTACCCTTAGTGCCCCATAGAACACCAGGGAGAAAGCTGCCCTAAACAAGCGAAACTCATTTGGTGACCTCAAAACCCCGTCAAAGCTGGCCATGATCCTCATCAGCTTCAACGTGTTTATGGGGCATCTGGGATCCTGCCTGCACATCTCCAAGCTCTCTGCCAGCTCTTCAGTGCACTAAGCACCAGGAAAGTTTTTGTCCCATCAGCGTACCACAGCATCTTTGCAAAGAAGGAAATTGGTGCAGTATGATGCTTAGCGTAGGACACAGGTCACACAAGAAATGAGATTACAGACTCAGGTGATAACCATTCATCAACCCCATTGCTTTTTCCGAGACCTGTAATACATGCTGAACATGGCCGCTCAACTTGTAGCTGGAGTAAAAAGATTTGAACACATCACTCCAGCTCTCAACTCCCTCAAATGGCTTCCCATGGAAGGGAGATATATTTACAAGCTGGCCTGCATCACACACAAAACCGTCCACTCTCCGGCCCCCAACTACCGGAACAACAAACTAGTAAGAGCAGGTCAAGCCACAACACTAAGAGGCTCCAACTCACTCCTTCTCATTCCGCCAAAAATGAAAAAGAAAACCTCCCAATACTGCTCATTTTCTGGCAATGCTCCCAGGATATGGAACGCTCTCCCTGGAGTCCTCAGATGCAACCCCTCCTTCTCCTGTTTCAAAAGGGACCTCAAACTCCATCTCCTTAACAAATACTTTCCTGAACAGCGTCAACTAACCTAGATTTCAATATCTCAGAGTTGACTCCCATTCTAGGATTGCTGGTGAACGGACTACGCTAATTCACCTTGTTTTTCTTTTTTTTCTCTCCCCCTCCGTTGCACAGCTATTTATTGTTCATGCTGTATTCTTTAGCTGTGGTTTGCTTACTTACTGTCAGCCTTCTATGTAACGTAAGACCCTTCTGTTTTTCACAGTGTGCATGTGAAGCGTTCTGATACCTACGGGTCTACCTAGCGCTATATAAAGCTTTTAAAATAAAATAAAAATAAATAAATAAACTCCTCATAAGCCTGCCTCATCCTGGGAGCCACAAGGTCTGGTAGGCTATGGCATCAAGCTGCCATAGTTGTTCCAGGAATGGCGAAGGGAACTCTGCTGCTTCTGGCTGGTGGTACCTGAAGGCCTGCATCTTAAAAAGAGACAAAGCAACTGCTGCATTGTTCAATACGCCAGGCGCAAGTTTTGACTTGAAGTTGACATTCAGCCTCAAACATAGTAGTATGATTTCCTTCAACAGTCTCAAGATCAAATTACACATGACCAATTGTTGAATAATGCATTCCATCACAGTCATGTTGTCTAACCAGAAAACCACTGATTGATCATGGAACTGCTCTTGCCATCTTGTGAGGGCCACCAAGATGGGAAAGAGCTCCAAGAAACCAATGTTTGCCAACAAACCTGTCTCCACCCAGTCTGCTGGACCCTGTTTGGGCACACCAAGATGCACCCAACATTCCCAGGTGACCCTGGTGGCATGGACAAGGTGCTGGGCCAAAATCATACCTCCGGCATTCTGTGGGCCCTTGGCTTCTAGCCGGCCTGAGTTGGATAACTGCACCAATACAGCTGATGCGCAAGTAGAGAACTGGATCAATGGAGCATTTGATCAGATTGCTTTCATAGAAAACTGCTTTCTGGTGAGTGGTTTAATGAGGATTTACTAGCTTTAAAAAAAAGTGTAAACGCTAGAACACCTTTGGTGCAGTGAGCATGATCCCGGTCATAAATAGGACTATAGGACCGCAATAAAAATGTATCATGGAGGCATCAAAAAGGCTTGTGAAGTTTCCAATAACAAAATCCAACGGCCCAAAATTCCTCCCACCAGCTAATCATGGTGGTGAAGTCTCTCTCATCTCTTAATGCACTCTCAGTATCAACCGTTCCAGCTGAGGACGGCTGTAACGTTTTGGCACATTTCTTCTAGGAAAAGGTTGCCAAAATGTATGACTCCTTTCCTGTTGAAGCCAGAAATGCTCCCTGTTTAAACACCTGGTTCAACTGGTCAGAGGGCAGCACTAGACTGCTTAGTTTCAGACCCATTGATGCAGTAGAGCCAATGACTTTATATGAGTCAGTAAAGTCAGGCTCGCCTTTAGATCTTGCTTCTCGATTCATTTTTAAATGACGCTTGGAGGTTGTCCAACCCGTTTTAATTGAATTGATTAACAGCTCCTTAGATTCTGGCCAGCTACCTGAGAGATGAAAGAATGCGGCAGTGGTTCTGCTCTTTAAAAACGACATTGCTGTACCCCACCAAGCCAGAAAATTATCATCCAGTTTTGCTTCTCCCACTATTTTCCAAAATTGCAGAGAAAGCAGTTAATAAACAGTCCACAACTTTTAATTAAAGCCATGACCGGCTACATAAAACCCAATCTGGTTTTGCCCTTGATACAGAACTGAGCCCGTGCAACTGCTGGTGACAAACTCCCTGCCCCAAATTTTTGATGCTGCTGAATTTGTGGCACTGCTGATGATGGATCTCAGTGCCACATTCGATACTGTGTGCCACAACATGATGTTAGAGAGACTATGGGAATGTGGGGTAGGACGTAAAGCTCTGCGATGAGTTGCTTATTTTCTGCAAGGGCTAACCTTCTAGGGGGCAAAGAAGCCCCATAAGTCAAGGGTGCTCCAGTTGAAGCAAGGGGCACCAGAGGGCTCCTTTTTGAGCCATACCTTGTTCAATGTTTATGTGCAAGCACTGACAAAAGTAATTGAGAGCTTTGGGTTCTCGATTGAGTTATATGCTGAAGACACACAGATCATTATCAGGCTGTCAAAAAAGGCTACTCAGATGGACACATTTTTAAGCCGCTGCCTTGCTAAAGTTGCCAATTGGATGTACTCAAAATGCCTTGAACTTGATGCAGGAAAAACAGAGGTTTTGACCTTGGATAACCAGGTGAACATCTGGTCAACTGCTTGGTGACCCAAGGAGTTGGTTCCCATACCGGCGGCCAAACCAAAGGTCAGAAATCCCTGCATTTGAATGGACAGCAAATTATCTTTTGACAACCAAATCTCAGTGGTGGTGGTAAAATGTTTCAGACTTTTGAAAATGCTGAGAAAAATATTGTGCTTCCTGCCTGCCTAATCCAGGAAGACAGTGGTTCAGGCCATGATAGTGTCAAGGCTGGACTACTGGAATGTTTTATATCTCAGAGTGACACAAGGTAGATTCAAAAGAGTGCAAAGAGTGCAAAATGCGGCAGCTAGGCTTATTTTGAATCAGCCTTTTATGTTCGCCCATGGATGTGGATCTCAGGCAGCTTCATTGGCTCCCAGTGAGACAAATAGCTGCTTTTAAAGACTTTTGCTATAAAGGTGTGAATAGAAAAAGGACACACTACTTACAGCCATTTGTTACACCTTACGAACCCCAGAGAAACCTCAGTTCAGCACCGGAGATGCTGGCTATAGTTGCAAGATTTAGAAAAGTATGCATGGGCGAGAGGTCGTTTGGTTATCTTGCAACCAAATTGTGGAATACTCTGCCCTTAGCAGTTCAGCGGGCCAAGTCAGAAGAAATGCTTAGGAAAAAACGTAAAACCTGTTTTTTTAGAGCAGGGGGTTTGTGAACTGCAGGTAGGTGGATCAACATCAGTACCAAGCGCTGGTACACCTCTTATGAGGCGGTCATGCGCTGCAGAAATTAAATTAGCATTATTAATATTTCACAAATTCCCAAAACACGCCTCACTAAGCAACCCAAGTATCCAAATTGCGAAAAAAACATCTTGTCAAAAACTCAGTTCCCCGAGCACTTGCCCAGGAATCACTCCAGTAACCTTTTCAGCCCTAGGAGCACATAACCCCAAGTAGCCCAAAAAGGCACTATCTGGCCACTCAAAGCTAACCATCAAACCAGACCTCTCTGCACCTCCTGCACCCCCTTTACTTCCACAACCTCTCAGCTCTCTAGAGGTGCCACAACAGTTGATAAATTTAAATAAACTCCTCAGTCAGGTGATAACCAGATCTCAGCCCGTGCGGCCCCTGTACGGCATGTTTGCTGGGTGTCGGATGGACTGTTAATGTTGGGGGTGGAGGCATCTGTGATCCAGGGTGGGGGAGCATGAAGCAGGAATGCTGTGACCTCAGTGGCAAGCAGGAACAAAGAGAAAGGCTTGCCACATCATGGCTCCTTTTATTGGACGTGGTTTGAGCCCTGCGACTCGTGGAAGCACATTAGTGTGGGGCAGTGTCCTGGCAGTCAATACTCACCCCAGCCAACCCCAGGCCCAGGGCAAGAGCCCCGAACTTTAGAATGGCCTCCGGCTTCCCAACATATTTGCCGGCAGACTCAATTCAGGAGTTCCCTTGTAAGTTTATTCATTGAACAATTTAAATATTTTGCAAATTTGTCCAGCGCCAGTGGGCTTACAGAGCAGAGGGTTTGGTTTTTGACACAGCCATAGAAATTACCTAGGCTATTTTTCTCTTTCCATAGGAATTTGGCAAAAGGGATTAACAGTGCTTAAGTTGTAAAAAAAATAAAGGGCCAGGGCCCAAAATATTTCTTAGGAGTCTACTGTAGCTGGCGCTGCCTCAGCTCATGTCACTGCTGCCAAATGCGAGTGACCACTGTAACTATCTGCTAGTTTTTGAAAAATATATTGAATTGTCAATGAGAAATTGTGCTAAAAAAAAGGCACATAGCGCCACCATGTGGTGGATAAGTATGTGCCGTGTTTAGAAAAAAAGGTGCCAGTGTCGAGCACGGCAACCCCCAGCACAAATTAAATACTGGGGATAGACTACTAAAAAAGCTGAAAATCAATTGTATACATATTAATTTTGTGTGTAAACGTATATTCACCGAATAATGGGGAACACTGATACTAAAATTCCACTGACTCAATTAAAAAAGGTAACAAGAATGCCACTACACTAAACAAATGAAGTTCAAAGCAGTGCCCGCCAAATTTTCATTACTCAACTTTAACCGTAAGTTTAATCTTGTGTGTTTCTCATATAAGCATTGCCTGCAATTTTCATATTTATTCTCCCCACACTAGTTATGCTATTTTATATGGTTTGACCAGAAAATGTCTCGCAGAAAATGTGTAGTTAAGTATCTAAACATTTTTGTTCTAGAGCCACTCTCACACCATTAAATTGACTGACCTTAATATATAAAGTGTAAGTGCACTGATAAAAGTAATCTAACTTACCTGTGAAATGTATTCGTACAATAAGTACTATTTTCGGGAAATTATGCACATTACTCAAAATGAAAATGTCACTATTTCACCCACTCCTATTACAAAGGTGACTACAAGGTGAGTTATAGTTAGGGATAGGCTTAAGCTCAGTCTTAGGTTTAGGGAACGGACGAACGGCTAATGATAGGGTTATCGAAAGGTTCAGTACAAGGGCAAACGTTAAGGTAAGGTTTAATGTTAAGTTTATGGCTAGTATTAGGTTTAGAGTAACATGCAGCGTTATGCTTAGAGCCATGTTGGAGAGGCTTAGGGGGAGGGCGAAGGTGAGTTATTGTGAGTGTTATTGTTAGGGTTAAGGTTGAATAATAAATATCAATGACTTAATGGTATCTGGCTAAATTCGTCACATTTCTACCTGGCCAATGCAGTGGTTCGGAGGAAGTGGTAGATGGACTAGAATGCAATGCATATCATTCAGCTCTTATGGCCTTCCACCTAACCTGTGAGAGGTATTACAGTATTGTGTAGAGGGAATGTATCTTGTGCCCTTCTAAATAAACTCAGTGGTTGCACACCAGAGTCTTTCTAGTGCAGTGGGTGGGATCTGCTGTTTCTCAATTGTGCCATATTGTTCTTGAGCTAGTTTCTAGGGGAAACATGCACCACTGGGTTCTTGTTTATGTGTATCCTTGTAATTAGAGCAGGTCTGTCCCTTATTTTGCTAAGTTTTTGTTCTTCCTCGATGCAACATTCCTCTATTATATGTCAGATGTTATCCGGTCCAATGGGGCTCAGACTGAGAATTCCTCTAACCCCGTGTCTCTTTTACCTATATTTCCTTAACTCCCTTTTTAGTGCTCCAACCGACTAGTCTCTGAGATTTTCTTTGTCAGTGCTCCTCTAATCTAGGCTCCCAGTCCCTCAAGAGGCATTGTGGCTCTTTCTCCCAGTGCTCCCTGGCATGGGTTGATGGAAGTGAGCAGAACGTAGATAGACAGATATTCAGAGATAGACAGAGGCATCTGTCCGTGGATAGATTAGGAGAGCAAGGCATGGCTCTGCTGTATGTAAGAATGGGGGATATAGCTGCTGTCTGTGACAGGTGAGGTGTAGTTCTGCTGTCTGTGGCAGTTGAGAAATAGCTCTGTGGTCTACGCCAAGCTTGTGATCAGCCAGCTCGGGAAGAAATTAATCTTTAAAATGTGAGGTATTGCTTTGCTCTAACAAGTGAGGAATAGCTGTACTCCCTGTGACAAGTGAAAGGGCGTTTTGCTGTAGTGGCTGTGCTGTTGTTTACACTGAGCAAGGAATGAATCTGATGAAGTAGGGATAGATCTGCTGGTGTCCATGGATGGGAAACGAGCTATTCTCTGTCCTGGTGTTAGCATGGGCAAGCAGGCTTTCTTGCTTTCTTCCACTAATCAAAATATTTACAACCTCCTCGATACATTTGGTTGTGGAGCCAAGATTTACAGATAGACTTGAAAGGAGGAAAATCTTGGGAGGCGGTCAGGGAGTGGGGTATGTGGGGGCTTCCGTCTTCCATTACCTAAAGAGTTTAAGATTCTGCGAGGGAGAGGTGGGGGATATCATTTTTCAGAGAAGTAGGCGCTCCATTGAGCATTCATCGTACTCAACCGGTGCTAAAGGTCTCATTTTCAGTACCTACCTAGTTACCAAATATTGTGTGTCAATTCCCTTCAAATTGATCCTACCCGAACAGAGACCCTGCCTGTATGCTTTACACACAAGAGAGTAGCAGTTCACTGGCTGAACCTTTTGTTTGCTGAACAGTGATGCGTTGATGTGGACAAGAGTGCAATCTAAGCATGTTACTGGTGGATAATACTGAGAGCCCCATTATTATCCTGTGATATTTTTTGTTTCTGAAATTAAGGGATTTTACCATACAAATATAGTCGATTTCTTTTTCAGTTTTATGGTTTTGGAGCTCGGATAATGCCTTGAAATGTTCATTTAACCATTGTCAACCTATTGCTTAAGGATTGGTTTGGAGGTGCATGAATCTATATTGATATCCCCCACAAATTCTAATGGGCCGACAAATTTTTTTTAAACAAACTTTTATTAGAAAGAATCAATACAGTACATCGCTGGGTGTAGTATCCATTTTGATGGCTTTTCAGATCATGGCAGCTTCTCATTAGGTAACAGGGAATCTTTTTGTGGTTGGTACTATTTTAAAAATGTTCTTTCAGCTTAAAAAAACATAGGGGCATATTATCAAGAACGGCGTTAAAATTATCACCGCTTTAGCGGCAGGAAACTGCAGCTAAAGCGGTGATAATGGGCTTGATAATATGTCCTTGAGAATTCACACCAGAACATGAGCTTCTATGGGAATTCACAAGGGCATATTATCAAGCACATTATCGCCGCTTTAGCGTCAGTTTCCTGCCGCTAAAGCGGCGATAACTTTCACGCCGTTTCTTGATAATTTGCCCTGCACTTGACCTCCGTTGTGTACAAAAACCTTTTTTAATGGGAGTCACATCGAGGAAGCCCTAATTGTTTTAATATGTTTTATCAGTTTCCAGGGTTTTATGGGATGAGTTCTATTGGAGAAAATGGCAACGCTGAGCTAGATAGGGGTATTTAAAGTATTACAAATAATTGTAGGGTTATGTAAGAAAAATATTATTTTCCTTTTCTGAAAGTTCTTATGGGTTTAGTAAACATTTTAAAAGCATTTTGTTTCTGGTCTCCGCACCTCCCAACAAGCCTTTCTGATGATTTGCAGTGCTGTTCCTCTTGGTGAACTGAATGTATGGGTTCATTGCGATCCTGCAGAGAGAGGCCTTGCAAGGGAAGCTCGACGTTTAACATGCATTGCTTGCATTCTTTCTACTACAACAAGTCCTTCATCTCCACTTCACACACCATGCCGTTGCCATCAAGGGAATAACTGGCTGCTTCGGAGGTCTGTCTGCCAAAAAGGAATTAAAAGAAAATGTGTTTTGGAATCTCTAGGTTCTGGTTCAGTAGAAGTTTACAATTGCTGATCTGTGAGAAATGCCAAGAATGAGTCATTCTGGGGAAGCTGAAGTCATATCAGTGCAGGAAGCCACCAGGCAGCGCAGGGATCCTTTGACTAATGATGGAGACCTAGAGAATGTGTGCAGAGAGAACATTTTAAAACAGGATTAAGCAGCATAACGTAAAACAGCTGCGAAAATGAGTTACTATCAAGATTGAACAAACAGAGCATGTGCATTCGTTTTGTACTGTATTTCTAGTGCGCTTTTATCTAGATATTTTCTAGATATTTTATATAAGGTGCTCATTGCAAGTGTGGGGTGAATCCCGATTGAGTTAGTAACTTGTAAGGTAGCAATAATCATGCACCGTTCAATTAACTTACTTTGCGGGATTGCAAATTCTAGGTGTGGTACTAACATAAGAGGTTTCTCGAAAACTCATAGAGTACCAAATTCCGAGAACGATTTTGGTAGATATGAGTCATCCAAGAGTTGTGAAACTAAACGTCCCCCCCCGCCCCCTCCCTCCCCCATGCAAGACAGATGGGATCTCTTCAATGCCCAAACTTGTAGAGATCAATGTTTTGCCAAGTTATGGCATAGTATGCACCCTACAGTGACGATTTCTGCCTAACAGTGAGTGCAATAATAACATGTGCAAATTACCATTAATAAGAACGCACAGAACATTGGGTTCTTCTTTTGTTTTTTATTTGCTCGTCCTCGATATGAGTGTCCTAGGTATTTTCCTTGCAGGTTTCTTATACCATTTTGATGACTTCAGTCAACATACGAGTAATATGTACAGATTGCCCCTGTAATTCTTCAAGAGCTGCTGTAATGCAACAAATACTATGACACACTCCAAGAGAGTAATCATTTGTCAGATTACACAACAAAATATGCTGTGCTTCCAGAGTAGCTAATCATGTTCATATTTTCTTTTCTTTTCAGCTAATTATATATTTGCATAAAAGCATGAACATTGTTTTCTAGGGATGTTAGAAATTAACTTCCACTTCACCATATGAGCATAACATTTATTCTTACATAAACTATGTTATTTCCATTTGAGATAATGTACAAAAATATTTTTAAAAATAGTGATACTTCCGTAAGTGGATGTAGTGTATGAAACACATATTGAACAAAAATCGAAAAATTCTGATTTTTTTTTGTTAGATCCAATTTTCAAATGTGCACGAATTAGTTTTATTGCTCAAAATCTATGGGTTGACTGTTTTGTCTCCAGTATTTCTGTAAAGCTAACCCTCATAGGTTGGGTGACTTGTGAAACACCTGCAGCCCATTTGTAGATAGAGGTGGTTAAGAAAATTCAACAAAAGGAGAGATTAGGGGCAAATGTCTTCTATTGGGCGTCCACTCACTTATTTTATAGACATTAGAAGTTTTAAAGTACTAACAATTAAAATGAGCCATCAATAGGCCGTATACATATCTTTGCAAAACAATTTGTAAAAAGGGACCCACCACGAAAATACATTAAAAAAATGTGAAATTAAAGCGGAGTTTTACACAGATTGTTTTGGCACTGTGTCAGCTACTTTTAGGTGGATGGGCACAAGCGAAATGCCATCAGTCACAGTGCTCATAGCCACATGCTGACCCATTGTCTCACTCTCTATGCTGTGGTGGGTGGCAGAATGTGAATGGCACATGAACAGACCAGTTGGAGGTAGGGCTGTGTCAGAATCATTAACGGGTTAGACTGATGACTCAAATATGTTGGCAGTTCAAGGCATATGTAGTCATGTGCCCTGTCTTTGTTTCCTCTTTGATGCATGAACCTAATATGTTACTGACTCTGACCTGCCATATCCTTCTCTCTGGAACATCAGGAGAGTTGGAGACCAACCGCATCTCTCATCTTCTGCATCTACAGAGGCACTGCTCTACCATATCATTAACAGTGTCTGAGTCCTACAGTGAGAATGACTCAACATCTGACCAGACAATTGTTATATTATGCTATGCAGATGTTTAGAGTGCACTATCACCTGGGAGAGTATCTTGATGCTGAGCAAGTGTGAGCCTGTACACACCTAGGGTCAGGTGGGACTACTTGAAAAGCCAAGTCTTAAGCTTCTTGTTAATTTCAAGAAATGAGGAGGAAGCTCTTATGTGTAGGGGCAGGTTGTTCCAGGCTTTAGGAAAAGGTTAAACTGCTGTATATGCTTTTCCGTATGCATAGGATTTTTGCAAGTAGGAGTCTGGCCTAGAGGAGGTGTCTCGAAGGTTTGTAAAAGGAGATGCAATTGTTGGGATATGCTTAGCCAGTGTTGTGTAGTGCCTTGAAAGTGTGGATGAGGAGTTTGATTTGTACTTGTTTGTGAATGGGAGCCAGTGGAGCTCATTCAGGTATGGTGTGATGTGAGTGCGGCGTGGGAGGTTGAGAGAGATTCTAGTTGCCGAGTTCTACATGGTCTGCAGCCTTCTGCTGAGTTTTTTTTAATTATTCCCTGCATAGAGGGTGTTCCCATAGTCCAGTTTACTTGGACCAGGACATGTGTGGCAGTTTTCCAGGTGCTGATTGTACTACTTTTCATTTTGGTACCTTTTCCTGCATATCTTATACAGATGATCCTGACATGGGGGGACTCACAAGCACACTTAGAAGAGAACAGACTGCACCTCAGACTTACCGCCCGTCCAGAGGTACTAATCTGACTTAACTGATTCCACCCAAACCTGGAGGCCTTCCATGGATGAGAGAGGTTGATGTAACGTCTGATTCAGTGAACACATGTTCTGATGGTCTCTAAGAGACATCAGCTTGCAATTGTATGTCTGACAGACTGGATAGACTCCTAAAAACACCTCCAAGAAATATGTCGGGTTCTGCCCCATTCATAGCAGCCTTTCAGACGTGATACTGCTTCCTAAAGGGTTCATACCTCCCCATCTATAACTGAACTGTGAAAGGCGTAAGCCCTCATTAAAATTAGCCTGGAAATGGCAAAAAAGAAATTGAAAGGAGCCAAAATGAGGCATTGATAGTATCCCCTAGCCCCCTGGCTGAGATGAAGGGGGTCGGAGGGGTGTCCAAAAGACCGTGCTCCCTGAATCAAACCCACAATATTGGAGGAACAGAATATCAAGCATAAAATATTTAGTTTTTAATAAATCGACCTGTAAGTCTACATTTGATATACCTAACTCCACATCTATGTACCTACGTAGTACCTATATTTTCAAGATGGTAAACACCCAAAATATAGAATGAAAAATATCAAGAGGACATGATATGCAGCCAGATTCATGAAAGAAAATTCGGCTCGCAAACGGCCAGATTCGCCCATAGGAATGAATGGGAAGTTATTCCTTATTTGCGATTAGCAATTAGCTAATCGCAAATAAGGAAGCTGTAGGAATCGCAATAAATATTGCGATTCCTACATGAATCCCATTTTGCGAGTCTGTAATAGCGATTCCTTATGAATCGCTATTATAGACTCGCAAAACGGGTCTTTGATGAATCTAGCTGATGGTATTTATTAAAATATTTGAAAATACATTTTTATTATTATTTATATAATATTTAATCAAAGTTATTCTAAACTGTTAATTGTGTTAATTAATTTATATATCTTTGTTTTATAGTTTTTATTAATTGTGATTAGCTAATGAATTAAATGTTAATTTATTAATATTTTGGATTGTTGGGGGTGACGTTTATAGTGTGAAATAGTGGGAGGAAAATTAAATTTAAATAATTATTTAAAACAAAAATTAATTTTAAATTAATTGTAGGACTGGGTCTGCTAAATTATTTCTCTACGCTATCCAACACTTTACCTACTGTTGCACTCTCTGGGTTGAGAATAGTAATTTTTACCCCTACGCTATCCGACACTTTCCCTACTGTTGCACTCACTGGAGTGGAAATAGTAATTTTTACCCCTTCGCTATCCAACTCTTTCCCTACTGTTGCACTCTTTGGAGTGGAAATAGTAATTTTTAGCCCTACGCTATCCAACACTTCCCTACTGTTGCACTCCTTGGAGTGGGAATAGTAATTTTTACCCCTACGCTATCCAACACTTTTCCTACTGTTGCTCTCACTGGAGTGGGAATAGTAATTTTTACCCTCCCGCTATCCAACACTTTCCCAACTCTACCACTCACTGGAGTTGAAATAGTAATTTTTACCTACCCGCTATCCAACACTTTCCCTACTGTTGCACTCACTGGAGTTGGAATAATCATTTTTACTCCTACGCTATCTCTACTGTTGCACTCACTGGAGTGGGAATAGTCCTTTTTACCCTCCCACTATCCAACACTTTCCCTACTGTTCCACTCACTGGAGTGGAAATAGTAATTTCTACCCACCCGCTATCCAATAAATTCTCTACGTTTGCACTTCTTGGAGTGTGAATACTAATTTTATTCCCTTAGCTATGCAATGTTTTTAATTTTGTTATATTTAATATAGAGTAAATTATTAATTGACATAAAAAGTATTACTTTAATTATTTAAATTATTATATATTTATTTTTATATTTGTATAATAGATTTATTTATATATATATATATATATATATATATATATATATATATATATATATATATATATATATATATATATATATATATATATATATATATATATTACCTACTGGCGGTCGCCAGTAGGTATATATAGTTAGGATTTTTTCTCTATGGGATTTTTGAAAATTCTATGTTTAATAACTTTGGCGTTTGTGGACGGAATTGGCTGAAATTTTCAGGAAAATGGCACATTTTGTTTCTGAGCAGCCCTGGAAAATTTGGGGGGGGTTCGTCAAGGGGGGGCCGAGAAAAAAGGGGGGTCCCAAAACGTGTTTTTAACATTGAGTTTTCCATAGGGCGGTTGGCCTCACTTTTAGCCCGAACGGCTGAATGGATTTGCACGAAACTTGGCAAAATTGTAGGGACTGGTAGCCCGATGTGCCTTTTGTAGGTCTCAATATATGTGCTCCAGTGGATTTTGAGAAATTAACGTTTAAAAAAAGATATATATCTGTAACAGCGGACCAGGCAGCGTCCCAGGACGCGTACTTTTCGCGCAACGGAGCTTTGTGAAGCGAAGCTGATTGGTTCTCTGGCGTCTGTCAATATTCCAAAAAGTCCGTAGCGGCCGCCATCTTGTCTCTCGGTAGGATCGAGAGACAAGAGGAGGCCAAAGCGAAGGGGCAAATGACCATAAGGGGGAATAGTAGATCCTCGCTGACCCCCTAGGTTTGATGTGGAGGTTTTAAAAGGGCCCCGCGGGGCAAAAAAAAAAAATAATAATAATAATCGAACGGCTGAATGGATTTGCACGAAACTTGGCAAAATTGTAGGGACTGGTAGCCCGATGTGCCTTTGCTAGGTCTCAATATATGTGCTTCAGTGGATTTTGAGAAATTAACGTTCAAAAAAAGATATCTATCTGTAACAGCGCACCGCTTCGCGTACTTTTCGCGTTACGGAGCTTTGCGAAGCGAAGCTGATTGGCTCTCCGGTGTCTGTAAACATTCCAAACAGTACGTAGCGGCCGCCATCTTGTCTCTCGGTAGGATCGAGAGACAAGAGGAGGCCAAAGCGAAGGGGCAAATGACCATAAGGGGGCATAGTAGATCCTCGCTGACCCCCTAGGTTTGATGTGGAGGTTTTAAAAGGGCCCCGCGGGGCAAAAAAAAAAAATAATAATAATAATCGAACGGCTGAATGGATTTGCACGAAACTTGGTAAAATATTAGGGACTGGTAGCCCGATGTGCCTTTGCTAGGTCTCAATATATGTGCTTCAGTGCATTTTGAGAAATTAACGTTCAAAAACAAGATATATATCTGTAACAGCGCTCCGCTTCGCGGAGATAAAATTATATCTGTATTACCTAGCTGTTGCTAACACCAGTTAGCGACGGCTAGTAGGAGATAGCGACCATCTTGGGCCCCACTTTGCATGTGAGTGATATTTATCACTAATGACATGCAAAGTGGGCATGCCAAGATGTTAGCGACTGGAAACAGTCGCTAACATCGCTATCTCCTATTATCAACTTTTGGAAATATTCGAGATAAGCGCGAATATCTCCAAAAAGTAACAGCTGCCCTGAGCAGTTCTTAGCCATGTTATCCAATGGGAGGTGGATAACATGGCTAAGAGCATTAGCTCGGTAATGCATGAATATCGCTGAGTTTTCAGCGATATTAATGCATTGCGGTCGTTTTTTATCGTATTTGCGATAAACCTTGATAATAGCAAGGTTTATCTGCGATAATTTCTGACGGTAAAAAAATCTTTGCAATGCATCGTTAGGGATAAATATCGCTTAACTTTGGTAATATGCCCCAACGTCTGTTAACGTTCGATTCGAAGGAAATCAGGAAGTGTTGAAAAACATTGTCTGCGCCATCTTGTCTTTTTTCAAATGCCACACTTTTGTCGTGCACGGCAGCCATTTTAGATGCCTTGACCAGACCCACTCTGTGCACGCTGTCGATCCTTAGCATGGCTCCCCACCCTCGCAAGCATCTCACCCAGGCAGTGGTCACCCCCGCTCTCTGTCTTATGCATGGGTAATAAACCTCCCCCCATCTGCGCTGCTCTTCCCTGAGAATCACACCCTGTGCCCGCCCGACACCTCCCTTTCGCCCTATTCACTACCGCACCCTCTGACACTTCTTTTCCTCTGTGTCTGATTGTCCAGGCCGGTCCTAGGCTATCAGCTAGCCCTGCAGATGTAGTTTATGGCCACAGCTGTAAAGAATCACCCCTCTTCAAAGGAGTTATAGTAGATCAAGGCCCACACTCGATGAGATCCGTCACAGCAGAAGCGTTGCTATTATCTGAAAACCATCCTGTATTGTGATTGGGGAGGGGACCGAGCGTGAAGCGGAAGATTCCAGGGATGACTCTTTGTACATGAAAGTTTTTACAATTATGTGTCACATTAAAAATATATAGCACTCCGACAAAGTAGTAAGATTATAAAACTTTAATAATTTATAAATATATACAAGAAAACAAAAATAGTAATAACATATAAACATTTTTAGGGAAAAACAACGAAGTAGCGGTCGGCTGTGCGAATAGTCCCAACGCAGCACAACGTCCAGATTTCCGGCGTGGGGCGTCGCGGGGGGTGGGTCATCAGTAGCAAACTGTTGTGCGAATAGTTCCAAGGCAGCAGAACGCGCCGAAATCTAGATGACACGAAAGTGATGTCTAGTAAGTTGCCACCCAGCAAATAACGGCGTGGGGCGTCGTGGGGGGTGGGTCATCAGTAGCAAACTGTTGTGCGAATAGTTCCAAGGCAGCAGAACGATGGCACCAAGGTGATGTCCAGTAAGTTGCCGCACTGGTTTTGGTATCCTACAATGCTGCTCCGAATAACGGCGTGGGGCGCCCCGGGGGAGGCGGCGTGAACGGGCCTCTCCAGGTGGAGTGTCATCTGTTGTAGTGGGGCGCCCCTTTACCGTTTCAGTTGCCATTCCGTCCGTTTTTGGTCCACTGTGTCAAAAGCTGCAATTCAGCTGAGTTGCGCCCACTCTTGCGGTGCAGCGATAGGCGGCTGTCACAGGACTCTCAAAATGGCGGCAGGCTCTTTCCTTTTTGGGCCTGGTCCACTGAAATGGCCCTGGGACACCTTGGAAATCGGACGCTTGTCTGCTAGGTCTTGGACCCCATTCTCGAAAGCGTCCCCTCCGCCTTGAGAATTCATCAAAAGTTTTGGGGGCCCCGACTCCTGCAGGCTTCTGGTGGGGAGCGGCTGCCATGATTGCTCGCGGAATGACCACGACGGAGCTACGAGATGGTGGTGCTCTCATGCTGACGCCAGTTTAGTCTGAAACATCCAGAAACAAGGTGGGGCTTTCATCGTTTGGGAAAAAAAAAAAAGTTTTCATCCAATGAAAAGTGTTGTTTTTAGGTCATATGATCAAGCCTTCCATCATTAGGAAACCAAAAGTAAAATGAACCAATGAAAAGTTTTATAAACAAGTCACATGACCTGTTATGCGGCATAGGGTATAAAATGCGTAGAAAATACGTTGGCACGTGAGGCGGCGTCAGTAGCGGACCGATGTGCGAATAGGCCGAAGGCAATACAACGCGCCAAGATCCGGATGGCACCGAGGTGGTGTCCAGCAAGTTGCAGCACTGGTGTGGCCATCCTACAATGCTGAAAGTCGGCGTGGGGCGCCCCGTTGGCCTGTGAGTTTGCGTCAGTAGCGGACCGATGTGCGAATAGGCCGAAGGCAGCACAACGCGCCAAGATCCGGATGGCACCGAGGTGGTGTCTAGTAAGTTGCCGCACTGGTGTGGCCATCCAACAATGCTGAAAGTCGGCGTGGGGCGCCCCGTTGGCCTGTGAGATGGCGTCAGTAGCGGACCGATGTGCGAATAGGCCGAAGGCAGCACAACGCGCCAAGATCCGGATGGCACCGAGGTGGTGTCTAGTAAGTTGTCGCACTTCTGTGGCCATCCTACAATGTTGAAAGTCGGCGTGGGGCGCCCCGTTGGCCTGTGAGATGGCGTCAGTAGCGGACCGATGTGCGAATGGGGCCAAAGGCAGCGCAACAATATTTTCTGACTGACACCACAAGGCGCTGAGATGCCAAGATCCGGATGGCACCGAGGTGATGTCTAAGTTGCGGACTGATGTGCGAATGGGGCCAAAGGCAGCGTAACAATATTTTTTGTATGGAAGATACCACTAGGCGTTGAGATGCCAAGATTCGGATGGCACCGAGGTGATGTCTAGCAAGTTGCTGTACTGGTGTGGTCATCCTACAATGCTGAAACTCGGCGTGGGTCGCCCCATTAGCCTGTGAGATGGCGTCAGTAGCGGACCGATGTGCGAATAGGCCGAAGGCAGCACAACGCGCCAAGATCCGGATGTCACCCTGGTGGTTTCATAGTTGAGAGGCACTTCATCTGCAGTGGGGCGCCGAGATCCGGATGGCACCGAGGTGATGTCTAGCAAGTTGCTGTACTGGTGTGGTCATTCTACAATGCTGAAAGTCGGCGTGGGGCGCCCCATTAGCCTGTGAGATGGCGTCAGTAGCGGACTGATGTGCGAATGGGGCCAAAGGCAGCGCAACAATATTTTCTGAAGAGAAGACACCAAAAGGTGCTGAGATTCCAAGATCCGGATGGCACCGAGGTGGTGTCTAGCAAGCTATGCAGTTGAGTTGTGTGCGCACTTGCGGCGAATAGGTCGAAGGCAGCATAACAATGTTTTTTGAATAGAAGACACCACAAGGCGTTGAGATTCGGTTACCACCGAGGTGATGTCTAGCAAGTCGCCGCACTGGTGTGGCCATCCTACAATACTGCTCCGAATAACGGCGTGGGGTGCCCGAAGGGGGGGGGAGCCGGCGTGAATGGGCCTTCCTAGGTGGAGGCTCGTCTGCTGTAGTGGGGCGCCCCTTTACCGTTTCAGTTGCCATTCAGCTGAGTTTCGGCTGCTCTTGATGCTACAGCGACAGGCGGCTGCAAGAGGACTCTCAAAATGGCGGCCTGTTCTTTGGATTTGGGCCTGGTCCACTAAAATGGCCCTGGGACACCTTAGAACTCGGACGCTCGATTTTTTTTTCCTTTCCTGTACATGCAAAAAAAGGTAAATGCCCGGTACGTTACACGCTTCATCTGCCACGATGAACTCTCCAGAGGAACCGAAAAAAAATATAGTTGTGGTAACTATACCATGCATCGTCATATGGAGAGGTGGCACCAATTAATTATAGTGCTGCATAAAAGAGAGATTTGGAGGAGAACCCCTGACCTGCTAGTACATTCATCAAAGAAGTGGCACTGAGAGCTTCAGAGGCAAGGGAAACGGTCCCAAATATTTAGAAGAACTTTGGAAAGATTAAAATGACATGTTTAGATTGTGGCAAATTAATTTCATGTGGACAGATGAGTGTTACTCTAATAAATACAGCATATGAACATCATCATAGTCGATGGTTGGTAGAGACATTTTGACTATATCCTGGACCTGCCCGTCCTCGCCCAAAATGGCGCCGGAATAAATGGGACTCGTAACTCCTTGTTGTGTACTGGTTGCAGAACCTTGAAATCACGAGATACGTATGCAGTTTTGAAGCACATGGCGGGCGGGGACGAGAATTGATTGACTATTTCGACATCCCTATTGATATTAAGTTCTGATGTGTTATTGATTACTGTACTGTTGAAAGTTCGAATTAACGTCACCCATGGTACTTGCCCGCAAATGTATATCTAGATAATTTTATTGTAACTGGCCCTGTCGTATTTTAATTATAAAATGTACGTCCACCGATTCCGTAACTGTTAGACACCTTAGTTCTTGCAACCTAATGGCCCGCCCGTTACGTTCCTCTACAGTGTAAATGTCTATTCATCATATACGATTACAGTTTGCTCTGTGGCAGGCCCACGTGGTTATAGGCTCGTATTTGTATAATGACATTTTCACAATAAAGGTTTTTAAAAGAAAACATGGTAGTAGTATATACATTGGTAAAGTTTTTAATAATAGAGACTGTTTTAGAATCATTAAAAGGCAAGTGAAATAAAGCAGACCAATTACATGAAGGGTAAAAGGTATAATACGAAGGAACGCAGTAAAGATAAATGGTCAAGGGCTGTTGTGTTTTCTATTCCTGCAACATAAAGTGATCGATAAGAATCTCATATTCAGGCGTATCGGCGACTAAGACAGCAGGTCGACCCTCTTTTGCTCAACGGCTCCGTCATGGGACGAAGAAACGCTCTTTTTCTCGAAAAAAGAATATATTTTACTTGCAGGACAGTTGTAAAATTTCCGGGAAAGTACATTAGCCTGGAACATTACAACATATATTTAAGAAAAAATAATGTTCGGAAGTAATGAAAAGCGTAATTTTTAGGTCATATGACCAAGCCTTTCATCATTACAATAAGAAAAGTAAAATGAACCAATGAAAAGTTTTATTAACAAGTCACATGACTTGTTATGCTTACGTTACGCGCTGCGCGCCCCGGATGACTTCCGGATGCGCTAACGCGGCGCGTCATATGACGCATTACGCGACAACGCAGGTACAGAATATAGTCAAAATGTCTCCACCAACCAGCGGTCGGAACACAACCCCTTTCAGCAGGCTAAATAGTTCTGTTAAATGGCAACAGAAGGGACAGGCAACAAGAACCATCAGTCAAAGAGGGGAGGGCTAGTTCTTCTCTACCGGGTTACATTGGGGCGCTACCGGAACTGATCGAATTGGTAGTCTACAGTGTTTCTGGATGTTTCAGACTGAAGCTGGGGTTAGCATGAGAGCAGCACCATTTCGTAGCTCCGTCGTGGTCATTCCGCAACCAATCATGGCAGCCGTTCTTTATCGTTATTTTGGGCGGGGTGGGTGGCGGAGCCGAGCTGTTTTGCAGCCATCATTGTGTGGAGTTCAGTTCATCTCACTAGTTTTGTATTTGTCATGAGGGGTTGTTCCTAATGTTTCTATTTTAGCGAGGTCAAAAAGAGATCCCATTAGTGGCCTACTGATTTTGCTCGATTCCTTTTCTTTTTTTTTACACGATTTTTCGTTATCTGCAAAGACTAAACAGAGTATTGCGACTCTGTGTTTGTTTGTAAATAGAGAATGAACCAAAGAGAACTAATTCTAAAACAGTAAATACTTGGATAACAATCAATCAAATGGAGAGAGAAGCAGGCACGACGGATTACAACGGGGGCAAACGCCTGCGTTAACTACCTTTCACTATCTGCAAAGAGAGAGTACTCCTAATAGAAATGAGGGGGGGGGGCACCATTCAAAGCAGATCAGTGTGCATAAACACGAAAATGTTTTCACTTACCACGTACTTGACATTCGACAGCTTATGATATTTGCTATTAAAAAACCATTGAAATTCACTGAAAAAACCATAGGTTATAGACCATATATAGTTAGGAATTAGCATTTACAAAACCTTGAAAATTCACTGAAAAAACCATAGGTTATAGACCATATATAGTTAGGAATTAGCATTTAAAAAACCTTATTTTACTCACACAAAACCATTGAAATTCCATATATAGTTAGTTGCACTAACTATATATCGCGCACCCGCAATCCACTGCTGATCATGTCACATATTACATCATTCATGACATGGTCAGTGACATCACTGATGACATCACTGATGACATCTCAAATGACATCACTGATGACATCACTGATGACATCTCATTTGACATCATTCTTGTGCTAATACGATAAACCTCTTCAGACTCTAATATAACCTTAGATACACTCAGTGTATACAGACACTCACACACTGCCACTCATCCATGGAGTTACTCACACACCCAGTCAGTCATGCAAAGAAACAATCTCACCTCCATTTCTTCAACTATACAGTTAAACACACCTTACTTATTGAAACATATACTAACACATATTTACTCTCTTATACAATCCCTGATACAAGTTCACAATGATCGATACAACCACTCACTCATTCAGTGGCTCTCATGCACAGTTATTTATATATGCCAACTCTCACATGTACTGTGTTTTACATATGTACTTACTATGACATGTAGCATTGAGATATCCATTCACTCATCAATACACTCATGCACACAGTCAACTGCCCATGTAGCTGTTTCCACATGCAGTCTTGAACTCATACACCTAGTGAATAAACTGCTCACACATCTATGCATAGAGTCACACACCTTCCAGCCACCCCCACACAAACTCTCTCCCATAGAAATACTTGGGCAACCAATTAATAACACATATAGCCTCTCGTATAGCTAATGATCAACACATACAGCAGTTTACATCACAACAGACATAAGGATGCACAAATTAAGACAGTTTAGTCACTAACCCATGCATTCAGTGAGACACATTTAATCACTCACTCATACAGTCAGTCACGCACCTACTAAATCCTTCATCCAGACACTTATACATCCACTCATTCTTCAATATGTAAGACATATTTTAACTTTACAGAAACATACAGCCACTGGATGTTGTCATCAGTGATGTCATCAGTGATGTCATTTGAGATGTCATCAGTGATGTCATCAGTGATGTCACTGACCATGTCATGAATGATGTAATATGTGACATGATCAGCAGTGGATTGCGGGTGCGCGATATATAGTTAGTGCAACTAACTATATATGGAATTTCAATGGTTTTGTGTGAGTAAAATAAGGTTTTTTAAATGCTAATTCCTAACTATATATGGTCTATAACCTATGGTTTTTTCAGTGAATTTTCAAGGTTTTGTAAATGCTAATTCCTAACTATATATGGTCTATAACCTATGGTTTTTTCAGTGAATATATATATATATATATATATATATATATATATATTTGCAGGTTTGGTTCTGGGGAGGAACGCTGGCGCTCAATATTACGGTGAGGTGCACTCCTGGAAGACGACAGAACCAGTCGTTATGGATGCATGCAGTTAACCGGCTCAGCACCGGTTAGTAAGGAGGCACTCACTCAGGCAGAGTAGTTTCTAGACCAACAGCTTTATTTTCGCTTTCTCGTCAAAAACCCAACGCGTTTCGCCTTCAGCCGAAGGCTTGGTCACGGGTGTTGAGCTCTTAACACGAGCCATCTTTTATGTTTAGTGCACAGTGAAAAAACAGGTAAAATGCTAATGCATTGTGGGAAACGTGGTTTTTACATGTGATCAGTGTTAAGGTGCAATTTTTAAAAGGAAATAAACATTTCGAGTTGTTAGCTTAAGGAATTGCGGTAGATTAGTTCGTACAATGATGGCAATATATGATTTCAAAGTCTTTGGTGACCATTGTTTCACTTTGCCATTCTAGCTGTTACATTTTTTATAATCTCTCTAGTGAGTATGTTCTTTGTAGTTAGGGGACGGTTCTTGTTGTGCAGCTTGTAATCGGGTTTTCTGGATTTCTACAATTAGTCTTTTCACAAATGTACGTGCAGTTCTTCCGTTTGGTTGAGTCCTCTTGGTTCTAGAGTTCTGAAGGCAATGATGTGTTTGGATTCTTTTTGCCTTAATGCTTTCCTCCGGTTTCCACCTCTTTCTGAATCTGCCTGTTGGTCAATTGCGCAGTATCTGAGGGTTTCCCAGTTGTTGTCGTGATGTTGACTCATGTGTTTGCCAATGGCGTTGGATTGATCTCCATGGGTAACTGCTTGCGTATGTTCCAGTATTCGTTTTTTGGCCTCAAAGATTGGGCTTCCAATGTAGCTTTTTGCACATGGACATGTTACCATGTATACAACAAATGTGCTTTTGCACGTGAGATGATGTTTAATCTTCCATTTTTTTCCTCCAAACATTTCGATTTCTTTAGTTGGTGAAGCTATTCTGCAGACCTTGCATTGTTTGCAGGGCCAGAATCCTTGGCGGTGTAACCAAGTGATGTTTGGGATGTTTTTGAAATGGCTGTGGACCAATTGATCGCCCAAGTTTTTTGCTCGTCGATAGGTGACATTTGGATGCTCTCCGATGATTTTGGCCAAAGTCTGATCTGAACGTAAAATACCCCAATGTTTTTTGATTGCCTTTGTTACTAGGCCTCTTTCTGCACTGTAGGATGTGATTAGTCTGATTTTCTCTTCTGTTTTTGTTGTTTTTGTTCCATGTAGAATTTGATTTCTTTCTTTTTCAATCACTCTTTTGAGACATTTTGCCACAGTTATGGGTCGATATTTTCTTTTGATGAATCTGTTTGAGGCCTGTATGCTATGTCTTTGGAACTCAGATTGTTTTGAGCAATTTCTTTTTAGACGAAGAAATTCCCCGTATGGGATGTTTCGCTTCAGTTTTTCTTCGTGAAAACTTTGTCCATGTAAGATGGAGTTGGTAGCAGTTTTCTTCCGATGTAATGTAGTTTCCAGGCGATTATTTTCGATGTAGATCTCTGTATCCAGGAATACTACTCTTTCACTGCTTATTTCGTAGGTGAACTTAAGATTTGTGGGGGTGTTGTTCAACCTTTCAAAGTATTGTTCAAAGTCCGTTTGTTCTCCGTCCCAGATTATGAAGAGATCATCTATGAACCTCAGCCAAAGGATCGTCTTCTTTTTCCATGCATAATGTTCCGTTTTCCAGGCTTCATTTTGTTCATACCACCCCATTGTGAGATTGGCATAATTGGGTGAAAAGGAAAAGCTACCTTTGGCTGAGGTTCATACCACCCTGCATACCTTAGTTGTGTTTAATATTTAATTACTTTTATATTATTTTAAATACATTTAAATTTTATTTTATTTTAGTTAACTATATTTTAAATATCGATATTTTGTAGTCGATATTTTAGTACTTACCTGTTTGTAGATAGGGATTCTATCCTCGATATTTTTGTATCGATTTTCTGGACCGTTGATATTCTGTCCCTCGATATTTAGTCACTGATCCTTTCAAGATACATAGATGTAAAGTTAGGAATAGTAAATATATACGTTCCTATATGAAGTTACCTTGCAACATTTTGTTGCTCAATATTCTGCCCTCGATGTTCTTGTACCGCAAAATTGTTGGTGCCTATATTCAGCAGTACAACTGTTCTAAGTGGAACCTCCCTTGAGTCAAAATGAAAAAGATTTTTTTTGCTGCAGGGTCTACGGACCCCATGAATGGGTTTACAAACCCCAGTTTAGCCACCAAAGTCTGCGAACCCTTGCAAAGAGACTGCAAAACCACAGGAGTTCTTGACAGCATGTTGAACCTTCTTTGAGGTCTGCATCCCTGTGGACAGGCAGAAAATCTAGCATGTGACCACAAGTTAGCGATAGTCCTTACACCTTACAGCACTGTCCACAAACCCATCTAAAAAAATGTAAAAACCTTCGGGAAACCCTGTTGTGCACAACAGAAGTCTGTGCGGTTTGTGAGTTGGCATCTGCGATATTGTTGTTAAAGATTCTTAGGGCCTCATTTACGAGAAGTGGTGCATCGCTGCGTGAAAGCAGCGATGCGCCACTTCTCAGTGCGCCCTCCTTGCGACACCAATGATGCGTCATATTTAAAATATGAAGCATCATGTCGCAAGGAAGGAGAGATGCATCAGTATAACTGATGCATCTGTCAGTGCAAAAAGTGGCGCATTGCTGGAGTTGTGTCGGAAGCCTGACGCAACTCCAGCAATGTTCCTTTCACATGGGGCAAACCCCATGTGAACGGGCATGCGTCGTCCTTACGCCTGCCATGAGGCAAGCGAAAGGTTTTGAAGCATTGGCGTCCTAGCAGTGGCGCAGCGAAATCTCATAAATTTCGCTGCCCCACTCCTACCACCCTTTCTTGCGGGGGAACGCCCACCCTGCATACCTTATACTTGGCACAGGTATAATGTAGTACGGGGGTTTACGAAGTGACGTATCTACCTAGATGCGTCACTTCGTAAATATGGCGTAAATATGGCGCAACATGGCGCAACATGGCGCATTTTTTACTCCACTGGTGTGTCACAAAAAGTGACGCACCAGTGGCGCAAAAGTGATGCAGGGGCTCATAAATAAGCCCCTTAGTCCTTTCCAAGTAAAGGCTCAATTTACCCCACAGTCTCCTTCCTGACAACTTCTTCCATGCATAATGTCAGCATCGTATCCATTTAAATACTAGCACACATAAGACCACTGAGCATAGTGAGATAATCATCTTGTGTTTTTCTAGAAGGAGAGGTTCGATTTGGTGGTGAGGGTGAGAAGTAAATCGAGAAGCTGAAAGACATGAATTTTGTGGCATTCCCATAGGAGTCGAATTAAAGATGGTGAATTTGAATATTTCCTTTATTTAATTGTTAACCCCTATGCAGAAGCTCTTCACCTACAGTGAATCAGCGTATGCGAGAGTACCTTTGATGGTGTGACGACTAGACGAACTGGAGTCTGCTAAGCATAGTATGCATTTTTAACTGGCTTCCACTGCAGACAAGACTTTTGACTGAAAAGGAGATAGGCATAAATATTAAAAAAAGTTGCTGTTGGTATTTAGTTTAAGCTTCACTTATATGATCTCATCATATATTCATGAGTCTCCTGGTTCATTATTAATTTATTTTTATGGGTTGAAGCTGTATGTCCTTTAATATTCGATGTAAGGATTTAACCCACGTATGGAAAACACAGTTTGAGAGTGCATGTTTTAATCTAAGGCCTTTGTAAAATGTAGCACTCGGAAGCTCAAGTTTCATTTGAAGGTACGTGATGGAGAGGGGTATTCTTTACTATCAAGGGCTTGGAACCTGCCCATTGCTTACCATTCATTGGCATCATTGTCACACTTCCTCCCAATTGGCCAGCATGTGCTGTGCATCACTTCCTTTTCTGTCTGTGCAGCATTAATCCAGCACAGACTGATTCTTCCAAACAGTGTCGGTTTGCTGCTCGCTCTGTGATTGAGAAACTATTTCTTCTCCCGCAACCGCTTCTCCATGTTACTTCTTCCCGCCCCTTCTCCATGTTTATTCTCGCCCACAACACTTGAAAGAGGCATCATAGAGTTTCCTGATTTCAAACTCTGGAATATCTGGTTTAAACCTCCGACATGTTCTGTATTTCTATTTGATGTTCTATTTGCCTCTTCTCAAGGTGATTACTTACCAGTATTCTCTATCATGACTGAATACTGAGCATGAGTACTACTCCTATTTGGAAAATGCTTTTAACATCTATAGCTCCACAACCCTGCCCATATCCCTTATCCTTGGAAATACGAATTTGGCAATTCAGAAGCTCAGAGACAGCACAGAGCGCAGTGCGCTCACTAGGAGCCTTCACAGCCTGTATTTTACGATTCCCGTTTTGTATTTGTGTTGTGTGTTAGAGTTGGACTTTTTACCCTGATTTTAATGCCACTTACTTGCACATTAAAAAACTAACAAACACCACGTTGGGGCGGCTCCTCCTGCCACTCGAGAAGCTAGCCGCTTCACTTCACTCGATTTACTGCCATAGTGGCGGACATCTTGGGTGGGGGGTGAGGCTCTGCACGGTCTAGTCGTCACAAGGACGCTAGACCGGTACTTAAGCCGACCATGCTCACGCGCAGCGGTCACACGCTGCGGGCTCGCCAGATCATTGCCGGAGTCACGCCAGAGTCCAGCCCGTCTGCGCCCGTCTGCGCCCGTCTGCGCCCGTCTGCGCCCGTCTGCGCACGGACGCGCACGGACGGGCTCGTGGGCTCGGACTCCTGACCATCGGCATATTTATACGTCGGAGGAGCTTCGTTACTTAGATAACGGTGAGCTGCTAACTGATCATGGAGTTATTGCCAGGCTAAAAAAGTATGCCATACAGCGAGCCCCCAATAGAACCTTTAGAGCCCTATACCCTGTATTAAAGATAGCTAGTTTGAATACCAGGTCACTTCACAGCCATCATGTGGAGATTTATACACTACTTCAGGATAGGGACCTTGATGTCCTGACCCTCACAGAAACCTGGATGGGCGAAAACTCCATGCCGGACATCATTGCTGCTCTTCCAAATGGCTATGATGCAATATGGCAGAACCGCGCAGGGGCTGCACGGGGGGTGGGGGTGGAGTAGCGATTCTATTTAAAAAAAACTTTTCCAGAGAGAGACTACTATCAGAACCAGTGGATCAGGCAGATCTGGTAGGAGTAAAGATTACCCTGAATAACTCCTGCTGGGTCGTTCTGTCAATCTACCGTCCGCCCAACTCAACCCCACTTTTTAATGACTTATTTGCTCCCATTATCTCAGACCTTTGCACAAGATATAAGAACATTTTGATAATTGGAGATTTTAACTTGCATTGGGATAGCCCCCACTAAGCATGGGCGGATCTAGCGGATCTGGCGTACGCGAATTTGCGAATTTACGGATTCGCAATCCACAAAATCTGCGAACTCTCGCGGATTTGCGGATTTTTATGTTTTTTGTGTTGGCGAGCGTTCGCGAGGATTTGTGGACCATTTCGCAATTGCGAACTTACTTTTCGGCTCGCAACGGCCGCGACTATGTTGTTTCTACGTCTGGTTTATCATCACAGGTTCACAGCACCCTCTGTTTCACCACTGCCACCCTCTGGTACACCCATGCCACCCTCTGGTACATCCTCACTGCCACCCATTAGGTTTGTTTATCACTGTAGATTATGGGGGTGAAAAAAAGCAAGCACACCTGCCCTGCTTCAACTGCCATGAATTAATTTGGGGTTGATTAATGTGTCAGTGATTTTGAAACTTCCAGTCTGGCTGGCACCTGCTTCCTTCCTTATCTGTAATTTGCTTTCTGTTGCAGTGAAAGCAAGCACACCTGCCCTTCTTCAACTGCCATGAATTAATTTGGGGTTGATTAATGTGTCAGTAATTTTGAAACTTCCAGTCTGGCTGGCACCTGCTTCCTTCCTTATCTGTAATTTGCTTTCTGTTGCAGTGCAATTTTTTTTCACAGGACCTTTATGGTCTACTTGTAGCTATTCTATGAGCCTGCTGTTTGGGTCATAGCAGGGTCATAGAATAGTTGCAAATAGGCAACTGAACTCTGGAGGGGCCCCTCAGGAAGCACTAGAGTGAATGGTTACTAATGTTAAGTTTGAACTTTTGCACCTGCTGATTGCTTTCATTTTTGCTAAAATCGTTTTTCTGCAATTTCGCGCGATTTGCGGGGCGCGAATCCGTGCGAGATCGATTTCGGAAGCCGCGAATTCGTGCGAATACACTTTTTTTTTTGCGGCGTGTATGTTCGCGTGTTTTTTTGCGTGTTCGCAAGGCGCTTGTAGCGATACGTTTGCCAAGTTACCCTAGCGGTCGTACACGGGCGCGGCCATCTTGTTTGCGTGGTGTAATTCCGTTTCCGACCGCTATGTGTAATCTCACAAAGTGTGCGGCTCGCTAGTACAATTTCGCGCGTGATTGTGAGGAAAATCTCGCGCGAACTTACCCACGCGGTCGTGAACGGGCGCGGCCATCTTGTTTCTCATTCTTTGATATGGTTCTGGGCATGCTTTCTGTATCCTCTCTGAATCTCTGCCATCCTTTGCTTGTTTGAAGTTTTTTTGATCTATTTTACTTATTATCTATCCCTCTATTTTTCTAGCTCTATATTTTTGTGTTTTCTGCTACTTTTTGTTAATTTTAAACTACTTTTTTAAACTCTTTTCTTTTCTTCTTCCCTATTCTATTTCTTCTTTATTATTTAACTTCATTTCTGCCCAGACCATGGTAAAGGGAGCCGGGAAACACCCTGAGAAATTGAAGGGTCCCGCACCCCGTGCCCGGCTCCCGTGCGGGCGTTTGAGGGGGGGTGACAGTGACAGCCCGGGAGATTTTAATGCGGAGGAGGTGGCCGCACTAATATTCCACGTCCAGCGCCGCCTCCCCAAGATCATCCTGGGAGGCGGCAACATCGCAACCGGCTACGGCATCCGGGAGCGCCATTGTAGTACTGAAAATTCTGGACTCGTGTAATGTGTCTGCACTCGAGAATAAAACTTCATCGTAAATGGACGAATTTAGTGCCAAAAGACCGAGAATGACGAGTACGTCCTGTACAGGTATTTTCAGCATATTCGAGTGACGATTTCACTTCGAAATCGTCACTCTCGTTCAGAACCCTCGGCTTCCATTTTGTGTATGGCAGCCATTTTGTGAGTTGCCCTTTACATAGGCCTTAATCCAGTTGAATTCAATTCCACAAGGACACATACTCCTTAATCGACTTTTCCATGACCTGTGCAAGTTGGAACCATTGCCCCAGGCCGGACCTGTTAGGTCAGTTCCTCTCCAGTGGCCAAGCAAGATAGCATCAGGGCTCAGCCGGCCATAAACCTCCTCATTGCGCACACACCTGCCGTATCTTGCTCACATCTGTCTTTACTCTTTTGCTTCACTTACTTTATGGTGGGGAGGTGCCTGTTTTATTGGGGGTCCACTGATATCTGATGAAATGTTGGGCCTTGCCGGGTGATTTGTTATGGGCAGCACGACGTGAAATATGTACATGTCATCATGACTCTGCTTTTCTTTTGTAAACCAATAACTGTAAATGACATACTATAAATTCGAAGAATGTTTGCCTGAAGCTGAATATTCTGTATAAAGAGAGAAACCTGACTTTGTAAATTCGAGCAGTCTCCTGAGAATATACTTCCCCGTGTTGTACTTCTAGGACACTTGTTACCTTGGTTGCAGCCAATAAACTAATCTTTGACTTCACCTAGAAGACTCTGAGTTTCTGTGGTCTGAATCAGGAAAAGGACTCGAGATCTTTGGGTGTGTATTCCCTGACACCGCTGGGTTACCGGTTAAGTACCGGTTCTGAAAAACCCAGTACCTCAGTTGGCGCCCAACGTTTGGGGCGATTCCAGCGGTACCGGTCCAGCCAGAGGTTCGTGAGGAGCTTCGTGTGAACATTCTGGAGGAAAGCCTGCCACTTCATCGACCCCTGCATGTCGACGTGGTCCGAAAGTCTTTGCTGCGAGGTTCCCCGCTTCCCGACGGCTACTAAGGTCTGCTGCCCTGGCTATCGCCCTGATTTGGACCCTTGAAGTTTGGTAGAGCGAAACACTGAGACGAGTCTTCTGGTGACGTCATCGATATCTCAGTTAAGTATAAGTGGAGCGTCTCCCAGTCCTTAGTTGATCTTAGTTTTGGTATCCGTGGGGTAAAAAGTTTTGTGTTGGTACTTGCAAGCACCAAAACCGAAGGACTCGTGTATTCACGAGAAATATCGTAATCGATAATCCTTTGAAGTTTGGAACTAGACTAGAGAGCGAAGATGCCTGGTCTTAGACTTGGAAATTTGTTTTGTCTTGGTTATAATAATAGGGACTCCCGATTGGAGGACTCATGTCCGGTTCCTCCGGTTGGAACGCCAACCTACGAGTTATATGTGAAACATGGGGTAGGCCCCATCACCTACAACGAAGTATGGATTAAATACACCAGGAAAGATGGTGTTCTAAAATGGCCCCAATATGGTAGTTTTGATTCCGAAATCTTAGACAACCTTGAAGTTAAACTTTTCAAGAAGAAAGCCCGGCCGGCAATGTTTGACTCTTTCCGCTTATGGCGTAAAGAGGCCAGACAAAAAGAAATTAAATTAGAGAAGAAAAATAAGAGAGAAGGGAATATTTCAGTAATGAAAGCTGCTATGCAGTTTAAAGACAATGAAGAAGAACAGATGAGTGAGCAGTTGCACAGGCAACGTAAAATGGCGATAGATAAATGCTATCCAGTTTTGCCGCGTCCCAAGAAGGATGCAGCAAAAGACCTTAAGGAAGACCCGTTAATGGGCCATTTGTTAAGTTCACCACCCCCCTATGCACAAACAGCCACGGCGCCTCCGTAACCCTTAGTTGCGCCGCCCATGGTTGTTATGCCTGCTCCTCTACAGCACCCACCAGCTGCTCTTCAGCTGGCTTCCGCTCCTCCGGTGCAGCCTCCTCAAGGCACACCGACTACATCTACTTCGCTTATGCCTTCTACGACTTTGCCTAGTGCACCTTTGATTTCTCATAATGCTCCCTCTGCTATTGCCTCTACTTCAGCCTTATCTCACCCTGTTTTTCCACCCGTTCTCCCTTCAGTTTCTCCTTCCGTTCGACAGAGAATGGCCAGCACTGTAACTAATATTTTCTCACCTGTTTTCGGGTCGCCTACTACGACCCCTAACACGGAACGAAGACAGTTGCGAAGTCAACTGCCTGACTACCAAGAGAGAGATGTATTGAATCGTTTAGCTCATAAATGGATTATGGATACTGTAAAATATGACGTTGAATCTGTCATGAAAGTTTTCCTTCAGTGGGAAGCACCGACACAGAGATATGTTTTTGAACAAATGTGTGTTTTCCTCTGTGAGGATGTGGAAGACAATGATTTAGAATGCAACCCGCAGGAGTTGTGTCGTGTACGGTTCAAGTTTGGGGAAGGAATGATCGTAGGTCCCGATGTCCAAAAAGCGGTTGAGATATTGTTGTCTTATCGGAGTAAAGGGAACACTTCTGGTTCGCAATCTGAGCGCGATACACCTAGGAAAAAGGCGCGACAGTATCCCATGAGAGAAGTTCCCCCTCAATGGAGAGAGGGTGACGCAACGGCTAATCCACCTATTCTGCCACACTTTCAGCATGTGTGGGTACATGTCCCATGGAAGCGGGCTGAAGTTTTAGCACTTAAACAGACATTACCTGATCCGCGTAAAAACCCTGCAGGATATTACAAAGAGTTGTCGCAGACTGCTGGGTCATGTGTAATGAATTTAGCCGATATCGATATGTTATTTGGGAACGTTGTTCCACAGCCTTTATGGGGAAAGATTCGTCACACGGATCATGATCAGGAATTAGGTGACTCATGGGCTTACATTACTGCGACAGATGCCCTACAAGTAGGTGGCGCTAAGCCTGAACCTTTGATAGCAGAACTGCCCGGTAAAATAATTGATTATATGAAAAAGATAATGCCTGAAATACACGTGAATTGGGATAAACTATCTGCATGTAAACAGAAGAAAGATGAAACGGTGTCTGATTTCTTCACCAGATTTGAAGAAACTTTTGTCGACTACAGTGGTCAAGATATGAGCACAGAAGGTGGTCAGAGACTGTTCGTCGATAAATTCGTGCACAATTTGCTTCCTGAGTTGTGCAAAAAGTTAAAGGACTCGGAAAGTTCTTGGGCAGTCTCGTCTTCGGCACAGATATTAGCTACAGCACAGTATTACGAAAATCGAGACAAAGACGAGAAAGATAAAGTAGAAAAGAAAACGAAAGAGTTGAAAACGAAGGTCTTGTTACAGCAAGCATATCCACCACGTGGTGGTGGCGGTCAAAATAATAACGGTCAGAATAATTACCAGAGTAATTTTCAGCAGCCTCAACAATATCCGAGGAACTCGCAAAGGATCGAGTATTGTTAACCACGTGTTTCTGTAGGTCCCAACCAATGTTCGTATTGCAAGGAGGAAGGTCATTTTAAATATAGTTGCCCTATCCTACTACAGCGCGCGAATGGCGTTTCTGGTGTAAGAGGTCGAGGTGCTCAGCAAGCGCCTAGAGGAAGAGGACACGGGAATGCCCCCGGAACGAACGTCCCCTTCCACCTCAAAATTCCACGAACAAGTTTGATCAGCAGAATAACACATCTGGTAGGACAGCTCAGTACTATACAAATGATTACTATACAGAAAGTGAGAATTGGGAGAGTAATGATTGCTAGGACAGTCATAGACAGAGAGAGGGAGTTGTTTCAGTTCCAGTAGATCAGAGCGGACCATACGTTGAGGTGATTACATCAGGTGTGTCAGAACCTTTTCTGTTGGATACTGGTGCTACGAAGAGTTCCATTAAGCACTCCAAACTCCCTGGCGCACCTTTGTCTGGCGAAACGAATGTATCAGTAGGTTTTTCTGGCGCCCCGGTTGGAAATCCAATTTCTGACCCTTTGACTCTTTCAGTTGGTCCCCGTGAATTAGAAGCACCCCTTATTCTGACAACAGGTTGTGGTGAAAATTTGTTGGGATTGGATCTGTTAAAAAGATTGTATGCGACTTTGTACTGTTCTCCCTCGGGAGTACAACTCACTTTAGGGAAGAAAGTGGTTTCTGCCATGAATTTGTCGAGAGACAAACTTCCAGCAGAATTGTCGTTTCTTCCGGACATTCTTTGGGCTACTGGTCCTAACGATGTCGGTCTTTTAGAGATTCCACCATATGTTGTAACATTGAAAACCAATGTTCAAATGCCACGAATTCCCCAATATAGAATTTCTAGTGAAGGCGAGAAAGCTTTGCTAGCGATCGTTCACGAGTTAATTGAAAAAGATGTGATTGAAGAGACAAGAGGAAATGTTTGCAATAGTCCTGTTCTGCCTATTTTAAAACGAACTGACCCATCTCAGCCACCGGTGTAGATTTGTGATCGATCTCAGAGAGTTGAATAAGATCGTGGTGCCACAATTTCCAGTTGTCCCAGACATTACTACATTATTGACTATGATTCCAGTTTCTGCCACTTGGTTTTCGGTGATTGACCTGAAGAATGCTTTCTTCAGCATCCCGATCGCCGAGGAGAGCAGGGATATTTTTTCCTTCAGTTTAGGAGGTCGAAGCTTCCGTTTTAAACGCGCTCCTCAGGGCTATTGTGAAAGTCCGTAAATATACAGTCAAGCTCTAAAAACACAGCTTGATACGATTGTTTTGCCAAAAGGTGCTACTCTTGTACAGTATGTTGACGATTTGCTTATAGCTGCGGATACTGAGGAAATTTGCAAGAAAGCAACAATGTCATTGTTACGCCATCTGTGCGATTTCCATCACAAGGTGTCACTTTCCAAGCTTCAATACTGCCGACAAGAGGTGACCTACTTGTTAAAACCTGAGTCGGGTCGGGGACAATCGATATTTGCCCGGCGGTATTGCCTCTGTGACCCTCTAGTTATTTAATCAATGAAGAGGCAGGCGCTGGAGACTGGAAAGCAGGAAACAAGGTTTTTATTCTCTCCGGAGGAGAACACAGCAAAACGGACAGCAGGTATCGTTCTGAGGTGCTCTAACTTACGTTTGAGGCCTGGCCCCTTATATACAGTGTTTGTGGTTTTTATTACAGTTTACATACATATGATAAAGCTTTGATGTACGGAAAGACATTCCCGGAATCCCCCTTCGGGCCCGTTCCCACACATATCTACAGTAGAAGTCCCCACCCTGGTCACAGCAGGTGATGACTATCGCGCAGCTGGATATTCCGCCAATTCATGGAATGCGGGGTTCGATCGGATCTCATGGGGTGGGGGCTTTGATCAACTCGGGGGTCCTTTGATGAGGGAAGCTTTCTATTGCACGGGGAGGGGCAAGGGATAGTATCGGCAGAGCTGGGTGTCGGCCTGGGAACGGGGAAGACAAACGGGCACACGGGGAAAAAGGGGGGTTGCATCTAAGGGCCGGGGATCATGAAAGGGAAGAAGGGAGGTGTCGCGCTGGGAACAGGATGAGGGCCTGGGGCAGAGCAGCGCCGAAGAGGGGTTTATGATTCAAGGCAGGTGCAAGCAGGGGGTTGGTCAGCGTGCAGGCTTAGTGAGGGCGAAGGGCTATGTCAGGGGCCAGCGGCATGCGAAAGGGTTCGTTCTGATCAGGGCATCTTAAAATGGCGGGTGCGCACGACAAAAGTGTGGCATCAGGGGAAGAGGCAAGATGGCGCAGATAATGTTCACCAAACCGTACTAATTTTCAACAGTCCTCCCTTTAACATATTCAAGACATCTTGCTGGTTCATTTTCTACTCGGTTCTATTGTGGTGGGCATGAGAAAGAAAACGGTAGGAACCCTAGATGAAAAGAGTTGTAAACAATACATTTTTTTGAGATTTCTAGTTTTTAGGAGGTGGACCTATTTGATAAACTTTGATAAACTTGTTCAGCAGGAAAGTCATAGGAATGCAATACAAAAACGATTCTGTAGCGAGAGCAGCAAGTACATTTCATAACGTGGACTGGCAGGTTGTTACATATATCAGATTCGGATTGGAGCATGATCAATACAATGGCGGCTGGGAGAGAAATGAGGCGCAGCAGAAATGGTGATTGAGGACGTCAAAGTGTTCGTAGTTAACGAGTTCTCAGTATTCTTTGTTGTCTTTTCGTTGGCGCTGTGGAGCACCGGCGATGGAGCTACGGGTCCAGCTCTATTCTAGGTCTCGCGTTGCAGGGCACGACCTTTCCCTCGTATTCCTGGTCGGAAAGGTCCTTTTCGCCCTGTGTCCTTTGAGGTGATTGTCAGAAAGTTCAGATGGAAGAAGAGCGTACAAAACAGTCCATAGGGTAGGTCGGAGGAAAAGGGGGATGGAGCAAGGCCAAATTAGGAACAAACTAGGGGAACGAGAGACTTCAGATGGGCGGGCTCGTGACCGAGTCTAGAGAGCGGGGACCTTTCGGCACACATTCGGACATAGAGCGGGGGCATCAGGTTAGCCCTTCCTTCTCACTTTGCTGGAGGTAGTGCCTCGTCCTGTAGCTCTGTTCTGTCGCGGTCTCGCCTTGGCCCATGTCGCAGGTGTTCCATAGTCTGCAGTCAGGCCTCGTGCTCCCACATCCGGTCCTTCTCTCTCCTGACAGCCGTACCCTTAAACGAGTTTGAAAAGACAGTCTTTAGAGAATTTGCAGAGGAAGGTAATCACAAAAGTCTATTTCTCTCCCAGCTTCAGACAGAAATGAAAACGTCCGTTATTTTAGGGTTCACAACTAACATATAAATGACCGATGACGGGCCTGTTGGATGTACTATGACTTTCCTTCATAATTATTTATTACAGTTTCGACAGTTTATCTGATGGAGACCCACCTTCGTATGACGGGTTTGACAAAGATATGCCGTTCTCTAGGGCTTTATATTTACCAAGGGTACTGTGTGCTATCGACATGGTACTAAACAGGTATTTTGCTGAGGGACGAACATAGGCTAAACATTTCTTTTTATCAATGCGTCCTGTTTTTCAACTAAACATTTTTCACTTTCGGGAGGGTTCATTTCAACTATTTCTTCACTTTGGTCTAGTCTTTTAACCTTGTAAAACATCATTCTGGTTCCTACGTAGCTTCCTACGGCCTGATTACTTAATCAGAAAAGACAGGGGTTTTATGGGAAACAACTAGGGACATAGAAAAGTTATGGTAAGGGCGTAAATCGACCCATCTCTCACAACCGGGAGTGAGGGGTAGTTTCATAACTCCAGTTTGGAGCGGCTGATACAGGGGATGTAACAGGTGTGATCATTTTTCCTGTTTGGGTATTGCGACAATTCGGGGCGGGGAGGGTCGCGTATTCTGAGGTCCTTTTTTTTTTTATACCATAGGAGCCGTTGACATGTAATTCCCTTATTACGGGTCAGATTAGGGAACCTTTGTCGTCTTACCTGTCCTTTCCCTTACGGCCCAACCTCGGTTCATTGACTTCTAGCGGAAAAGGAGAGGTAATGACGCGGTCTCAGGGTGATTGTATTAAAGACAAGTTTTTGCACAAATACTGACGGTATTTGAAGCCAATTAGGTGGTGTGCTAGGGGTGGCAGTCTGCCAATTTCGGGGCTAACCACTCGGAAGAGTGGGAGTGCAAAAATAGAGGGAGAGAGAGAGAGAGAGAGAGAGAGAGAGAGAGAGAGAGAGAGAGAGAGAGAGAGAGAGAGAGAGAGAGAGAGAGAGCGCAACGGCAGGCTAAATAGTACACGTGCAACAGAGAGGGTGGCAGTGTATTCAAGAAAGGCTATTTAGTGCATTACACAGTAAAGGACATTCACGGGTCTGCGTTAGAATCTTGTAATCATGCAGTTTGAGCATTAGACCGGGTAGAGGGGACGTGCCTTGAGAAAAAGGAAAGAAGAAAGGAGGTACCATTTTGTCGCACTTTCTCGCATTCTCGGTCCTTCGACCAGTTGGGTCAACGCCTCAGTCACACACACACACATTCTCTCATAGTTTCGCATCATACGTGACATGGGTTCATTCGTGTGGTCTGGTTTAAGGGTGATCACTTTTTATCAGGTCATACTAATTTTACGGGTTTGTTCGATACGTGAGTAGTTAGTAGGCGTGCTTAGGCACCACCTTGCAGCGCTAGTCTGCTTCGTACATTTAGACATGGCAAGGCTTCAGGTCTTCGCCATACCTCGGCTGTAATCTCTGATGTAACCTGCAGAGGGAGGAAAAAGGGGGTGGGGGAGACAGCATTCGCGCATATTCAAATACATGGATTCATAAGTCCTTTACTTACCTCTTACTCGTCTTTCCTCCTCGGGGCAGAGTCCCGGGGGTATGGTTTCTGGGGTCGGGAGGGGAGAGGGGCAGTGTGCCCTTATAGGTCGGGTGTAGGAAAACGTTAAGAAGAAAACCAAAGATACCTAGTGTGAGGTATCCAGTTGGTAGGTGCATCTAGCTATCGGGGTCCTTAAATCTCCTTCAACGTTGTGACATTCTGCGGTTCATTAGTTCTTTGGTCAACTCTGTTCCCTAGTACCTTCGAGCGTTGTACTTAATAATATTTACATCATTTCATTTCACCCTTCTTTTACATTCCCCATTTACACCGTTCGTTTTACCCATCCTTGGAAGTCGAGGTCTTCCTCCATGCGAGAGTTCATGACTCAGTCGCGTGTTTTGAAGGCAGAGTGTCGTGTTGTCGATCCGATCCGACCTCCAGGGCTGGGCAACCATCTTCTTTCAACCTTAAAGAGAGAGCAGAGTAGGGTGCACAGAAAAGAACTTTCCCACCGATTCCCACATTTTAAAAAATAAAGCATGCAATACCCGTCCATAGTTTCGAAAACCTTTATTTGGCAAAATCATTTCAGCACGTGGATTATGAGGGTGCGGTCGTATTTGGCCGGACGTGGCAATGGCTAAAGTGCGTACAGTGGGGGTGTCGTCTTGCAGCAATAAATACATTGGAAAGTTTTATTCATTCATTTGTAAGAAACTAAAACGTCTATTAATTGGCTGGGGGTTCGGGGGCATTTATTTCATAATTTAGAAGCATAATCATAATAGTCGCAATCAGATTTCCTATATGCATACCGTATGTGTGCGTCATAAATGGGGTTATACATCAGCAACGAAAATATAATACACCGCACATTTGTAATCGACATTTTTAACGGGACCCCTTCACAATGTTCGTCGAGTGAACTCTCCTTGTCTTTTCTAGCCAAGTGTACGAAGGATCATATAAGTCTCAGAACATCAAGTTTGTATTAGTGCGAAGGAACACCACGAGGTGTTCGCAAGTCCCTCTTGATACCGGAGCCATTTTGGGCGGGGCCGGCTCAGTCCGGAAGTAGCATCAGGGGGAAATGTTTCCCATTACTGGCAGTTGGACCAGAGTCCTTTTCGGCAGTTCTAGAATTCATGCTAACAGAGGGGGTGGCAATGTCACGTTTATTTCGTTGGCGATCAAGGCAGCCGTCCCTTACCGGAAGCCTGCAGAGGCCGAAGGCTCCGCCGAGGACCTTTGTAGAATCTTCAAGGCTGCGGAGATGCTGTTGGAGATGGGGGCTCGTGCCCCAGTGGGCAAGTGTCCGAGTTATATTGCTGGTCAAAGTTACTCTAGCGGCCGGGGCCCGCCTTCCAGCGGACCCAGACGCCATTTTGAGGCCCTACAGGGCCCACTCTCGTCGAGTTTGCAAGAGTGGAAGAGACCCTTCGGAGTGAAAGGAAGAGGGCTCTGTTTTGTGAGAGCGGGACGTTCGGCTGGGGTGCAGCTGTGATGCCCCCACCTGGGGGCGAGGGAGACTCGTTCGCGCCGTCTCCTTCTTCCGGGGCACCCCATGCTGCTCTTTTTCATCGGCCCGCACGAAGGTCTCTCCCCATCCGGTGCTTCTCAAGTCGTGTGCTCCGTGCCGTGGGAGTATGGCCATCTGTGGCGCACACTCGGTGCTCCGCAAGTATCGGTGCAGTCATTGCAGGTTCAGTGTTCCGAAAATATGGGCACCATTGCACGTTCGGTGCTGCGCAAGTATTGGGGCACCATCGCCTGACTGGGGGTGTTCGGCGTTGGGCCGGGGGCTGGGAGACCTCCTATCGGTGGAGGTGGGAGAGGCTCGTCCGCGTCGCCTCTCCCTCCCAGCCCGACCTGGACGCTTTCCTGCAGAGGTATGGACAGGGCATCCCGCCGCCCAGAGCTGCTGCGGTTGTTACGGAAGGGAAAAGAAAGAGGTGCCTCGTTCTTCTCTGGACATGTGGCGGGACTACCTACAACTGCCCAGGCTGCTGGCTCCTGCCTCTCCTCCGGCTCCCCCATACGTTAAGATTTCCTGACCAAGAGTTGGCAGCAGGGCCCGCCTTATATGGGTTGCCGCTGGTTGGGCGTAGCCGTAACCCTGCCCTACTTTGGAAGGTTCCAGAATGTGGGGGGGGCGAATGTTCTATTGACTTTCATGTTCTACAGTTTACCGTTCTTGTTTTTCTAGCGTTATTGTGTTTTCTCTTGCCTGTTATGTTAAAATAAAAGTTTGTGTTTATCAGTGGCTTACTGATTTCGTTTCCCATTTCTTTCTTTCCAGGTTGTTTCATGCTAAAATTTCTATTAACATAGTTTATGTAACATGGAAGCACGTGCAGGGGGATGACGCAGATTCATATATTACGTACACACAAACTCAGACGGGGGGTAGTAGAAAAGTATGACACGCAAGATCCGAAGACAAACATAAAACAGTGATTATTTGGCCAAAATTATCTTTTTCCGTCTGTTAACTTAGAACTAGGCTGGGTTCCCGTTTTTATATTGTCCGACCTAGGAAAACTCGAACATGCCGCTGAAATTGTTCTGGCGAAATCTGTGCCATCGGGCATAATCGAACGTGGTGGTTCTATCTGGTCTGTCCATGTGAGTCTGATTCTTCTTTGTCTCGCGCCCTTTCCCTTTCTGTTGGCCTGTTACTCCTGTCGGCCCTCTGCCCCTACTCACGCTCAGTAGAGTCGGGCATTGGGCTTTCCAGTGTCCGACATATCTACAAAAAGCACATTGGTCTGGCCCTAAGTCTGGCCGTCCTGTGCGTAGTGTCGGGGGATAACCTTCGGGTCGTGGTGTCCAGGGGTTGTCCTGTTGATATGTTCCTCTACCTGCTCTGTCCTCGTCTTTTTTCTGTCGTTGCATTGCCTCTCTTCGCCACATACCGAGACTGTCGAGCATAATAGGCGTCGTCTTATTATTACGAAGGGCTATTTCTAACGTTTCTATTTTATCAAGGTCGAAGGATCCTATCAGTGGCCACTGTTTGTCTTGACTTTCTTTGGTATACCTGTGCCACAATTTATTATAGGCTATGGTAACTAATCCATAGTTTATGAACATGTCCTTATTAGGGGTACCCTCCAGCGGGGCTAGATGATCCACCTCTAACAGACGGTCCGGGTTGAACCAAGTATCAATCAATGGGGAGAAGACAGACATGACGGCTCGCAACGAGGGACAAAAAGTCAGCACTGCCTATCTTATCACTGTGTGCAAAGACTAGACAGAATATTTCTATTCTACGTTGTTTGCAGGCAGTGAATACCTCATGAACGAATATCGAAGAATAATCAATAATAAAGAACAATCAATGATAAAGAACTAGAATAGAATCAATGGGGAGAGTAAGCAGGGGCGCAAAAGTCTGCGTCCTCTACCCTTTCACTATCCGTAAAGAGGAATCTGTTATTCCCTGTTTGCAGACAGAGAATCTCCAGAAGACAATCTGTGAACCGCAGTTCGGGGTCAAGGAACCCAGTTAATCAGTGTGGGAGAGGGAATCTCCTGAAAACCGTTAATAAATAATAGAATCAGTGGGGGAGAAAAATAGGTACGACGGCTGCGTTACCTATCCTTCACTGTTTGCAAAAGGGAAAGAGCCTACTGTTTCTCCGTGTGCAGACAGTGAATCTCCAAATAAGTCAAATAACGAGCAATACTAGTATTTAAACAATCAAGCAATTATTTCGCACTTGTCGTGTTTACACGACCTTACCCGGACCGTACGGACAGTTTCTTGTCTTCCGAATCCAGCGCCCGTTCGTCCTCTTTTTCTCGTATTTCTCACGGCACTCCTAATGGTTCCCAGTCA
This sequence comes from Lissotriton helveticus, assembly GCF_964261635.1. Taxonomy (NCBI): domain Eukaryota; kingdom Metazoa; phylum Chordata; class Amphibia; order Caudata; family Salamandridae; genus Lissotriton; species Lissotriton helveticus. The sequence goes on from NC_136057.1 coordinate 738,422,833, forward strand.
GGACCGTAGATCACTCAAGAGAGGTCTGTTCGGAGCTAGTGAAGTTCGGATGATCGGCTGCCAGACGAGGGTCTATTGGGCAAGAGCTCTCCCGATCGTTGCAGTCGTTCACTCTGTCGTCGGGACCTCTCCCACTGGATCCACGAGTCGCTGATGGGCCCCACGCTTGGGACGCCAATTGTTAAAACCTGAGTCGGGTCGGGGACAATCGATATTTGCCCGGCGGTATTGCCTCTGTGACCCTCTAGTTATTTAATCAATGAAGAGGCAGGCGCTGGAGACTGGAAAGCAGGAAACAAGGTTTTTATTCTCTCCGGAGGAGAACACAGCAAAACGGACAGCAGGTATCGTTCTGAGGTGCTCTAACTTACGTTTGAGGCCTGGACCCTTATATACAGTGTTTGTGGTTTTTATTACAGTTTACATACATATGATAAAGCTTTGATGTACGGAAAGACATTCCCGGAATCCCCCTTCGGGCCCGTTCCCACACATATCTACAGTAGAAGTCCCCACCCTGGTCACAGCAGGTGATGACTATCGCGCAGCTGGATATTCCGCCAATTCATGGAATGCGGGGTTCGATCGGATCTCATGGGGTGGGGGCTTTGATCAACTCGGGGGTCCTTTGATGAGGGAAGCTTTCTATTGCACGGGGAGGGGCAAGGGATAGTATCGGCAGAGCTGGGTGTCGGCCTGGGAACGGGGAAGACAAACGGGCACACGGGGAAAAAGGGGGGTTGCATCTAAGGGCCGGGGATCATGAAAGGGAAGAAGGGAGGTGTCGCGCTGGGAACAGGATGAGGGCCTGGGGCAGAGCAGCGCCGAAGAGGGGTTTATGATTCAAGGCAGGTGCAAGCAGGGGGTTGGTCAGCGTGCAGGCTTAGTGAGGGCGAAGGGCTATGTCAGGGGCCAGCGGCATGCGAAAGGGTTCGTTCTGATCAGGGCATCTTAAAATGGCGGGTGCGCACGACAAAAGTGTGGCATCAGGGGAAGAGGCAAGATGGCGCAGATAATGTTCACCAAACCGTACTAATTTTCAACATACTTAGGTCATCTCTTATCGAAGGAGGGAAGGAAACTGACCCCAGAGAGAATTCAGGCAATAGCGAAATTGAGTGTGCCAAGAACACAGAGAGAAATACGTGCTTTCTTGGGCATTACATCATATTGTAGACAATGGATCCCTAATTTTTCATTATTGGCCAAACCTTTGGTGGCGTTAACGTGTAAAAATACACCCAATCCCATTCCTTGGTCTGAAGAGTGTCAGGAAAGTTTTCTCGAATTGCGCACAGCATTATGTTCGGCTCCTGTGTTAGGTACCCCCAACTACAGTAAGCCTTTCACATTGTATGTCCACGAGAAGGAGGGCTGTGCATTGTCTGTGTTGACTCAGTTATTTGGAGGTAGGCAGCATCCATGCCCCTATTTTTCGTCGACTTTGGACCCGGTAGCTAGAGCATTGCAAAGTTGTCTAAGAGCCACAGCGGCAGCAGCTGTTTCTATTCGACAGTCTGCTGGCCTGGTCATGAACAATACACTAGTCGTGATGGTCCTACATGCAGTAGACACATTGTTAAATAGAACCAAGACACAGCACTTAACCAGTGCTCGATTGTCAGGGTACGAACTGACTTTGCTAGCAAGTCATGTGCACATTCAAAAGTGCAGCACCCTTAACCCAGCCACATTATTACCATTCATAGAAGAATCAGATGCTTCAGAATAGCATGATTGTCTTTATAGAACAGAAGAAGAGACGAAAGGAAGAGTAGACCTCTTCGACACTCCTCTTGCTGAATGTGATGGTACATTGTGGGTGGATGGTTCATGTTTCAAGCTTCCGAATGGCGATACGACTGCAGCATATGCTGTCACGACTTTGCACACGATTGTTGAAGCTACACGCATCCCACATAATTCAGCTCAGGCAGCGGAGCTAATTGCACTCACGAGAGCATGTGTGTTGTCGAAAGGAATGAAAGTGGCTGTCTACACCGACAGCCAGTACGCGTTTGGTGTGGCTCACAGTTTTGGACGATTGTGGAGAGAACGTGGGTTCCTGACTTCACATGGAGCTAAAATTAAGCATGGTCAGTTGGTAAATGAGCTTCTAGAATCACTGACTTTGCCTTTACAAGTGGCGATTGTAAAATGTAGTGCTCACAAGAAGGTGACTGATGACGTTGGTCATGGAAACGCATTTGCTGATGAAACCGCGAAAGAAACCGCAAAGAATGTGATGAGCCGAATGTATGTTGCAGGCCCTGAAAGATGGACTGGTGATGTTGGAATATGTGAGGACACGATAGAAAGTGTGAAGTCCATCCAAGCTGAGGCCACAGAGAAAGAGTTGAGCACGTGGAGAGAGAGTTCGGGTAGAATGGATGCGAATGGTTGTTGGATTGAATCGACAGAACATCAGAGATGGTTGTTACCCGATGCATATGTGCTTGCAGTAGTCACAATGGCTCATGGAATGGCTCATATCAGCGTGAAAGGGATTTGCGAGTTGTTGGCCCCAGTGTGGAAGAATTCAGGGATTCCCAAGTGTGCAGAGAACGTTGTCAAGAATTGCATGGTGTGTCTGCAACACAATCCTGGTAGGGGAACCCCAACTCCAGCTGGTCATTTTGCACCTCCTACGTATCCGTTCGAGGTTTTGCAGCTAGATTTCATCCACATGGAAAGGTGCAACAACTTAAAATACGTGCTCGTTGTTGTTTGTGTTTTCTCAAGATCGATAGAAGCCTATCCCCTAAAGGACAATACTGCCTTGTCCACAGCGAAAGCCCTTGTGAAAGAGTACTTCCCTAGATTTGGAATGCCTAGAATGGTCTGGTCTGATAATGGGAGTGAATTTGTGGGTCGCGTGATGAAAAGAGTGTGTGAAGGGCTAGGTATTAGGCAGAAGTTTCACGCTGCAAATCACCCCCAATCAGCTGGATTAGTAGAATGTTACAATGGCACTTTAAAACTTAAATTGGCCAAAATCCAAGCGAGCACAGGTCTTAAATGGCCTGACGCTCTACCCTTAGCACTCCTATCCACCAGAATGACTGTGCATTCGCGAGTGAAACTCAGCCCCTATGAGATTGTCTTTGGCCGGCCAGCCAACATATGGGGAGTGCCTAGGCCTACGAAGTTCAGCGAGCTAGAACACCCTATTTTGCTTGATTACCTGTATGAATTGACGGCTAAATTGCGTGTTTTGCATCAACAGGTACATGACTCCCTGCCTCCGGCTTCTGATACTCCAGGACACCCCATAAACCCTGGATCCTGGGTGTTGATAAGGAACTTCCAAAGGACTAAAAACGACCAGCTCAGGTGGATGGGTCCATCCCTCGTCCTTCTCTCTACCAGATCGGCAGTTCGAGTGGAAGGGAAGAAGGCCTGGATCCACGGGGTCCACTGTAAAAGGATACCCATACCTCTGCCCTATGACCAGAGTAAAGAACCTGATGCCGTGCCAAATACCGTCCCTTTTAATGATTCACATGTAAAAGGAACTGACTCTGAACAAGAAAACGAAGACATTTTGCACAAGGCTGTGCCACCATCCAAGCGAGTGAACATTACAGAGCCTGACCTTTTGTTCCCAGATCAGACAATATCTGGGAAGCAACGGTATAATTTGAGACCGAGAAAAACGAACTAATAAAGTCATTCCTTTTGCAATTTGAGACTAAGATCCATAGACAAATAAAAAAGATACTTCTTTTTCCCCCAAGTACTATTTTTGAAAGTGCAGATCTCCCATCTAGGTAACTTGCTTATTTTTGGTTTTCGCAGCTGACGACGTTAGGTCGGTAGTTCTGGTTGGTCCAAGGGAGTTGCCCTAGACTGACGGAAGCATCCCTTACCAGAGGCAACCTCCCACCGCGGGCAGCACTTTAGAGAGGATGGAGTTTCCCGATGTGGAGAGACCTGCCAAACAAATGAACTTTAAGCAGAGACTGTGTAACACGATGACAAAGAGAAGTTTTATAATATTGTGTATTTTTATGCTATTCAGCGTAATGATCTTTTTGATAAGTTATGTGTTATTCTCCTTTCGTGTAACATTTGCACCCACTGCATCACCCATACCTCCTACTACTGTTTCCTCTCATTCTTTCCACCCCCTTCCTGGCCATGAATACAATAGAAGATTAGAGTTCATTAATAACTCCTTCATTCAGCTATTGCACCAGCACCAGCCAGTGATGAACACAACTGACTGTTGGGTTTGTGGCCTTATGCCTCACACTACGGATAAAGGTATCCCTTATCTAGTTTTGCCTTTCAGTCGTAATGGCTCTGTATGGGCGTACAGAACGATGTTCATATATGCACGTGAAATCCAACCCCTACGTTCTGTAAAAGACAACCTCAAGACTAGCGCCCTAGTAAAAGGCATAGTTGACATGATTAAGGAAGTAATTTCTTATGAAGATACTCCTGATGATGAGATACTTGCATATGTAAATTGGAATGTGACCGGATATGAAGCCACTCTCAGTGAGAGACAGCAAGCTAAAGGATCATCCCCAATATGGATCGTACCCCATCAGGGTCACCTGTGTCTGCAAGGTATTGGCAGGAATCCCAGAGCTCAGTTAGGGAAGAGTGTCTGTACAGAAACATATGTCTTTGGATCTCAGACTTCCCCAGCGTTTTTAGCAGCTAAGGGTACTTATTTTATCTGTCATGATAGAGCCTACACATGGTTGCCCCCTGACTTTTCGGGCTCATGTTTTGTTTCATTCCTGTTACCTCCCACCTACACAGCAGCGGCGGATTACCACAGGACAAGGGTAGTTAGAGGTGTCTTGAGTAAAGAGGACACTGCAGGTCAAGAATTTGGGGACTTCGCAAAGGGTTTTCTGCCGTTCTGGGGATCCATGGCTAACAGTAGGAACATAAGACAATTGACAAGGGTAGTTGAGTCCACCGTGACTGAAACTGCTGGTGCCCTTAGTAACTTGACTGCTGAGCTCCAGTCGGATCGTCTTATGACCCTTCAGAACAGGGTCGCCTTAGATGTCATCCTTGCAGACCGAGGTGGAGTATGCAGATTGATCCAATCAAGTTGTTGCATTTTTATCCCAGATAATGCTCCAACAGTGTAACAGGCCATCTCCAAACTACATAAGATTTCCGAATCTATTCATGTGGGAAAAGGGGATTGGTCGTTAACGGGTTGGTTCTGGGAAGTGATATCCGCCTGGGGATGGAAAATTCTGATGGTCATTGGGATGGTCTTAGCCATTCTTTTCCTGTTCTGTCTATGCATACAGTGTGCTCCTGCAATATGTGGCCTCTGTGTTACATCATGTGTAAGGAAACCTGTGTCAAGAGATGAACTAAGTACTAGAATGATGTTACAGCAACATCTCAATGACTTTAGGGATATAGATCTGGACTCAGACTAACATGAGGATAGATTAATTGCCTATGTAAGGGCAAAAGGAGGGATTGTAGTACTGAAAATTCTGGACTCGTGTAATGTGTCTGCACTCGAGAATAAAACTTCATCGTAAATGGATGAATTTAGTGCCAAAAGACCGAGAATGACGAGTACGTCCTGTACAGGTATTTTCAGCATATTCGAGTGACGATTTCACTTCGAAATCGTCACTCTCGTTCAGAACCCTCGGCTTCCATTTTGTGTATGGCAGCCATTTTGTGAGTTGCCCTTTACATAGGCCTTAATCCAGTTGAATTCAATTCCACAAGGACACATACTCCTTAATCGACTTTTCCATGACCTGTGCAAGTTGGAACCATTGCCCCAGGCCGGACCTGTTAGGTCAGTTCCTCTCCAGTGGCCAAGCAAGATAGCATCAGGGCTCAGCCGGCCATAAACCTCCTCATTGCGCACACACCTGCCGTATCTTGCTCACATCTGTCTTTACTCTTTTGCTTCACTTACTTTATGGTGGGGAGGTGCCTGTTTTATTGTGGGTCCACTGATATCTGATGAAATGTTGGGCCTTGCCGGGTGATTTGTTATGGGCAGCACGACGTGAAATATGTACATGTCATCATGACTCTGCTTTTCTTTTGTAAACCAATAACTGTAAATGACATACTATAAATTCGAAGAATGTTTGCCTGAAGCTGAATATTCTGTATAAAGAGAGAAACCTGACTTTGTAAATTCGAGCAGTCTCCTGAGAATATACTTCCCCGTGTTGTACTTCTAGGACACTTGTTACCTTGGTTGCAGCCAATAAACTAATCTTTGACTTCACCTAGAAGACTCTGAGTTTCTGTGGTCTGAATCAGGAAAAGGACTCGAGGTCTTTGGGTGTGTATTCCCTGACACCGCTGGGTTACCGGTTAAGTACCGATTCTGAAAAACCCAGTACCTCAGTTGGCGCCCAATGTTTGGGGCGATTCCAGCGGTACCGGTCCAGCCAGAGGTTCGTGAGGAGCTTCGTGTGAAAATTCTGGAGGAAGGCCTGCCACTTCATCGACCCCTGCATGTCGACGTGGTCCGAAAGTCTTTGCTGCGAGGTTCCCCGCTTCCCGCCGGCTACGAAGGTCTGCTGCCCTGGCTATCGCCCTGATTTGGACCCTTGAAGTTTGGTAGAGCGAAACACTGAGACGAGTCTTCTGGTGACGTCATCGATATCTCAGTTAAATATAAGTGGAGCGTCTCCCAGTCCTTAGTTGATCTTAGTTTTGGTATCCGTGGGATAAAAAGTTTTGTGTTGGTACTTGCAAGCACCAAAACCGAAGGACTCGTGTATTCACGAGAAATATCGTAATCGATAATCCTTTGAAGTTTGGAACTAGACTAGAGAGCGAAGATGCCTGGTCTTAGACTTGGAAATTTGTTTTGTCTTGGTTATAATAATAGGGACTCCCGATTGGAGGACTCATGTCCGGTTCCTCCGGTTGGAACTCCAACCTACGAGTTATATGTGAAACATGGGGTAGGCCCCATCACCTACAACGAAGTATGGATTAAATACACCAGGAAGATGGTGTTCTAAAATGGCCCCAATATGGTAGTTTTGATTCCGAAATCTTAGACAACCTTGAAGTTAAACGTTTCAAGAAGAAAGCCCGGCCGGCAATGTTTGACTCTTTCCGCTTATGGCGTAAAGAGGCCAGACAAAAAGAAATTAAATTAGAGAAGAAAAATAAGAGAGAAGGGAATATTTCAGTAATGAAAGCTGCTATGCAGTTTAAAGACAATGAAGAAGAACAGATGAGTGAGCAGTTGCACAGGCAACGTAAAATGGCGATAGATAAATGCTATCCAGTTTTGCCACGTCCCAAGAAGGATGCAGCAAAAGACCTTAAGGAAGACCCGTTAATGGGCCATTTGTTAAGTTCACCACCCCCCTATGCACAAACAGCCACGGTGCCTCCGCAACCCTTAGTTGCGCCGCCCATGGTTGTTATGCCTGCTCCTCTACAGCACCCACCAGCTGCTCTTCAGCTGGCTTCCGCTCCTCCGGTGCAGCCTCCTCAAGGCACACCGACTACATCTACTTCGCTTATGCCTTCTACGACTTTGCATAGTGCACCTTCGATTTCTCATAATGCTCCCTCTGCTATTGCCTCTACTTCAGCCTTATCTCACCCTGTTTTTCCACCCGTTCTCCCTTCAGTTTCTCCTTCCGTTCGACAGAGAATGGCCAGCACTGTAACTAATATTTTCTCACCTGTTTTCGGGTCGCCTACTACGACCCCTAACACGGAACGAAGACAGTTGCCAAGTCAACTGCCTGACTACCAAGAGAGAGATGTATTGAATCGTTTAGCTCATAAATGGATTATGGATACTGTAAAATATGACGTTGAATCTGTCATGAAAGTTTTCCTTCAGTGGGAAGCACCGACACAGAGATATGTTTTTGAACAAATGTGTGTTTTCCTCTGTGAGGATTTGGAAGACAATGATTTAGAATGCAACCCGCAGGAGTTGTGTCGTGTACGGTTCAAGTTTGGGGAAGGAATGATCGTAGGTCCCGATGTCCAAAAAGCGGTTGAGATATTGTTGTCTTATCGGAGTAAAGGGAACACTTCTGGTTCGCAATCTGAGCGCGATACACCTAGGAAAAAGGCGCGACAGTATCCCATGAGAGAAGTTCCCCCTCAATGGAGAGAGGGTGACGCAACGCCTAATCCACCTATTCTGCCACACTTTCAGCGTGTGTGGGTACATGTCCCATGGAAGCGAGCTGAAGTTTTAGCACTTAAACAGACATTACCTGATCCGCGTAAAAACCCTGCAGGATATTACAAAGAGTTGTCGCAGACTGCTGGGTCATGTGTAATGAATTTAGCCGATATCGATATGTTATTTGGGAACGTTGTTCCACAGCCTATATGGGGAAAGATTCGTCACACGGATCATGATCAGGAATTAGGTGACTCATGGGCTAACATTACTGCGACAGATGCCCTACAAGTAGGTGGCGCTAAGCCTGAACCTTTGATAGCAGAACTGCCCGGTAAAATAATTGATTATATGAAAAAGATAATGCCTGAAATACGCGTGAATTGGGATAAACTATCTGCATGTAAACAGAAGAAAGATGAAACGGTGTCTGATTTCTTCACCAGATTTGAAGAAACTTTTGTCGACTACAGTGGTCAAGATATGAGCACAGAAGGTGGTCAGAGACTGTTCGTCGATAAATTCGTGCACAATTTGCTTCCTGAGTTGTGCAAAAAGTTAAAGGACTCGGAAAGTTCTTGGGCAGTCTCGTCTTCGGCACAGATATTAGCTACAGCACAGTATTACGAAAATCGAGACAAAGACGAGAAAGATAAAGTAGAAAAGAAAACGAAAGAGTTGAAAACGAAGGTCTTGTTACAGCAAGCATATCCACCACGTGGTGGTGGCGGTCAAAATAATAACGGTCAGAATAATTACCAGAGTAATTTGCAGCAGCCTCAACAATATCCCAGGAACTCGCAAAGGATCGAGTATTGTTAACCAAGTGTTTCTGTAGGTCCCAACCAATGTTCATATTGCAAGGAGGAAGGTCATTTTAAATATAGTTGCCCTATCCTACTACAGCGCGCGAATGGCGTTTCTGGTGTAAGAGGTCGAGGTGCTCAGCAAGCGCCTAGAGGAAGAGGACACGGGAATGCCCCCGGAACGAACGTCCCCTTCCACCTCAAAATTCCATGAACAAGTTTGATCAGCAGAATAACACATCTGGTAGGACAGCTCAGTACTATACAAATGATTACTATACAGAAAGTGAGAATTGGGAGAGTAATGATTGCTAGGACAGCCATAGACAGAGAGAGGGAGTTGTTTCAGTTCCAGTAGATCAGAGCGGACCATACGTTGAGGTGATTACATCAGGTGTGTCAGAACCTTTTCTGTTGGATACTGGTGCTACGAAGAGTTCCATTAAGCACTCCAAACTCCCTGGCGCACCTTTGTCTGGCGAAACGAATGTATCAGTAGGTTTTTCTGGCGCCCCGGTTAGAAATCCAATTTCTGACCCTTTGACTCTTTCAGTTGGTCCCCGTGAATTAGAAGCACCCCTTATTCTGACAACAGGTTGTGGTGAAAATTTGTTGGGATTGGATCTGTTAAAAAGATTGTATGCGACTTTGTACTGTTCTCCCTCGGGAGTACAACTCACTTTAGGGAATAAAGTGGTTTCTGCCATATATTTGTCGAGAGACAAACTTCCAGCAGAATTGTCGTTTCTTCCGGACATTCTTTGGGCTACTGGTCCTAACGATGTCGGTCTTTTAGAGATTCCACCATATGTTGTAACATTGAAAACCAATGTTCAAATGCCACGAATTCCCCAATATAGAATTTCTAGTGAAGGCGAGAAAGCTTTGCTAGCGATCGTTCACGAGTTAATTGAAAAAGATGTGATTGAAGAGACAAGAGGAAATGTTTGCAATAGTCCTGTTCTGCCTATTTTAAAACGAACTGACCCATCTCAGCCACCGGTGTACAGATTTGTGATCGATCTCAGAGAGTTGAATAAGATCGTGGTGCCACAATTTCCAGTTGTCCCAGACATTACTACATTATTGACTATGATTCCAGTTTCTGCCACTTGGTTTTCGGTGATTGACCTGAAGAATGCTTTCTTCAGCATCCCGATCGCCGAGGAGAGCAGGGATATTTTTTCCTTCAGTTTAGGAGGTCGAAGCTTCCGTTTTAAACGCGCTCCTCAGGGCTATTGTGAAAGTCTGTCAATATACAGTCAAGCTCTAAAAACACAGCTTGATACGATTGTTTTGCCAAAAGGTGCTACTCTTGTACAGTATGTTGACAATTTGCTTATAGCTGCAGATACTGAGGAAATTTACAAGAAAGCAACAATGTCATTGTTACGCCATCTGTGCGATTTCCATCACAAGGTGTCACTTTCCAAGCTTCAATACTGCCGACAAGAGGTGACCTACTTAGGTCATCTCTTATCGAAGGAGGGAAGGAAACTGACCCCAGAGAGAATTCAGGCAATAGCGAAATTGAGTGTGCCAAGAACACAGAGAGAAATACGTGCTTTCTTGGGCATTTCATCATATTGTAGACAATGGATCCCTAATTTTTCATTATTGGCCAAACCTTTGGTGGCGTTAACGTGTAAAAATACACCCAATGCCATTCCTTGGTCTGAAGAGTGTCAGGAAAGTTTTCTCGAATTGCGCACAGCATTATGTTCGGCTCCTTTTTAGGTACCCCCAACTACAGTAAGCCTTTCACATTGTATGTCCACGAGAAGGAGGACTGTGCATTGTCTGTGTTGACTCAGTTATTTGGAGGTAGGCAGCGTCCATGCGCCTATTTTTCGTCGACTTTGGACCCGGTAGCTAGAGCATTGCCAAATTGTCTAAGAGCCACAGCTGCAGCAGCTGTTTCTATTCGACAGTCTGCTGGCCTGGTCATGAGCAATACACTAGTCGTGATGGTCCTACATGCAGTAGACACATTGTTAAATAGAACCAAGACACAGCACTTAACCAGTGCTCGATTGTCAGGGTACGAACTGACTTTGCTAGCAAGTCATGTGCACATTCAAAAGTGCAACACCCTTAACCCAGCCACATTATTACCATTCATAGAAGAATCAGATGCTTCAGAACAGCATGATTGTCTTTATAGAACAGAAGAAGAGACGAAAGGAAGAGTAGACCTCTTCGACACTCCTCTTGCTGAAGGTGATGGTACATTGTGGGTGGATGGTTCATGTTTCAAGCTTCCGAATGGCGATACGACTGCAGCATATGCTGTCACGACTTTGCACACGATTGTTGAAGCTACACGCATCCCACATAATTCAGCTCAGGCAGCGGAGCTAATTGCACTCACGAGAGCATGTGTGTTGTCGAAAGGAAGGAAAGTGGCTGTCTACACCGACAGCCAGTACGCGTTTGGTGTGGCTCACAGTTTTGGACGATTGTGGAGAGAACGTTGGTTCCTGACTTCGCATGGAGCTAAAATCAAGCATGGTCAGTTGGTAAATGAGCTTCTAGAATCACTGACTTTGCCTTTAGAAGTGGCGATTGTAAAATGTAGTGCTCACAAGAAGGTGACTGATGACGTTGGTCATGGAAACGCATTTGCTGATGAAACCGCGAAAGAAACCGCAAAGAATGTGATGAGCCGAATGTATGTTGCAGGCTCTGAAAGATGGACTGGTGATGTTGGAATATGTGAGGACACGATAGAAAGTGTGAAGTCCATCCAAGCTGAGGCCACAGAGAAAGAGTTGAGCACGTGGAGAGAGAGTTCGGGTAGAATGGATGCGAATGGTTGTTGGATTGAATCGACAGAACATCAGAGATGGTTGTTACCCGGTGCATATGTGCTTGCAGTAGTCACAATGGCTCATGGAATGGCTCATATCAGCGTGAAAGGGATTTGCGAGTTGTTGGCCCCAGTGTGGAAGAATTCAGGGATTCCCAAGTGTGCAGAGAACGTTGTCAAGAATTGCATGGTGTGTCTGCAACACAATCCTGGTAGGGGAACCCCAACTCCAGCTGGTCATTTTGCACCTCCTACGTATCCGTTCAAGGTTTTGCAGCTAGATTTCATCCACATGGAAAGGTGCAACAACTTAAAATACGTGCTCGTTGTTGTTTGTGCTTTCTCAAGATCGATAGAAGCCTATCCCCTAAAGGACAATACTGCCTTGTCCACAGCGAAAGCCCTTGTGAAAGAGTACTTCCCTAGATTCGGAATGCCTAGAATGGTCTGGTCTGATAATGGGAGTGAATTTGTGGGTCGCGTGATGAAAAGAGTGTGTGAAGGGCTAGGTATTAGGCAGAAGTTTCACGCTGCAAATCACCCCCAATCAGCTGGATTAGTAGAATGTTACAATGGCACTTTAAAACTTAAATTGGCCAAAATCCAAGCGAGCACTCCTATCCACCAGAATGACTGTGCACTCGCGAGTGAAACTCAGCCCCTATGAGATTGTCTTTAGCCGGCCAGCCAACATATGGGGAGTGCCTAGGCCTACGAAGTTCAGCGAGCTAGAACACCCTATTTTGCTTGATTACCTGTATGAATTGACGGCTAAATTGCGTGTTTTGCATCAACAGGTACATGACTCCCTGCCTCTGGCTTCTGATACTCCAGGACACCCCATAAACCCTGGATCCTGGGTGTTGATAAGGAACTTCCAAAGGACTAAAAACGACCAGCTCAGGTGGATGGGACCATACCTTGTCCTTCTCTCTACCAGATCGGCAGTTCGAGTGGAAGGGAAGAAGGCCTGGATCCACGGGGTCCACTGTAAAAGGGTACCCATACCTCTGCCCTATGACCAGAGTAAAGAACCTGATGCCGTGCCAAATACCGTCCCTTTTAATGATTCACATGTAAAAGGAACTGACTCTGAACAAGAAAACGAAGACATTTGCACAAGGCTGTGCCACCATCCAAGCGAGTGAACATTACAGAGCCTGACCTTTTGTTCCCAGATCAGACAATATCTGGGAAGCAACGGTATAATTTGAGACCGAGAAAAACGAACTAATAAAGTCATTCCTTTTGCAATTTGAGACTAAGATCCATGGACAAATAAAAAAGATACTTATTTTTCCCCCAAGTACTATTTTTGAAAGTGCAGATCTCCCATCTAGGTAACTTGCTTATTTTTGGTTTTCGAACCGCCATCCGGGTTCCGCTGCTAGGGCCGCGGTTGCCTAAAAAGTCTTTGGGGTGCAGCTGACGACGTTAGGTCGGTAGTTCTGGTTGGTCCAAGGGAGTTGCCCTAGACTGACGGAAGCATCCCTTACCAGAGGCAACCTCCCACCGCGGGCAGCACTTTAGAGAGGATGGAGTTTCCCGATGTGGAGAGACCTGCCAAACAAATGAACTTTAAGCAGAGACTGTGTAACACGATGACAAAGAGAAGTTTTATAATATTGTGTATTTTTATGCTATTCAGCGTAATGATCTTTTTGATAAGTTATGTGTTATTCTCCTTTCGTGTAACATTTGCACCCACTGCATCACCCATACCTCCTACTACTGTTTCCTCTCATTCTTTCCACCCCCTTCCTGGCCATGAATACAATAGAAGATTAGAGTTCATTAATAACTCCTTCATTCAGCTATTGCACCAGCACCAGCTAGTGATGAACACAACTGACTGTTGGGTTTGTGGCCTTATGCCTCACACTACGGATAAAGGTATCCCTTATCTAGTTTTGCCTTTCAGTCGTAATGGCTCTGTATGGGCGTACAGAACGATGTTCATATATGTACGTGAAATCCAACCCCTACGTTCTGTAAAAGACAACCTCAAGACTAGCGCCCTAGTAAAAAGCATAGTTGACATGATTAAGGAAGTAATTTCTTATGAAGATACTCCTGATGATGAGATACTTGCATATGTAAATTGGAACGTGACCGGATATGAAGCCACTCTCAGTGAGACAGCAAGCTAAAGGATCATCCCCAATATGGATCGTACCCCATCAGGGTCACCTGTGTCTGCAAGGTATTGGCAGGAATCCCAGAGCTCAGTTAGGGAAGAGTGTCTGTACAGAAACATATGTCTTTGGATCTCAGACTTCCCCAGCGTTTTTAGCAGCTAAGGGTACTTATTTTATCTGTCATGATAGAGCCTACACATGGTTGCCCCCTGACTTTTCGGGCTCATGTTTTGTTTCATTCCTGTTATCTCCCACCTACACAGCAGCGGCGGATTACCACAGGACAAGGGTAGTTAGAGGTGTCTTGAGTAAAGAGGACACTGCAGGTCAAGAATTTGGGGACTTCGCAAAGGGTTTTCTGCCGTTCTGGGGATCCATGGCTAACAGTAGGAACATAAGACAATTGACAAGGGTAGTTGAGTCCACCGTGACTGAAACTGCTGGTGCCCTTAGTAACTTGACTGCTGAGCTCCAGTCGGATCGTCTTATGACCCTTCAGAACAGGGTCGCCTTAGATGTCATCCTTGCAGACCGAGGTGGAGTATGCAGATTGATCCAATCAAGTTGTTGCATTTTTATCCCAGATAATGCTCCAACAGTGTACCAGGCCATCTCCAAACTACATAAGATTTCCGAATCTATTCATGTGGGAAAAGGGGATTGGTCGTTAACGGGTTGGTTCTGGGAAGTGATATCCGCCTGGGGATGGAAAATTCTGATGGTCATTGGGATGGTCTTAGCCATTCTTTTCCTGTTCTGTCTATGCATACAGTGTGCTCCTGCAATATGTGGCCTCTGTGTTACATCATGTGTAAGGAAACCTGTGTCAAGAGATGAACTAAGTACTAGAATGATGTTACAGCAACATCTCAATGACTTTAGGGATATAGATCTGAACTCAGACTAACATGAGGATAGATTAATTGCCTATGTAAGGGCAAAAGGAGGGATTGTAGTACTGAAAATTCTGGACTCGTGTAATGTGTCTGCACTCGAGAATAAAACTTCATCGTAAATGGACAAATTTAGTGCCAAAAGACCGAGAATGACGAGTACGTCCTGTACAGGTATTTTCAGCATATTCGAGTGACGATTTCACTTCGAAATCGTCACTCTCGTTCAGAACCCTCGGCTTCCATTTTGTGTATGGCAGCCATTTTGTGAGTTGCCCTTTACATAGGCCTTAATCCAGTTGAATTCAATTCCACAAGGACACATACTCCTTAATCGACTTTTCCATGACCTGTGCAAGTTGGAACCATTGCCCCAGGCCGGACCTGTTAGGTCAGTTCCTCTCCAGTGGCCAAGCAAGATAGCATCAGGGCTCAGCCGGCCATAAACCTCCTCATTGCGCACACACCTGCCGTATCTTGCTCACATCTGTCTTTACTCTTTTACTTCACTTACTTTATGGTGGGGAGGTGCCTGTTTTATTGGGGGTCCACTGATATCTGATGAAATGTTGGGCCTTGCCGGGTGATTTGTTATGGGCAGCACGACGTGAAATATGTACATGTCATCATGACTCTGCTTTTCTTTTGTAAACCAATAACTGTAAATGACATACTATAAATTCGAAGAATGTTTGCCTGAAGCTGAATATTCTGTATAAAGAGAGAAACCTGACTTTGTAAATTCGAGCAGTCTCCTGAGAATATACTTCCCCGTGTTGTACTTCTAGGACACTTGTTACCTTGGTTGCAGCCAATAAAATAATCTTTGACTTCACCTACAAGACTCTCAGTTTCTGTGGTCTGAATCAGGAAAAGGACTCGAGGTCTTTGGGTGTGTATTCCCTGACACCGCTGGGTTACCGGTTAAGTACCAGTTCTGAAAAACCCAGTACCTCACCGGAAGCGGTGGGAGAAGGTGTGCCGGGCCATGTTTAAACTCTCTGGGGTCCGGCGCACCTATAACCAGGCCACCCACCGCTGGACGGATGTCATGGACCGGGAACGCGACTTGCTGGACGTGCTCGGCGTAGAGGTCCCCGGGCTTGGTGAGTAGTAGTAGCTATTTCTACCTATTTCATCACTACTCTGTTTTATCCGGCTCTGTTATTTGCAAATCTTTGTTCTTTACCAAGAGCAATAATGCTGCCGATTACATTGTAGGTAAATTATATTTCAAAATCTTCTATGCATTTCAGGTGCACTGCTCTCCTTCTCAGTAGCCTTGCTACTATGCTTATTTGTGTTGTATTTTGTGTTCATTTCATTGGCCTGAGAAATTATGTATGAGTGTAGTGTAAAGAACTGCGTAATGCTAGACACTAAGGGTCATATTTTCAATTACCGGCGCATCCCTGCAAAGTAGCAGGGTTGCGGCAGTAATTGTGCGCCATGCCACCACCACCACCACCCATGGGCCCAAAACATCACAGAAGCCTTACGCATCTGTGCCGTAAAGGCGGCGCATTGCTGGAGTTGCGTGGCAACGATGGCGCAGCTCCAGCAATGCTCTGGGGTGCCCTATCTCCCCAATGCTGCATCAAGTCGTACGTCGGCTTCAAGCAGGCGCAGGGTTTGAGTCACGCATCATTGTCCTAAAAGTGACTGATTGACATCTTGTATATTTCCCTCAGCCACTTTTAGGATTCGTTCCTGCGCAGGAACGCCCTCCCTTGCGCCGGAATGCCCCCTGATGGCGCAGGGCTTTACAACGTGATGCATCTCCCGTATGCGTCATATTTTTTTTGATATACGCCGCACCATGGCGCCTCTTTTGTTCTGCCGCTGCGTCACAAAAGTCACGCAACAATGGAGGAAAATGAGCCGCAAGGGACTTCTAAATCAGCCCCAACAGACTGAAGTCCAGTACTTCCTTTAGACACATGGCTATAAGAAGAAATAGTGGTGGTGGTCGGTGGATTGATAGTTTGAGTATACACTGATCTGCAAGCACGATGGACTTTGTCTGTCACTTCGCGTGCTGCGGACTGCTGCCTGCCTGGCCTAGGCAAACCTTTTTAGTAGTCTGTTTAGTGAGTTACATAGCAACTTTCAAAGTCAACGGTCCGCAAATCAGGCAATACGAATAACGTAGTATACCACATGAGATTGGTCAATATATCCCGTGGAATAGTTGTCTATCTATTTGCTATTTCGCCAAAATATTTTGTTATTGTTCTTTTGAAATTTTTGATTTGGTTGACAAATATCATCCATGTTTTCTGGTCTTTCTTTCTTTCATGTTGTACATCAGCTCCCCCCAAGGGCAAGAGGACACAGGAGGAGGAGGGTGCTGTTCAGGAGGATGCAGGCCAGGATCGGGCAGGCGAGGGCTCCTTTGCTGTCCCCCGTAAGTTTTAATTTCAATATAGAGTACCTATTTTTTCCTAGCGTTCCTCATTCGATTTTTTCTAAATCGTCTTTGATCTTCTTGTAGACTGGATCTAAATTCTTATCCTGCCTCGACTATGACTCCCTGTGGTATTACTAGATTATTCTTATTAGTCTGTCTGTGTAGCTAACTAAGATTGCACATTTGGCAATTCCATTGGACTCCCATTCTAGTCAGCAATAGCTCTATGCACTGAGTGCAGTCCTCTGGGATTGTCCATAATGTCTTTTCAAGTCTTCTAAATGTTTATGCTTTGACAATTGCCAACAATAAAAAGGTGAATGACCACCAAGAAAGAATAAGATACTACTTTACTTTTGGTTTGGATAGGAGGACAATCCATTCTACTACTGTTGCAGGGACAAATCTGCACAAACCGAACTATGAACACTAAATAGTGCATTGTTTATCAATTATAATAGGTGCAGGTAGACTTTCTTTCCACATACCTCAGTGATATCAGACTTTGAAGAACCCCCAATCTCCTTACTGACTAGATAGTGTGGCAGAGCTCCCAAAGTCACAGATGATTGATCCCCAATGATGATTAGATTATCCAACGCAGGACAATAGTACGGAGTCAGAGTCAAGAAGTGTCAGAGGCACTCATGCTTGCAAAAATTCCAAAACCTTTAGCTCATCCACTCTAGTCTGGAGGACCAAAAACCACAGAGTCTATTTAAGTTTAAAAGCTTTATTAAAAGTAAACACATTTATTAAAATCAACTTTGTCATAAAAGTAAACGTTTAACTGAAAATGGAAAAGTGCTTAGTGCTAACGATTAATTGGACACATTTCTTGTGGTCGAGCTGAGCTCTCACCTGGTTTGAACTTGAGCTTGACCCTGATCGTGTTCTTAGAAGTCAAGCTTCTGTTCGGAAAAAAGTGGTGTGTGTTAAAAATAAAAAGCAAGCATTCATCAGTTGTGCCAAAAAGTGCAGCAAGACAACAGCCTTCCCTGGAAAAAGGGACATTTTTACTTTAGAGTAGACAGTTACAAATTATTACATTGTATTTCGTTTTTTTAACATTTCTTTATTCCTCCTAGACCAAATATTATATAGTAGTGAGTGGTGTATTCTAACATTCTTAAATGTACTTTGTAGGTGGAACATCTGGTGGCGGGGCCAGCGCGGAGGTGGTGGTGTTGGAGGAGGACTCTGGGGAGGAGGCGGTGCAAGTGCCGGACGTTCCTGTGAGGGTTCACACGGTGGTGGCGGGAAGAGGTAAGCTATATATTCCTTACTTATTGAGATTGAAGACTGCATAGTGTGCTTTCTGCACGGGTGTATTATAAATCAACCAGGTAGTAGCCTCCTCTAAATGTACTTCGACTTAGCTGTGAAGTTTTTGGTGAGAAGAATCCCAATAAGATCTTAGATGAACTTGATGGAAGTGATGAACGAAATGCGAAAGAATAATAATAATAATCCACATTTGTATAGCGCACAATCACCCGTAAGGGTCTCTAGGCGCTGGGGGCCGTCGGGAAGATTAAGCAAGCTATTGCCCAGAGTCGCATGGTGCTGGGTTAACCTGCCGCCGGACCCGGGGATCGAACCCTGATCCCCAGATTCCAGCGTCAGTCGCCCTGGCCGCGGCGCCACACCTGTAAGTAAGTGTGGAAGGACGAGAAATTTTATGATGGCTGGCAAAGAAGAATGATATGTGTTTGCTTGGTCCCCGAGGTGGCTGGGAAGGAAAGAATATGGTATGGTGCATGGCTGGGTCAATGATGAAGCAAGGATGGGTGGAAGGAGAACAGCCTGGGTGGGTGAAACAGAAACTGTATGTGTGCATATACTTTGAATGGATGGATGCCTGGAGCATGGTATTATCTGACTCTTAGATAGCATATGTGTATCTAGAGAGAGTAGACGGTCACTGCACTGGATGAACTAAGTGTTAGCTTGCAGAGCATGTAACACCGCACCCACACGTCCGTTCCAGTGTAGGGAAGGCAAGGAAAAGAAGTTGTACATTTGTCCAAATACTACCATGAATAGTAGCAGTAGTTTGTATTGCAACTGCAAGCACAGCATATATCCGGTTATTACGGTGGACACTCCGTACCTCTCTTAATAACTTTAGTTTCGTAGTAGTACGTCATTCATGTGTGGGTGTATCACTGTTCACTCAATAATAAGCAAAGCACCTAAAGTCATCCCATATGTCATCAAATACATCCCATGTAAAGTGATAGATAATCAAATTATTTAGCTTCTTCATTTTCCTTTTCTAGTACTCATTTGCACTGTAGGGTGAAAGCTAAATTAATTAAGCAGTAGCCCTTGTAACAGAGTATTCTCAGTGCCACCCGTAATAGAAAAGTAATAGCTTCACCACCTGCATGTACTGGACCGGTACAGTA
The DNA here is from genome assembly GCF_964261635.1 of Lissotriton helveticus. Classification (NCBI taxonomy): domain Eukaryota; kingdom Metazoa; phylum Chordata; class Amphibia; order Caudata; family Salamandridae; genus Lissotriton; species Lissotriton helveticus. The sequence goes on from NC_136057.1 coordinate 738,442,425, forward strand.
ACGCAAGTCTGTCTCACTCATCATGATGTGCGTCTGTTTTTCTCGGGTGCAAGTTCACTGCGCTGGCATTCTGCCGGCTTGCATAAGATAACGTACCAATTTTCCTAAACAAGAGAGAAGAAGAAGAATAAGACTGGTGGAAGTCCATAGTGGTCGTAGAATTTGTTCATTAAACTCCCACTAATGTTAGAGCAAGGATGCAGAAGTGGGAGGTTAGATAGATACTGTCCTCAATAGTTATGTACTGTGCTTTCAATTTGCTACTTGTACTGTGACACAACTTTCGGCTCAATCACTTTGTGTTATTAATGTTAAGGAGCATTGATTACAGACTTGTCTTTCTTTCTTCATATTGTTGCTCCTTCCAAATCGACATCACGGAGGGAGCAAGCTCGAATGGCCCGGCAACGGAGGCTGGATGCCACTGTCGCCGAATATCGGCGGCTGGTGGCCCTGGAGGAGGAGGACACGCAGTCAACCGGTGGAACCACAACATCCTCCACTGGGACAGCTGCATCCTCCTCTGTGCCCCCACGGGCTGCCAGCCAGCGCAGTGCTCCAGCGGTACGGAGCCGGGCTACCAAAGCCAACTGCCACCGCCGAGCAGCAAAGACATCAGCTGCCCCCCACAGGAGTTGCAAGGCACGCCAACGCCGCTTATCCCTCAGAGTGTCCTACCTGGAGCAGGAGGTCCATAGCTGCAAGAACTTGGTGGAGGGCCTCCGCTTCGACCATGCCACCCTCCGCAAGCAGTATGATGCCCTGGCCGCTAAATTCAACAGCACCCTCCAGGAGTGTAGTGTCCCTTGCCCTTTTTTTAGAGACTTTTGGGGGGTGGGATTTGGGAGTTGGGTTCTTTTTGGGACTTTTGAAAGACAATCGTTGGGGTTAGGGAGGGTCTTGAGGGAGATTATTTTGTTAGGGCTACATAAATATACTTTTTTAAACTTTATCTGACCATACCTGTTTTTTACTGCTTTTGAGTCTGGTGGGTGGGGGTTTAACAGTAAGTTTGTTTTCCTGAAGAGTCCTAGGACTTTAGTAGTACTACCGTCAATCTCTCGTCTAGTCCTAATACTCCATTATACTACCTCCCACCAAATGCTTATCTTACCTGTAATTTGTGTTTGAAAGTAGGGCTAGGCCCAGGGCTGGCTCCACGGGAAATGGGGATTAAGGTTGGCAATCCTGGGCGGATGAAATGTCCTCATTGCGGTGGTACTAGTGGTGTGACACAGTGGCAGTTGCATGCATATGGAAAAAAAGAAAACGAAACCTGGTTTGTCCTTACTGTAGCATTACATCGGTTACGGTACGATAGAGAATATAGCAGGTGACAGTACACTAGAACAGTGCCACAATGTAGCCTAACAAATGGTAAAGTATTGCAAGTATAACTAGTACTTGCGTTGAATTTATATGACATTGGCTCCTACTACTACAAGAAATAGTACTGAAGCTGAGTAAGTCTAGAATATATCCTCGGATTCCTTCACCAGCCTGTTGCTATGACCTTATCCTCCCCAGCAAGTGTGTGGAATTATTGATGTCATTTAGTCACACATCAAGCAAAACCACACAGCCCGGGGGAAGAGGGTTAGGGTTTGGAAAATGGATGGGAATGGGGGTTTCTTTTTGGGTAGGTTTTGTTGATAGAAGAAAAAAAAAGCACAGCATGGACAAACAATAATTGAAGATAAAGAAATCTTTGGGTACAAACTAAAGCTAACCACAAATCTTTTAAGTGACATAAAGGAAGTGCATGCCCTACTGCATGCATTGTTACTGAAAAGTAAGTAGTACTAGAATGCGACAGTACAGGGCTGCAGCGTTTTCACTAGCCTATCTCTGCACTCAGAGAAACACTTCTTACATTAAATTAGGTTTAAAAATTAGCCGAAGTAAAACCTATAGAATGGCTGTAGGGATCAATTTAGAAGCAGAGATAGATCCAAGAAATGCAGTCACACTCATAGAAGAAAACAATGGATACTGTATCTGTATGTTGTTGGAGTTGTCCTGTTGAATTTGATAAGTAAGTTGCATGCAGCAAACAATTCCTCTTATTAGCGGCACTCCTCCATTCCAGCTGACGCTTCATCCATCAATGTTGGTGACCACTGACAGAAGACACCCTGTCCACTGCCTGCCTGGCGGATGTTGAATTGCGGCTCGTTAATGTGAAGCCTGACTCCATCTTTTTCCCCATTGCACAGACTGAAACCCGGCCTGTAATTATTGAACGGAAAACAGTAAGTGCTATTACAATACCACTGATAAATAAATATAAGGTATGTACGCTGTGTGGTGCAAAAAGTCACACTTTGAGTTTCCTAATAGACAGTACAATATTTTTGAAAGTGCGTACTCTGTCTGAGTCACCTTTTGAAGGATAAATAAGTATGGCCAAATTAATTTAGCGGATCTTTCCCCTCAAGCTAGGTGTACTGTAAACTGTGTTTTAGAACAAAATTAGACCTTCCCAGCAGTGCTCCCACCCAGACCCTTACTAAAGCCAGTCGCAAAAATGTAGAAGACCCCCAATCAGATCTCAAAAAACGAGGCCTAGCAGAAAACTGGTGACAAAACGTACTTTGAAAGTAAAAGTAGGCCCAAATACCCCCTTACCCACCGTGGATTGTATTCAAACCACTTGCAAGCAAGCAAAAGTATCCATAGCCATCATCGCTCCAAGAGTGCTCTAAGACCCCAGAACTCATTTGCAAAAATCTAGAACACCCCGAAACACATGCAATCCTGCTGCTAGGGCTAACCCTAACGAACCCTAAGTTACAAAAAGTGCCAAAGGCTTTTCCTTAAGGATTTTGTCCAAACCACTTCTATCCGGTATTAGACCTTACCAGGAATGCCCCAAGACCCGCCAACCCACCCGCAAAAAAAGCACGCGACTACACCCCCAAACAGTCAAAAAGCAAAATCTCATACTTACAATATCTCTCGGCCTTCGGTCCAAACGCGCTGTGCAGCTAGGTCATCATCATAACTCCTGTTTTCCACCACGGATTTCCTGAAAAGCAAATGCAATCTAGATTAGACTGTCACAGCAGTGCTCCGACAGAGACCCCGAAACCCACCCACAAACACCAGGAAGCCCCCCAAACAGGCCCCCGAAAACGCTACATTGAGCAAGATGTCAGAAGAAATAGCAAAAATAAATTCTGCATGGATTTTGTCCAAACCACTTCCATCTGGTATTAGACCTTCCCAGGAATGCCCCAAGACCCGCCAACCCACCCGCAAAAAAGCACGCGACTACACCCCCAAACAGCCAAAAAGCAAAATCTCATACTTACAATATCTTTCGGCCTTCGGTCCAAACGCGCTGTGCAGCTAGGTCATCATCATAACTCCTGTTTTCCACCACGGATTTCCTGAAAAGCAAATGCAATCTAGATTAGACTGTCGCAGCAGTGCTCCGACAGAGACCCCGAAACCCACCCACAAACACCAGGAAGCCCCCCAAACAGGCCCCCGAAAACGCTACATTGAGCAAGATGTCAGAAGAAATAGCAAAAAAAAATTCTGCATGGATTTTGTCCAAACCACTTCTATCCGGTATTAGACCTTCCCAGGAATGCCCCAAGACCCGCCAACCCACCCGCAAAAAAGCACGTGACTACACCCCCAAACAGCCAAAAAGCAAAATCTCATACTTGCAATATCTCTCAGCCTTCGGTTCAAACGCGCTGTGCAGCTAGGTCATCATCATAACTCCTGTTTTCCACCACGGATTTCCTGAAAAGCAAATGCAATCTAGATTAGACTGTCGCAGCAGTGCTCCGACAGAGACCCCGAAACCCACCCACAAACACCAGGAAGCCCCCCAAACAGGCCCCCGAAAACGCTACATTGAGCAAGATGTCAGAAGAAATAGCAAAAAAAATTCTGCATGGATTTTGTCCAAACCACTTCTATCCGGTATTAGACCTTCCCAGGAATGCCCCAAGACCCACCAACCCACCTGCAAAAAAGCACGCGACTACACCCCCAAACAGCCAAAAAGCAAAATCTCATACTTACAATATCTCTCGGCCTTCGGTCCAAACGCGCTGTGCAGCTAGGTCATCATCATAACTCCTGTTTTCCACCACGGATTTCCTGAAAAGCAAATGCAATCAAGATTAGACTGTCACAGCAGTGCTCCCAGACCCCAAAACTCACCCACAAAAACCCGGAACCCTGCCAAAGAGCACCTCAAAGGCAAGCAAGTCAGCAAAAACGGCAAGAAATTTCCGCCTCATATTTGGTCCAAACCACTTTTATCCGTTATTAGAGCTTCACAGCAATGGCCCCAGAGCCCTCAACTCACCCGCAAAGAAGTAGAACACCCCCACAAGTGCTGAGTCTTTCTTCATTGGGCGTAATCCAGCCCTCTGCTTTGAGGGAAATAGGAGTCTGGAGGAGGAGGATAGAGGAGCATGTTCTTCTGAACTTGTGAACCTGAGGAATGTACACTGCGGCACCTTCAAATCAATAAGCAAACAAGTGAAGACAGTTCTGCTGATGGGCTTGTTTTTGTCATTAGGTGATTAAAGTTTGAATTAAATTAACTGTGCAAAACAAAGAAAGACAGACACACAGGAATAAAAGTGAAGGACGAAAAAGAAAGTTATTGATTCATTGTCTCATTTTCAGGGCTCGGTGTCAGGGAATAAGAATAAGAGTTCGTCATCATACTCTGCGAATTCAGGCAGGATGCGGTCAGTGTCACCGAACAGAGAACAAATTCCCTCATCTACGTTGCTGTCCTCCTCGTCTTCATGCTGCGTGGTTTCTCGTACTTTGTAATCTGGTGGTATGAGGTGCTGATTCATCTTTATCATTGTTAACCTCTCCACATTTTTGGGCGAGAGGCGGCTCCGTTTGGGAGTTACAATGCCACCAGCAGCACTGAAAACACGTTCAGAAGACACACTTGCGAGTGGGCAAGACAAGTAGTTTATAGCCAGGTTGGAGAGCTGTGGCCACAATTGTTTTTTCCCATGCCAATACTCCAATGGCTCATCATTAAGAAAGACCTCTGTTGAGTCATTCAGATAGTCCTGCACCATCGACTCAAGGTCCTCAACGGTTCCTCCACTTTGCTTACTTTTTGCTGTGCCTGTGACCTTTTTTCGAGAACCATACCCAAGCCAAGTTAGCCAATCCTCTTCAGCAGCCAATGTTACTCTTGTGTGTGGTGCAGATGATCCGGTTGCCGGTGTCTTTAATGGCTGAGAGGTCACTTGTGCCACAGCCACAGGTGCAGAAGTGGGTTCTTTTGACTGGGGATGGCCTGCTGATGCTGATGCTGATGCTGATGTACTGCCTTCTTCAATATCCTGCCGTTCTTTTTCAAACCTCTTGGCTGACCTGGCTAGCCAAAGTTTGTACTTTTTAACATCTTCATCAGCAAAAGGAAAGAATGCTTGGCCTGCCAGCGCCTTTTTGTAGCTTGGATCCAGAATAGTAGCACAAATGTAATGCTGTTCTGAGTTGATCATTTTAAGACGTTCATCACCACGTAGGCGCTCTAATAATTTCTCCGACAAAACAAAAGGGTCTTTGTTTTTTTCATCTTTTTCTAACTCAGAAGACACCGCCTTCACTTGGTGCTCCAGCATGCACAACAATGGGATAGCTTTTCCCAAATTACAGTCCTCCTTGCTGACTGCACGCGTGAAGACCTCAAAAGGACGAAGCATTTCTGTCTTGCTTTTAACTATGTCCCATTGCGCCGCATCCATCCTCAGGTCCTTCTGAGCTGTACCCTGTTTTAAGAAATAGTGATCGAGTACCGTATACTGCTCATACAGATGCTCAAGCATGTAGAAGGTTGAGTTCCAATGTGTTGATACCTCCTGGATGAGTGATTTCACTGGCATTCGACGTTGATGTAGCAGGCTCCTCAGATGCTTCCGGGCCTTAAAAGAATGGCTGAAATGGTTGCACATTTTTCGGCAGGTGGCCATTACCTCGCACGCTGGACTGTCTTTATCACTCAAGAATTTTTGAACTACCAGGTTGATACAGTGCGCCAAACACGGCACTCTGAAATAGTCACCCAGCGCCATGGCCTTAACTACATTGGCGCCATTATCCGTGGAAACATAACCAATCTGGCGTTTTTTTGGGGACAGCCAGTGAAAGACCTTTTTTTTAAACTCGTCCAAAATGTTTCGTGCTGTGTGACGTTTCTCCAAGCCAAACATGGCTAGTGTTGCATGTTTCCGAGCAGCTTTAAAAACTTGGTCCGGGTCAACACCTGCGTTTAGCTTTGCTTTAACCCCTGAAAAAGAGACCCAGTGTGCAGTGATGCACATGTAATCAGCGCCTGCGCCACTGGTCCACATGTCTGTTGTCAGATGTATAGTGTGAACAGCACTCTTCTGCAAAGCTGCCCCAATCACCTCCAGCACATGTTCATGTAGTGCTGGAACCGCAACTCGGGCAAAATAGAACCGGCTAGGAACCTTCCATTTAGGGCAGAGCGCTGCCACTAATTCTAGAAAACCTACCGCTTCTACGAAAGAAAAAGGGAGAAGGTCCAGAGCTAGCATTTTAGCCAGCTTAGTGTTATACAGACGCGTCAGTGGGTGGTTGCGTTCATATAGCGCGTCTGAACAAAACATGGTTCTAATGTTGCCCTGGACCAAGCATTTACGGGATGATAATGACTTCGTTGACCCAATTATGCTCGCTGGTGAACTTTTTCGCATTGGTGTCTCACTCGCTCCAACACTCTTAGTGTGCCTCACATGGGGTGTGCTGCTGACAGGGGTACTGGGTGTAAGTGAAGTGTTTGACACGTCTTCTTCCTCCTCGTCATCATCAGATGAAACATCAATGTTTTCTTGACTTCCAATTCGGGCTTCCTTGATCTCCTTCAGGTGCGCAAACCATTGGACAGCGTGCTGTCTCCTAAGATGACCTCTCTGGCCTCCGGTACCATAGTTGGTACCAAACTTACCACGACTAACTGCAATCTTACAAATGCTACAAATGGCGAACTTTTCCCTTTTTGGGCAAACAGTAAAGAAGTCCCAAACTGGGGACTTGAATTGTCTGTGGGGGCCGCAGGAGGCGGCGATACTGGTGGTGGTGGTCATGCTGCTAATGCCAGATGAAGTGGAGGATGTGGATTGCCGAACTTTAGTACGTTGTGCACTTTCACCGCCACTAATTAAGGTCGAGGTGGATGGCGGTCCCTTCTTGCGAGAAAGAAATATGGAAGCGGTACGAGTTGGTGTACTACTTAACTCAAATGATTGTGGTGTTTCCACTGCCTCCTCGTCGACAACATCATCATCATCACGCTCAGCAGCTCTTCGGGCTAGGGTCAAAATGTCTGTTTGCTGCATGCCCGCTGGGGCTGCAGTGACCTTTATGATGACTGGGTCGTCGTTGTCAGAGTCTTCATCAGCAGCAGTATCCGCCACTTCTTGTTGAGCCTCATCACACTCCATAACTCAGAGACTTTGTACGAGCTTCCTTTTACGCTTAACTACCTTTGTCAGATCATGGTGTGCCTCACTCTCAGACGGCAGTGGTGTTGGTTCCCAATTTTGATCCGTATCATCAGAAGGAGATGTGCTTGAAGAAGATGTAGACACCACCCTTGATCTCTTCCTTGCTAGGGGTGTGGAAGACAATGAATGATCATCAGGAGGAGTGGCTTCCTCAAATGATACCTCGCCTTGATTGTCGATTTCCTGATGTGCCCCTACTTCGGGAGGACCAACTATTGTGGGCACTTGTGACCCTCCATGCACCTCTGCTTGCGCATCTCCTTGCGCTGCCTCTCCTTCCACATGTACTTGGGCTTGTACTTGCACATGTGGTTTTTGTTGCGGCTGTGGTTGTTCAACACTCGTCAGATGAGTTACAACAACCTGTGTTGATTGAGGGACATTGCTGCTACTTTCTTGCGAGGAGCCAACATCACTGGTCGATGGTGATTGAACAACTAGACTAAGTGCCTCTGCAGCAGTGAAGGGCTTGGACTTAAGTTGGCGTGGTGGTGGTGGTGGCACTGAGCCTAATGGAGCGGGGGTGCTGCTCCCAGCTTGGTCCCCAGCAGATCCCGCTGCTGCTGCAGGCATACTTTTTTTTTTACTCCCAAAAAAAGGGGTGGCCGGCACACCAGTCTCCTTGGTAACTTGCTTCTTCTGCTCCTTACTTGCAACTTTCTTGCTATAGGAGCTACGGGTAACTTTTTTTGGGGCCATCTTCTTCAGAGCAGGTCAGAAGAGCAGGCAGCAGTTGCACGAGTTGCAGAGTTGTCTGTGTCCAGACGTGACGTCGCGTGACGTTATGCTGCACACACACACCGCTGCAGGACTTCTTCCTGGCACTGGTGGTTCTCTTGAGTCTTGTGCACCTAAAAGCAATGGAAGACAGAGGAACATCAGTTCAGTTATGCACCCCAAAAAATCGAAAAACACAGAAAAATCAGCACAATCCCATGCCATCCATGATGTTTACATTCAAGACACCCCACAGAAAGACTAGGCCCATGCAACACTCACTACCCCTGGGCATAAAGGTTGAAAGCTAAGCAAAATGGTTGCAGACCTAAGAACACTGCCTGCATTCAAAATGTCCGCCTGCCTCCCAGCACATGGCCAGGGCCTGTCTGTTGCAGCACTCAAAATGGCCCCCACCCACATGGCCAGTCCCCATGAACACCCCAAAAAATCGAAAATCACACAAACATCAGCACAATCCCAAGCCATCCATGGCCTCAATGATGTTTAAATTCAAGAAGACACCCCACAGAAAGACTAGGCCCATGCAACACTCACCACCCCTGGGCAAAGGGCCCCACCAGCAGCCCCAAAAAAACGACAAAAACCACAAAAATCAGCACAATCCCAGCCCATCCATGGCCTCAATGGTGTTTAAATTCAAGAAGACACCCCACAGAAAGACTAGGCCCATGCAACACTCACCACCCCTGGGCAAAGGGCCCCACCAGCAGCCCCAAAAAAATGACAAAAAACACAAAAATCAGCACAATCCCAGCCCATCCATGGCCTCAATGGTGTTTAAATTCAAGAAGACACCCCACAGAAAGACTAGGCCCATGCAACACTCACCACCCCTGGGCAAAGGGCCCCACCAGCAGCCCCAAAAAACGACACAAACCACAAAATTCAGCACAATCCCAGCCCATCCATGGCCTCAATGGTGTTTAAATTCAAGAAGACACCCCACCGAAAGACTAGGCCCATGCACCACTCACTACCTCTGGGCATAATGGATGAAAAGTAGGCAAAATAAGTGCAGGCCTCAGACACTGCCTCTCTTCAAAATGGCCCCTTGCACCCCAAGGACATGTTGCCTGTACCAGCACTCAAGATGGCCACCACCACCACCCACATGGCCAGTCCACATCAACAGTACACCCCCCAAAAACCGAAAAACACCCAAAAATCACCACAATCCAATGCCATCCAGGATGTTTACATTAAAGAGAGTGAGATCCCACAGGCACACTCAGTCCATGCACCACTACCCCTGGGCAAAAGGCCACACCAGCAGCCCCAAAAAAACGACAAAAAACACAAAAATCAGCACAATCCCAGCCCATCCATGGCCTCAATGATGTTTAAATTCAAGAAGATACCCCACAGAAAGACTAGGCCCATGCAACACTCACCACCCCTGGGCAAAGGGCCCCACCAGCAGCCCCAAAAAACGACAAAAAACCACAAAATTCAGCACAATCCCAGCCCATCCATGGACTCAATGGTGTTTAAATTCAAGAAGACACCCCACCGAAAGACTAAGCCCATGCACCACTCACTACCCCTGGGCATAATGGATGAAAAGTAGGCAAAATAAGTGCAGGCCTCAGACACTACCTCTCTTCAAAATGGCCCCTTGCACCCCAAGCACATGTTGCCTGTACCAGCACTCAAGATGGCCACCACCACCACCACCCACATGGCCAGTCCACATCAACAGTACACGCCCAAAAAAACGAAAAACACCCAAAAATCACCACAATCCAATGCCATCCAGGATGTTTACATTAAAGACAGTGAGACCCCACAGGCACACTCAGTCCATGCACCACTACCCCTGGGCAAAAGGCCACACCAGCAGCCCCAAAAAAACGACAAAAAACACAAAATTCAGCACAATCCCAGCCCATCCATGGCCTCAATGATGTTTAAATTCAAGAAGATACCCCACAGAAAGACTAGGCTCATGCAACACTCACCACCCCTGAGCAAAGGGCCCCACCAGCAGCCCCAAACAAGCATTTACAATGCAATGGTCTCGGCAATATTATAGGTAGAGCTATTAGAATTGCTCATTATTTTTTTATCTTTTGTGTATCCCTAAATAAATGGCATTGTCATTTGTATTGGCATTAGCTTTGTTTTTTGCATATGTGATACCTATTGCATTAGCAGAGAGAGAGTGAGGTAGTGAGATAGAGAGAGCGAGTGAGGTATTGAAATAGAGAGAGAGTGAGGTAGTGAGAGAGAGTGAGGTAGTGAGATAGAGAGTGAGGTAGTAAAGAGTGAGGTAGTGAGGGAGAGGGATGTTGTGAGGTAGTGAGATATAAGCATAGAGTGATGTTGTGATATAGTGAGATAGAGAAAGAGGTAGTGAAAGAGAGAGTGAAAGTGAGTTAGTGAGATAGAAAGAGTGAGGTAGTGAGATAGAGAGTGATTGAGGTAGTGAGTTAGAGAAAGAGAGTGAAGTTGTGAGGTTGTGAGCTAGAGAGTGAGGTAGTGAGAGAGTGAGGTAGTGATGTTTTGAGAGAGAGAAGTTGTGAGGTAGTGAGATAGAGTGGAGTAGTGAGGTAGAGAGTTATGTAGTGAGATATGGGTAGATAGAGAGTGAGGTAGTGAGAGACAGAGAAAGTGAGGTAGTGAAAGAGTGAGGTAGAGGGATGTTCTGAAGTAGTGAGATAGAAACAGTGAGTGAGTTTGTGAGGTAGTGAGATAGAGAGAGAGTGAGGTAGTGAAAGAGAGTGAAAGTGACTTAGTGAGATAGAAATAGAGAGAGTGAGGTAGTGAGGTAGTGAAAGAGTGAGTTAGTGATGGAGAGTGATTTTTGGTGGTAGTGAGATAGAAACAATGAGTGATGTTGTGACGTAGTGAGATAGAGAAGGATTGAGGTAGTTTAAGAGAGAGTGAAAGTGACTTAGTGAGATAGAAAGAGAGAGAGTGAGTTAGTGAGATACAGAGTGACGTAGTGAGTTGGAGAGAGAGAGAGTGAACTTGTAAGCTAGTGAGATAGAGAGTGAGTCAGCGAGAGAGTGTTGTAGTTATTTTTTGAGTGAGTGACTTGTGTTATAGTTAGGTAGTGAGAGTGATATCGAAATAGAGTGATGTTATGGAGAGAGTTAGTGAGAGAGTGAGATAGTGTTATAGATTTAACTTGAGTAGTGATGTAGTTATTTTTGTTTGTAGATATAGAGTGAGGTAGTGAGAGATAGAGAGAGTGAGGTAGTGAAAGAATGAGGTAGTGAGGGTGAGAGTTGTTGTGCTGTATTGAGATAGAAACAGAGCGATGTTGTGAAGTAGTGAGCTAGAGTGAGGTAGTGTATGAGAGAGTAAAAGTGAGTTAGTGTATTTGAGAGAGAGAGAGTGTGGTAGTGAGATAGAGATAGAGAGTGAAGTTGTGGGGTATTGAGAGAGTGATGTAGTGAACTTTAGAGAGAGTGTGTCGTGATATAGTGAGAGAGAGATAGTGAGATAGAAATAGAGTGAGGTAGTATATAGAGAGAGTGTGAGGTAGTGAGATAGAGAGAGTGAAGCAGTGAGTTAGAGAGAGAGAGTGAAGTTGTGAGGTAGTGAGAGAGTGTTGTGAATTTTTGAGAGAGTGTCGTGATGTAGTGAGGCAGTGAGAATGAGATAGTGAGATAGTAATAGATATAGTTAGGTAGTGATGTAGAGAGAGTGAGGTAGTGAGATAGAGAGAGGTAAGTTGTGAAGTAGTGTGTTAGAGAGATAGTTCCTGTGGTAGTGATATTGTGATGCTGTGAGAAAGAGAGAGTTGAGTAGTGAGGTAGAGATTGAGGTAGAGAGAGAGTGAATGAGAGATAGTGTAGTAGTGTGAGAGATAGTGAGGTAGTGAGAGAGATAGTGAGTTAGTGAAAGAGAGAGTGAGGTAGTGATAGAGAGAGTGAGGTAGTGAGAGAGAGAGTTCGAAGGGACGGTATAGTGGAGCTGAGGAGAGAGTGAAGGGATGGTGCAGTGAGAGGCTGAGGAGAGTGCATCAGTGAAGGGACAGTACCATAAGAGGCTGAGGAGAAAGTGCAGCAGTGAGTGATGGTGCAGTGGAGGAGTGAGGGCTGCAGCCTGGATGGGGGCGGGGCTGAGCAGAGAGTGCAGCAATGAAGGGACGATGCAATGGGGGGCTGAGCAGAGAGTGCGTCAGTGAATGGATGGTGCAGGGAGAGGCTGAGGAGAGTGCAGCAGTGAAGGGACGATGCAATGGGGGGCTGAACAGAGAGTGCATCAGTGAAGGGACGGTGCAAGGAGAGGCTGAGGAGAGTGCAGCAGTGAAGGGACAGTGCAGGGACAGTGCAGGGAGAGGCTGAGGAGAGAGTGCATCAGTGAGGGGACGGTGCAGGGAGAGGCTGAGCAGAGAGTGCAGCAGTGAAGCGACGGTGCAGGGAGAAGCTGAGGAGAGTGCAGCAGTAAAAGGACGGTGCAGTGGGGGGCTGAGCAGAGCGTGCAGCAGTAAAAGGACGGTGCAGTGGGGGGCTGAGCATAGAGTGCAGCAGTGAAGGGATGGTGCAGTGGGACTGAGGAGAGAGTGTAGCAGTGAAGGGATAATGCAGTGAGAGGCTGAGGTGAGTGCAGCAGTGAAGGGACGGTGCAGTGGGGAGGAGGAGTGAGTGCAGCAGTGAAGTGACGGTGCAATGAGAGACTGAGGAGAGTGCAGCAGTGAAGGGACAGTGCAAGGAGAGGCCAAGGAGAGAGTGCAGCAATAAAGGGACGGTGCAGGGAGAGGCTGAGGAGAGAGTGCATCAGTGAAGGGCCGGTGCAGGGAGAGGCTGAGGAGAGAGTGCATCAGTAAAGGGATGGTGCAGGGAGAGGCTGAGGAGAGAGTGCAGCAGTGAAGGGATGGTGCAGTGAGAGACTGAGGAGAGTGCACCAGTGAAGGGACGGTGCAAGGAGAGGCTGAAGAGAGTGCAGCAGTGAAGGGACGATGCAATGGGAGGCTGAGCAGTGAGTGCATCAGTGAATGGACGGTGCAGGGAGAGGCTGAGCAGAGTGCAGCAGTGAAGGGACGGTGCAGGGAGGGGCTGTGGAGAGAGTGCATCAGTGAAGGGACGGTGCAGGGAGAGGCTGAGGAGAGAGTGCAGCAGTGAAGGGATGGTGCAGTGAGAGACTGAAGAGAGTGCAGCAGTGAAGGGATGGTGCAGCGAGAGGCTGAGGAGAGTGCAGCAGTGAAGGGACAGTACCGTGAGAGGCTGAGAGAGAGTGCAGCAGTGAGTGATGGTGCAGTGGAGGAGTGAGGGCTGCAGCCTGGATGGGGGGGCTGAGCAGAGAGTGAAGCGATGGCGCCGGGAGAGGCTGAGGAGAGAGTGCTGCAGTGAAGCGATGGTGCAGTGAGAGGCTGAGGAAAGTGCAGCAGTGAAGGGACGATGCAATGGGGGGCTGAACAGAGAGTGCATCAGTGAAAGGACGGTGCAGGGAGAGGCTGAGGAGAGTGCAGCAGTGAAGGGACGAAGCAATGGGGAGCTGAGCAGAGAGTGCATCAGTGAGGGGACGGTGCAGGGAGAGGCTGAGGAGAGTGCATCAGTGAAGGGACAGTGCAGGGAGAGGCTGAGCAGAGAGTGCATCAGTGAAAGGATGGTGCAGGGAGAGGCTGAGGAGAGAGTGCAGCAGTGAAAGGATGGTGCAGTGAGAGACTGAGGAGAGTGCAACAGGGAAGAGACGGTATAGTGGAGCTGAGGAGAGAGTGAAGGGATGGTGCAGTAAGAGGCTGAGAAGAGTGCATCAGTGAAGCAATGGTACCGTGAGAGGCTGAGGAGAGAGTGCAGCAGTGAGTGATGGTGCAGTGGAGGAGTGAGGGCTGCAGCCTGGATGGGGGGGGCTGAGCAGAGAGTGCAGCAGTGAAGCGATGGCGCAGGGAGAGGCTGAGGAGAGAGTGCAGCAGTAAAAGGACAGTGCAGTGTAAAAATAAAAATATGCCTTACCTCTAACATAAACTAAAATCAACATACATACCTGTCTGAACAACTCCGTGCACAGCGGTGCACATCGCTGAAGGGAATCGCCACGGGTCATGTTGAACCTAGAAAAGAGAGAATAAACATAAGATTAGCAAAAAAAAAAAAATGGCTTACCTCTGAACGAAAACAGAGACAGAGAGTGAGGTAGTGAAAGAGAGTGAAAGTGACTTAGTGAGATAGAAATAGAGAGAGTGAGGTAGTGAGAGAGAGAGTGAGGTAGATAGAGTGAGACAGAGAGAGTGAGGTAGTGAAAGAGTGAGTTAGTGATGGAGAGTGATTTTGGTGGTAGTGAGATAGAAACAATGAGTGATGTTGTGACATAGTGAGATAGAGAAGGACTGAGGTAGTGTAAGAGAGAGTGAAAGTGACTTAGTGAGATAGAAAGAGAGAGAGTGAGTTAGTGAGATAGAGAGTGACTTAGTGAGTTGGAGAGAGAGAGTGAACTTGTGAGCTAGTGAGATAGAGAGTGAGTCAGCGAGAGAGTATTGTAGTTATTTTTTGAGTGAGTGACTTGTGTTATAGTTAGGTAGTGAGAGTGATATGGAAATAGATAGAGTGATGTTATGGAGAGAGTTAGTGAGAGAGTGAGATAGTGTTATAGATATAATTTGAGTAGTGATGTAGTTATTTTTGTTTTGTGGGAGAGTGAAGTAGATATAGAGTGAGGTAGTGAGAGAGAGTAAGGTAGTGAAAGAATGAGGTAGTGAGGGTGAGAGTTGTTGTGCTGTATTGAGATAGAAACAGAGAGATGTTGTGAAGTAGTGAGCTAGAGAGAGAGTGAGGTAGTGTATGAGAGAGTGAAAGTGAGTTAGTGTATTTGAGAGAGAGAGAGAGAGAGAGTGCGGTAGTGAGATAGAGAGAGAGTGAAGTAGTGAGTTAGAGAGAGAGTGAAGTTGTGTGGTAGTGAGAGAGTGATGTAGTGAACTTTAGAGAGAGTGTCGTGATATAGTGAGAGAGAGATAGTGAGATAGAAATAGAGTGAGGTAGTATATAGAGAGAGTGTGAGGTAGTGAGATAGAGAGAGAGTGAAGCAGTATGTTAGAGAGAGAGAGAGAGAGTGAAGTTTTGAGGTAGTGAGAGAGTGTTGTAGTGAATTTTTGAGAGTGTCATGATATAGTGAGGCAGTGAGATAGTGAGATAGTAATAGATAGAGTGAGGTAGTGATGTAGAGAGGGTGAGGTAGTGAGATAGAGAGAGTGAAGTTGTGAAGTAGTGTGTTAGAGAGATAGTTACTGTGGTAGTGATATTGTGATGCTGTGAGAAAGAGAGAGTTGAGTAGTGAGGTAGAGATTGAGGTAGAGAGAGAGTGAATGAGAGATAGTGTAGTAGTGTGAGAGATAGTGAGGTAGTGAGTGAGTTAGTGAAAGAGAGAGTGGGGTAGTGAGAGTGAGGTAGTGAGAGAGAGAGTTTGAAGGGACGGTATAGTGGAGCTGAGGAGAGAGTGAAGGGACGGTACCGTAAGAGGCTGAGGAGAGAGTGCAGCAGTGAGTGATGGTGCAGTGGAGGAGTGAGGGCTGCAGCCTGGATGGGGGCGGGGCTGAGCAGAGAGTGCAGCAATGAAGGGACAATGCAATGGGGGGCTGAGCAGAGAGTGCATCAGTGAAGGGACGGTGCAAGGAGAGGCTGAGGAGAGTGCAGCAGTGAAGGGACGGTGCAAAGAGAGGCTAAGGAGAGAGTGCAGCAATAAAGGGACGGTGCAGGGAGAGGCTGAGGAGAGAGTGCATCAGTGAAGGGCCGGTGCAGGGAGAGGCTGAGGAGAGAGTGCATCAGTGAAGGGATGGTGCAGGGAGAGGCTGAGGAGAGATTGTAGCAGTGAAAGGATGGTGCAGTGAGAGACTGAGGAGAGTGCAACAGTGAAGAGATGGTATAGTGGAGCTGAGGAGAGAGTGAAGGGATGGTGCAGTGAGAGACTGAGGAGAGTGCACCAGTGAAGGGACGGTGAAGGGAGAGGCTGAGGAGAGTGCAGCAGTGAAGGGACGATGCAATGGGGGGCTGAGCAGAGTGCATGAGTGAAGGGACAGTGCAGAGAGAGGCTGAGGAGAGTGCAGCAGTGAAGGGATGATGCAATGGGAGGCTGAGCAGAGAGTGCATCAGTGAATGGACGGTGCAGGGAGAGGCTGAGCAGAGAGTGCAGCAGTGAAGGGAGGGTGCAGAGTGCAACAGTGAAGGGACGGTATAGTGGAGCTGAGGAGAGAGTGAAGGGATGGTGCATCAGTGAGAGGCTGAGGAGAGTGCATCAGTGAAGGGACGGTACCGTAAGAGGCTGAGGAGAGAGTGCTGCAGTGAGTGATGGTGCAGTGGAGGAGTGAGGGCTGCAGCCTGGATGGGGGGGCTGAGCAGAGAGTGCAGCAATGAAGGGACGATGTAATGGGGGCTGAGCAGAGAGTGCGTCAGTGAAGGGATGGTGCAGGGAGAGGCTGAGGAGAGTGCAGCAGTGAAGGGACGATGCAATGGGGGCTGAGCAGAGAGTGCATCAGTGAAGGGACGGTGCAAGGAGAGGCTGAGGAGAGTGCAGCAGTGAAGGGACAGTGCAGGGACAGTGCAGGGAGAGGCTGAGGAGAGAGTGCATCAGTGAAGGGACAGTGCAGGGAGAGGTTGAGTAGAGAGTGCAGCAGTGAAGGGACGGTGCAGGGAGAGGCTGAGGAGAGTGCAGCATTAAAAGGACGGTGCAGTGGGGGGCTGAGCAGAGAGTGCAGCAGTGAAGGGACTGTACAGTGGGACTGAGGAGAGAGCGTAGCAGTGAAGGGATAATGCAATGAGAGGCTGAGGAGAGTGCACCAGTGAAGGGACGGTGCAGGGAGAGGCTGAGGAGAGTGCAGCAGTGAAGGGACGATGCAATGGGGGGCTGAGCAGAGAGTGCATGAGTGAAGGGACGGTGCAGGGAGAGGCTGAAGGGAGTGCAGCAGTGAAGGGACGATGCAATGGGAGGCTGAGCAGAGAGTGCATCAGTGAATGGACGGTGCAGAGAGAGGCTGTAGAGAGAGTGCATCAGTGAAGGGACGGTGCAGGGAGAGGCTGTGGAGAGAGTGCATCAGTGAAGGGACGGTGCAGGGAGAGGCTGAGGAGAGAGTGCAGCAGTGAAGGGATGGTGCAGTGAGAGACTGAGAGAGAGTGCAGCAGTGAGTGATGGTGCAGTGGAGGAGTGAGGGCTGCAGCCTGGATGGGGGGCTGAGCAGAGAGTGCAGCAGTGAAGCGATGGCGCAGGAAGAGGCTGAGGAGAGAGTGCTGCAGTGAAGGGATGGTGCAGTGAGAGGTTGAGGAGAGTGCAGCAGTGAAGGGATGGTGCAGTGAGAGGCTGAGGAAAGTGCAGCAGTGAAGGGACGATGCAATGGGGGGCTGAACAGAGTGCATCAGTGAAGGGACGGTGCAGGGAGAGGCTGAGGAGAGTGCAGCAGTCAAGGCGACAATGCAATGGGTGGCTGAGCAGAGAGTGCATCAGTGAAGGGACGGTGCAGGGAGAGGCTGAGGAGAGTGCATCAGTGAAGGGACAGTGGGGGGAGAGGCTGAGGAGAGAGTGCATCAGTGAAAGGATGGTGCAGGGAGAGGCTGAGGAGAGAGTGCAGCAGTGAAAGGATGGTGCAGTGAGAGACTAAGGAGAGTGCAACAGTGAAGAGACGGTATAGTGGAGCTGAGGAGAGAGTGAAGGGATGGTGCAGTAAGAGGCTGAGGAGAGAGTGCAGCAGTGAGTGATAGAAATAAACATAAGATTAGCAAAATAAACCAAATGCCTTACCTTAACTGAAAAACAGCAGCATACATACCTGTCTGAACCACTTCGTGCACAGCAGTGCACACAGCTGCACGGAGACGCCACGGGCCATATTGGACCTGAAAAACAAAGAAATAAACATAAGATTAGCAAAATAAACAAAATGCCTTACCTTAACTGAAAAACAGCAGCATACATACCTGTCGGAACAACTTCGTGCACAGTGGAGCACACAGCTGCACGGAGACGGCACGGGCCATATTGGACCTGAAAAACAAATAAATAGACATAAGATTAGCAAAATAAACAAAATGCCTTACCTTAACTGAAAAACAGCAGCATACATACCTGTCTGAACCACTTCGTGCACAGCAGTGCACACAGCTGCAGGGAGACGCCACGGGCCACATTGGACCTGAAAAACAAAGAAATAAACATAAGATTAGCAAAATAAACAAAATGGCTTACCTCTAACAGCAAAACAGCAGCATACATACCTGTCTGAACCACTTCGTGCACAGCAGTGCACACAGCTGCACGGAGACGCCACGGGCCATATTGGACCTGAAAAACAAAGAAATAAACATAAGATTAGCAAAATAAACAAAATGGCTTACCTCTAACAGCAAAACAGCAGCATACATACCTGTCTGAACCACTTCGTGCACAGCAGTGCACACAGCTGCACGGAGACGACACGGGCCATGTTGTACCTAGAAAAGAGAGAAAAAAACCTAAGATTAGCAAAATCAAAAAGATAGATTACCTCTAACAGCAAAACAGCAGCATACATATCTATCTGAACCAATTCGTGCACAGCAGTGCACACAGCTGCACGGAGACGGCACGGGCCATATTGGACCTGAAAAACAAAGAAATAAACATAAGATTAGCAAAATAAACAAAATGGCTTACCTCTAACAGCAAAACAGCAGCATACATACCTGTCTGAACCACTTCGTGCACAGCGGAGCACACAGCTGCACGGGGACGCCACGGGCCATATTGGACCTGAAAAACAAAGAAATAAACATAAGATTAGCAAAATAGACAAAATGGCTTACCTCTAACAGCAAAACAGCAGCATACATACCTGTCTGAACCACTTCGTGCACAGCAGTGCACACAGCTGCACGGAGACGCCACGGGCCATATTGGACCTGAAAAACAAAGAAATAAACATAAGATTAGCAAAATAAACAAAATGGCTTACCTCTAACAGCAAAACAGCAGCATACATACCTGTCTGAACCACTTCGTGCACAGCAGTGCACACAGCTGCACGGAGACGCCACGGGCTATATTGGACCTGAAAAACAAAGAAATAAACATAAGATTAGCAAAATAAACAAAATGGCTTACCTCCAACAGCAAAACAGCAGCATACATACCTGTCTGAACCACTTCGTGCACAGCAGTGCACACAGCTGCACGGAGACGCCACGGGCCATATTGGACCTGAAAAACAAAGAAATAAACATAAGATTAGCAAAATAAACAAAATGGCTTACCTCCAAGAGCAAAACACCAGCATACATACCTGTCTGAACCACTTCGTGCACAGCAGTGCACACAGCTGCACGGAGACGACACGGGCCATATTGGCCCTGAAAAACAAAGAAATAAACATAAGATTAGCAAAATAAACAAAATGGCTTACCTCTAACAGCAAAACAGCAGCATACATACCCGTCGGAACAACTTCGTGCACAGCGGAGCACACAGCTGCATGGAGACGACACGGGCCATGTTAAACCTGAAAAACAAAGAAATAAACATAAGATTAGCAAAATAAACAAAATGGGCCATGTTGGACCTACAAAAGACAAAAAAAACATAAGATTATTGCAAAAGAAAAGATAGCTTACCTCAAACTGCATAAGAGCCGCGGATCGGAACCACTCCGTGCACAGCGGTGCACATCGCTGCAGGGAGACGCCACGGGCCATGTTGGACCTAGAAAAAAGAAAAGAAACATAAGATTAGCATAAAAAAACAAACATGGCTTACTTTTAGATGAAAACAACAACAACATAGATACCCGTCTGAACAGCTTCGTGCACAGCGGTGCACACGGCTGCAGGGAGACGCCACGGGCCATGTTGGACCTCTAAAAGACAAAAAAAACATAAGATTATTGCAAAAGAAAAGATAGCTTACCTCAAACTGCAAAAGAGCCGCGGATTGGAACCACTCCGTGCACAGCGGTGCACAGCGCTGCAGGGAGACGCCACGGGCCATGTTGGACCTAGAAAAAAGAAAAGAAACATAGGATTAGCCTAAAAAAACAAACATGGCTTACTTTTAGACGAAAACAACAACAACATACATACCCGGCTGAACAGCTTCGTGCACAGCGGTGCACACGGCTGCAGGGAGACGCCACGGGCCATGTTGGACCTAGAAAAAAGAAAAGAAACATAAGATTAGCCTAAAAAAACAAACATGGCTTACATCTAAACGAAAACAACAACATACTTACCCGTTTCAAGAGCTTCGTAACAGCGACTTCTAGCAGAGACGATCAGGGGAAAATGGCATTTAGAATGCTACGGCCATTTTCGGACTTGGGGGCGTGGTTTTGAAGTTCTGAGTGACAGACAACGTCACTGTCTAAAGAACATCAAAAATGACGCCCCCAAATCCGAAAAGGACGTGGCTACATCGGAGTGACGGATCTCTCCTCCAATGGCTGGCCTCCGTTTCGGAAGCCAGCCAATAGGGAAGAGACGGGGCAAGGAGGCGGGATCTACTGAGCTACTAAGAGACATTAAATCTCCGACCCCAGACTGCGCAAGCGCAGCCTTTAGGTCCTCGACCTAAAAACGACAAAAAACCACAAAATTCAGCACAATCCCAGCCCATCCATGGCCTCAATGGTGTTTAAATTCAAGAAGACACCCCACCGAAAGACTAGGCCCATGCACCACTCACTACGCCTGGGCATAATGGATGAAAAGTAGGCAAAATAAGTGCAGGCCTCAGACACTGCCTCTCTTCAAAATGGCCCCTTGCACCCCAAGCACATGTTGCCTGTACCAGCACTCAAGATGGCCACCACCACAACCCACATGGCCAGTACACCCCCAAAAAACCGAAAAACACCCAAAAATCACCACAATCCAATGCCATCCAGGATGTTTACATTAAAGAGAGTGAGACCCCACAGGCACACTCAGTCCATGCACCACTACCCCTGGGCAAAAGGCCACACCAGCAGCCCCAAAAAACGACAAAAACCACAAAAATCAGCACAATCCCAGCCCATCCATGGCCTCAATGATGTTTAAATTCAAGAAGACACCCCACAGAAAGACTAGGCCCATGCAACACTCACTACCCCTGGGCAAAGGGCCCCACCAGCAGCCCCAAAAAAACGACAAAAACCACAAAAATCAGCACAATCCCAGCCCATCCATGGCCTCAATGGTGTTTAAATTCAACAAAGCAGTTGCATCATGCACCCATAACCAACCCTGGTCCTACTGGATACTGTGGCTGCCCACAATATATTTTATTTAATGTTATGAAAAAGTTCCAAAATTGAAGTTGCAGCAACTGTAATGCCCCAAACAAACTTACTTGTGAAAGTTGATTTCTAATCCAAAAGTGATCCA
This sequence comes from Lissotriton helveticus, assembly GCF_964261635.1. Lineage (NCBI taxonomy): Eukaryota > Metazoa > Chordata > Amphibia > Caudata > Salamandridae > Lissotriton > Lissotriton helveticus. The sequence goes on from NC_136057.1 coordinate 738,463,960, forward strand.
AAGAAAGTCAAAAAGGCCTCAAATCCAAATATCCAGCAGCACCCACAAAAAGTAATCCTTCCAAGTCAAGGTCCAAATGAAAGTGACCAGCACATGAAGAAAGCACTGGGAGGAGCCTGCTGGACAGGAACAGGAAGTTGGAGACTGTGGGGCACTTCCTTCCTCCCCCCCCAAAAAATGGACTCCTTGCAAAAACAAAGTGCATGCAAATGTCAACCTGAGGAGTGATTCTGATACAAATCATCATTTTCTGAAGGTTTATGCTGTTTGCTGGTGGATTTCTTGTGCAGAATTGCAAAATCTCTATTTTGCGAGTGCGAGATTGTTCTTGTCCGCCGCAACTACGTGTTCGCAATTGCGAACTCTCGCGAGGCGTGTTCTGCAAGGTGGCAAGCCGCGATTACGTATTCGCGGGCGCCAAACTCCCGCGGGATCCCGCAGCAAGATCCAAAATGGCGCAGCACTCGCAAAATATGATCGAGAAAAACAACTCGGCAAACGCTTAATGACGGAAAGTGAACGCCGTGCACCACGCCGCGTGCCGCAATATTGTATCACCAAGCAAAAAATCCGCCGCGAGCAAATTCACGGATTTTTGACAAATTCGCGAGAGTTCGCGGATTGCGAATTTGCCAAAAATCCGCAAAATCCGCGAGCGGAACGGATTTTACGCCCATGCTTAGCCCCCACACAGACCTGCCCACACGCCAATTGGACACTACCATGTCCGCCTTGAGTTTTAGTCAACTCGTGGAAGTACCCACACATATCAAGGGTCATACTCTTGATTTAGTATGGACCACAGACCCAAATGTCATCCTTAGGGATGTGGTCCCCTGTGTTTGGACTGACCACTATTTGGTGACCTGTGAGGTAAATATTAATGACCACTTAAAGCACCTACCCCGGGGTACCAGAAGAACCCGTAAATGGACTGAGGTTAACTTAACAACCCTGACCTTGGTGTTCCCGAAAGTGGCTTGTCTGTCGAATACAGATAAAAGCCTGGATCTAGAATATGCGGACCTAACCCGGAGCCTGGGGGAAGCTATCGATCAGATAGCGCCGGAAAGAACTCAGCCAATAAAAGGACCTGGTAAAGAGGCTCCTTGGTTTACCCCACTATTAAGGGAACATAAAAGAAAACTCCGAGCTCGGGAGAGAACTTGGAGAAAAACTAAGCAGGACACAGCGAGGAACCACTATAAAGGCCCTCTCCATCTGTATAAAAAACTTATTTCACAAGCTAAGGTGGAGTACTTTGAGTCTCGCCTAAAGAAGGCGGGGAATACCCAGAAGGAGACTTTCAAAATCCTGTCGGAGCTGAGTAAAAAACAGGAGAATGCTGAGTCTCCCATAAATTGCAACACCTTCCAGGGGTATTTCTTAGAAAAAGTAAAGACCATCATCCTGGAAATAAAGAGTAGTATGGTGAATAGTGCTACCATACACTTTGCTGCCCATAATCCTGTTCACTGCTCTATAGTACAGTTCCCTGAGCTGGATGAGTTGAGCCTAGAGCAGTTGATGGGTAAAACCAAATCTGGTTCCCCAGCGGACCCGTGTCCTCCGAGTGTCTTCCGTGTGGCACGTCCTCTATTGGAAGATCGGATCATCTCTCTCCTCAATAGGTCCCTAGAAATAGGGTATCTACCGGATGATTTCAAGGAGGCTCGAGTTAGGCCCTTGTTAAAGAAACCGGGCGCAGACCCGGCCGTTCTGAAGAACTACAGGCCGATCTCCCAGTTACCTTTCCTCGCAAAGATCTTAGAACAACACGTGCTGAAGTCCCTGTCCCTGTACCTGGAATCCCATGGCTTACTACATGAGCGACAGGCGGGGTTTCGAGCGCACCATAGCACCGAGTTAGTGATGCTCTCGGTGCTAGATGAATTAAGAGGCATGGCTGACAGCAAGAAACCGAGCGCCCTGATTTTATTAGATCTGTCAGCGGCGTTCGATACTGTCAGCCATGACCTGCTCCTGGGAAGACTGGAAGCCTTTGGGATCAGAGGCCAGGCCTTTAAATGGCTGCAATCCTTCCTTTTGGGAAGGACACAGAGGGTACAACTGGGGGATTCGATTTCAGAGGTGGGGCCCTTAGAGTGCGGGGTACCACAGGGCTCCGCACTGTCCCCACTTCTGTTCAATCTCTACCTACAACCTCTGATTGCATCCTTGGCCGATATGGGCTGCATAGTCTTTAATTATGCTGACGACACTCAGCTTGTGCTGAGTGTCGATAACATAGGGGCAGCACAAATCCAAGCCCAAAACATCTTGAGGTATACGTAAGATGGATGACGGAAAACCTGTTAAAGATCAACCCGGATAAGACCGAGGTATTGGTAATTCCATCTACCACCTCACCGTGGAGTGATCTGTACTGGCCTGCAGAGCTTGGACTAGCCCCAAAGCCAAGTGTGAACGTAAAGAGCTTGGGGATTAAACTAGACTGTGATTTGTCAATGTGCAGCCAAATATCTTCCATTGTTGGAAGTTGCACGAATATCATCAGACAATTGAGAAAGTTAGCCCCCTTTCTCTCTCAATCTATGATGCGCTCAATTGTAGCAGCAACCGCCATCTCACGGATTGACTACGGGAATGCCCTTTATCTTGGCCTCTCAAAATGCTGACTAACAGAGTCCAGGTCGTGATGAACCACGCCGCACGATTGATCTTTGGCTTACCCAGAAGAACGAAGGCTTCCCCTCTACTAAAAAATCTTCATTGGCTCCCGGTTAAAGAGAGGGTTGAATTTAAGAGTCTATGTATAGCTCACAAAGCGATTTATGGCCATGCTCCTGCCTACATTAAAGACCGCCTGGAAGTATACAACCCAACGAGAACACTTAGATGATCGGATTCCCAGTTACTGGTTTGCCCCCGTTACAAATTAGTAACCAAGGGAGGGAGAGCCTTCTCCGTTTTGGCCCCCCAGCTATGGAATAAGCTGCCTGAGGGGTTACGCAGGGAGGTGAATCTTTTGCGATTCAGGAAATCATTGAAAACACTGCTGTTTGGTAAAGTCCTGAGCGCAATGTAAACTGGTAGCTGTGTCCCTCTGAGGTGTTGAGCCAAGTTATTGTAATAACATCGATTTTCAAGCGCTTAGAGACCTGCAGGTGATTGGGCGCGTTACAAATCCAAATTAACAATAAGAATCCCTAAGCGGTACAATATATTTTGCTGCCCCTTTCCGTCTAAAACACATTTATTTGTAAACAACCCAGTCTAGTAGGAGCATTGTACATATGGACAAGTCCTGCAGTGGCTCAAAGGCATTAGAGGGAGATGGCGCCTAGGCCCATCTCCCAACTCGCTTGGACTGGCTCTCTGACCAGTCAAGGCTCTTTTGAACCTAGCTACTTGCTCCTGACTGCCTTGCCTTCTCTCTGCGCTCTCTCGCTCTCCCTCTCTCACTCGTGATTCATTGCTCTTTTCCAGCTTTCTTTACCCCTTTTTGTCTTTCACTCTCTCATCATTTTGCCCCTTTTTTCTTTTTACACATGCGTCTTCGCTGTTTTCCAGCTTTTGCCTCTTTTTGCCCATTTTGCCGTTAACTCAAGCCTTTTTTTCATCCTTGCTCATTCCCAGCTTTTTCCTCTTTTTGCCTCTTTCTGCCTTTACTCGTGCCTCTTTGCGCCTTCCTTTATACTTTGCCACCTTTTGCCATCTCTTCTGTCCTTCTTTATTCACACCTTCTGCTGCTACCAGCCACCTTCACCCACTCCGTCAGCCGCCTCCCCGGCTCCTTACCTGTTCTTCTGCCCATCTCCTTGCCTCTTCTTCTTGCCTTCACAAACCCTGCCCACCACTCCCCACCTCCTAGGACATACATAATGGTAGTCACATGCAGCGGGCACGCAACTGGTGCTTCAAAGGCAAGCATGTCTATGCCCGTCTGTCCCTAGACTGCGCCCAGCACCATGAACCCTGGTCAGTCGACTCCCCCAGGGCCATGGATGTGTTGTAAATGTATTTGCTTATTTCTAGTTTGACCCTTTTCTCTTTATGTACTTCTTGTGTTCCAGAATGGAGTTAGTTCTAACTCTGCACTCGGTGTTTTGTGTGAGTCAGTTTGAGCTGGTCAGCAGACGCTAGAGTTGCACTCTACTGTTCTCCTACAATAAACTTATAGAAAGTTAATATGTAAGTTAGCGCTTTATTTACAACATTTTTGGCGATGTGCTTTCAAGAAAGCCTCATTTAATTCTACAAAGGTTTTCAATAAAGGAAAATGGCACAACAAGTGAATGTCACTCTTCCGCCCCCGTTTTTAAGTGAACCTGGCAATCCAGCTATACCTTGGGAGGACTGGTTCATTATGTTCGATAATTATCTAGAAGCACTTGATGGGCAGGAATTTTCAGAGAAGAGAAAGAAAGCAATATTACTAAGTACTTTAGGTAAGGAAGGACAGCGTGTTTTTAGATTCCTACCTATAGCTCTTCAAGCAAATGAGCAAGTTATGCCTGATGAATATAAGGAGGCAGTCTCAAGGTTGGAGGTTAGGTTTGCCAAGGAGGAAAACCTCGTCATGAATCACTATAAATTTTATACGCAGAAACAGAGGAGCGAAGAAACAATTGATGATTTTGTTGCTCGCCTAAGAGAATTATCCATCAAGTGTAAGTTTGGGGCAATGAGTGATGAACTCATAAGGGACCAGTTGATTGTTCAATGCATCAATCATACAATTCAAGAAAGATTGTGGGCAGCGAAAAACCCTACATTGAAAGTGGCTATAGATTTAGCTAAAGTGATTGAGGAGTCCAAGAAATGTATTAAAGTTATTGAATCTCAAAAGAAGAACAATTCACTACAAGAAGTAACTGAAGTTTCAGAGAAACAATTTTGTGTAGAAAGTGGAAGTTGCAGCTATGATTCTGTGGCTGTTGTCAAAAACAAATTCAAATACAACATGAGGAAGTCTATTCCTAATAACAAGTTTTGTAATAGATGTGGTAGTAACACAACTCATCCGAAGCAAGATTCTGTTTTGCTGCCAATAAGGAATGTCTCAAATGTGGACGGATTGGAAATTTTTCTAAAATGTGTAAAACAAAGCCCAGGCAAAAAGTTGCTATGTTGAAGATTATGATGATAGCTACAGACATTAGAAAAACAGACTTTTGGTTGTGAACGATGTTGACTTTGTAAGTGAGGATGACAGAAGACAGAACAGACCCAAGGCAGACTTTAAGATTGATGGACAAGAGGTGTCGTTGATGGTGGACACTGGGTCCAGATCACTATTATTCCTAATAAAACATTTAAAATGCTGTGGAAAGACAAAATATTACTTGAAAGTGACATTTCTCCTAGGGGTTTCCAAGGGGAAAAAATTGACATTTTAGGTCATTTTGTATCTGAAATTGTCTTAAAAAATAGATTCACTACTGGGAAAGTTTATGTTTCAGTTGAGGGACCACCGATTTTAGGGTGGGTTCACCAGTATGATTTATACATTATAATTAATCCCAGGGCTCTGGATAAGATCATGATTCTGGAGGATGACTCTATTGACACAATTTTGGGTGAATTTCCCTCTGTTTTTAAGAGTGAATTAGGGGAATTGTAGGGTTATGCTAATCTTATAAAGGTCAAAAGACATTCTACACCTGTACAACACACATTGAGGAGGATACCACTCTCAATTAGGGATGAAGTTAAGAAATTGTTAGATGAGATGCTTCAAAGTGGTGTTATTGAGCCAGTGGAGGCATCCTCATGGGTGTCTCCGGTAGTGATTTCCATCAAATCGGATGGCAAGTTGAGGTTCTGTGTCGATTTAAGATCTCTGAACAAATGCGTTATTGCCAACACATTTCCTCTACCTAATATTGGTGAGTTGGTCTCCACTCTTGATGGGGCTAAGTTCTTTTCAAAGTTAGACCTCAAGAGTGCGTATCACCAAATTAGGTTGCATGAAAGCTGCAAGAACCTCACTGTTTTCATCACTACTGAAGGGATTTTTCAGTTTACACGTCTCCCATTTGAATTAATATCAGCGGCAAGTGTTTTCCAACGCATGGTCACTGAAATTTTTAGAGGCATTCAGAAGGTAGTCTACTTCCAGGATGACATTCCTGTGTTTGGCGATTCAGTGGCTGACCATAACTGTGTGCTTAGACAGGTTCTGCATTGGATTTCGGACACAGGCCTTACTTTGCACAGGGAGAAGTGTTCGTTTCTAGCACAATATGTTTAGTACCTTGGGCATGAGATTTCAGCCGCCGGTGTCAAACCAAAGAAAAATGTATTAGAGACAATACGTTCGGCACCATGTCCGATTGATAAGGAACAACTTATATCGTTCATGGGACTGATAGAGTATTACTCTAAATGTGTTAGGGATTTTTCAGGGAAAACTACGCCTTTAAGAGTTCTTATGAAGAAAGGTACAAAATTTGTCTGGGGGCCTGAACAAAATTCAAGTTTCAATCAAATTAAAAAGGAAATTTGTGAGGCAAATGTTTTAGCGCCTTTTGATACAAAGCGCACATCCATATTGATGGTAGATGCTAGTGCTACAGGACTGGGTGCTGTACTTTTGCAAAAGCATTCGGACGGTAAGCGTCCAACTGCTTTTACATCGCGCTCTTTGTCTTCTTCTGAACTGAATTATTCGGTTATAGAGAAGGAGGCATTGGCGGCTGTTTGGGGTACACAATATTTTCGAACATACCTTTGGCGTACTAAGTTTATTCTTAAGACTGATCATAAGCCTCTGATTCGCATTCTTTCTCCAGGTGGTGCGGACAAAGGTTCGCCAAGGTTGGCTAGGTTGGCAGCTAGGTTGCAAGACTATCACTTTGAGGTTGTACATGTTCAGGGTTGGCGCAACTTTCAAGCTGACTGCTTATCTAGGCTTTCAATTGATGTTGATAAGGCATTGAATGACTCTTTTGGTTCAAATATTGATGATGAAAGTGTGGCTTGGATTCATGATGTATTGTCAGTAAGTAAGGGGTCTTTCTCGGAGGAGGAATGGATTGAAGCGATGCAGAATGATCACATTTTGAAAGAGGTCATTCAATTGGTCAAACAGGGGTCTAGGAGAGAAAGTTGTTTGAATGTTTCTGTGCGACCTTTTCTCAAAGTTCTTGATGAGTTGTCAACTTGTGGTGACAATATTCTCTTACGTAATGATAAAGTTATACCACCTTTTGAATTAAGGAACAAACTATTCACTTTAGAGCATGAAGGTCATCTGGGACAGACTCTTGCACAACAGAGGTTGAAAGCTAATTTTTGGTGGCCTGGGATTGATTCACGGGTTGTTAGATTGGTTGAGGATTGCACGACCTGTAGATAGGGTGAAACAAGATTAAAAGTTGCCGTTGGTTTCTCTGTTGGGAAGTTAGATTCTCCAAACATTCCTTGGCACACAATTTGCTTAGATTTCATAGGGCCAATGGAAGAATTAGCTGGGAGTCAACATTTTGCTATTGTTTTTGTGGATGTTTTCAGCAAGTGGTTGTGTGTTGAATTTGTAAAAGACATCACAACTGACAGTACAATCACGTTTTTGAAATTGGTTTTCCAAGAAGAGGGTTTTCCTAGTGTCATTATCACGGATCATGGTACACAGTTGGTGTCTCAGAGCATGCGTACATTTTTAAGTGAGTCTGGAGTGTCACATCATCGTACCTCACTCTATAACCCACAGGGAAATGGTCTCTGTGAGAGAGTCAATAGACTCGTGAAAGGGACAATTCAATTAGCTCAATTCAGAGGTGAATCTGTTTCTGAGCTTGTTAGAGACATGGTTTTTGCATACCGCACCACCTTTCATTCTGAGAAAACAAAATCACCTTTTGAGATAATAAGGGGTAGGGTTCCAAGTTCTAAACTTACTCCTTTTTGGTTGAAGGATTTATTTGTTAAGGATGATCCTTCAAGTTCTAAAAAATATAGAGGAAATCTTACCTCAAATATTTATAGAGGTGATTATGTGAAACAAAGAAGAAAGCAACAGATGGTAAGGGTTTAACAGCGCAAAGTCAAAAAATGGCAAATAATAGGGAAGCAAAATATTGTAATCAGAGTGGCATCAAGGGAATCAAAGACAGCTACCACCTCACGCTGTCAGAAACAGCAATTACCACGTAATGCCGTCACAATAAAGAGATTACGGTAGATTCCCTGAGCACAAAGTACATATATCTGTGAGTAATACAGATAATATTGATTTCACAAATAATTGTCCATGTCAGAGCATCCAGGTTGTGAAGAAATCCTTATTTTTATTCTCAGTCCATAGATTTTCTTGAAGACTTGTGGATACAGTAATACAATCTTGATATAAATTGAAAACAGCCAAGCGCCAACACGTGTTTCGTCAGGGAAAATTATACCCAATGACTTCTTCAGGGCTGCAACAACAAAAACGCACCCAATGTATAATGTCCCAAGAACAATTTCTAGGACAGAGTTGACAAAATCTATACCAAAGTGACACAAAAATTAAGTCCACAATCCAGGAGGGAGAAAAGAAGAAAAGAAAAACCAGGAAAAATATTCATACCAAATAAAGGAAAGTCTTAAAGGAAAAAAGAAAGAAGAAAAAGGAAAAAGGCAGAAACCAACCAACCAAGAATATATAGACCACCGAGCAGTGCCACCACAATGCGTATAGAAGTACCACAAAAAGTCAAAAAATTCAAATAGATTATCAAAATCAGAAACACACTGTGTAAAACACCTAACCCGACTGATTCAACCAAAGAAGTGCTCAAAATACCTGCCCCTAGGGACCATAGCTAAAACTCACCTATGGTGGTTCTCACTACAGCGTAATAAAGATTTGATTGTATCAATCCGTTAAGTGTTAGAATTCTAAAAAAAGTAAAGAATAAATTTATATAATGAGGCATCCAAGGCTAATATTTTTAATAAACAACTAATCACAGAGTAAAATTATCTTACCCTTAAAAACGCTCTCAGAAAACCGTTCCAGAAGCAATGTCAATACATATTAATCCGATAATAAACACCAGGCAAAATCCGCCTTCACATTAGGGAATCATCGTCAATATCTGAGGAAATATAATAAAGTCGGGCCGACATAAGTATTTTACGCCCAGTCTTAATACCTTTTTATATCTACAAACATCATAATTGATGCAGACAAAACAAATACCTAATCACTAACTGATCCGAGTGTTTATAGCGTGATGGCTTTATCACAATAGTATATAGTCATATCTACATAATTTGTACAAGTTAAAATAACAGCCCCACATCTTCATGCTAGGGTCTGTGAGAGATATGCTCTAAAACGCGACATTACTGTCACAACACTCACCTCAGATATTCCCAGCGCCCTCCACGCAACAGATCTGTATCCAAAATCGGCGTGTGTTACTCGCGCCATCTTGGAACATTGTGTTATAGCCCAACCCATGAACAGCAAAAGCGGACTATTTCCGATCAAAGCGTATTGTAAATTACACGCCTAAAGTATTGCTGTATATCACAATTTAGGGTGAATAATCCACATCGCCACTAGTATAAATTATAAAAGCAAATTAGAAATACCACAATTCATATTTGAAAAGCTACAATTTTAAATATATAAAAAAACGATCACTCGTAATTATGCATCTATCAAGATATTCCCTCAGTGCTAACGATACTATATTATAACGAAACGCTTATAATTATATGAAATAAGCGATAGCAACCAATACTACTGAATTATCAATACAATCCTACATTGTAGACAATAATGTCTGTGTGGTTAGTTCTATCGAATAGGATATCAATAGCTCACCTCATGGTAAAAATGCTCAGTTGAGTTTGGTGCTCAAGATGCCAAAGAAGTTAGAAGAAGAAACGTAGTAATAATAAGATATAAATATTAGTAGGGCAATATATACAAGAAAAAATTAAAAGGAAGATATGAGAGTGAGGAAAAGAACAGAAGGAGAAGAAATGAAACGAAATGAAACATATATCAACAATATGCACATATATCTATCATAATATTAAACTAAATGTTATCTATACATATATACATTTTAAAATCTACTGTATGTACCACACCCCATGACTACAGTAATGGGTATATTAGTACAAAAACAGACAAGTCATACATCTATATGTGATAACAAGCAGAAGAGGCAATAATATTGATCTAATGGAACTCTTCACATAAGTATGTATACACAGTTAGAAAAGAAGAGAAATAGATTGGGTTCACTCAGTTTCCCAAAAAATATTGTAATTCCGAATCAATATTAATCCCCTGCTCAACTGCACGAAGCTTAAGTATCCAACGTGCCTCACATTGGCGTAGACGTAGTTCCCTGTTGCCACCTCTAGCATCATGTGGTATGCTTTCTACACCATGGAAGGAAAACGATTTACTGCTTCCCTGGCTGGGACATTCATGTGCATGTATTGCTAGTGGGTAACGTCCATCCATATTTTTTAATGCTCTAAAATGTTCAGCAATACGTTCTCTAAGGCATCTTATGGTACTACCCACATAGATTTTAAAGCACTTACATCTGATAATATAAACAACATACTTGGTATCACAGTCAATATGTTGGTGAATTTTGTAGACTGGTAAGTTGTTATATTGAAATTCCTTGATACCATGTTCCGCTAATCTACACATGCTACATCTGCCACATTTATAGGAGCCACAATTCAAATTGTTTAACCAATTTCGGTCCCTACTCTTGGTTGTGGGGTAACTTGGACTGATAAGTCCCCTCAAGGTTGTCCCCCTACGATATGTGATACTAGGCTGTTTAGAAATATATTGGCAGATAGTTTGGTCAGAGGTTAACAAGTGCCAATGTTTCTTCAGTATGTTATATATTCCAGGTGACCAAGGGTGATAGTTGGTCACCAGACGTATTGGTTGTATGCAATTAGAAACTCTTGTTTTAGATTTTAAAGTATCCTGCCTCTTTAGTTTAGAGGATCTTGACCTAGCTTTTCTGATGACATCTGGGTCATAACCCCTCGCCAAAAATCTGGATTCCATATCATTTGAACAAAGCATAAAGTCATCATCCTTGCTACAATTTCTTCGTGCTCTATATAGTTCCCCATAAGGTATTGCATTTTTCTGAGCCTTAGGGTGGGCACTTGTTGCAAACAGTGTCGAATTACAGGCAGTGCTTTTTCTGTGCAACACACTGTTGATTTTACCTTTCTCAATAAACAATTCAATATCAAGGAATACAATTCTTTCTTTGTTAAAAGACATAGTGAATGACATATTATACTTGTTGTTATTCATGTGATCAAAGAAGTTATTGAGTTCCACATCCGAGCCTGTCCAAATAATAAAGCAATCATCAATATACCTACCAAAGTAAACAATAAATTCCTGCCATCTTGCCCCTGCATTTTTGTTGTTGCAGCCCTGAAGAAGTCATTGGGTATAATTTTCCCTGACGTGATTATGTGAAAGTCAAATATGGGAAAATAACAAGAGGTCTTTCAAAATTTAGGGGACCCTTTAAGGTAAAAGAAGTTTTTCCACACTATGTGGCACTTTCAAATGGAGAAAAATTGAATATCAGGAGAGTTGCATTGTATCAAAAAAGTGCTTCGTTTTCACCTGATAATGTTTTGAAGGATTCTTTTGATTTGTTTTCTGACAAGGGGAATAGTGGTTATATGTTATCATCTTCAGAACACCCTGTTTCATTTTCATCTCCTGTTGACAGGAATTGTTTTGGTGGTGGTGATGCGTCTGATTCTGGTTCCTCGGGTGTTCCTAGTGTTTCCACTGATAATGCTTGTACTCATAATTCTTCTCTTGATGTTAATACCAGAGTTACAAGGTATCGTAAACCACCAGCATATCTTAATGACTATTGCTGTGATTAATTTCTTTGCTTTTGTTTTTTTTCTTGCACTTATTGTCTTTGTTTTTGTAAAGAAGGAAGATGTGTTGTAAATGTATTTGCCTATTTCTAGTTTGACCCTTTTCTCTTTATGTACTTCTTGTGTTCCAGAATGGAGTTAGTTCTAACTCTGCACTCGGTGTTCTGTGTGAGTCAGTTTAAGCTGGTCAGCAGACGCTAGAGCTGCACTCTACTGTTCTCCTACAATAAACTTATAGAAAGTTAATATGTAAATTAGCGCTTTATTTATGACACCAATCCCTTGGCACTGGTTGCCGCCACAAGCATTGCTGCAGTACTACTCCACTAACCACGGTAGGACCTTTCCTCTGCAGCACCTGCCTTTTCACTTGTTGCTCCAAGCAGACTCCTACACCCCAAGCCCCACTCAATCCACTCCATGATCTGAACCTGCAACACAACAGCAGATCGCATGCTCACTCTTTAACACAATACTCTCATACCAAACACTCCATGAGGTCTGGAACCTCATCAGCTTTCTTGCACTGGATGTTCTCTTCCTCATGGAGACTTTCCTCAACCCATCATAAACCTCTGACATCACCATAGCCATTCCGGAGAGATAGAAGGTCACCCTCTGCGACAGCATCAACCAACCAGGAGGAGAGCTCTCCATAATCCACAGAGACTACATCCAATACATTACTGTCATGGACGACACCACCCTGGCCATGGAAAACGTGAACTCCAAACTCTAGACCGATGAAAGAACAACCATCAAGGGAACCCTTGTGTACTGACCACCTGGACCACAAATCAGTTTCACAAAAGTCATCGCCCTCCTCACCATTTATTGCAAAGAGCACATGCTCCTCAGCGACCACCTTGACAACCTCCGGATCCATCTCCACAGACCTTCTTGACTGCCTTGATAACATCAGACTCACCCAACTCGTTTATGACCCCCCATGCCGCAGGTCCCATTTTTGACCCCCTCTTCACCTCAAGTGACAGAATCACATACAACCACACCAAGCAGCTCACCTGGACAAACCACACTTCATGGTACACTTGAGTAGCACTAACTCACAGGAAACCCCCCCACAAGTAGGCCCAGAGAACCCAGCCACAACTGGAGCAAAGTCATGAAAGCAGACTGGATGAACGCACTCACATCTATCCAACCATAACACACCAGCAGCCTGGACCTCAGCGTCAGAAACTTCAACACTTGGATCACAAACTGCACCAACACCCTTGCACCAGTTAACACACCAGACACAGAAAAAGCAACTAAGAAACCATCAGGTATACTGAAGTACTCAGGGACTCCTAACACCACTGTAAACAGCTGGAGATGGAGAACCAGCAACAACACCAACAATAGGGCCACTTACAAAACTGCACTCAATCACTACTATCTCCAACTGCAGTAAACAAGGAAGATCACCCACAGCAAGCACTGAAGCCAGCCTCAACAACAACAGGGAACTCTTTGCAATCATCAAAGAATTCTCCAACCCCAGCGGCAGCAAACAATGCCACCTGTTTATAAGAACGCTGTGACAGCATCACTGACTTCTTCCATTACAAGGAACCATGATCTACAGAAACTTCAACCCTCAGCCCAAATCAGCTGACTTCACCAACCACCCCACCCCCACCAGCAGCATGACATTCACTCAGCTAACTGACTGGAGCAAACTGACCCATCAGGACACAACTTACATCATGAAGATAGTACACTCAGGGACCCTCACCAACTCATTTCCCCACCACATTTTGAACCTAGGTGGAACGAAAATAAGCCTTGAACTCACGACTATCAACACCCCAATATCAACCATGGCCTTCCCAGAAAATTGGAACCACACAGAGGTCAAGCCCTCCTAAAGAAACTCCTAAAGAAATCATCGGCCAACCCCAGTAAACTCAAAAATACAGTCCCATCTCACTACTACCTCAGTGATAGTCATGGAGAAAGCAATCAACCAGCAACTTGCCAAGCACCTGGAACAACATCAACTCCTGGAGAACTCACAAACCAGGTTCCACAGTGCCGAAACAGCCATCATTGCAGCAATAGACAACATCCGTGCCATCTTCGACTGAGGTGAGACAGCTGCTCTCATCCTCCTTGACCTCTCTGCAGTTTTCTACACTGTCTCACAACATATGCTTGTCACCACACTCCATCACATCAGCATCCAGGGAGCAGCACTCAAGTACATCACCTCCTTCCTCGCAGGAAGAACTCAATGAGTAAGCCTCCCACGCTTCACCTCCAGATCCAAGGAAATCAGCAGCGGAGTCCCACTAGGCTCATCTCTCAGTCCTACCTTTCTCAACACTTCCATGACACCGCTGGCCAACTTCATCAGATCACATGGACTCAACATTATGTCTTACATCGACAAAAAACAACACACAACTCATCCTCTCCCTCTCAGAAGATCACACCAACACCAGGAACAACTTCTGCAATTGCATGACCAACGTTGCAGACTGGATGAAGGAAAACTACCTGAAGCTCAACACCAACAAGATGGAAGTGCTGATGTTCGGTAACAAGAACTCCTCCTGCGACTCCACCAAGTGGCCCGCAGAGCTGGGCCCCACACCAATCCCCATTGAGCGTGCCAGAAACATTGGAATCATCCTCAACAGCAAACTTATCATGGCCTCAAATGTCAACGCTTTCACATTCTCCTGCTTCTTCATCCTGCTATGGAAGATCTTCAAGTGGCTCCCCAGGACTCAAGGCTCACCATCACCCAGGCCCTAGTCACAAGCAGACTGGACTATGACAATACACTCTATGCAGGAATACCGGTTCACCTCCTGCAAAGATTCCAGACCCCTTTTCCAGACTCATTCTGGACCTCCCTTCATGTACCCACATCACTCATCACCTAAGGCAACTGCACTGGCTCCTGGTCAAGCTCCTCAAACATGCATTCAAGGCCCTGCATAACACTGGACCCTCCTACCTCAACCACCATTTCCACTTCCATAAACCCACCAGGCACCCTTGCTCAGCCTCTTTCTCTCTCTCACCCAAGTACCCTGCATACGGGTAGCAGAATCGTAGGCTGATCCTACTCCCACCTCATCACAAAGTCCTGGAGCGACGTCCCTCTCCACATAAGGACCTCTATGTCACTGCTGAAATTCTGAAAGAAGCTGAAGACATTGCTCTTCTACTAGCAATCTAGTCCCTCCTTCAACCACTGCTAGACTCAGTTTTAACCTGCCTAGTACCTGGATCCCTCACAGGTGATAAGCAGCACTCTACAATGCACTAACATAAGCATTAACATTACATAGATCATAGGCCGAGAACATTTGTAACATGTTGAGTTATAATTGCTTTTATATAGCATGATGTTTGAAGCGCTACATGGTAAATCAGTGGCAACCTGGGCAACTTTCCATGTCAGACAATGCCACTCCATCCCACACTATGCCACACAGTGCCACTCCACACCACACCACACTATGCCACTCTGCTCCATGCCTCCCAATTTCACTCAATTCCACTCCACACAATACCACTCCACTCCATGCCACACAATTCCACTTCACGCCACTGAATTCACTCCACTCCACACCAGAAAATTCCACTCTACTCTACGCCACACAATTCACTCCACATAATTTCATGCCACACTATTCCACTCCGCGCTGCAGAAGTCTACTCCAGGTCACATGATTCCACTCCACTTCATGCCCCACAATTCCACCTCACTCCATGCCACATAATTCCACTTCATGCCACACAATTTCATTCCATGCCACACAATTCCACATCACTCCACACCATACATTCCCACTCCACTTCACTCCACTGCACACAATTCTACTCCACCCCACACAATTCCACTCTACCCCATGCCTCACAATTCCATGCCACACACTTAACACATCAACCAATTCCACTCTACTTCAATCTACACATTTCATTCCGCTCCACAGCACTCCACACAATTCCATGCCACACAATTCCACACCACATAATAACACCCCGCTCCACTCTGTGACACACAATTCCACTCCATGCCACTCAGTTTCACTCCACTCCACACAGTTCAACCACACAACACACAATTCCACTCCACAGCACTACAGCAATTCCACAAAACTCCACACCATATTATTCAACTCTACACAATTCCGCTCCACTCCACTCAATGCCACTTGATGCCCTCCACTCCATTGAATTCCACTCCATGTCACACAATTCCACTCCAATCTACACCACACAATTCCAGTCCACTCCACACAGTTCTACTCAATGCCGTACAATTCCATACCACACAGTTCCACTACATGCCACACAATTCCACAATTGTACACACAATTACTCTCCACTCCATGCCACACAATTCCATGCCACTCCACACAAAACAATTCCACTCCACACACAAACTTTCACTCCACTCCAACCCATTCTACTCCATAACACACAATTCAAACAAACTCCACTCCACACAGTTCCACTTAGCACCACAGCACACAATGCCACTCTACTCCAGGCCACACAACTCCACCCCACTCCTCACAATTCCACTCCACTCCACTCCACTCTACTGTACACAATACCACGCCACTACACTCCATACCACTTCACTCTATTCCATTCAGTGTCACTCTACTTCAGTCCACCAATACCACTCCATCCCATGCCACATAATGCCATTCCACTCTATGCCACACAATTCTATTCTATTCCATTCCATGCAACATAATGCCACTCCACACAATGTCACTTCACTCCGTTTGTGTAGGAGACTGGCTCAAAAATAAGCTATAGGAGATTTTGGAGTTATGCATTTTGCAATTGTGATTTATTTAACTTCAGTCTGAAATTAAGAATAGTATAATGAGAGTGGGGTGCATGTCCGTGAGAATAACTGGGAGATGGCGACTGTCCTCATTTTCCTTGACTAATATTTCATCTTCTTCTCTCCTTCAGGTTCCAGAAGGACCACTAATGATCCCTTGGGAAAACAAACACAAAGTACAATCTAGGTAAGTATAAAGTAATAATTAAAAAAATCAATCTCCTCTCTCAACTTTCCAGGGGTATCAAAGTTGGGGTACATATTTGTGACGCAGCCTCTGCTTTAGCTGCCCCCCCACCCCCTGGATATTTTTGCCATAACAAAAAATATTTTCATGTGCGTAGACTTTCTTATAACTTCAGATGAGTTAGAAAAATGAGTACCCCTGACAGACACTTCAGCCCAAATTCTCAAAGGTTTGGTGTAAGGTTAGCATTACTTTTGTAACTCTAAACCAATGCTAAAACTTTTTGGGGATTCACAAACCAATGCAAATTGGTATTTGCGTTGGTTTGCTTGGAAAAGTAACACAAAGCAGCACAAAAAACTGCTTTGCATTACCTTGTTTCAAGGGGGCATCACATTGGTGGTAAGATGGTGTACCCGTGCTACCACCCATGCTTTTGATGCTAAACTTTGTTCTCAAACATCAGTAGAAAGGGTTTAGCACCACAAATTCACACAGCTGAAAAGCAGGCGATAAACTTAGAAATGTGTTTTATTTCTCTGTTCTATTCTGACTTTGCATGCGTGCTGCACTGTGCAGCACACATACAAAGTAGGACAAGCATGCAATGGGTCTCGCATTTGCAAGAGTTTGAGCTATTTTTTATTGTAAATGACATTGCCTTTTACTTATGTTTTGGTTTTTGAAACATAAATAAAAGCCATTGCAATTTACACTGCCAATAGGTCAAACTCACGTAAATGCGAGACCTATTGCATTGCAAATGCTTGTTGTTACCGAAAAGTCCTTTCTACAGCGCATACTGGCTGTTTTAACGTTAGTCACAAAAACAAACAAGTACAGGTAAAGCACGAGATGGCTTTGTGTTACCAAAAGCACAATGCTCTAGCACTGGAATTATAATCAACATAGTGGCAGAACTTAAATCCCAATGGCAGGAGTCAGGAGGCCTCACAAAGAACATATTAACCTGTAATAATGTGCTAGAATCTGTTGGAGGAATATGGATAAAGACCATTGTGCACACTGATGAGAGGCATGTGAGTCTAGGACAGTGTCTCCTATGAATGAGCAGTGCGGACCCTGAGTAACAGTCTCTTAATCATGCAGTTTTGCCATCTGCACTAGTCCTGTTATCATCAGCGCAATTCTTATTGTTGTCATCGGCACTAGTCTCGTTGTCATCGGCACTAGACTTGTTGTCATCGGCACTAGTCTCGTCATCTGCACTAGTCTCATTGTTGTCAACAGCGCTATTCTCATTGTTCTCGTTAGCACTAGTCCTACTGTTATCATCAGAGCTACAGTCATTGTTATCATCAGTGCTATTCGCATTGTTGTCATGAGCACTAGTCCCATTGTTATCATCAGAGCTATTTTCATTGTTATCATCACCACTAGTCCCGTTCTTATCATCAGGGCTGTTCTCTTTGTTGTCATGGGCACTAGTCCCATGTTTATCAGTCCTATTCTCATTGCTGTCATGAGCAATAGTTCCATTGTTATCATCAGTTCTATTCTCTTTGTTGGCATTGGCACTATCCCATTATTATCATCAGTGCTATTCTCATTGTTGGCATCGGCACTAGTCCCATTGTTATCATCAGTGCTAATCTCATTGTTGTCATGGGCACTAGTCCCATGGTTATCAGTGCTATTCTCATTGTTAGCATCGGCCCTAGTCCCATTGTTATCGACAGTGCTATTCTCATTGTTGGCATCAGCACTTGTCCCATTGTCATCATCAGTGCTATTCTCATTGTTGGCATCTGCACTAGTCCCATTGTTATCATAGGTGCTATTCTCATTGTTGGCATCGACACTAGTCCCATTGGTATCATCAGCGCTATTCTCAATGTTTGCATCGGCGCTAGTCCCATGTTATCAGTGCTATTCTCATTGTTGGCATTAGCACTAGTCCCATTGGTATTATCAGTGCTATTCTCATGGTTGGCATTGGCACTAGTCCCATTGGTATCATCAGCGCTATTCTCATTGTTGTCATGGGCACTAGTCCCATTGGTATCATCAGTGCTATTCTCATTGTTGGCCTCGGCACTGGTCCCATTGGTATCATCAGCGCTATTCTCATTGTCATGGGCACTAGTCCCATGTTTATCAGTGCTATTCTCATTGTTGGCATCGGCACTAGTCCCATTGTTATCATCAGTGCTATTCTCATTGTTGGCATTGGCACTAGTCCCATTATTATCATCAGTGCTATTTTCATTGTTGTCATGGGCACTAGTCCCATGGTTATCAGTGCTATTCTCATTGCGTCATGAGCAATAGTCCAATTGTCATCATCAGTGCTATTCTAATTGTTGGCATCGGCACTAGTCCCATTGTTATCATAGGTGCTATTCTCATTGTTGGCATTGGCACTAGTCCCATTGGTATCATCATCGCTATTCTCATTGTTGGCATCGGGACTAGTCCCATTTTATCAGTGCTATTCTCATTGTTGGTATCAGCACTAGTCCCATTGGTATCATCAGTGCTATTCTCATTGTTGGCATCGGCACTAGTCCCATTGGTATCATCAGCGTTATTCTCATTGTTGTAATGGGCACTAGTCCCATTGGTATCATCAGTGCTAATCTCATTGTTGGCCTTGACACTGGCCCCATTGGTATCATCAGCGCTATTCTCATTGTTATAGGCACTAGTCCCATGGTTATCAGTGCTTTTCTCATTGCTGGCATCGGCACTAGTCCCATTGTTATCATCAGTGCTATTCTCATTGTTGGCAGTGGCACTAGTCTCATTATTATCATCAGTGCTATTCTCATTGTTGTCATGGGCACTAGTCCCATGGTTATCAGTGCTATTCTTATTGCGTCATGAGCAATAGTCCCATTGTTATCATCAGTGCTATTCTCATTGTTGGCATCGGCACTAGTCCCATTGTTATCATCAGTGCTATTCTCATTTTTGGCATTGGCACTAGTCCCATTGTTATTATCAGTGCTATTCTCATTGTCGGCATCGGCACTAGCCTCATTGTTATCATCAGCGCTATCCCCGTTGTTGGCATCAGCACTAGTCCCATCGTTATCATAAGTGCTATTCTCATTGTTGGCATCGGCACTAGTCCCATTGTTATCATCAGTGCTATTCCTATTGTTGGCATCGGCACTAGTCCCATTGTTATCATCAGTGCTATTTTCATAGTTGTCAGGAGCACTAATCTCATTGGTATCATCAGCTCTATTCTCATTGTTGGCATGGGCACTAGTCTCATTGGTATCATCAGCACTATTCTCTTTGTTGGCATCGCCACTAGTCCCATTGGTATGATCAGCGCTATTTTCATTGTTGGCATCGGCACTAGTCCCATTGTTATCATCAGCGCTATTCTCATTGTTGTCAGGAGCACTACTCCTATTGGTATCATCAGCGTTATTTTCATTGTTGTCATGGGCACTAGTCCCATTGGTATCATCAGCGCTATTCTTATTCTTATTTCTGTCATGAGTGCAGAACCGGTTATACCCACTTACTGGGTCTCGGCGGCGGGGGAACCGCCCAAGTCTTCCATACCCTCCTTATATAGAAAAAGGAGACACAGGAGCCTTCGTCTGCAGGAGGAACTAAGTTTTATTCGAATAGCCCGGGCTTGGAACAGAGTCCCAAGCTCGTCGGAGACAAGACAGAGGAGGCTGCTGCTTCACTCTGCAGCTTAAGACCTTATATACACATTTCCCACCTTAAAAAACCAGTTTGGATGGGGCCTGGCGCCCGCGAGTCAAAATGCAGTTACACCATTCTTTGTTCAGGCAGGACGGGGGCTGCAACAGATGGTACAAAGATTACGGACAGGTCTTGCAAACCAGGATATGTACGTGAGAGAACAGACAGATCTTGAACAACAGGATATGTGAAAGAAACAAGTTCTGGGACGGGGGCATGATCAAGTCTTGCGAAACAGGATGGATGTGTGCAGGAGTTCAGTCCTAGGGTGTTGAGGCCAATTCTTTGTTCCCTTTTTCGAAATTGGCTCAACCACAAGGAGCAGGAAGGGCAGGGTGGTCGTGACAATTAGAATTTCATCAGACATCAGCAGAAACAACCAGGAGGTTCATGCAGAGGTGTTTGACACGAAATGGCAATGCAAAAATAATGGAGTCCTGACACAAAATAAATGCCGACAAGAAGGACACTTTTCCTCAGACCCTTCTTTTGCCATTGAGTGGCAAATACCCTAGGAAACATCGATATTCATGAGGTCATCTGTTTCTTGTTGGAGCACCATCTTCATATTGGTGTCGTGAATGTTAGAGGGTTGAGGCTTTAGAACCTGAACACACGTTGCACAGAGCATTGGCAGGCACTAAATGCACAAACAGCAGGAGACTAGGGCAGCCACTCCCAAGGCAAGGAAGGTGAGGACCCTCCATCCCCATTGTGAAAGGAGGCCCCAGATCCAGCCTGTGAGGGACCAGTTGCCTTCATCCTGATTAATTTCAGAGGAAAGGTGATGCAGTCGTCGGATGGCATCATATATTGTGGGTGCGTGATCTGGAATATACACACAGCAGCTGGAGCCAATCAATTTACACAGACCACCGCGATCAACGAGGATGATGTCAAGGACCATACGATTTTGAAGTGTTACAAGGTGGTTCGCCTGTAGCTCTGCAGTGATGTTGGAGAGGGCACCAGCTGTTTCTGTGATGGTGGCCTCAAGGACCCTGGTCAGTCCTCGTATAACAAGACTGTTTGCCATGGGGCCCCAGAATGGGAGGAAACCCTTAAAGAAGTCCCCGGCTTCCTGGCCTACTGTATCCTCAACCGATATGACACACCTGCGTGAGCGGCGCAAAGTGCCCTTCATCAACAGGTGGTAATCTCCATGGGTAGAATATGTTGGTGGAAGGAAGAAGGCCAGATAGCAGGTACCAGACCAGTTACGGGGAGCCAAATGTAGGCTGCTGTGCCACAGACAAAATAAGTGAGGAGACCTAGAGTTTAAAGTTTATGATGTCACAGATACTAGTACCAACTTTCTTAGTTCCCAAGCCATGGATGCAGACACGGCCCGCACCTTTATAACATTCAGAGTGTTTTGTACATCAGGTAGTAGCCTTCTGGCGTGAAATTTGGTAAATGTTTGTCGAGAATTTGAGTTAAATACCACCATCTCACCGAGTTCATCCGTTGGTAATAGCAATGTTGATGAGCCAGTCAGGCAAAAAGGGGTGTTGGTATTGCCAGACCTGTTTTGCCAGAAGTCATCTCGAAATGTTCCAAGGACAGAATTGGAAGTACCATTGATAGTATGGGCCTCCTGCATCAAAATCCACCATGCAAGACGGGACCCAGGAATGGAAAAAGGATAAGGAAAGAATGGGACAGGTTGTGTCATAGCATGCGGCATCAGTCCACATACCCAACAGTTGGAAGTATTTATGATCAGCTGATGATGATGTAACATCTGGACAAAGGTGTTATTGAAAAATTCTGCACGGCGGGGTATTTCGTGGGCGGGTAACGAGAAATACTGATGTTCTGCAGGAGTCGGGGAAGGAGTTGGTGGGGTAACAGGATAGTAGATCAGTAACATCCAACTGATGATAGACAAGATGATTGAGACAAACAGCGTCACCATGGGGGCCACAAAGCACTTGCCATGTAGGAGATTACCATATCGTTTCTGGACTTAGGTGTATTGGACGGCTGCCATTGTACTACGCCAGGGACCTGTAGCGGCTGTCGTTGATTGGTGGTTGCTTCACTGGATGAAGGTGCCAGGAGCCCTAGGGGCGTACCTTAGTCTAACATACCAGCACTGTTCTTAGCTGGGAGATCACAGCCCTACAGCCTATAGGTACCTGAGCATAGTCAAGGGCAAGCCTTCCTTCTGGAACGCAAGTTATATCGGGTAGAAGTAGGGTCAGTATGGTCAGGGAATAATTGTTCCTGATGCTGAGCAGAGTGAGGTGAGTGTTCCACCTTTCCCTTTAGTATACTGTCACTCTCTGCTTCCGTAGATGTGAAATGTAATCTTGCGTCGCTGAATGGAACAAACGTCGGGACTATTTCTGTCTCTGAGTCTCCTTGTCCTTCTCTCACCCACTGATCATAGGGGAGAGGCAGAGGCACTCGTCTGCAGTGCGTCGCTTGGATCCGGTTCTTCCGACCTTCAACTTTCACGGGAGTGCGGGTGGCCAGTAACACCTGACAGGGCTGTGTCCAGCGGGGCTCGAGGCTCTAAGTACGTTGAAAGTTTCAAATCAGAACCCAGTGGCAAGGTTGGATAACGTGTCCTGGTCCCTCGCTTTTATCAGGTATGGCCTCATGCACCTGGTGGTAAAGAGTATGAAAGGTGTTAGTCAAACTGTAAAGATAATTAGTAAACACAGGGTATTCAACATCAGACAGTTTCTGGGGCCATGGAACACCCCACACATTGGCAGGCCTCCCGAACAATATTTCACGGGGAGACAGTCCTATCCTTGGATGGGCCGTTGTCCTGACAGACAGCAGAGCATCGCATTTGGTAATGCAGTGCGCGCAATGAAATTCGTTTTCTTTATTTATATGTTTACTTACCTGTTCAGGTCCGTAATCCATACATTACTACCCCCCACCCACCCCCTCCCACTCCTCACGTCACCGCCCGGCCGGTACTCCCACTACCGGCCGCGGCTGAAATGGAGCGTCAACATGTGTGTGGCCTGAGAGGGAGGGGTTCAGAGACAGGGCTGGTCACGGGTGTTCCTGCAAAACCCACAGAGACATTCATGTTGCCAGAAAGGGGTGCCTCTGGGACTGATAGACGTGCAACAGAAGACCTGGTGGCCCAAGTATTCAGAAGACAATTCTGATCGTTCCCCAAAACTGACATTTGAACATACGGGCCCCTTTGATCTACTGGAATTTGCACTCTAGTAATACCCCTTTCCTGGCTGTCCTATGCTTGATAGAACCCTGTCTCATCAAGTTCATCAAAATCATCATTGTAATAAGTGTGTGTTGCTTTGTATCCATCAAACCTATTGGCCGGACGTTGCCGGATAGGGGCGTCATCCCTGGATCTATGCTCTTTGTCCTGCGGACGGGGCGTGCCATGGTCCCTAGTTGGCCTCCCCTCCCTAGGAGCACGAGGCCGAGTCTTCGCTGTTCGGATGTTTTCAGATAATACGGGACACTCATTTATCCAATGGCCATACCCTTTACAATAAGCACACTGATCTGTTTGGAGGCCGTGTGTTGAGGGCCTGAGGGGGTAGACTGGTGAGCCCTCGGAGGGGGTTGGGGCTGAAGGTCTGATATTCTCGCAGGCATCAGGGTAAGCCTGCTGTAGAAGTACCTTAGTCTTAAGATCCCTAGCATTCTTACTTTCCTTTTCTCTATCTTCATTCTCCCTATTCTTGTGATACTGTGCCATAGCCAAGATACCAGTCATAGTCTGGGCAGACCATGTACTCTCAACCTTCTTGAGCCTGGCGGAAATCTGAGGAAGCAAGTTGCTGACAAACTTATCGACAAATACTGGGCTAGAGCCTGGGATCCGGGGGTCCAAGCCACTATGTCCCTTGTATTCTGTTTGAAAACGGGTAAAGAAGTCAGCCACACTTTCATCTTTTCGTTGCCTACATGCATTTATCTTATCCCAGTTAATGACTGTTTCTGGCAAAAAAGTTTTCATAAGTGTTATTATTTTACTGAGCAAGGTCAGCATGGCAGCTTCTGTCTTAGTCCCTCCTGCCCTTGCGTCTTCCATAGCTTCCATATAAACCCATTTACCTCTCAGCTCTACTTCATGCTCAGTATGTCAAATTTTATCCCAAATTTCAGTAGGAACGACCGTATCAAAGAGCAAGTCGATGCCTTCAAGAATAAGTGTAGCAGCAGATATTATCTGGCTTAATTCTTTGTAAAAAGCAGCCGGATTTGTTTGAGGATCTGGTAACTGCCCTTTCAACTGCATTACCTCTGACCTTTTCCAAGGGACATGAACCCATAACCTACGCCAGTGGGCTTCAACTGGCACTCAGCCATTATTTTGGGCATTGGTGAGTGCGTTAACAAAGAAAGGGGCCGCCTCTCTTATTGGCATAGCTGTCTCTAGAGGAGTTTGGGGAAGGCGGTCATATCACAGTAAGCTATAAAAGCGGACATAGGCCAAACATCCCTTCTCCCTGCACGCCGCCTCTTTTTATTTGTGACCTGAGGACCACTAATCCGGTGGGTATCTGCATGAATGAATTCTCAAATCTCTGCATAACCAAGGCACACATGTATTCAGCCCAGGTGGTCTGTTCTATAATCGTCCACTGGGAAAAAGTGGACCATATTTCTTTAAATGGATAAATATTCCCGCTATTTATCCAGCATTCACACTGTTGCTTTTGCAGGTCATCCTCTCGCAGAGAAAAAAAGCTGACTGCAGAGCGCAAGAAAGCCAGTCAGGGGGAATTCAATCTATATAAATCCTGCTTAACCGTAGACCACGGGAAAGAAGGGAAGCGGCGGGCAGGGGTAAAGCCACAGGGATTGGGCGGATGGGGACTCGTTGTCATCCCCGTGGCGAGGACAGGGGCAGTGTGCGCAGTCGGTGTCATAGGCATCAAAGTAGGGGGGTCGGTGTGACGGGGAACAATAGGAGGGGCAGTGGGGGCAGGAGTGTGCAGCATGGCTGGTGCAGCTGCATGCGAGGCAGCGGGTGTTGGTGCAGGGTACATGGGGGCGTAAGCAGGAGGACTTTCCAACATGGTATCGAGAAGGGAATCACCCTCTTCTCCCCCTTCCATAAATCCTTTTTCCTTTCTCTTCACGGGCCGGGTAGCACTTCTGCACCCGCGCCCTGTGTTCCCTATCAGCTATCGCTAAAGATTTTTCCATTCGGTCCTGTAAGTGCTCCCTTGCATGGTAAGTCATTGACATCCGCTCCCGCTTCCTTTCTTGTGCCTTTTCCCTCTTTGCTCTCTGCTCAATTTCCTTCCTCCACAACCTGGCAGACTCAAACATCGAGGGACAAATCTTCCGTTTTAATAGCTGTTACTCTAGATTTGCCAGAACTTGCGGGTCAAAAGACCCATAAGGGGGCCATTGTAATTCTAGGTTACTTCGTTTAGTGTATTTGGTTCACAAAAGGGAAAACATTATAGCAGAAGGACCATGTTTAGTATACATGGTGTGACCAGGGGGTCCCCTCTGGAGGCAGCGGACAGACCGCTTCCAGCTGGGAGTCCTGCGCACACATACAACAACATAATTTCTTAATGCTTGCTTGTAAACAGATAACAATTTTCTAAAATGGGGCAACCCAATAGGTCCAGGACCTGGGTAAATTGCGATATGAGAAACAATGGTCCTTACCATCAATAAAGCATAGCATGAGTCAATACACAGTTACTGAGTCAAAATTATTTAGAGCATATCGTAATTCTGCAGCTCTATGAGATGAATCTTACATTTGGTACAGCAAACAAGCAAAACAGCAACAGACTTATTTGTTACCAGGCAATTTAATTCATTGCTAATTCAATGGATATTTTGAATTCATAAAAACAGTTTCCAAGTGTCATATTCAATACATTAATACAACAACTTGGCCAAAGGTGATTATGCCCCAAGAGAGGATATGCAAAAGCAGGCGTGATAAGGAATGATATAAGTGTTTTTAGAAAAGTAAGAGAAAGAATCAGAAAAAATTGTGACAACAAATACAGTAACAGTCTTTACAATGAAAAAAGGACGTTTTTGAAAAATACCGTCTCAGTAAACACCCAGCCTTAATACTCTTCTTTATAATTTGATCAATGCAAAAATGGACATAGGTTCTAAAATAAGCACGTCAGGATTATGGGGGGGAGAGGGGGGTCAAGGTCCGGGTGAGATTATGGGTAGGGTGTCGACGTTTCGACTCGTCTAGTGGCCCGACGGGTAGATTACACCTCGGCCGTGCGAGTCTTCATCAGGACAATAGAGGGAAGAGCAATATCACCAAGGCTTGGTAATACCTGGAACAATTAAGGACACAGTAAGTCTGTTGCACTAATTCGACACCCTACCCATGATCTCACCCGGACCTTGACCCCCCTCTCCACCCCATAATCCTGACGTGCTTATTTTGGAACCTATGTCCATTTTTGCATTGATCAAATTATAAAGAAGAGTATTAAGGCTGGGTGTTTACTGAGACGGTATTTTTCAAAACCGTCCGTTTTTCATTGTAAAGACTGTTACTGTATTTGTTGTCACAATTTTTTCTGATTCTTTCTCTTACTTTTCTAAAAACACTTATATCATTCCTTATCACGCCTGCTTTTGCACGTCCTCTCTTGGGGCATAATCACCTTTGGCCAAGTTGTTGAATTAATGTATTGAATGTGACACTTGGAAACTGTTTTTATGAATTCAAAATATCCATTGAATTAGCAATGAATTAAATTGCCTGGTAACAAATAAGTCTTTTGCTGTTTTGCTTGTTTGCTGTACCATATGTAAGATTCTTCTCATAGAGCTGCAGAATTACGATATGTTCTAAATAATTTTGACTCAGTAACTGTGTATTGACTCATGCTATGCTTTATTGATGGTAAGGACCATTGTTTCTCATATTGTAAACAGATAACAGGCAACAGCGGGTTTTAAACAACTCACCTCGCTGGCTTGGCTTTTGTAAAAGTCAATAACAGCAGAATCATACAGACTCGTGGGTGATCCGTCCACCCTTATCTGACAGGGGTCGTTCTCTTCTGCAGACGTAGGGCTGTGTCCTGTTCCAGAAATCACTTTGTTAGGGGACTCCAGCGAGGACACGGTCATGTGGCCCAGACCGGGTGTGGAGGAACAGCGGGTGAGTTTTTCGGCTACCGGACTGCAAGAATCCCTCAGGTAGGGTACCTCCGTCGGAGTCTCTCCGTGCACCTCCTCACATCCACCGGGCCTGACCTTCGTCCTCGTGGAGTCCCTATTCGGGTGCCATTTGAAGAACCGGTTATACCCACTTACTGGGTCTCGGCGGCGGGGGAACCGCCCAAGTCTTCCATACCCTGATTATATAGAAAAAGGAGACACAGGAGCCTTCGTCTACAGGAGGAACTAAGTTTTATTCGAATAAACCGGGTTATGGAACAGAGTCCCAAGCTCGTCGGAGACAAGACAGAGGAGGCTGCTGCTTCACTCTGCAGCTACAGGCCTTATATACACATATCCCACCTTAAGAAACCAGTTTGGATGGGGGCCTGGCGCCCCCGAGTCAAAATGCCATTACACCATTCTTTGTTCAGGCAGGATGGGGGCTGCAACAGATGGTACAAAGATTGCGGACAAGTCTTGCAAAACAGGATATGTACGTAAGAGAACAGACAGATCTTGAACAACAGGATATGTGAAAGAAACAAGTTCTGAGATGGTGGCGTGACCAAGTCTTGCGAAACAGGATGGATGTGTGCAGGAGTTCAGTTCGAGGGTGGTCCCATTGCTGTGATCAAGGTTACTCCCATTCATGTAGAACAGGTCTTAAAAACACTGAAATGTGGTGCCTGTTGCAGTTGCTGTTGTCTTCTTGCAGATTTTGAAAAGCCCGTGCTGTTGACTTTACTTAAAGAGCAGATCTGCCTTCCGAAGAATCACACACAGTCTGGGTATCTGCTACAGGTGATTCTGGAAGGAAGCCAGGCGCTGACCAAAGCAACCTCCATGGGTGACAATGTATATGCTACGAATGTTGTCTGCTGTGAAGCTTAACGATTTCACCGTCTGCCAACCACATTAAAATAGGTAGACTTTGTTTTATAAGCATCGCTATCCTGGGAGGTGTGAAAGTGGCGCCGAACAAAACATTACTTCTTTCATTTAGTTGCTTCCCTGAGAAAAGGACCCCAAAAAAAAAAACAAGCCCGCGAGTGGTGCGTGCGATACACTGTGAGCCATGTAGTTTCAATGATAGCGCCCGTGTCTGGGCACGATAATTGAAACCACATGACGGCCGGTGCGTGTAATAGACACCAATAGGCCATGGGCGGAGCAATGCACCCGCCTATGGCCTATTGCGTGCTCTCTTGGTAAAAAACACTCACGCAAAGACCAATAGCATGCCACACGCTTGTGCGTGTGCCATTCCTAGGACAGCTTCTGAAACCCCATTTTTACTTACTAAATGTCTCGCCCTGCATGAGCAACGCTGCGCACTGCAATGCTAGGTGCGAGACCTAAAAAACACTTTCACTTGTTTAAGCATAGTATTTTGTACAGGAAGGAATCCCTTCCTGTACAAAGCCTATGCTGGACAAATGCACATACCTTGCGATATGGTGCTAAAGTGTGTGCATGGTGCTTGGAAGTTGAAATCAGCACCAGCACTAGGGAGAAGAGAGGAGAGAGCCATTTTCATGTCAATATGGTGCTCTCCTGCTCCCTCCCTGTCACGCAATGCAGTGCAGCCTCGTTGGGTGCTGCGGTGAGTTAAGCGACATCTTTCAGAATCTGGGCCTTGGACTTCTCTCTTGCGATTTTTCTTCTCTTGCTTTTAAGGTGGACTTTAGGGTGGGAACTGGGATTACTACCACGACCCCAGTACAGTGCCATAGCACTTACAGAGTATTTTGTCTTATACTTCTCCCCTTCTCTCTACTCCAGCAGTTTGGAGTGCACTGGTGTGTCCATCGGTGGCGCCCACCACTCTTCGCGTCAGGTATCCTCAACTTTTTCTATTTAGTCTCAGGAATATTCAAAGTTTATTGAACGATCAAAATTAATTATTTTATTGTCATACAACAAATAAAACAATTCACCATTCATTAAAAAAATTACATCCACTGCTTAAAGTGAAAAATCATGGATAAAAAAAGCTTAAGCTTATTATAATTCATAAAATCAGACAAATTAAGAATTTACAGTGTTGACACATATGTCAGCATCACTCTAGCTTCTGTAGCAGGCGCTACTAGAGTTTCAATAGTTCTTTTTGTCTGATATCCCATGCTGCAAAAAGAAATTTGGAGACTGAAACCACTACCACTTGGGTTGTTTCGCTCTTACAGATCTTGAGGTCATGAATTCGATCTGTTATTAACATATTTTTACATAAAGGGGCAATCCACCTTCTTCTGGGCAAGATGTATTTAGAACAGAAAAAAAATAAGTGTTCTTTTATTTCATCAGTGCTAATGCAAAATTTTCAACTTCTAATGCCATCTACTGATAGAGCCCAGAATGCTGTAAAGGCAGGTACTGTACCTAAACTGCAGGAACAAGCTAGGGGCATGTGGCTGCCTGTTGTAATCCAAACATTCTTCAGCCTTGGGTACAACTTTGTCCATTAAAAAACATTTGATCAGTGTTCCTCTATGGCTGTCCTGCTCAATCTGTATGTTTGTCAACTCCCAACATTTTTTTTAACCACTGGGACATCTTTAATTTGAATAGTCCAAGGCGCATCCAAAACTCTGATTATCCTAGACCTATTGCTTTCGAGTTCCCTAATGATCCATAGTCAGACTCAATACAAAGCGGTGTTAGGGCTGCAAGCTCAGCAGCAGTATGTATTTCAAGATCTAGTGTCAGAGGCAACAATGGAGTCCCCGTCCCCATACCTGTAATGATTCTGAGGAAATTATTCCCTTGACGCCCAGCATATTCAAATTACAGTGTCCCCAAAGTTCTGCCCCATTTAGGGCTCCACCCCATACCTGTATTTTATAGATTTCTATTGCAGGGTTAACTGGTCAATGGGTTGTGGCTTGGGAGCTTTTAGTCATCCGAATGGAACTGAGTCCCAGAGCCTGCCAATCTCACACCTAAATAATCAGTCTCGGCAACCCTTTCCAGTTTCTCGTTATTCAATAAGACCACACCATAGAACCTCTTCCTTTTAGTATATACCATCAGCTTGTTCTTGGCAACATTTACTTCCAAGTTGAAGACTTTACAAAATACTCTAAAGCTGTTCACTAAACTTTGCAGTCCCATTCTAGTTTTAGTTAAAAGAAGGGTGTCGTCAGCATAAAATAAACCTGGGATTTTATGTCCCGCTAATGAAGGGGAATCATTAACACAATTGTTAAACAGGGCTGACTTTAGCGCTGGTGGGGCCCTGTGCGAAAATGTTTGTTGGCGCCCTCATGGACGCCCTGCACAGGCTCCCTCACTGCCATCCTTTAACAGTGTCCCCTCATGTCTCCATAACCACTCTCTC
The DNA here is from genome assembly GCF_964261635.1 of Lissotriton helveticus. Classification (NCBI taxonomy): domain Eukaryota; kingdom Metazoa; phylum Chordata; class Amphibia; order Caudata; family Salamandridae; genus Lissotriton; species Lissotriton helveticus. The sequence continues at coordinate 738,494,986 of NC_136057.1, forward strand.
TCAGATGTATTTAATTAGTTATATAGCGCCACCTATACCAGTGTAGGGTGTCAAAGTACTTTACATCACACACACATTACACTGAGACAATCAATCATATGTTTGTAAATTAGTGTATAGAAAATGTTACATAAGCCAGAGGACTACAAGGTGAGTCACATGTCATCCATACTGGTAGACAGTATCGTTTAAGAGTGCTTGGTCTTGAGAAGCACAGAGTCAGAATTTAAAACATAACCCCATGGTTGGGGGTTACGTTTAATAACAAGGATTTTTTTTTACCAAAATGACCCTTTTTGAAACATTAGAATAATGAAAGACGGAGGAAAACATCATATTCTCCAATCTATACCTTACAGTTTGCAGGCAGCTCTTTCATGACAAATACTAGCACACTGTTCCATGTTAGGATTTTAACATATTCACTGCTAGTAAAAAAGGATCTCTCTGACAAAAGCACTGACCTATTTAAACTATATGCACTTTGTGATCTGCATGGTACACATTCTTTGCAGCAGGCACATTAACTCTCTGTGCTACCATACAATGCGTTAAAACTTCCACTTGACAAAACTCCTTCTCTCTCTAGGAAGAACATTAATCACTGTGTTATCTTGACATTTTTATTCTTGTGTGAAAATTTCGGAGGCTGGAACATGGCAGCAGGTGCTTTTAAAACCATAAAATACTTCCAAATGCAGCGCCCCCTGGAAGAGTCAGTACCCGATGCGGTGGCACCGGTCACACCACCCTAAAGCCCGCCCTGTTGTTAAATACTGTAGAACTTGGCCTTTTTGGCTAAAGTTCCCTAACATTTTTGATTTCCCCCTAGACCGTTTTCCTGACATAGAGTTGCCAATTTAGATGCTTTGGGTACTTTGCCACTGCAGATCAGTGTCAAAGTACAAGTGTTCCCTTTGTAAAGTGTAATGGTAATTGGTTGACCATGATTGGTATGTTTGCCTTACTAGAAAAGTCCCTAGTGATGTGCACTGTGTGTGCCAGGGCTAGTAATGCAAAGGTGCATGGAGAAGGGAACTCAGGCCTGCAGTGTCGGGGCTGTGCACAGTTTGCTAAGTTAGCATGTTGTCCTGACAAGTGCAACTACTTGTCAGGCATTACTTTCCCTTTTGCGTACACAGTCAGCACCCCTGTGGTAGGTCCCGGGTAACCCCTGGGCAGGGTGCAGTGTAAGTAAAAGGCAGGACATGTTCTAAGGTGTGTGTTATGTCCTGACAGTGAAAAACACTCCATTTCGTTTTTCACTGCTGAAATGCCATCCTGCCCATGGGAGAGAATGGGGAGGCTGGGTGTTGTGTTTGTTAGCCTAGTTTCCTATAAGTTTAAAATGGAGAAGTGAAGTTTAGTATGTATGAACTCATAGTGTCATAACGCATATTTCTATGAAAGTGGTTTTGTCACTGTGTGTTCTGAAAACAATATTTTAGAAAGTGGCTGAGTTTTGTTCCCTTAGCATTTCTGTGTGTCTCTGCTGAATGTGGATTGACTGTCTGGATCTGAGAGGTGAGAGGAGCTGGGAGAGGTCTTGACCAGGGAGGGGTTGAGATGGCACCAGGCTGCCCTGCATCTGGAGAGTAGGGGGAGGAGAAGCCCGGGAGGTAAAAAGACCTGGGCTGGTGCTATAAACCAATTGACCCATCTCCTGCTGAGTGATTAAGGATCCAGACCCCCAGTATCAAAGGTATCAAAGGTAGAAATGTGACACTGGGAGGGAACACCCAGAACTGATTTAGGCAGGGGTCAGGGACCCCTGAGCACAACACAACTTCAAATACATTTAGGGATATAACTATGGGACCTGAGGTCCCTGAATGTTGGAATGGAATAGAAATGGATTGAGACTGAAAAGACTTAGACCCATTTTGTGGTATGCTAAGGAAAGAACAACTGAAGAGACTGCCAGGAAGGACCACTCCTTGCTTTGTGATCTGGGGCTGGTCTGTAGTTTGCTGTTTTAACCAAGGAAGAAGCTGTTGGGACTGTGCTGTGTGCACTGGGTCCCCCTGCTTGAAGAAGACTGTGCTTTGTGCTGGGTCTTGTAACCCCAAGGGCCCGAGGTGAACTGGCTCCCTGTTTGGGAAAAAAGGAACATAAAAGTTTCTGGAGAAGTTTTAAGCAACACGGTGGGTGCGTGTAGTGGTAGCTTGAGACCCTCGGAAGGTGTGCCCTGTGATCTTGGACAGACGGAGGAAGTGAGACTCGGACTGCCGAGGAGCGTGTCGTGGTGCACAGGAGACGTTGGTGAAGAGCGCCAGGTCAACGTATGCAGTGTAGGTGGAGCGAGTCTCGGACGCCCTGGGAGCATGTCGTGGTGCACCGCATGCGTTGGTGAAGAGCACCTGGTCAGCGTGTGCATCGGAGGTGAAGTGAGACTCGGATGCACAGGGTGCTGGTCGTGGGGCACCGCAGGCACTGGTAAGGAGCGCCTGGTCTACGTGTGCATAGGCAGTGGAGTGAGACTCGGACGCACAAGGTGCGTGTCGTGGTGCACAGGAGGCTTTGGTGAGGAGCGCCTGGTCAACGTTTGCTTTGAAAGTGGAATGAGTCTCGGACGCGCAGGGTTCATGTCAGGGTGCACCAGAGGCGCTGTTGAAGAGTGCCTGGTCATCGAGTGCACTGGAGGAGAAGTGAGGATCGGACACGGTGAGCGTGTTGTGGTGCAGCCGAAGGCGTTGGTGAATAGCACCTGGGTATTGGGCCACCAGAGTTAGAGTATGTCTCAGTGAAGCAGTGTGCATGCTTTGGTGCAACCTGGGACTGTGCAGGTGATCGGCTGATCATCGTGGGCACCGGGAAGAAAGGGAGTTTCTGCAGCGCAGTGTGCGTGTCTTGGTGCCAACTGAGACTGCAGGAAAGAGTGCCTGGTGAACGTGCATTTGGAGGCGGCGTGAAGTCTCATCAGCGTTGTGTGTGTGGCTTCATGCCAGTGGAGACCGGGAGCTTGCTGTGGTGAATGTGCACCCGGAGTAATAAAATCTCAGGGGCTTGGGGTACGTGTGCCCTGCGGCCACCTGAGACCTTCCTAACAGTCGTGGCCCGGACCGCCAGCCCCGGAGGAGCTGAGCTGCCAGGTCGAGACGCTGAGGCCCATTGAGAAAGTTCTGCATGGAAGTTCCAGTTCGCTGAAGGAGGAGAGGAGAGTGGGGTCATGCCCCCAGGTAACGTGGATCACTACCTGGGCGGGGTGCGGGCTCAGAGGTACACTCTCTTGGCCTCTCAGTCATTCTGGCGACGTGAGCCTTTGCGTCTCCTCAGATTGGTGCCCGTACTGAACAATGGAGTGGCAGTACTGGGGCCCGAGTGAGAAGCTGCACTTTATATCATCGTGGATACGTGTGGGGGCAACTGTTATTGAAGAGGCTGATTGTCGTAATACACTTTGCCAATATTGCTGTTAACGAACTGCTAGAATATCTTATGGCACCTGACATTATTTATGCATAATGAAGTACACGATTGTAGCGCTACGCATTGCATTATTTCTCCCTTGCAAAGTACAGGATTGCAACTGCCCGCATTGCCTTATTTCTTCATTGCAAAGCACATGATTGTAGCTACGCATTCAATTATTCCTTAATTGCAAAGTACATGATTGTAGCGGCGCGCATTTCACTATTTCTTCCTTGCAAAGTACGTGATTGGGGTGTGACGCATTACATTATTCCTTCATTGCGCAGTACAGGATTGTAGTGGTACGCATTGCATTATTTCTCCCATTGCAAGGTACCAGTGTGTATTGTTACGCATTGTATTATTTCTCCTTTGCCCAGCACTGGATTGTATCGTTACGCAGTGCATTATTGTTTGTCCATTGCAACGTGTGTCATTCTAGCATTGCGCCAAGCATAGCATGTTGAAAGCATTGGTTGGGATTTGAACCTACCAACCAGCCGGAACTAATATTACCGTTTATTATATGTTGACTTTTGTATTGTGTGTATCTTTTTATATAAAGTTTATACTCGTTTAATCAAACTCGTGTGGAGTCCATTTGTGGTGTCACCAGTGGGTTGCTGTGGGCATGGTTGCACATACTGTACAGTCGTGCCTTGGAGATAGGCCTGCCTGCTAGTGCCAAGCTACTAAGTGTGTGAGCAGGGCTATCTCAAACGGTGTCCTTACTTTGCCTAACATTGAGTGGGGGGTCCTGGGTCTCGCACTTGGTGAAAGTGGTGTGGGACGGGGACTCCAGCTTCCAACAAATACCATACACAGTAGTTAATGTAGAGCAAAAGAAGTGTGGGTGCCAAAACGCAATGGAATATTCTTGCGCCACTGTTTTCATGCTCATTTCTGGAACTGGGTCCTCCTGCACATCCAGGTTGCGCATTCCCTCTCTCGTGGCTGTCCTTTCCTTGTTTGCTCGCTCTCTCACTCCTCCCTTTATCAAGATATTGGGCTTGATTTTGGGTTCGGTGTATAGGATAATCCATCACAAGCCTAACAGATATCCTCTCCACCACTTTACAAGTGCCATAGTGCCCTTGTAATATGGCACACGAGATGTCCGTCACGTTTGTGATGGAGAATCCTGTCTGACAAAATAAATCTAAATTAGGCCCATCGTCTCTTTTTACTTTCTTGGTTTGGGATCCCTCAACTGCTATTTCTGCCCCTTCCCTTCTTAGTCCATCCTTTTGTTTCCTTATTTTCTCCTTTATGTTTCCTTTTTTCTTTCTAGATAAGTCAGCTGTGGGAGCCCAGCATGTGTGAATTGATCCGTTCTGGTGAGTGTACATTCCTGCTTTCCTCACATCTCTCCTCTCTTACTTTCCTCCGCTTGGGAAGAAATCTGGTTTGGGGATATCTTAACAAAAATCTGCATTATTTTGATCTCTTCCCTTCCGGGACAAGTTGTAAACCTGAAAGGTTGTAGGCTCAAAGACCATCTCATTGCTCTTGCATTGTTTGTTTTGTTCCTGGCCATCTTTTCTAATGGACATGGTCTGTATACATTTGGAACTTTTTAACTTCTAGATAATATAGTAGGGATTCAGTTGCCCATTTTTCCACCAGGCCTTCTTTCTCCACTATTGAATAATGCTGTTTTCTAGGGAAAAGCTTACTGTTGATATATATTATTAATTTCTCATTCTGCTCTGTATCTTACTGCAAGAGTACTGCTCCCAATCCAACTCAGAAGGATCTGTTTAAGAAGCAAAAGGTTTCTCAAAATTAGGTGACTGTAATATTGTCTGTGGCGCAGTTATTGTCTTTAAAGTCTGACCAGCTTCTCGTATCTCAGGAAAAGGGTTCTTCAGGAGTTGATTGGTTTTGATGTTCTCAACACACGCTCACTATGCAAGCATTCCACTGAATTATGGGACCGCATCATCACCCTCACACCCGACATAGCCTTCCTCATGGAGACCTGGCTCAACCCTACATCTGCCCCAGACATTGCCACAGCGATCCCCAACTGATATAAAATCACTGACTAGGACCGCACCAACAAGCCGGGAGGAAGAACAGTCATCACCCACAAAGAGACCATACAGTGTGCCACCACCACATAGAACCCCACCATTCCATGGAACATCTCAACTTCAAGGTCTACAACTACTGACCCACAGGCATGCTCTCCACCTTCTGCAACACCATTGCAGACATAATTGCGCCATTGCCTTAGTCTCCAAGGGCTACATCATCCTCAGCTACCTACATTTCCACATTGGCGACTCCCATAGCAAAAACAGTGCACACCTCCTCGACAGTATGAGCACCCTCGGATTTACTCAGATAAATCCTACACACACCGCAGTACACACGCAGGTCCCAATTTTCAACTCCAGCAATTGTGTCAAAGACACCTATGTCACAGAACTCAGATGGACCGATCACTCAATCATCAACTTCAGAATCTCCAGCCCCTGCACCGCCAGCCTCAAGATGACCAATGCTCCCCACCGGAAGTGGAACAAAATCTCAGAGACCAGCTGGGTGAAGGCCCTCATCACCTCCAACCTTGCTACTGCCACCAACTTCAAACAGGGAGTGAAAAACCTCAACTCCAATTGCACAGACATCATCGTCCCCATCAAGAGCAACATCCAGAGAAAATCCTCTATAAAGGCCACATAGTACACCCAAAAACTCAGTACAGTGAAACAAGACCGCAAAACAGTTGAAGAAGAGATGCTGTTCCAACAAGGAAACCTACGACAAGGCAGCCTTGAAGACCTCCCTGAATGTCTACTACCGCCTTCTGAGGGCAACAAAGAAGACAGATTGAAACCACCGCCAACAACACAAAGGAACTTTTCAACATCATTAAGGAATTCTCCAACCTGGCTGACTGCGGAAACAACATCAGACCCTCACAGAAGCTGTGCGACAACCACGCCCACTTTTTCCACAACAAGACTGTAACCATATACAGAAACTTCATACCCAACCCACACCTATGGGCTGCCTCGACAGATACGCCACCATCGTTACTAACACAAACCACACACTGACCACCTGGAACATCTTCTCCACCAAGGACACCACCTCAAACATGAAATCCATCCACTCGGGTGCTTCCACAGACCCATGCCCGCACCACATCTGCAACCTCAATAATCAAAAGCGGCCAGGAACTCACCACCCTACTAAACACCTCTATCACCACCGCAACATTTTGCGATGCCTGGAAACATATAGAAGTCAGACCATTACTCAAAAAACCTTCTACCAATCCAAGCAAAGTCAAAAACTACCTGCCAATCTCCCTGCTCTCATTTCCAGAGAAAGTATTGGAAAAGATCATCAGCAATCAAATCATGACACACCTGGAGCAGAACCAGCTACTCAGCACCTCCCCATCTGGCTTCCGCAGCAATCACAGCACTAAAACCGCCCTGATCGTAGCCACCTGTTGTGTAGTTCCTACTAATCCGTAGGATCTGTGCATTGTTTGGACAACATAAACTAAGGATATGTCGGTCTATAGACCAGCTAGCTCACTGTGCCACCATAAGCAACCCTAACTTTACCAGGGAGTGAATGGGCTCCTGCAACCACTGAACATGACAACCCTGATCACTCAGGGATCGTGGAAACAGTACAGAATCTTTTGCTCTGTTACTCGTGCTTGCTTTCTCTCAGAGAAGTATACAGAATACACAGTGGGCCGTTTTCAATATATTTATGGAACCAATGCTATTCTTGTATAAAATGCATGTGCTGTGTACAAGCACTGAAAGTGTGAACAATAGATACATTTCCTCCATGGTGCTGAAGCAATGAATATATGCAGACATATATGCCAAATACGGTAATCTATCATACTCCTATGATGCGGACCCTACTCTGAGTGTACCTAGAGTTTGTATGGGTGTAGAGCCAAGAATCCCACAAAGGAGGATCCAATCCATTAACTGAAAGGAGAGAGTGAAGGACCCCGTCTTGGTCTCGTGTTGGACATTCCTTACGGAATTTCAGACCGGTGCGTCGTGAATTATGAGCATGCACGGACCCTCAGTGTAAGTACCTCCTCTACCAATCTATTGGGATGCCTATTATTTATAATGAAAAGCAGCCTTCATGATGTGTGCATTAGATTAGCGATGTTATGGATATGTAGATAGCGCTGTCACCTCATGGATGAAGCTAGGACAACTTTTGTACCTAGTGCATAGAGAGACCTGGTACATGAAGTTCAAGGCATCAAGATAATGTTGTGCGAAGCTGGAAGTGTAAACAAAGTAGTTTTAGAGAAACTAATCCAACATTGTCGTGCATGCTAATGTGTGCAAATTTCACAGCTTAAATGTTATTTTCTAGGGTAACGTAAGAAATAGGCTGCTTCACTACATGAGCCTAACTATGGAATATAACACACCAACATCATCTGACCCCTCCTCGACTGAGGAGAAACAGCAGCCTTGATCCTCCTCAATGTCTAGGCACCCTTTGACACCGTATCCCACCACACATTGATCAAAAGACTCCACTATATTGGCATCCAAGGGGACGCGCTCAGATGGATCACCTCCTTCCTCACCGGAAAAACCCAGAGGATCTACCTTTGACTGTTCACCAATGAACCCAAGGAGATCACCTGTGGTGTTGCCCATTCTCGTCGTAAAGCCCCACATTCTTCAACACATATATGACCCTGCTGACCAACATCGTCAGATCTCATGGTCTCAACATAATTTCCTATGCAGACGACACAAAGTTCATCCTCTCCCTTACTGACGACCCCACCACCACCAGAACACACTTGCATGACAAACCTCGCCGACTGGATGAAGAACAACTGCCTGCAACTGAAGACAGGCAAGCCGGAAGTACTGAACTTTGGAACCAGCAGCAACACATGAAACGACTCCTGGTGGCCATTGGACCTATGAGCCACACACACTCCCTCTAATCACACCAGAATCCTCGGAATTATCATTGACAACAAGCTCACCATGAAATCACAGATCAATGACATCTCCTCTGTCTGCTTCCTCACTCTGCCCATGCTAATTAAGATCTTCAAGAGGCTAACCCTACACACGAGACAAATCGTGACACAAGCCCTCACCACCAGCCGACTGGGCTACGGCAATGCCCTCTCTGTGGGAATTGCTGCACACCTTACAGAGACTTTAGACCATACAGAATGCCATAGCCCTACAGAGACTTCAGACCATACAGAACGCCGCAGCCAGACTCATCTTGGACCTTCCCTGATGAACCCACATAACATGCCACCCTTGAAAAGATGTCGATCATGGCGTAAGAGATCTGAGTTTTGGTAGCGTGCTGTGGGGGAACTGGCTCAGGATATCAGGTAGCATAATCAACCATGACAAGGACAAACTGGAGATCCCTTATCCACTCTTTCAAATGGTTTATCAATTATAGGTAGAAGATATGGAGCTCTGTGTGGTTGGTTTCAACTATATTTGGACTCTCTTTACGATATCGTTTAACTTGGGTAAATACCCTTGGCCAATAATTTGTTTAGTATTATTTTCTCAGTTTATTTCTTTCCCATAATGACTTGTGAGTACATGACTTTGGGCCAGGAAAGGACTTACTCCCTAAAGGGTTGAGGTACCAATAGCTGGTTGTGTTGATCTCTCCCCCATGTCTGTGTAATGAACCATTTCTCTTGAAAAAATAGGGGTCTTCCTCTCCCTTATCTTCTTCTTTCTTGGCACTACTCCAGGATTCTTGTAACAGGGAGTCCTCCCTTTCAGCTGCCCAGAAGTCTGGTTCACTTTCCCAGGCCTCTTTTCCCATTCAATTTGAAATAGGGTAGGTGCATTGATACCTATTATTGCAGGGATTCTACACATACACAGAACTATGCACAGGAAACCAGGACCTCGGTGTGTAGTGGTGTACCAGAAACCCCACCTCGGTTCCCAGAACTCCAATCCGATTAGCTATAGTGTCTCATTCATTCTCCGTACCACAGCGAAGCTACCAATGATTAGACATCCTAGAACGTGTCACTCCGTCTCTCTCAGGAATTGCGGGAAGAAGAACACTCTTTCGTTCAAACACTTACACTTGTCCACAACTTGAGTAAACAGAGACACAATATAGTTTAAAATGTTTATTTTAACTAATTTGCTCTATAATGCAGTTCACGAGCCAATACTAGCAGCAAAATACATAATAATAATATAATCAGCATGGTTACAGTTCCATAAAGAACAAAAGGGGAACTCATAAGATAATGGCTATGTCAGGAGGACCCCATACCTACAAGTTTAGATGCAAGGAATTACATCTCAGGACAAGCACAGCTCTTCTTCGTTGGAATGAATCTCCCCAAGTGCCTGTTCATGCATGCAATGCTATATTAAAAGCATTCGACTTTCAGTAGTGCAGCTGTGTTTGATGTTGTGTATATGGGCGTGGGACTGACCAAAGTGAATAAACAGCATACATTGTTTTTTTACCTTGAACATGCTGTGCGGACGAGGGGCACAGTGTACAGCTAAATGTGTGAAGAGCAGACAGTTCTCATGTGAGAATGCACCAGCAGCCTATCCACGAGAATAAAGCCATGTAGGAATGTGAGCAAAAGCGGCAAGATAGCTGCCAAGCATATACTAACTAATGCTAACTTAGCAATGCCTGCAGTTAATTCTATGACCTCACTACACTATCCCTCCTCTTTTTCTCTCTTCTTTTGCTTTCTTTTATTGGTGTAACTTCCCAGTCCTCAGATGAAAAAGGACCCACAGTTCTTTCTTCTCTAGAATTTCCTGTAGAAGGGAATGAAACTGGGGATAGTCCTTTCTTAAAATGAGAGACTCTTGCAGCTCCCTGCGTACATGGGCATAGTTTTATCTTTTTTATCATGAATGTCCACCTTAACTAATGGGTACTCCCTCTGTTCCCCATGTGCACACAATATCTTAGTGGTACCTTCTACAGGATTAGAGCTAACCCATTATGTGGGAAGCCATTACAGACATCCTTCAGCCTGTTTCAAGTAGGCCCTGCAAGGGTTGCCTGTCTACTTTTGATGGCACTCTACTCCACTCCACATAGTGCCACACCATGCCACACAAAGCCACTCTACTCTGCTCCACTCCATACAATTCCACTCAACTCCACTCCATACACACAATGTCAATCAACTCCAATCAACACCACACAATGCCACTCTACTCCAATACACACAGTGCCACTCCACACCATACTACACAATGCCACACCACTCAATGCCACTCCATGCCACACAATGCCATTCCACTCTACTCAACACTATACAATCCTACTGTACTCCATGCCACCCAATGCCACTCCATGCCACACAATTCCACTCCACTCTACTCCATGCTGCCACTCCACTCCATGCCTCAGCATTTTACTCTGCTCCAAGCTACACAGTGCCACTCCACACAATGCCATGCCACACAATGCCACTGCACTCCACAACTTACAATGTCACTCTACTCCACTCCACACAATGCCACTCCACTCCTCACCATAACACATAAGGTCTCTCCATTCCAAGCTGTGCCTCACAGTACCACTCCACCCCACACAATTCCACTCTGCCTCCACTCCTCACTTAACAATGTCACTCCACCCAACCACACCATTCAATGTCACTCCAATCTATCAATACCACTCCAGTCCACACAATGCCACTCTACTCTACTCCACTTCACGCAGTGCCTCTCCATTCTACTCACTGTCACACAATGCCCTTCCACCACACACAACACACCTGCATGCCACCCAATAGCTCCACTTCACTTCACTCCACTCCATACCACACAATGCCACTCCACCCCACACAATACCACTCCATTGAATGCTACACAATGTCACTCTACTCCATGCCACTCAATGCCATGCCACTCAAAGTCACACAATGCCATTCCACTCAAAGCCACCACAATTCTACCCTACTCCATGCAACACAATTCCACTCTATACTGCCACTCGACTCCATGCCTCACCAAGCCACTGCATGCCAAACCACACAATGCCACTCCACTCCACACAATGCCACTCAATGCCACACAATACCACTCTACTCTCCTCCACACAATGCCACTCCACACCACATAATGTCACTCCAAGCTATACCTCACAGTGCCACTCCAGTTCAGTCGACGCCGCACAACGCCACTCCACACCACTCAATGCCACTCCTCGCCACACAATACTACTTCATGCCATACAATGCCACTCCACTCCACACAACACAATGCCACTCAACTCCATGCCACACAATGGCACTCTGTTCCATGTCACACCACACAATGCGACTCCACTCAACTGAATACTACACAATGCCACTCTACTCCATGCCACCCAAGCCACTCCGTGCTACTCTACTCCACACAATGGCACACCACTCTACTCCACTCAACACAATGCTGCTTCACCTCACTCCATGCCACTCAATGCCACTCACTCCACTTAATGCTGCTACATTCCACTCAATGCCACTCCACTCAACTCCACTCAATGCCATGCCACTCCACTTTATGCCACCCAATACCATTCCACTTCACTCAAACAGTCCACTCCACACAGTATAACTCCATTCCACCCCACAAAATATCACTCCACGCCACACAATACCACTCCACTCAAATGAATGCTACACAATGCCACTTTACTCCATGCTACACAATGCCACTCAATGCCAAACCACTAAAAGTCACAAATGCCACTCCACTCTATTCAATGCCACACAATCCTACTCTAATCCATGCCACCCAGTGCCACTCCATGCCACACAATTCCACTCCACTCTACTCCATGCTGCCACTTAACTCCATAACTCACCATGTCACTGCATGCCAAGCCACACGATGCCACTCCCTTCCACTCAATGCCACTCCATGCCACACAATGTCACTCTACTCCACTCCACACAATGCCACTCCACATCACATAATATCACTCCAAGCTATGCCTCACAGTGCCACTCCACTTCACTCGGTGCCACACAATTCCACTCCACTGCCACCCCTTACCACACATTTCCACTCCACTCAACCACACCACACAAATGGAACTCCACTCCATGCACTGCCAGATCAGATCAGACTCCCTCCCTTCCTCTCCGAACCCACCAATATCAACTGCAGAGTACCCTAAGGATCATCGCTCACCCCCATGCTCTTCAATCTACCAGGCCCCCATCGCTGCCATCGTTAGACAGCATGGGCTCAGCATTGTTTCCTACACCGACAACACCCAGTGCATCCTCTCACTCACAAAGAATCCAGAAATCACCAGACTCTGCTTCCAGGAAGAAAAGAAGAACGTGGCAGCATGGATGAAAGACAGCTGTTTGAAGGTCAACTCAGAGAAGACTGAGGTCCTTATCCTCCGACTCCGCACCTACTGCTTGGGGCAACACCTGGTGGCCCTCCACCCTCAGTAATCCTCCCACTCCTACAGACCACACACAAAACCTCAGCATCATCCTCTACTCCTCCCACTCCATGAACCGCCAGATCAACGCCATCGCTTCCACCAGCTTCAACTGCCTGCGCTTCCTCTGCAAGACCTTCAAATGGATCCCCCGACTGCAGAAGGACCGTCACCCACGTGCTCATATCCAGGAGACTGGACTACGACAATGCCCTATACGCCGGAATCAACAGAACTCTACTACACAAACTCCAAACCATCCAGAACTCCGCAGCCAGACTCGTGCTCGGGACACCGCATCACGAACACATGAACCAACACCTACAAGACCTCCGCTGGCTCCCTGTCGAGAAGAGGGTCAACTTCAAACTCCTTACCCATGCCTACAAATCCCTCAACAAAATCGGACCCAAATACCTCAACGAGAGAGTATCCTTCCACGTACCCAAGAACAACCTCTGCTCCGCCGACCTCACCCTGGCGGAGATCCCCCGTATCCGTAGGTGGGAGAGCCTTCTCCTACATTGCAGCCGAGACCTGGAACGAGATCCCCGTGAACGTCAGACACTGCCTGACCCTGCACACGTTCAGGAAGGACCTCAAGACCTGGCTCTTCGACTGATCCGGAGCTGCCCCCCCAGCACCTTCAGACCCTCACAGGTGAGTAGCGTGCTCTATAAACCCCTGATTAATTGATTGAATGCCATTCCACACCACTCAGTGCCACTCCTCTCCATACAATACCACTCCACGCCACACAATGCCACTCCACTCCACACAACACAATGCCACTCAACTCCATGCCACACAATGGCACTCTGCTCCATTTCACGCTACACAATGCCACTCCACTATGTACAACACAATGCCACTCCAGTCAACTGAATGCTACACAATGGCACTCTGCTCCATGCCACACAATGCCACTCCATGCCACACAACGCCACACCACTCCAAGCCACACAATGCTACTCCACTCCACACAATGACACACCACTCTACTCCACTCAACAAAATGCTACTCCACCTCACTCCATGCCACTCAATGCCACTCCATTCAATGCCACACACTCCACTTAATGCTGCTACATTCCACTCAATACCACTCCACTGAACTCCACTCAATACCATGTCACTCCACATTATGCCACCCAATGCCATTCCACTCCACTCAAAGACAGTCCAGACCACACAGTATAACTCCATTCCACACCACACAATGTCACTCCATGCCACACAATACCACTCCACTCAAATGAATGCTACACAATGCCACTCTACTACATGCCACAGAATGCCACTCAATGCCATTCCACTCATAGCCACACAATGCCACTTCACTCTATTCAATGCCACACAACCCTACTCTACTCCATGCCACCCAATGCCACTCCGTGCCACACAATTCCACTCCACTTCATGCTGCCACTCGACTCCATGCCTCACCATGCCACTCCCCTCCACTCAATGCCACTCCGCTACACACAATGCCACTCCATGCCACACAATGTCACTCTATTCCACTTCACACAATGCCACGCCACACTACACCACATAATGTCAATCCAAGCTATGCCTCACAGTGCCACTCCACTTCACTCAATGTCATAAAATTCCACTCCACCACCACTCCTCACCACACACTTCCACTCCACTCAACCACATCAAACAATGTCACTCCACTCCATACAATGCCGCTCCATGCCACTCAATGCCACTCCATTTACACAATGCCAGTCCTCTCTACTCCACTCCACATAAGGCCACTCCAGGCCACACAATGCCACTCCACTCCACCCAACACAGTGCCACTCCACTCCATGCCTCACAATGACACACTGACCCACTTCAGACTACACAATGCCACTCTACTACATACCACACAATGCCACTCCACTCCAAGCAATACCACTCCACTCAACTGACTGCTACATAATGACAATTTAATTCATGCCAAACAATGCTACTCCGCTCCACACAATAACACTCCACTCTACTTCACTCAACACAATGCTACTCCACCTCACTTCATGCCACACAATGCCACTCCGTTCAGTGTCACTCATGCCACTTAATGCTGCTACATTCCACTGAATGCCACTCCACTCAACTCTACTCAGTGCCATTCCACTCCACTTTATGCCACACAATGCCATTCCACTCCACTCAAAGACACTCCATGCCACACATTATAACTCCACTCCATATCACACATTGCCACTCCACTCCACTCCACACAAGACGAGCACACTCTAATCCATGCCACACAGTACCATGCCACTCCATGCCACACAGTGACACTCCACTCCACTCCCCGCCGCTCTTTACAAGGCCACTCTACTCTACACCCTGCCACTACACTACACTCCACTAAATGTCCCTCCATACCACACAATGCCACTCCACTGCACACAATACCCCTTCACTCCACTCCATGTCATTTCACTCTACTCTACTCCACTCAATTGTAATTGTAGTTGTATAGGGATTACTTCCCCTGATGAGGAGTTGAAGCACATTGTTGCATGCCACACTACTCCACTCCACTCAGTGCCACTCAACTCAAAGCCACTTCTCTTCATGCTACACGCCACTCCATGCCACAAAGTGCCACTCCACTTCACTCAAAGCCATCCACTCCATTCCACTCCACACAATTCCACCTAACTCCACTTCACTTCATGCCATACAACGTCACTCTACCCCACTTCACACAATGCCACTCAACTCCGCACCATGCCACTCCACTCAACTTCACTCCATTCGACTTCACTTCACTCCACTCCAACAAAGCCAATAGATCTCACCTATGTAAGACCTATTGGCTTTGTCAATGCTTGCTGCCTACTAGGTCCGATAACCTCCTGCTGCCTTTTGCATCCAGAAGGTCTGATAATCATCAAAATTAGAAAGGTTCATACAACCATTTTCTTTTGACAGTTTTAATTTAGAAAGTGTGGTGTAATGTTTTTTCCAACCCAAATAAATGTGTTAATTAAGTGATTGATTGCTGAAAAGTTTAATTATATCCTCAGCCAGAATCCTGGTATTGTTAAATTTATGAAAGGGATAATTGTAATTTTTTAAGTTTCTATCAGTTTCTACTAGGTCAGTGTTGCAAAGTCATCTTTGTGCCCTGGGCTCCCCCATTTTCTTGCTGGCTGGTACTGGTGGTAACTGACTCTGACTGTCCCTGGGCTCTACTTAACCAGGCTCAAGACCAATGCTATGCTGAAAACACACTCAGAATGCAGTGAAAACACCTACACACACTAGGGTACACTATGGGTTAGGATACCCCTGTGACTGGAATGACCTTCCCTATAAGGGCCAAGTACATAACAGGGAAGGGGATCAAAACTACCTTTAAGTCCCTAGTATATGAAAGGGTATGGCAGTTTAGAGGGCAGCAGCCGTTTCTGCACTTTGATGTTTAGGGCACTTAAACATTATTATCTACATATATTTTGGCATATTGAACTTCGCTAGGTGTCCCAGGGGTGGGTTAGTTATTTATAACGAAGACTTTCATAAATTAGGTTTTATATGCCCTGGGGATAGTGAACGTTCCCATTTCGCTTCCCTCATTGTAGTAAAGTGCTTCCCAAAATCGACTTTTGTGCTAGGAGCACTGTGGAGTGAAGATCTGCAATATCTTTACACATTCAGAACCCCTAAAGTCTCCCCTATGTTTTCTAGGGGTGGGAGGGGCTTTACATATAGGTAGGGTCCTTATAAAATATGTTTAATGAGCACTGGTGTTGGAGAAATTGCCCAGTTAATTTTCCCCATTGCAGATCCCCAGCCCCATAGGTTAACATGGCAAGAAGTTATTAATTAATAACTTCCGTATGGAAACACATAACATATAATTTAAGGACTTAGTAGAATGGTATTGATAAATCCAAAAATATGCTATTGTTGAATTTATCCGAAAATGTACATACAAGAAGTTATACGACTTTTTTGCCTGTAAGCCAAACTTCAGCCTTTCTGTGATCTGTCCTGATTGGTCAGAGTTATGTGGATTAACCAGGCTGCTTTGATGAAGTTCACCTGGGGTGAAGAGCCGTTCTGGGGGAGAGGGTTCTGCTGTATAGGAATCCCAGAGCAAGGGGGAGGGGTCGTAAACCATGATCTTCAAAAGCAGGAGGAGACCGGCAGAAGAATTATCCATTTACAACCCTACCCTCTGAACTCATCCAGATGGCAGACTTAAGGAAGAAATGTGCATGCCAGGGTGAGGGAGTCTATGGAGATGGGCCATCCTGGAGGTTGGTTTAGCCAGCTCCTGCCTCTCTGCTGAGACTTCAGCCATATTGCATTTAGGAGAAATACTGCTTTCTGGGAGACCATTGTACATCACTTTGGAGGAAATGGTCATGCTCTGGGGCGTTGCCCTGCACCTCATTGGACAGAAGTGCCCTCATATGTAACCACAGATGTTAGACTTGGCTTCTTCAGTAGGTTTAGCCCCAGAATGTTTGCTTTTTGGCCTCCTGTTTCTGACCCTATTTTTATTGGATTTGGGGCTCTGGGCACTTTACCACTGCTATTCAGTGCTAAAGTGTATATGGTGTCTGTGTAAATTGTTATTATGGATTGGTGTTTCCATAATTGGCTTATTTGATTTACTACTAAGTCCCTAGTACAGGGCACTGTATGGCCTGCAGCACTGATTGTGCCAATTAAGCATGGGCGGATCTAGCGGATCTCGCGTACGCGAAATTGCGGATTTACGGATTCGCAATCCGCGAAGATCCGCGAACTCTAGCGGATTTGCGGATTTTTCCGTTTTTTGTGTTGGCGCGTGTTCGCGCCGATTTTGGGACAAGTTCGCAATTGCGAACTTACTTTTCGGCTTGCAACGGCCGCGACTATGTTGTTTCTACGTCTGGTTTATCATCACAGGTTCACAGCACCCTCTGTTTCACCACTGCCACCCTCTGGGACACCCATGCCACCCTCTAGTACATCCTCACTGGCACCTATTAGGTTTATTTATCACTGTAGATTATGGTGGTTGAAAAAAGCAAGCACACCTGCCCTTCTTCAACTGCCATCAATTAATTTGTGTTTCATTAATGTGTCAGTAATTTTGAAAGTTCCAGTCTGGCTGGCACCTGCTTCCTTCCTTATCTGTAATTTGCTTTTTGTTGCAGTGAATTTTTTTTTTTACAGGACCTTTATGGTGCTATTCTATGAGCTTGCTGTTTGGGTCATAGCAGGGTCATAGAATTGTTGCAAACTCTGGAGGGGCCCATCAGGAAGCACTACCTTGAATGTTACTAATGTTAAGTTTGAACTTTTGCACCTGCTCATTGCTTTCATTTTAGCTAAAATCGTTTTTTTTGCAATTTCGCGCGTTATTTGGGGCGCGAATCCGTGCGAGATCGATTTCGGAAGCCGCGAATACGTGCGAATACAAAATTGTTTTTGTTGCGACGTGTATGTTCGCGTGATCTTGCGCGTGTTCGCGAGGCGCTTCTAGCTATTCGTTTGCCAAGTTACCCTATCGGTCGTACACGGGCGCGGCCATCTTGTTGGCGTGACGTAATTCCGTTTCCGCCCGCTATGTGTAATCTCGCAAAGTGTGCTGCTCGCTAGTACAATTTCGCGCGTACTCGCAAGGAAAATCTCGCGCGAACTTACCCACGCGGTCGTGAACGGGCGCGGCCATCTTGTTTCTCATTCATTGCTATGGTTCTGGGCATGCTTTCTGTATCCTCTCTCAATCTCTGCCATCCTTTGCTTGTTTGAAGTTTTTTTGATCTAATTTTACTTATTATCTAACCCTCTATTTTTCTAGCTCTATATTTTTGTGTTTTCTGCAGCTTTTATTTACTTTTAAACTACTTTTTTAAACTCTTTTCTTTTCTTCTTCACTATTCTATTTCTTCTTTATCATTTAAGTTTATTTCTGCCCAGACCATGGTAAAGGGAGCCGGGAAGCACCCTGAGAAGGGGAAGGGTCCCGCACCCCGTGCCCGGCTCCCGTGCGGGCGTTTAAGGGGGGAGCAAGTGGTCCCGAGGGAGATCTTCAGCGCGGAGGAAGTGGCGGCACTGATCTTCCACGTCCAGCGCCGCCTCCCCAAGACGATCCTGGGAGGCGGCAAGATC
Organism: Lissotriton helveticus; assembly: GCF_964261635.1. Lineage (NCBI taxonomy): Eukaryota > Metazoa > Chordata > Amphibia > Caudata > Salamandridae > Lissotriton > Lissotriton helveticus. The sequence continues at coordinate 738,513,967 of NC_136057.1, forward strand.
GCGACCGGCTATGGCATCCGGGAGCGCCGCCAGCGGTGGGAGAAGGTGTGCCGGGCCATGTACAAGATCTCTGGGGTCCGGCGCACATATAACCAGGCCACCCACCGCTGGACCGATGTCATGGACCGGGAGCGGGACTTGCTGGACGCGCTCGGCGTAGAGGTGCCCGGGCTTGGTGAGTAGTAGTAGTAGTACATTTACTACTCTGTTTTATCCTGCTCTGTTATTTGCAAATCTTTGTTCTTTACCAAGAGCAATAATGCTGCCGATTACATTGAGGTAAATTATATTTCAAAATCTTCTATGCATTTCATTTTCAGGTGCACTGCTCTCCTTCTCAGTAGCCTTGCTTGCTACTATGCTTCTTTGTTTTGTATGTTGTGTTCAGAAGCATTTCATTGGCCTGAGAAATTATGTATGAGTGTACTGTAAAGAAAAGAACTGCGTAATGCTAGACAGTAAGGGTCATATTTTCAATTACCGGCGCATCCCTGCAAAGTAGCAGGGATGCGGCAGTAATTGTGTGCCATGCCACCACCACCCATTGGCCCAAAACGTCACAGAAACCTTACGCATCTGTGCCGTAAAGGCAGCGCATTGCTGGAGTTGCGTGCCAACGATGGCGCAGCTCCAGCAATGCTCTGGGGTACCCTATCTCCCCAATGCTGCATCAAGCCGTACGTCGGCTTCAAGCGCGCAGGGTTTGAGTCATGCATCATTGTCCTAAAAATGACTGATTGACATCTTGTAGATTTCCCTCAGCCACTTTTAGGATTCGTTCCTGCGCAGGTACGCCCTCCCTTGCGCCGGAACGCCCCCTGATGGCGCAGGGCTTTACAACGTGATGCATCGCCCATATGCCCATATGTGTTTTTTTTTTTAATATATACGCCGCACCAACACCATGGCGAGTCTTTTGTTCTGCCGCTGCGTCAGAAAAGGCACGCAACAATGGAGGAAAATCAGCCGCAACTTCCGCAAGGGACTTATAAATCAGCCCCAACAGACTGAAGTCCAGTCCTTCCTTTAGACAGTCACATGGCTATCAGAAGAAATAGTGGCGGTGGTGGCGGGTGGATTGATAGTTTGAGTATTCACTGATCTGCAAGCAGGATGGACTTTGTCTGTCACGTGTTGCGCACTGCTGCCTGCAGTGCCAGGCCTAGGCAAACCTCTTTAGTAGTCTGTTTATTGAGTTACATAGGAACTTTCTAAGTCAACGTTCCGCAAATCAGGCAATACGAATAACGTAGTATACCACATGAGATAGATCCCGTGGAATAGTTGTCTATCTTGTGGGAGAGGTGTGGCGCCGCGGCCAGGGCGACTGACGCTGGAATCTGGGGACCACGGTTCGATCCCCGGCTCCGGCGGCAGGTTTGCCCAGCACCATGTGACTCTGGGCAATAGCTCGCTTAATCTTCCCGACGGCCCCCAGCGCCTAGAGACCCTTACGGGTGATTGTGCGCTTTACAAATGTGGACTTTACTTTATCTATTTGCTATTTTTCCAAAATATGTTGTTATTGTTCTTTTGAAATGTTTGATTTGGTTGAAAAATCTCATCCATGTTTTCTGGTTTTTCTTTCTTTCATGTTGTACATCAGCTCCCCCCAAGGGCAAGAGGACACAGGAGGAGGGTGCTGAGGATGCAGGCCAGGATCGGGCAGGCGAGGGCTCCTTTGCTGGCCCCAGTAAGTTTACATTTTAATAAACAGTACCTATTTTTTCCTAGCGTTCCTCATTCGATTTTTTCTAAATCGTCTTTGATCTTCTTGTAGACTGGATATAAATTCTTATCCTGCCTCGAATATGACTCCCTGTGGTATTACTAGACTATTCTTATTAGTCTGTCTGTGTAGCTAACTAAGATTGGACATTTGGCAATTCCATTGGACTCCCATTATATTCAGCAATACCTCTATGCACTGTCTCCTTACTGACTAGATAGTGTGGCAGAGTCATTCAGCTCCCGAAGTCACCGATTATAGATCCCCAATGATCTCTAGATTATCGTACGCAGGACAAGAGAGTAGTACGGAGTCACAGCACAGTCAAGAAGTGTCAGAGGCACTCATGCTTGCAAAAATTCCAAAACCTTTAGCTCATCCACTCTAGTCTAGAGGAACAAAAACCACAGAGTCTATTTAAGTGTAAAAGCTTTATTAAAAGTAAACACATTTATTAAAATCTACTTTGTCATAAAACTATTTAACTGTAAACGGAAAAGTGGTTAGTGCTGACGATTAATTGGACACATTTCTTGTGGTCGAGCCGAACTCTCACCTAGTTTGAACTTGATCCTGGTCGTGTTCTTAGGACTCAGGAGTCAAGCTTCTGTCTGTTAGGAGAAAAAGTGGTGCGTGTTAAAAATCAAAAGCAAGCATTCATCAGTTGTGCATAAAAGTGCAGCAAGACAACAGCCTTCCCTGGAAAATGGGACATTTTTACTATGGAGTAGACAGTCACAAAATATTACATTGTATTCTGTTTTTTTAACATTTCTCCTAGACCAAATATTATATAGTAGTGAGTGGTGTATTCTAACATTCTTAAATGTACTTTGTAGGTGTAACATCTGGTGACGGGGCCAGCGCGGAGGTGGCTGTGTTGGACTTGGACTCGGAGGCCTCTGGGGAGGAGGCGGCGTTAGAAGAGCTGGTGGCCGTTCCTGTGGGGGATCAAACGGTGGTGGCGGAAACAGGTAAGCTATATATTCCTTACTTATTGAGATTGAAGACTGCATAGTGTGCTTTCTGCACGGGTGTATTACAATTACAAATCAACCAGGTAGTAGCCTCCTCGAAATGTACTTCGACTTAGCTGTGAAGTTTTTGGTGAGAAGAATCCCAATAAGTTCTTAGACGAACGTGATGGATGGGATGAACGAAAAGCGAAAGAAGGGTGTAAGTAAGTGGGACGCGAACTTGTATGATGGCTGGCAAAGAAGAACGATATGTGTTTGCTTGGACCCAGAGGTGGCTGGGAAGGAAAGAATATGGTATGGTGCATGGCTGGGTCAATGATGAAGCAAGGATGGGTGGAAGGACAGCAGCCTGGGTGGGTGAAACAGAAACTGTATGTGTGCGTATACTTTGACTGAATGGATGCCTGGAGCATGGTATTCTCTGACTCTTACATAGCACATGTGTATCTAGAGAGAGTAGATGGTCGCCAGGTGAAGTAAGTGTTACCTTGAAGAGCATGTACCACCGCACCCGCACGTCCGTCCCAGTGCAGGGAAGGCAAGGAAAAGAAATTGTAAATGTGTCCAATACTACCATGAATAGTAGCAGTACTTTGTATTGCGTTTGCATTCACAGCATATATCTGGTTATTACGGTGGACACTCCGTACCTCTCTTAATAACTTTAGTTTACTTGTAGTACGTCATTCATGTGTGGGTGTATCACTGTTCACTCAATATTAAGCAAAGCACCTAAAGTCATCTCATCTGTCATTAAATACGTCCCATGTGAAGTGATAGATAATCAAATTAGTTAGCTTCTTCAGTTTCCTTTTCTAGTACTCATTTGCACTGTAGGGTGAAAGGTAAATTAATTAAGCAGTAGCCCTTGTAACAGAGTATTCTCAGTGCCACCCGTAATAGAAAAGTAATAGCTTCACCACCTGCATGTACTGGACCGGTACAGTAACGCAAGTCTGTCTCCATCATCATGGTGTGCAACTTTTTTTCTCGGGTGCAACTTCACTGTGCTGTGTCCATGTCATTCTGCCGGCTTGCATAAGATAACGTACCCATTTCCCTAAACAAGAGAGAAGAAGAAGAATAAGACTGGTGTACTGTCATAGTCGACTGTAATGGAAGTCCATAGTGGTCGTAGAATTAGTTCATTAAACTACCACTACTGTTAGAGCAAGGATGCAGAAGTGGGAGGTTACATAGATACTGTCCTCAATAGTTATGTACTGTGCTTTCAATTTGCTACTTGTACTCTGTGACCCAACTTTCGGCTCAATCACTTTGTGTTATTAATAAGGAGCATTGGTTACAGACTATGTCTTTCTTTCTTCATATAGTTGCTCCTTCCAAATCAACAACAAGGAGGGAGCAGGCTAGATTGGCCCGGCAACGGAGGCTGGAGGCCACAGTCGCCGAGTATCGGCGGCTGGTGGCCCTGGAGGAGGAGGAGGACACGCAGTCGAGCGGGGCAACATCTTCGACTGTGACCACTGCATCCTCCTCCGTGACTAAGCCAGCGGGACCGAGCCGGGCTAAGAAAGCCGACCGCCACCGCCAAGCAACCGAAATACCAGCTGCCCCCCACAGGAGCTGCAAGGAACGCCAACGCCGCCTACGAGTCCGCATGTCCAACCTGGAGCAGGAGGTCCTGAGGTATAAGACCTTGGTTAAGGGCCTCCGCTCCGAGCTTGCCACCCTCCGCAAGGAGTATGATGCCCATGCCGCATCATGCACCAGCACCAGCACCCTCCAGTAGTGGAGTGTCCCTTGCCCTTTTTTTATAGACTTTTGGGGGGTGGGATTTGGGAGTTGGGATCGTTTTGGGACGTTTCAGAGACAATCGTTGGGGTTAGGGTGGGTGAGGGAGATTATTTTGTTAGGGATAAATAAATATATTTTTCAACTTTATCTGACCATACCTGTTTTTTACTGCTTTTCAGTCTGGTGGGTGGGGGGCAGGGGTGTAACAGTAACTTTGTTTTCCTGAACAGTCGTAGGACTTTAGTAGTACAACCGTCAATCTCTTGTCTACTCCGAAATAATACTCCATTATACTACCTCCCACCAAACGCTTATCTTACCTGTAATTTGTGTTAGAAATTAGGGCTAGGCCCAGGGCTGGCTCCAGGTGAAATGGGGATTAACGTTGTCATTCCTGGGCGGGTGACATTTCCTCATTGCGGTGGTACTAGTGGTGTGACACAGTGGCAGTTGCATGCCTATGGAAAAAAAGAAAACGAAACCTTGTTTGTACTCCTTACTGTAGCATTACAACGGTTACGGTACGATCGAGAAAATAGCAGGTGACAGTACACTAGAACAGTGCCATAATGTAGCCTAACAAATGGTAAAGTATTGCAAGTATAACTAGTACTTGCGTTGAATTTATTTGACATTGGCTACTACTACTAGAAGATATAGTACTGAAGCTGAGTAAGTCTAGAAGATATCCTCGTATTCCTTCACCAGCCTGTTGCTGCTATCACCTTATCCTCCCCAGCAAGTGTGTGGAATTATTGATGTCATTTTAGTCAGACATCAAGCAAAACAACACAGCCCGGGGGAAGAGGGTTAGGGTTTGTAAAATGGATGGGAATGGGGGTTTCTTTTTGGGTAGGTTTTGTTGAGAGAAGAAAAAAAAAGCAGAGCATGGACAAACAATAATTGAAGATACAGAGTTTACAGACAATCTTTGGTTACAAACTAAAGGTAAGCACATGCAGTCACACTCATAGAATAAAAGACAACAATGGATACTGTATCTGTATTGCGTATGTTGTTGGAGTTGTCCTGTTGAAATTGGTAAGTAAGTTGCATGCAGCAAACAATTCCTCTTATTGGCGGCACTCCTCCATTCCAGCTGACGCTTCGTCCATCAATGTGGTGGTGACCACTGACAGAAGAGACACCCTGTCCACTGCCTGCCTGGCGGATGTTGACTGAAACCCGGCCTGTAATTATTGAACGGAAAACAGGAAGTGCTATTACAATACCACTGATAAATAAATAAAAGGTATGTACGCTGTGTGGTTCAAAAAGTGACACTTTGATTTCCCTAATAGACAGTACAATATTTTTGAAATTGCGTGCTCTGTCTGAGTCACCTTTTTAAGGATCAATAAGTATGGCCAAAATATTATAGCGGATCTTTCCCCTCAAGGTGGGTGTACTACTGTGTTTTAGAACAAAATTTGACCTTCCCAGCAATGCTCCCACCAAGACCCTTACTAAAGCCAGTCGCAAAAATGTAGAAGAACCCAATCATATCTCCAAAAACGATGCCTAGCAGAAAAATGGTTACAAAACGTACTTTGAAAGTAACAGTAGACCCAAATACAGACCGTGGATTGTATTCAAACCACTTGCCTGCAAGCAAAAGTATCCATAGCCAGCATCGCTCCAACAGTGCTCTACAACAACAGAACCGCGTTGCAATAGAACCCCCCTAAACACATGCAATCCTGCTGCTAGGGCTAACCCTAACGAACCCTAACTTACAAAAAGTGCCAAAACTGGTGTTTCCTTATGGATTTTGTCCAACAAACTTCTAGCCGGTATTAGACCTTCCCAGGAATGCCCCAGGCAAGACCCGCCAACCCACCCGCAAAAAAACACGCGACAACACCCCCAAACAGCGAAAAAGCTAAATCTCATACTTACAATATCTCTCGGCCTTCGGTCCAAAGTAACGCGCTGTGCAGCTAGGTCATCATCAATCATCATAACTCCTGTTTTCCACCACGGATTTCCTGAAAAGCAAATGCAATCAAGATTAGACTGTCGCAGCAGTGCTTCGACAGAGACCCCGGCCGCAACCCACCCACGAACAGCAGGAAGCCCCCCAAAACGCTACATTGAGCAAGATGTCTGAAGAAATGGCAAAAAAAAGGCTTTTCCTTAAGGATTTTGTCCAAAACACTTCTATCCGGCATTAGACCTTCCCAGGAATGCCCCAGCCAAGACCCGCCAACCCACCCGCAAAAAAACACGCGACAACACCCCCAAACAGCGAAAAAGCTAAATCTCATACTTACAATATCTCTCGGCCTTCGGTCCAAAGTAACGCGCTGTGCAGCTAGGTCATCATCAATCATCATAACTCCTGTTTTCCACCACGGATTTCCTGAAAAGCAAATGCAATCAAGATTAGACTGTCGCAGCAGTGCTTCGACAGAGACCCCGGCCGCAACCCACCCACGAACAGCAGGAAGCCCCCCAAAACGCTACATTGAGCAAGATGTCTGAAGAAATGGCAAAAAAAAGGCTGTTCCTTATGGATTTTGTCCAAAACACTTGTATCCGGTATTAGACCTTCCCAGGAATGCCCCAGGCAAGACCCGCCAACCCACCCGCAAAAAAACACCCGACACAACACCACCAAACAGCGAAAAAGCTAAATCTCATACTTACAATGTCTCTCGGCCTTCGGTCCAAACGCGGCGCTGTGCAGCTAGGTCGTCATCATCATCAATCATCATAACTCCTGTTTTCCACCACGGATTTCCTGAAAAGCAAATGCAATCAAGATTAGACTGTCGCAGCAGTGCTTCGACAGAGACCCCGGCCGCAACCCACCCACGAACAGCAGGAAGCCCCCCAAAACGCTACATTGAGCAAGATGTCTGAAGAAATGGCAAAAAAAATGCTTTTCCTTAAGGATTTTGTCCAAAACACTTCTATCCGGCATTAGACCTTCCCAGGAATGCCCCAGCCAAGACCCGCCAACCCACCCGCAAAAAAACACGCGACAACACCCCCAAACAGCGAAAAAGCTAAATCTCATACTTACAATATCTCTCGGCCTTCGGTCCAAAGTAACGCGCTGTGCAGCTAGGTCATCATCAATCATCATAACTCCTGTTTTCCACCACGGATTTCCTGAAAAGCAAATGCAATCAAGATTAGACTGTCGCAGCAGTGCTTCGACAGAGACCCCGGCCGCAACCCACCCACGAACAGCAGGAAGCCCCCCAAAACGCTACATTGAGCAAGATGTCTGAAGAAATGGCAAAAAAAAGGCTGTTCCTTATGGATTTTGTCCAAAACACTTGTATCCGGTATTAGACCTTCCCAGGAATGCCCCAGGCAAGACCCGCCAACCCACCCGCAAAAAAACACCCGACACAACACCCCCAAACAGCGGAAAAGCTAAATCTCATACTTACAATGTCTCTCGGCCTTCGGTCCAAACGTGGCGCTGTGCAGCTAGGTCGTCATCATCATCAATCATCATAACTCCTGTTTTCCACCACGGATTTCCTGAAAAGCAAATGCAATCAAGATTAGACTGTCGCAGCAGTGCTTCGACAGACACCAAAAATTACACACAAACCCCCGGAACCCCGCCAAAGAGCACCTCAAAGGCAAGCAAGTCAGCAAAAACGGCAAGAAATTTCCACCTCATATTTGGTCCAAAACACTTTTGTCCATTATTAGAGCTTCACAGCAATGGGCCCAAAACCGTCAACTCACCCGCAAAGAAGTACAACACCCCCACAAGTGCTGAGTCTTTCTTCATTGTGCGTAATCCAGCACTCTGCTTGGAGGGAAATCGCAGTCTGGAGGAGGAGGATAGAGGAGCATGTTCTTCAGAACTTGTGAACCTGAGGAATGTAGACTGCGGCACCTTCAAATCAATAAGCAAACAAGTGAAGACAGTTCTGATGATGGTCTTGTTTTTGGGATTAGGTGATTAAAGTTTGAATTAAATTAACTGTGCAAAACAAAGAAAGAGAGACACAAAGCACACAGGAATAAAAGTGAATAAGGACGAAAAAGAAAGTTCTTGATTGATTGTCTCATTTTCAGGGCTCGGTGTCAGGGAATAAGAACAAGATTTCGTCATCATACTCTGCGAATTCAGGCTGGATGAGGTCAGTGGCACCGAACAGAGAAAAAATCCCCTCATCTACGTTGCTGTCCTCCTCGTCTTCATGCGGCGTGCTTTCTCGTACTTTGTAATCTGGTGGTATGAGGTGCTGATTCATCTTGATCATTGTCAGCCGCTCCACATTTTTGGGCGAGAGGCGGCTCCGTTTGGGAGTTACAATGCCACCAGCAGCACTGAAAACACGTTCAGAAGACACACTTGCGAGTGGGCAAGACAAATAGTTTATAGCCAGGTTGTAGAGCTGTGGCCACAATTGTTTTTTGCCATGCCAATACTGCAATGGCTCCTCATTAAGAAAGACCACTGTTGAGTCATTCAGATAGTCCTGCACCATCGACTCAAGGTCATCAACTGTTCCTCCACTTTGCTTACTTTTTGCTGTGCTGGCTGTGACATTTTTTCGAGAACCATACCCCATCAAACTTAGCCAATCCTCCTCCCCAGCCACTGTTAGTGTTGTCATTGTGTGTGGTGCAGATGATCCAGTTGCCGGTGTCTTTAACGGCTGAGAGGTCACTTGTGCCCCAGCCACAGGTGCAGAAGTGGATTCTTGTGACTGCGGATGGCCTGCTGATGCTGATGCTGATGTACTGGCTTCTCCTTCAATAACCTGCCGTTCTTTTTCAAACCTCTTGGCTGACCAGGCTAACCAATGTTTGTACTTTTGAACATCTGCATCAGCGAAAGGAAAGAATGCGTTGTCTGCCAGCGCCTTTTTGTAGCGTGGATCCAGAATAGTAGCACAAATGTAATGCTGATCTGAGTTGATGTTTTTAAGACGTTCATCACCACGTAGGCGATGTAATAATTTCTCAGACAAAATGAAATGTTTTTTTTTTTTTTCATCTTTTTGAAACTCAGAAGAAACCGCCATCAGTTGGTGCTCCAGTATGCACAACAATGGGATAGCTTTTCCCAAATTACAGTCCTCCTGGCTGACTGCACGCGTGAAGAACTCAAAAGGACGAAGCATGTCTGTCAGGCTTTTAACTATGGCCCATTGCGCCTTACTCATCCGCAGGTCCTCCTTCTGAGATGTAGCCTCTGTCAAGAAATAGTGATCGAGTACCGTATACTGCTCATACAGACGCTCAAGCATGTAGAAGGTTGAGTTCCAACGTGTTGCCACCTCCTGGATGAGTGCTTTCACTGGCATTCCACGTTCAAGTAGCAGTCTCCGCAGATGCTTCCGGGCCTTAAAAGAATGGCTGAAATGGTTGCACATTTTGCGGCAGGTGGCCATTACCTCGAACGCTGGACTCTCTTTATCACTCAAGAATTTTTGAACTACCAGGTTGATACAGTGCGCCAAACACGGCACTCTAACATGGTCACCCTTCAACATGGCCTTAACTACATTGGCGCCATTATCCGTGGAAACATAACCAATCTTGCGTTTTAGGGGGGATAGCATTGTCAAGACCTTTTTGTCAAACTCTTCCAAAAGGTTTTCTGCTGTGTGACTTTTCTCCAAGCCAAACATGGCTAGTGTTGCATGTTTCCGAGCAGCTTTGAAAACTTGGTCCGGGTCAACACCTGCGTTTAGCTTTGCTATAACACCTGAAAAAGAGACCCAGTGTGCAGTGATGCACATGTAATCATCGCCTGGGCCACTGGTCCACATGTCTGTTGTCAGATGTATTGTGTGAACAGCACTCTTCTGCAAAGCTGCCCCAATCGCCTGCAGCACATCTTCATGTAGTGCTGGAACCGCAACTCTGGCAAAATAGAACCGGCTCGGAACCTTCCATTTAGGGCAGAGCGTTGCCACTAATTCAAGAAAACCTACCGCTTCTACAAAAGAAAAAGGTAGAAGGTCCACAGCTAGCATTTTAGCCAGCTTAGTGTTATACAGACGCGTCAGTGGGTGGTTGCGTTCATATGGCACGTCTGAAGTAAGCATTGTTCTAATGTTGCCCTGGACCAAGCATTTACGGGCTGATAATGACTTCGTTGACCCAATTTTGCTCGCTGGTGAACTTTTGTGCGTTGGTGTCTCACTCGCTCCAACACTCTTAGTGTGCCTCACATTGGGTGTGCTGCTGACAGGGGTACTGGGTGTAAGGGAAGTGTTTGACACGTCTTCTTCCTGCTCGTCATCATCAGATGAAACATCAACGTTTCCTTGAATTTGGCCTTTCTTGATCGCATCTAGGTGCGCAAACCATTTGACAGTGTGCTGTCTCCTAAGATGACCTCTCTGGCCTCCGGTACCATAGTTGGTACCTGGCTTACCACGACTAACTGCTTGCTTACAAATGGTACAAATGGCAAACTTTGGATTTTTTGGACAAACAGTAAAGAAGTCCCAAACTGGGGACTTGAAGTGTCTGTGGGACATGGAGGAGGCGGCGATACTGGTGGTGGTGGTCATGAAGCTAATGCCAGATGAAGTGGAGGATGTGGATTGCCCAACTTTTGTACGTTTTGCACTTTCACCGCCACTAATTAAGGTCGAGATTGACGGAGGTCTCTTCTTGCCAGAAAGAAATATGGAAGCGGGACGAGTTGGTGTACTACTTAACTCCAATGATTGTGGTGTTTCCACTGCCTCCTCATCGACAACATCATCATCACGCTCAGCAGCTCTTCGGGCTAGGGTCAAAATGTCTGTTTGCTGCATGCCCGCTGGGGCTGCAGTGACCTTTATGATGACTGGGTCGTCGTTGGCAGAGTCTTCATCAGCAGCAGTATCCGCCACTTCTTGTTGAGACTCATCACACTCCATAACTCTGAGACTTTGGACGAGCTTCCTTTTACGCTTAACTACCTTTGTTTGTTCCCAAGTTTGATCCGTATCATCAGAAGGAGGTGTGCTTGAAGAGGATGTAGACACCACCCTTGATCTCTTCCTTGCTAGGGGTGTGGAAGACAATGAAGGATCATCAGGAGGAGTGGCTTCCTCAAATGATACCTCGCCTTGATTGTCGATTTCCTGATGTGCCCCTACTTCGGGAGGAACAACTATTGTGGGCACTTGTTGTGACCCTCCATGCACCTCTGCTTGCGCATCTCCTTGCGCTGCCTCTCCTTCCACATGTACTTGGGCTTGTACTTGCACATGTGATTGTTGTTGCCGCTGTGGTTGTTCAACACTCGTCAGATGAGCTACAACAACCTGTGTTGATTGAGGGACATTGCTGCTGCTTTCTTGCGATGAGCCAACATCACTGGTCGATGGTGATTGAAGAAGTATACTGGCTGCCTCTGCAGCACTCAAGGGCTTGGACTTAAGTTGGCGTGGTGGTGGTGGTGGCACTGAGCCCAATGGAGCGGGGGTGCTGCTGCCAGCTTGGTCCCCAGCAGATCCCGCTGCAGCTGCTGCAGGCATACTTTTTTTTTTACTCACAAAAAAAGGGGCGGGCGGCACACCAGTGTCCTTGGTAACTTGCTTCTTCTGCTCCTTACTGGCACCTTTCTTGCTAGAGGAGCTACGGGTTACTTTTTTTGGGGCCATCTTCTTCAGAGCAGGTCAGCAGGCAGCAGTTGCACGAGTTGCAGAGGGTTCTGTGTCCAGACGTGACGTCGCGTGACGTTATGCTGCACACACCGCTGCAGGACTTCTTCCTGGCACTGGTGGTTCTATTGAGTCTTCTTGTGCACCTAAAAGCAATGGAAGACAGAGGAACATCAGTTCAGTTATACACCCCAAAAAATCGACAAAACACAGAAAAATGAGCACAATCCCATGCCATCCATGATGTTTACATTGAAGACACCCCACAGAAAGACTAGGGACATGCAAGTATGCAACACTCACTACCCCTGGGCATAAGGGATGAAAAGTAGGCAAAATAAGTGCAGGCCTCAGACACTGCCTCTCCTCAAAATGGCCCCCTTACACCCCAAGCACATGTTGCCTGTACCAGCCAGCACTCAAGATGGCCACCACCACCACCCACATGGCCAGTCCACATCAACAGTACACCCCCAAAAAACAGAAAAACAGCCAGAAATCACCACAATCCAATGCCATCCATGATGTTTACATCAAAGAGAGTGAGACAACACCACAGGCACACTCAGTCCATGCACCACCACCACCCCTGGGCAAGCAAAAGGCCACACCAGCAGCCCCCCAAAAACGACAAAAAACAATAAAATAAGCACAATCCCAGCCCATCCATGGCCTCAAGTATGTTTAAATTCAAGAAGACATCCCCCAGAAAGACTAGGCCCATGCAACACTCACCACCCCTGGGCAAAGGGCCACACCAGCAGGCCCAAAAAAACGACAAAAACCAATAAAATCTGCACAATCCCAGCCCATCCATGGCCTCAATGGTGTTTAAATTCAAGAAGACACCCCACAGAAAGACTAGGCCCATGCAACACTCACCACCCCTGGGCAAAGGGCCACACCAGCAGGCCCAAAAAAACGACAAAAAACAATAAAATCTGCACAATCCCAGCCCATCCATGGCCTCAATGGTGTTTAAATTCAAGAAGACACCCCTCAGAAACACTAGGCCCATGCAACACTCACTACCCCTGGGCATAAGGGATGAAAAGTAGGCAAAATAAGTGCAGGCCTCAGACACTGCCTCTCCTCAAAATGGCCCCCTTACACCCCAAGCACATGTTGCCTGTACCAGCCAGCACTCAAGATGGCCACCACCACCACCCACATGGCCAGTCCACATCAACAGTACACCCCCAAAAAACAGAAAAACAGCCAGAAATCACCACAATCCAATGCCATCCATGATGTTTACATCAAAGAGAGTGAGACCACACCACAGGCACACTCAGTCCATGCACCCCACCCCTGGGCAAGCAAAAGGCCACACCAGCAGCCCCCCAAAAACGACAAAAAACAATAAAATAAGCACAATCCCAACCCATCCATGGCCTCAATTATGTTTAAATTCAAGAAGACACCCCACAGAAAGACTAGGCCCATGCAACACTCACCACCCCTGGGCAAAGGGCCACACAAGCAGGCCCAGAAAAACGACTAAAAACAATAAAATCTGCACAATCCCAGCCCATCCATGGCCTCAATGGTGTTTAAATTCAAGAAGACACCCCTCAGAAACACTAGGCCCATGCAACACTCACTACCCCTGGGCATAAGGGATGAAAAGTAGGCAAAATAAGTGCAGGCCTCAGACACTGCCTCTCCTCAAAATGGCCCCCTTACACCCCAAGCACATGTTGCCTGTACCAGCCAGCACTCAAGATGGCCACCACCACCACCCACATGGCCAGTCCACATCAACAGTACACCCCCAAAAAAACAGAAAAACAGCCAGAAATCACCACAATCCAATGCCATCCATGATGTTTACATCAAAGAGAGTGAGACCACACCACAGGCACACTCAGTCCATGCACCACCACCACCCCTGGGCAAGCAAAAGGCCACACCAGCAGCCCCCCAAAAACGACAAAAAACAATAAAATAAGCACAATCCCAGCCCATCCATGGCCTCAATTATGTTTAAATTCAAGAAGACACCCCACAGAAAGACTAGGCCCATGCAACACTCACCACCCCTGGGCAAAGGGCCACACCAGCAGGCCCAAAAAAACGACAAAAACCAATAAAATCTGCACAATCCCAGCCCATCCATGGCCTCAATGGTGTTTAAATTCAAGAAGACACCCCACAGAAAGACTAGGCCCATGCAACACTCACCGCCCCTGGGCAAAGGGCCACACCAGCAGGCCCAAAAAAACGACACAAAACAATAAAATCTGCACAATCCCAGCCCATCCATGGCCTCAATGGTGTTTAAATTCAAGAAGACACCCCTCAGAAACACTAGGCCCATGCAACACTCACTACCCCTGGGCATAAGGGATGAAAAGTAGGCAAAATAAGTGCAGGCCTCAGACACTGCCTCTCCTCAAAATGGCCCCCTTACACCCCAAGCACATGTTGCCTGTACCAGCCAGCACTCAAGATGGCCACCACCACCACCCACATGGCCAGACCACATCAACAGTACACCCCCAAAAAACAGAAAAACAGCCAAAAATCACCACAATCCAATGCCATCCATGATGTTTACATCAAAGAGAGTGAGACAACACCACAGGCACACTCAGTCCATGCACCACCACCACCCCTGGGCAAGCAAAAGGCCACACCAGCAGCCCCCCAAAAACGACAAAAAACAATAAAATAAGCACAATCCCAGCCCATCCATGGCCTCAATTATGTTTAAATTCAAGAAGACACCCCACAGAAAGACTAGGCCCATGCAACACTCACCACCCCTGGGCAAAGGGCCACACCAGCAGGCCCAAAAAAACGACAAAAAACAATAAAATCTGCACAATCCCAGCCCATCCATGGCCTCAATGGTGTTTAAATTCAACAAAACAGTTGTATCATGCACCCATAACCAACCCTGGTCCTACTGGATACTGTGGCTACCCACAATATAATTTATTTAATTTTCTGAAAAAGTTCCAAAATTGTACTTGCAGCAACTGTAATGCCCCAAACAAACTTACTTGTGAAAGTTGATTTCTAATCCAAAAGTGATCCAAAGACAGTCAAAAAGGCCTCAAATCCAAATATCCAGCAGCACCCACAAAAAGTAATCCTTCCAGCTCCAGATCCAAATGAAAGTGACCAGGAGATGGACAAAGCACTGGGAGGAGCCTGCTGGACAGGAACAGGAAGTTGGAGACTGTGGGGCACTTCCTTCCTCCCCCCCCCCCCAAAATGGACTCCTTGCAAAAAAAAAGGCCATGCAAATGTCAACCTGAGGAGTGATTCTGATAAAAATCATAATTTTCTGAAGGTTTATCCTGTTTGCTGGTGATTTTCTTGTGCGAAATTGCAAAATCTCTATTTCGCAAGTGCGAGATTGTTCCTTTCCGCCGCAACTACGTGTTCGCAATTGCGAACTCTCGCGAGGTGTGCTGTGCAAGGTGGCAAGCCGCGAGTACGTATTCGCGGGCGACAAACTCCCGCGGGAACACGCAGCAAGATCTAAAATGGCGCGTCACTCGCAAAGAAAAACAACTCGGCAAACGCTAAAATGACGGAAAGTGAACGCCGTGCACCACGCCGCGCGCCGCAACCAAGCAAAAAATCCGCCGCGAGCGGATTCACAGATTTTCGACAAATTCGCGAGAGTTCGCGGATTGCGAATTTGCCGAAAATCCGAAAAATCCGCGATCGGAGCAGATTTTACGCCCATGCTTAGTGCCAATCACACAAGCAGTCTTTCAAAGGGTTCTCAGAGCTGCCACTGCAGTGTCAGTGCGCAGTTGTGACTGCCATGTCGACTTGACAAGTGCACCCACTTGCCAGGCCCCAACTTTCCCATTTCTTACACATAAGGCGCCTCTAAGGTCGGCCCCAGGTAACCCTGTGGGCAGGGTGCAGTGTATATGAAAGGTAGGACATGTACTGGTGTGTTTAGACATGTCCTGATAGTGAAATACAGTGTAATTTGTTTGAAAGGCTACCTGTCCCATAGGATCGAATTGGAAATACTTTGTAACATCTTTCAAGTATAACTCCCCATTGGAAAAAGATAGAAAGTTGGAGTTTAGTATGCCTGAACTCAGAATATAAAATACATCTTTTAGTAAAGACGATTTTAATATTGTGTGTTTGAAAATACCACTTTTAGAAAGTGGGTATTTTCTTGCTTTGCCATCCTGTGTGCCTCTGCTGGTTGGTCCATTGACTGACTTTAGAGTGACAGTGGCTGGGGATGCGCATTCTCTCAGACAGCCACTTGGGGGGAGGTTGATGTGTGTCCTGCCTTTCCTGAATGTGTCAGGACTGGGATGAATAGACCTGGTCTGCATTCAGAGTAGTGGTTTGAGTTTTCACTAGCACCTCAATAGGCCTGGTCTGAATTTAGAGTGGGGGGGGGGGAGATTTCCCTTGCACCTGAATATGCCCTGTCTGCCTTGGACAATGCTGTCTCCACCTCCTGCCGGGAAGCTGGACCAGAGGGGACCTAACTGGTTTGGGCTGAGCACAGAGACTCTCTGCCCAAAAGAACAAAGAGAAACAGTATAAATATTGGGACCCAGACCCTGGAACTTTAGATTACTTCTGAACTAAGGAACCTGCCAGGAAGAAGGACTGGAAAAGCTGTCAGGAGGAACTGCCACTTTGCAGCGTGCTTTGCTGTTTTGGCCTTTGGCTTGCTGCTTCTGACTTGGTCAGGTATAGGACTGGATTGTACTTTCGTCATCCTGCTGTTAGAGTTTTCTCCAAGGGCTTGAAGTAGAACTTGCCTCCTGTTGGAAGTCTAATGAAGATAAAAGACCTCAGAGAACTCTTTTGGACCAAGAAGACTACCAAGAAGAAGAGCTGGAGAAGCTGTGAGGAGGAACTACCACTTTGCTGAGTGCGTTGCTATGTTGGCCTGCAGTAGCTGCTTCTGTCTTGGGCAGTGAAAGGACTGTACTGAACTTTCTGCAACTTCTTTCTGTGAGTTTCTCCAGGGGCTTGAGGTTGAGCCCCCTGTTCAAAAAGTCTCAGGAACAGCAGAAGACTTCAAGTTCATCTGCTACCAGCGCTGGGAACTCTGTGTTTTGTGCTGCAACAGAAGAAAAAGCAGCCCAATGCTGCCTACGACGCCGCTGCCGATGCCACTGCCGACTCTGTGTCCTGAAGGCATCGCCGCAGAGGGCACCCCGCACTTCGCACCGCAACCATGGTCTCACCGGTGCCGCCTGATATCGCCACCTAGCTGCTGCTTGCACCGCGAACTGTGGGCACAGCACTTTGCCCTGCCCCGCTTCACGCCACCGCAATGGTATCCCCGACGATGCCGCTCCACGCTAACATAGACGCTGCTGCTTGCACCGCGGTTCGAGGTCACCACTCGTAAGTTACACAATGCACTGTCCTCAGCCCACAACGCAGACTTGGCCTACCGATGCTGGCGCCATCGACTCCAGTTTGTGAGCTGCTGACAGCACTTCAGCAATGACAATGCTGCTGCTTGCACAGTGATCTGCCATCACCGCATCACTTCGCAGCGCAGCCCTGTTGTCACTGACGCCACTGGACGACCACTACCGAGCTGCTACCTGCAGTGCGACCTAAGAGAAACGCACATCGCACCGCAGCCCCGATTCCTGCCGACACCTGCCAACGCCGGCACTCCCGACTTCATCCGCGAGG
This sequence comes from Lissotriton helveticus, assembly GCF_964261635.1. Lineage (NCBI taxonomy): Eukaryota > Metazoa > Chordata > Amphibia > Caudata > Salamandridae > Lissotriton > Lissotriton helveticus. The sequence continues at coordinate 738,531,672 of NC_136057.1, forward strand.
AGTTCGATCTGCAAAAAAGTGCGACTTCAAGGGCCCAAGGACTTCGGCACTGACTTTCGGTTCTGACGCCTTCAAACGCCGGCTCTTTGGAGCTCAACGAGTGGTCGCTGATGGCCTGTATTTCTAAAGGTACCGTTTTGTGGGTCTTCCAGACACCATAGCTGGCCTGCAATGTCGTGGTCAGTCAGAACTGTTTGGATTGGTTTTTCCCCACGTCGTGATAGCCCTGGATGGAGCTATCGACTTCAAGGAATTTAAATTTAAGTCTATTTTTGAGTTTTGAGATTCCTGAGAACTGTATGGTGGATTTTTTTTCGTTTTTGGTCTTGTTTGCACAGATAAAATATTGGTTATTATTCTAAAACTGGTGTGGTGTCCTTTTGTAGTGTTTTCACAGTATTACTGTTGGTTATGTGCAAAGGCTTTACACACTGCCTCTGAGATCAGCCTGACTGCTCGTGCCAAGCTACCATGGGGGTGAGCAGGGGTTACTTCAGTAGTGTACCCCCCTTTATCCTGAGTAGGAAGAAGGGTCCCTACTTGGCAGGGTAATAACCTGCCAACTAGAGAGCCCCATTTATAACATTGGTTGTCAGCGCTGAGGATAGGACTTGCGTTTGCACTTGACCTACAGTGATTGGTGGACACTACTACCATACTGCAGACCACTACGTTTTTTTTAATAACACATTTTATTGATTCATGATACCAGCTGGGCAGACGCACTACATACATACATTGGCACCAATATATTCCGGATATACATAGTTGGTATACATTGTTAACTTCAATAGACATATAAACCCACGAAAACTTAGTGCAGACAGTTCCCAAATCCATATATTTAGGAAGGTGTAGATGTGTACTCAAACAAGCAGTTAAGGTACATTGTGCGTGGCCTGGGAGGATCATGGGGTGTTAGCAACTACGCCCATCCGGGGGTCTGTGAGGGAAGGGGAGGAAGGTCGATACCCCAATACATTGCCCTTCAGGACCTGTGTTTCCGGGGGCAGCCTCACGCCTGGAAAACTGCCAGCTCAGCGCCCATACATCTGTGTAGCTCTTTTCTCCATTTCCCCACCGTCAGGTGGGGATACCCCTTTCCATAACTGAGCGATGTCTTGTTTGGCGATTGTGAGGGTCAGGAAGAGCAGGTGCTGTTTATACCGGTTCCCCCATCCCGTCCGTGCTATGTATTAGGAACAGTTTTGGGTTGTGTGGGAGATCCCAAGCTAATACCCTGCCCAAACATGCAGAGACTTTACGTCAGAAGGGCTGTATAGCAGTGCAGCTCCACACTGTTTGTAAAAAGGTCCCTCGTCCCTATCACAGCGCAGACATTTAGGAGACTGAATGACCCCCATCTTCCAGAGACGGACTCTTGTATTGTATACCCGGTGTACATATTTGAATTGGATAAGTCGATATCGGGAGGACACCGCTGCACCCCGGGGGCTAGCTATGGCCTCCGTCCAGTCATTGTCCGTTAGGTCTGGTATGTCGTCCTGCCATGCCCATCTGGTTTTATACAGTGTTGTTTTGGAGTGTGTTGTTAAGGTCTGGTAGACCTGTCTGATTTTATGCACCCCCAGGTCCCCCATGAGTAGACAGCCTTCGAGGGGATGGAACTCTGACAAGCTGTCCAGAGTGAGGATGGTGGGGGTCAGGGCATGGCGCAATTGAAGGTATTTCTAAAAATGTGACTTATGCAACTGGAATTCCACCTGCAGCTGCTGGAAAGATTTTAAGTTGTCCCCTTCATAATATCTCCCAGTGTGGATATACCTACTAGGTCCCATGTACGGAACCCCAGCAGTGCCGCAACGTGGCCTAACTGGGTTCCGTGCCAGAGGGGTCGCCTGGGTCAGTCGACCACACCATCCCATCTGCCCAACAACATTCCGCCAGAGCCAGATTACTGTCCTGCCGGCATGGGGTAGGAAATCCAGGCTCAGTGCAATATAAAGTAAATGAAGGAGCGGGCCGCCTCCAGCGCTGTGTGTTCTAGTTCCAAAGCTGGGTCCGATGGTGAACTGCACCACCATTCATTTATGATCAGAAAATGGGAGGCGGCGTAGTAGGAAAATACGTCAGCTGCGGCGATACCCCCACAATATGTCAAGTGCACACAGGTTTGTAGCGCTACCCGAACTGCCCCACCATTCCATAGGAATTTGTTGTGGTTGGCATTGATATTTGCAAACTAGGATCTCGGTATGTGGTATGGGAAGTTTTGTAGCCGATATAATAATTTAGGTAGGGAGACCATCTTAAAAATTGCTGAGCGCCCATACAATGAGAGCGGGAGAGAGGACCACATTGTCATCGGGGAATAATGTTATGAGCCCATGAGATCTTTGGGCAGGACGATATATAGATACCCAAATATTTAAAAAACCCTGTTGCGTGGGTCAATTGGGCCGCCCATTTGTCACTACCCTGATTGCCACATATCGGGAATAGGACCAATTTGGAGGGATTGGTATGAAGCTTGGTGGTCTGACCAAAAACTCTGAGAATCTGCAGGATACATAGTCCCGAGAACCATTGGTCCATCATGAAAAAGAGGGCATTGTCTGTATTCGAGGCGATGCAGTAAGGATGCGACTGCGGCAAATCAAATACCCGAAGCACTGGATCACTGCGCACCCAAGCTGCCAAGGGTTCTATGGCCAGGGCAAATAAAAGAGGGGATAAGGGGCAGCCCTGTCGAGTGCCACAACAAATACAAGCCTATCTCTCATGTCATTCAGAAGTATCATTGACTCCCTGTTAAAAACTGCATAAAATTCAAGGGCTTGTGCATTGCCTACAAGGCTTCCTGTAATTCTGGACCTCAGTTTCTAATCAAGGAGCTAGCAACTTATATTCCGAACAGGGCCCTTCGTTCATCTACTGCACTTCTGCTTAAGGTTCCACGCACTAAAAACGCTTCATGGGGCGACAAGCGTTTCATTGTCGCCACTGCAAAACTCTGGAACTCTCTTCCATTAGAGATCAGATCCTGTCAGTCTCTACTAACTTTCAGGAAAATGACAAAAACCTGGTTGTTTAATCAATAAATCCTTCCGCTAATTGGTATAAGCCCGCTGTCCTTAGCCCCGAGACACCCATGGGTATTTGAGCGCTTTATAAATCTCATAAACATAAACATAAACATAAACACGACTGATAGGGAATGGGGCCGAGGTATGACCAGCAATGCGGACAGAGGCGGTGGGGTCCGTATATGAGTCAAACATATTCCCGGAAACGCGGGCCGAAATAAGGGCTTCAAGTGAGTCAAATGGCTTGTCGATGTCAAAAAGTAATGTGGCCACGGGGTGCCCTAACTCATGAGCCATCGCCAAGGCATCGTGAACCCGACGGATGTTGTGTCTAGTGGCTCGGTGTGGCATGAAGCCAGACTGATCTGGGTGAATCAGGTCCTGTACACAGGCTTGCAGACGATTGGCTAAGACCTTGCCTAGCAGTTTGGGCTCAAAGTTAATAAGGGAGATGGGCCTATATGAGGACGGCTCTTCTGGAGGGCGGCCTGCTTTAGAAAAAGGACAATCTCGGCCTGCAGTCAGTACTGGGTCAGCTGATGTTGTTCGAATGCATTGTGTATCGCCTCTAACAGGTGGGAGTTTAAAGCAGACATGTGGGACTGGAAGAATTCCACGGGAAATCCGTTGGGACCAGGGGCCTGTCCTGGGCGCGTCGCCGCTCTTAGTTCATCAGCCGTAATGGGGGCATCAAGCTGGCCTCTCATCTGGTCACTAAGCTTCAGAGGGGGAATATCTCTAAGGAACTCTGCTATAAGGGCCGGTGAGAGCTGCTCCTGGCGCGCATACAGTGTAGAAAAGTAATGCGCAAATTCTGCGCTGACCGACCCCGGGGACGAATGCAACACCCTGTCTGCACCTCGAATGATGGGGACAACGGCTGGGGACTCCCCACCTGACACAACCTGTGCAACATCGTGCTCGGTTTGTCCCCCCATTGATAGATCCGGTGTTGCGATGCCAGACAGATCTCTTTAGCCTCATCTATAAGGTGGTGTTGTAGTTGTTGTTGTGTTTGCAATAAATTACTTTGGAGGGAGAGGCAAGGGGACAGAGTGTATTGTGTCTCTAGGGATGTCTGACAGGCCTCGAGCTCGGCCCGTTGAGCAGAGTGCTTGCCCTTTTCGTTCGCACGGTAACCTATTTCCACCCCTCGGATCGTGGGCTTTAGTGCTTCCCAAAGGAGTTCCTTAGATGAGGCGGGGCTGGTGTTTAAGCGATGTATTCCTGGATCACTCCAGTAAGTGTCTCCCGATAGTCTGGGTCCGAAGGTGCCATGAGGACATTCACCACCTAAATGGAGGTTTCTGAGCTAGGGTATGCAGTTTGACAGTGACTGGGGAGTGGTCCGACAGCCCCCTGGGGAGGTGGGAGGCTTGGGAGAACCTGTGAATGTAACTGTGTGGCGTAAATAGGTAGTCTAGCCGGGAGAGGGAACCGTGGACTGCGGACATATATGTAGAGGCTGGTTCAGTAGGGTGATATTCTCACCAAATGTCTGACCAACCCAGTGTGTTTGCAAGCGTGCATAGTTTTGATGTATCTGTTACGGGGCCAGTGTTGGACCCGCGCCTTCTATCTAGTGGTTCAGAAAAGGGGGTGGCTTGGTAGTTTGGTTTGCCCTGTTCCCATCATGCACTGGGACAGGAACAGACTAATTTGCATATAGCCAAGTTCTGAGCTGGGATGGTGCAGTGAGCTAAAAAACGGTGATGGATCAAGCCCTGATCTTTGGACTGGGTAAGAGCGGTCTGCTTAATTCAGGCACTCTGTTCATCACCACCCCCTTTTCTGAATCATTTTGTCCACCATAAGCGTGGAAGGGTATACTCAGATGTGAGTCCCTTGCTCATTGCATCATCAGGATTCAAGCAAGCCGGGCCGACGACGCCTGAAATGGCAGAAACCGGTCCCCGGAAGCTTGTTTCCTTCCCAGTACAAGAATTGGCTTGGTAGTTTGGTTTGCCCTGTTCCCATCATACACTGGGACAGGAACAGACTAATTTGCATATAGCCAAGTTCTGAGCTGGGATGGTGCAGTGAGCTAAAAAACGGTGATGGATCAAGCCCTGATCTTTGGACTGGGTAAGAGCGGTCTGCTTAATTCAGGCACTCTGTTCATCACCACCCCCTTTTCTGAATCATTCTATCTAGTGGTGACATGATGTCGCTCCAGTCTCCCCCCAATAGCGCTATGCCGTCCGGGAAGTCGCCCCCGAGGCAGGAGATTGTATCAATGAATGTAGTCCCTAAGGGGGGGCGCATAGATGCTCCCAATGTTGATGTGTTCGCCGTATATTATTCTCGATATCAGGATGTATCTCCCCCTGGGTCTTCCCAGTGTTTCGTGTGGATAACAGGGACCCGACGATGAATGAGGATAGCCGTCCCCCGGGGTCCCCTGGTGGACCCCGCATGGTATATCAGGTAATATCCAGACTGGGCCAGGCATGGAGCCTTGGTACCCAGTACTTGCATCTCCTGGAGGAGCAGGATATCGACCCTATAGCGCTTTGCTTAGAGGAGGACAGCGCCCCATTTGACTTTGTTAAGTAACCCCCTGATGTTCCATGACACCACCGTCAAGTCCCCAAGTGGGGAAGCGCTAGCCTGTGCGGCCATCAGGTATTATGTACATCTGCAGAGTACCTAGTGTAGCGGGATTTAGTATCCATGTCTGCAGTTGAAAACTAAAACAAAACAGCCCAGAACCCCGTGGGCACCCCCTCCCTCCTCCTCCCCCTCCTCCTGCCCAATACTGTAAGGAACAAGGAGCATCTGTCACGGTGAAGGGCACCTCAAGCCCCCAATGGGAGAGCCCAGATCCCCTCCCCCAATGGATCCCAACTTTCTTTTTTTATTTTTTTTTTATTTTTATTTTGCAGTGACAAAAAGAAATCAGTACAGAGTTATAATAAGTTTAAGAGGCCCGTCCCTCCCTCCACCCCCCGTGAAGATGATGGTGTGATGACACAGAAAGAGACAGAAGAGAAAAAGACAACATGTGAATGGCACCGTTACATCAAATTTATAGTAGAGATGGTATGATGTAAAGTACGAGCAATAGAGAAAAAAGAAAAAAAGAACAATATGGGAGAAGTTTTGAGCGAGGATATCACAGAAAGAAGAAGGAAAAAAAACGTACAAAAGAGAGAGACCAGGCCTGGCTATTCCGGCTGCTTAAGCCAGGACGTTAACTCATCCCAGATGTCCAGACCCCTTTTCCGCCCTTTACGGCCTTTCCTGGCGTATATTGCGCTCTATAGGTGATATGTAGCCATTAGCCTGGCCAGCCACTGAGAGAATGGAGGGGAGTCGGGGTCCAACCATGCAGAGGTGACACATAGCCTCCAAACTGCCATGGCAATAAAAATTAACCCCCCATTTATGTTCCTAGTGTCTTCCTGCTGGGTCCCTAGTAGAATAACTGTGGGTGTTAACACAGTGGTTTGGGTAGTGACTTCCCTTAAAAATTCCTGGATCTTAAGAAGAGTTGGAGCAAGCTTGGGGCATGTTGCAAAAATTTGGACAGAGTCTGCCCCATAATCAGAACATCGGGGGCACAATGAGCCTCTGCCGGCTCCTCATTTGGCAATTTGGCTAGGGGTGATAAATAGAAAAAAAGATAGTTTTGAAGTTTTGTGCCTGCAGTTTGGCTGACAATATTTTATAAACAATAATACCTCTGACACCATAAATTGTAGTCTTTTTTGTTGCCACAATAGTCCCTTTAATTGACTCTGGGCTGCAAACTTTTTCTTTTTCAATTATTTCACTATTTTGTACATTATGGAACTCATACATTTCAAAGGATATCTTCTCCTCTCCTTGATTCATGTCTTATACAGAACATATATATGTACATCACATTAAATGAACCACAACATATATATGTACATCACATTAAATGAAACACAACATATTTGTACACACACTAGACGTTTAATTTTACACCATACATACATACATACAACTCTGTCATTTCATCATGGTTAAACCTACAAGTTCGTAAGCAGATTTCCTCCTATTTGTCCTAATTTTATTTGCAGAAATGCCACACTGGGACCTAATCTTTCTTTGCCCTCAGTATCACCTATACTGTAGAGTCCTATATAGGGTTGGAGTTTATTTGCATTATTTCAAAGAGTGAAAAAATGAGTTCATTCCACTGTGAGTTCCTATGCAGGAAGAGTCTTTTTGTTTGTACTCCAAACCACTATTAGATGCCGACGTGTTTCAACCTTCTTTTTGGCTGACAGCAATTGTTTTGAGAGAGTGCTAGTGAGTTGAAAAATGTGTTGTGAGGGGATTCAAGTTTGGAGTGCCACTTGTCAGCTATTTTAGGCTGGTCGTCTGGGGTTTGTCTATTTAACATGCTGTACAGAAGGCCTATTTGAGGAATAGCGATATTGCGAGGAAGTCGCGTATGGAGAGGTACTTGAAGGCATCTTGACTTTTCAAGCTGTATATGGATTGCAGGTCAGAGAAACTGAAACATGGGGGATGAATGTCTGGCTGGACAGTTACAGTGCATTTTGCCCACGCCAGCTCAGTGCCGGTTATTAATGAAGTATGCCAGATGCCGGGCTGCCAGTAGAAACTCAAATCAAGGAACCTCAGCCGCCGGACATATTCAGGATGTTCGTTCAGGACTGGTGCAGCATTATCAGGAACAGCTCCACTTGATGTCTACCTGCTGGAGGTCATAGCTAACCAGGGTACCTGGCTTGGCTCCTGCCGCCTGGTTTGTCCTTTCCCATAATTGCAGGCTATGGGGCGGCAGGCCCAAAGGCCTGGGAAGTCTGTTGCCAGAGGATTTTGTTAATACCGGGAGAGGGAGCACCACAGGCCGTGAGGCGTCACAACTCCGCTGCTCCGGAGGGGCCCATGGGGGTTGCTGCAGGTCAGGCTTTACAGAGACTGGCTCATCTCCAGCTGCAAGCCACACCAAGCCTAGCTTAGCCCCTTCCGCAGCCTACGATGGCCAGCAAAGCCGGCTCTCTACTGGGACTGAATTTGCCGGACCACCGACCCTCCGCTGCCCGCTCATGCACTCCGGCACTCAGGTCACTACACGAGGCTCTCCCACCGCCAAGCCACAGCGTCTAGGCCCAATAGCGGCCATGGAGGCAGAGACCAGGAGATAGTAGGCCCTCCAGGGTGGGGTGGCAGTCACCGCGGACCCCAGTGCTCCGCGCCGCAAGCAGGCATTTGTCCCCAATGCCTGACAGCCTGGTCTTGAGTAGACTGAGGGAGATGTCCAAAGCGGGGGGCCGCACAGCACAGTGTTAGGCGGGAAGCCCGGCTTCTTCTTATGTATGGGCTCAGATCATCTGTTAGGTCCAATCCCGGCCTCGTGAGGCCAGCGTGCAGGGCCCCGGCTCTCAGGGTACCCGAACAAGGGCTACGCTCTCCCCATGGCCCACGCCAGAGGACCAGGAGGCGCCATCATGGCGGGGAAAGAGAGTGTGGGCCAGGAGGCCAAAGCCACGGTGGACCGACCCCGAGACCCAGGGACCAAGCGCCACCAATGCCCCCCAACCTGCCCCCTACCACGGATGCTCATCCTCACCTCGGGGCCCAATCCGGCCCCCGACACACAGCAGTGTTCCGTGTCTGTGGATGAGAGAGCAGGCAGCCTGTGCCGGGCCCAAACCGGTCAGCGACTGCAGAGAGCTTCGATGCGAGGTACACCAGCCAACGGACAGATTTCAGTAGTGGCAGCCCAGCATATCAATCCGGACGTTGCTGCTGCCTGTTCCCCAGCATCCGATGGGTTGCACTGAACGAGGATACGGCGGATTTGGAAGGATTATTGGGCCCGGGTGCACGGAGTTCAATTAAGCCGCATCCCCCATGATGGCTGTCCAAGCCACGCCACGGGTTTTTCCTTTTTTGTTCTATTTTTGTCTTTCCCTATTTTTGAACTTCCTACTGCATCATGTCTCAGTCAGGAGCAACGTCAGATACATTCCTAGAATTGGTTTTTGAGGAGGATAGGTAGGTAACCTACACTGTAAAGGAACTGAAAGCAGTTTGCAAAAACCTCAAAGTCCCATTGAGAGGTCTCACCAAGAAGGAGGAGCTATGAAAGGGGCTGAGGGCCTGGGTAGCAGCCAGGAATGTCAGTGGGCATCTTGAGGATCCTAGTGTGGGGATCAGGGATCCAATTCAAAGGGAAGATGTGCTGAGGGCTCAGGAGATGTTAGGAGGGGAGGGACCCTCTGGGTCAGGCATCAGTAGTCCCTCTCTGGGTCTGTCTCCAGAGGAGCTGGAGATTAGGAGGAGAGCCAAGAGGCTCGAGTTGGAGCAGGTAAAAAGACAAATGGAGCTGATGGGAAGGGAAATGATTTTAGCTTATGAGCTTAAAGTGAGACAGCTGGCCTGGGAAGCCAGGAGGGCTAGGTGGCAAAAAATGTTTTTGGTCCAACATTGGCCAGGGACATGTACGCCCACACACACACATGCTTGGTGCTCTGCTTCAAGGAGGGGGTTGGCATACACCAGGGGCTTCAGGTTTGTGAGGTAACTCCAGTGGGGCGTTGTGTCCCTGAGGTGGATTTGGGAACTTGCACAGAGGATCATATTCCTAGCGGTAGGAGGGACACTCTACTGACTCTCGATGAGAGGTGCATGGAGAGGGGTTCCACCATGGTAGAAGTCCTGGTATGTGGGTGTGGAGACCGCTCAGAAGAGTGTGGGCTGAGTGGTAGCAACAGTTAGACACTGTTTCACCAGTCTTGTGAGGGTGATGTGGAGTGCTTTCCTGAGGGACTGGATAGTTGGGTGAAGAGTAGTTTGGTTGACACATGTGAGGGGCTTTATAATTTGGATACTGGAGAGCATATGTTCAGTCCCTGTTTTCCAGAGCCATGCCAAAACCTGGGGGAGTGTGAGTTCTCTGACCCCAGGAAACTTGCCCTGGTGGCAGACTTTTTTGGTGGATTCCACAGGGTCTGAAGAAGCTTTAGGGAGTGATCCTGAAGGAGGTGGCTCAGGATTTCCCCAACCAGGCGAGGGAAGGGAGATTGGTAGTGACCCAGATTGTTCCCAGTGTACTTGGGTGGGTGAGGGGTCCCAGGTCCTGTCTCTGAGTAGAGGGAGTGGGGGTGGGCTGAGGCGCTGGGTGCCTGAAACCCCGCCCCAGGGCCTGGTTCATTCCATGAGAGAACACCAGGAGGGGTCCTAGTCTATACCGAGAGCCATCCCCTGAAGGGGATCCCAAAGTGTCAGGTGAGGTAGGGGGACTGCTGTAAACAGCATTCCCTGAGTTCTGGTGTCTGGCAGCACCTCTCCAGTGGGGAGGGTGCATGAGTCCAGAGCAAGGTGTGAGGGGGAGACAGTCCCCAGTGGAAAGACCAGATGGTCAGGGGTTGCCATCTAAGAGGTCAAAGCACCCTAGGACTGACCCTGGTGAAGTCACTTCTGGCCTGGGGGGGTCTTCATGCACTGTCAGGTGGACAGGAGGTGGGAGACCTGCACCATGCAGACTCTTGCACAACTCAAGCAGAGGGTGTTTCCCTTGGGAGGGGGTGGTTGTATTACCTCAGAAGTCCTGGATTGCCAGGCACAGGTCCAGCCTAAGAGTACAGACCCTGTGTTGGAGGACCAGGTCAAGGGGTCCCCCTGACCTGGGGGGAAGGGGGGACCCCTACTGGTTTGTAGCTTGGGGGTACCGCTCCAGGTGGGAGGGTGCAGAGCCCCAGGGAGGAGGAAAGGGCGTGGGAGAACCCACCACAGACCCTTGTTCAGCCTCAGTATACAGATCATAGCCTGGCAAACCAGTTGCAGGATAGCAACCCTGAACTGGTGGGAGGATTGTGCAGGATGGCTGACTTAGTCGCCCTGACAATTCTAGAACCTGGGGGTACATCTCCAGAGTGGAGGGTACAGGACCCTAGGAGGAAAGACCTGGTGTGAGAGAGCCCACCCCAGTCTCCTGGTCAGTTTCAGGAAACAGACTAGGCTGATGTACCAGTTGCAGGATAGCACCCCTGAACTGGTGGGAGAATTGTGCAGGATGGCTGGCCCAGTCACCCTGACATTTCTGGAGTCTGGGGGTACCTCTCCACAGTGGTGCGTACAGGACCCCAGCGAGGAGGGGAGGGTGTGGGTGAGCCCACCCTGGTGTCCTGACCAAATGTAGGCTACAGACCCTGGGCTGGTGGGTCATTGTCAGTATGTCATACCTGATCTGACAGGAGGGAGAGTAGACAAAGGGTGCCAAGCACCTGGGGCTCCCGCCCCTCACTCTCTAATGCCACAGAGGCCTGAGGCCTGGCTCTTGTCACTGACAGCTGTCAGTGGCCACTGTGGCTTGCTGTCCTTGTGGACAGAGGTGCCCCTAGGGAGGGGACTGGAGTCACACCCTTGGGGTGGACGGGGCCACACCACTGTTTCCCCATGTGGGTACGGTCTGCCTGCTGGGACACACCTGTGAGCAAGCTAAGGTTAGGTGCTGCACAGATGGTGTCTCCAGGTGAAAGGAAGGGCTACCAGTGGGTTAGCTGAGTGGGCCCTGAGAGTATGGACAGAGGGATCCAACTGGGTTCAGCAAAGCGTAGAACCAGATCATTTCCCCGCTGTTGTGGGCCAGGTCTATGTTCTATCACCCCAAGCAGGGAAGTCCATCAAGTCATTGATTAGTCTACCCAGGCTTTAGACTGGGAGGCGGTTGTGTTAGACTTGTTTACCCCCAGACTTTTTGCTTTATGGCCTCCTGCTTTTGACCCTATTTTTGTTGGTCTTAGGACTCTGGGCAATTTACCACTGATATTCAGTGCTAAAGTGCATATGGTCCCTGTGTAAATTGTTATTATGAATTGGAGCTTCCATAATTTTCTTATTTGATTTACTAATAAGCCCCTAGTACAGTGCACTGTGTGTGCCCAGGGCCTGTACATCAAATGCTGCTAGTGGGCCTGCAGCACTGATTGTGCCAACCACAAATGCAGCCTTTCAAAGGGTTCTCAGACCTGCCACTGCAGTGTCTGTGCACAGTTGTGACTGCCATGTCGACTTGGCAAGTGCACCCACTTGCTAGGCCCTAACCTTACCATTTATTACATGTAAGGCGCCTCTAAGGTAAGCCCAAGGTACCCCCGTGGGCAGGGTGCAGTGTGTAGTGTATGTGAAAGGTAGGACATGTACTGGTGTGTGTGACATGTCCTGATAGTGAAATACAGTGTATTTTTCACTATTGAAAGGCTATCTGTCCCATAGGATAGAATGGGAAATACTTTGTAACATCTTACAAGTATAGCTTCCCATTGGGACAAGATAGAAAGTTGGCGTTTAGTATGCCAGAACACAGCATATAAAAATGGACCTTTTTGTAAAAATGATTTTTATATTGTGTGTTTGAAAATGCCACTTTTAGAAAGTGGCTATTTTCTTGCTTAGCAATCCTGTGTGCCTCTGCTGGTTTGTGGATGACTGTCTGGCTTTGGAGTGACAGGGGCTGGGGATGTGCATTCTCTCAGACAGCCACTGGGGCGGGGGGGTTGATGTGTGTCCTGCCTTTCCTGAATGAGTCAGGGCTTGGCTGAATAGACCTGGGCTGCATTCAGAGTAGTGGGAAGAGTTTTCACTACCACCTCAATAGGCCTGGTCTGCATTTAGAGTGGGGATGAGATTTTCCTTGCACCTGAATAGGTCCTGTCTGCATTGGACAATGCTGGCTACACCTCCTGCCGGGAAGCTGGACCAGAGAGGACAGAAATGGTTTGGCGGGGCTCAGAGACTCTATGCCCAAAGGAACAAAGAGAAACTGAGTATAAATATTGGGGCCCAGACCCCAGAACTTTAGATTACTGCCAGGAAGAAGGGCTGGAGAAGCTGTCAGGAGAAACTGCCTTTTTGCTGCGTGCTTTGCTGTGTTGGCCTGCTGCTTCTTGCTTCTGACTTGCTCTGGGAAAGGACTGGATTGTACTTTCATCATCCTGCTGTTAGAATTTACTCCAAGGGCTTGAAGTAGAGCTTGCCTCCTATTGGAAGTCTCAAGGAGATAAAAGACTTCAGAGAACTCTTTTGTACTAAGAAGACTGCCAAGAAGAGTTGGAGAAGCTGTGAGGAGGAACTACCATTTTGCTGAGTGTGTTGCTGTGTTGGCCTGTACTGGCTGCTTCTGTCTTGGACAGTGGAAGGACTGGACTGAACTTTCTGCAACTTCTTTCTGTGAGTTTCTCCAAGGGCTTGAGGTAGAGCTTGCCCCCTGTTCAAGAAGTCTCAGGAACAGCAAAGACTTCAAGTTCAACTGCTGCCAGCACTGGGAACTGTGTGTTTTGTGCTGCAACAGAAGAAAAAGCAATTCGATGCCATCAACGATGCCGCTGTGGACTCCATGTCCTGAAGGCACCGCAGAGGGCACGGCCGCACCGCAACCCTGGTCTCACCGATGCCACCGTCTGACGTTGCCCCCAAGCTGTTGCTTTGACTGCAACCTGTGGCCACTGCACTTTGCTTCGCCTCGCTTCACCCCGCTGCACTGGTATCCACGACGATGCTGGTCTGTGTCAACATAGGTGCTGCTGCTTGCACCATGGTTCAAGGGCACTGCTTGTAAGTCACACAATGCACATCCTCATCCCGCACCGCAGCCATGGCTAGTTCCTCAGCCAACGACAGCGCTTCAGCAACTACAACGCTGCTGCTTGCACCCTTACCTGCCAGCACCGCGACGAACACTGCATCACCTCGCTCCACAGTCCTGGTCTCACCGACACTGCTAGACGACCGTCACTGAGCTGCTCTCTACAGTGCAACTGAGGGCACCGAACGCCGCACCGCTGCACTTCGCATCGCAGCCCCGACACCTGCCGACACTGGCGCTCCGGACTTCAACCCGAAGAGTTTTATCTGCAACATGTGTGACTTCAAGAGGACAACGACTTAGTCACTGACTTCCTAAACCGACACCTGCCAACGCCAGCTCTTCGGAGATCAACAAGCGGTTGCGGATGCCCTGCATTTCTAAAGGTACTGTTTTGCGGGTCTTCCCGACACAGTAGCTGGCCCGTGACGTCGCGTTCATTGTTATTCATGACGCCAAGATAGCCTTGGACGGAGCTATCGACTTCAAGGAACTGAAATGTAAGTCTATTTTTGAGTATTGAGATTTCTGGGAACTGTATGGTGTTGGATTTTTATTGTGTGTTGTGTCTTAATTATTTACTGAATTGGTGTTTTTAAATGCTGTGCGTCTCTGAAGTTAAGCCTGCCTGCTCACAGCCAAGCTACTAAGGGTCGAGCATGGAATCATTTTCTGAGACCTATTCTGAACCCTAAACTGTGTTAGTGGCCTAATTGCCAGTGGCAGCTGCATATTGGCCATATCTATTAGCCCACATTCCAACAGTCAGAAATTAGGGTGACCATTTCTCAAACATATCTGTTACCTTATTAATTATATTATTAGCTTGAGTAGGCTAGCCTCAAATATTTGATTGCACCCCTTTGCAATTTTAAGCCAGAGTTTCTTATCATGCAGATGGTACTATAGGGCATGAGTTCTGACTTTCTTTTTTTTCGAGTATCCCAAAAGCACTGAATAATGTTTGATGGCTTCGGATATTGTATGCACGGACACTTCGACCTCCAAGGCAAAAAGAATTGTGATGTCAGCATAAGGGGATAATTTATATAACAAATGTTCCAATATGACGCCCTTAAATGTATTCTTGCCTGGGAGAGCTCTTCACAGCGGTAATAGATAAGAGGAAAGGGCAAAGTATATCTCTGCGTTGTGCCTTGTTTTAAGTTGATGTAATTTGAAGATATTCCATTGATCTTATCAGAGTTTTAGGTATGTGCTAAAATGGCATGGCACACCTAACAAAGAAATGACCTAAAATGACTTGTCACAGGGGGCTTCTAAGAAGTGCCATGTCACCTTGGGCCAGATTTATAAAAGCTCTTCTCTGATGCAAGGTCACTAAAAGTGGCATACAACTGAGCAATGTCTTGAATTGGAATTTACTTTCCATTCAGTACATCAAGATTTGCGGTAAAGGTAGCTGTAAAGTAAAGCAAAGTAAGTCTTTGTGCTACTTTTCACCAAAGGTACATCTTATGACTGGTGTGTAGTGTGTCTGCATGGAACCACTCACTGATTTTGCCACAAAGTCCTAGCTACTAAAAAAGGTAACTATGTAAAGTTATGGAAAGCTAAGTGTTTTCTAACTTTTCAACTAAAAGGTAAACATAATTGTAAATCTTTCTATCCTTATATATTTTTGTATTACTTGACATCAATATCTTTTAGTGTTATCCTAAAGTACAAACATACAGATATAAAAAGTAAAAATGTCATATACTTGAAGAAATAAATATGACTAGCTTATATTCCAAACCATATTGTTCCACACCAAATACATTATCAAGTGCAGAAGGGATGTGTTTACAAATGCATGATCCTATGTAGTTCTTTTCGATACATGTAATTAAAAATAATCCTTCACCAGTACAGTCACAGCCAACACGTCACAATGTACCATATCTGCAACTCGTAAATCTAAAGATATTGGTGCATGGCTAATATTTACAAATGTACATATTAATAAGCATACAACATTGATAGATTGTTGTGTGTCCAAATTAGTTCTAGAGAAATTCTGGATTTAAAGATCTCTTTTCCTTTTTTTCTTTTTCAAATTATATTAAATGACCTTACACATACTTTTACCCATGGAGGAGTTAAAAATGTAGGCACATGTATTCATATCGTGCCCGCAACCTTGTTTACTATGTTGAAATTCTTAGGGGGAGATTTACGAAAAAGTTGCGTAATGCAGCGCAGCTCCCCGTGAGGCTGCGCTGCGTTGCGCAGCAGGGAGGTAGCAGGAGAGTGTCATATCTTCAAAGATATGGCTATCTCCTCCCCTTTGTCTTGCGCCGGCGCGGATTACAGCTGTCGTGCGCCTTGCACACACCTTAGCGCCCAGCGCTAGGGTGAGTGCATGAGTCCAGCATAGGTTTTGTACAGGAAGGGTACCCTTCCTGTACAAAATACCATGTTCCACACAAGGGAAAGCTTTTCCCACTTTGTATGCCTGCTGCACAATGCAGCACACATGCAAAGTAGGAAAAGGAAGGAGAAATTAAAGCATTTTTCCTTCCTTGCGCCTAGTTGAAAAGGACGCAGTTTTCCCATGCTCCACCCAATCTACTGTTTTTAGTTAATTGGGTTTCGCGTGAGAAACCTTAGATGGTTGCATGGGAACGCCCATGCACCACCCTTGGTACGCCCCCATGGCGCAAAGTAACGCGAAGCAGCACAAAGCGCTGCTTTGCATTACAAAGCGCTGCTTTGCATTACTTTTACATTATTTCCAGCAAGCTGGAAAGTAAATGACAAAAAAAAGATTTTGCGTCGTTTTGCGTCACTTTTGTGACGCAAACACGGCGCAAAAACTTAGTAAATCT
The DNA here is from genome assembly GCF_964261635.1 of Lissotriton helveticus. Taxonomy (NCBI): domain Eukaryota; kingdom Metazoa; phylum Chordata; class Amphibia; order Caudata; family Salamandridae; genus Lissotriton; species Lissotriton helveticus. Next base: position 738,548,141 of record NC_136057.1, read on the forward strand.
CCCCCTTAGTGTCTTGTTGGTACCTCCATTAGAACACACTTTGAATATAAAAGCTGTATAAAGGTGTATAGATGTATGTACATGATGTAAATAGGGTGGAGTCTCAATTACGCTGCTCCACCATTTAGAAACAAAATAAACATTCACGCAAAAGCCAAAGTTTTTTCAGCTAACAACCGACCTATTGGCTTTGTAATGCATTGTTCTGTATCATTTAGCAGTTAAAGAAATGCTACACGTGAAAGTGCTGAATGTTGGTGTCTTACTAAAACAAGCATTGGCATGGCCAATAGGTCTCGCATTTGGGACCTTATAAGTATTTAGTTATGCAGCACAATATCCCTGGTGCAACAACATCAACTGTTGCGTTGCTAAACACTTATAAGGTCCCAGACACGAGACCTATTGGCTATGCTAATGCATGTTAAAAGGGGTTGCGTTTTCTTGGAAAGGGCGTTTTTACAAGAGCTGTGAGTGTAGCTGGACGGTTAGTGTGAGGTGAGGGTTAATCCACGCAGTAAAGTGGTTGAGTTATATTACAAATACTCACTGTATCGTGTACACAAGTCTGAAACCGCTGTCTTATGTCTGGGCTGGAAGCGCTTGTTTTGTAAACGGTATAAAATGCACTGAATAGCAACAGGTTTCACATCCGAAATTTTGCTGGAATATCGTGGTAGTCCATACGAAAGTAATTAAGGTACATTCATCGTGTGGTGTTTGATAACAGCAGGCTCCCTACGATTTTAAAATCACTTTAATACCTATAAATTAAAAAGTAGTCTGCGTTGCAATGTTTTGCTAAAGAGTTGAGTTTTACTATCCCTCAAGAAAATGACGCTAAAACACGTTTACAGTGTGAGTGGCGTTGCATGTGTGAGTGGCGTTGCATGTGTGAGTGGCGTTGCGTGTGTGAGTGGCGTTGCGTGTGTGAGTGGTGTTGCGTGTGTGAGTGGCGTTGCGTGTGTGAGTGGCGTTGCGTGTGTGAGTGGCGTTGCGTGTGTGAGTGGTGTTGCGTGTGTGAGTGGCATTGCGTGTGTGAGTGGCATTGCGTGGATGAGTGGCGTTGCGTGGATGAGTGGCGTTGCGTGGATGAGTGGGGTTGCGTGGATGAGTGGGGTTGCGTGGATGAGTGGGGTTGCGTGGATGAGTTGCGTTGCGTGTGTGAGTGGTGTTGTTTGGGTGAGTGGCGTTGCGTGGGTGAGTGTGGTGTTGCGTGGATGATAGCGGGCTTGCGTGGGTGTGAGTGGCGTTGCGTGTCTGTAAGTGTTGCTGTGTGGGTGAAAGTGGCACAGAGCCTTTGATGTGGCCACTTACTGATTAGCATTATTAAAATCTGCATGAAAATGTATTTTATTATTACTATTTATTCTTTGCCAAGCACTCATCACTGATCTGGACATAAGTTGTTGGCATAAGGCTTCCGTTTCATGGTTGACTGCGAAATGCATTTCCTTAAAAAAAAACAATTGAATATTTGAATTGACAGACTTGAGATGCGTGTTGCGCCTTTAAGTACAAAACATTTTACAGTGTAGAGCAAATAGCGCTTTGAACAAGGATTAAAACAGTTAAAAATGTATGGAGGAGTCTTTCATCTTTGCCACTTTATTACGAAGGGGAGAAAGAAGATAAGAAGCAGCAAGCAGGAAGGGGGTTCGGGCACGAACAGGCGCTCTCGGAAAGCATCTGACTTTTGAACTCTGTCTTTGCCTGCACAGCAAATGTGATGAGATAAGATGAAGAGATGAGCAGGAAACAAAAAAAACGAGCCAAGACAATCGAGGGAAACTGTTTGTTAACTAAAGATTCCATGTATCCGTGAATTCTAAAGTAAATGCCAACAGCTAGGTGCGTTTTGTTAGAAAAGCCCAAAAATATATATATTCCTAATACAGACAACTAGAAAATCGAGAGAAACGTTGTGTGTGTAAACTAAACATGCCATCAGCTCACAAAGCCAACAAGAGCGGCCGGGAAGCGGCCGGGAAACACAAGTACGGCCGGCCACATAATTAGGGGAGGAGAAGCCGCACAGCACACGCTGGGAGAAGTCCTTTGATGTGCTGTGCGGCCGCGATGCGCGCTCTGTGCTGGGGGAGGGGGAGGGCCATTAGCCTGAACTCGCGGCAAGATCAAACGAAGGGTGGGAGGGACATTGAGGAACAGATGGCCATGAAAGTGTATGGGCCAAAAGCGCGTGCCTGTGGCCACGTGCACTCGAAGAAAACGCCACGAAAAAAAGCGGTGGTTTCACGATCAGTTCGAGCACTTGAATTCTCGCCATTTCCCATTCCTTCGGAATGGTAAAGGCGAGACCTAAAAAAAGAAATGCATGTACGTAGACTGCCACTGTGGTGTTAAGTCAAACAAAGAATTACAAAAAGTTTGAGCCTATGTTGTCGGGGTCTCTATTTCTAAATCTGTCACAAAAAACGTAGCAGGTACATGCTGCAGTTCGAGAATGTGCGGCCAAAGATTTTATGTGCTTATTTAGAGCATGAAAATGTATTTCCATAGTTTTTGTACCTCATTCGATTGTCACACCATTGTATTTCAGAGTCTTCTATAAAAGTTCAGAAGCATTCTTATCCAAGTTTGGCAGTTCTTCCAACAATTGTGGATTCCATTCCTCAAACATTTCTAATTAGGTCTACATGTGCTTCAAATCAAAGTCATCTCGCGCTGATTAGCACACCGTTCCGTCTAGGCCCGTACCTCATTATCCGCAGCCACATCTGTTCTTCCAGAAACAATGCTTTCATGTGTTCATGCTCTCGGCCGAGCTTTCAATGCTGACAGTTGTTGCTGCCAACGTTATTACCAGTCGAACAGTACTCACCACGTGCTGTCTTTAAAGCATACAACACGCACCAGCCTCAGCAGCACAGCTGTGCATTGATTGCTCTTCAACAGACACCAAGGTTAACTATTTCACAGCAGCAGTGGAACGTAGGTTAGTAATTGACTGTTTACTTTTGAGCACATATTCTCTTAGTATTTAAATTGTGCGTTCAATTTCCAAACTGTCAATTGATAGAACAAGTGGAGAGTTACAATTCAGAGATGCTCTCATGACTGACAACTACGATACATTTATCACGTAAATATGCAGTTACTTGCTTATTTCAGTTTTTTTCCAGGGGCCACAAGCCTGTCCAGATGACCAGACGACCACTGTTAAAGTTTGACAAATTCTAAGAAGTCTCGAGGCGGTGACAGATGGCTTCAGGACTTCAAGAAGGTTTTTGTTAATCAGACATACATAGCCGCTGCCTTGGAAATCACCACAGGCCGGATCACCAGCAAATTAACTGAGACAATACAGCCATGCTGGAAATATCAGTTCAGGGACTGCCAGCAGGTATACTAAATGGCTTGAGGGGATGACCAACTTTCTCAGAGAATTGTACCGGCCATTCTGTATTCGTTTTAACGTGACTTTTCTGTCTTTATTTACTTTAATTAGCAGCCAGGGCTATTAGGGCAGCTCTAGAGCACATTTCAAAGTGCTTTCATCTTCAATTTATTGCTTAAGGTATGTACTGATAAGGGTAAACAAGCATTTACAATGCAATGGTCTGTCATTGTTAAAGTTAGAGCTATTGGCATTGCTCATGACAATTTTTTTATTTATGTTTTTGTTTTTAAAACATATAAATAAATGGCATTGTCATTTACAATGCCAATAGCTTAATCTCTCGCAAATGCGAGACCTATTGCATTTGCACCCACACACACAGCCACACACACAAAGCCACCCACACACACATACAGAGCCACCCACACAGAGCCACCCAGAGTCATTCACATAGAGCCACCCACACACGCACAGAGCCACCCACACAGAGCCACCTACACACACACAGAGCCACCCTCACACAGACCCACCAACACACACACACAGAGCCACCCTCACACAGACCCACCTACAAAAAAAGCCACCCACAGAGAGCCAACACAGACCCACCTACATACACACAGAGCCACCCTCACACAGACCCACCTATAAAAATAAGCTACCCACACAGAGCCACACAGAGCCCAACACACACACAGAGCCCAACACACACACACACACACACACAGACAGAGCCACACACACACAAACAGAGCCACACACACACAGACAAAGCCACACACACACACACACAGACAGAGCCGCAAACTCACACACAGACAGAGCCACACACACACACACACACAGACAGAGCCACACACACACAAACACACACACAGACAGAGCCACACACACACAGAGACAGAGCCACACACACACAGACAGAGCCACACACACAGACAGAGCCACACACACACAGACAGAGCCACACACACACACATGTATTCCATGGTTACGAGCAAATATTTTCAATGGGGCCAAAAAGCATTGTCTGTGGCTTGATCGAGGACCGTATTGATGCCAGCAGGATAAAGTTCAGGTGGTGTGAGGTGGGCATAGGGGAAGCGAAGAATGTACATGGTGTGGACATTGAATTATGGAATTATTTTCAGCATCAAATCATATCCTTACTACGCCTTTATCCCCTTAATTATCATTAAGTGACAAAAGTGGGAGACCCACAGAAGGCCCAAACCAAGCTTGAGTCAGACATCTGGCTCAGCTCAAGATACTCTTGAATCCCTGAGCCCAAAATGCACTAGCCTTCATGCTGGCTTCTTTCGGCCACCCACACTCTAACCTCATGAGCCAGGAATTAAAGACAAACCATTAACATTTAAAGTAAAATATGACAGGGAAAGCAATACTCATCTAGTAGATGAATTGCAATCCACTCCACAGAATTTGACATCATGCCCCAAACTTTAACAGCACACCACATAATTAAACTTCACTAGATACCACTCCAAAACACAAAATACCATTCCACATAATTACACCATAACACAATTCCAGTACCGCATAATAACTATCCACATAATTCCACAGCACACAATGGCACATAAATCCACTACACTAATACACTCCATGCCACACAATTCCTCAACGAACTAATCCTTCCAACCCACATAATTTAACTACACACCACATCCATACACTCCATAAGACATACGTAAAAGACATTTCCAATATCAAAAGTTCTAGCTCAAACAAATGCGTGACCGATTGCATGAGTGATTTCTAAATACGGATTCTTGAGCACATACCATATTAAAAGCGAAACTCCGAGTTCCAGAATGCAACCCGCTGTAGGGCAGAAAGTGTAACACGTGTCCTATGAGCACTTAGTAGTTGTGACTCGTAGAAATGCAGCTATTATAGATGAATATTGGTATTTGCTATGCAGCAGATCAATCAGTGTCTTGGTCTCTAACCTCCAGTGGGAATAGTTGTTGGTAGGTGCGCATTGGTTGTCATATGTTTTTAGGCCTGGAAGTCGGTGGTTGCAGGGTTGTGTAAGTATCACTTATGTTGTTGTAATTCACCAGGTCTCGAATCCATCCCTTAACTGAAGGGGGGGATGTAACTCCTCAGTGTAAGGATATTTTATTTTATTTTACAGATTTGTAAAGCGCATGGCTGCCCGTAAGCGTCCCAGCGCTAGTGATAAAGAAACCAAGTGCGAGGGAAGAGTTACGGGAACAGCCAGGTCTTGAGTGCTTTACGAAATAAGAGTAGGTTGGGCTGGGCTCTGATGTCTGGGGGCAGAGAATTCCATAGCTTGGAAGCATTATATGCAAATAGTCGACCTCCAGAGCGGGCTTTCTTGATTCTAGGTACGGATGCCAAGTTGCAGTGTGAAGAACGTAATGTTCTCTTGGTAGTATAGGGAGTGATAAGGTTTTTTAAGATGGATGGAGCCTTACCATGAAGAATTTTATGTGTCGTGCATAGTGCCTTAAATTACTTGGCGTTTAGCTAGTACAAACGCAATGGCAGCATAGCACCCGACCACAGCCAGTAATGGGAAAACGAAACCCAATTGAGCTGTTAGTGGAGTTGGGTCAAGTTCGGTTTCGATCATCTGTGATAGGGTATGGAACACTTCTTCCCTATAAGCGAGCATAGGTGCACAGTTCCAAGCTAGGGGAATGAGTCTAAGGCAACAGTGGGATTTAGTGGAATCAAATTTGGCCATTAAATGGGGGTGGTGTAGGATCGGTGCAAATACCTGAAACGCAGCAGTTTATATGGGTGATTGTTTGAGACCAATCTGGTCTGCTCACAGCAATAATACCAAGTCTTATCCAGCATAGGGTCGCTCCCCTGTTAACGACTGGTCTCAGACTGAAGCAGTGCTTTAAATGGGCCGGTACTCACCAGTACGGAGTACCGGCACTTCTTGGATTTGTCACTCTGAGTACCGGCACTTCTCTACTGCCCGGGGAGATTACCGGTACTCATTAAAAGGTCGGCTCACTGGCTGAGAGTGCCAATCAGCAGTAGTGGAACAGTCTGGCAGCCAAGGCGCTACTTCTGTAGCCCCGATCTGAGCCCCTGCTGAGCTATTCGGCAGGGCTCATTTGAATAATGTGCGATGTTCACCGTCAAGCTGTGCTTGACAGAGCAAGGTGGAGATTCATTTTACCTGCTAGTGTGCGCCTGTGATTTTCAAAGCGCCGCACTTCAGGTTGTGAAAAGTCAGTGCAGGGTAATACTTTAAACCTAAATTTGATCAGGGGCAAGGGTGGCGGATTCTCACACTTCCCTTATTGCTCTAGATCGGAGGATTAATGTCCCGGCAATGCGATGGAAGAGGCTCCTTGAGTGCTAATATAACTACTTTCTCGTCAAATGCCTCAATTACCCGGTCTGTACATTGAAGGCTTTCTCTGATGAGACAGGGCCGCTGTGTGACTCTGAAGAAGAGACAGGCTAGCGATCCACGCGGTGCCAGGCAAGCAGCTCCGCTCGGTGGATCATTCTGACAGCTGTAAAGAGATTCAGCTAAGTCTGATATTAATTTAATAATAATTTCCTGCTGATCGACATTTACAATGTTTGTTACAGAAATGATTAGGGGGCTTCAGCATGGCAGAGGGCCTTGCAAATGGGCACACTAGATTAGTCCGCCTGTGCTGAAAATGCGCTATGTTTTGTCAAAACTAGCAGTTTTGCTGATTTATTAGTAGTGCAAAGTGTTTGCTCGACAGTGACACTACTAAGCAGCGCCCTTTATTTTCTCGGCACAGTTAGACTTGCCAATTCAGAGATAAGTCATGTGATTATTGTTCCCGCTGGAGAGAGGTCAGAATTTTCCCTACTGGCAGTTTTCACTTTCAACATTAAGTAGCGTAGAGGGTTAATAAAAGCATATTGTATTGTATTGTATTGTATGTGGATAGCTCAGTGAGTTGCTGTTTAGTCACATAGATCCCTTTGTTACATGTGGTTTGGCTGCACCTGAAGCGGAGGTTTGGTGGAAGGTGCTGATTTTTTTTTAGAAATTATATAATAGCTTCAAAAGCACCTGCTGCAGAGTTTAACTTCCTTGTTGCTCAAATGATTGTGATTTCTGATATTTGTCTATTTCCATTGACTTCATTCCATGATTTTGGAAGCAACAATGTGCCACTCTAAATGTTACACATCTAGTTGTTGCCTGACTCATAAATCCACTGATTCTATGAAAATGTCACACATAAGCAATCTAAAACATTAGCAGCTAAACTCAAATGAGTGTAATTTATGATATTTATATGATTCCCTCGTCCTCATTGCTTAATTTTGCTCACAGGAAAGTGTCACTTATAGTCGTTGAAATGTCACTCATAATTACAATGAAAATATGAAAATGTCACACATAAGCAATCTGAAACCTTGGAAACTCTGGGGTCCATTCAGGCCCTGTGCTGTCAACCACATTCACACTATCCTCTTCATTTGCGCAAACACAGGAATCATGGCAGTCCCCTGGTAGTGGCAATTAAAAAAGCCATGGTGAAGAGTATAACATGGCTTTTAACATACTGGTGTCTTTTGTTTGTCTGCTTATGTTTGTGTGTTTGCCTGCATTTGTGTGCCTGTTTTTTGTAAGAAGAAAGCGAGAGAGAGAGAATCAAGACACTCTCGGGAGGTATTTTAAAGAAAATGGGTGGCCCTTTGTGTGTACATGTCTGTGGCGACAACAGTTCATGAATAACGACAAAAGTTCATGAATAACGTAGTAGGGAGGGTTGGTGGGTGAGTGAGTAGATGGATGGATGAGTGACTGGATGTATGGGTGAAGGAGGATGGATGATTGGATAAAATGGTGGATGATGGGTGGATAAGAGAAAGATTGGATGGATCAGTGAAAGGGAGGGAGGATGGATGAAAGGGTGGATGATGGATGAGTGAAAGGAGGGATTGAGTGAAAGTGTGGATGGAATGAAAGGGTGGATGGTATAAAGATGTGAAAGGGTTGATGAATAGATGAGCGAAAGAATTGATGGATGAGTGAAAGGGTGGATAAAGAGATAGATGAGTGAAAGGATGAATGGATAGGTTTAAAGATGGATGGGTGGATAGGTTTGGATATGAAGGGTGGACACACGGAATGGTGAAAAACTGAATGATGGATGAAAAACTGAATAGACAACAGAATGTAAAGGGTAAATGGTGGACATCAGCAGGTAAATGGTAGGATGAAAGGATGAATGGATAGATCGATGGAAGAGGCAAGAGAGATCTTCTGGGGAGGGTCATGACGATTTGCTTCATTTGCTTGTTGTCATAAGAACTTCGATTTGATGTGCGGGTATTTTTAGTTTCTTCCTAGCCACGTGCTCAAAAATATATAGTATTGTGCCAAACAACATCAATTAACAGTATGGCATTAAGAAGGTGCAACTATTGCAAAAAAAAGGATTAACATATTATAGCATTTCTCTTTCATTTTGTGTAATGAGTTAACCTGCTTTGTATATATAAACACATTCATCATGTGTTTTGGTGTGTGCTGCAACTATTATGGAAGTTGTTAAGTATCATTATGTCTTGCTCTTAACCCTGCCCCTAGCCCCGCCCACTCACTACAACTCTAGCTAATTTTAATGAGTACTTGCACTTATTTTTTCCCATTTAAGCACTGGATTGGAGGCCGTATGGTATGCCCCATCTGGGGTTGTAATGATCAAAGACAGAAGGGGGAATTTAGGTGGTTCAAGAGGGGCGGCCAGGATCGTGGCGGGTAGTGCACTGTGCACCCTATGTAAAATAAATCTGTCCTGTGTGACATCATGTCCCTCTGCAAGAGATGTGACCAAGTGCAATCGCACCAGGCTGTGGAGTCGTCAAGTGGACAGGGTTCTCTTGGTGAGTGATTCGGTAGTGACAGGTAGCGACAAATTATGTCGATGAGGATGCATCTTGGGATATGTAGTGTGACGGATTAATAGTGGGACAGACGTTGTTTAGCTCATTAGTTTAGTCCGTCATTGAATGTAGTGATACATTTGCACGTGACTAAGCACCTGTGGGGGAAGAGAAGGGGTATGTAATAATGAAGTGGGTTTATAATCACGTATGCAGTTCGTGCTGCGACACGCCACGGAGCATAAATCACGAGGATCAGATATTCACTTTAGTTCAGAGAATGGCTGTGATAGATGTGAATTCGGCTCCTTATTTTGAAAACAGCATACACGTCATGGTAAGCCTATCGCGAGGGATTAAATAAAAGGGTGATAGTGAAGTAATGCCATGGGCATAGGTGGGGAAGACTACGTTGTTATGGGAGATCCTAACGGGAGACACACGTAAGGATTTGAGTGTGAAACACACAATCCCGGCGAATTATTAATTAATGAATGTATCAGGCGAGTAATATGATGGGTTTCTGTAGTATTCATTGGTTCAGCATACTGGAAGTAAAGTCAATGAATTTAGATATATACGTTTGTTGTATAAATGTATCAATTATGCTGTTGGCAGTTTAAATTAATTAAAAAAAAATATATTTTATTGTAGATACCCCTGACGAAGGGAACGTGGTTTCCCAAAATGCATTGGGCTATTTATTTTAAATAAAGACGTGATATGTTGAATTATTTGGTGTCCTTTCTGCTTGTGTATAAATTCCAGCATGGTTAAAGAATGAATAAAATGAATTGAAATGAACATGGAATAAAAGAAAGATGGATAAAGATAAAAGGAGTAAGCATGGATGAAAATAGAAGATACATCGGAGACATTTAATTGATTTGATTCATTCAGTCCCTAAAATGTCTATGCAGTTTGATTGGAACCTAATCAGGTTACTACGTGTTCGGTAATACTACAGCGGCGTTGGGCAGAGCACGGAGTAAACATGCACGCATCTATAGTTCAGAAGAGGTTAAGCATGAAAAGCATGGAGTACGCAGGTGTGCATTTCACTACCCTGTTGTTGATATAGACTGGGAGCCTGTGCCTGGTCTCTCCAGCCCCAGTAACGCTGGGACTGGAGAGAGCTTCACTGTGCAGGAGGTGTTTGGTCAGCCTGAGACGGCCAGTCAAACACCTCATGCGCAGTGAAGGGAGTGCCCACCACTAACCCACCAGCAGTCATCCCCTGGATCCACCCCCAAGACTCATTAGTGTCCTGGGGCGGGTCCATGGGATTAAAATCAAACAGGTTTAAAACCCGTTTTATTTTTGGGCGTGGCCTGCGGCGTCAAGATGGCGATCGCACTCTGAGAGTGCTCCTGGACCCCCTCCATCATCCGCCAGGCATCCGCTGCTAACTGCCTACCTTTCTACCGTCTGCCTGCCTGGCGTGGATCCCTGTGTGGTCCCCTTTCCTCCGATGTCCTTGGGGGCCGCTCCGGATCTCCCTTCCTTCCCCTCGCTCCCTGCTCCCGGAGGCCCAGCTCGGCTAAAATGGCGGCCCCCAGGTAGCGTGGGCCTGAGCCCGAGCGCTTATCTCCCCGAGGCCCTGGACCCCGCCCTCCCATGACTGGGGTCCGGGGTGGCAGATCGGGGGAGCTGTTGGCCATCCCGGGCGCTGCCAGAGTGAAGTGCAACTGGGCCGGAGAGACAACGCCTGCGACCCCCGGGGCTACCACGAGGGACCGTCGGGCCATGGGCCCACCCCTGAGCGCAGGACTGCGGGTGAGGCACAGAGGCGACGGCGGCTGGTCCGGCGGCGAATCCAGAGGAGCTATCGGTACAGCAGGAGAGGTGAAGGGACAGACCTGTGAGACAACGCTACCACGGTGAGGAGTTTCTCGGGGGGTTGGGGTCGGCCGGGCCCGCGCTTTCTGCCTCGGGGCCTTGGACTTTTGCTGGCCTGCTGGTGCGACCCTGTGAGGCGGCCCTCTGACTGCTTGCATTGACGCGGTCTGCTCTGGCCCTGAAACCCCCCCGGTGGAGGACTGTGACCCGCTGAGAGACCTGTGGGCGGCGGCCTTGTAGCTCATCAACCCCTTGTGCAGAGACACTGCCGAGCCCCCCTGCCGCCTGTGCGGGACCGGCGATCAGAGGCAGAGACGACCGGCTCTCCAGAGACGTCAAAGGGAAGGTGGAGTTGTCGGTGGGGGTCGAGCTTCCTCGGGGTGCCGCCGTCCCTCCGGGGAGTGGGCCCATTGACCAGAGGTGCCACAACTGCCAGGAGCGTCTGTGGGGGGGGGTGAGACTGGGCCCGCACGATCTGCCCTGGGACATGGGCCCTGTGCTCGCTCTGCCGCTGCACCCCCCACGAGGCGGCCCTCCGGTCCCCTAGCGGCTGAGACCGCCTGCGCCTTGCCACGTGGAACTGTGCCATAAGGAGGCCCCCGGGGAGGACCACCGGGGCCTTGGCCTGCCTGGAGCCATATGCCCGAGGAGGGATGTGGCGGGCTCGTTACCAGCCGGGGGGCTGCCTGACCCTATGACTGGCTGGTCTGGGACCCGTCTATGAGCACCGCCGTGCCCCAGTTGCATTGTCGTGGGGCAGTCCGGCCCCGGGAAGACTGACCAACGCATTACGGGCGGCCTCCCTCCTCTTCCCCTCGCCCTCGCTCCGAGCTCCCCACCTAAAGGACTCTGATATAGACGGGCCGGGTGTTACGGAGAGGTCCGTTCATCATATCGGGTGGCAGGTTGCCGCCTGACCTGCGCCCCGTCCTCTCTATCACGCGTTGGTTGACTTTCTGCACCCATGGGCAAACCCCGTGCCCTCCCAGCCCCTGGCCCCACAAACCAAACAACAATGGAGCAGTTTGCAAAATCGGATCGGGGACCCGGTGGCTGAACGGTGGCTGGTCCTGGCCCAGCTGGAGGGGACCTATCGACCATCCTTCAAGCGATTTCCGCTTCCCAAACGTCAGTTGAGAGCAAGATAGGGGAGGTGTGGATCGATGTGGCCCTCATCAACCAGGACCTTCGCAAGGCCACGGAACGCATCACGGAAGCTGAATCCTGGATCGCCACTGTGGAAGACGACGTCAATACCCTCAAGTCTCAAATGGCCCATCTCCAATCGCGGACCTCGGAGCTCCACCGCCGGGCCGAGGATGCTGAAAACAGGGCGCACCGTAACAACCTGCGCCTCCTGGGTTTCCCGAAGGGGTGGAGAAGGAAAACACTGCCACCTTTATGGAGGCTTGGATCCGCTCCTGGATGCCCAAGGAGAAGCTCTCCCCCTGGTTCGTGGTGGAACGAGCTCATAGCTCCCTGGCCCCTAAACCGCCGCCTGGAGATCCTGCCCATCCCATCATCCTCCGTGTTCTTAACTTCCGCGACAGGGACGCCATACTTGGGGGCGGCCAGAGAGCGGGGGCCGCTGCACCACCAAGACTCTAAGATAATGGTGTTCCCGGACTACTCCAAGGAGGTTCAGTCACAACGTCGCTCCTACGACGAAGTTAAACAAAAGCTTAGGGCGCTGGGCCTACGCTACGGGCTCCACTTCCCGGCCCGGCTTAAAGTGATCTTTCAGAATGAGACCTTCTTCTTTTATTCCCCTCAAGCAGCGTGGACCTGACTCACGGAGGAGCGGCCCCTCCGGCCGAACACGACTCTCTCCCCTTCCCAGAGAGCCCCGGAGCGGGCGACCAAACCACGCCGAAGCCCAGGCGCTGTAGGACTGGATCCCGGAGGAGGGCCGGTTGCCGAGGTGGTGGCTCCCAATCGCCAGAGTCACGGGCCCAACACTCTACGATCCAGACCCAGGAACGGGGCCCCACTCCCCCACCACTGGCCTCCTCCCTGATCGACCTGGGCAGCATCCCCGGACCCAGTGAAACTTTGCGACGAGCCATGTCAGACTCTGACCTGTCCAGGGGCCCTGTGATCCGCGGCTCGGACGTGGATACCTGGTCATGATTGACACTATCACCAGTGCCGGAAGCTCCGACCCGGGACTCATCATCAATGATCACGTCTCTAACTCTGTGATCAAGCTCATATGGAGCTCGCCAACCTGATCTGTCGGGGTCCTCACATTGATGTACTCCTGAGTTCGAACACCTTAACACACAGATGCACGTTTATTCTCTTTTCCTCTAACCTGCAGTTAGCATTTCATCCGAATACATGGAGGGGGGTCCGACTCAGCCTTGTCCCAATCTTGTGTTTGCTAACCGTTTTAGTTTAGCTGTTCACCTCCTTGTGAGGTGTTTGTGACTTGTTTAAGGGCGACAGATGCTTCCTGTTTCGAAGTATAGGGTCGGGAGAGTTGGGGGGAGAGGGAAGGGGGAGATACCGTTGTCTCTCAAGGGTTTGGTGTTTTTGGTCGCCCACGGGCCGCCGTGTGCTGTTCACATTGGTAGTCACATATCCTATTGTCTTCCTCTGATGTCACATACACCCCTGTCCCAACCAACTATGCCCTGGTGCCCCAGATCCGGCCGAGTCCTTCCCCCTGACTACGGGGCGTTCTGCCTCCCCGCTTGCCTCACACTAAACCCCATCTTCACAAATGATCCACATGCTTAACACACCCCTCCACATCCTCTCTTGGATCGTGAATGGCCTCCTAGACCGCATTAAATGCACTGCAGTGCTCCGCGCAGTCCGCCGACACATGCCTGATACCCTACTCCTCCAAGAGACACATCTTCTGGGCTCCCAATACCATTTCCTGCCCCGTTACAGGTGTGACCGGGTCTGGCACTCTGGTTTTGCTAGGGGCTCCAGGGGGGGTGGCCATTCTTCCGAGACGTGGGCTCCCTTTCACTGTAGTCAACGTCGCCATTGATACGCAAGGGACGTTCGTGGCCGTGTCGGGGATGGTTGAAGGAAATCCCGTGAACCTCCTTTGCACTTATGTTCCCACGGCGCTCCTGTCATCCAACCTTCGGCGCCTTACACAGGGGATCTCTTCCATTCCCCAGGGCCTCACTGTCATAGGGGGTGATTTCAGTGCTGTCCTACAACCCTACCGGGATGTGACGGGCCCTCCCTGGGTGCAACGGTTGACCTCCGCGAAGAGCCTCGTGGGGTGGACCTCGGCTATGGGTTTCTGCAATGTATGGAGGGTGTGGAACCCCCGAAAAGAACAATACACACACACGTCAGCCTCCTACCATACCCACTCCCGCATAGACCTCATTCTGATGCCTGCCACAGACTGCCAGTTGGTGTCCGGGGTTGAGATCCTCCCTAGGGGAATCTCCGACCATTCCCCCATTTCTCTCCGCATCGGGTCTCCCTTTACAGGCCCCAAGACAAACTGGTGCTTAAATGCCTGGTTCCTGCAAGGCCAGGAACTCCGCCACAACTTCTCCGCTAATGCAGGTTCGGTCCCTTCGCAAGGTACACTCTGGGAAGCGGGCAAAGCAGTGGTTCGAGGGGTGGCCACGGAGTTAGTGCATGCCAAACGCGCGGCCCAGGTCACCCAACTGGCGCAGCTGGAATCCCGAGCTGTTCATTTGGAGCGGGCTCAATGGGCCAAGGACAACGCCGACTCCTCTAGGCAGCTGGCGCTGGTCTGGGACGAGATCCGGAGGCTCTCCCTGGAATCGGCCAACATGCTATGGCGCTCCTCCGTGGCCCGTATTTACGGCTCGGGTGACAAGATTGGCAAACTGCTCCACAACCTGATATCCTACCCTAGGGCCCACCACATCATTCCAGAGACCCGAACGGCCGGTGAGACTCACCAGGTGACATCGGTGGCTATTGCGCAAACCTTCGCTCACTACTACACGGCCCTATACGCGGCACGCCCCCCCAGAACCTCCCTCGCTGATTTGATGGAGAGATCTGTGACTTGCCTTCCCTGTCTCCCTGCGAAACCGCAGACTCCCTAGACGGCCCTCTCACCCCAGAGGAAATCCATAAGGCTATCAACCTGCTGCACTCCGGCAAGACACCCGGACCCGATGGATTACCCCAAGAATACTACTCTGTGTTCCGTGATGACCTGGTCCCCCACTTAACGGAGCTCTTCCGCCAGGTGGTTGAAGACGGGTCCTTCCCGTCTGAATCCGACGTGGCGACCATTGTGGTCATCCCAAAGACAAAGCCGCCTTCCCTAGACTGCTCTGACTACCACCCCATCTCGTTGATGAACACCGAAATTAAAATCTTCGCTACAGCAATAGCCCAACGACTTCGGCCCCTTCTACCCGACCTGGTCCACCCTGACCAATGCGGGTTCATGCCAGCCAGAGGCACCCGCCATTGCATTCGTCGCCTTCACCTGGCATTGGCCAATCGGCACCGACTCTCCCCGTACTTGGCGCTTCTCCTTGTGGACTTTGAAAAGACCTTTGATATTTAAGGGATGTTCTGGGGCACATGTGTTTCGGCCTCCCCTTCGGCCACCTGATCCAGGTCCTTTACAACTGCCCTAGAGCCCGTGTACTTGTCAACGGTGTAATTTCGGAACCATTCCCAATACGGAGAGGCACCCGCCAGGGCTGCTCCCTCTCCCCGCTCCTATTCGCTCTGGCGATGGAGCCTCTGGCCGCGCTAATCCGACAAGACTCCCTTATCCAGGGATGGGTGTGGGACCGGAGCCAGGTGGATAAAATTGCTTTATACGCGGACGATGTTCTGCTCTACTTGGCCGACCCGGAGCGCTCCGGCCCTAGGACTCTAGTGGCCCTTTCTGAGTTCGAACAGGTCTCAGGCCTTCGTCTCAACAAGACGAAGTCCAGCCTAGTCCCCCATCACCCCTCCCGGGAGTGTTTCGATTGGTAGGTGATGATCCCCCTTCGGAGGTAGTCATTTAAGTATCTGGGAGTGTGGGTGACCCTCCTGCCGGAGCTGGAGTGGACCCTCAATATAACCCCTTGGTCACCCGGATGAAAACTGACCTTAGGAACTGGCAATCTCTCTCACTTAACCCGCTGGGCAGAAGTGCCCTTTTCAAAATGATGATCCTCCTCACCGAGAGAGAGTTCTGCTCTACTTGGCCGACCCGGAGCGCTCCGGCCCTAGGACTCTAGGGCCGGAGCTAGTCCCCCTTCACCCCTCCCTGGAGTGTTTCGATTGGCAGGTGATGATCCCCCTTCGGAGGTAGTCATTTAAGTATCTGGGAGTATGGGTGACCCTCCTGCCGGAGCTGGAGTGGGCCCTCAACATTACCCCCCTGGTCACCCGGATGAAAACTAACCTTAGGAACTGGCAATCTCTCCCACTTAACCCGCTGGGCAGAAGTGCCCTTTTCAAAATGATGATCCCCCCACCGAGAGAGAGTTCTGCTCTACTTGGCCGACCTGGAGTGCTCCGGCCCTAGGACTCTAGTGGCCCTTTCTGAGTTCGAACAGGTCTCAGGCCTTCGTCTCAACCCGACGAAGTCCACCCTAGTCCCCCTTCACCCCGCCCGGGAGTGTTTCGATTGGCAGAAGTGCCCTTTTCAAAATGATGATCCTCCCCCGCTTTCTTTACATTCTGCAGAACACCTCGGTCCCCCTCTTGAGTAGCTGGTTTAGAGAACTAGACGGCGCTCTCATTCGGTTTTTGTGGGGTGGTGGAAGATCGCGGATGTCCCTGTCCCATTGCCGGATCCCCCCCTTCGACAGCGGTATGGGAGTCACCAACCTCCATTTTTACTACTTAGCTACAAAACTCATTGTGATCCATGATTGGTTTGCGGGTGGCTGGTCCGACCCTGCTTACCGGGTGGAGCTTGCTGCCCTAGACTTTCCACAGATTCAAAGCTTCCTATATGGCTCCCCGGTGCCACAAACCCTGCCCCCAATCACCAGGTCGGTCCTCATGGCCTGGCGCGCTGCCCTTTGCTAGATGACCTGGGACCGGAAGCTGACTAGACAGACGCCCCTTTGGCATGGCACCTGGTTGAGTGAGGTCTCATCCATGGAGGGCTTCCGCCGTTGGGATCTGGTGGGGATAACACAACTCGGTGACGTGTGGGTAAGGGGTTCACATGCGCTACTTCTCTGACCTACAACACAGGCACACTCTCCTACGCTCCCAGTTCTACAAATATTTGCTACTCCGCCACGCCCTTCACATACACCTCCCAACGCCCACCTCCCTCCCGGAATTTAGTCCCCTAGAAGCACAAGTCATGATGGGTAACCTGGGGAGAGGGGGGTGTCCCGAATATACCGAGCCCTGGTAAATAACTGTCCCACATCCCTGGACCGTCTTAAGGAGCGATGGGAGGGATGGGTAGGTCCTTTGGATGAAGCAGACTGGTGTGATGCCCTTATGACACCCAAAACCCTGACCAAATCTTCTAAACTACGCCTGGTCCAGCTTTACTACCTCCACGCGGCCTACCTCACCCCGGCACGTCTCTTTCACGCTGGAATACGAGCCTCCCCGAACTGTGCACGCTGCTCTGGTGCCCCAGCCGACTTCTACCACATGGTGTGGCTATGCCCGGTCTTAGATATGTTCTGGGGAGGGGTGGAGCGTGAGCTCACTCAGGCCTTGGGATGGGTGGTTCCTCACGACCCGAGACACTTGCTACTGGGAGTGTTCGACGGCCTGGATGGCTCCCGGGCGGACAAGCGCTTCCTGGGAACAGCACTAGCAGTGGCGAAATGAGATATAGCGGCTAGATGGTCCCAGGCTGGGGCACCGACACTGCAGAAATGGAGGAGGGGTGTGGGCTGGTGCAGGGTGCAGGAGGAGTCCCTCTTCGAGGCTCGGGGATGCCCAGAGATGTTCAACAAAGTGTGGGGCAAATGGTTTGGCCTGCTTCCACCTTGAATGGCCCCAATCCGCTCTGCCGGTCTGATGCAAAAGGGCTATTTCCTTATTCAGAAGTGACTAGTCAAATTTGTGATGTCATCAGGGGGGAACAGGGTTTTTTAAATGTGATATGTGACTCGCTGCCAATGAATTTACATGTATCAAAAACTTTAATAAAAATGTGATTATCAACAAAAAAAACGTTTTATTTTCTGCTAGTGTGGAGGGCCGCGCTCCTCCACCCTAATGGAGTGGCCACCCCTGATGTGGAGAATAGAGATAGTCAAAACCGAGATACCTTTGGATTTTGGTCCATTCCCAGCATGTGGTTGTGAGTGTCTGTATTTCTGAGGCATTTTTAGGTCATCCACATGGTAGAAGTATAGTAAGTTGGTGTGGGCTTTTGGGCTTTAGAAATGGTACTCGTGCGTCGTAATGGGACCCTTGGTAGGAGGAATGTACCTGTGCCACTAAATAATAAAGATATAAATCAGGGACACTGAAACCTCCGCGTTCATATTTGAAACACAATTTTAATAGTTTTCTTGTTTTTTTGATTGTGTGTTTTGTGACATCATTTATTTTGCTTTTGCATTTAGAAGTTTATTATTGTGGCACAGCTTGCTATGTTACCAAGAGTAGGCATTTTATTTATGCAGGGGTGTGTGGTATCGTGGGCCCTAGGCCCTCATAGGAATGGAATGACAATACAGACACTAGTGTATGGCGTAAACAACTGGCCAAGTCCACGTGCACCCGCACACTTTTATTGGCAGGGTCACCTGACCATCACACCTGTGATGGATGGATGTGGGATGAGGGAGAAGAGGAGTGGGTGGTTTATTTAGAGACTCTTATGTTATTGTGAAGGTAGAGTACATTAAAACTCGGGTTATGCTAATTTTGTTGTATTTTATGAACAGAGACAAAAGATTTAGATCAGGAGGGGATGGAAACGCGTGTTAGATTTGGGTTAAGTTATTAATTGAAATAACGTGTATTGAAGGTTAATGGCTCAGTTAAGAAAGGCGCACTTGGGTGAGATGATTAAGAGTAGACACAGTTAACAGGGGAGATTCAGTGCAGTATGATTGAGATAAAACACGCGTGAAGTTGGAAGTAAAACAAAGTGCCTGACATACATTTTTTAAATCGTAGATATCCCTGACGAAGGCTAAGGAGCCGAAATGCATTGGATATGATGTGTGGACTGTTTTGGAAGCAGTACAATTCTTAAACGGCTTATTGATAGGCCTGGATGGGCAATCATCAAGCAATTTACATGCATGAAAATAATGAATTTTGTACCCTTTGACGCAGCAAAAAACGAAAAATGTGGAATAAATATGGATGAACTTTGACAAAGAAATGTTTAAAGTGGATTATTTCAAAATCACCGGGTGCAAAAAGCTGTGCAACTCGTTGACCTACAAACCGTGGGCCATATTTGTGAGAATTATTCATGTGGGATGAGTATGGCAGTAAGCCCTCAAAGGAGTGACTGGTACATTAGGACATACTGGAATACTAGAGTGTCTCCAGCAGGACACTACAGGGTGGAGCTCCCTTTCCTAGGCCAGGCATGGGATTTGTGGGTTTGTGAGACATGGCAGGTTTTGATAGCATTGACCAAGCCAGTAGGTCACCTCATTACAGGGCATCCATTTTGGTAAACAAACACCATAGGATAATAATCACTAGATGACATATTGGGCATCAGTGCATCCATTTGTGGTGCTGCAGTGGCACCTAGATGAGCACAATCCTCTGGCCTCCACTGCCATAAAAGTGTGGGGAACACCAATTCCACTGTTCAGTGCAGCAAATTTGCCATGCAGAGATGTCTGATTGAGTTTATCAGCAGTGTGGCAATAGATAATTCTGAAGGACAGCCATTAGGGCATGGGCTCATGGATACCACATTTTGAGAATGGCTTGAATTATGTTCGCAGTTGCATTAGAGTAAAGCAGATTCCACTTTCACATCTGCAGTAGTGATGACCTTTATCATTTTTATTGCTCTGCCTCGCATCTGCAGATTGCTTATAGAGATAAACATGCCCTCCAAAAGGAAGAAACGCAAAGGTTCCAATAGTAAGTAGGATTTTGTTGCCACTAGTTTGCACATTACCTGAGACTCCAATTGCGTGCTGATAGAAAATTGGAATTTGTTGTCTCTGGACAAATTTTTTGGTGAAGTTGGTTTTAAAATTGCAGGCCTGAAAATGCCACGTTTAGAAAGTTGGCATTTTCTTACTTTAACCATTCTGTGCCTCTGCCTGTCTCTGAATACTTGTCTGAGTTAGGATGACAGTTGGGTTGTTTGTGCATTCACTCTAGACAGCCACACAAAGGGAGATGAGATGTGCCCTGCATATCCGGATGGCCCATCACCAAGCTGATGGGTCTTCCTGAGGTAGAGTGATGAGAGGAGTTGGCACGGACACTTGAATGGGGCTGTACTTGGTCTCACACAAAGTGGTCTCCACCCGTGTAGTATGTCTGGTCCCAGAGCATGGAAAGGCAAAATCTTATGCACTACAAAGTCTTTCCTTTACAGTTTGCCTATTTCAAAGGCTGATATCGGTATAAGTACTGGACCTCTGCCACCATATACTCAGAACACTTCTGGGTTGAAGACAATATGCCAGAAAGAAGAAGATATGGATATCTGTCAGGAGGGACTGCCACTTTGCTGTTTGCTTTTCTGTGTTGGCCTGCTGCTTTGCTGCTTCGCTCCTGGGAGTGAAAGGACTGGATCTTGCTTTCTACATCCTTCTTTCAATGTTCTCCAAGTGCTTTAGTATAGCTTGACTCCTTTTAAGAAGTCTCCGGGTCATCACGGATTTCACCTGTTCTTGCTAACAGCACTTGGACTCTTCTGCTGAGTTTTCTGTCTTGCCATGTGGTGCCAAATCCAGTTCCTGAGCCCTTGGAGTTACGTGGTTTGTGCTGCAACTCAGGATAAGCAATCCAGATGCCCTCATTGATGCCGTTGTCTTCACCGGAGCCGAAGGTACCGCTTGAGAAGAGCACAAGCCCTGACTTGCCCGATTGCTGACAACAGTGACTAATCAGCTTTAACGTTGTAATCGGGGCCGCTACCCACACCGGAGACAAGGGCACCACTTGTGAAGAGCATGGCACACTACCCAAGTTCCACCGCATCCCCGACTTCACCAACGACAACGCTCCTGCATCAAAGCCACGCTGCTGTCTGCACCAGAGCAGAGGATACCTCTCAGGAAGACCATGATGCACCACCCCGTCATGCATCGCAGCCCCAGCCCAACCAATGTTAGTGCTTCTGCATTGAGACGCGGAGCCGAAGCCTTGCAGCATGACCGTAGATGCGGCATTGACTCCGCTCCACAAGGGACAAAGGGTGCCAGCCATCTGGGGCTACCGCCCCCAACTCTGAGAAACCACAGAGGTTAGAGTGCCCTGAAAGGCCTGGGGCCTGGCTCTTGCGACTGACAGCTGTCAGTGACCACTACGGGATGCTGTTCTTGTGGAATGAGTTGTCCTTGGGTTGAGGACAACAGTCAAACACGGGGTGGAATGGACCACACCGCGGTTTTGGCCATGGTGGTACCGTCTGCCTACTGGGATACATCTGTGAGCAAAGTATGGCTTGGTGCTGCACAGATGGGGTCTACAGATGCGGAGAAAGATTCCCCATGGATTAACTTAGTGAGGTCTGAGAGTATGGACAGAGTGATCCAATTGGGTTCAGAAAGGTGTAGAACTGTAATGTACCCCTGCTGTTGCGTGCCAGGATCCATGTTCTATCACCTTAAGAAGGGAAGCCCACCAAGGTTTTCATTAGTCTACACTGGCTTTAGGCTAGAAGGGGGTTGTGTTGGACTCAGCCATTTTTAGGGGGTTATCCCCAAATGTTTTACCTTCATCCTGTAGTTTTCTGACTTTCTTTTTGTTGGTGTTAGGACTCTGGGCACTTTAGCACTGATTACCACTGCTAATCAGTGCTAAAGTACACATGCTCTTTCCCTAAATTGCAAGGTAATTGGTTTCGCCATGATTGGCATATTTGATTTACTGGTAAGTCCTAGTATAGTACACTGTGTGTGCCCAGGGCCTGTAAATCAAATGCAACCAGTGGTCCTGCAGCACTGATTGTGCCACCCACACAAGTAGCCACAGAAACATGTCTCAGACCTGCCACTGCAGAGTCTGTGTGTGAGGTTTAAAACTGCCATTTCAACCTGGCAAGTACACCCACTTGACAGGCCCAAACTTTCCATTTTATTACGTGTAAGGCACCCTTAATGTAGGCTCAGGGTAGCCCCATGGCCAGGATGCAGTGCATGTAAAAGGTAGGACAATTACTGTTGTGTTTTACATGTACTGGTAGTGAAAAACTACTACATTTGTTTTTCACTTCAGCAAAGCCTATCTCTTCCATAGGTTAGCATTGGATCTTCCTTGTAACATCCTACAAGTGTATCTTCCAATTGGGAGCTGATAGAAAATTGGAGACTGGTGTATCTAGACTCACAATTTAAAAAAAACATATTTTGGTAAAGTTGGTTTTAAAATTGCAGGTCAGAAAATGATACTTTTAGAAAGCTGGCCTTTTCTTACTTTAACCACTCTGTGGCTCTGCCTCTCTGAATACACGTTTGGGTTAGGATGACAGTGGGCTGTTTGTGCATTCCCTCTGGACCGTCACACAGAGGGAGCGGAGGTTTGTCCTGCATATCCTGATGGCCCACCACTAGGCTGATGGGTCTTCCTGAGCTAGAGCGGTGGGAGGAGTTGACAAGGACACTTGAATAGGCCTGTGCCTGTTCTCACACAATGACGTCTCCCCCCGTAGTGTGTCTGGAGCCAGGGCCAGAAAAGGCAAAATCTTGTGCACTACAAAAACTTTCCTTAGATGTTTGACTACTTCAAAGGCTGAAATCGGTATAAGTACTGGACCTATGCCACCATATAATCAGAACACTTCTGGGTTGAGGACATTCTGCCAGAAAGAAAAGTTGGATAGCTGTCGGGAGAGACTGCCATTTTGCTGTTTGCTTTGCTGTGTTGGCCTACTGCTTTGCTGTTTCTGTCCTGGGAGTAAAAGTACTGGCTTTTGCTTTCTACATCCTGCTTCCAAGGTCCTTCAAGGGCTTGAGTTGAGCTTGACTCCTGTTAAGAAGTTTCACAGCCATCAAAGTCTTCACCTGTTCTTGCTAACAACACTTGGACTCTTCTGATGAGGGTCCTGTCTTGCCAAGCGTTGCCAAATCCAGTTACTGGGCAGTTAGAGTCAAGTGGTTTGTGCTGCAACCCAAAACACCCAAACCCGAAGCTATAATTGATGCTGTTGCCTGCACCGCAGCTCAGGGCACCACCCATGAAGAGCACGAGGCACTGCCCGACTGTAAAGAATTCCAAGGATAAAATTAAGTAAAATAAGTATTTATTCAGGATTAAGGATCCCATCCACAGGAGAGCTGTCATCAGTACAATTCACAAGCTCCAGCTGCCCTTACTCTAAACATAGCATTCTTAGACCTAGCACAGAGTATTCTAAAGCACCTAGCAACAAGCATCAGGATGCCACACATCTCCCTTCTTACAATAACAAACAACAAGTAAATAATAGTTCTATTTTACAAAATCTTTCAAATAAGCAGGTGTACGGGAAACTCTCGTAGATTTCCTTGTGTTATGTGGAACAACCCTAGTTTGATGGGATGTGCCTTGAAGACGTACATTTGGGTAAACTTTTTGTTGACATGAAACCTGAGGTGGCGTGCTTGAAGATTCAGAAGAATTAAGTACAAAGTCTTTTTTAACCACCACTACCCTGTCAAGTTCCAAATTCGATGATCTGCCATTTTGATAGCATTATCAAAAACCTTGATGACTTGAATAGGTTTCAAGAATGATGGTGATAACATTTTGTTTTTCTTACAAGGATTTTTTTATGAGAACCCAATCCCCCACCTTTACAAGTGTTTTTTTTACACTCTTTCTCAATTCATGGAGACTTTTAGCTTGGATTTTCTTATGTTCACCTAACTTCCATTTACAATTCTCACTCTCAGAGAATGTTCTAAGATGCATGTCATTCACCCAAGGAGGTGTTACCACTGTATTAGCACTCCTACACCTGAAAAGTTCAAACGGTGTCCTACTTGTTGTGGCATGGGGAGATATTCTATAAGCCTTAACAGTTCTGAAAATATCACTTCTCCAATCTGAACCTGCAGATTTAGCCATTCTAATGGTTTCTTTGAGCACACGGTTGAATCTCTCCACAGTGCCATTTGTTTCAGGGTGGTACAAAGATGATTTTTTATGTTTCACACCATGCTTGGACAAAAATGTTTCCATTTCTCTAGACACAAGTTGGCTACCATTGTCTGTGAGAATTGTATTTGGGATTCCTTCCCAAGCAAACAATTTATTTTCGGAAAGCTATAACTTGTTTAGTCTCAATGCCACGAGTGATGGCAATCCCGGGCCACCAAAAAAAAAAAATCAACTAAAACAAGGACATACCATTCACACCCAGACGACTATATAGGCCCTAAAATATCTAAACCTACCTCTTCCCAAGGCTTGTCCGTAGGGTCTCTTATAATCATAGGCTGAACCTTGGGTTTTGCTAATTTTTCACTTAAAGCACATTCTATGAACTCTCTGATTTTACGCTCCACCTCAAAATCCATGCTTGGCCACCAATACGACATTCTCAAACTCTCTTTAGTCTTCGAAATGCCTATGTGCCCACTATGTGCTAAGGAAATAAGTTCATCTCTAATAGACATAGGTGGAACTAACCTAGTACCTCTAACAAGTAAACCATCATGTTCTGAAAGTTGATCTCTGACATGGCAACATTTTTCCAAATTTTTATTATTTTTGGGTTTACCTTTCCATCCTACGTTGACCAGTCTCAAAAGCTCCACAAGGTTCGAATCTTTTTGTAGTGCCTCTATCAATCTTTTCTTATCAATCACATTTTCTCCTAGAGCACATACCATTTCTTCTTCTACATCTTCCAAATGATCATCTTGACTCAACTCATCACTAGGAACAAGGCGGGATAAAGCATCCGCAACTTTATTTTCAACACCAGGGAGATACCTCACCTTGAAATCATAATCGTGTAGTCCTACTGCCCACCTCGTTATCCTACCTGACACCGCATCAACTCCCTTAGTTTTTAGAATTTCACATAATGGCTTGTGATCAGTTCTTATTTCAAAAGTGCTTCCCCACAACAGATGTTTGAGCTTTCTCATTGCCCAGTATACAGCGAGTGCTTCTTGTTCCACAACAGAATATCTTAACTCAGCACCCCTTAGGCTCCTTGTTAGAAATAAAATAACAACTTCCTCTCCATCAACCTCTTGTACAAGAACCATCCCTAACCCTTTCAGTCTAGCATCTGTTATTGAAAACAGATTTCCTTTCAGGATCAAAGCTATTTAATTTCGGAGCACAGTCCAACCTTACTTTGAGAATTATAAATTCTTCTTCACACTTGTCACTCCAGATAAATTCACAACCCTTTTTTAACAACGCTCTCATGTTTACACACAAAGAAGCAAACCCATTTATACACTTACTGTAGTACTCCGCCATACCTAAAAAACTCATCAACTCCTCTTTATTAGTTGGGGAAGACATCTTAAATATTGGTGCAATTAAACTTATCTTTGGTAAGATTCCTCCTTTCGAAATAGTGTGACATAAGTAATCTATTGCGTCTCTCTTAAATTGGCATTTCTCAATTTTGACAGTTAAACCTGACTCACTTAAATGATTGAGAACATCTGTAAGTCTTGCATCATGTTCCTTATCATCACATCCAAAAATAAGAATGTCATCCAGGTATATCCTGACTCCTTCCAAACCTTTTAAAACATTTTCTAAAGCCCTTTGAAAGACTGAAGCGGCTGAAACTAAGCCAAACAGGAGTTTCACGAAACGGAAAGTGCCAAATGGGGTTACAAAAGCGGTCAAATCTTTGGATTCCTCATCAAGTCTAATTTGGTGGTAAGCTGATTTCAAATCCACAGTACTAAAAACTTTAGCCCCTTTAAGTAACATTAGCATATCAGCAATTTTGGGTAATGGGTAGCGGTCTACTACAATACTCTTATTCAACTCCCTTAGGTCAATGCACAGACGAAGAGAACCGTCTGATTTCTTGGCTGCTACAATCAGAGCAGCCCCTTGGGTTGCCTCTACCTCTTCGATGATGCCCTCCTTAACAAGTCATTCTAACTCCGCTTTGACTTGATCCCTAACAGCAAAAGGCACATTACGAACCTTACAACAAACTGGTGTAGCATTCTCTTTCAACCTAATGTGATGACAATAGTTTTTCAAACATCCTAATTTCTCAGAAAAAACTTTTGAAAAATTTCCTTTTAACTTGTTACTAAAGTCTATGAGGCCGATTATGATGGCGGACGGACCTGAGTCCGTCCGCCACCATAGAGTAGGTGGGAACGTCCGCATGGGCAGCGGCGTTCCCCCCGTGAAGATTAGGATGTGACCGCCAGGGTGGCGGTCACATCCTCTATCCTTAACATTGCGGCGGGTGCAGCTTCAAGCTGCACCCGCCGCAATGTAAAAAATGCATACTTTGCTTTTGTATGCAGAAAGCGGCAGGCACCACGCGGTGCCTGCCGATCTCTGCATACAAATGCAGGGGGGTACCATAGGTACCCCCATGTGCACCCTGCACCCCCCCTTCACCTAGGGGGCCCGCAACGGGCCCCCGCAGTGAAGTTCCACATGCTTTTCCACGGCAGAAAATCCGCCGCGGAAAAGCATCTTTTCAAGCATTTCCTAATATGGTGGACGGTGTCTGAGAGACACCTCCACCATATTAGAGCTTTTCCGCCGCGGTTGTAAGCCAACCGCGGCGGAATAGCTGCGGACGGAAACCAGGACCCACCAGCCATCCTAATGTGGCGGTGGGTCTCTGGTGGGTCCGCTTCGGTTTTTCCGCATCCTCTGGGCCGGTGGTGGCTTCCGCCGGCCCGGAGGATGCGGAAAAATCGCAATCCTAATAGGCCCCTTTATTTGAATCTTGACCTACTGTGGAAATGACTCTTGTATCAGATACAAATGGTTCTTTCAATATAATGGGAGGAGAGGAATTGGGGTCTAACATTACCCCTAAATCTCTTTGATCAAACCAACTTAAAATACTATCACCTTTCTGTGATATATAGATTTTTGTGCTGGTCAGTCTTTCCTTGTAATCGATCATTCCCCAAAAATAACCCAATAGCTTGATTGGTTCCCCATCATAGGCAAATGGTCTGATATCCGGGTGAAACACTTTGATTTTGCCCAACAATTTCTTAAGATAAAATTCCTTCGCCACAATGGTGATTTTAGCACCTGAATCGAATAGTACCTTTGTAGATTGACCATCAACCAAAATTTCATCTGTGGGGCAGTTTTTTCCATCTGGACTGTGTATAACTTGCACCAGAATCTGACCACAATCAACTTCCTCATCATACTCATTCGTCTCATCAAAATCATAAAATATTTAGTTTACTTTTCCCTTGTAGTTTTTAGGTCTCACTGAGCCAATGCGCTTGCGCATTGCTCCAGTGAGAATTATGTAGGGGCTCCAGGAAAGCCTGCCAGCAAAGGAAGCCGCTCCCCCGCCACCCCCCATCAGACTTCAAAGGAATGCGCTCCCGAACTTGCTGGCCTCGCTCTTGTGAGCCTTTATTTACTTGTTTCCTATTTCTCCTCAATCCTTTCTAAGTTCTTCCTACTCTGTCTTCATTTCCCCGCTCTCTCTTGCTTCCTTTCCCCACCTTTCCTCCTAACATTCCATGTTGTGCTGTTTATGTTATGTTGTTATATTATACAACGTTATGTAATTTTGTGACACACTTGTATGTAATGTTGATTTGTGCAGCGCTGCCAGTATTTCTGCTCCTACACAATGTTTGCTCCTTTTCGCTCTTTCACCTTCAGCTCAATCACCCCTCTCTCTTTTCCATACGTTCTCGGCCTACTTTGTCTAACTTCTCCGTTCTCTCCCTTGCACTTTAGTTTTCAGTCCGTCACTCACTCCTTTCATCTCCTCGCCTCTAGCCTCATTCTTTCCTCCTTATTAATTTATTTTCGTCTTCCTCATCCCACTTTTCTGCTCTTCGACTCTCCTTTCTTATTTAATCTTGCAGTTCCTCTCGGTTTATTTCCTCGGCGCTCTCATGCCGCAGTCCTTCTTTGCGGTCGTTTCTTGCATTGACTACCCACGTAGCCTCTCCTTTCTTTCCCTCATCTGTTACTCCACTGCTTGTCTGCTGTCTTTCATTCTATTTCTAGCTATTTTGTCTGTCCCTGTCCTCTGTCTTTTGTGGCGCCGCGCCTGTTCACTCCTTTCTCTCTCCTCGTAATGTTACCTCTCTCTGATTTTTTTCTCCTCTGCGATCCCCCAGTTCTTTCCTGCTGTCTCCTCCCCCCTGTCTTCTACAGGTATGTCTCGCCCTTCTTCTCCGTCCACCCCATCTGTCTCCTACAGGGCTGCCCTCTCCCAGCTCTGGGTCCTTAGCTGAGCTCCATTCCTTCTCTGCAGTCTTTTTTCTCTCTACCACCCATCTTGCCTCTCCTTCCCCTCTTTCCGGTGTGCTCCACTCTGTCTTCCCTTCTCTCTCCTACGGATCTGTTCTCTCCCAGCTCTCTTTTCTTTGAGTGTTTTCGTCTTCCTCATCCCACTTTCCTGCTCTTCGACTCTCCTTTCTCACTTAATCTTGCAGTTCCTCTCGGTTTATTTCCTCGGCGCTCTCATGCCGCAGTCCTTCTTTGCGGTCGTTCCTTGCATTGACTACCCACGTAGCCTCTCCTTGCTTTCCCTCATCTGTTACTCCACTGCTTGTCTGCTGTCTTACATTCTATTTCCAGCTGTTTTGTCTGTCCCTGTCCTCTGTCTTTTGTGGCGCCCCGCCTGTTCAATCCTTTCTCTCTCCTCGTAATGTTACCTCTCTCTGATTTTTTTTCTCCTCTGCGATCCCTCAGTTCTTCCCTGCTGTCTCCCCCCCCTGTCTTCTATAGGTATGTCTCTCCCTTCTTCTCCGTCCACCCCTTCTGTCTCCTACAGGGCTGCCCTCTCCCAGCTCTGGGTCCTTAGCTGAGCTCCATTCCTTCTCTGCAGTCTTTCTTCTCTCTACCGCCTACCTTGCCTCTCCTCTCCCTCTTTCCGGTGTGCTCCACTCTGTCTTCCCTTCTCTCTCCTACGGATCTGTTCTCTCCCAGCTCTCTGTTCTTCAAGGTGATTTTACTCCCTCCCTGTTGTCTTCCTGTTTCTCTCTCCTTTATATTGTCTTTCCCTGCTCTCTTTCTTCTGTTGTGCTCTGCACCTCCTCTGTTGTCTTTCCTTCTCTTTATCCTCTTATGCCTTCTTCAGTGCTGTCTCGCTCTTTTTTAGGTTTCACCGAAAGAGAGCATGCGCTGTCAGCGAAAACAATTATCCTAAAAAGGGAGCTTAGAGCCCGCCCATTACTTACCTTTATTTACCATTGGTAGATTCCCGCATCATTCTTGCTTCTATGCTTACCATTCATCAGCTGCTCCTCCTGGCACCCTCACATCCCCTCACCCTCACATCCCCTCACCCTCATATCCCCTTACACCCTAACCCTCACCCCCTCACACCCCCTCACCCTCACACCCCCTCACCCTCACTCACCCTCTCACCCACCCTTACCCACTCTCTCACCCTCACACACCCTTTCACCCTCTCTCACCCTCTCACCCTCACACACTGTTTCACCCTCACCCACCCTCACACCCCCTCACCTCACACACCCTCACGCCATCACCCTCACACATCCCCTCACACGCCCTCACCCTCACACCCCTGGACACACACACCCTCGCACCCCTCACCCTCACACATCTCCTCACTCTCACTCCCCTTCTCCCTCCCCCCTCATTCCCCCTCCCCCTCACTCCCCCTCACCCCCCCTCACACCCCCTCACCCTCACACCCCTTCACCCGCACACCCTCACACCCCCTCACTCTCCCACCCCCTCACACCCCCTCACCCTCACCCCCCCTCACCCTCACTCTCACACACCCTCACCTCACACCCCCTCACCCCCTCACCCTCACACCCCCTCACCCTCACACCCCCCCCTCGAACCCCCTCACCCTCACACCCCCTCACCCACACACCCCCTCACACCCCCACACCCCCTCACACATCCTCATACCCCCTCACACACCCTCACTCACCCTCACACATCCTCACTCACCTTCACACGCCCTCACCCTCTCACCCTCACACACCCTCACTCCCCCCTCACCCTGACTCACCCTCACACCCCCTCACCCCCTCTCACCCTCACACCCCCTCACTCACCCTCACACTCTATAATAATCCACATTTGTAAAGCGCACAATCACCCGTAAGGGTCTCTAGGCGCTGGGGGCCGTCGGGAAGATTAAGCAAGCTATTGCCCAGAGTCACATGGTGCTGGGCTAATCTGCCGCCGGAGCCGGGGATCGAACCCTGATCCCCAGATTCCAGCGTCAGTCGCCCTGGCCGCGGCGCCACACCTCTCCCCCTCACACACCCTCACACCCTCACACCCCCTCACCCTCACACCCCCTCACCCTCACACCTCGCTTCATCTAGTTGTGTTCTGCGACCAAAGTGGTATCTTTCTAAGATGGTACTGATTTTTGGGAGGTAATGTTTATCAAGCTTGGCTATACACACTTCATACTCATTTAAACTTCCATCATCAAGTACTGGGAGGTGATCGAACACCTCCTGACCCTCCGAACCTAGGCAGTGTAATAATAATGCAGTTTTCCTTTCTGCACTTAAGTTAGATCCGCACACTCTTGCGTACCTCTTGAATACCTTGAGCCATTTTTGCCATCTGATGGGGGAATCCCCAGGAGAGGACAAAAAAAACGGAGGTGCAGTTACATTTTGCATCTTATTTCCTCTATACAATTGAATAGTCAAAAAAAATAAAGGTATGGATGAAAAGACACAAATTGTGAAAATATCATATGCACCTAATACCAAATGTGTAAGGTTGATTAAACACATAAACGAGTGTTCAGTGCAAATATCTTAAATACGAGCTTGATAAATGCATGACTTCTATATAACCATATAAGAAATATTCCAATAAATTGAGGATAATACTATAGTTGTTAGAGTGTGAGTGTCACAGCTGCACGCCAGTTATTGTTTGAAATAACGATGTCTCTTCTCAGTAATGGAAGACAGAAAATTGCTGCTTATTCTTCACTCATCACAGATATAATATTTATATTTTTTCTTTTTAAGTATTTTAAGTACTTATGTCCCTCAGTGTGCGTGTCACTGTTGTCATGCAAAAAGGAAGGTAAAGTGATGCTCGAAGTACTTTTGTTCCTCACAGTGTGAAATAGTAATGCCCCCAAAATGTACCTTGTATTTTCCTTCGTAGGGTTAAAAAAATATATATCCCTCGAATAACCAAATAAGTTGTTGCAATGTAAAATTAGATTTTTGCTGTACAAATTACAGCTGTTACCGCAAAGAAAGAACACATACAAACTCTCCCGATGCTAAGAAGTAAACATCGGATTAAAATGGCGCATGTCGTCGTGATCGGGATGACGTAATGCGCGTTGCCCAGAATCCCTTTCGCTTCCTTCCTTGCGTCGAACGACGTCTTGACAGGAACACTCCTTTTGAAGGTGACACAGGAGGAGGATGGTGACGTCTCAACCACAAGGCTCCGTAGAGGATGACGATTGAAAGGAATGCTCGAGCGCGGTGAGTTTAAAATTGCTCACACCGCTTTTCTCCGATTTAACGATGATTCTTTCTTTAAAGAAAGTGCTTTTTTTCCAATAGCATCAAAATACAATCCCAAATATTACTCCAGGCAAATGTGATCCACAAAGTTGTATCTCCCCTAATGAGGCAATATACTTCGAGCTTCAATACCCCATTATCTGAAGAGATTTAAATAAAACACATCCTCAGTACAATTATCCGGTTTGAAATTCCCCTCTACTTAAGTAGTTAAGATAAAGGTTTTAAGTTTTTCATGAAAGCAAAATTAAATAACAGTACCTTCCAAATTTAGTCTTCACAGTTCAACAAAATATAGATTCAAGACTAATAAGGTGTTGAGATCCTTCCATCCTTATCCCATCCTCTGTCGCCAAGTGTAAAGAAGTCCAAGGATAAAATAAAGTAAAATAAGTATATATTCAGGATTAAGGATCCCATCCACAGGAGAGCTGTCATCAGTACAATTCACAAGCTCCAACTGCCCTTACTCTAAACATAACATTCTTAGACCTAGCACAGAGTATTCTAAAGCACCTAGTAACAAGCATCAGGATGCCACACAGACTTACACAGCAGTCTTGACATCGCTGACAACAGCTCTCCAGCAGACACCACGCCGCTGCCAACACCGGTGCCAAGGACATCTCTCTTGAAGAGCACAATATTAATGAATAAATAGAAGAAAATATATTTTTATAAATGGAAAGTAAGAAGGGTACAACAGAAAAGAAAGAGTGAGGAAAATGGAAATATAGGAGGAGAAAAGAAAAAAAGAGAAAAAATATCACAATCAATTGACAAAGTAAAAATATAGCAAAGAACCAGCATAATATCTAAATGTATAATAATTGCATGAAACATGACCTGAATAGATACATAAACAATAACAGTTGCAATTAAAAATACCTATATGTTTCGAAGATTATGTGAAACCTCTCAAAGACCTTTTAAAAGGTCAATCTGTTCCTTGCATTAGAACATTGGAACGCTGAGAGTTCCATTGAAGACAATGAAGTGGCTCAGGGCCAATATTGGCTGGTACCAAACTTCTATTGCGGCTGTTTGTTTTTCCCTGTTTTTTTACAACATTCAACCCTCAGTGGGTGACTCGATTTGAAACATTACAGTCCTTTTGCCTTGTGCTATTCTAGTTTTTAAAGGCACTCTCACACATTATATACCCCTTGTCTGAGTCTTGGACCTATAACTCGGGGTCAGCCCTAATGAAGGGGCAGCTATAGTCCTCAGCAGCAGGCTGTAATTCTAAGTACAAGGTACACTTTCCAAGTACAGTCATTTGAATGACTCAGGGCCATTGGAATTATGCGATTCCGAGACTGAAATGTTTTCAGAGTAATTGTGGATTTGTCACAAAAAAAATTGTTTCTAGCTCAGGTAGATCAAAAGTTACTTTAAAAAAATCTGTGAAATGTGTTACAGTGCAATGGGAGACCCTTCACAAAGGTTGACTGACCTTCATTCAGTAGCTTAGTGCTATATTTTGGTGTAAAAGTGGTACTAATATGAGGCAGTATTAACATGGGTAAAAATGGCAAATAAATGAAGTAATACAGTCACAAAATGTTTCACATTATGCTGTACACTTTGACATTTGTTGCTGCA
This sequence comes from Lissotriton helveticus, assembly GCF_964261635.1. NCBI lineage: Eukaryota > Metazoa > Chordata > Amphibia > Caudata > Salamandridae > Lissotriton > Lissotriton helveticus. The sequence continues at coordinate 738,581,588 of NC_136057.1, forward strand.
TAATTTAGTCTACCCTGCCCCATAATTTAGTCCTCTCCTGCAGCAGAATTGCAGGGGGCCTGATTATACCGCTCCTAATAAATGTATATTTAACTGTTGTGTTATAATCTCATGTTTTGTTGTTCTGTAGAATTGTTTCCTTTCAAGCTTCTGTCTCTCTGCTCTTGCTCTGTAACATTCTATGTTGGATGTTGAAGGGCAGTTGCTGTGGGAGAAGACCTGAGTAGGCTGCGACCTACCTTGGTCCTGTGTTCCTGTAATAAACCTATTACTTCTTAAATTATCAGCGTCATCGACTTTACAATTGGCGACGAGGACTCTGCAGTGAACACTAGGACACCACTGAACCCGTTTAAATTTACTATTTTAATTGAAATTGGCTTCAACGTGAATTTCTTTGAATTTGAACTGGAAGGAATCTTGGCATCTTTTGCTAACTTCCATGTGAGTACCTTCTTCATTCAAGCGTTTATTTTCAAGAACAACTATGATCTGTTTTTACTTGGAAATACTTGATTTGCATTCTTAATCGACTCAAAGGATTTTTTATTTTAACCTTGAAAGTTTCTACTTGGCAGTAACGCTTTCAAATGGTGTTATTCATTTTTGTTGTGAAGCCTTTTGAGTATCGGAAGTTTAAAGGAAGCTGCGAATTTGTTTTGGCAATATGCGCAAAGTGATCTGTGTAGCGCGTTTGGATTTGAACTAAGCTTCTCTGCCTAGAATGTATAAACCGCAACTCTGTTAAGCGTTTACATAATTATTCAGTAAATCGCGTGAAGCAATTTATAAACAGCGCATTTGGATGAAAACGGTACTTTTAACGTACTGCCAGGAAATTCAAAGACATTACTTAAAGTGTACAGCGCATCCAGAGGTGTTCAGTAAATCGCGCGAAGCAATTTAAAAACAGCGCGTTTGATTGTAAACAATTCTTTTACCTTCATGGAGCTTCTTAGCGTGAGGGGAAACGTCACAGAACACGCTTCACCGGCATGAAGTTTCAGAACGAGACAACAAGAGTCTGGATTCTTCGTGTGTGTCCATCAGCGTACGCTTTTACCGAGACGTCCTATGCAAGCACGTCGTATTGGGCGTAACGTGCTGATGTAACACGTCTGGGAACCATTTTTTTTAATTAAATCTTTATTGCGATTTCGCTTTGTTGTCAACCGTAACCCTTTCCTTTGAGCATCGATCTCTAAGTGAGTGGAAACATTTATATATTTAATTGAATTTCGAAGTGTGTGCATTTTAACTGGAAATCTTTCTCATTTTACTTAAAGCACAATAGACTTAACACATTTCTGACACATTATGACCACACAAAATTTTACCATTCAATTTCCTCAAGCATTTTGGCCATTTGACCCAGAACCTAGTATGAAATGGTTACAGTGGAAGGCATATTTTTTTTACTTCATTGAGACAATTGATGAGGAAAATAAAATGAAACCAGAAAGGAAAAAGAAATTATTTTTACATTCAATTAGAGCTGGTGGTTTAAAAGTTTATGATGACATGGTCAAGACTTCTGGTGGGGGTGACTTTAATGTTTTTTGTGATATTTTAAAAGACTTTGATAACCATTTTTCCCCTAAGGTTTGCATAGGCATCACAAGGTACAATTTTTTTCACAGGAAACAACAACCAGGTGAAACTATCGATGTTTATGTTGCCGAATTAAAAAAAATTGCGGAAGATTGTAAGTTTGATCATTTTCAAGAACAATTTATTAGAGACCAAGTGGTTATGCATGCCAATGATCAAGCATTTCAAGATAGACTATGGATCAATGGTGATGCTGATTTGAAGGATGTCCTTGCTATTGTTAGGAAAGCCGAGCTTTCAGGCCGCAGCGCCAAAGCTATTAAAAAAGAGAATAAGGAAATTTTGGAACAAGATTCAGGAAAAACACAAGCAAAAACTGAAACCACAATTTAAGAACAAATCAAGTACAGTTAAAAAAGATTCAGTTCTAAAATGTTTCAGATGTGGTAGTGAGTCACATTTGGCTAATAGTAAACTGTGTCCAGCTGTTAAGGATAAATGTTTAAATTGTGGTCTAATAGGACATTTTACTAAAGCTTGTATTAGAAAGAAGAATAAGAAAGTTAAAATAGTTTGTGATTCCAGCTTTAGTGAGGATGGATGCATTGTTAAGAACATTTTACAATGTTCTATTGAAGATGAAGAAAATTTGCAGGAGAAAAAACAGTTCTTATTCAACATTAGAGATCCTACAAACAAAAGTTTAATTAAGAAACCTATTTGTAATATGTCATTTGGTGGTATACCCATTGATATATATGCTGATTCGGGATCCCCGTACACTATTATCAGCAAAGAGGTGTGGAATTCAAAATGTTCTAAATTTTTGGGGAATACTCTTTACGCTCCCGATATTTCTCCTGTAAGTTATCTTGGAGGAAAAATTGATTCGATTAGTTTTAGACTTCTGAACTTTAGGTTTAAAGGAAGGGAATCCTTAGGAAAATTGTACATTGCTAAAAAAGGACCTTCTCTCCTTGGATGGAAGGACCAAGGACATCTTGACATCATCTTGAATCCCAATAGCTCTGACTCTGTCATGGTTATTGAAGACGGAAGTGGTATTGGAGACTCCATGCTTTCTAAATTTAGCAAAGTGTTTAGTGGACAAATTGGTAATTTTAAGGATTTTTCTCATCGTATAGTGTTAAAAGAAAAAGCTAACCCTAAAGTCCACAGAGTTAGAAATATTCCCATAATATTACGCAAGGAAGTGGAAAATGAAGTGGATAAACTGGTCAAACAAGATATAATAGAACCCATTCAGTCATCTGAGTGTATTTCACAGTAGTTGTGGCAAGACGTTCTAATGGTAAAATCCGCTTATGCATAGACCTTCGTCACTTAAATGAAAACATCGTTATTGATAAATTTCCTTTGCCTAAAATTGCTGAAATGTTGTCCCTAGTTAAAGATGCTAAATTATTTTCTACAATTGATTTGTCATCGGCTTATCATCAGATTTCTTTGGAGGATGAGAGCAAACATCTTACTGCTTTTATTACACCTATGGGGTGTTTTCAATTTAAAAGAATGCCTTTTGGGTTGGCATCTGCCGCTGCCATTTATAGCGCATCATGCACCAACTTTTCGGCAAGCACCCTAAAGTAAGATTTTTCCAAGATCATATCCTCATTTTTGGTAAAGATCAAGATGAGCATGATTCTGTTTTAAATGAGGTTTTAAGCACCTTGGAAGAGAAGGGTTTAACTGTGGAACATTCCAAGTGTAGGTTTGCTGTTAAGTCCGTTACTTATCTAGGTCATGTTTTGTGTGCTGATGGTATAGCGACTACACCTAAATTGGTTGAGGCTATCAAGAATGCTCCTCCTCCATCTAACAAAGATGAAATTAGATCTTTCCTAGGGATGGTGGAATTTTATTCTAAATTTGTCCAGGGTTTCTCAAGTAAAGTGTTTAATATCAGACAACTTCTTAAGTCCAATGTTAGATTCTCATGGTCTGAGGAGTGTGAAAATGAGTTTAACTCAATTAAAGAAGCCCTTATCCAAGCTCCTGTCCTATCTCCTTTTTATTTGGATAGGAAATCTATTGTTACAGTTGATGCTAGTAATAAAGGTTTGGGAGGTGTTCTATCTCAGATTGATGAGTGTGGTAAAGAATGCGTGGTTGCTTATGCATCTAGACAGACCCTCCAGGATTTCGCGATTTTGCGATTTCGCGATTTGCCGCGAAATCGGCACTTTCTTAAAAATGCCGCGATTTTTACAAAAGTGCCCGCGAAATCGGCACTCTTGTAGAAATCGCGGCATTTTTACTAAAGCCGCTATATCCTGGGGGGTCTGATTGCAATCACTTCTCAAGTGCTGGGTTTCTCAGCCCTCTGTTCAGCCGCAGGAGCATATGAATGGAGGGCTGGTCGGAGGTGGGGGCGGAGAGGCAGAGAGGGAAGATTGGCAGGCCTCTCGACTTAATCCTATTTATGGAAGTTTCAGTTGTCTGCAAGTAAACAGGCATCCTTTTATACGCCCTCCGATTTGGGAAGCCAAGGTGTTAATGGCATTCCGTATTGTGATTTGTATGCAAATGCTTCTCATAACTAACGAATGTCAAACCTGGCGCTCCTGTTTCTAAACTCCTGGCCTGGCAGCCATGTGGCGGCCCTGCTCGGGCCTCCAGGTTCCTCCGGCTCCTCAGCACAAATTAAAAGTTAATGCTTTGAGGCAAAGTGTGGTGTGGGGCATTTAATTACCTCCTGAGTTTGTCAATTGCCAGTTGGAAATCGTCTTGCAGCATTCATTGCTTTATTAAAGCAGCAGAGCTAACTACCTGTTTTGTGGATTGCAACTATGAGACAAAATAAACAAAGATAAAACGTCTTCAAAATTCATCATAGATTATTGTATTTTATAATACCCCTTATTATCAACAACTCGACTAAATTTTCTGTCAACTCGCCCTATGAGCAGGGCCGGGCTGAAAAATAAAATCTCTCTGGTCATTTTTTATTTAAAAAAAAAAAGCTGAACTCTGTAGGCGGCCTCACCCAAAGCGTGGCATGAGTACTGTGCACTGTGCACGACGCCTCGTTAAGGTAGTAAGCGCTATATCTATCCAATTACAATACACTACCATGGCTCCTGCCCTCCCCTCAGTGATGGCTCCTGTCCCCCCATGTGGTGGCTCCAGTCCACCCCCCGCCTCTGATGGCTCCTGTCCCCCAATGTTGTGGCTCCAGTCCACCCCCGCCTGTGATGGCTCTTGTCCCCCCCTGTGGTGGATCCTGTCTCCGCCCTGGGTGGCTTCTGTCCCAGTCATGGAACGGCCCCTGCAGCGAGGGTGAAGTTCTTGATGGGCCTCTTCTCAAAAGGGCTCAGCTCAAAATTAATTTGGAAAGGTGGGCGAGTAAGTAAGTGAAGGGATGGGGGAATGGCTGGATGAATTAGTGAAAGGGTGAATGGATGAATGAAAGATTGAAAGAAATGGATAATGAGAGAGGATGGATGGATTGATGAGTGAGGGGAAGGATGGAAAGAAAATGTAAATAGCTGGATGAATGGGTGGAAGGGTAGCTGGATGACGGATGAGGGGAAAGATGGATGAGGGGATGGCTGGATGGGTGAGGGGAAGGATGGATGATGGATGAAAGGAAGGAGGGATGAGGGGAAGGATGGATGGATGAGGGGAATGTTGGATGGATGAGGGGAATGTTGGATGGATGAGGGGATGGATGGATGGATGAGGGGATGGATGGATGGATGAGGGGATGCATGGATGAGGGGAAGGATGGATGGATGAGGGGAAGGATGGATGGATGAAGGGATGGATGGATGAGGGAAAGGATGGATGGATAAGGGGATGGATTGATGGATGAGGGGATGGATGGATGGATGAGAGGATGGATGGAGGGGAAGGATGGATGGGTGGGTGAAAGGATGGATGGATGATGAGGGGAAGGATGGATGATGAGGGGAAGGATGGATGGATGGATGATGAGGGGAAGGATGGATGGATGGATGGATGGATGATGAGGGGGTGGGTGAAAGGATGGATGGATGGATGGATGATGAGGGAATGGATGGATGATGAGGGGGTGGGTGAAAGGATGGATGGATGGATGGATGATGAGGGAATGGATGGATGATGAGGGGGTGGGTGAAAGGATGGATGGATGATGAGGGGAAGGATGGATGGATGATGAGGGGAAGGATGGATGGATGATGAGTGGGTGGGTAGAAGGATGGATGGATGGATGGATGATGAGGGAAAAGGATGGATGGATGATGAGGGAAAAGGATGGATGGATGATGAGGGAGGGAAGGATGGATGGATGATGAGGGGAAGGATGGATGGATGGATGGATGGATGATGGGTGGGTGAAAGGATGGATGGATGAAGAGTGGGTGGGTGAAAGGATGGATGGATGATGAGTGGGTGGGTGAAAGGATGGATGGATGGATGGGTGGGTGGGTGGGTGGATGGTGGGTGGGTGAAAGGATGGATCAGTGGATTGGATGGTGGGTGGGTGAAAGGATGGATGGGTGGGTGGATGGTGGGTGGGTGGGTGGATGGTTGGGTGGATGATGGGTGGGTAGGTGGATGAGTGAAATGATGGATGGATTGATGGATTTATAAGTGCAAGGGTGAATGAATGGACATATGAGTGAAAGGGTGGATGTAAGGATGGATGAGTGAGTGAAAAGGAGGGTAGATGGACAAAAGGATGAATAGATGTGTGAAGGAGTGAAATGATAGATGGATGAATGATAGGGTCAATGGATGGATTAATGAGTGGATGAGTAGATGGATGGATGGGTGGGTGGATGGATGGATGGAAGGAAGGATGGCTAAGTGAAAGGGTCAATGGAGAGAGAAAGGGAGGATGGATAGATGACTAAAAGAGTGGATGGGTGGAAGGATTAGTAAGTGAAAGGATGGCTGGATTGGTGAAAGGGTAAATGGCTGAATGGATGAGTGAATGGATGGATGGGATGAAGAGTGGATGGATAGGTGTACAGATGGATAGGGTGAAAGGGTGGATGGATGGATGGATAATGGAGGATGAGTGAAAGGATGGATGAGGGGATGGATGAAGGGATGGATGAGTGAAATGATAGATGGAAGGATACATGATGGATAGGTTTGCAAATGGTTGAATATGTTTGGAAATGGCTGGGCTTACTTATATACTATTGCGCGACCTCTGATGTGTCTGTAAAACGTACCTATTGTCCTGAAGTTTTGTCCTGAATTTTGACCTTCTGTCCTGAATTTGTGTCCTGAATTTTGACCCTTTGTCCTGAATTTTTACTCTCACCGTCCTGAATTTGCACCAATGCCAGTTGGTCAACCTATACCATGCACCTATGTTGCTGCTTGCCACTACTGTGATTTTATCAGCCTGGCTGTTGGTGATTTAAAAGTCCTTATACCTTTGGCTTTTGTTCGATTCGGCAGCTGGTTATCTGTATTTGTTATAGACACCTGTTTATTAAGACGCTGCAGCCTTGAGGCCTATCACTAAGGTCATTCAGTGCCCCTTTCTGAGATGGCTTCAAGGTCAAGGAGCATGTGATGTCATTTTCGCTGTCCCTAACTATAATCAAGAGTGTTTCTATGGAGGAATGCTTACATTAGTATACATACATAGCTTCATGTTGTTAAATAACAAAAAAAACGAAGATATCTGTGTTTGTTGTAGGAAAAATGGCCAAATAAAATGCCGCAAAATTGCCGCTAAATTTCCATATTTGTGCCGCTAAATTTCCATTTTTGTGCCGCTAAATTTACTACTCCATGCCGCTATATCCTGGGGGGTCTGTCTAGAGCTCTTACTCCTCCAGAGTGAAAGTAACTTTAGCAGGGGTTTGGGTTTAGGAACATTTCCGAAGTTTTGTTTGGGGTAAGGAGTGTACAGTTAGGTCTGATCATAAACCCTTGGTAAAGCTTTTAACTACTGAAGGTTTATTTAAAGCATCAGCTAGGATTGCCAGGATGTCCATGCGGTTACAGGAATTCATTTACAAAATTGAGTATGTTCCTGGCAAAAGTATTGTTTTAGCGGACTTTTTATTTCGCTTGCCATCGGAATTACAAGATTTTGAGTTTAATGAATGGGATTCATTACAAGTGGCTTTAATTCATGATGATATCCAATTTTGTATTGAAGAAGAAAAATGGTGTGAAGAGTATCTTAAGGAAAATAATTTAGTTTCACTTATTTCTTTTATTCGGAATGGTTGGCCAGAAAAATCTAAAGTAATCCCTGATCTCAAGGAATTTTGGGAAGTTAAAAATGAACTTTCTGCAGTAGATGACACTGTTTTCCGAGGAGACAAGGCTATTCCTCCTTCATCCTTAAGAAATTCTATTTTAGAATTGTGTCATGAGGATCATTGTGGAATCGTCAAGACTAAGCAGAATGTAAAAAAATGGTATTGGTGGCCAAGTATGGACATCAATGCTGAAAGAATGGTGCGAGATTGTATTGTATGTGCAAATTCAGACAAGGCTCTTATAACTTTGAGACCTGACATGTGTGAACCAATTGTTCCGGATGGACCTTGGCACACTGTTGCTATAGAAAGAAAAGAGCGAACAAAGAAAACTGTTGCTATAGACCTCATGAGTCCTATTGGCCCCAATTCGAAGTTTATTATATCAATCATTGATATTTTCTCTAGATGGCCATGTGTCACCATTGTTGACAAGGTTGATTCCGCCACGGTTTTACAATTTTTGGATCGTGTTTTTATTGAGGAGGGTCTTCCTGTACAAGTTATCAGTGATAATAGGGTACAATTTGTATCTAAATTGGCTAAGTCGTACTTTGAAAGAATTGGTGTTAAACACAGAACCACTTCCTTATATCACCCTAGTGGTAATGGCATGTGTAAGAGATTTAATATGGTTCTCAAAAGTGCTATTCAAATTGCCGGAGTTAAAGAAGGTAATTGGGAACTTCAAATATTCAAGGCGGTGTGGACGTACATAACTAACGTTCATGAAGCTTTGAAAATGTCTCCTTTTGATATCATGAGAGGACGTACAGCTAGAACTAAGTGTAATCCTGATTGGTTGCATAAAAATGCGTGTCATGGCATATGTATTAATTCAGTTAAAAACAACGTTCTTGAGAAACACTTACAGTATGAATGTACTTTTGATAACAAGTTTGCAGGAGGTTTGGTTGATGTTAAAGCTGGAATGTGGATTAAAGTTAAAAAACCTTGGAAGGTTCGTACGGGAGAGTCTCAATTTTCTCAACCACTTGAGATTAAAAAAGTTTTACGCAATGCGGTTCTTTTAAGTGAAGGGAAGGTATGGAACATTAGAAGAATTGCTATTTACAAAGGTAAAAATACTGTTCCAGTATCTTCAAGTAGGGAGGATACAGGCAAATTTGATGATTTTGTTGAGGAGGGACAAGGTGATGTGATTACATCTCGTTCTTCCGAAAGTACACCTGGAATTTCTTCTGATATATCTGAAAATGTTACTTCTGAAAATGTGGGTGTTAATGAAACTTCTATTTCACCTGAGGCATCTAACAATACAGATAATTCTGTTGTTGATTCTGCAACTCCTGTTTTGCATTCTGCGTTGAAGAAACGTGTTGTATCAAAACCTAAATGGTTGGCAGATTTTGTTTGTTGATTTATTATTTATATTTTCTTTGGACCTATTTGTGTTTTTTTCTTTTTCTTTTTGAAAGGGGGAAGATGTGTTGTGTTATGATCTCATGTTTTGTTGTTCTGTAGAATTGTTTCCTTTCAAGCTTCTGTCTCTCTGCTCTTAGTCTGTAACATTCTATGTTGGATGTTGAAGGGCAGTTGCTGTGGGAGAAGACCTGTGTAGGCTGCGACCTACCTTGCTCCTGTGTTCCTGTAATAAACCTATTACTTCTTAAATTATCAGCGTCTTGACTTTACATTAACCCTTTCAGTTTCAGATAATAAGTTTAATTCCCAACGTAAGTGCTTTTTGAGCTCATATAAGAGAAGTGTCCATATGAAGATTGAAAGTGTTGAAAATAATAGTTTTTCCTAGGTTCAATGTAAGCTTGAATGCGACCTTTCCCAAAGTTTTGGGGCGCTTAAGTACTATGTATTTGAAGTCACCTACACATTCAAATCATCATGCACTCATTTCAAGTATACATCTGAGAAATCTGTCTCGTGTATCTAAATGTATATGGCGTTCAGTAATGACTATATCAGATGTTAAACTGCGATTTCCTTTTGGGCACCTAAAAAAACGTTTTCAGAACTGATGAAGCAAGTTTTCCCATTCTTGTCAGAGAGTCGTGTTCTCAATTTTTAGACCATTCAATGCATTATCTCAGAAAAAATCACCATACTGTAATTTGCAATTCTATGATAACGTGTCAACCGGTGATGACTCAATTTTCAAATTTCTACAGTTTATCAGTTTATATTTCTTAGTTATTTCGGGGAAAGATATATCCTGAGTAATTTCCAACAAGGGTCTACTTTGATTTATCTCATTAAAACTGGATGCTTTCCAATATATCAGTTTGTTTTCCAATATTATTTCAGGTTTATTACCCATGGGGGATGATTCTACACTTTTCAATACCTAGCCACGTCCATATTGGTTAGGTTATTTCTGCTATTACCCATGTAGATCTCTCTGTGTCATGCGCCCCTGCCCTTTAAGTTCCACTAGCCTTGTTCAAAATGAAAATGAATGATTCAAAATAAGTTCTATTCTTTTGTAAACCAATTCCTGCTTTCATTGAAGGGGGTACACAATAGTGGGATCAGAGCTATTTATCCTTCCCTAGTAATTCTGAGAAAATGTTATAAAAAATCATGTGATACTAATACTGCCAAAAAGAACAGCAGATGCCCCTTCCAGCAAACATGGGGTTCCCCATTTCATTTAGAGGTGGAGGAACCAGAATATGTCTTCAAGCTGAGACTCGGCTGGTTCTGTCAGCAAAAACCCATAGGATATTAGACCTATCCTTCACCGGGTGCCCACCCACAGGTAGATAATTAATGTAAAGGTAATTACATTTTTCTTATTTCTGATACAATCTTTGATTTGGGTGGTGGGGTGGATTGCTTCACCTTTTGGGCCATAAAAACGGAGCAGCCTGCTCTGCATTAGTAGGGACTTCATGCATCCGCCATAACAGCAGATGCACTCTTGTCACAAAGAGCCAACCAGCCAGGGGGACATCCCCTACTCCTCCACCCCATGATAGAACCTACCTGTGCAGAATCAGCCACACAGAAGCAGGGAGCTAGAGCTGCAGCTCCTACAGATGAGCATGGGGGCAATGGTCCAGGCTGCTTGGTGTGAGGTTGGGGCTGGAAATGCAGCTTCCACTTTCCCCACACATTTGAAAAGGCGCAGCAGTACCTTACAGGCACTAGCAGTGTAATGAAAGTGGATGCATGCACATTACAGGGGTGCAGTTGCACCTCTGTGGTTAAGGATGATACCTCATTCCACAGGAAATTACATTTTTGCTTGCTTAATAACTTTGGCTCTCCTTGACTAATGTGTAATTAACACGAGGGGAACGACCTTCAGCTTTCAAGTTTCACCACTTTAGAAAGCCAAATGCGGTTTGCTTTTTTCGAAGGGAAAAAGAGGATATGTGGGCTTTCCAAAACAGCCACTTTCCCAAATATTTGCTAAATAACGATGGCTTTGCTGTCATTTGGTTAGTTTTCTTCGATTGCTTCATTTATGTTCAGTCAATGTACACTTAAACACAGTGAAATACAGACAGACATGTGATGTAACACTACATTAGTACATTGTGAGAAGGATGTGAGAGGTCAGCAATAGCCTTTGCTGTGTTTCTGAGACTGAGTAAAGAGAAAACCACTGGTTTAAATGGTGAGCATCCAATTATTTCGTGGTGTGGTCATGAGCTGTGATCACACATTATAACATGCTCCCTATATTGAGGAGGGACAAAGCAAACTGGTAGCTTAACGGCATAGGTTCCTCATTGCATTGTGGTAATTATAGATTAGAATATTTTCAGTCTTCTACAGGAAGCAGCAGTTCATATTTAACATTCTTAAAATGTTCCTTGTGTTCCATGAGATCAAAAAAAATTTAAGGCATGCAGTTGTCACTTATATGCCCCGTATGATCCCATTTTGTGTTTTTAGATATGCCTCTTTAAGTAGATTGCCTACACTATTCACGTATCTATGATGATGATTCTGCCCTGGAGTTGATGATGCACACTGACCTAAATGCAATCTACATGATGTGTGGTTGCATGTGCCAAAGCATGTTAGTTGTGCCATAATGTAGCGTATCACCACAACCCCTGCAAATTACAAACTCTATCAGTCACCTTCCTACATTCTTTGGAGTTAGGAGTGTACAATGTCCATACCTGGGGTGTACAATGTCCATACCTGGGGTGTACAATGTCCATACCTGGGGTGTACAATGTCCATACCTGGGGTGTACAATGCCCATACCCGGGGTGTACAATATCCATACCCACGAATCAGAAGGACCTAAATTCCCAGGCTTAACTGGACGTTTCAGAATCAAAAGAAGCTGTACAACTCTTGCATCTGAAGCACATCTCATTGAACCAGCATTCCAATAACTATATGTTATTGTGGGTGACAAGACATTACAATCTGCTGGCTTTCCATAACTTAGTAGTATCACAAGCACAAAGTAGGCTATCTGTGTCTGGAATTTATTTGAACCTATGGGTAGTACCGCAAGGAAAACTAGAATGGGAGTGATCTGCTGGGAATTAGGCAGTGCAATGAAACAAGGGAAAATCCACAGATGTTATAACCTGGGTACGACTCCAATAATAATATTAATACTCGGATTTGTACAGATTGACTTATCACCCTTTGAGGATCTCTAGGTACTGTTTCTAGTCATAGAGAGATTAAGTGATTTACCCAGCATCACAGGAAGTTGAGAATCGAACGTGGATCCCCAGTTCCAAAGTCGGCAGCACTGTCCATTATGCCAATAGTGAGAGTCCTAAGGATCCCTGTCTAATCCCACAGAAACTTGAACCCCAATTCACAAAGTGGAAGGGGTTCAAATAAGTTACTACCACAAGCTGAATTTATTTTGTTTGTTTTCATCATAAAGTGGGAAATCTGCACATTAATTATGGTTATCCATATCAGCAAATTTTGGGAAAGGGGAGAGGAAGGGTTCAAGCAAATTTACATTGTGACATCACAGAATTTTGCTGTTTGGCTCCAAAGCTGCACCTCTTGTAAACCTTTCGTACAACTGTAGACTTAAGACAAAGGTCACAAGAGTAAAGATTGCATTATTACCTTGAAAATTTCAGTAAAAAGCCACTATAAAAACAATACAAGAAAATAATCAGGCAAGAAAGTGCTCATGTTACCAACAGTAATCATATAAACAGTGAATCAGATTAAACAAAAAAGAATAAAATCTGCACCTGTAGTAATACACCTCGGAACGGATGCAGGTTTACTACTTTTTAGAAGCCCAAAACATTGGCAGGAAAATGCCTGTAAGGCTGTGCCTATTGCACATTTCCAAATGTACTACTGGAATGTTAGGTGCCATTTTAAGTCTTTCATACCAGACTGCACAAGCTGTCTGGTTGCTAAAGACCTTATGTGGGCTTCCAAAAAACATATTACAGGGTTACAGCCCTCCCATTGCTCCCCATTGATTGGTTTTATTGTCACTCTCATTTGCTTGCTTCCTATTTGATAGCTTGCCTTTCCCTTTTGTTTGTCCATTCTCTGGGGTATAGTTTCCCATATCCTTAGCTAACATTTAGGGGAGTACCTCATCCTCCTGGACCTCTCGGCCGCCTTCGACACCGTCTGCCACCGCTACCTGCGCACATGACTCTACAACGCGGGGATCCGCGACAAAGCCCTAGATAGGATCACCTCCTTCCTCACCGCAAGAACCCAGAGAGTCCGCATCCCTCCATTTTGATCCGAAGCAACCAAGATCACCTGCGGCGTACCCCAAGGATCATCCCTCAGCCCGACCCGTTTCAACATATATATGACACCGCTCGCCAACATCGTCCGATCACACGACCTCAATATAGTATCATACGCTGATGACACCCAGCTGATCCTCTCCCTCACCAGAGACCCCGCCACTGTCGAAACCAACTTCCACGCAGGGATGAAGGCCGTCACCGATTGGATGAGGAGCAGTCACCTGAAACTGAACTTGGACAAGATGGAGGTCCTCATCCTCGGTTCCACCCCTTCCACCTGGGACGACTTCTGGTGGTCAGCCTCGCTGGAAATGGCACCGACACCCACCGGCCACGCAGGCAACCTGGGTTTCTTCCTGGGCTCAACGCTTTCAATGACCCAACAAGTCAAAGCTGTCTCCTCCTTCTGCTTCAACACCCTCCGAATGCTTCGCAAGATCTACAGATAGATCTCCACTGAAACCAGAAGGACGGTCACCCAGGCCATCGTCACCAGCAGGCTGGACTACGGCAACACCCTCTACGTGAGAACCATGGCCAAACTCCAGAAGAGACTCCAACGCATACAAAAACCTTCAGCACGCCTCATCCTCGACATCCCATGCCCCAGCCACATCAACGCCCACCTGAAGTTCCTGCACTGGCTTCCCATCAACAAGAGGATCACCTTCAAGCTCCTCACCCATGCTCACAAAGCACTCCACAACGCAGGACCAGCATACCTTAACAAGCGACTCACCTTCTACACCCCCAACCGCCAGCTCCGGTCCGCTGACCTCGCCCTCACCACCGTGCCACGCATCCACCAAACTACAAAAGGCAGCAGATCCTTTTCCCACCTCACTGCCAAGACATGGAACTCCCTCCCCATCCACCTACGACAGACCCAGGACCTCCTGACCTTCAGAAGACTCCTCAAGACATGGCTGTATGATCGGTAGCTGCCTCCCCCCCCAGCGCCTTGAGACCCTCACTGGTGATTAGTGCGCTCTACAAATGTTTGTTTGATTGATTGATTTTAGATAAACACTCCAGCTCTCTCCCCTGTGTGCTTCTCCCGACCCACTTCCTAAATATGTACCAAAATATGCCATGTTGTTCTCTCCTTCGACTGTTCCTTGCACTCTCTCTCTTCTCTCCTGTGCTTTTAATCCCACCAAACTGCACCTCTCCCCTGTGCTCAGGTGTAGTTCTTTTCAGTGTGTGCTTCTCCCTATGCCCCCATGTGGCTCTCTGCTTTGTGCTCTCTCTACCTTGTGTGCTGATTTTCTCCACTTTCCACCACCCAACATTATTTAGTGTATCTCCCCTGCCAGATCCCTGTTGGCTCCCCTGCGCTCTCCTTCCTGCATCTCCATACCCATGTGGCCTTTATTTCTGGCTGTCGTGGCAGGCTCTTCTGCCTTACAAAAAGCAATTTCACGCTTCTCCAATATATATATATATATATTTTAATTGACTGATTAATCTTGGATCAGTGAATTTAAGTAAACAGCACCCACATTCTTGCGTAAGCGCACACATGGATGGGTAACACATACGCTCGTATGATGATGCATGAACACTCATGAACAGGCATGTGTGGAAATACCGGTAGGATTACAGTTCCTGTAGTGTGCTTCCAGAGTGAAAAGATGACACATGAAGCGATCTTCCTGTTTAGGAAGTGGTGCCCTCACACACCCATAAAAGTGTTATGCTTCATCATCGGGTTTGTTCCTCATGGGTCCTGCACTGCAATACCCTATGGGCCCGTGAGAGGGTCCTGTGGTGGAGATCTTTGATCAGAAAGCCGTGATGATGAGTGTGGTACGAGTTAAAAATACCAAAGGGTACCAAAATAAATTTAATCCAGGGGCCCCTCTGTAGGGATAAAAGCAATGTGATAAGTGTTAGCTTTTACTTATGAAGAGCAACAATTGAACAGCATGTGTAGATTAAGTGGGTTGACATGTTTCATGCCTCATTGGTTCAGGAGGAATCCATGGCGTTTCATCAGAACCAAAACTTGTGATAATAAGTATCTCTACCCATGACAAGGTTGGGAGGGTGTATACTGATATCTAATGATTACTAGTATGTGCTTACATAGAATTGTGAGTCAGATATGTACCAAAAGGGCATCAACCAGCTGAGGTTTTCCAGTATTCCAGCCTGAAAGAGAAAGAATGTATGATGTTTAAATCCAAAGCACACCCTGGGTTGCCCACTGGGAGTAAACAATGACATGTCTATAAAACCATGCTAGGAGTGCGTTGCAAAAAATCCTTTCATGCATTGTGTCATGCGTACCAAAAGAATTTAGGTGAGTGACTTGATAATCAAGAGTCATAGAAGTTTAAAAACATCAAAACAGACATCCTAAGATATACAATACATACAGTTAGTAATCCCTTGTGAAGGGTAGGAATATGTTCCTTTCCCATGGACACAGATTTTGTGCCCCTTGAGTCAAGAGCAGATGACCACTTCTTTGCTATGACAAACATTTCCACAGAAGTAGATGTAAGACATTGTCAAGAACAAATATGGCGGGCGTTCAGGAGCATCGGAACGTCCAGCTTGATCTCTTTTGTAATTACATCATAGGTGTGGTGTCAGGCGTAATAACCTACCCCATCATCTGCTTGCCCAGAGATACAGGAGCACTGCTCGGAGCTGGATTAAATGCATCTTCCGGGTCCCGGTGAGAGAGGTGTCTGCCCCTCTTGTGTGTGGCCATTGGTACGTAGCAGACGTCATGCATGTTGGAGGTGAGAGAGAGGGCTAGCGGTGGATGACAGAAAAACTGGGTAATAGTGGCGGCCATCTTGAAGTATATTGGTAGATGGGTATATCAAGAGAGACATTATTTTTTAATGATGATAGAGGGATGGTATTAAAGCTATGGAGTGAGGACTTGGTCACAGGGGCAGGTATGTTTGAGTTGGGATCTGGAAACACTGAGAAGCGGTGTAGAGGGTACATAGGGAGGTGTATGGCCATATTATAATAGTGACATGTGTAAGTCATCAGGGGTCAGAGAGGATGTGAATGCAGATAATATTGGTCACAGGTATCTATGTGTCACAGTACGTGGGGTTTGGCTTACACATAGGCTATCTTGTCCAGGAAAAATTAAATGGTGACATATAATGCGTACAACAGTCACATACCTTGTTTGTGACGGTGATAGGGAATAATTCCATAAGGGAGATATTGTATCAGAAGTTATCAAAATACCTTGAGTATCAAAATGCTGATAGTCTCGTGCAGTGCCTATATGATTCCTCGGTGCAATTGTTCCAGGGGCATAATTCCATGGTGGAGACATGATATCGGATGTTATCAACATACCCTAAATATCAAATATGTGATTGGCATCATGAGGAGAAAGAAGACACACAGTTGTTCTCTGTGGAATAGGGAATCTGCACTCGATCTGTTGTTAGCCTCAAGAATAGTCTACTTGATGGTATCTGCCGAGTGGTGCAGATCTAAAAAGCACGAAGACATCTGTGTGGTGACCCTTTTGAAATGGATGTTGCTCCCATGTTCTGAAATTCTGGTTTTGATCATCCTTGTGGTCATCCCTACATAGCGAATTGTGCAGGGGCAAGTGACTAGATAGATGCAATTCTTTGTATTGCAATTAGTATGGCTTCTCTGTTCCCAAGGTCGGGTTTCCCTCAGGTCCACTTCCTTACTTGCCGGTATGAGAGGAGCATACGGAGTAAAACCCAGAGGGGTAGTGTCCTGTGCCCGTCCCGTGACTGGTGGCAGACCCCACAGTGTCTATTGGAAGTCTTCAGGGGTATTTCGTCATGTATACACTAGAAGATCTCTAAGGTTGCTAGTCCATTTGCACACAAATAATGGTTCAACAATATCCAACATCCCTGCTTTGGGAATGGGCAGGTGCTTTTTAATGATTCTTTGGCTCAGGTTTGAAAAGGAGGGGAAGGTCATAATGCAGGTCAGTGCGTTCATGGATTCCTTCATTCCTGTCTCGAGGAGGGAGTCACTATGATTATTCCTTGCTCTTTTGTAAGCTTGGTGAATTCTCCTGGCTGCATAATGATTTGTGGTCATGTTGGCCCTCAGTTCCTTAGCCTGTGCATCATATTCCTTGAGGGTGTTGCAGTCCCGTTGTAGGCGAACAAATTGCCCTACCAGAAGGTTAAGGGCTTTAGCATGATGACTATCACAGAGTAGAAGACTGTTCCGGTTTGTAGGTTTCTTGTAGCTCATGGTGGACAGTTTACTTGCTCCTCTAGAGAGCAGTAGGTCAAGGAATGATACAGCGAGTTCTGACATGGTGTTGATAAACTTCAAGAAAGGATTGAGGGTATTAACCCATTTGAAAAACTGAGCCCCGGTGTTGGTGTCGCCATGGCACCCGATCAGTATGTTGTTGATATATCTCTGCCATGTGATGATATTAGTCCTGTATGGGTTCTCATCCATGAGGATATGTTCTCCGCCGAAGGCTGCCATATAGAGAAAGGCTAAGCTAAGCGCAAATGGTGAGGGCACCTCTTCCTAAATAGGAAGATCTCTTCACATGTACCATTTTTTCAACTTGGAAGCACACTACAGGAACAGTAACCATACCAGTATTTCCATTTTTATCTTGGGAGCAAGGGTTCTGGACCTTTTATTAGCTCCCTGTCCCCCCTCTTGTGGCTATTGATAACACGCACATGTGTACATATCTCAATATGATCACTTATGCCTATGAAATGGTGAGGCACCACTAGCGGACTTTTGATTTTTTTGGCTCAGAAAACAACACAAGGGAACCCCTCATCTAATGTGTCTATCCCTCTTCTTCACCTTCCGTGAGGAGAGGAACCAAATAGGTTCAGAGCCGGGCCGAGTGCCTTTGATGAATGTATAACTATAAGGTCCGTCCATCTCTTTATCCCAATGGAGTAATGAAATGAGCCTTTTTATAGGAAAATAAAAAAGATTTTGACCAAATTGGTCTGTATGTAAATGAGCATATTTTAGAGGTTTTTTTCACACTTTACTGTACACAAATAGTAGTGCGCACTGGAGTGGGATCTTTGCGAGGTCCTGAAGAAGGCCAAGTTGCCAGTGAGGCATTGGTGTGATGGCTGAAACATATTAACCAATGGATTTGGAGGATACATGCTTTGTAAATGCTTGTGGACATCATTATTTTGCCAATGTGGAATTTTACACACTGTATAATTTTGCATTGAAGAAAGGCAGCCCCTCTGTAACTGTGCCACTCTATACATTTTCTTTTAGTAGTGTTTTATTTATTATTCAAGGGGAAACATTTTTCCCCATGGGAAAAAAACTTTCTGTAAATCCTCAGAATGTTTGGGAATGTTCTGGTCTCCTACATGCCTTGGAAGGAAGTTTACTCAAGCTCTTAGCTGGAACAAATCTCTGAATATTTCCAATGTGAGAAAGGGCTGGGGAGGATACACTGAATGTCCTACAAACTTGGAATTTTTGGCCATTCACAAATACTAAAGGAAAACTGCTGTTGATCCATGCGTTGCCACCCTCTGCGTGGAGTGTACTCTTGTTTAATTGTTGTTAGAATTGGGGGTCTCTAGTTGCCAAGGGTTTACACATTTCTCCAAATAGGGACTCTTCTTGCTAGTTAGGGTAAAGGGGATACACTTCTAAAATAACACCTACTCATGTACTTGGTAGCTTGGCATGAGCAAACAGGCTTATCCCAGAGGCAGTGTGTAAAGCATTTGTTCACACATGCAGTAATACAGTGGCAACACTACAAATAGACACCACACCAGTTTAGAAAAATAGGTATTTGAACCAAACAAGATCAAAATGACAAAATCCAAAACACTGTAATCAAAATATGACTTTTAAAAGGTAGAAACAGTTCTGTCCATAAACAAACTATAGATGCGACACTTTCAGCACAAAGTACCTTGGATGCATCAAAATCATAAACAAAAACAGCCACATGGGAGGTGATGCATTGGTTCCTTACACCCAGGAAAGGTGATGCGTCGGTTCCTTACTGCAGGGGAGGTAAGGTGTCGGTTCCTTGCTGCCACACAGGGGAGGTGATACGTCAGTTCCTTACTGAAAGGGTGGTAATGAGTCCGTGTCTTACTGCGCGGGGAGGTGATGCGTCACTTTTCCAGCTGCCAACTGCAGGAACAAACTCCAGAGGCCCAGAACGGCAGCAGGCACCACTTGGCAGGTCATAACTCCCAGCAAGCAAGTTCAGGAGAGCTGGAGGTGAAGTCTTTGTGTCCCTGAGACTTCAGAACAGGAGGCAAGCTCTACTTCAAGCCCTTGGAGATCTTCCTCAAGCAAGGGACACAGCACACAGCAAAGTCCTTGTCCTTTCCTTGGCAGAAACAGTTACTGCAGGCCAACCCCAGACAGCACAGAGTAAAGGTGAGGAAAAGTGTCCTTCTTGTCGGCATCCGTTTCGTGTCATGACTCCATTGTTTTTGCATTGTCATTTCGTGTCAAACACCTCTGCATGACCCTCCTGGTCATTTCTGCTGATGTCTGTTGAAATTCTAGCTGTCAAGACCACCCTGTCCTTCCTGCTCCTTGTGGTTGAGCCAATTTCGAAAAAGGGGAACCAAGAATTGGCCTCATCACCCTCGGACTGAACTCCTGCACACATCCATCCTGTTTCGCAAGACTTGGTCACACCACCATCCCAGAACTTGTTTCTTTCACATATCCTGTTGTTCAAGATCTCTCTGTTCCCTCACGTACATATCCTGCGTTGCAAGACCTGTCCGTAATCTTTGTACCATATGTTGCAGCCCCCATCCTGCCTGAACAAAGAATGGTATAACTGCATTTTTGACTAGGGGGCGCCAAACCCCACACCCAAACGGGTTTCTTAATGTGGGAAATGTGTATATAAGGCCTGTAAGCTGCAGAGTGAAGCAGCAGCCTCCTCTGTCTTGTTTCTAACGAGCTTGGGACTCTGTTCCATAGCCCGGGCTATTCGAATAAAACTTGGTTCCTCCTGCAGAAGAAGGCTCCTGTGTCCCCTTTTACTAAATAAGGAGGGTATTGAAGACTTGGGCAGTTCCCCCACCACCGAGACCCAGTATGGTGGTATAAATGGTTCTTCAAATGGCGCCAGAATAGGGACTCCACGAGCTCGAAGGTCAGGCCCGGTGGAGGTGAGGAGGTGCACAGAGAGACTCCAACAGAAGGTACCCTACCCGAGGGATTCTTGCAGTCTGGTAGTCGAACGACTCACCCGCAGTTCCTCCCCTCCCGGCCTGGGCCACATGACCGCACCCTCGCTGGAGTCTCCTAACAAAGTGATTTCTGGAGCAGGACACAGCCCTACGTCTGCAGAACAGTACTCAGGTAAGGGTGGGCTGATCACCCACCGAGTCTATATAATTCTGCTGTTATTGACTTTTGCAAAAGCCAAGCCAGCGAGGTGAGTTTTTAAACCCGCTGTTGTCGGTTATCTGTTTACAAGCATGCGGGTCAGTAGAAAGTTTAAGAAATTATGTTGTTGTATGTGTGCGCAGGACTCCCAGCTGGAGGCGGCCTGTCCGCTTCCTCCAGAGGGGACCCCTGGTCACACCATGTATACTATACATGGTCCTTCTGCTATAATGTTTTCCCCTTTTTGGACCAAATACACTAAACAAAGTAGCTCAGAATTACAATGGCCGCCTTATGGGTATTTTGACCCACAAGTTCTGGCAAATCTACAGGAACAGCTATTAAAACAGAAGATTCGTCCCTCGATGTTTGAGTCTGTCAGGTTGTGGAGGAAGGAAATTGAGCAGAGAGCAAAGAGGGAAAAGGCACTAGAAAGGAAGCAGGAGCAGATGTCATTGGCTGACCATGCTAGAGAGCACTTACAGGACCAAATGGAAAAATCTTTAGAGATAGCTGATAGGGAACATAGGACGCGGGTGCAGAAGTGCTACCCGGCCCTGGAAGAGAAAGGAAAAGGCTTTATGGAAGGGGGAGAAGAGAGCGATTCCCTGCTCGATACCATGTTGGAAAGTCCCCCTGCTTATGCCTCCATGTACCCTGAACTGACACCCCCTGCCACGTATGCAGCTGCACCAGCCTTGCTGCACACTCCTGCCCCTCCTACTGTTCCCCCGTCACACCGACCCCCCTTATTTTGACGCCTATGACACCGACTGTGCACACTACCCCTGTCCTCGCCACCGGAATGACCACAAGTCCCCATCCGCCCAATCCCTGCAGCCTTACCCCTGCCCGCCCCTTCCCTTCTTCCCTGTGATCTACGGTTAAGCAGGATTTATATAGATTATTCAATTCCCCCCGACTGGCTTCCTTGCGCTCTGCAGTCAGCTTTTCGTCCCTTCGAGAAGATGACCTGCAAAAGCAACAGTGTGAATGTTGGATAAATAGCGGGAATATTTGCCCATTTAAAGAAATATGGTCCACCTTTTCACAGTGGACGGTTATGGGACAGACCACCTGGGCTGAATACATGTGTACCTTGGTTATGCAGAGATTCGAGAATTCATTTATGCAGATACCTGCCGGATTAGTGGACCTCAGGTCACAAATAAAAAAAGGCGATGTGGAGGGAGAGGGGATGTTTGGCGCTATATCTGCTTTGATAGCTTACCATGATATGACCGCCTTCCCCAAATACCCCGTAGAGACAGCTATGCCAATGAGAGAGGCGGCCCCTGTCTTTGTTAACGCACTTACCGATGCCCAAAATAATGGCAGAGGGGCCGTCGAAGCACACTGGCGGAGGCTATGGGTCCATGTCCCTTGGAAAAGGTCAGAGGTAATTGCAGTTGAAATGGCATTTACCAGATCCTCGAAAAAATCCGGCTGCCTTTTACAAAGAATTAGGCCAGATAATATCTGCTGGTACACTTATTCTTGAAGACATCGACCTACTCTTTGGTACGGTCGTTTCTACTGAAATTTGGGATAAAATTCGACATACTGACCATGAAGTAGAGCTGGGAGGTAAATGGGCTAATCTGGAAGCTATGGAAGATGCAAGGGCAGGAGGGACTAAACCAGAAGCTGCCATCCTGACTTTACCCGGTAAAATAATAATGCTTATGAAAACATTTTTGCCAGAAAAAGTCGTTAACTGGGATAAGATAAATGCCTGTATTCAGCGAAAAGATGAAAGTGTGGCTGACTTCTTTACTCGTTTTGAAACAGAATACAAGGGACATAGTGGCTTGGACCCCCGGATCCTAGGCTCTAGCCCAGTATTTGTCGATAAGTTTGTCAGCAACTTGCTTCCTGAGATTTCCGCCAGGCTCAAGAAAGTTGAGAGTACATGGTCTGCCCAGACTATGACTAATTTCTTGGCCATGGCCCAGTATCACGAGAATAGGGAGAATGAAGATAGAGAGAAGGAAAGTAAGAAGGCTAGGGATCTTAAGACTAAGATACTTCTGCAGCAGGGTTACCCTCCCTGAGGTCCCGATGCCTGCGGGAATTTCAGACCACAGCCCCAACCCCCTCCGAGGGCTCGCCAGTCTACCCCCACAGGCCCTCAATGCCGGGACCCCTCCAAACAGATCAGTGTGCTTATTGTAAGGGGTAGGGCCATTGGATAGATAAGTGTCCCGTATTAGCTGAAAACATCCGAACAGGGGAGACTCGGCCTCGTGCTCCTAGGGAGGGGAGGCCGACTAGGGATCATGGCCCGCCCCATCCGCAGGACAAAGAATGTAGATCCAGTGATGACGTTCCTGTGCGGCAACGCCGGCCAATAGGTTTGATGGATATGAAGCAACACGCACTTATTACAATGATGATTATGACGAAGTTGATGAGACAGGGTTCTATCAAGCATAGGACAGCCAGGAAAGGGGTATTACTAGAGTGCAAATTCCAGTGGATCAAAGGGGCCCCTATGTTCAAATGTCAGTTGTGTGGAATGATCGGAATTTTCTTTTGGATACTGGGGCCACCAGGTCTTCTATTGCACATCTGTCAGTCCCGGAGGCACCCCTTTGTGGTAAAATGAATGTCTCTGTGGGTTTTGCAGGAACACCCATGACTAGCCCTGTCTCTGAACCCCTCCCTCTCGATATTGGCCCAGCACATTTTGACGCTCCCTTGGTCCTTACTACAGGTTGCAGTGAAAACTTATTAGCCATGGATTTACTGAAAGCTCTGTATGCGACCATATCATGTAGTCCCCAAGGTGTATCCCTAACAATTTCCCCCACTGCAGCCTCCTATATGTATCTGTCCATTCCTCTCCCACCAGAGTTGCAGTCTTTACCTTCCTCCCTCTGGGCATCATCAGACACTGATGTGGGTTGTCTCCACATACCCCCTCATGTGGTACGCATTCAGCCAGGCGCAATTCTCCCCCGCCTTCTACAGTACTGACTACCCGCGGAAGGAGAAGCGGCCCTTTTAACAATAATATCTGAATTGATGGACAAGGGCGTAGTGGAGGAGACACGTGGTAATATCTGTAACAGTCCAATTTTTCCGGTTCTTAAAAAGACCAATGGAGATGCTCTCTCCCCTAAAATATACAAATTTGTGATTGACCTGAGAGCCCTTAACAAAATAACGATCTTCCAATACCCTGTTGTCCCCGACATTACAGCCCTCTTGACGATGGTCCCTTCTGACGCCACACACTTTTCTGTCATAGACCTGAAGAATGCCTTTTTCAGCATTTCTATACATCCTGACAGCAGACATTTTTTTGGTTTCTCCCATGGTGGGCGGAGCTTTATATTTTGCCTCGCCCCTCAAGGCTTCACCGAGAGCCCCAGTATCTATAGTCAAGCTCTCAAAAGTCAACTAGATTCCTTGGAACTCCCTGAAAATTCCACACTGCTGCAGTATGTTGACGACCTCCTTATTACTGCAAATTCTGCCCCGACAGGTAAAGAGGCTACTCTGTTACTCCACCTTGCCCTCCATAACCACAAGATCTCTTTAAAAAAGCTTCAGTTTTTGTCAAGAGAAGGTGACCTATTTAGGTCATCTCCTCTCGAAGGAGCGAAGGCAGTTCACAACTGATCGTGTAGGCGTTATCAATGCTATGTTGGCCCCACGGACACAAAAGCAGGTGCGAGCCTTCATAGGTCTAACCTCATACTGCAGACAGTGGATTTCCAATTTTTTGGCCATGGTCCAACCTCTTCTAGCCCTCACCACTAAAGACGTATCAGACAGTTCCTTTCCATGGACTAGAGAGCATACGCAGGCCTTCCATGATTTAAAAAGAGCTCTGTGTACTACTCCAGTCCTCGGTACTTTCTTTTTGTACATGAGACAGATGGCTGTGCATGCGCTGTCTTGACCCAGATATTCAGAGGCACCATTGGCCATGTGCCTATTTTTCAGCCACCTTAGATCCTGTTGCGATGGCTCTCCCAAGATAGCGACGGGCGACAGCTGCAGCCGCACTCATGGTCTGTCAGAGTGCGAGGATCGTCATGAACTCCCCCTTGACTCTGATGGTTCCCCATTCTGTGGACACCCTCCTTAATAACACCAAGACACAGTACCTCACTAGCGCACGACTCACAGGATATGAATTGACACTCTTTTCCAGCCACATTAACATTAAGAGATGCACGGTACTGAATCCCGCCACATTACTCCCACTGGATACTCAGGATGCCTGTTTAGATCCAAATGACTGTATATTGAGGACAGAAGAGGAGACAAAGGGACGGGTTGACTTACAGGATACCCCAATAGCAGACCCAGAAGGTACACTGTATGTGGACGGATCATGTCTCAGAGGGCCAAATGGTAACACATCAGCCACCTATGCCCTCACGACATTAGAGAAAGTAGTAGAAACAGCTCAGATTCCTCAGTGCTCTGCTCAGGCTGCAGAATTAGTGGCCCTCACTAGAGCCTGTGAGTTAAGCAAAGGAATAATGTTTAATATCTACACTGACAGCCAGTACGCCTTTGGGGTGGCTCACAACTTTGGGAGACTCTGGAAAGAAAGGAATTTCCTTACTTCCCATGGGACAAAAATTCAACATGGTCCCCTAATTCACCGATTAGTAGACTCCCTGACATTTCCCAGAAAGGTAACTATGACGGATGATGTTGGCAAAGGCAATGCCCTGGCTGACCAGACAGCCAGCCAGACAGCTCTTAAGAAAAAGAAAGGAATGTATGTGGGAGGTCCCACCAGGTGGGTGGCAGAGGGGGGCATGGTTGAAGATACTGTACAGAGTGTGATCGATATTCAGTCCCATGCTACCCCTGAGGAGCTGAGGATGTGGAAGGAGCATTTAGCGGTAAAGGAAATAGATGGTTGTTGGGCCCGTATCACTAAGTAGAGACAATAGATGTTGCATGGCAGTCATGTGCTACCGGTAGTAACGATGGCCCATGGCCCTGCTCGCATTAGTGCGAAAGGGATATGCAAGTTGCTGTAACTCACCTGGTATAACTCAAGGATACCAGCATATGCTGAGAGGATGGTCAAAACATGCATGATTTGCCTTATGTACAACCCGGGAAAAGGCACAGTAACCCCTGGAGGAGGATTCCCTCCCCCTGCCTTTCCTTTCGAAGCCCTCCAGATGGATTATATCCAGATGGACAGATGTAACAGTTTAAAATACGTCCTGGTGGTGGTGTGTACCTTCAGCCGATGGGTGGAGGCCTACCCTATCAAAGACTGTACCACTATCACAACCACTAAAATACCATTGAAAGAATACTGTCCACGTTTCGGTTTGACCCGTTTGGTCTGGAGGGACAATGGGACACACTTTACGGCTTAGATAACGGAGTATGTCTGTTCAGCACTAGGTATAAAACAAAAATGTCATTCAGCTAACCACCCCCAATCAGCAGGTCTAGTGGAGGTGTACAATGGCATCCTAAAGACTAAAATGGCCAAGATTGTAGCCGAGACAGGTGTCACTGGGTTGATGCTCTGCCCCTGGCCCTGCTGTCAGTCAGGACAACGGCCCATACCAGGATAGGCCTATCTCCCCATGAGATTGTGTTTGGGAGGCCTGCCAATGTGTGGGGTGTTCCATGGCCCCAGAAACTGTCTGATGTTGAATACCCTGTGTTGACTGATTATCTGTACAGTTTGACTAACACCTTTCATACTCTTTACCACCAGGTGCAGGAGGCCATACCTGATAACATTGAGGGCCCAGGACAGGTTATCCAACCTGGCGACTGGGTCCTGATTCGAAACTTTCAACATACTAAGAGCCTCGAGCCCCGCTGGACACAGCCCCGTCAGGTGTTACTGGCCACCCGCACCGCCGTGAAAGTTGAGGGACAGAAGAACTGGATCCATACCACGCACTGTAGATGAGTGCCTCTGCCTTTCCCCTATGATCAGTGGGTGAGAGAAGGACAAAGAGACTCAGAGACAGAAATAGTCCCGACGTTTATTCCTTTCAGCGACGCAAGATTACATTCCACATCTACGGAAGCAGAGAGTGACAGTATACTGAAGGGAAAGAAAAAACACTCCCCTCACTCTGCTCAGCATCAGGAACAATTATTCCCCGACCATACTGTTCCTACTTCTACCCGACATAACTTGCGTTCCATAAGGACGGCTTGCCCTTGACTTTGCTCAGGTGCCTACAGGCTGTAGGGCTGTGATCTCCCGGCTAAGAATGGTGCTGGTATGTCAGACTAAGGTACGCCATAGGGCTCTTGGCACCTGCATCCAGTGAAGCAACCACCAATCACAGACAGCCTCTAGTGGTCCCTAGCTTAGTACAATGGCAGCCGTCCAATACACCCAAGTCCAGAAACGATATGTCAGTCTCCTACATAGCAAGTGCTTGTGGCCCCCGTGGTGACGCTGTTTGTCACAATCACCTTGTCTATCATCGGTTGGATGTTACTGATCTACTATCCTGTTACCGCACCAACTCCTACCCGACTCCTGTAGACCATCAGTATTTCACGTTACCCGCCCACGAATTGCCCCGCCGTGCAGAATTTTTCAATAACACCTTTGTCCAGATGTTTCATCATTAGCTGATCATAAATACTTCCAACTGTTTGGTATGTGGACTGATGCTGCATGCTATGACACAACCTGTTCCATTCTTTCCTTATCCTTTCTCCATCTCTGGGTCCTGTCTTGCATGGTGGATGTTGATGCAGTAGCCCTATACTGTCAATGGTACTGCCAATTCTGCCCTTGGAACATTTCGAGATGACTTCTGGCGAAACAGGTCTGGCAATACCAATACCCCTTTTTGCCCGGCTAGTTCATCCAGATTCCTATTACCACCGTATGAACTAGGTGAGATGGTGGTATTTAGCTCAACTTCTCGACAAACATTAACCAAATTTCATGCCAGAAGGCTACTACCTGATGTACGAAACACTCTGAATGTTATAAATGTGCGGGCTGTGTCTGCATCCATGGTTTAGGAACTAAGAAAGTTGGTACTAGTATCTGTGACATCACTAAAACTTTGAACTCTACGTCTCCTCCAAAGTTGGTGGCGTCCCCCAACACTTACTCTATCTGTGGCCCAGCAGCCTACACTTGGCTCCCCTGTAACTAGTCTGGTACCTGCTATCTGGACTTCCTCCTCCCACCGACGTATTCTACCCATGGAGATTACCACCTGTTGATGAAGGGCACTTTGCGCCGCTCACGTAGGGATGTCATATCGGCTGAGGATACAGTAGGCCAGGAAGCCGTGAACTTCTTTAAGGGTTTCCTCCCATTCTGGGGCCCAATGGCAAACAGGCGAGCTATACGAGGACTGACCAGGGTCCTTGAGGCCACCATCACAGAAACAGCTGGTGCCCTCTCCAACATCACTGCAGAGCTACAGGCAAATCGCCTTGTAACACTTCAAAATAGTATGGTCCTTGACATCATCCTCACTGATAGTGGTGGTGTGTGTAAATTGATTGGCTCCAGCTGCTGTGTGTACATTCCTGATCACGCACCCACATTATATGATGCCATCCAACGTCTGCATCACCTTTCCTCTGAAATTCATCAGGATGAAGGCAACTGGTCCCTCACAGGCTGGATCTGGGGCCTCTTTTCCCAATGGGAATGGAGGGTCCTCATCTTCCTTGCTTTGGGAGTGGCTGCCCTAGTCTCCTGCTGTTTGTGTATTCAGTGCCTGCCAATGCTCTGTGCAACGTGTGTTCAGTCCCTCAAGCCTCCACCCTCTAACATTCACGACACTAATATGAAGATGATGCTCCAACAAGAAACAGATGATCTTATGAATATCGACGTCTCCTAGAGTATTTGCCGCTCAATGGCAATAGGAGGGTCTGAGCAAAAGTGTCCTTCTTGTCAGCATCCATTTTGTGTCATGACTTCATTGTTTTTGAATTGCCATTTTGTGTCAAACACCTCTGCATGACCCTCCTGATCATTCCTGCTGATGTCTGTTGAAATTCTAGCTGTCACGACCAGAGTCATAAAACCAACAAAAACAGGGTCCAAAACAGGAGGCCACAAAGCAAAAAGTCTGGGATAAACCCGCTAGACAAGCCAGGTCTAACAATTAACTTTATTTTTAATGTACAACTACAAAGGAACAAATGAAATTACACCTGATGGATGCCTTTTGTGGATTACTGACAGGCGTAAATGGATGTATTTGTGGCCATAAAAGTCATAAAGCTGAAAACCTTTACCCAAATTCTCCCACACAATAATATAGAAATGCATTAAATACTAAACCTGAAAATGCTTAATAAGTTAAATGGTAGAAAATGTGCCGTTAATTAACACACAAATGTAAAAAAAAAAGCAGTTTATTTTCTGCAGACAGCTTTCATTTTTGTCGTTCTTCACTTGTTAGACTGCACTGCTCATATATGGGAAACATCGTTTACAATGCAGGGATTACCTCACGATGCTATTACATTGCGGTTTTCACAACGCAAGTCATTACAACGACTTGTGCTGGATAGCGCTCTAGGACAAGGAATAGTATAATTTTACTATCCAACACCTTCCCTACTGTATGTAGACTGGAGTTGGAATAGTAAATTATACTACTCCTAAGTCCAGCGCCCTCCAACGCAAGTCGTTGTAATGACTTGCGTTGTAAAAACCGCGATGTAATGTACCGCGATGTAAATGTATGCGCTGTAACGTCATACATCCCTCATTTATTCAACACTATCCCTTTAAGAGAAATAATGCTTTAAAAAAGTGATTTTAGTATTAAATCTGTTTATTAAGCAGAAAGAATAATCACACTGCACCTCACAAAGAGAATTAGCATTGACGCCGAGGGGCGGCTGTCTGGGCCAGTGGCATAGTACACGCCCAACATAGTGATACCAGACGGTGACAGTTAACACAGCAAGCCGCCTACAACCCATCCGGGCCGGCCGCGTCTAAAGAGGTGCTCGGAGGATGCAAGTGGAGCTAATGACAATGCGAAGAAACAAGAGTCTGCAAAATGAAACAAAACTAACCCCAAACTCCCTGCCCCCCCCCGCCCCCTCCTCCTTGTCCAGTAGTCAAGCACAGGGTATCACATCTACGCCATCTCATCTACGAACCCAGTGGAGCCGCCGTCACCGGGCCCTTGCGTTTGCGTGTACGCGCCTCAGGCTCCGGCAATGGGGTATCTGCGAGGCGTAGCAGTCGGAGATACCGGGGACAGCTTACCTCCCGGAATTCCCCGGTCAGCAGGGAGAGGAAGGGCTGCCACAAAGCTGCAAAATCCACCCCCCTCCCTGTCGCGGTTAGTGAGAGCTTTTCCATACCCAGTATTGCCCAAAGCCTATGTAACCAGCCCAGTTGCAGTGGAGCCTGCGCCGCCCTCCAGTGAGCCACAATGTTCTGTACCGCCGCCCCCAATGCCAGTGCAATCAGTCTACCCCTCCAGGACTTCAGATGGTACATGAGGGCGTTAGGGAGACCAAGTATGATGTAGGCAGGGAAACGGGGCAGTTGTGTATCTAGGTGGGAGTCAATGAGGTCCAGGATGGGGGTCCAGTACGGACGGAGCTTATCGCATCCCCACAGCAAATGCTCCAGTGTCCCCAATTCCCCACACCCCCTCCAACAGCGATCGCTCACTCGGGGGTCCCACTGATGCAACCTCTCGGGGGTGTGATACCAGTATGTGGCAATTTTGGTCATCGTCTCAGTGAGGCCTGTGTGGTGGGCCGAATGTCTGGCCCTGTAGTAGACACCCTCCCATTCCTTCCTCGTGAGTTGGCGCCCCAGGTCCCTTTCCCACCTAATCTGACCTGCGTTGTATGTGTGAGTATTGGTGAGGAGAAGCTGCTGGTATAGATCCGAAATGATTTTCTTATCTGATGTGCGGGTCCATAGCCACTTCTCATAGTGTGTGAGATGTCGTTGGGCGCCCGGTGAGATGGAAGGGTGAAGGACCCAGTGCCGCACCTGTAGGTATCGCAGTCGGTCTGCCTCAGCAACACCATAGTCCTGCTGCACCTGGTGAAACGGAAGTATCCCTTTGAGGTCAAACATGTGGCCCACCGCTCTGCAGGGGGTCGCCCGCCATGCCTCAAAAGCCTTCGTGTCCAGTCCCGGTGTGAAATCTGGGTTATCAAAGATCGGCGTCATCGGCGACGGAAAAGAAGTCAACCCCTTCTTCACAGCAACCTTGTCCCAAACCCCAAGGACGGTGCTCGTGATGTCGGAGGCGTATAAGTTGGGGGGTCTGTGGCACCGTGGGAGAAATGGGACCCCCTGTAGTGGACGACCGGCCACTGCCTGGTCTTGAAAGAGCCAGTGCTTGCCCGATTCTAGTTGATGCCACTCCACCAACGTGCGTAGTTGTGCCGCCTGAAAGTATAGCGCGAGGTCGGGTATCCCCACTCCCCCATGTTCCGGTGGCAGAGTCGCTATAGTATGCTTGAAACGCGGACGTCGCCCATTCCAGATAAATCTCGACAAGTCCGACTGTGTGTTCTTGAGCCACTCACGTGGTGGTCGCAGGGGGAGTGTCTGGAACAGGTACAAAATCTGTGGGAGCAAGGTCATCTTGACCGCCGCGATTCGGCCAAGCCACGACAGCGTGAGAGGCCTCCAACGCCGCAGCTGGTCACGGATCTTTCCCGTCAGAGTCGCGTAATTGGCCTCTGCAGTGGCCCGCACTGTCGGCGCCAAGTGGACTCCTAAGTAGGAGATGGAGGAGGCCGACCATTGCACCTGAAACTCCGCCTTGACCTCCGTCAGGACGTCGGGGGCCAGTGAGATATTCAGGGCCTCCGATTTCGCCTCATTGATTTTAAAGCCCGAGGCTTGCGCGAAGGTGTGGAGTTCCACGAAAAGCGCTCGCAGTGATTGCATCGGGTCAGTGAGGGATAGCAGTATGTCGTCCGCATACAAACTAATTTTGTGAGTGTCACCACCAAAGCGGACACCCGAGATGCGATCGTGTTGTCTCACTCTCTGCGCCATCGGCTCCATATAGAGGGCGAACAGGAGGGGAGAGAGCGGGCAGCCCTGTCGAGTACCCCTGCCGATTTCGAACCTCGGGGAGGTATGGCCATTGACCCGCACCGCGGCATTGGGACGCCGATAACAGTTGAATATGCGGTGACAGAGAGTTTCCCCAAACCCGAAGCGCTGCAACACCTGTTCCAGATAGGGCCAATGCACCCTGTCGAACGCTTTTTCTGCGTCAATGGTGAGAAGCATGCAACCCGGTCTCGTGCGCGAGCCAGCCTCGATGAGATGGAGGACTCGCCGAGTATTGTCGCTGGTCTGCCTCTGGGGGATGAATCCCGACTGGTCAGGGTCTACCAGCTGCTGCATATACGGCGCCAAGCGGTTCGCAATGATGCCGGTGTAAAGTTTCAAATCCACATTAAGCAGGGAAATGGGCCGATAGGAGCCGCATTCCGTCGGGTCACGACCAGCTTTAGGGATCACTGATATGGCCGCCTCCAGCAATTCCGGGGGAATGGCACCGGGTCGATCAAAGGTGTTAAACAGGTCGCGCAGGATGGGGGCGACCTGCTGGCAGAATGTCTTATAGAAGGCCGCTGTATAGCCATCCGGTCCCGGCGACTTCCCCACCTTGAGGCGGGATATCGCTGATATGACCTCCTCCAGGCCAATGGGCCGGTCTAGGAAGTCCGCTTGTGCTTGCGTGAGGGTGGGGAGCGTCGCGCCGTGCAGATAGTCCAGGCCCACCTGGGGGTCAAGGCGATCCGCGTCGTAGAGGCCGGCGTAGAAGTCGCCAAAAGCTGCCGCTATATCTGCATCTTCCGTAACCTGCGTCCCGTGCGTGGAGTTGAGGGCGCCCACTTGGCGTCTCTGTTCCTGTGCCCGCAGCCTACTCGCTAAAAGCTTCCCGCAGCGGTCACCACCGGTGTAGTACACGTGCTTGAGACGGATGGCGGCGTATTCTGCCACATCCTGGTCTAGTGCCGCGAGCATCTTCCGCTCCGTGCATAACTGGCGCCACGCCCGCGCGGCCCCAGTGCGTTGGTGCATCTGTTCCAATTCAGCCACCCGCTGAATGAGTTCGGCTCTTTTCAGTGCTCTGTCCTTGTTATCAGCGGAGGCGATAGAAATGATCTCGCCTCGCAGGACCGCCTTGAGGGCCGCCCATTGAGTGGCCTTGGACGTGTCGTCGTTGGCATTGTGGGCCAAGAATTGCGCGAGCGCGGTCTTGAGCCTATCCTGTGTTGCGGGCGACAACAGGAGTCCGTCCCGAAGCCGCCAGTGGCGCCGTGGTGTCGGCGTAGGCGCCATCCGGAGAGTAGCCACCACCGGGGAATGATCAGACAGCGAGGCTGGGAGTATCTCTACGTCCTCGGCCTGCGCCATCAGCTGTGCGGAACACAAGAAGTAGTCCAGTCGCGCGTAGGTCTTATGTGCCGCTGAGTAGTAGGTGTAAGCCGCGGAATGTGGGTGGAAATGTCGCCATAAGTCAGTGATGGCCAGGTCAGAGAGATGTGCATGCCCCGATACTGAGAGTGCCCCCACCTGTCCAAACCTCTGGCCGGTGCGGTCAGCCGTGTTGTGAAACACCAGGTTCAGGTCTCCCCCAAGCAGTAGGTGTGGATGTGTAGTGGCTGTGGCAGCTTCCAGTGCCGTGAGAAGGAACTTTTCCTGCCCCTCATTAGGTGCGTACACCGAGCCCACCAGCAACGTCTGCCCCGCCACCTGGAAGCTGTGGAGGAGAAGCCGCCCCTTGATCTCGGCCTCTTTCTGCATGACCCGCCCCTGGAAGGACCTAGCAACCAGTATAGCCACCCCAGCAACCTTTTTGTGTGAGGAGGAGAAAATTTGCCACGGGAAGGCGCGCGACCGCAACCTAAGGTGGTCCTTGGGCACCAAGTGTGTCTCCTGTAGGAGGCAGATATCTGCCTTTGAGTGGTCTAGGAAGGACAGGACTGCTCTGCGTTTGACCGGGTTGTTGAGGCCTCGCACATTAAGGGAAAGTATCCTCAGTGGGCGTGTCATGGTGGGCGTAGTGAGTGGTAAGCTATCGTTATGTCTGGTGCTCGCGATGTGGCGGCATGGCGCGGGGCAGTCCCCTGGTCAGCGCCACCCCAGTTCGTGACCCCCAGTAAAGAGCCCACAGGCCCTGGACAAGGAGAGTGCCCTCCCCCCTCCCTCCCTTTAACCAACACCCTTCCAACTCCCTCTTGCAGAACACCGCCTACCCACCCCCTCCCCCTCACCCCAACTGACCCGTCCCCCACTCCCCCCCCCTCTCTAGCCCCAAAAATGAACTGTCCCCTGCGCCCCCACCTTCGCTTCCCCCCCACCCCAATCCCCAAAACCCAACCAAATAAACCAGAATGAACATCATAGTCCCAGGTCAACCTAGTGAAGGAAGGACCTGTGGAGTAGTCAGTGTCCAAAGTGACCCAAGCCAGTCGGAGTCAAAGTACAGATAGGGACGTGGTGGTAGCGACCGTCGTGGCTCCCCACCCCGCCACCCCTCATGATGCTACTGTCTCTGCACGCCCCCGCAAGGAGTGACTCATGGAGGTCCAGAGGTGTCCTTTGCTACTTCCTGAACCGCGTCAGCCTGCTCCTTGGCAATTGTCAATGGGTCCGGTCGGGCCCGCCGCTTGGGCTGTCTCCGTCTGCGGACCTTCTGCCAGCCGTCGCGACGGGGTCTTGATGAGCGTTCCTGTGACGACTCCGTATTAGTGTCGTCGCCGACATCCTGCTCCGGGAGCTCGATCCCCAGCAAGGTGCAGGCGTCCTGGAGGGAGCGCATCTGGTGGAGAGAGCCATCCCAACGGAAGATTAGTCGAAACGGATGGCCCCAGGAGTAGGGCACCTCCTTGTCTCTCAAGAAAGAGGTGACAATCTTGAATTCCCGTCTCTTTTGGAGTGTGATCGCCGAGAGGTCCTGAAAGAGCTCCACTGATGCATCTCGGAAGCGGAGGGGTCGAGACAGGCGCGCCTCTCTAAGGATTCTCTCCTTCAGGGGGAAGTCTGGGAGGAACGCCTGTATGTCCGGGGGAGGTGCAGGAGCCCGGCGGGGCAGGCCCACTCGGTGTGCACGGTCAATGCGGATGGGGAAGTCCGCCGGCTCCTTGAGGATTTCCCGGAACAGCTCCTGGAGATATAGGGTGACACTATTCCCCTCCGTCTTCGATGGCACGCCCCGGACCCTGATGTTGTTCCGCCTGGAGCGGTTCTCCAGGTCCTCGGCGTGTGCCTGTAGACCTATCTGCTGTTCATGGAGCCGCAGGACTTCTTGCTGAAGATGCACCATCTCCTCGCAGCGGACCTGGTTCGATTCCTCCATCGCGGCCACCCTTTCCCCCAAGCCGTCCATGTCTCTGCGTATTTCCTTTTGTTCGCTCACCAACTCCTGCTTAAGAGTCTGGAAGTCCTCTCTCAACGATCCGAAGAGGGCCTCGAGGAAGGATCTCGTGACCGGGGCCTCCTCCTGGTTCCCACTCTTACCGGACGCGGGTATGGGCGACAACGACGCCGGTTGAGCCTTGTCCCCTTTCTGGGATTGTTTCCCCAGCAGGTCGGCGATAGAGCGGCCTCCTCTTCGATTGGCATTTGCCATCTTGGTGTGGTTCGCCGAGCCCTCTCTCTACGTTCACGTTCTCGGGCTGACGCTCCGGCAGGACAGTCACTACCCCCGGGGGATCGCTGTGACTCCGGGGTTCAGGGATTATGCAGTGTCTCTGGGGGGCCGCCGGGCCTGACAGATCGCCACTCGCCAATGGCCCAATGCCCCTGTTGTCCCGTGAGTGCTCCCCGGGCGTCCGCGGTCGTCGCGGCCTAGTCCGTCCGACGCTAGCCGTGCCCCCACTCACCGCCCGTAATGCTCAGGGCTCCTCCGGGGGACACCGCTCCCTCCGAGATTGCAGACGTCTCCAACCTCCTGGCTCCTCTCCGCTGGTCCGCCTAGTCCCAGACCGGGCCCTCTATTCTGGCGATGGCCACCTCCCGCCCGGCTGCCGGTCAGGGTGCGCGCTCGTGGGTAGGTCCTACGGTGATCAGGGCCGCAGGTGTCACTATCGCCTCCCAGCCGCCTCCGGGAGCTCCGATCACAGCCCACACTCGCTGCTCCCGAATCAGTGCGCTCCTCCCAGTGGCGCAGGTGAGGTCCTGTCCGCAGCCGGCCCTTTTCCCGGCCGGTGAGTAGGCCCCGACCGGGCCTTTGATGCCAGCACTGCCGGTCTCCTACGTCGCAGGGTGGCACACCTCGGGGACTCTCAGCGTGCCAGTCAGTGGCGACCGGGCCCCGAGCGAGGAGGCGCAACAACACTCAGCTCGGCCGCCAGCCACCCGGCGCTCCCCTTTCAAGCCAGCTCAGGCCCAAGCCGGGGCCTCGATTTGGGCGCCGGTGTCAACCGCTCCCGGGGCCGCTCAGCCGGGACCAAGGCTGCCGCTTCTCCGCGGCTCCCTCACCGGCAATCCTGTGCTGTGGCTACGCCTGCCGCTCCACTTGCCGCCGACGGCGAACTCGCCGCCTCACTAGCCACCGGGGACCACCGCCTGGGTTGGGCCCCCCTCTCGACTGTTCTGTGGAGCTCACCGGCCGCCGTCAGGAGCCAGGTACTCCAGGTCTGAATACAGGACTATCCGCCCACCAGGGGCCAAGGCAGGCGGGCGAGGCGACTCCCGGCCAATGCTCCAATCTCCCAGGGTCCCGACTCTGCACCCGCTTGGCCCACGCTATCCCGCCAGGCCCCGACCGGGCCCTCGATTTATAAGCTCCCGGCCCACCTTGTTACTCACTGCCGGGAGCTCCACGGGCCGCTCGAGTCTCTTCTCTCCCTGCCAGTTGCCTCAGGGGCCAGGTGCTTATATTGCGTGGGCCAACTCCTCCAGTGCTCCGCCGTTGCCCAGTCGCATAGGCCCAGACCGGGCCCTCAATTTTCGCGCTCCCGGCGTATCAGATTTCAGCCGCCGGGAGCTCAATGCGCCAGGCCAGCCCCTTGCTCACTCGGCGCCTCTGGAGGTCGGGGGGGTACGCGGCGTCCCCCGATAGGGTCCCGGGCCGCCCAGCACCTCCTCGGTCAGTCCGCTTAGGCCCAGCCCGGGGTCTCGATTTGGCGCCTTCCGCACCTCTCGCTGCTCTCGGTCGGGGTCTCCCCCGGGCGGGACCAGTCTCCGGCTTCCCGGTGTTGCAGGGGACGCCGCTGGCCTCTCAGTCGCGTCGGGGGTACTTGCGGCGGTTGTGGGGAGCAGGGCCTCTTGAAGGTCGATGTTTGGGGGCAATTCGCTATGTTTATGGGTGCTGAAGGGGAATTAGGGCAGGGAGCCACGCAGACCTGCGACTGTTCAGGTCGCCATCTCGGCCACGCCCTCTAAAAAAAAAAAAAAAAAAGTGATTTTAATGTTAAAATCAACAGTTAGGACTTGACTTTTGTGAAATGTGCTATATCCCGAGAAAACATATTCTTTCTTTCCTCACACCATATGACTTAACTGTACTTCGATTATTTTCTTTGCCACATATGCCTGATGAACAATTATTAAATGAATGAAAATGCTTGCTGCAGCTTCAATTTCATGATATAACCAGGACATACCAGAATTTGAATGTTTCATTTCATAGAAAAGCTCATGGTTGTTCGGTGAGAATCCAGACAGCTAACAGAGTAGGCTTGCAAAAGGTTCTCATGAGAAGCATCGTAGATGTAACTTCTTGTAGTACGTAATACATTTCTAACTGACTTCATGCCAGCATCTATGTTTACCTGGGGAAACAGGGGACGAAGATGACGGATCTTCGGAAGACTTCTTACCATTGGACAATAATGAAGAAAATACACCTGCGTTTGTTTAGCTGCTTTCTATATAGTATGTGTGCCTAGCTAGAGAGTATGAGATTCTTCCCATGCAACCCTACCCTGCCGTGCCCCTTCGCAATTTGTTGTGCTAGTCCGACTTGCCATAAGCATCTGCTTACGTTGATTATTTTTGTTTTCCTTACACTTTGTGAGGAGAATTATCTTTTTATGTGGATCATAGTTATGCGGTGATTCTTTCCTTCTCTCTCTTTAAGACAATTGCTACTGCAATTGCCTGGAGAACATGGCAGAGTCTCTACAACAAACCTTTATGGGAAGTTCGTCCTTCGATTTAGCTATTTGAATCTGCCCCAAAATAAATTTAGTTGTTCTTTTCCAGAAAAAAACTCTTCATGGGTTCTTATTAGGGTAGAATAATAGGTCCTTTAGTTTAGAATAGGGACAATACTCTGAATGGAACACACTGTTTTATTTTCTATACTATTTTTAGCCAACCTATTTCTTATTATTTCTGTCATTGATTTGCCACTAATTAAAAGAACAAAAATAACGATTGATCTACTAAATTAGAGAGTAAACTTTTAATACTTCAAAAGTCTCATTATTGACTAAACAACAAATGTAAATATTGAT
This sequence comes from Lissotriton helveticus, assembly GCF_964261635.1. Taxonomy (NCBI): domain Eukaryota; kingdom Metazoa; phylum Chordata; class Amphibia; order Caudata; family Salamandridae; genus Lissotriton; species Lissotriton helveticus. The sequence goes on from NC_136057.1 coordinate 738,619,860, forward strand.
GCCTTTTTTCATGTAATGCTCCATTTGAAAACGGCGGCAAGGATCCATTGGCCGAGAAAGGCGCAGAACTTCCAGGTTCTCTAAGTAAGTTTAAGGTAACATAATTTGTGTAATGTTATGAGAAATTTCCACACTGGCAAATCTAATGGCTATGTGAACTGGGATCAAGGACTGGAAATGTACATAACTGTGACAGACTGCTGTCACGAGGAATCAGTCTTTCATATAGATGATGCTTGTCTTCCAGATAGGGATATCTGATCTGCCATACCACAAAACCATTATATATTTGCCACGTGTCCCAACGCCATGCGTGACACCCCCAGCCGCCATAAGTATATTTAGGACCCTCAGTTTTTTCATGGAACACATTTTGAACTAACAATGGGACCCGCAAGACCTCATTTTCAAGAATTGAAGAGCCAGCTCATGTCAAAGGCACCAAGCACGGCATTGGTCTAAATGTTATTGTTAACGATACGATCGGGCTTCAAAAAAACACTATACTTTGGTGGTTGAGTGTTTAGTTAGCACACAGTTATGAAAAGAGGGGTGCAACGCGGCACTTTATAATCAGAGGCCTCGGGGTTGGACACTGCACTTCATGCTCCCAGGAGGCATTGAGGTCCTTCTTTGTTAATCACTTTTTAAAGCCCACGGAGACCGCCCAGCCTGTGATTTGAGAATGCTTGACAGACATGGGCATCTGGTTTTGGTAAACATTTTAATTAGCATTTTAACTTTTAACAGCCTCCTGCTGGTAGTTTATTGACAGGAAATGCTTTCTTTTTTTCCTCGGCAGGGTTGTCAACAGGATGTCTTGCTGCATGCCTCTCCCCTCCCTGAAGCAGCGCTTTCATGTCAATTATATATCCCAGGGACGTTTCAGAACCCCCCTCGGTAAATTTCACCTTTTAAATGTGAAATTAAAAAAATATATATTCTCTGCGCTTTGTCTCATAAAGTCAGCCTATAACTATTTTGAAAACCAGGGTTTGCTCTGGGGAAAATAAACAATAGTATTCAATGTACCAAGTAACTCACTTTTGTTAAAAACAAAGCATGCTTCTTTTCACACTGGGTTTGCAGCTGGTACACAAAAACATGTTAAATTAAAAATAATCGATGCGGTTCCTTATTAAAGTTCTCACATGTGTAATTGTCTCAGGCAACTTTCAAGAATATGCTATATTTCTTATGAATTTTCTTGTAGGAATTGTTTTTAATTAAAGAGTATTTGCTGCAAATATGACCGTATTTAGCGACATGTATATATTGACCTAGCTCATTTAAAGTCCTCACCAGCCTATCCATAGGTACTGTCGAGTAACCAATAGTGGACAATGTCAATCACCTCACTGTCTGGGTGGTTGGTAGGGTGTCAGGTTGGAAAGTGAGCAAGTGCATGTTCCTAAAGAACACTGTCAATAAGACATTAAGGGGCAGATTTATGAAGGCCTTGCGCCGCTGGTGCGTCACTTTTTCCCATGTTAAAAATGACCCACCGGCGGCGCAAGGCCTTCATAAATCTGCCCCTAAGTTCGAAATCCAATTCATTGTTTGGCTTGGAGTCAGCGGGGGGGAGAGAGAGGGGGGTGATGGTGCAGGGAGGGGGGGTCGGGGGTGGTGTGAGTCGGGCAGGGTCGGGGGATGGTGTGGGTCGGGGGAAGGGTCATTCAACCATCAGATTTTGCTTTACACCAACACCAGGATTAGCGCCATGGTTCGATTTGCATGGAAACTTGATGTTCATATTGTCACATAGATAGGCACTTTGTCACATTTTTTGTGGAAGACATTTTTTTATAAATGGTGTACACTTTTTTATAGGAGCCTAGGAGCGCTGCCTGTAACAAACTTTCGAGGAGCCGAGGGGACCCGTGTGCATTCAGTGGGGCTCTGACTATGGCCCGCGAACGGCGCTGCGGCTGGTATTGCACGCTGCGTGGTTGGTGACCTCTGCCCGGCCCAGATCTTGCTTCGCAGGGCGGGAGGAATCTCTAGTAGAGGCGGCGGTGTCGACCTGTGGTGTGGCCTGGATCGCTACAGGGCCTGCATCCATTGGGACTGGAAATGAGCGGACTCCGCTCACAGGATGACATCGTCCGCCATTGCTGACTCCCACTGCGATGAGATCGAGGGCTTTTTGGTCATCGCCGGAACCACCGGGTGACTCAATGGTGTGCCTGATTATTTTCTGTAATAACCCTCTGGGCATAACCAGCAATTCTAATTCCTCAAGTTTCTCTTCTGAAACGTGCCTGACTTCAAAATGGCGCCTGCCGGCGATCGTCACCAGGAGTCTAAATTACTCCCCTTGGGAAGCCCTGTTGTCTGCTTTCTCAGCCTAAAGACTGCAAAATAGATTGAAACAACTATCTTTGGTTTCTGACCTACTGAGATGAACCAGATCAGCCTGTTGATTAAATAAGAATGATCAATGCCTGACCACAAGATGGCCGCCACAGTCGACCTCATCACGATGTACTGCGAATCCTGGACAATCAAAAAATTGGTCATCGATCTTAGCCGTCATCCAACCTGGATCCTGCACTCCACTCAGGACAGTTACCCAGTGAACTATCACCTACCTAGCCAGACTTCGGGCCAACACTCCCGTGTCTCCCCTGACCTTATCTTCACCCTCTCTCTTCCCCCTACCCTCTCCCCTCTCTGCCCCTACTCTTTCCTGCTTCTTTCCTCTGCCACCACCTGCTCCTGCCCCTTTTTCCCCACCCTGTTTCAGAGTGAACCTCTTCCCTCGACACTTGAGACCGAACTATTTTGTCTGATGCCCGATGGAGCTACCTGGTTTAGCTATAGGAGAGATGGGCCATGGATTCCCTCCCTGGTTGTCACCTACCCAGTCGGTTTTTAGACAGACTTCCTTTAGTCTCTACGGATGTCTCTTCCCTTATCCTCTCTTTCTCACCTCCCCTACCCCCCACTACTTCTCTCTCTCCTTTCTCTCCTCTCCTAATGTATTGCTGATTGTCGGATGTAATGTTTAACTGTCGATCTTTTCCTGTTATATTGTTGAACCTCATTGTTCCACTTTTTTCGTCTCTCCTGTCCTCTCCTCCCTCATCCTCCCTCTATTTTATGACTCTCCTTCTCTCCTCTCGCAATGTATTGAGACTGAACTATTTTCTCTGATGCCCGATGGAGCTACCTGCTTTAGCTATAGGAGAGATGGGCCGTGGATTCTCTCCTTGGTCGTCACCTACCCAGTCGGTCTTTAGGCAGACTTCTTTTTGTCTCTCCCTATTGTCTCTTCCTTTCTCCTCACTTTCTCACCCCCCCTATCTCCCACTACTTTTCTCTCTCCTTTCTCTCTTCTCCTAATGTATTGTTGATTACTTTATGTAATGTTTAATTGTTTGTTCTTTTTCTATTATATTGCTGAACCACATTGTTCCACTTCCTCTCATCTCTCCTGTCCTCTCCTCCCTCATCCTTCCTCTTTTTTATGTCTCTCCTTCTCTCCTCTCTCAATGTTTTGAGTCTGATCTATTTTGTCTGATCCCAATGGAGCTACCTGGTTTAGCTCTAGGGGAGATGGGCCGTGGATTCCCTCCTTGGTCGTCACCTACCCAGTCGGTCTTTAGACAGACTTCTTTTCGTCTCTCCTTATTGTCTCTTCCCTTATCACTCTCACCCCTCTCCTACCCCCCACTACTAGGAAGGTACACATACAGACATACTGCAGGTTTTATTGACAATGTCTTTCTATAGAATAAATGTGGAATTTTTATTTCATAATCACGTTGCAGAATGCAGTCCTCATCATCATCATTATTGTTCGACAAGAACAGGGCTATTTAGTTGGTTGTAGGATGGAGATTTTTGCCATCCATGGCTACTTTGTGGATAAGACCCAGTGTCTTGCTGGGGCATAATGGACACCCTTGCAGCACCTGTGGTGCAGGATGGGCAGTCTTCTATAGATAAAGGAAGCCCCCCCAGCTTTACAGCTCGAGGGTGTGGCTATTCCAAGGGCCCCTCTCACCATCCCTACCCTAGCAAAGGCCCCCCCTAAGGTTTCCTTACTCCACTGGTGTCTTGAAGTTCATTATTTTAAGAGTCGGCATCTAGAAAAGAAGAAAATGTATGGTGAGGCCTGTCAGCAAGAGGTGATCATCTTTGCTGTATTGTTCTTGTTGTCATGAAACCACTCATGTGCCCTCTCAAAAGTCCTTTTTATAGTGTGGTCAATTATCCAACCATAAGGATATAAAAGTGCAGTTTGGAAGACTGAAGAGGATAGTGCAGATTCATCTTTATGAAATTTACGGTACAACCTCTAATGAGTTCACCTATTGAATGAAGGAATGAGGACATTTATTTAGCACTTGCATACCTTTTCTACCTCATTTCATATCAATTTCTGCAGGAAAAGAAAAGGAGGTGCAATAGGTATTACCTTACTGATATGAAAATCAGAAACTCTACCTCTACGTCTTTCAGCCAACAAATACACTTTTTTGTACTTTCCCTTCAAGATTTATTTTGCAATTGTTGGAAAGTACTGTCAAAAAGGCTGGCTCACAGGTGGAACTGGCTATTGACATGAAAATAGTATTATTATAATAGGCTACTGCACTCTATGCTGCTGAACTCTAATTTGTGCCACTGCCCTTTGCAACACTCTACTCTACGCCACTCCACTCTGCACCACTTAATAATAATAATGACAATAATGAAAATAATAATAATAATGAAGCACATGGCTACTTCTAACAAAGTGTCCTCATGCTAGGAAGCCTTACAGATCCCCAGATTGCACATAAAAGGGTTCTAGTTAGATTCAAATATTCAGGTTTTCAGTTTTACCTAAAGATCCCCTTGAAGGGGGCAAGCCGGAGGTCTACCGGTACCAAATTTCAGATTTTAGGTGCCAAGTAGCTACAAGCACAACCACCAATTCTAGTTTATTAAAATCTTGGAACCATGGCCAATTTAGCAGTAGCTAACATAAGATTTCACGTTGGAACGTAGGAGGTAATCATATTCTGCAGACAAGCTGACTGAACATCACTTTTTAGCAATCACAGAGAGCTTTGGACATGATTATCTGTTTCACGGGCAGCTTGTGAAGCCTATTCAGTGCAGTGCTGACAGAAGCTAGTCTTGGACATCCAAGCAGGGCCGAGCAGCCACATTCTGTACCAGTCGATCCTTGTTCAATCAAGTTTGAGTGACACCCAAATAAAGAACATTGCAGTAGTCCAATTGAGATATAACCAGAGTCTGGATCACTGTTTTCTGAGCAGACTTTTGGAGAAGATGGAGAACCTTTTTCAAAGATCTCAACATCCTGAAGCACTTTCCTGAAGAGCAGTGTAGGAAAGTGCTTTTTGCATGGTTACCCCCACCTTTTGCCCGATGACTGGTGTATTTTGAACGCAAGTGCATTGAGTCTCTGCTAACCAGGTTTCCAGTGCCAGATCTCTTTCCTGAAACACTGTACCACGATTGGCAGAACTTCATCTACGAAAAAACCACACAGTATTGTAGGGCTAGAGGGATGTTTAGAGACCAAGCCTAAGTATTATCCCCCACAGGAATAAGCTAATAAACAACAAACTTAGGGGTCTAATTAGAAATCACGGTGTGATTCTATGCTTTTGAAATCATGTCAATAGTACATGAGGACAAACACAGCAAAACCAACAAACCATACCACCAAAAGTGAAGCGCCAGTAAACGTGAGTCACCCCTAGTTAAGGATTCCCATCAAAAGTCTTGTATGGATCAATATTCTCATTTGGTAGTCCTTATTGGGTATCGTGTCTCTTGATCATTGAGACCGGCATACCCAGACAGCCAGTTCGGGGTAGCGACCCACAATCACTCGGTACTACCACATGATGTTGATACGATGGGAAGTGCAGTGCAAAAGCAAAAAAAGTGGTGATTTAAAAAAAAAAGGATAGGGAACTTAACACAAACCAGTTTTAATGAACGTTAGCCCCTTCCCCTTTAAAAACAAGAACAGTATAACATCATCTACGCAGTCCACACAAATAGCTGCGAGGAGACCAACATGTTTCAGCCCCAATGGGAAGATTCCCCAGGCTTTCGTCAGGGTCTCTGTTCTAAATACATGCCACTGCTTATAAGTGAATAAAGTGTGAAAAAACTATACAAAAAACACACAAGTGAAAACCAGTAAAGGATATAATTTTCCTTCAACTGTATCAACTCCTCTCTTCGGCACCTGGTCGACTTAGTACTGTATGTTGGGGACAAACATACCGGTGAATCACGATCAGTAATCATGGTCTGCTAAGAGAGATACATAGTTCCTCAAATATATACAAATTCATTACTCACCCAGGGTGTCCAGGGAGTGGACCTCACCTCTTCCTGGACCTGGCTCAGGATATGTGAGACCCCGCTCTACAATAACAGAAACCGGCTCCGTAAATACAAAGGGCAGAGTGATCAAGCAATGATCTACTCTGGCACTATAAACATTACGAAGTCAAGAAGTCTTCTGTGTATGGAGTACACTTACATCTATCAAAACATTACCATTACAGCCAGCTATCCAAACCCTTGTTGGCCACAAACTGAAAAGCCATTGGTGTGATAGTCATTAAGCTAAAAAGTCAAATGATGACAGCCTTGACCTAAGACAGTTGAGAGAGGTAGAGATATATATGTCCTACCTGTCCGTCGTTGTCTCAGGATGTGAGACTGAGTCAGGGGGAGGCACCGGACCTCCTTCGTTCTCTCTACTTCATTAGTCTGGTCTAATGAAATGAACCAATCGGTGCCTGTAGGGGAGGGGCAGGGCCGAGAGGCTGAGTTTGATCTTATTACCCAATGACATATTTTTCAGCATCCACTAGTATAAGATATAGATTAGAGACCGGGAGGGAACCGGGTCTGTGTCACCGACTGCCTTCGGTGTTTGGGAGACTTGCGCGCGTAATCTCGCGAGACTAGCGCGTCGGAACTACAGGATGACGTCACGCGTCAGTCTCGTGTAGTTTCTTCGTACCGTTTCCGCCATCAACAGCGGGAAACGAACGCTGCGAGCAGTGGAAGAACTACCAGATGACGACGTAATCCATAGAAAGGTAGTTTAATGTGGGCGAAAGTCGCTACAATCAACTTAGCATACAATCTCTCTCAGAGTCTGAAAACATGTCCCAAACCATGTTCAGCGCCATAATCACAGTAAATAGTTAGTGAGAGGGAAAGTAAAAAGTGTAATTATAAACAGCTGTTCACTGTTTACGAGTAAAAACCATAGGGGACCGACAATACAACTACAATCATCTGTTAAACCCCAATGGAGTCCACATTTATTAGATTATATATTGTAGATGAAGCATTGAGGGAGTAAGGGGCACACGTAAGGCAAGGTAGCATTGAATCCAACATTGCTATAAACCTTCTATCAGGGGTCTTAGTCACCAGCATTGATCTGACCAACACTATGCAGATCACTCACGCATACCTATATGCATATTCACGACAGATTAAACCAAGGTATATCATCGTTCAATCCTCGTCTGTCTGTGCCCAATTTATAAACCCATTTTTGTTCACGTAAGAACAAAAATCTAGACACATCACTCACATGTGATGGAATGAACGGTTTTTCCAGGACATGCCACTTGAAATCTGTTTCCGCATGATTGTGTGTTATGAAGTGCTTGGTGAGCTTCGAAATATCTTTTTTGCACCGAAAGGTGCTTCTGTGTTCTTGCATCCTCACACGCACCTTCCGCGTGGTCATCCCCACGTACCGTTCGTTACACGTGCAGGTAATGAGGTAGATTAGGTTTGTACTGTTGCAGTTGTAAAACTGCCGCAACTCCCAAGGACGATCGGTACCAATGTCCACGCTTGTAATTTTAGTCGTCAGAGGGCAAACATTGCAGGCTCCGCATGGATGGTGACCCACCACAGGAGGTAGGTCCCATAGAGTGCCTAACTCTCTCCTGGGTGTAGCTTTAGGGCGAGTATGTACCAACTGGTCCCTTAGATTTCTGGAGCGTTTGAAGGCAAAGAGCGGAAAAGCAATTTTCTCTTTGCCACTGTTCAGAATTCTCCAATGTTTTTTAATCACCTTCTGAACATAATTGGACTTAGAGTTAAAGGTACTCACTAGTGTCAAGCGATCCAGCGGTGGTTTCTCTGTGCAAGGTTCCAGTAATGCAGCCCGAGGGTTATTCGCTGCTCGTTTATAAGAACGCTGGACTAGTTTTTTGGGGTAGTGTCTTGCAGTCAGCTGCTTAGATAGATCTCCTGCGTGACGTTTAAAAGTTTCTGGGGTGGAACAGTTCCGACGAACTCGAAGAACTTCATCTACCCCTGTAAGTCCCTAGTAAGTGGTACCCCTGGTACCTAGTGCATGGGTATGGAAGAGGGTCCTCTGGCGATGAAGCACTGATTGTTCCACCCCAAGTCCCCATCACCAAGGCCAGGCATTTCGTCATTGCAGGCCACGTGTCTTGGTGCAGGAGAAGCAGAAGAGTCGACATGGCACACACCCCTGTGTGCCATGGCAAACCAACAATGCATAAGATATAGGTAAGTAACCCATAATGCAGGCCTTTAGCCCTGAGGCAGGGTGCTGTATATACTATGTGTGCGCATATCAGCATGAGCAGAAATGCCCCAACAATGTCCAGTCCATTCTATGATGTTTTAAGTGAACAGGGAAGCCATAAGGAGTACATGGGCTGCATACTTCTCAACACGAGTTTCCTAGCTCCATGATGGCTTCACTGATTTCTAAGATGTTTGGTATCTGTTTGAACTGGGGGTCTCTAGTTGGCATGGGTAGGTACCACTGTCCAAATAGGGACCCTTGCTTCTAGTCAGGGCAAGGAGATAACCCTCTGAGATAACCTCTGCTCACCCTCTAGGTAGCTTGGCACGAGCAGTCTAGGCTAACCAGAGGCAATGCGTAAAGTATTTGTACCAACACTCACAGTAACACAGTGAAAACACCACAAACTGACTCCACAACAGTTTAGAAAAATAAAGGTATTTAATCTAAATTACACAAGACCAAAACGACAAAAATCCAAGGTTGCGTTAAAATTCTTTAGGTTGCGATAGAATTCTCTAGGTTGCGATAGAATTCTCTACAGGTGCGTGAAAAGTTCACAGTTGCGTCACGTTTACTCACAGTATCTTTTAGTTGCAACAAAGTTCCAAAAGCAGAAGCTGGTGCGGTGGAAAACAAGCGATGCGTTGCTCCTGAGACCCTGAGGAGGCGTTTGCGACAGCCCCGCTGCAGCAGCGGGCGTGTTACGACGAATCCGGTCTGTATGGGGAGGAAGGCCGCTTGTATGGATTCCGGTGCGTAGGTTCCGTAGGAAGTTTGTTCTCGCAAAGGCACGATGCGACAATCTCGTAGAGGCTGCGATGATCTCCGGGACGACGATGCGCGGTCCAGCAGTGATCCTCTCTCTCGCAGCTCCTCGATTCGATGGTTCTGCGACGATGCTCGCAGCAACGTGATGCGGTCCGCAAGCAAGCGGTGCGGTGATCTCACCCAGCCACGACAGGCTCTGCGACGACACTCGCAGCGATGTTCATCTTTCCCGCACAGGTCTGGTGCGTCCCGCAACGAAGGATGCGACGGCTCTGGCAGCGGCGTCAGGCGCTGCGACGATGTCGACCTTCGTAGCGGTGGGAAACTTCTCGCACTGTCGTGGATGCGCTCCGCAAGCGAGCGATGCAACACTTTTCAATGGCAAAAGTCTCTCAAGCTTAGTTTCAAGCTTCCCAGCACAGGTACAACTTCCAGAGGCCCCACAACTGGATCAAGCACTCTAGGAAGGACAGAACTCTCTCAGCAGAGTTCAGGGAAGCTGGGGGTGAAGTCCTTTTGTTCCTGGGACTTCAGAACAGGGAGCCAGCTCTTCTCAGGCCCTTGGAGATTCCTTCAAGACAGGGGACACAGCACACTAGCAAAGTCCTTCCAATCTCCTTGGCAGCAAAGCAACAGGTCAGTCCAGCAGAGCAACAGCAGGAGAGTCTTCCTTCTTCAGTTTCAGCTTTCTCCTTGGCAGAGGTTCCTTCTTGATTCCAGGATGATCTAATTTTCTGTTGTCAGGGGTCTCTTACTTATACCCCTAAAGTCTTTGTTCTCTCTGTGCATGTGGGCCCTGAGCCCGGTCTGAACCAGTTCTGGATGTTTCCTGAGTACTTTGTTTTGCTGGCTTCTTCTTTCCTTTCAGAGTGAGGGGCAGGGTCGTCAGCCGCCCAGCAGGAGGTGGAGCCAGCATTGTGGAAGGCAGGCACAGCCCTATTCAGGCCCAGGTGCTAACTCCTCCCACCACTCCAGTTGCAAATGCAGTCATTCAGCCTAGGGCTGACTCAGCCAGCCTCCTGGGGCATACCCAGCCTCTGTCACTCTCAAACCAGACAGTCAATCCACAAACAGGCCAAAGCAACAAGAGAACAGCAACTTTCTAAACGTGCTGTTCTCAAACACAGGATTTAAAAACAACCTTTCCTAAAAGATGTGTTATTAAATTCTGAGTTCAGGCATACTAGAAACTTATGTCCTATCTTGTTCCTATGGGAAGAAATGCTGTTAACCACTGTAGCCAGCATCCCCCATGTTAATCTATGGAGCAAGATAGCCTTACAATAGTGAACACGAAAATGGCTGCCGTTCACTATCAGAGCATGTCACCTGCACTAGTACATGCTCTACCTTTTATATACACTGCACCCTGCCCAGGGGGGTACCTTGGGCCTTCCATAGGGGTGACTGATGCGCCCAAAAAGGGAAGGGTTAGGCCTGGTCAGTGGGGACACTAACCAGGAGGGCATGGCAGTTTCTAAACTGCACACAGGCACTGCAGTGGCAGGCCTTAGACACTATTTTAGAGCTACTCCTGTGGGTGGCACAATCAGTGCTGCAGGCCCACTAGTAGCATTTGTCATCACCAGCCCTGGCACACCCAGTGCATTTTACTAGGGACTTCATGGTGACACAAATATGCCAAACATGTATATCCAATCAGAATAACAATTTACATAGGGAGCACTTACACTCTGGCACTGATCAGCAGTGGCAGAGTGTCCAAAACATCTAAACCAGCAAAAATGAAATCCAGCACAGCATAAAAAATACAGGAGGAAGAGGCAAAAAGATAGGGGGAAATCACGAAAAAGATGCCAGGTCTAACACGTGTCCCCTCCAGCTGAAAGTGGGGAGAACTACCCACCCTCTTGGGAGTTCTCTTCACTAAGGCGGAAAAGCCTGGACAGACCATCAGCATTGGCGTGTTCTCTGCCAGGGCGGTGTTCCACCGTGAAGTCCATTCCCTGTAGGGAGATGGACCACCTCAACAGTTTTGGGTACTCACCCCTCCTTTGCATTAACCATCTGAGGGGCCTGTGGTCGGTCTGAACACGGAAGTGAGTCCCAAACAGGTAGGGCCTCAGCTTCTTCAGAGCCCAGACCACAGCAAAAGCTTCCCTTTCGATCGCACTCCACCTCTGTTCCCTGGGGAGTAGCCTCCTACTAATGAAAGCTACCAGCTGGTCTCCATTCTCCTCAGTGACTTGTGAGAGTACTGCTCCCACACCATGCTCTGAAGCGTCTGTCTGTACTACGAACTCACTGGAAAAGTCAGGTGCCTTGAGCACCGGTGCTGTGCACATTGCAGTTTTCAGGGCATCAAAAGCACTTTGGCAGACGTCAGTCCAGTCAACTCTTTTGGGCAACTTCTTGGAAGTGAGTTCTGTCAAGGGGGCGACAATGGTGCTATATCCCTTGACAAACCGTCTGAAATACCCGGTGAGTCCTAAAAAGACTCTCACCTCTGTCTGGGTCTTGGGGGGCTCCCAAGCCAGAATGGTATCAATCTTTGCCTGTAGGGGCACCACCTGGCCGCTCCCCACCTGGTGTCCCAAATACACCACAGATCCCTGCCCTATCTGGCACTTGCTGGCCTTGATAGTGAGGCCTGCCCTTTGCAGAGCCTTCAACACTTCGCAGAGGTGTTGCAAGTGTTCCTCCCACGTGGAGCTGAACACAGCAATGTCATCCAGGTATGCGGCGCTGAATTCCTCCAGCCCGGTCAGTACCTGGTTAACCAGTCTCTGGAATGTGGCAGAGGCATTCTTCAACCCAAAGGGCATGACTCGGAACTGGAAGTGCCCCTCTGGCGTTGAAAATGCTGACCTCTCTTTGGCCCCATCAGTTAAGGCAATCTGCCAGTACCCAGAAGTCAAATCAAATGTACTGAGGTACTGGGCAGCTCCCAACCGATCCACGAGCTCATCAGCTCTGGGGATGGGGTGTGCGTCTGTCTTCATGACTGCATTGAGCCCACGGTAGTCCACGCAAAACCGGAGTTCTGGGGGGCCACCGGGCGTAGCAGCTGTCTTGGGCACCAAGACCACTGGGCTAGCCCTGGGGCTGCTGGAGGGCTCAATCACCCCTAACGCCAACATCTTGGAAACCTCTTCCTTGATGCTGGCCCTGACCTTGTCAGCTACTCTGTAAAAAGTTTGTTTCACAGGCAGACTGTCTCCAGTGTCCACATCATGGACGCACCAGTTGGTGACTCCTGGGGTCAGGGAGAACAGGGAGGAGAACTGACCCAATACTTGGCGACAGTCACTCTGCTGCTCTGGGGTCAGGGTGGGCGAGAGGACCACACCATCCACTGACCCATCTTGCTCCTTAACTGCCAGGAGGTCAGGGAGAGGATCACTATCCTCATCCATTCCTGCATCTGTAGCCATGAGCATAGTAACTTCAGACCTCTTAAAGTGGGGTTTGAGGCGGTTCACATGCAAGACTCTCAGGGGCTGCCTGGGAGTCCTCAGGTTAACCAGGTAGGTTACCTCACTCTTCCTTTCCACCACCTCATAAGGCCCAGTCCACTTGTCTTGGAGCGCACAAGGCTCCACTGGCGCCATCACCCACACTTTCTGCCCAGGTTGAAATTCGACCAGAGTGGTATTATGGTCGTACCATCTTTTCATTTCTTCCTGGCTTGCTTCCAGGTTCACCTGAGCTAGGTTCCTGAAGCGTTGTGTCTGGTTGCGGATGGCCAGCACATAGCTGAACACATCCTGGGGGGTTTTCCCACGGGACTTTTCCCAACCCTCCTTCACCAGTGAGAGAGGTCCTCTAACAGGGTGGCCATACAGGAGCTCAAAGGGACTGAACCCGAAGGACTTCTGAGGCACCTCCCTGTAGGCAAACAACAGGCATGGTAACAAGTCGTCCCACTTCTGTCTCATGGGCTCCGCCAGGCCCATAATCATACCTTTTAGGGTCCGGTTGAACCTTTCAACCAACCCATTTCCTTGAGGGTGGTAAGGAGTGGTGAACTTATAAGTTACCCACAGTCCTCCCACAGAGACTTCATGTACTTAGAGATGAAGTTGGTATCCCGGTCGGAGACCACCTCTCTGGGGAACCCCACACGGGAAAAGATCCCCATCAATGCACGGCCTACCACGGGTGCTGTGATTGTCCTGAGAGGGACTGCTTCCGGGTACCTGGTGGCATGGTCCACCAAGACCAGGATGAACCTGTTGCCTAAGGCTGTCTTGGGGTCCAGGGGCCCTACAATGTCTATGCCAACCCTCTCCAAAGGGATGCCCACCACTGGGAAGGGCTGAAGGGGTGCCTTCAACTTCATTCCAGTCTTGCCACTGGCTTGACAGGTTTGGCAAGATCTGCAAAAGGAACCAACGTGCTTTCTCATCTGGCGCCAGTGGAAGTGGGTGACAAGCCGGTTCAGGGTCATGTCTTGCCCCAGATGTCCTGCAAGAGGCACGTCATGAGCCAGACCCATTAGGAAGTTTCTGAAGCGCTCGGGTACCACAGCACACTTGCTGCACCGGGCTCAGCAAACTTAGGCTCGTAATATAGTAGGTCATCTTCCCAGTAGATAAAGTGATCCCTGGCTGCTCCACCTGCTGCCTGATTTACATCCTGTTGCCGCAGACCAATGAGGGAAGGGCATTCTTTCTGCGCCTGGCAGAATTCCTCCCTGGAGGGACCACCTTCCTGCTGCCAATGGGTCAGCTCAGGTAGGTCTCCCAGTTCGGCCACCTGTTCCCCTGTAGGTTCCAGGGAACCCCCCTCAGGTTCTGCTTCTTCCTGGACCGTGGGAACTGCTGGGGCGAGTTTCCCGCACCCCCTGCCTCTTCCTCTCCTGGCAGGTCTCTGGGCCACTGTTTCAGGCTCCAGTTCTGCTGAATCACCCTTACTGGCTGCCATAGCACGCGTGGTCAAGCAGATCCACGCAGGCAGACCCAACATCTCCAAGTAAGTTCTGTGTTCTACATCCTTTCATGGAGAACTCTCTAGGTCGTTACCTAACAGACAGTCTACAGGCAAGGCATCACTGACAACTACTTCCAAAAGACCAGAGACTCCCCCCATGCAAAGGGAACACGCGCCCGCTTGCAGAGGCGCACTGAGCTGTCAGCTGCCACTACAGGGCGGAGTACATCAGGGATGATTTGCTCTTCAGACACCCACTGACACCCCACGGATGTCACGCTGGCTCCTGTGTCTCTCAGAGCCTCAACCTCCCTCCCATTGATGGTCACCTTCTGCTCATACTTCTTAGTGTTAGAGGGCAGTAAGGTTTCCTGGACCAACTCTCGGTCTCCTAGAGTGACAAGGGACGTAACTGCTAAGCCCACCTCCCCACTAGAAATCAAATCCCCGCCCAAAGCTACACTTGCTAACCCTGGGGCTGGAGCACCAGTGGGTGCGGGCTTCTTCTTGGGACATTTTGGAGCAATGTGGCCCACCTCATTGCAGTGATAGCAGGTAGGGGGACCTTGGTTATCCCTTCTGTCTCTATTGTCCCGCCTGCCCTTAGAGGGCCATGGCTGTTTAGGTTTGGGGGGTTGGGATTCCTTTCCCTGGGAACTATTTTGGGGCCCTTGTGAGAACTCCTTTTGGTTACCCTTGTCCCCCCACTCTTCTGCTGGGGACCCAGCCCACCTTTGGCTGTGGTACCCACAATTCCTGTGTGTACCCTGGTACTGGTCCAGCGGTCCGCCTCCTTAGCAAGCTCAATGGGGTCTGTCAGCTTGCTGTCTAAAAGATGCTGGCGCAGCTCTGGAACACAAAGACTACTCAAGTGCTCCCAAATGATTAAATGCAACAACCCCTTAAAATCAGTTACTTTACTGCCCTTCATCCAACCTTCCAGTGCACGTGAGTACTGAGTCACACATTCCATCCAAGTCTCAGACTCTCTCTTCTTGGAGTTTCTAAACTGCAGTCTATACTGCTCTGGAGTAAGGCCATACCTGAGACATAAGCCCTCCTTCATATTGGGGTAGGTCATGGCACCTGCCATCTCTAAGGGCTCTAGAGCACTCCTCCCAGAAGCCTCAAAATGTTTCCACAGGCCCGCCCCCTAATGCTGTTCAGGCACACCATTCATTCTCAATGCAATCTCATACGAAGTGAACCAGGCATAAATATTCTCACTCCTATGGTAATTCTGCACCAGATCCTTAGGAATATATACTTTACCCCCTTGCACTGGCTGCGCGTTGCCACCATTTGAACTGGCATCCACGTCCTTGGCTTTAAGATCCAGTTCTCTCATGCTCAACTCATGAGCCAAAAGCAATTTCTTTTCCTCCAAGGCGCGGGCACTTTTGTTCTCCTCCGCCGCCTTTTCTCTCTCTTTATCCATTTCCAATTGCTTCATTTTCATTTTCAGAACTTCCAACTCATACTCTCTTACTCTCTGATTTTCTTGTAACTCTTCTGGGGAGAGGCCCCTGCTGGAATGGTTGCTGTCAGATTCTACACCTACTCTGCCCACTGGCAGATCTGTGACTTGAAAGCTATTGTCTACATCCACATCATCATTTCCCTCTTGTGCCTCCCAATGGGCCTTCAAGATTCTCTGCAGCTCCTCCTTTCTGTAGGGGCTCTTTATGGGGCACTCAAACTCAAGGCAGAATTTCCTAAGATGCTCAACTTTGTATGAATACAAATCTCCAATGACAAACTCCAATTCTGCTTCTGCCCCTACACCGAGTGCCTTTCCTTTTGCAGACATGATGCTTTGAAGAGTTACTCAAAAATCGAATCAAAAATCAAAAACCAGTAGTATGTGGTGGCGTAGTGGTCTGCACTCACTAGTGATGTACACCAATTACTGTGGGTCAAGTACAAATACAAGTTCAAATCCCACCGCCTGACCACCAATGTTAGTACTGGGGGTCTCTAGTTGCCAGGGGTAGGTACCACTGTCGAAATAGGGACCCTTGCTTCTAGTCAGGGCAAGTAGATAACCCTCTGAGATAACCCCTGCTCACCATCTGGGTAGCTTGGCACGAGCAGTCTAGGCTAATCAGAGGCAATACGTAAAGTATTTGTACCAACACTCACAGTAACCCAGTGAAAACACCACAAACTGACTCCACAACAGTTTAGAAAAATAAAGGTATTTAATCTAAACTACACAAGACCAAAACGACAAAAATTCAACATACACAGTTCAAGAATATGGTTTCAAAAGAGTTCTTAAGGTTGCGTTAAAATTCTTTAGGTTGCGATAGAATTCTCTAGGTTGCGATAGAATTCTCTACAGGTGCGTGAAAAGTTCACAGTTGCGTAACGTTTACTCACAGTACCTTTTCGTTGCAACAAAGTTCCAAAAGCAGAAGCTGGTGCGGTGGAAAACAAGCGATGCGTTGCTCCTGAGACCCAGGGGAGGCGTTTGCGACAGCCCCGCTGCAGCAGCGGGCTTGTTGCGACAAATCCGGTCTGTATGGGGAGGAAGGCCGCTTGTATGGATTCCAGTGCGTAGGTTCCGTAGGAAGTTTGTTCTCGCAAAGGCACGATGCAACGATCTCGTAGAGGCTGCGACGATCTCCGGGGCGACTATGCGCGGTCCAGCAGTGATCCTCTCTCTCGCAGCTCCTTGATGCGATGGTTCTGCGATGATGCTCGCAGCGACGTGATGCGGTCCGCAAGCAAGCGGTGCGGCGATCTCACCCAGCGATGACAGGCTCTGCGACGACACTCGCAGCGCTGTTCGACTTTCCCGCACCGGTCTGGTGCGTCTCGCAAATGAAGGATGCACCGGCTCTGGCAGCGGCGTCAGGCGCTGCGACGATCTCGACCTTCGTAGTGGCGGGAAACTTCTCGCACTGTCAGGGATGCGCTCTGCAAGCGAGCGATGCAACACTTTTCAATGGCAAAAGTCTCTCAAGCTTAGTTTCAAGCTTCCCAGCACAGGTACAACTTCCAGAGGCCCCACAACTGGATCAAGCACTCTAGGAAGGACAGAACTCTCTCAGCAGAGTTCAGGGAAGCTGGGGGTGAAGTCGTTTTGTTCCTGGGACCTCAGAACAGGGAGCCAGCTCTTCTCAGGCCCTTGGAAATTCCTTCAAGACAGGGGACACAGCACACTAGCAAAGTCCTTCCCCTCTCCTTGGCAGCAAAGCAACAGGTCAGTCCAGCAGAGCAACAGCAGGACAGTCTTCCTTCTTCAGTTTCAGCTTTCTCATTGGCAGAGGTTCCTTCTTGATTCCAGGATGATCTAATTTTCTGTTGTCAGGGGTCTCTTACTTATACCCCTAAAGTCTTTGTTCTCTCTGTGCATGTGGGCCCTGAGCCCGGTCTGAACCAACTCTGGGTGTTTCCTGAGTACTTTGTTTTGCTGGCTACTTCTTTCCTTTCAGAGTGAGGGGCAGGGTCGTCAGCCGCCCAGCAGGAGGTGGAGCCAGCATTGTGGATGGCAAGCACAGCCCTATTCAGGCCCAGGTGCTAACTCCTCCCACCACTCCAGTTGCAAAAGCAGTCATTCAGCCTAGGGCTGACTCAGCCAGCCTCCTGGGGCATCCCCAGACTCTGTCACTCTCAAACCAGACAGTCAATCCACAAACAGGCCAAGGCACACAGAAGGGTCAGACAAGAGAACAGCAACTTTCTAAAAGTGGTGTCCTCAAACACATGATTTAAAAACAACCTTTCCTAAAAGATGTGTTATTACATTCTGAGTTCAGGGATACTAGATACTTATGTCCTATCTTGTTCCTATGGGAAGAAATGCTGTTAACCACTGTAGCCAGCATTCCCCATGTTAATCTATGGAGCAAGATAGCCTTACAATAGTGAACACGAAAATGGCTGCCGTTCACTATCAGAGCATGTCACCTGCACTAGTACATGCTCTACCTTTTATATACACTGCACCCTGCCCAGGGGGGTACCTTGGGCCTTCCATAGGGGTGACTGATGCGCACAAAAAGAGAAGGGTTAGGCCTGGTCAGTGGGGACACCAACCAGGAGGACAAGGCAGTTTCTAAACTGCACACAGGCAGTGGCAGGCCTTAGACACTATTTTAGAGCTACTCCTGTGGGTGGCACAATCAGTGCTACAGGCCCACTAGTAGCATTTGTCATCACCAGCCCTGGCACACCCAGTGCACTTTAATAGGGACTTGATGGTGACACAAATATGCCAAACATGTATATCCAATCAGAATAACAATTTACATAGGGGGCACGTACACACTGGCACTGATCAGCAGTGGCAGAGTGTCAACTTTGTATGAATACAAATCTCCAATGACAAACTCCAATTCTGCTTCTGCCCCTACACTGAGTGCCTTTCCTTTTGCAGACATGATGCTTTGAAGAGTTACTCAAAAATCGAATCAAAAATCAAAAACCAGTAGTATGTGGTGGCGTAGTGGTCTGCACTCACTAGTGATGTACACCAATTACTGTGGGTCAAGTACAAATACAAGTTCAAATCCCACCGCCTGACCACCAATGTTAGTACTGGGGGTCTCTAGTTGGCAGGGGTAGGTACCACTGTCCAAATAGGGACCCTTGCTTCTAGTCAGGGCAAGTAGATAACCCTCTGAGATAACCCCTGCTCACCATCTAGGTAGCTTGGCACGAGCAGTCTAGGCTAATCAGAGGCAATACGTAAAGTATTTGTACCAACACTCACAGTAACCCAGTGAAAATACCACAAACTGACTCCACAACAGTTTAGAAAAATAAAGGTATTTAATCTAAACTACACAAGACCAAAACGACAAAAATTCAACATACACAGTTCAAGAATATGGTTTCAAAATAGTTCTTAAGGTTGCGTTAAAATTCTTTAGGTTGAGATAGAATTCTCTAGGTTGCGATAGAATTCTCTACAGGTGCGTGAAAAGTTCACAGTTGCGTAACGTTTACTCACAGTACCTTTTCGTTGCAACAAAGTTCCAAAAGCAGAAGCTGGTGCGGTGGAAAACAAGCGATGCGTTGCTCCTGAGACCCTGGGGAGGCGTTTGCGACAGCCCCGCTGCAGCAGCGGGCTTGTTGCGACAAATCCGGTCTGTATGGGGAGGAAGGCCGCTTGTATGGATTCCAGTGCTTAGGTTCCGTAGGAAGTTTGTTCTCGCAAAGGCACGATGCGACGATCTCGTAGAGGCTGCGACGATCTCCGGGGCGACTATGCGCGGTCCAGCGGTGATCCTCTCTCTCGCAGCTCCTCGATGCGATGGTTCTGCGATGATGCTCGCAGCGACGTGATGCGGACCGCAAGCAAGCGGTGCGGCGATCTCACCCAGCGACGACAGGCTCTGCGACAACACTCGCAGCGCTGTTCGACTTTCCCGCACCGCTCTGGTGCGTCTCGCAAATGAAGGATGCACCGGCTCTGGCAGTGGCGTCAGGCGCTGCGACGATCTCGACCTTCGTAGTGGCGGGAAACTTCTCGCACTGTCAGGGATGCGCTCCGCAAGCGAGCGATGCAACACTTTTCAATGGCAAAAGTCTCTCAAGCTTAGTTCCAAGCTTCCCAGCACAGGTACACTTCCAGAGGCCCCACAACTGGATCAAGCACTCTAGGAAGGACAGAACTCTCTCAGCAGAGTTCAGGGAAGCTGGGGGTGAAGTTGTTTTGTTCCTGGGACTTCAGAACAGGGAGCCAGCTCTTCTCAGTCCCTTGGAAATTCCTTCAAGACAGGGGACACAGCACACTAGCAAAGTCCTTCCCCTCTCCTTGGCAGCAAAGCAACAGGTCAGTCCAGCAGAGCAACAGCAGGACAGTCTTCCTTCTTCAGTTTCAGCTTTCTCATTGGCAGAGGTTCCTTCTTGATTCCAGGATGATCTAATTTTCTGTTGTCAGGGGTCTCTTACTTATACACCTAAAGTCTTTGTTCTCTCTGTGCATGTGGGCCCTGAGCCCGGTCTGAACCAATTCCGGGTGTTTCCTGAGTACTTTGTTTTGCTGGCTACTTCTTTCCTTTCAGAGTGAGGGGCAGGGTCGTCAGCCGCCCAGCAGGAGGTGGAGACAGCATTGTGGAAGGCAGGCACAGCCCTATTCAGGCCCAGGTGCTAACTCCTCCCACCACTCCAGTTGCAAAAGCAGTCATTCAGCCTAGGGCTGACTCAGCCAGCCTCCTGAGGCATCCCCAGCCTCTGTCACTCTCAAACCAGACAGTCAATCCACAAACAGGCCAAGGCACACAGAAGGGTCAGACAAGAGAACAGCAACTTTCTAAAAGTGCTGTTCTCAAACACAGGATTTAAAAACAACCTTTCCTAAAAGATGTGTTATTAAATTCTGAGTTGAGGGATACTAGATACTTATGTCCTATCTTGTTCCTATTGGTAGAAATGCTGTTAACCACTGTAGCCAGCATTCCCCATGTTAATCTATGGAGCAAGATAGCCTTACAATAGTGAACACGAAAATGGCTGCCGTTTACTATCAGAGCATGTCACCTGCACTAGTACATGCTCTACCTTTTATATACACTGCACCCTGCCCAGGGGGATACCTTGGGCCTTCCATAGGGGTGACTGATGCGCACAAAAAGAGAAGGGTTAGGCCTGGTCAGTGGGGACACTAACCAGGAGGACAAGGCAGTTTCTAAACTGCACACAGGCAGTGGCAGGCCTTAGACACTATTTTAGAGCTACTCCTGTTGGTGGCACAATCAGTGCTACAGGCCCACTAGTAGCATTTGTCATCACCAGCCCTGGCACGCCCAGTGCACTTTAATAGGGACTTCATTGTGACACAAATATGCCAAACATGTATATCCAATCAGAATAACAATTTACATAGGGAGCACTTACACTCTGGCACTGATCAGCAGTGGCAGAGTGTCCAAAGCATCTAAACCAGCAAAAACGAAATCCAGCACAGCATCAAAAATACAGGAGGTAGAGGCAAAAAGATAGGGGGAAACCACGCCAAAGATGCCAGGTCTAACAGTATCAAACATCTAGTCTTGATACATCCTCACACATCCCAGTGTTGGATTGATTAATAAATTCACACAAGAGACACTTGGAGGGCCCCCTGAAAATTAACCTAGTAGGGTCTATGGCCATTTTTCAAAAGCCTACCACCACCAGACATGTTTCTGACCTCATAGGGTGAGAGGCAGCACTCTCATAAGACAGAAACAATAACTGCTCTGGGTGGGGCGTTTTACACCTCCTCCATGACAGGATGGCCTTCCAGGGTGGAAAGCTTCAAAGGAAATGGTGCCTTTGAAATGCAACCCAAGAACCCCAGATAGTGGGGGAGTCCAGGCCCTCTTTCCTGCTCCACTGTTGGTGGGAGAAAAGGCTGGAAATTTAGTTAGATGAGGAGGAGGGTCCCCCCTCATCCTGCACCACCCCTTGGGTGGGCAGGGCAAGGTGAACCCCTCTCCTGATATTCCACCATCTTCAGATGGTGAGGAAACCTCCAATCAGGGCTAGGGTAGTGCGCCTTTCCACAAGAAGTGGTCACTAAAGGGTGTAGATAGCCTAAAGGTAGATATCACATTGGCTATTACCTGTTTCCCCCTGTAACACTCCTAAATTCACTATTTAGGTGCCTCCCCGAGGCCCAAACTTCAGATTCATCGGACCAAAGAAGACCAGGAAAAAATAAGACCTGCTAAGCGAGAACAGAAACCCTGCTGCAGAAAGAAAAGAAGCCAAACCCTGCCAGCTGCAAGAAGGACTCGACAATCGCTGCTTGTAGGAAGCTGGGTTTCTGTTACCGTAACCCCCCCCATTTTTTTGCCAGATTACTGATGCATTTTGACTAGATGTGCCCTGGGGCTGTGACAATCAGGTTCCCAGGGCCTGTATTCTTTCCCAAAACGGTACCTTTTTACCCCCAATTGGCACCTCTCTGGCCACATGTAAGTCCCACTGTGGCCAGGGAAGGCCTCTAATGGCTGCAGAACATATTATGCCACCCTTAGAGGTCTTGTACCTTAACATTCACACAGTGCCATTGCAGGCTGCATGTTTTGGTGCAGCGAAAAGTGAAGAGTCTACCTGGCACACATACCTGTGTGTGATGCCAGCAACCCACTGCCTATGGTATAGGTAAGACACCTCTCTAGCTGGGTGCACTATACCACTGGTGAGGGTACAGTTGCATGAGCCCTGTACCCCTAGAGTGTCGAAGTCCTTCTTAGACATTGTAAGTACAGAAAAGCCATAAAGAGTATATGGTCTGGGAGTTTGTCATTTCGAACTCCACAGCACCATAATGGCTTTACTGAATTCTGGGAAGTGTGGTTTCAAACTTTTCAGCATAATAAACCCCCACTGATGTCCGTGTGGGATTTATTATGCAATGCACTAAGCGGGCATCTTAGAGATGCCCCCTGAAAAACGACCAGCTTCTGGTGGATTCCCTGACTGGTAAACACCAGCCTGCCACCATAAGACATGTTTCTGGACCCCTGGGGTGGGAGCCTTTGCTCCCTGATCCCAGAAACAAAACCTTTTCTGGGAGGCAGTGTTCACACCTCCACCAGGTCAGGGCGAGCCATCTGTGGCAGGGGAGCTTCAAAGGCCTTGCAGTCTTTGTAACATGACCCCCAGACTATCCAGCTATCAGTAGCAGGACCCCTTCCTGTCTCCCCTCCTTTTCTGCAGGAAGACAGGAAGGAAAAATAAGTACTGCCCAGAAGGTCTGCCCACCTCTGCCAACACCACCACTCAGGTGGGGGAGGCAAGGTGAAGCCCACTCTTCAGTGCCCGCCATCTTGCAGATGGCAGGCACTCTCCAATCAGGATTAGGAATTGTGCTCACTGCCCACCGTGGGGTGAGCAAACCAAGGGTGTAGACCCCCTAAGGTCAGTAGCCCATTGGATACTGACCTTGAGACCCCAACACAACCCCTAAATACAGTATTCAGAGCGCAGCCCTGAACCAAGAAGACAGATTCCAGCAAACTATGATGAAGGATGAAAGAAGATGCCCAGCAGAGGTCACTGCAGAGAAGAACTGACTTGGCCCCAGACCTATAGGCCCGTTCTGCAGTTTCCAAAGATCCTGTACCAAAGGTCGCCTTGTCATGCAGCCAGTGAACTTCACAACACCTGGGAGGGCTGGCTACCTTCATCAAAGCAATGAAACAGCCATGAAAGACTCAGAGCCTGCTGAGGACAAAGAAACCTGACACCCGGAACCACCACTGCACCTGATGCCTACGGCCCAAATCTGGATGGCTCACCAGTCTCAGCAAGGTACCCCAGCAGTCCAGAAGCAGAGTCCAATGTGGATTGACACCTCCAGGTCCCCGACATTGACTGCAGCCTCTGCACGGAGATCCCCCCCAACCACAAGTGGCTCGGTAAGGTGAAATCCAATCGCATTACACCTCTGCAGCCCGGCGCCCTACACCCAGGGGAAGAGAACCCAAGGTGCTCCTACATCCCGAGCCCTCGAACTTACTGACTCAGCTATTGGTTCCTCCTGGAAGACTTCCTGGACCGAGCTAAAAATCAAAACTGGCAAAACCTATTGAAAACAACAGGGCACCCAATGACAAAACAGCACACCGAACCCCGCCACCCCTGTGTCGGTAAGGTGAAATCCAATCGCATTACACCTCTGCAGCCCGGCGCCCTACACCCAGGGGAAGAGAACCCAAGGTGCTCCTACATCCCGAGCCCTCGAACTTACTGACTCAGCTATTGGTTCCTCCTGGAAGACTTCCTGGACCGAGCTAAAAATCAAAACTAGCAAAACCTATTGAAAACAACAGGGCACCCAATGACAAAACAGCACACCGCACCCCGCCACCCCTGTGCCGATGTGGGTGCACCTTGTGTGCTAAACCGGATCCCCCTTTGCCCTGAGCCTAACACCAGGAGCTTTACGCCCACTACCTTGTGGTCTGCTCGTGAGCAGCCACCAACCGGAGGCCCCTTATCCCCCGTTGGATATCATTGGGCCTCAGCACTCTACAGTTGGTCGCCTTAGTGCAGTTGACGGTGTTCTGAGAGTGCATCATTGACCCTGGGGGAACCCTGGCTCTAACCCCAGAAACTCAACTCCCACAAATAGGTAAACCTGTAAACTGATAACTTTATTTCCTCCAATAGGATTGCATTGACTGCTTTTCTTTGAAAATTCTTCTAAAGTGTGGAGTTGGTTTGTATTAAACCTTGACAACAGCAAATGTACAGAAACAAAATTACTTACTTTTTGTCTAGGAAATGTCCCAGTGTGATATCTAGTAATATCGCACTGAGTAGCAAAAGTAACTTAAAAAGTAATCCAAGAAGTAACGTGTGCTGTAATCTAAAAGTAACTGAAGAGTAATTCTGATTATTGACTTACCTGTAAATCATCCAACTGCATTTGAACCTGCATTCCACTGTAATTCACTGCATATATTTTGCAATGTATTATTTCACTTACCTGAACCAGGCCTGGCTTGGTTCTAGAAATAAAATAACTTAATAATATTTTTATACAAACAAAATTGGTCTGAGTTCAGTCTTTGAGTGTGTAACAACATTTCTTGCCTGAGTATGTACAATAAATGCTTAACAATACCTTCTGATAAAGCCTTCCTGCGCACCCACAGTACCACAAATAGAGAGTAAGATATTACATACGTTTACCTCTGCCTACCTTTGGGGTTCCACTGGACTCTGTGAACACTATACCTTACTTTGGTATAGTATATACAGAGCCGGCTTCCTTCACTGCAGCAGTGTCCCCCTGAAACATGCAAGTACTCTAAGAACCTTGGATCACCTCTAGCCATTCAGGAATTGCATAGAAGCTCCCTTGGAGTGAAGGTATCACTCTCCTGCATACCACAGGCACTGTCCCAGTGAATTCTGGGTTGTTGACTTGCTGCTCCCTGACAACATTGAAGCAGCACCAAAGCAAGAAGAGGCACAACAGATCTGCCTCTCCACCAAGTTTTGTGCCACCAGGACCTACCGGAGCCACAGTGTACCAATAACCGTGGTACGGGACCCGCAACAGTAAAAAACAAGAAGAGTCCACCCCGGACTCCCTAAAGCACCAGAAGCAAGCACCCGTCGAGGGACATCGAGACACCCAAGACCATCTCCTGAGTGGTCCAGCTGTCACAAGATCGCCTCTCCAAGTTGCCTGCTCCTGACCACAAGGGCCCTGATGCCCGGCTGACTTTTTCACTCTGCATCCAGCCCCACCACTGACCAACCAGCTAAACTCCTGTGGTCCCTAGGCCCATGCGACCATCTTCCTCTAAAGAGACCCACCAGACTTACCTGCAAGTCCACCTTCAAGTAGCCCCTTTTGTCTTTGTGCACCAGTTTCCAAAACCCTCAGCCCTCTGCTCCCGCCCCATCCGAGATGCTCCCAAACTTCTCCTGCTGGAACTTTGACCTCCATCCACCTAAACAAGAAGGTGAACTTGGTGAAAGCATGGCCTGATTTTCTATGCAGTTTTCCATTTCTTCCCATTGATTCCTATGGTATGTAATTGCGCACAAATGTGATATAATTTCCAAACTCTTTAAACATCACAACTTGAAAAGTACGTACCTCAGAACTGTGTTCTTGGTCTCTATGAATACATAAAATAGACTTTATTTTTACAAGTTGGTCTCGGATTTATCCTTGAATGTGTGACAACAAATACTTGGCACAATCCTCTGACAAGCCTAGCTGCTCGTCCACCCACACTACCACAACAAGAGAGTTAGAATGATCTGATGTTACCTCTTCGTACCATTTGGGGATTCTGTAGATCCTCTGCACAGTGTACATCTTTTTAGTACACTATATAGAGAGTCAACTTCCTACAGTCAGTAATTTGGGCATCAACCAAATGCACAGGTTCTTCACCTTAGGCTTGGGAGATGGTAGAGTGCCAAAGTTATCTGGCTACCAGCCAGTCCACCTAATGTTAAGGTGCTTACTAATACCAGAACCTCAGTTTTTCCAGTGTTCAACATTAGACATTTGTGGTCCACCCACGCAGCAACGTCTGATAGACAGGCCCATAGTCTGGAAGCCACTAGTTCACTGCTGTGAGCCAAGGTGATGATAAGCTGAGTGCCATCAGCATATGAAGTGAAGATAAAGCCATGCTGCTCCATGGCCTCAGCCAGAGGGTTGACGTCAACATTACAAAGTGTTGGACTCAGTGATGAGCCATGAGGCACTCCTTGCTGCAAGGAGCCAGTAGATGATTGAAATGGCTTTTGAGTCACCTGAAAGGTAAGTTCCTGCAGAAAGAAGCTCAGCTACAGCAGTGTATTGCCGACAATGCCACTGGTCCATATTTGCTTATTTAAAATACTGTGGGAATACCGTATCAAATTCGGCACTGAGGCCAAACATTAGAATGGCTGCCATATTACCTTCCTCCATTCTCTGCCTTGCAGATTCAGGAACAAACAATAGAGCTGACTTTGTGCTATAGGTTGGACAGAGACCTGACTGAGTTCTATGTAGGATCATATTATCCTCCAAATATCTAGAAAGTTGTCTGTTCACATGCTTTTCAGCAGCTTTGCCAAAAAGAGGCAACAATGATATGGGTTGATAATTGTCAGGCTTGGCAGGGTCCCATAATGACTTTTACAGCAGAGGAAGGTATGTTCCAAGGTATGTTTCCATTGATGCGGAACATGTCCAGAAGACGGATAGAGATTATTAATTTCACAAACAGCATGTTGGTGAGCCGTGTCTGGTGGTTTACTGGGCTAATGCGTCCACTATAGGGGCCTGTGTTTTACCTCATGGCCACAGGTTCCAATCTCGGCGGTGCCCTCAGCCTTTCATCCTTCTGAGGTTAATAAAAATGAGTACCATTGTGTAACAATAAACATCTGTTATTCAGCACTGAGATACCAATCTGGGTGAACATGTGCTTTGCAAATACACATGTTATAGATAACCTCGCAGCCCTGTTCCAAAATGGGGAGAAAGATTACTTCCACAGAAGAGTCAGATTTAACAGTAGAGCAGAGAGAAGTCTGTTCTATTGAAGACATTGGGAGAAATTGCTCTAGTTTAACACAAGTGATAGGTGAATCACCCCATGCCTCCAGCTGTGGGTAACACCTGGCTTCTGTAAGAAAGAGAAGTACATATTCTCTACTTTGTCCTCAAAAAAAGAGGTGAGCACCCTGCAACTCTCTTCAGAAGGCAGAGAAGAGGGTGCCACAGAGGTTAGTGACATGAGAGTTTTTACAGTCTGAAAAACTTCACAATGAGGTGGCAGAAGCAGAAATCTTCTGTGAAAAACATGTACGCTGAAACTGAACAATATATTGATAATATGTTTTTCAAGCTAGTTTGTAAATCGCTTTCCAACAAGGGTCATAGTTTTTGCGCCAGAGACGATCAAGCCTCTTACAATTTTGCTTTGCGATAACAAGTTCATCATTAAATCACCCAACGGAGGGCTTTTGTCTCAGAGTAGCTTGTTTGAACAGGAGGGCAATCTTTCCAAGGGTTTCCCTCAGCCAGCTATACAATTGAAAACTAACTTTACTTGCACCATGATCCAGGATCGAACTGTCATTTTCCAGAACCTGCTTGAGACTTTCCCGAGCCACTTTAGACCATTTACGGGCCCAGATGAGGGCAGGGTGGAAATTGCTGCTGTCAGTGGCACAGAATGGATGTATGAGGATGGCCAGATGGTCTGACCCCACCAATGGAATGACCGTGCAAATAACTCCTTATAAGATAATTTTTTTAAATGATGGCAATTCCTCCCCCACTCCAATTTGACGTATATTGCCTAACAATGGCGCAACCTTGTGGAATAGCCTGAAGTATATCACTGGAAAAATCCTCATTTAGCCATGTTTAAGTTAAAAATACGGCATCTGGTCTGAGTTCCTCCACAAGATCATGTATTTCATACCTTATGCTTGACCATTGACCTACAATTGATAGAAAAAAGTTTAAATGGGCTAAATTGTGGTAATACTCTATGTTGTTTAATAATACTAGCCGCAGGCAAAAGGATTGAAAATGCAAACCACAGTGAGTGGCCACACCTCATATACAAGTTCCCCAGATTTAACGCCCCTTACAGGTTCTGATAGAATCAGGTCGCAGGCCCATGAGATGGCATTTGATGTAACAGATAGGGGTTTGACTGTGAGGGCCAGGGACCCTGGCCCTTGGCCCCGTCCAAGCACAGGTGCGCCCAGACAGGCTTGCCTTTGGTGCGCCAGTGGCATGGTCGCGCCGTGCCCCTGCTTTTATTGGCAGCATTTATAAACACTAGAGTGCTGACGAAAATGGCACTTAGAATCCTTCTAAGTTGCGTGGTTTAAACAAACACCACTGCTGATCAGTGCCCACCTTCCTCCTGTCTAAACTTAAAAAACAAAAAAACACTTGCTATTAAAAGCCCTCAGTACAAAGAACAAAAAAACGGTCATAAAATAGAGGACCGCCTTCGCAATCGCGCTGACAGGCGAACTCACGAAGAGAAAAAGAAGTTTAAACAAGCATTGGAAATGCAATAGGGCTCGCATTCGTTGGAGGAGCTATTGGCATTGTAAATGGCAATGTTTTGTACTTTGCAATAGGTCTTGTATTTGTTGGAGCTATTCACATTGTAAATGGCAATGCTTTTTATTTATCCTCAGGGTTTTATATAGCGCAAACTTTACAGCCTCATCAAAGTTTTCTGAGCCCTGAAATTTGCACAAGTAAAGTGCTAACAGTATAAATATGGGCACTGTTTAATAAACAAAGCCACTGCAATACAAGAGCAAAGGTGACCGAGTGACTGCTTCTGGGTTGACGGAGTTGCTTACAGTCACTGCCAGGTAAAGCTAGCAGGCCCGCTACTATGAGTTTATCAAACTTCATGCTATGTTTTCTTATGTTATGCTATGCTATGTAATGCTATGCAATGCTATTTTTGTTGCATTTTGTTATGCTATGCTATATTTTGTTATGCTATGCTTTGTTTTGTTGTGCTCTGCTTAGTTTTGGTGTGCTATGCTTTGTTTTGTTGTGCTATGCTTTGTTTTGTTGTGCTATGCTTTGTTTTTGTTATACTATGCTATGCTATGCTTTGTTGTGTTTTGCTATGCTATGTTTTGTTTTGTTATGCTATGCTATGTTTTGTTTTGCTATCCAATGCTTTGTTTTGTTATGCTATGCTATGTTTTGCTATCCTATACTTTGATTTGTTGTGCTATGTTTTATTATGCTATGCTATGCTTTGTTATGCTATGCTATGTTTTGCTGTGTTTTGCTATGCTCTGCTTTGTTATGCTATGCTGTGCTTGGTTGTGTTTTGCTATGCTATGTTTTGTTTTGTTATGCTATGCTATGTTTTGTTTTATTATGCTATGTTTTGTTATACTATGCTATGTTTTGTGTGTGTGTTTTATTATGCTCTGCTATGTTTTGTTTTGTTATGCTATGCTATGTTTTGCTAAGTTTTGTTATGCTATGTGTTGTTGTGTTTTGTTATGCTATGCTATGTTTGGTTATGCTATGCTATGTTTTGTTTTGCTATCCTATGCTTTGTTTTGTTATCCTATGCTTGGTTTTGTTTTCCTATGCTTTGTTTTGTTATGCTTTGCTATGTTTTGTGATCCTGTGCTTTGTTTTGTAATACTATGTTGTGTTTTGTGATGCTATGCTATGCTTTGTTATGCTATGGTATGCTTTGTTGTGTTTTGCTATGCTATGCTTTATTATGCTATGCTATGTTTTGTTGTGTTTTATAATGCAATGCTTTGTTTTATGTTTTGTTTTGTTATGCAATGTTTTGTTATGCTATGCTTTGTTATGCTATGTTTTGTTATGCTGTGTTTTGTTTTGTTATGCTATGTTTTGCTATGCTATGCTATGTTTTGTTGTGTTTTGTTATGCTATGCTATGCTTTGTTGTGTTTTGCTACGCTATGTTTTGTTATGCTATGCTATGTTTTGTTTTGCAATCCTATGCTTTGTTTTGTTATGCTATGCTGTGTTTTGTTATGCTATGCTATGTTTTGTTATTCTATTTATTTATTTATTTATTTTTGAAATTTATAAAGCGCATCGTATGCCCGTAGGCGTCTTGGTGCTAAGACTCACAGGTGCCTCAATAGACTCAATTTACAGTTTTATAAGAAATAATAGGATGAGGAAGTGGAACTTTACTGGTCAAACAGCCATGTTGTCAACAGTTTTCTAAATTGTAACAATGAGGGTGTAGATCTAATCACCAATGGAAGCGTGTTCCAAAGTCTGGCTGCAGCATTGGTGAAGCATCTATCTCCCCAAGTGACAGTCTTGGTTCTTGGTACAATAAGTTGAAGTGAACCTATTGACCTTAATTGTCGAGTGGGGCGATAAAAAATGAGCTTCTGTTTAAGAAACTCCGGTCCTAACTGATGGAGGGCTTTAAAGGTGAGACACAATGTTTTAAATTTAATCCTGTTTTTAACCGTCAGCCAGTGATAGTTCCTGATTACTTTTTCAATCGGTTTAAATTTAGGGGTCCCAGATAGCAGTCTTGCTGCTGCGTTCTGGACCAGTTGTAACTTGGCAACCACCCGAGCTTGGGCATTCACAAGTAAACCGTTACAGTAATCCAAGGAGGACAGTACCAGCGAGCTCACCACCGTTTTCCCTGCATTTTCTGGGAGAAATGGAATTATTTTTCTTAGGAGTTTGAGTTTATAAAATGCTGTGGAAGCTGCTTGGTTGGCATGATTAACGAAGTTCAGTTTCTCATCAAAGATGACTCCAAGATTTTTAACTTTCTGCACAGGAGACGGTAGTGCTCCGAGCAACGGAGGCCACCAAATTGATGACCAAATGGGAAAAAGTTTACCAAAAATGATCACCTCCGTTTTCTCGGAGTTCAGCCGTAAACAGTTGCAGGCCATCCACTCCTTGATTGCCAGCATGCCTTCCTGGAACCGAGCTGCCACCTTTTCTCCATCATTATTGATGGCTAGCACCAGCTGGGTATCATCAGCATATGTGGTAAGGCTCATCCGGTAGATCTTAATAACCCTAGCTAAGTCCGACACATAAATGTTGAAAAGTGTCGGACTTAGGGACGAGCCTTGAGGCACTCCACAAGGTAGAGCTAGGTCAACCGATCTGAATGGCCCCAGAGTTACTGCCTGCGTTCTGCCTGCCAAAAAGGACGCAAGCAAAGCTCCAGCCTTGGAATGGATACCCAGCTCTTTGACACGGTCAATCAAGATGGAATGATTGACCGCATCGAAGGCCGCAGCTATGTTTTGCTGTGGTTTGCTATACAATACTTTATGCTATGTTTTGTTATGCTATGCTATGCTTTGTTTTGTTGTGCTATGCTATCTTTTGCTATCCTATGCTTTGTTTTGTTATGCTATGCTATGTTTTGTTATGCTATGCTATGTTTTGTTATGCTATGCTAAGCTTTGTAGTGTTTTGTTATGCTATGCTATATTTTGTTATGCTGTGCTATGCTTTGTTATACTGTTCTGTTGTGTTGTGTTTTGTTATGCTATGCGTTGTTGTGTTTTGTTACGCTATGCTATGTTTTGTTATGCTATGTTGTGTTTTTTGTGTTTTGTTATGCTATGCTATGTTTTTTGTGTTTTGCTATGCTATGCTACGTTATGCTATGCTGTGTTTTGTTGTGTTGTGCTATGCTTTGCTTTATTTTGTTATGCTATGCTATGTTTCGTTATGCTATGCTATGTTTTGTTGTGTTTTGTTGTGATATGCCATGCTATGCTTTGTTATGCTATGTTTTGTTTTGTTATGCTATGTTTTGTTGTGTTTTGTTATGCTATGCCGTGTTTTATTATGCTATGCTATGTTTTGCTATGCTATGTTATGTTTTGTTTTGCTATGCTAAGCTTTGTTGTGTTTTGCTATGCTATGCTGTGTTTTGTTATGCTATGCTTTGTTGTGTTTTGTTATGCTATGCTATGTTTTGTTATGCTATATTTTGGTTTTTTGTGCTTTGTTATGCTATGCTATGTTATGCTATGCTATATTTTGTTATGCTATGTTATGGTGTGTTTTGTTATGCTATATAATGTTTTGTTGTGTTTTGCCATGCTATGCTACGTTATGCTATGCTATATTTTGTTATGCTATGTTTTGTTGTGTTTTGTTATGCTATGCTATGTTTTGTTATGCTATGCTACGTTTTGTTTTGCTGGTTTGTTGTGTTTTGTTATGCTATGTTTTGTTTTGTTATGCTGTGCTTTGTTATGCTATGCTATGCTATGTTTTGCTTTGCTATGCTGTTTTGCTATGCTATGTTTTGTTGTGTTTTGTTATGCTATGCTGTGTTTTGTTGTGTTTTGCTATGCTTTGCTTTATTTTGTTATGCTATGCTATGTTTTGTTATGCTATGCTATGTTTTGTTGTGTTTTGTTATGATATGCCATGCTATGCTTTGCTATGCTAGGTTTTGTTTTGTTATGCTATGTTTTTTGTGTTTTGTTATGCTATGCCGTGTTTTGTTATGCTATGCTATGTTTTGTTATGCTATGTTTTGTTTTGTTTTGCTATGCTAAGCTTTGTTGTGTTTTGTTATGCTATGCTATGTTTTGTTATGCTGTGCTATGCTTTATTATGCTGTTCTGTTTTGTTGTGTTTCGTTATGCTATGCTTTGTTGTGTTTTGTTATACTATGCTATGTTTTGTTATGCTATATTGTGTTTTATTGTGTTTTGTTATGCTATGCTACGTTATGCTATGCTATATTTTGTTATGCTATGTTTTGTTGTGTTTTGTTATGCTATGTAATGTTTTGTTGTGTTTTGCCATGCTATGCTACGTTATGCTATGCTATATTTCGTTATGCTATGTTTTGTTGTGTTTTGTTATGCTATGCTATGTTTTGTTATGCTATGCTACGTTTTGTCTTGCTGTTTTGTTGTGTTTTGTTATGCTGTTTTGTTTTATTATGCTGTGCTTTGTTATGCTATGCTATGTTTTGCTTTGCTATGCTATGTTTTGTTATGCTATGTTTTGTTGTGTTATGCTATGCTTTTTATTTTGTTATGCAATGTTTTGTTATGCTATGCTATGTTTTGTTGTGTTTTGTTATGATATGCCATGCTATTCTTTGTTATGCTAGGTTTTGTTTTGCTATGTTTTGTTGTGTTTTGGGGGAGGGTGCTGCTATAAGAAAGTGGCTTCACTTGTGTACTCACTGGTAAGTGATGAACTGCACTTTGAAATGGTTTTACAGCAAGCAGTACACGCACATTAACAAAAACTGTTAGAGTGCTCAAACAAACACACTGTGAAAGAACACACAGACATACATATTTTAGAACCTGGTTACATCAAACAGAGTGTCCACAATGCCCTCAACATAAATCAGAAGCTCAAAAGAAAATTGTTCAAGTTGTGGGACTTGCAGACAAAATGTGAGATTTATGATGTGATGTACTATGGAACCCACGTATTATGCCTTCGTTTTCAGCAGCCCCACCTCTCCCTTCGCCAACTCTTCCTTCGTTCACTGAAGTGCTTTAAAGCCATTAGGAGGTGCATACGCTTCAATATAAGCACCCCATGCATGCTGACCTCACAGGCGTACCCAGGCAGCCACCCTATGGCGAATGCTCAAAGCCCAGAATATCCGAGCCTGAGAGAGCGCTCTCTGGACCCTTCCTGTGGTGCCGTGGCTTCTAGGTGCTGCGTGACCCACGGGGACGGGGCGGGGGGGCATTCACACATTCCTTTATCCTGCCAGATTTGCCCCTCGAGAGAAATAGCAATTGTCATCACAGTGAACTTGTAACAGGCAGCATAGCTCACTGGGTTAATGCAACTACTGCTTAGATCGCAGTGACGCCTACAGGTCGCTCGCTTGAACCATACTGGTGCCAACTTCATTCTGTGGTTGCTGAAAGGAGTATCGTTAATATGGAAGTCACACTTATGTTATTGTGAGTTCGCAAAGGATGAAATATGGTAGCAATGGGTGCTCCATAAATATCGCGTGCATGTTGTGATTTATAATTACCCTTTTATGTGAAGCATACACAGACTGATACCCCAAGGGGCGCCGGGGGAGAGTGGAGACGATCTATCGAACTATGATAAAAGGTTGGCTCAAGCCCTTCTGGGAGATGCGGAAGCACCGTGTCTGTCTGTCCGCGTGAGTTTCTGGGCATCCGCGCGGGAGGGGGCTTTGAGCAGCAAGCAATGGAAGCTGATTTAACGGATGGATTCCAGTAATTAAATGACTTGGAAGAGAATTCCTCATGCATCTCATTACGCATAAAGTCATGTGACCTAGTTTTCAGCTTGTCCAGTCTGGTTGACGCGCGGACTTTGGGTTCTGTTGAGCCTGTTTGTGAGCTGATTACATTCATAAAGTACATTTTACCGATTGTAGCGCTAAGACGCCGTCCGATGAAAGATGCTTTATTCCTAAATTGCAATGTTCATAAAGTGCTACAAAGGGCACGTCCAAGCGGTTCATGTTTCCCCACACTGGAGCAGAACAAATTCAGGATATTGTCACACAAGAATGCGAGAGAGAGATAAATCAAGTGTGAGAGAGCAGAAAGGAGTGGGGCTAGGCTGCAGCCTCAACAAGCTCTCGGCATTGCTGTGGCGGGGGCAGGGGAGCGCATTCCTTTGAAGTCTGATGGGGGTGTGGGTGGGCGGGTTACTTTGAAGTCTGATGCCGAGGCTCAGACAAATGGTGTAGGTGTGTGATGTGCGATGTGGCTGGCGATGTGCACGCGCCTGACTCACATGAACTGTACCCAATCCGCAGTTTGGGTAGACT
Source organism: Lissotriton helveticus (assembly GCF_964261635.1). Lineage (NCBI taxonomy): Eukaryota > Metazoa > Chordata > Amphibia > Caudata > Salamandridae > Lissotriton > Lissotriton helveticus. The sequence continues at coordinate 738,654,851 of NC_136057.1, forward strand.
TTTGAAAGCCTTACTATAATCTCGACAAACAAACCGAGACCTAAACAAGCATTGCTAAAGCAATGCTGTAGTCGAGACCTAAAAACAGTGTTAACGCTTTTTAAAATCACGATTAGCAGCAAGATCAAAAACATTAGGATGTGTACATCATGGCTAAAACACATTGGCAAAGCCAGTAGCTCTTGCAGAGGTAAGACCTATTGGCTTAGCCAACGCTTGTTTTTAGAAATGTTGACCAGTACATTAGACAAATGGAGATCTGAAGTAAATTCTGCTCACTATATGAAATAAAACTACAGTCTGCACTTGATACATAAGAATGACCACATACACAACCTTTTAAACTCTAAAGTGAAAGCTAAATATTTCTCTGGTGTTACATCTCTGTGTTCCTGCAAAACATTCAGAATTATCGACTACTTCAATTCGACATAGTACTTTGAATGCTCAGAATTTTTTTATTCTCTGACACAGCACATCCTGTGTAATTTTCCATAACAATAAAAACAAGCATTGGCATAGCCAATAGGTCTCGCTTTTGGGACCTTCTAAGTATTTATTATGCAGCACAATATCCTTGGTGCAACAACATCAACTGTTGCATGGCTAAACACTAATAAGGTCCCAAAGGAGAGACGCATTGGCTATGCCAATGCTTGTTATTTTTTATTCTTGGGGGAAACAGGGCTAGTCCCAGGAGGGTCAAGGGTGAGTGGCAGGGAGGTGAGGAGTGAATGCCAGGAGGGACACGGATGACTGTCAGGCCATGGGGGTGAAGGGTGAGTGCCAGAGAGTGAGGTGTGAGTGCCAGGGAGATGAGATGTAAGAGCCAGGAGGGTCAAGGGTGAGTGCCAGGGAGGGGAAGGGTGAGTGCCAAGAAGGGGGAAGTATGAGTTCCAGGGGTGAGGGGTAGCTACCAGGCCAGGGGGGTGAAGAGCTAGTGCTACGGAGGGGAAGGTTGAGTGCCAGGTCAGGGGGATGAAGGGTGAGTGCCAGGGAGATGAAGGTTGAATACCATGGATGTGAGACGTAAGAGTCAGGAGGGTCAAGGTGAGTGCCAGAGAGGGGAAGGGTGAGTGCAAGGGGTGAATGGTAGCTGCCAGGCCAGGGGGCGAAGTGCTCGTGCCGTGGAGGTGAAGGGTGAGTGCCAAGGGGGCGAGAAGTGAATGCCATGAGGGATATGGGTGAGTGTCAGGGAGGTGACAGTTGAGTGTCACGCAGAATCAATGCTGAGTGCCAGAGAGGGAGAAGGGTGAGTGCCAGGTGCGAGGAGTGACTGCCAGGCCTGAGGGATGAAGGGTGAGTGCCAGGGAGGTGAGGGGTGAGTGACAGACTGTATATAGTAGTGAGCTGGGGTCTAGAAGGAGGTGCGGAGATCATCACCCGGCGTGTGCCAGACTGGAATGCACCAGTGCCAGGCCAGACTTGGGTGGATGCAAGAACCTCTGAAAGGTGGGTGCCAGGTCATTCGTAACCTTAGTACAGGACTGGGGTGCGCAGGAGAGAGTAACATCTTCAAACAAGAAATTATTCAAAATCTTGAATACTCCACTTTATGGTCTTGCAACCTTATGTGGAAAATAATTAGCAAATGAATGGGCTTCCGTAGTGGACTTGCAGCTTGTTAGAGCAACTTTTTGAGATAAAGTTTGCATTGCAAATAAGCCAAAGCTAACACAATTTGAATTAGTAACGGTAAGATTTGCAATGAACTAGAGACAAGTTAAAAAAGCACCCCAGAATTGAACCGAGGATACAGAATAATAAAAAAGGGGGCAATATTGGTCTCCTTTTCACAGCTGACAGCCCAAAAAACAGGGTGGTGTGGAGGACTTGGATTCTGGCGGAATCAGGATTTTTAAAAGAGTCAGTGCCAATAAGGAATTTGTGTGTGTGTCTGCACATATGTGTGCATGTGCACATGTGTATGTGTATGTGTGCTTGTGGTTGTGTGTGCACATGTCTATGTATGTGTGTGCTTGTGTGCATATCTGTGTGTGCATGCACATGTGTATGTATGTGTGCTTGTGTGCGTGCATATCTGTGTGCACGTATGCACATGTTTATGTGTGTGCTTGTGTGTTTGTGCATATATGTGTGTGCGCGTGTATGGATGTATGTGTTTGTGTGTGTGCGTGCACATGTATGTATGCATGTGCTTGTGTGTGTTTGTGGTCATATCTGTGTGCGTTTGCACTTGTCTATGTGTGTGTGCTTACCATATGCACAGCTTTCAATGTTGGATGCTACAGTTAGCACCCCAGCACCCGGTGCATGAGACTGTTTAATCATTGACTGTCCTGGAGAAGGCTGCTGGATTCCAGACCTGATGCCCGGTCAACAGGCTTGTGCGGTGTTGTAGAATCATCCCACGTTCAAGGGAATGGATGCACTTATACCTTTCTTGTGTGACATGCGGCATAGTGGCCAGAGAGGTGGCCTGATTTATCTGCATTCTGCTATATTTGAAATTGATAATGATTTTTCGCTTGAAATGGGAACGAAGATCACAAGTAAACTTGTTCGGGCAGCTTTCAGATGGTTGTGTGGGGAGCTGTCACCAGGCTCAGGGGTGGAGCTAGACAGGATGTTTACGATCTCACTCTGGAAAGTCTTCCTGCAGACCAGACCAAAGATATAATGCCTCCCTGCAGAAAAATGTGTATCGGTGCTAAACTCTCTCTCTGCAGTCCTCAACCTAGTGGCAATATGTTCCTGTGAGTACTTTTCTTTTTATTTTTTTTAAAGGTTAATCACAGTGACAGACAGCTAGAGAAAGACCGACAGGGCTTGTCTGTGCCAGAGCGGTCGGTGGACTGATGACCGCATGCATGCACTGGTGGACAGAAGGCAGCATGCATGCACGGATGGGCGGATGACAGCATGCATGCACGGGTGGCCGGAAGGCAGCATGCATGCACGGATGGGCGGATGACAGCATGCATGCACGGGTGGGCAGATGACAGCATGCATGAACGGATGGACGGATGGCCGGAAGACAGCATGCATGCACGGGTGGACGGATGACTGGATCTGAACCATTATAATTTCCTAGGCGTTGAGAGCTGAAGTATCTGGTGACATTATATGTAAGAAAATACGCCTGCAAGATGTGTTTTGAAACCAGCAGTATGGTGGTAGTAGAGTAATGCCCGTTATCTGTTCGATTGGTAGTCATGCCTGCGGACAGTAGAAACATCTGCCATGCCCGCCCACCGGATGGCATTTTTTCATCACATGATTGCTGGGAGAGATAAAACAGCGGAAAGAGCAGTCTCATACCATCGCGGATGTTCAATGTGCCTGGACAGACAATGAATGGCCTTGCATCTAAAAGTGAAAGTGGTGCGACGCTTTTGGCGACGGGCAAAAGGCACCACGGCCAACGTTTGTTGCCAAGGTATACCTCGTTTTCTCACGGTGTTTCCCAGACTGAACAGCCAGCGCCCATGAGAGTCATACGGGTGGAATGGCTGTCTTTATGTGGCTAATCTAAAGCCGCGTGCCTACGTACACATGTCTTGCTTTGAAAAGCAGATCCCCCTTTTTTTATCAAGCACTCATGGAGTGCTTAAACACCAAAAAATTGCTTGGCGCAGCGGGGCCTGCAGTGGCCCGGAGAGGAGACTCGTGAGGGCGAGGGGAACAAACGGCACCGAACCTCCCGGCAATATGGAAAGGAAACCCCTGAAAGTGGCGAAAGAGGCCAACGGGTAGAGGCGGCGGAGGCAGAGACATGAGGAGGGCTCAGGCGTGCTGACTGCAGAGTGCCGCCGGCACAGGAAGTGGCAGTGAGAAAAAGCACAAAAACGTTCAGTTGTGTGCGTGCGAGGAAGAGGGGGGTGGGTTGGCGCGGCCCTAAAAAGTGACGCGGGTAATCGCAAGTGTTCTGCTGTGGCGGGCGCGAGGAAGGGGGGAGAGGAAGAGGGGGGGTGAGGCGGGTTGTCGTGACCCTAAAAGAGTCGCGAGAAAGCGAAGGGAAAAATGCTACCGCCGGTCACAGCTTGCAGTGTATGTGCGTGAGTGGTGCACGCGCAACAGTAATCACACCATATGGAGCCTCTGCGTGGGCTCCCGCTCACATGCACTGCAAGCTGTAGCCGGGGGTAGCATTTTTTGAAACCCTTCTTACTTAAGGTCTGGCAGACCAGCGCAAGCGCTGGGTCAGGCGAGACCTAAACACCAGAATTTATGTATGTCAATTTCTATTATTCCAATGATGCCATTGGTTTCAAAATGATACTGGCCAAAATATTTGGATTTTCTATGCAGCAGCCTAGGGGGTACCATTTCTTATTATAGGTGTAATTCCCGAGGCCACCATTAATGAAAATGTGCAGAGACTGCAGAGTTTGATGTCATAACCTTCACAAACTGGGTTTTCAGTGCACTACTAAATACTAAAAATATACACCCAATTTCTTCCTACACTGCAGCTCCATTTCTTTTCGCATGTTATATTATTTATATAGTGCACCTTTATAGAGGTTTCTTGGTGCTGCAAAAAAGAATACAACATGGTACTTAATCTCATTAAAACCTATATATTTATTTATTTTGGTTGGCTAAAAAGAAATGTCTATCAGCAAGAGAGGGAGAGAGAGGGAGAGAGAAAGGGTGTACTCGAAGTTTAATCCACCATCTTGCTGCAGCCACCAAGAAGGCCCTGTTGCCGGTGGTGACCTTTCTGACCTTTGGAATGTGCAACAAAACTGGTGTAAAGTACGTAAAGGGTGATGGAGCTGAAACTTGGTAGCCAAAAGAGAGGCGTGCAGTTGTGGATAACACATTGGACTATATTCAATGCCTTTAAAAGATCTCTTTTTCTGCTCTGCAGCCTGTGCCAGGATGGGAGAGACATGAACTCGACCAGGGGATGGTGGGTGGGTGGGGGGTGTTTTGTGGCATGATGAGCCATGCTGCGTCATTCTGCACCAAATGAAGCCTTGACATTTGCTTATCCGATAAGCTCAGATAACTAAAGTTACCATAGTCAGGAACAAGGTTGAACTGAAGCAGGCATTACTATGCAGTGGCATTCCGTGTCAATGTAAGGCACATTTTTTTCATAAGTTTGATTTGTTTGGATGCAACTGTACCTTAAAGTTCACAGTTGACTTCTACTCACCTTGGTTATCGGTGGTGTGACGTGGCTTATGGTGTTCTGTCTCTCATGGATAATGGCCAGTAGGTCCCCTCAGGACAGACTCAATGATAACCTCCAATTATGTTCTCTTGAATGTACTGATCATTACGCATCATTTAAATTTTACATGCAAATCAAGTCTCTGGTAAATGCTCGACCCCTGGCTAGCCCCCTGCTACACCGGGCACTTTCTTTGCGAACCCTTCGTCAAAGGTAGTAAATATAATGCCAAGAAGACATAGATAGCTCGCCTAAATGGACCTCCTTGGTGTCTGCCCTTTTTTTTAATCACACGAAGAGGGAATAGTAGTATTTTATTCACTATTAGTGGATTAAAAAATGGAGAACCAGGACCTGGAACAAGATCAGTAGTGGAAGATGATGTAAGTAAAATGTTTTTTTAAATGTATGTTTTGTGCGTGCAGCTTAGAGAGCTGGTGCATTTATGAGTGTGTGTCTGTACGTATGAGCATGTGTGTGTGAGTGAAAGTGTATCAGAGTCAGTGACAGGTTGTGAGTGAAATTGGGAGAGACTAAGTGCCAGAGTGAGTGCAAGTGAGTGAGAATGAATGAGGGTGGGTGAATGAGAATGTGTAAGTGACAGAATGTGAGCGTGAATGAGAATGTGATGATATTCTTGCAAGTCTGCCATTCACCTTGGCATACTGAAGGTGATTTCTGGCTTAAATAGGAATCCATGGCACAATATTGCAGCTGGCACACAGGAGATCATTGTTAGTGTGACAAGCACCTGTGACACTGGTACACAGAGGCAGTTCTTAGCGTAATAGGCACCTGTGGGTGCATTTGACAATGTCGAGAAAAGAATATGGTTTATAATAATCTGCACAATTAAGTAGTAGGCTTTAATGAAAAGTCATATGCATTTAATGCAAAATTGTAGTAGGCAATCATATTTACTTGTACTGGGCCTAAAAATGGCTGAAGCAAAATTGCTTGAAAAGCTGACATGATTTGAAATGCTTGGACCTGCATAAAATGCTTATTTCTTGACCTTTCGATTAAATTTTTTTTAACAATAAATAATAGTTGCATAAATGTTTTCATCTAACTCTGAAAATTGATTTATTGAACAGATTTATATGCAATAGTTTTATGCTACATCTCACTCTCAGTCTCAAACTAGAACCCTTTATAAGTTCTGTCTGACACCATTTTCTCCCCATTCCTAAAATAGGGATTTTCTTTCCTTTATGGAATGCCATTGATGTACTTTTATTGCAATTTTATTGATTGCTTATTGGTTGATTTAAGACTTCTAATAGGTTCTAATGATTAGAATTGATGAATGTAACTTGTGGCCTAACAAAGATGAGTTACTAAAAGATTTGAATAATAAAACCCTTTAACTCATACCAAACTCTCATTATTGATTGAAATAGAGTAGAAATTATGTTATAATTTATGTGATGTACAGCTCCTGCTGGTGCATCAGCAGTTGTAAGTGTGGGAAACCAAGAATTTTAATTGAGGAAGTGATTCCCTCTCTGGCAAACTTGGTGTCAGGAGGACGGTTTATGTTATGAGAAGAGTACCTGTAAAATAATACCCCAGTTAGAGTAATGCCTGAGGCCCATAGCCCAAAGCTCAGAATTTGAAGACTAACAAGGTGCGGTTTCAAAGGCAGTTGCTGTATTGAAGGTGTGATTATTAATAATGTTATGCATCATGAATTGTGGTTATTGATGTGTCTTATTTGCGAGGTATTGGAGTAGATGTGTTAAATGAACTGGTGATGTTTATATGCTTATTATGAAGACGTTGAAGATATTATTGGACTCCAAAGTAGTCTAAGATCTCGGGATAGAAAAATAAAAGTTGATTTATGATTTTCTTGTCTGCTAAAGAATTGCGGTATAGGTCACGAGGTCCTGTCAACTACATGATTTTGATAGGGTATCATAACAAACGTTTGTGAATTTGTTAATATAATATAATATTGATTGGCGTTGGCAGAATCTATTGCACAAGCTATATTGATTAGAGTGATTTCCGCTGGTCGAGATTTCATCCATGTGTGTGAAAAATCTGTGTGGAAAAGTCAGAGGGCTTAAAAACCTTAATATTCCAATTGCTGAATTGTTTTTTTTTTATGGATCAGACAAAGCTTTTTCATTTACGTTCACTTAGAGTTTTAGAACTGGATGTGTACCAGAGAAATTGTAAAGGAGGGTAAACACCTGCAAGGAACTACATGCGTCATAGTGTGCCGTTGATAGAGCGTCATGTTATTCTGAAAATTGTTGGGGTGCGTCATAATCATGGGTAGTCAGCACCTGCATATTTAGAAGATTTTATTAACGTGTGATCATTAGAAATGTAGTAATTAATCAAATTATGTTAGAATGTTTAGGAGTATTCACATCGTTTGAAGACTAATGTGGTGTTTAACCGAGAAAATGCCTTAAACAATGCAGAAGTTATTGCTTCACGTATAAGAGGTTGCATTAGGGTTAAACGTGCGCCACGTTAAAAGTTGCACATGTAGGTTTGCTTAGTCACGTGTGAAATGTAATGCATTAAAATGATTTTGAATGTAACCCTTATAATGTGCTTTTAGAAATGTGTTTAAATGTGTAAAGGCCTGATTGTATGAAAGTATTAATAGAGGCCTAACTGTGATTCTTAGGTTATCTGAATTATAGTAGGCCTGAAATGTATTTTTCCTTGGGAAAGGCTCCTTTTTCCTAGTTGAATTTAGCATTGCAGATTTGATTGTGTGCAAGGTCAATTTGCTCACAGGCTTTCTGTTGCAGGTGCAAGGACAAACGTTTTGTTAGGCAGAATAACCTTTTGTTTTAGGAGTATGGATGGTAGAGGCAAGCACCGTGGCAGTCAACAGGAATGTCAAGATGATACTTTTGGCGGAGAAGATGCCTGGGACCCAAGGACACACCAATGGTTTTTGGATGAAGTTGGAGTTTCGTTAGAAAAGTACAAGCGAAAAGACCTGCCGAAGGGGTGTGTTTAGGTCGCGTTTAATGTTTTTGGGGTTTTGTATTAGGGACAGTACCCCAAGGGTGGAGAGGAGAGAAGGGCTAGAGGGGAAGCAAGAAGGAGCATCTTAGAACGATCTCTGTAGCTTAGGCTACTTACCCATGGAAAGTGAGTGTACTTCCGAGGAAGTCTTCACTGCTGACACCTTTTATCCTCTTGCCTGGGTGGGATGTTAAGTAGGGATGTCACGTTAGTGTTAGTGTAGGGACAGACTAATATTCTTCTTCTTTTTGCTAAATGCAGCCAAGGCTTCAAGCAGGGACTGTTCTCATTTGCCTGATGCTTTTGGAAATCACCTTGATTGTAATTTTGAGTCGTCTGAGACTCTTACGTAGGATTATGTTTGTATTAGTGCCTGCTTATTTTCTTAACCTCTTGCTGAGGGGTCTGTATGTTCATTTATTTTTGGCTTTGTAATAAACCTCTGAAATTTATCTCATAGTCAGTGGTCCTTTGAATTGGATTGATTTGGTCTCAGATAAAGTTATTGGGAAATGGATGATCTTCTCTTTACACTTCTTAGCAGAAAAAGAAACGGTCCAGTCGACCAAGGATTCTAAAGATTGGTAAGAGTAAAAATATGGATAAGAATCCGACCCTAACACCGTGCTGTGATTGGTTGGTGTAGTGTCGCACTGCTTTTGGTTGATGACGACAAGGAGTGCTGTGCTGTTATAGGTCAATTATTGTGCAACTGCCTGATTGAGATTGGTTAAGGAGTCTTCAAGTATTAAAGCTATAACAGGATTGGAGAAAAATATCTGACGTACACGGAATAGAATGAAAACAATTGAAGATATGAAGTTCGTTGTTTGCTAAATGCTGAATAATCCAGGATCATGAAATGTTTTAAAGGATTTAAGAGTCTTGTGAGAGGTGATGTAACAATTCCAGTGCAGGGAGGTGAAGAGGCACCTACAAGGGTACACCAGCAGATTATATGACAACAAATATGGTGTTGCATACATGTTTGTGGCTTCGTCAATGGTGTAAGAAAATAGAGGTCCTTTGAGTTTTCCAAGATATAGTACCTTTGAGCTGAGAAACATTAAAAGATTGAGTGAAACGCTATATGAGATGAAGCCACCACTTAGACCCACATAGTACGAAGCATTCAATATTTGGGAGAAAACACAACATGTTAAGGAGAGAGAGAAATACCAGAATAAAACTAAAAGAGCTTTGTGTAATTATGCAGATGCTTAATGGGATGTGGAACAAGAGAAGTGGAGGAAAGTCATAGTTGAGGGGGCTGGACTGCACCCATCTATTAGTACTGAAAAACCCGAGAAGTTGAAAAAGAATAAGACACAAGGAAAAGATGATGAGGGAGCTGCAAAGAAATCAGATACCAAGAGTTATTCAGGAGACGAAATTGGGGATGCTTTATTAGCAGTGTTTCCAGCACCTTATGCGGCCTCTGTAACACATACTGAGAGTATTTCAACATTAAATGAGACATTAAATGAGACAGTGGCTACAACCCCTGTTGACCCAAATGTGATTCAGACTGAAAGATCAGTACAGATGGCACAGCCTATTGTACAACCTGTTATATCTAATGTTGTGCCTGCCCGAATTGAGAATGTTCCTACAGTGATACCTCCAGGTGATAGTTCTCCTATTGTAACTGTTATTGACAGACTACAGGGGCTGCAGCACTTTTTTTTACTATGGTTATAACAGCACAGCCATTAGACATTTGCACAACAGCTGCTCTGATTAATATTATTTCAGATGCAGTAATTTTAAGAACTGTTTAAGGAGAACCGGTGACAGGGTTTATCTTGTTGTAGCAGAATTCGTAAATTGTTGCTTGGACACAACCACAAACAGTTCAATCATTGAGAGAAGGGAGAAGGATTGTCTCTATGACACCGATAAAACAGAGCAAGACTAATTTATTTGAACATGGGATTGATCCCCCATGGTTTGACGAAATGGCAGAGATAAAAAAATACAGAAAATCATGTTCCCATTGCACAAAAGACAGAAAAGGAAAGACTTCTAAATGTCCAAATATTAAAGGCAGATTTATAAGAAATAAGAGTATGTTTGGATCTTCAGCGTGTGAATCAGAAAAGAAATTATAAGATGTGCAGCAGGTAATTAATGATAAACTGACCGCATTTACTCAAAAATATTACGTTATTTTTTTTAAGTGATTGCACCCATTGAGAACAGTTCAAGATTTGCTCCTTGATTTAAAAGAATTAGTAAACCTAGAATTATGGGACTTCACAAGGAAATATATCGGACTGATTAAAGCTTTAGAACCTGTCTGTGTCACAGTGAAGCCCTAATGCTGTATATCTGAGAGCACCACCATAAAATGTGACCCCAGAAACAGTGGCTGGAATAACACGAGTAACTGAAGACATGTTGCAGAAAGGGATTTTAAAAGAAAGTGCTGGAAGCCCTGAAACTCTTCGATCATGGGCTTATAGAAGCCTAATGGTATCGGTTTGTTCAAGATCTTCAAAACATTTAGAGGATTTGTTGTTCCATGTTGTCCCATGGAACTGGTTCCAGGCACCAACTTTTTCAGATTCTGTGCACTGCATAATGGTATATCCTTGTGGACTTATGACAGGCCTTCTTTTCTGTTCCCTTGCATGCGGACAGCCAGTATTCTCTTTTGTATTCCAACAAATTGTTTTGGCATGGGGCCGAGTTCCACAAGGCTATACAGGGAGCCCATTCATTTTTATTCATATCTTGAAAAAGAATCTTGAGTCACTGCAGATGCCTTACAATTCAGTTCTCATGCAATATATCGATGACTTGATTGTGGCATCAGATACAGGGGAAGCTTGCAGACAGGATACAACTGCACTGTTAAATCACCTGGCTGAAACTAAAAGTGTTTCTAGGTAAACTGCAATTCTGTCAAAAATAAGTCCAATACTTGGGAAATATCATTGAGAAAGTAGCAAGAAGGGTGCCCCCAGACAGAGTTGAGACGATTCTATAGATGAACCCACTCAGAACACAGTGTGAAGTCAGAATGTTTTTGGGGATGTTTGGCTACTGAAGACAGTGGATACCAAAAGTTTCCCTAGTGGCTAAGCCTTTGGTGAGGCTGATACTTAAAGATGTACTTGATCCACTTTCATGGGCCAACAATTACTTGAATGCTTTCCTAGAGCTGAGAGAAAGTCTCTTTCAAGCCCCAGCACTAGGAATACCTGATTACAGTAAGATGTTCACTTACTGCACTCTCTCAGTGCTTACTCAGATACATGGAGATGCACCAAGATCTGTGGTTTATTTTTTGACCACCCTTGACTCTGTTACCAGAAGACTTACCGGTAACCTTAAATCAGTAGTTGTGGTTGGTGTCAGTATAGAGAGATGTGAGAACATAGTGATGGTGCATCCCTTAATTGACATGGTCCCTCATTCAGTAGAAATATTTCTCACCAGAACGAAAATCCAGTACGTAACAAACATCAGACTTAAAAAATACGAGCAGCAGATTCTCGCTGCTGATAAAATCATTTTGAAAATATGTCAAATTTGAAATCCATCAAATTTGTTGTCTGTAAATGAGGACTCCACTAAAGATGAAGTTGAACATGACTGTGTAGATGTCATGGACCTATGTACCAAACCAAGGCCAGACATAAAAGATGAACCTTTGAATGAGCCTGAATATGTAATCTTTGTTGATGGCTCATGTCTGAGGAACAATGAAGACACCCTGAGAGCAGCCTACGCTGTCCATACAATTCAAGATGTGGAAGCTTCATGGTTTCAAGGTGTTACCTCAGCACAAGTTGCTAAATTAATTTACCTTACCAGAGCTTGCAGTCTGACAGCCCAAATGAGAGTGACTATATTTACAGATAGTCAACATGACTTTGGTGCTGTCCATGATTTTAGACAGTTATGGTCATGAAGAGGTTTCATGACTTCATCTTGTACCCCCATTATGAATGGGGCACATGTGAGAAAACTGCTAGAGGCATTCTAGCTGCCAATAGATGTTTCAGCAGTTAAATGTGCAGCTAACAGAAGAGGCAATGGATATATCACAGTTGGAAACAGATACACTGACGAAGTTGAATGATATTGTATACTTGTGACCAGCACATTCAGCTGGGCTTCTACAAATGAATCTGAAGAGGACACTGTTTTTTATGGAGTTGTCATTAGCTTATACATAGGAAGAGCTCAATAAATTGCAGGAAAATGTTTCAGAAGCAGAACAGCAGGGTTGGGTGAGAGCAGAAGGTGAATAAAATGCAAAAACGACATTTGGATAACAGCAGATGGAAGACCAGTGTTGCCAGACAGTTTACTGTTTCCTATGACATTGTTTATTGATAAACTGTGTGATTACTTAAAATCTTTACAGTGTAAAATACGATGAATTACAAAAAAATGCAGTATAAATGCAGTAAAGTGCAGTAAAATGCAGTAAAATGCCCCCCCCCTTCTCGGCCAAAACCAAGTAAAACCATTAGTGCAATTATATAGTTACAAGACTGACATATTCTCTACTATTGTCCAATCAGGGTTCTTTTACAAGAATGAGAATTATGATTTCACCATGGGACCACGCCTACTAAAGTCTGAGAGAAGTATAGAGGTTCGACATCCACACTCACGCTGCAGAGCCAGATGACAACTGATGGATTCTGCATCAGACCCTTAGCCGACCCAGATTAAGTGCCTAAGTCCGATGGTTCCGATTACTTGTCGACAACTCCCTGGATTAACTATAGGCTGACAACTTTGGGGCGGCGGGGGGAGCACTAAGCCCACTGTCAGGGCACATCGGAACTGTATCCTGTAGTTGGGGATCGAGTGCAGTTTTAACTTGGTGGATAAACTTGCCGACCCTAGCTAATAAGCAGGTCGTAGTTTCTGAGAAACACCAGTCCGAGGCCTCTCTGCATGTTCTGTGGCCCAGATTCCGTAAAGCCGGGCGGATCAGTCGCTGGCCAACTTTGTACAGCAACATAGCAGGTGTAGCCAGGATTCTCTGCGATAGTTGCAAAGACGGCAAGCAATGGCGCCATCCGTACGTGCCCAAGTTGGATCCTGAGAGCCAAGAGGCGCATAAACAGAATTTTCTGTCTTGCCTGGGTTGTTAATGAATCATGCAGATATGGTTGGGGTTTGCCAGAGATATAGGACTTGTCCAGGGCCAGAGTTAGTGGGTTGTGCCTGAGCGAAGAAAGATCTAGTTCAAAAGAAATGGACTGAACTTGGCGCTTAACGGCTTGGGCCCAGGCGGTAAATGGAATTTCGTGAAGATGCAGGCTCCTTCTCTCAATTTTCAGAACTTTAATGGCTAATTCCACCACTGTTTCCTATGACATGACATTGCCATAGTCCAACACACCTAGGAAGAGATGCAATGGTGAAATTATTTAGACAAAATTAGTATAACCCCAGATTTAGGATGCTTGCAGAAAAATTGCGCCATTGATGTTTGACATGTCAACAGATGAACGTGGAGAAAAAGACACCTATAACATTTAGTCACATAGGGAGATTAGGTGGTCCCTTCAACAGAATGCAAATGGACTTTATCAAGATGCCTGATTTAATTGGTTGATACATGTTCTGGTTATAGTGTGCATTTATTTTCTCTGGATGGGTGGAACCCAACATAGAGGAATGACAGTCTGACTGTATCAAAATTGCTGTTGCGGAGTGGATATCTAGGTATGAATTACCGGTTTCTCTGGAGGCAGATCATGGGACTCATTTGAACAATGCATTGTGCAGCATTACAGATCGAGCAGAGATTACACTGTAGTTATTGACCAAAAGCCTCTGGAATTGTTGAACAGCTCAATGTAACCATAAAGTCCAGATTGGCAAAAGTTTGTGTCTCCACATCACTAAAATGGACAGTTGTTTTACCTTTGGTGTTGATTTATTTATTTATTTTATTTATTTGCGGGTTTGTATCGCGCTTGAATCGACTCCCTAGGGAGTATCTCTGCGCCCAAGAAACATAGCAGACACAGTTAGAGATGGGACCGGACGGAGCTAATTTTGAAACAGGAAGGTTTTAAGTTTCTTCCTGAACATAAGATGTTCCGAACACTGTCTGAGGTCTAGAGGGAGTTTGTTCCATAGCGATGGACCGGCCACGGAAAGTGCTCTACCTCCGTGCCTGGCCTTCCTTGCGCGGGGCACAACCAGTAGGGATTGGTTGCTTGACCTGAGGGAGCGTGAAGGGGTGTAGGCTATAAATTTATTTTTGAGGTATGCAGGACCTAGTCCGTTTAAGCTTTTGTGGATTAGGCAACAGATCTTAAACTTAGTCCTCTGACGGACTGATAACCAATGTAGTCTGTCTAAAAGAGGTTTAGAAGCAGACCGTGGGGGGGCGTATAAGACCAGGCGGGCAGCAGTATTTTGCACCACTTGGAGTTTTGCCAATACTCCCTCATTTACGGATAGTAACAGGCCGTTACAGTAATCAATGCGGCTCAGAATCAGGGCCTGTACTAGCGTTTTCCTGACTGAGTCTGGGAGAATGGGGAATATTTTCCGTAGTAAACTAATTACATGGAAACATGATCCCACGACGTTGTTGGTATGTTGTTTTAGCGAGAGTTCCTGGTCTAGGCGGATTCCTAAGTTTTTTACAATTTGTTTGGGTTCGGGGACTGGATTAGTTTTTGAAGTATTCCTGACAGGAAGACAGGGTTATCCCCTCACAAGATATTGATGAGGCTTGTGATAAGACAGCCTGCTGTGCTTGCGAATACACTTTTTAACATCACAGGTGACATGAGAATCGATTATTGCAATGGATTGACTGATGTCAATGCTTTGCAATAATCGATTGCTTTTTCACCAGGTTGAAGCTGCTACGTTAAATTTGCATCATGACCGCTGTCCCGGCGACTGGGTGTTGGTCAAAAAGAAGAGGCAGAATTCTTGTTTGGAACTGAGATGGAAAGGCCTCTTCCAGGTGATTCACATCGCAAACACTGCTGTTAAGTGTGCCGGTGTACCAAACTGGATACATGATTCGCCTACTCGGAGAGTAAGAAGTCCATATGAAGAAATAGTGTTTTTTTAACCAGAACCAAGAGCACTGGTGGCAGAATCACTGCAAGCTGGACAATTGCAAGGAGCAATACCACTAGAGAGATGACAGCAAGAAAGAGAAAGGGGCGATGAACTACAAATAGTCACTCCAATCCATGTTCCTATGATTTCAAATAATGGCATTGAAGTTTCTGAAGGAAAAGAAGAGACCAGATCGCAACCTGAGGAAACATTTGAGAAAGCACCAGAACCAACAGATGATTCAGGTGAAGGAACAAGTACTGGATCAAGAAGAATCACCTGCAATGCTGAATGGCCACAAAACTATGGACAAAGGAAATTGAGAGCAAGTGTGTCAGTTGATCGCATACCACCAACTATTGCTGAAGAAATGGATTCAAGTGGTGTAAGTGGCACAGAAGAAAATCAACAGGCAAGAAGAAAGTCAAAGACAGCAAAAGTGCCTTGTCGAAGGTATTCTGCACCTGAATGGACATAATACATGAACCAAGTGCTGAATGTATCGGTGGAAGATTTAATTGACCTGAGAACTGAACTGTTTGAGCCCCCATTAAATCAAAGTAAAAATATTTTGGGGCAAAGCTAACTGAGAAAGACTTCTGAAAAGAAACACATTTGAGAGACTTTATTAAATGAAAGAGTGCAAAAGACTGAAATAACTTTGTTTTTGTTTTAAGAAGATTCTTTAGGCCCAAGGCTTCTGAAGAGTATTGTTAACACATTTAGAAAAAGATGGAGTAGGGTTAAGGTAGGCTATACAACATTTGCTGTAAAGGTAAGCTGAAAGAACTAATTGCTTAAAGAAAAAAGAAACTGTTCAAGAAACTAACTGCAGAAGAAAACCACAAACAGCTTGAGAAAAACTGAACTGAACCGTTGAATTATTGCTGCTATATATATATATATATATATATATTGATTAATACGCTGACAACAGACAAACATATGTTTCCTAATCAGGTATAGATGCAAGATTACTATGACTATTACATGTTTAGTAACAGTGTTAGGGATCATAACAGTATTAGTAGGGTTTTATTGCACACCAGAGAAAGATGAAATTAGGTCAACACATGCTCCTGTGATATACACACAGGCAACAGATAAGGAAAAAATTGAAGGTATCATTTGTGAGTTACAAGAAATAAGATTATTCAACAAAGTTTTACTGTAGGTTAGTTCAAGAATGCACACAGGCACTAGACACAAAGGACTGTTCTGTCTGTGCCCACTAACCTTTATCGGCTGCAGAAGAAGTGACCTACCACCACATTCCTTTATCATACTCAATTACATGTAGTATTTTGCTTAGCTTAGTGTATAAGCGGGAACATTTTGAATATTTCTATTCAAATTATGACTTGGTTCTTTCAAGCGCACCATTACAGAAGAACATGCATTTACTCCCACAGGCAAAGGAAAAGGACACAGCTTGCTATTATTTTAGGCCATTCATGCCCATAGGTAGTGTTAAGGGTTACAGAAACAATGGAACCTGCTAAATGAGATCCTTGGAGAAAGTATTCATTGTGACATTAGAGGTAAGTAGTACAACCATTTTCCATGGTAAAAAGAAGACATTTTGAAAAATATTTGTAAGAAAGAAGATTAATTTAACAAGAAAATGATCTATCTCAAACTAAAACTGGATAGGATACACAAGATAAAATATGCATTTACAAAAAAAGAAACCAAAATAGAAAAGACATTTAGGAATTAGTAGTTGTGAACACTCATTTGAAATTATGGGTGGTGTATGGCAACCTTAGAAAGGAGAAGAAACAGTCATTCCTGGGGTTCATTTTGTTTGTGGACAGGATGCTTAATTTCAATTACCAGTTGATTGGGAGGTTATATAGCTTTGCTATTTCAAAAAATGTATTATATATAGTAGAGATGCACTAACAATCACACCATCACACAAACATACACATAGCATAGCTGATGCAACACAACTAGTTGGATACATTTTTGGAGCAATCATACCACAAGTAGGAGTTGTCTTAAATGATTAGAAGAAAGCTTTCAACAGCTGTGGATAAGTTGCCAACAAGTACTTCCAGAGCTTTGATAGTTGTAAATACAGAAATAGTGGCTATTTGACCGAGGGTTTTACAAAAATCACCTACACACTAGACATTTTACCCTTAGGAAAAGGTGAATTCTACAAGATGCTGAAAGATCAGAATTGCTGCTCATACATACCTGGTGAAAGTATGACATTTCAAGACTTTGCTAATAACATTTCTCATCTGAAACCTGAGCTACAATTGTTTTAGACTTGGTTTGCTTCTGCTGAAGGAGGAATTCTGAAAGCTATATTTGTGCCAGCATTAATAGTAAGGTTTTGCTTACTGACCTTGTTTGCATTTTATAAAAGTTGTAGATATTATTTCTATAGAAGAAAGATCAGAGAGGGAAACAGACAGATAAAGAAGGATTTAGAATCAAATGATCAGATCATTTGAGAATACAAGAAGTTAAAGAAATCTCAGAATTTGAAAAGACTCAACTGAGGATGAGAGTGAACTCTAAAGTTTAATTTGCGATCAGAGGGGGGACTTGTAGACATGTTTAATAATATCGAGAAATAATATAGAGAAAATAATTCAGCTTATAATAAATAAATGTGCAAAATTAATGTGTAGACTTCAATGAAAAGTAAAATGTGTTTACATGCAAAATTGTAGTAGGCAGTCATATTTACTCGTACAAGGCCTCAAATGGCTGAAGCAACATTGCTTGAAAATCTAACATGATTGGAAATACTTAGATGTAAAAAAATGCTTATTTCTTGACCTTTCCATGAACATTTTTTTAAAATAATAAATAATAGTCGCATACATTCTTTCATCTAACTCTGAAACTGTTTCTATTTACGCAAAGACTGTTAACAAATGATTAGAATTTTGTCACTTAGTGAGGTAATGAAGGAGTTCACCCATAAAGATGAAGTATTTCTTTTTTTAAATTTTTTTTTATTAAGTAGCTTGCAATCATAATACACAAGCCCCAATCGGGGGACAAACTGGGCAGCATTAGCAAATATCTATACAGTCCATTTTGTCCAAGAAAAACATTGTGCGATAAATGTAATACATAACCAAGAAAATAACTCCAAACATTCAGAAGAACACCCCTCCCCAACCCCCACTCCACTCCCGGCACTTAGGTGATGGTACATCATACAGTGGTTGAATTCTAAGTATTGTAGACACACATGGGAAATAATGCATATAAATTGTCACCGCTACATGATCTTTTAATAAGGCCACTCCAAAGGGGCACACATCTCTCTAAAAATGAGGGTGAGTCAATAGGTGCATTGTCAGTGGGGCCCAGAAATCCTTGGGTTCTGATGACTTTGGTAACTCCTCAGCATTGGCTTCCAGCTGTTCCCTACTGTACATTAAATCTCGGGTCCATTTCTGTACCGTGGGTGTACCCTTTGCTCCCCAACACTGCGCTACAGCTCACTTGGCCAATAGAGTTGAGACAGCAACCAATCGCCGGTTGCAAGGTTTCAA
This sequence comes from Lissotriton helveticus, assembly GCF_964261635.1. Classification (NCBI taxonomy): domain Eukaryota; kingdom Metazoa; phylum Chordata; class Amphibia; order Caudata; family Salamandridae; genus Lissotriton; species Lissotriton helveticus. Next base: position 738,673,586 of record NC_136057.1, read on the forward strand.
ATACTTCACGTTACCCAGCAGGCATACCTTTGGTACACATCACACTCGTTCTAACATAATATCCAAGATCACTTTTGTGACTTTAACCCAGAATGCAGCTATCCCTGCACACTGCCACACCAGGTGTAAAAAAAACAAAGTCAGCCTGCCCGCACCTCACACAACATGCAGTGTCACGCAGCCCGAATTTCCACAGCTGCATTGGAGTATAATAAAACTGGTGCACAAATTTAAACTGTATTATGCGGAGATTATAGTTAGCGGTGAGATGCCCAGTTAACGCACAGCAGAATTTCCAATGGTCAAGAGATAAGGTGGCCCCCAGGGTTACACTCCATTTAAGATAGGAAGGGTGCTCCGCCGGCTCCCTCTCATGCAATGACGCTTCATATAACTTGGTAATCAGACCATGGCGCTCTTCTCCAGCTAGTACCACTCGCAGCGCACTCGAGGTCTGCGGCTCAGCTGGGAAGTGAGGATGAACAGCTCTGACCGCCTGCCGCACCCTTACGTATGTAAATCCAAGCATCAAGCCATGCGTCCGACCCGCTTGTATATCTAGCAATGAATGGAACTTGCCCTGCTTGTATACATCACCCATCTTCTGCATAACCCCAACTGGCTCTAGCGCTCGTAGGGCAGACTGCTCTTGAGCCGCTGAAATATCTGGGTACGCCGCTATTGGTAACGTCGGGGCATATAGGTAGTCCAGCTGTGCCCTTTTAGCAAGGGCCCGCCAGGCCCATGCAGTACACGGCACTGGGTTAATCTCTGTTCTGGGACCCCCACCTCCCCCTGAAAGTGCTGCCACCACAAGCGGCAGGAGAAGAATTGCATCGGACTCAATCGCCGTATGTGGTAGAAACACTTGCGGAAGAAAACAGTATTACGCAAACTGCGCCTGTGCACACAAATAATATAAACGCATATAGGGAGCTTCCAAACCGCCACGGTCAAATGGCTGCACAAGGACAGCCCAGCTGCATCTGGGCTTCTTACCCCCCCCAGACAAAGTATTTCTAAAGAAGAATTCATTGTTGCTGTGCTGACAGTTTTCTTATTGTTATATAGATGTTTCAACTTCTACATTGACCATTGTTAGCAACTAAATACACTTGATATATTAGAAGGTTAGAAATGTACTTTACATGTGAGAAAGTAGACCTGATGGGAAAATTACCCATGTGCACTTAGAAATGATACAGCTCAGTTGCAAACTCAACATTGCTGTCTATGGTCTATTGTATTCCTTTGAGAAAAAGCAGAGTGATCCTGTTCCCATGAGAGCATTGAATGCTGATTGTCTGATTGGAGATAGGAGAAGCAACATGTTGCAACAACTTCAGAATGTATTGCCTATAACAGTGCGTGTTCCTAGAGTGGATTAACAATTTTTGCCACAACCAGTTCCTTAACCCATTCCATACTGTTCTGAGACTATAAGTTTCTCAAATTTCCCTTTAGGGAAATTCAACTTTGAATGATTTTTGATTTATTGAACTCATTCTTATGCCAAAACTTTATGCTTGATCTTTCTCTCACTCTTGCTTGAACTAAAACCTTTTATGGTTTCTGACTGACACCATTTTCTCCCCATTCATAGAATAGGGATTTTCTTTCCTTTATTGAATGTGCTTAATGCATTGTGTTACATTTTTATTGATTATTATCTTCTGATAAGATTCTTTTGACTATAATTTTACGAATTTAACATGTGACCAAATAAAGGTGACTTACTAAAAGAATAAAATAATGAAGACGTTTAACTCATAACAAACTCTCATTATTGAATGAAAATAGATTACAGTCTGTGAATATAATTCATCTGATGTGCAGCTCCTGATCTTGTCTAAAACAATGGCAAAGATCCATTGCCTCAGCAGCAATGAAGAGCGGGAATTTGTCCAGATGATGGTAAACTGAGAATTTTTATTAAAAAACAGATTTCCACTCCAGCACAGCCATAGTAAACAATTATATTTTCAGGTAATATTTGGTATAAGGCACATTCGTTGAAACTTTTTGTCACTGGCATACTTAAGAAAATTCTTGGCATAGGGGGTACCTGTGGCAAATTGATGGTGCTAGCTCACTGGAGGCAATTCTTAACATAAGGGAGGAACAACATAGCATAGGGTGAAGGGGCAACCATGACAAAATACTAGCATGCTAAGATCATTTTGATATAAGGGTAATCCATGGTAAGCATACGGCATTGATGACAACATCTGACACTAGTATTTTGCATATCATTTGTGGCATAAGGGTGCACACATGACAAAATGGGGGCAAAATGGAGGTAATTTTTGATAAAAAGCCACACCAGTTTAGGAAAATATGTAATCTTTATCTAAACCTAAGAATCACATTTTGATTATTGTACATTGGGTTTTTGTTGTTTTGTCCTTGTTTGAAGGTAAAACCAGTTCTGTCCATAGCAAACTATAGATGCAACCCTTTCAGCACAAAATACCTGTGATGCGTCACACTCATAAATAAAAACAGCTGTAGGAATGATGATGGGTCTGTTCTGTTCTCCATGCCACTGGAATCAAGCTATCCAGGCTGGTGAGGGCTGAAAGCCCGAAACCGGTCCTTGGATGCTTGTTTCCAGTCCAGTGAGGACCTGGCTTGGCAGTTCGGGCTGGACTGTTCCCATGGGGCACAGGGTCAAGACTGATTTGCATATGGCTGAGTTCACACTGGAATGGCATGGTGAGCAAAAAAACGATAGATTTAGGCCCAGATCTCTGTACTGGGGTGAATGTATGACATTGTTCTGCATTCTGTCCATCACCTGTTGTTTTGCATTTGTCATCCCGAGTGGGACGGGTATGCTCAGACGTGAGTCCCATGCTCTCCATGCCACTGGAATCAAGCTATCCAGGCTGATGAGGGCTGACAGGCTGATGAGGGCTGAAAGCCCGAAACCGGTCCTTGGATGCTTGTTTCCAGTCCAGTGAGGACCTGGCTTGGCAGTTCGGGCTGGACTGTTCCCATGGGGCACAGGGTCAAGACTGATTTACATATGGCTGGGTTCAAACTGGAATGGCATGGTGAGCAAAAAAACGATGGATTTAGGCCCAGATCTCTGTACTGGGGTGAATGTATGACATTGTTCTGCATTCTGTCCATCACCTGTTGTTTTGCATTCATTTCTTCAGCGGCACAGCGGTGATGCAGCGGAAACAGGTGTGGATGCATCGCACATCTCTTAGATGCATTTTTTTTCCAGCTCCCAACAGCAGGATCAACCTCCAGAGTGCTAACACAGCAACAGGCACCTCTTGGCAGGTCAGAACTGCCAGCAAGGATGTCCATGGAAATGGACCCAGGAAAGGCAGGACACACCTCAAACCCCCATGTGGCTGTCTATAGTGATTGCACATCCCCAGCCCTGTCACTCCACAGCCAGACAGTCAATCCACAAACAAGCAGAGGCGCACAGGATGGCTAAGCAAGACAATACCCACTTTCTAAAAGTGGTATTTTCAAACACACAATATAAAAATCATCTTTACTAAAAGATGCAGTTCTATATTCTGAGTTCAGGCATACTAAACTCCATCTTTCTATCTTGTCTCAATGGGAAGTTATACTTATAAGATGTTATAAGTAAACTCCCAATCTATCCTATGGGACATATAGCCTTTCAATAGTGAAAAGCAATATACACTGTAGTTCACTATCAGGACATGTCACACACATCAGTACATGTCCTACCTTTCACATACACTGCACCCTGTCCACAGGGGTGTCTTGGGCCTACCTTAGGGGTGGCTTACATGTGATAAAAGGGAAGGATAGGGCTTAGCAAGTGGGTGCAAATATCAGGTTGTCATGGCAGTAGAAACTGCGTGCAGACACTGCAGTGGCAGGTCTGAGACCCCTTCTAAAGTGTGCTTGTGTGGCACAATCAGTGCTGCAGGCCTACTAGCAGCATTTGATTTACAGGCCCTGGGCACACACACTGCACTATACTAGGGACTTAGTAGTAAGTCACACACGCCAATCATGGAAACACAAATCCATATTCCCAATTTATAGAGGGAGCACTTGCCCTATGACACTGATCAGCAGTGGCAAAGTGTCCAAAGCATCAAGACCAGCAAAAACAAAATTCAACACGCAGCAAAAATACAGGAGGCAGAGGCAAAAAGATAGATAGGGGAAAACCACACCAAGGAGGCCAGGTCTAACATGTGTCCTCTCCAGCTGAAATGTGGGGAGAACTACCCACCCTCTTTTCACTAATGCGGAAAAATGTTGACAGACAAACAGCATTGGCGTGTTCTGCACCAAGTCGGTGTTCCACCGTAAAGTCCATCCCCTGTAGGGAAATAGACCACCTCAACAGTTTTGGGATCTCACCCCTCATCTGCATCAACCATCTTTGGGGCCTGTGGTTGATCTGCACCCGGAAGTGAGTCCCAAGCAAGTAGGGCCTCAGCTTCTTCAGCGCCAAGACCGCACCAAAAGCCTCATGCTCAATCGCATTCCACCTCTGTTCCTGGGCAAGTAACCTCCTAATAAGGCTACAAGTTTGAATAGGCCATCATCATTTAGCTGTAAGAGAACAGCCCCTACACCATGCTCTGAAGCATCTGTTTGAACCACAAATTCCTTTGAGAAGTTGGGTGCCATGAGCACAGGTGCCTGTCGAGGAGAGAATCACCTTTAAGATGCTCACCCACGCACACAAGGCCCTCCACGGCACCGGACCAGCATACCTGAACAGCTGGCTCAAATTCCACGCACCCCAAAGGACCCTACGATCAGCCCAGCTCTCCTACGCCGTGGTCCCCTGCACCAGAAAGACCATATCGGGAGGCCGCTCCTTCTCCTTCCTCGCGACCAAAGCATGGAACGCCCTTCCGCTCCACCTCAGACAGACAACATCGCTCCCCATCTTTGCAAGAAACCTCAAAACCTGGCTCTTCGACAGACCCCCTCCTTGATGGAATGGAACCTGCACCCCCCCACCCCTAGCGCCTTTAGACCCTTACGGGTGAGTAGTCGCGCTTTAACAAACTCTTGATTGATTGATTGATAGTGCCATGCACATTTCAGATTTCAAGGCATCAAAAGCTTTCTGACAGGTGTCAGTCCAGTTTATCTTCCTGGGTTGCTTCCTGGAAGTCAGCTCAGCCAAGGGGACATCAATGATACCATATTCCTTAATACAAATGGAGGTAACCAGGTAAGATTTCAGGCGCACAGCAAAGGTACGGCAGGTAGTAAAGTACATACAATAAAAAGGGTACTCAAAAGCAAGAAAGGGAAGGTCACCCCACTTCCCTACAAATCCAAAATGTTAGTTTCAGGTGCAACACACTTAATAGTTCTTTGCTGAGCACTCCAAATTCCACAGTATATAATATACAATATCAATCCGAGTCTCAAGTAGATGTCCAAGTGATTCAAAATCCAGCCAATTATATCTAAATCATGTCCATATAGACAGAAAGTCACTTCAACTGAGACACCAAGGATATCCCTTGACAAACCTCCTGTAGTACTCGGTGAGACCTAAAAAGTCTTGGAGGCTCTCTAGCCAGAATGGTGTCAATCTTAGGCTGTAGGGGCGACACCTGCTCTCTTCCTATTTGGTGCCCTAGGTACACCACTGATCCCTGCCTGATCTGGCACTTGCTGGCCTCTGCAGGGCCTTCAACACTTTCCAGAGGTGGTTCAGGTGTTCCTCCAAAGTGGCACTGAACGCTGCAATGTCATCCAGGTAGGTGGCACTGAAATCCCCCGGCCAACACTTGGTTGACCTACCTCTGAAAGGTGTCAGGGGCATTTTTCAACCCAAAGGGCATCACCCAGAACAGGTAGTGCCCCTCTGGTGTAGAAAATGCAGACCTCTGCTTGGCCTAATCAGTTAAGGCAATCTGCCAGTAGCCAGATATTAAGTCAAAAGTACTAAGGTACTTGGCAGCTACCAAATGATCTATGAGCACATCAGCTCTGGGGATGGTGTGTGCACCAGTCTTCGTGACTGAATTGAGCCCTTGGTAGTCCACATAGAACCAGAGTTCTGGCGTGGCACTGGTACGGCAAACTTCGGCACCAAGACCACTGGGCTGGCCCAAGGGTTGTTTGAGGGCTCAATCACCTCTAGAGCCAACATCTTGGAGACTTCTTCCTTGATGCTAGCTTTGACCCTTTCAGTCAACATGCAGATTTTGTGTTTTACAGGAGGACAGTCCCCAGTGTCCACATCATGGACACACCACTGAGTGATACCAGGGGTCAGAGAGAACAGAGTTGGAAACTGCTCCAACAGTTGGAGGCAGTCCCTCTGCTGTTCAGGGCTCAGGGCAGGGGACCGGTTTTCACCGTCCACTGACCCATCATGCTACTTAGAAGACAGGTGGTCAGCAAGAGGCTCAATCTCCTCTGCCATTCCATCATCTGTCACGAGGAGCATGCCCACTTTGGACCTCTCCAAGTGGGGCTTGAGGTGGTTCAGATCCAGGAACCTCAAAGGTTTCCTGGGAGACTGCAAGTTTACCAGTTAGGTGACTTTACTGTTGTGCTCCACTTCCTCAAAGAGCCCACTCCACTTGTCCTGGGGTGCATAAGGCACCACTGGGGCAATGACCCACACTTTTTGGCCAGACTGAAACTTGATCAGAGTGGCTTTCTGATCGTACCACCGCTTCATCTATTCCTGGTTTGCTTCCAGGTTCGCCTGAGCGAGTTGTCTGAAGCACTTAATCTGGTTCCTGAAGGCCAGCATGTAGCTATATACATTCTGGGGAGGTTTACTGGGAGCTTTCCAGCCATCCTTGACCAATCTCGGAGGTCTTCTTACAGGATGCCTATACTATCGTGTAGTTCCTATAAATCTATATTGGATCTGCGTGTGTAGACAACAGAAACTGTAAGATCTGTGTCAAGACTGATTCCAGACACCCCACCGGATATGTTCGTCTGTATACCAGCTAGCTCACAGTGTCACTATGAGCTCCTCTTACCAATTAGCAAATAGTTTCTGTCAACTATCAAACATGACAACCCTGTCCCCTCAGGGATCGTGGAAACAGTACAGTACTTTTTGCTCAGTCACTTGTGCTCACTTTGTCTCAGAGAGATACACATAATAAATGATGGGGGATGTTTTCAATAAGAATTTATTGAACCAGCATCATTCTAGTCCAGGGGTCTCCAACCAGTAGCTCATGAGCTACTGTTGCTCTCCAGCTACCTTTGAGTAGCTCACCTGTGTGCTGCTTATTAAATTAGAAAGCGTTTGCTTGGTTGAATTAATATACATATACAAAAATTGAGATTATACAACACTAATAATATTAGTAGCTCTCAATTGGTTTCATTGAAAGTAGGTAGCTCTCAGTACAAAAAAGGTTGAGGACCCCTGTTCTAGCGTAAAATATGTGTGCTGCAACAACCATATGACAGAAACAGATGCATACCGGTATAATCACCAATAGTAAATAGATGGCAGAATTCTACCATAATGCTAAAACAATGGATATCTAGTGGCATATAAATACATGACAGTAATAATGCATACTCTTACAATGCTAACCCTAACTAGATGTACCTAAATGTACCTAACATGTATGTAGGTGTGTAGCCAAGAATCCCCTTAGGATAGAGCCAACCACATTACCTGATGTGGGAGAGCGAAGGGCCCTGTCTTAGTCTCGAGATAGACACCCCACAAGTGATGTCCGGCCACTGAATGCTGGAGTGTCTGCATGCAGGATCCTCAATGTCTTGTGTCAGCATGTTAGCATGGTAGTCTTTCTCCTCTGCCTTCCCCAGCAAAGATATGGGGCTTATATACCCAAAAGGTACCCTCAGGGTTTTACCTTGCTGTGTTATGTCAGCCAAGGATGACGATGTTGATGAAACTTATACACAGTTATTATGAAGAAGATGGTAATCCTGCTGTGATTCTGAGAATCCTAATGGATAATAAATTAGGCTAGTTTTCGGGGAAAACCACACAACATTTATGTAGCACCTAACTAGGTAAAAGGTCAGCAACAAAAACCGTTATGTAGTACAATGACAGGGTAAATGTAGGTAAAAGTTTAGGAGACTACCCAAGCCCTTTATTGGGGTACATTGTGATTCATAACACCCACTCCTCATCCGAATGGACAATATACTGCAAAAATAAAAAGGGAATGTCTTATAATCAATCATAAATACATTGTTAAATGTTCAGAATAAAATTTTCTAAAAGTATAAAAATGCTTAAAAACATTATAAATCCTTTATATGTGGTAAAAAGCTCTATAGGTCCTCTAAAATATGTTCATCTATAGTTTGAGCAACTGAGTACGCCTGAAAGCCATGGTTCTCAGTAAGAGCGAGAAAAGAAAAAATGTGTTTAAAATTCCAATTTCACTTGTTTTGGAAAAGAGGCCAAAATGTTCCCAGCACATGGAGATCCAAAAGTTTATGTATCCTGTGTGGGAGATGCAACATCACTGCTGCTTGTCTTCACAGACGATTGTCCCTGTAACACCTCACAGATCAGGTCAATTGAGCGAAGGCAATCTTCTTCAGTTCCCACAACCGAGGCTAAGGAAGCATTTGAAACACCCAAAGCGTGTGTGCCTGTAGTAGAGCAGGTATCCAATCCACCAGGAGCTGAAGCATCCCGCGGTGGCTCTAAGAATGCGGACATCAACATGGGAATACGCTGAGGACACTGCACTACGTGGGCCTTTAATGGGTCCAGCAATACATCCATGTCCGGAGGCGCAACCTATTTAAGCGTGAGACATATGTCCAACATGCATTCTTGTCTACCGATCAAGCAGCAGAGAACAGGCAAAACACAATCAATCCAGACTAGTTGGAAGGATAAGAACCAAGACTCACTTAGTTCCTGAAGTCGAGGTGTGTTCAGATGGAGTAACATGCGGTCATGGTAATGTTGCTCCAAGAGCATTTTTTTCATCTACTTGATGACTGGGACGTCCATTGCATGGCAGAAAAATTTAAATCAGGATACCCACTACCAATAACAGGATTAGCGGAAACCCTCTAAAAATGCTTCCCAACACGGAGTGTATAAAAGTTGTAATCACTCCGAAGACTGTTTGTAAAGGTGCTTAACAGTCCCAAACCTATTGTCATAAATAGGTGTACTATACCTTTCATATCAGACATGTTAAAGATACGGTGTAGCATTTCTCAGAAATGGAAAGGGCAATTTGTTTGTACCAGTGCCTGTATCTTAGCTAAGGACCTTGTAACCTGAAGATTAAAAGTCTCCCGGGCGGAGGTTAAGGGCACATCCTTCTATAAAAACTTGCTTTCAGTCGGCTCAGAGAATCAAACCATAAAAGAAAACATTAATTGAAAGCCAAAACAGTGCCTCCCTGACTGTGTGGTTTGGTGAAAACAATACTTGCATACAATAAGTAACCCTGGAACTTACTGAGACTAGATATGCGATGGCTGGAAGCATCCCACAAAAACCTTGATCATTCAGCATTAAGTAACTCCCATTCTAGAGCAGTCTGAACACTGGATTAACCACGGCAGCTTCCTGTTGAGTGATTTTCCAAACTTCATTGTAAATGGCGTATAAGAAGCGTTTACGGAATGGCTTTCTGGGGACCTAGCAAAAAATCCCTAAGATCCATGTCATCTGCGAGTACGGACAAGTGTTGTTTCACGTGGGACAGTGTTGAGGTTCTCACCCGATCTAAGCATAACTTCCCAACACTATAGGATGTCACCCCCCCGGGCGTTCTCGTTGTACATAGAGTAGGTCTGGTCTATGGATACTAAACCCCTCTGAGTTACCCTTGAATCTTGACTGACACCTATTTGTGTTGATATGTCAAACTAACAATCCCGTCCAATTGGGGGTCTGTATGAAACTTCATGTATGATGTCATCTAATGTACCCTCACTCTGTTCTGTATAATTTTGCCATCCTTCAAAGTGTGAAGGCGACGGAATATAAGGTTTGTTCATGTCCTTAATCTTGGCTAACCCAAGACAGGAAGTCTTTTGCACAGTGTCGTTCAGGAAGATAATCCTCTGTGGTATGAGGCATGCTCTAAATAATGGCTCAGTTCCCTGAATCTGCCATCTCTTAGTCCCCCAGGCTGATTCTATCTCTATAGTGTCTTTCCATAAATCGAAACCCTGTTCCGACAGTTGGGAAATAAAGGATGCAAGTATATCTGTTTTGTGTTAGTAAGCATATTTTTCTTCACAGATGTAGGTGCAAGCGTTTATAAATATGAGCTTGGATCTGATGTGTTAAACCACAAAAAAATAAGCAAACTTGTCTGCAAACGTTTGTGAACTACCTTTCGGTGGAGTTGGGCAATGTTCTTTTTGGTGGTATGTAAAAACATTACGTGATGTACTTGCCTTGTGCAGAAAATGATGACCATAATATTGGTGACAGTACAAGGTGTCAAAATCAGATGTATCATCAATCCTTTTTTTCGAGAATGCAGCAGATTGTTCTAAATCAAACAGCATACTATTTACATTTTCAAAATCCCAATAATCAGAGACTGTACTGGAGGTGCTGATATCATTCAAATACATTTTAAATACATGTGGTATTTTTAAAAGTTTAGTGGGACCACATACATCATATGAAACCCTATCCCAACCTACTCATTCAGGAACGTGAACTGCTGTAATGTTCACAAAGGATTTGTCTCTCTGTTCATGGTGAGATGATGTATGTGGTTCCAATACCTAGTTCACATTTGACCCTGCAGACCATTCTGGAAGATAATGTCCATTCTGTAGCAAGGAAAAGACAGTCACTAAACCTATCCAGAGGCCAAGGAACAGTAGACCAATTGCAATCCAGAACTGTAGCCAGGGTGAAAGTAGGGAAGTCTTTCCCAACCAAAGGTAGAACTCCTGAAGTTGATTTTTGCAGGAAACTGGCACTATCGTTGACTCAGGTTCACTTGGATCTGGAGAGAAGATATAAAAATCGATGAAATAGCCAGATGTAGTTTGATCTATCTTTGGTAGCTCAGCAGATTTTGTTGAACTGACAGATGACTCATTTTGAGACATATTCACATAGATGTTGGTATTAGGCCACATTGAGATCTGTGTTTCATTTGTGCTTTGATGTTCAATTTCAATAGGCACTAGTTCCATTCCAATGTTGACAACACCGTTGCTTCATAGAGTAGAATCTTCACATGTTATTAGTCTTTCTGTCTGAACCTACTGTATGGTAGCATGAGGAGATCAGCAGCTATTCAGGAGCCCACGTGGCCTGCTATTCAGTATCTGACACATAGTGTGGTTTGATCAGATCAATGGAGACAACTATCTTTTCTTTTTTGCCGGCAAGAGGGGGAAGATGTACAGTTCTTCTTCCTTCGACAGCCAGGACAGATACAGGCATTCTGTAAATTGACCCGAATTCCTTCTTGCCCACTACTTTTTCTCTGACCAGATCCCTGACTTTTGGGACCCAGGCATGTCTTGCCATAACTGATTTTACTTCCCCAGTGGCAGTGTGCTTCACTTGGACGTTGCTTTGTAGTGACTGGAATTAATTGAGTTCCTGTAAAATAGCCAAACGATCATGTATGTCAAATCCCTTTTCATCCGTCACTGTGCTGCCACAACCGAGGTTGTGTACCTACATTTTTGTCCCAACAGGACCCCATGAGGAGTACGGACTCCCAGGGAGATTCTTGGCATGTTATTAAGTGCCCTCTGGACCACATATAGGTGATTGACCCAACTTCCACCCAAGCCTAATACCGTTGCTGTAAAGGATTGCTTTAAGTCCCGTTATTTCCTTTCCATAATTGAATTTCCCTCAGGATGATACGGAGAGGAGTACCGCAATGCTACACCCAAACTTTGTATGGCTTCCTTGTAAGCCTGAGAGCTAAATGTGAATGCCACGGTCAGAATGTAATATGCCAGTTGCGTACGTCTGTGTGAAGACTTGCAAATCCTTTATATCAGTTTGGGCATCAGCCCAGTGCTGAGGCCAAACCCACAGGAATCTAGAGCATGAATCCACTGCCACCAAGATGTACTTGTAAGCCCCGTCATTGTAGAGGGCCGCAAGAGTTCTGTCTGAAATCAGTAATGGTGTTTGCGGTGGGTGTGGTACGATTGAACCCTTCATCTGCTGACAGATGTCACACGTAAGGGCGAATGCTTTTGTCTGTTTCATTAAGCCTGGCCACCAATAACATTGTTTCAATAATAAAACTGTTGCAGTAATCCCTGCGTGTGCTGAACCTAGACCCTTGTGTGCATCTAGAATCAAACCTAACCTGCGATCTATGTTTGGTATTACTCCATCCACCACTCCTGGAATTTGAGCATGCAGTATATTTTGTGCATATAACTTGTAGGAGTACTTGAGTGGAAAGTTGTTTGGCACAACTGAGCTGTATTTGCGTGAAGCAATGACAGCTACCATTATGTTGAGAAGTGTGGCTCAATGGTCAGAGCGGCAGACCCGGATACAGAGGTCTGACCCGGGACCAGGGTTCAATTCCTGCCTTGGCTGTCTCGGCGGATCTTGGGCTCATAATTCCTCGGACCTGATTTCTCGCCTCGGTGCCTACTCTAAGCATGGGTCCCATGCTGCAACTCAGGGCAATAGCTTGCTTAGTCTCCACAACGGCCCCCAACAGCGCTAGGGATGCCTGATTGCACCCTGGGGATGCCCAGGAGTGGACATTTCACGGGGAAAAACCAGGAAGGGTTCCCTAGCGGTATGAGTACAGCGCCAGGACACTCAGGAGTATCAGTGCGCTTTACAAGTACGGCTACATTTACATTTGTGTCTCCATCTATTCTCGTGCGCAAATGAGTGATTGCAGCTACGGCAGCAGATCGCACTGTTGCTTTGGTGGATTCATCGTGTACGCCAACACATTGATGACTCAGCGTATGAATCACGTGAGCCCACGGCAAGCCTTTTTTCAGTCCTGCCACTTGTTGCCAAAGTAGTTTATGCTTTATTGTGCAACCTTTTGAATCTTCAAACCCATTCTGGCCCCAGTAGAGAAGATATTCGTTGTATGACCGGACACAGTAAAATGAATCACACACAATCAGTGTGGGAAATTCTTGATCCATATTCTTTAGGGCCAGTACAAGGGCTTTTAGTTCTGCCAGCTGAGCCGTGCAATCTCCTAGAGACTGTGTCTGCATGTTGCTAGGATGGAACTTGCCATCCTACATATGGCCCTTTACAATTGCACGTGCTGCGCTGTATTGCTGTTTACTTCCTACGGAAGGCTGTGCAGATCCGTCAGTGTAAATAATATATTCATACTGATCTAGAGGCATTATTTCTTTCGGGAGAGGATATTCTTGTTTGTACTGCAGAAATGCTTGAGTTTTTGATGTAGAATCAAATTTGTATCCCTCATGGATGCAATGCATTTGTGTTTGGAACACAAGCTTTTGTGACAGCCTCTAAGGTTGATACTGGCGTTCCGACAATTATTCTTTTTCAGTTGATGCAAAACACAACTCAGCGTTTTTGTACAAATGAGATTTATATGCAATTGGTATGGTTTTACCTTCATTGAAGGTGTGGTAAGTGTACCCGGATTGACCTGCGATTACATGGATCAACAAATTCATTGTCTTTACATATGTGTGTAAGTGTTTGGATGCTATCATGTTAGCTTGTAAGGAACATAGTATTTCCTTATGTTCTTGTGTCCAGTGTTGAACTGAGAAATCAGATCTGATTAAGTCCCAGAAAGGTTTTATTTTTTCTGTGAAATCCAAAATGTATGTTCTGACAAAATTTAGGAATCCTAAGATGGATTGTTAGTTTCTCAAAGTTTTTGGAGGTTGGAGCAGCCACAATTTTCTAAACAGTTAGCTGCAAGGCTTTTCCCTTCACTTGAGCACTCATATCCCAAAAATAGGACACTGAGGTGGGCAAATTTTGATTTTTTTTAAACTTACCTTTGTAGCCCTCAAAGGCGAACACCAGAATTATGTTGTTCACTCTGGTCAAATGATCCAATAATTCATTGTCCGTATGTTAGATAGATATCATCTACATAGCCTCCTCATCAAAATTTTGAAGCAACTCTGTTACTCTTGCTGAGAAGAGCCCGGGGCTGTTTTTATACCATTGGGGCAGTTGACAGAATTGACGCTGAGAGCCTAGGGCTGACATCTTTTGAAAATGGTAACAAATATCTGCTTTCAGGCACTATATTTTGGCAGAAGCATCCATTTGATATAACTAGTGTTGTTTTGTATTTTTTCCGCATGATGTTATTCAATAATGCGATACTGTGTTAATTTTAAACTGCAAATGTTTTTTGCATGTGTTTAAATGCCTGTAGTCTAAAACTAGACGATATGAATTATCGGGTTTCATTATGGGAAACAAAGGATTATTTATGGAGGAGGTGCAATTTTCTATTACACCTTGATATTCAAGTTGATCTAGATCTCCTTGACTTGTTTTTTTTGCGTCATGTTTTATTGGGTATTGTCTCTGTGGAGTTGGAGTTGTTTTCACTGGGATTACATGATGAGGTAACCCAGCATCCCATCCTGCTTGATTGAGGTATAATTCAGAAAGGGGGGTGGTGGTGATGGACAGAGCATCTGAATTAAACAGAACACTCATACCCAGTCAAAAGATCAGGGCTTTATCCATCACCGTTGTTTAGCTCACTGCACCATCCCAGTTCAGAACCCGGCTATATGCAAATTAGTCTGTCCCTGGCCCAGTACATCATTGGAACAGGGCAGACCAAACTACCAAGCCAATTCTTTACTGGAAAGGAAACAAGCTTCCGGGGACCGGTTTCTGGCATTGCAGCCGTCTTCGGCCCGGCTTGCTTGAATCCTGATGGTGCAGTGAGCAAGGGACTCATGTCTGAGCATACCCTGCCACTCCTATAGTGGCCAAAACGATTCAGAATGGGGGGTGGTGGTGATGGACGGAGCATCTGAATTAAACAGAACACTCATACCCAGTCAAAAGATCAGGGCTTGATCATCACCGTTGTTTAGCTCACTGCACCATCCCAGTTCAGTACCCGGCTATATGCAAATTAGTCTGTCCCTGGCCCAGTGCATCATTGGAACAGGGCAGACCAAACTACCAAGCCAATTCTTTACTGGAAAGGAAACAAGCTTCCGGGGACCGGTTTCTGGCATTGCAGCCGTCTTCGGCCCGGCTTGCTTGAATCCTGATGGTGCAGTGAGCAAGGGACTCATGTCTGAGCATACCCTGCCACTCCTATAGTGGCCAAAACGATTCAGAAAGAGGGGTGGTGGTGATGGACAGAGCATCTGAATTAAACAGAACACTCATACCCAGTCAAAAGATCAGGGCTTGATCCATCACCGTTGTTTAGCTCACTGCACCATCCCAGTTCAGAACCCGGCTATATGCAAATTAGTCTGTCTCTGGCCCAGTGCATCATTGGAACAGGGCAGACCAAACTACCAAGCCAATTCTTTACTGGAAAGGAAACAAGCTTCCGGGGACCGGTTTCTGGCATTGCAGCCGTCTTTGGCCCGGCTTGCTTGAATCCTGATGGTGCAGTGAGCAAGGGAATCATGTCTGAGCATACCCTGCCACTCCTATAGTGGCCAAAACGATACAGGAAGGGGGGTGGTGGTGATGGACAGAGCATCTGAATTAAACAGAACACTCATACCCAGTCAAAAGATCAGGGCTTGATCCATCACTGTTGTTTAGCTCACTGCACCATCCCAGTTCAGAACCCGGCTATATGCAAATTAGTCTGTCCCTGGCCCAGTGCATCATTGGAACAGGGCAGACCAAACTACCAAGCCAATTCTTTACTGGAAAGGAAACAAGCTTCCGGGGACCGGTTTCTGGCATTGCAGCCGTCTTCGGCCCGGCTTGCTTGAATCCTGATGGTGCAGTGAGCAAGGGACTCATGTCTGAGCATACCCTGCCACTCCTATAGTGGCCAAAACGATTCAGAAAGGGGGGTGGTGGTGATGGACGGAGCATCTGAATTAAACAGAACACTCATACCCAGTCAAAAGATCAGGGCTTGATCATCACCGTTGTTTAGCTCACTGCACCATCCCAGTTCAGTACCCGGCTATATGCAAATTAGTCTGTCCCTGGCCCAGTGCATCATTGGAACAGGGCAGACCAAACTACCAAGCCAATTCTTTACTGGAAAGGAAACAAGCTTCCGGGGACCGGTTTCTGGCATTGCAGCCGTCTTCGGCCCGGCTTGCTTGAATCCTGATGGTGCAGTGAGCAAGGGACTCATGTCTGAGCATACCCTGCCACTCCTATAGTGGCCAAAACGATTCAGAAAGAGGGGTGGTGGTGATGGACAGAGCATCTGAATTAAACAGAACACTCATACCCAGTCAAAAGATCAGGGCTTGATCCATCACCGTTGTTTAGCTCACTGCACCATCCCAGTTCAGAACCCGGCTATATGCAAATTAGTCTGTCTCTGGCCCAGTGCATCATTGGAACAGGGCAGACCAAACTACCAAGCCAATTCTTTACTGGAAAGGAAACAAGCTTCCGGGGACCGGTTTCTGGCATTGCAGCCGTCTTTGGCCCGGCTTGCTTGAATCCTGATGGTGCAGTGAGCAAGGGACTCATGTCTGAGCATACCCTGCCACTCCTATAGTGGCCAAAACGAATCAGGTAGGGGGGTGGTGGTGATGGACAGAGCATCTGAATTAAACAGAACACTCATACCCAGTCAAAAGATCAGGGCTTGCTCCATCACTGTTGTTTAGCTCACTGCACCATCCCAGTTCAGAACCCGGCTATATGCAAATTAGTCTGTCCCTGGCCCAGTGCATCATTGAACAGGGCAGACCAAACTACCAAGCCAATTCTTTACTGGAAAGGAAACAAGCTTCCGGGGACCGGTTTCTGGCATTGCAGCCGTCTTTGGCCCGGCTTGCTTGAATCCTGATGGTGCAGTGAGCAAGGGACTCATGTCTGAGCATACCCTGCCACTCCTATAGTGGCCAAAACGATTCAGAAAGGGGGGTGGTGGTAATGAACAGAGCATCTGAATTAAACAGAACACTCATACCCAGTCAAAAGATCAGGGCTTGATCCATCACCGTTGTTTAGCTCACTGCACCATCCCAGTTCAGAACCCCGCTATATGCAAATTAGTCTGTCCCTGGCCCAGTGCATCATTGGAACAGGGCAGACCAAACTACCAAGCCAATTCTTTACTGGAAAGGAAACAAGCTTCCGGGGACCAGTTTCTGGCATTGCAGCCGTCTTCGGCCCGGCTTGCTTGAATCCTGATGGTGCAGTGAGCAAGGGACTCATGTCTGAGCATACCCTGCCACTCCTATAGTGGCCAAAACGATTCAGAAAGGGGGGTGGTGGTGATGGACAGAGCATCTGAATTAAACAGAACACTCATACCCAGTCAAAAGATCAGGGCTTGATCCATCACCGTTGTTTGAAATGATTGAGGTATAAAGCAGGAGCTAATGCTACCACCCACTCCTGGGCTTATGAATATTTCAGTGTTTCTGGGACGAGGTCAGAGAATACTGGTAAAATTACAGTTCCTCTTTTTGGACAGTCCATAACAAATTCAGGTTGCCAATCTTTTTCTGCTAAAAGAATATCGTATCCAAAAGTCACGTTCTCCCAAAAGAGACCTTTTACGTTCCTGGGTATGTCCCCCTCCACGTGGAGTTATTATTTCGTATAAGTGGTGTGGGACACTTACCCTGATATAAGGTGTTTCCACTATGATATGTCCATTCAACACCGCTGTCACCAGATATTCCATCAGGTTCTGGCAAGCTATTGTTACTTCTATTGTGCTGTCTAGCATCGTCAGTGCCCCTTCCCTGTTCAGATGCTGAGTCCTAAGTAGCCTTGGCATTTCCTATTTTAAGTCCTGCTACCTTCTTCTTCTTAAATTCAGGTTTTGATTTTGGTTTATCTTCTTTTTTGATATTAAAGTCTTAACTGCGATGTGTGTCTCTTGACTTTGTATGCTCTTCTGATCTGTGTTCTGGCAGTCCTTCCCTCTCAGAGTTTTTTGATGAACCCTGAAAGGAACGAGAGGAACGTGTATCAGTATCCTGATACTTGGCAGTTTTTTTTAATGTTATCACGATTTCTAAGGTTAAACCTCCTTTCGGAGGGCTCTTGTTGAGGAGACCCACCCCTAGATTGTGATCAATTCTCATCAGGTGCTTGCTTGGTGTTATCCTTTTAAGGACTACCCATTACTTGTGGCTTTGTAGCTCTAGCTCCCAAATTATCTCTACCTAATTCGGCGTATGTATCTCCGATAATTTTGGGTAATAATTGCTCCCGTTGAACAGGAGTGCATTTCCTTAGGCAGTGGCTTGTAGCCACCGCAGCTGCCTCACCTTTCATGTTTGCTAACATAATTGTTGATATCTGGGAAAAAATTCCTAATATTTTCATCCCCAACTTTAGAGCAGATTGTGCTCCATACTCATTCTGTATTTGTCTTAATACTTCTGGTATCACTCATATTGAAGGGATACCATGTGTTCTGTTATAAATAGCAGTAAAGACTGTACTCCAAGATGTACAATCTTCTATCGGAGGAGCTATCCTCATTTATGAGCCTATTCTCAGTATTCTGTGTTTTTCTTGTGGGCCTGTGTGTGGAAACACTGCCTCTAACTGTGCTTTTTTCTGTGCCATCCAGAATGGTATTTGCTCATGTTTAGTGGGCATTCTTCCCATGACTGCGTTCAGTGTTTGTGGGGTAATTTTAGTTGCAGTTCCTTGTAGTTGACCTGCTGGTCTAACCCTTGTAGTTTGAAGTGTGAGTGTTCTCATGAGGAACTGTGTCAGGTATCTGTATAGTTTTACTATTTCTTTGTAAAGTGACGGAGGTCTGGTATTGGTAATGTGTCAATGTCTGGATGCAGTGTGCAAGCTGGTAGGACTGCTATAGTCGCTCCATCTCTGATGGGCGGACCAAGTCTCACTTTTTCTGTGGTGTGTGGGAGGGTGCCTTGGCCTTAAACCAACTGAGCGGAACTTCAATGTCCTCGTACGGACAGTATTCTTCTGGTATTTTATCCGGAGTGTAAAAATGAAATGTATTAGTGTGTGCATCTACAGGTGGGAATTTAACCTAAGAATGACTTGTGTGCCTGAATCATGAATGTTACAGTTCCACCTAATGTTGAGACTTTAAACTCTGCTAGTTTTACGATAAGTACATTTCTGACATTTTCTGAAATGTTTATAGCACCATCCTGCTCTCCTCCCCCTGATGCATTTGCATGTAATGTTGCTACAACGTTCTCTTCAATAGAAATTGTTGAAAGAGTTTCAAGGACAAAGAGATAAGGTTTTATGCACAATGTGGGGAACTATAATCATTCAAGCTTGAATAAACCTACAGCAAATACATAGGATATGCCTAGTCAGCTGTGACAGATTTTTCCCTTCCCACTCCAGATGTCTCTGGATAAATGTGAGTAGGGGTCTCTGAGAAAGCACGACTGAACTACTCAGATTTGACAGTTAAATAAGAACCAAATAAATGTTGGCGACACCATGTCATATAGTTCCTGTAAATCTATATAGGATCTGCGCGTTTAGAAAACTTAAACAGTGGGATCAGTGTCAAGACTGATTCCAGGCATCAAGGGGAGCCAATCATCAGCTCAACATATCAAGGAAAGTCAAGCCATTCTTGCCTTCTGAGGGCATTCGGTCTGCAGTCCAATCCCTAGTTATCTCACGCCTGGAGTTTGGAATGGTGACCCTGGCTGGACTACCTAAAACTAGATTGGCACCTCTAAGAGCCACTCTGAACTCTGCGGCCAGACTCATTACTGGTTCCAGGAAACATGACCACATCGAACCAGACCTAATTCAACTAAACTGGCTGTCTATAGAAGCAAGGATTCATTTCAAGATTGCCTGCCTGACACACAAAGCTATTCACTACAACACCACCGTCTACCTGGCAAAACAACTTGAATTATTGGGTTCGAAGCGGACCTTAAGAAGCTCTAACACCCTATTGTTGAAACCTCCCAAATTCAAAATTAATAGAACCCACAATCGTGCATTCTCCTTTCTTGCACCAAGAATATGGAACGCTCGGCCTCCCGAGATCATATCAAACCCTTCTACCTCCTCATTAAAAAAACATGTAACATGGTTACTCATGAATGGCCATCTACAGCAATAGCCCTGAAGCCATCTTCACTAACTTTTATTTCTTGTTGTCACTCTTTTATACCTCTGCTCATAAGTTTTAATTTTGGCTCTCCATGTGCCATTTATGATTTGCTGCTCTTCTGGTTCTTTACATGTCCCACAAGATGGGTTGTTACCTTTGTCCAATGTTGTAATTTGTGCCTTCCATGTGCCCCATAAGACTTTTTGCTTCTCTTAGTATGGCCCACGAGATGGGTTGTTGCTTGTTTTTGTTCAAGGTCCTTTGGTGTTGTACTCTTGCTTTTACCTCCCTTTGCTTCAGTTCGTTTTTACAGCGCTCTGACCCGTAAGGGTCATGTTCCCGCTTTATAAAACTTTTCAAATAAATAAACATGAAGTTGGTTCCTCAGTTGGATGCCACCTCTCTGGGGAACCCCACACAGGAAAATATCCCCATCAATGCCCGGCCCACCAAGGGGGCTGTCGTAGTCCTGAGAGGGATAGCCTTGGGGTGCTGGGTGGCATGGTCCACCAAGGCCAGAATAAACCTGTTGCCCATGGTTGTCTTGGGGTCCAGTGGCCCAACAATGTTAATACCCACTCTCTCAAAGGGGTTGCGGACTACAGGAAAAGTTTGGAGAGGAGCCTTGCACTTCCTCCCACTCTTACCACTTGCCTGGCAAGTCTGGCAGGGCCTACAATGCGTGTCAGTGTCCTTGCGCATTTGGAGTCAGTAGAAGGGGGTTTCAAAGGTCTTGCTATGCCCCAAATGCCCTGCCAAAGGTACATCATGAGCCAGACCCAGTAGAAAGGCTCTTGGGCTCATGGGCTGACCCAGACTCAGCAACCTTAGGCTCACTATACAGGAGACCATTCTCCCAGTAAATCCAATGTGATCCAGAATGATCACCTGCTGCCTGGTTTGCAGCCTGCTGCTGCACACCAATAAGAGAAGGACATTAATGCCACTCCTTTCAGAATTCCTCCCTGGAGGGGCCCCCTTCCTGCTGCTAATGGGTCAGCTTAGGCAGGTCCCCCAGCTTAGCCACTTGCTACCCTGTAGGCTCCAGGGCACCCCCTCAAAGTTTGCCTCCTCATGGATCTTGGGAACTTCTGGGGCTGGTTTCCCCTGCTCCCACATCTTCTCTTTCTGGCAAACACCGAGGCCACTCTTTTAGGCTCCAGGTCATCTCGATTGCCCTTACCGGCTGCCATTGACCGAGTGGTCACACACGCCCACTCGGGCAGACTCAACATCTCCAGATGAGATCTGTGTTCCACCTTCTCCCAAGGGGAACTTTCCAGGTAGTTACCAAGCAGACAGTCAACAGGCATGGCTGGTCTCACAACTACTTTCAAGATACCCGAGCCCCCTCACTCAAAGGAAACTTGTGCCACCTTGCAGAGACACTCTGAGTTGTCAGCTGCAACTACTAGATAAAGTATGTTGAGGAACACCTGCTCTTCAGACACTAGCCGACAACTGACAACTGTCACAATGGCTCCAGTGTCTCTTAGAGCCTGCACCCTATGGCCATTAATGGTCACCCACTGCCTGTATTTCTTAGTGTTAGTGGCAGGTGGGTCCTTGTGACCATCTCACTGTCCCCTATTGAGACAAGCGTCAATTCTGCTGGCTTCCATCCACCTTGGGGACCCAACACCTCCCCCAATGCTACACTTGTCAACCCACGGGCGGTGCACCAGTGGTTGAAGTGGTGTTTTTTGCGAAACTTAGGATCCCCTATGAAGTGAACCATCTGATCACAAGCATAACATTTACGACCTTCTCTGCGGACTTCCCTGTGGAGACACATGGTTTCTTACCATCAGGGGTCTGGGAACCTGTCCCTTGGTTCCCTAGGGAATTACTTTGGGGCCCTGCTTGAAACTCCTTTTGTTTACTCTTATCCCCCCACTCTTCTGCTCGGGACCCTGTCCATCCATGGCTTAGTCACCCACATGCCCCTTGTGGACCTTGGTGCTGACCCAGCGGTCAGCCTCCACAGCGAGCTTCCTTGGGTCAGTCAGCTTACTGTCAATCAAGTGGTGGCATAGCTCTAGAAAACTGTTAGCAGACAAGTGCTCCCATACCATCAAATCATACAGCCTCTGAAAATCATTTACCCGGCTACCCTTCACCCAACCATCCAGCGCTCTGCAAAAGTAGGCAACGTACTCCACCCAAGCATGGGCGTCCGCAGGGGAGGGCAAGGGGGTGCGCTTGCCCCCCGGATCGCCGGTCCCATTCCTTTTGGTCCGTAATGGTGAAGATTACAGCAGGCTGTTCCCCTGCGAGAAGCCCCAGGAGTTTAAATGTTCTCTCACTTGGGGCCTCTCGCACTTGTCTTTGAACTCTAGAGGCTGCAGAAGCCCCTCCCCGACCTCGAGCAGACTGTGGACAGGCCCATTGTCATTCTCTCTGCTGCTGATCATCACATAAAGAATGACAATGGGCCGTCTGCATTAAACGTGCCTTGAAGGCGAGTGATGAAGTTAACATTTTGCCCCCCCCCTGGAAGGCGAGTGCTGAAGTTAAAAATGTGCCCCCCCTGGAAACATTTTTGCGGACGCCCATGCACCCAAGTGTGTGATTCAAGTTTCTTCGTCCAGTGACAAGAGTCATCACTCAAGTGGAAACTAATTATTTTTATTTTTAACTTTTAACACAGCATGCCATCAATTGGGCGGAAAAGGTAAAGTTACAATGTTGTATCTTCAATTTCTTGTGGGAGATTCAAAGTTTTTACAGATCCCTAGGAACACACTGATTGAAGGAATAACATCTTCAATGAATAAGGTATTTAAGAACACGAGATCTTTATATACTATGGGTTAGCAAAATGTTAACAGCAGTGGGCATGATGTCCAAGGAAAAGGTAAACTCTGTTAGTTTTGTAACAGGAACATAAATAGGGTTATAGAATGTTGATGTGTTGTGTAGATAACTTTATGAGAAAATACGAAGTCTTACCATAAAATGTACAGTATAGTGTTCTAAATAGTACAGAATAAATGAGAGGAGACCACAGTATGTTAAGCAACATGTAAATAGAGGTATGACAATATGTTAGGATAATAGAGATGTATGTTTTTCCTATACCCATAAAAGTATGGTAATGCTATGTTTTTTTAAATTGATTTAGAATCAGTCCTGAGGAAGGTCTACCATCAAAAAAATACCGAAACGCCGCGTCGACTGTTTTGATTCTTTGTTTTTTATAAAAAGATGAATTTTTTAAATGTGTGATCATGTGATTTTAATATTGTAAAATTGTGAAATAAATGTGATGTAATAAAGTGCAATATATATTTTTACAAGACATAGTGTGGAAAATACATCTCTCTCTCTCTCTTTTGAATTTATGCATGCTTTTTTTGATATACAAAGTTTTTCCTCTAGTCTTTTAGAAATTGAACTCTATTAGTTTGAAGTTCACTCTTAAAATGTGTATTAGACTATTGCAAGCAATATGAGTGTGTTCCTAGGGATCTGTAAAAACTTTGAATCTCCCACAAGAAATTGAAGATACAACATTGTAACTTTACCTTTTCCGCCCAATTGATGGCATGCTGTGTTAAAAGTTAAAAATAAAAATAATTAGTTTCCACTTGAGTGATGACTCTTGTCACTGGACGTTGACCATCGGTCCATTCTTTGTGGGGACGCCTTTATGTCCTTTTAAACGTTGTTTTTCCCCCCCAGTCCCCTACAAGTCTGAGCGGGGTCCTCCTTTACTTTATGATTCAAGTTTCTTACTGGCCCTGACCGTCTGCCTATATAGTTCTGGGGTGAGGCCATATCTCCTGATTAAGGTAAGGCTAGCAAGGTATCCCTCCCTTCTGCCATGAAGCGGCTCCACAATCCCACTGCCCAGTCTCTCTCAGGGACTCTGTGGGACCTCATTGCTACCTCATACATCTTGAACCACTGACTAATGTAATCACTTTTCACATAATCCTTGATCACTTCCTTAGGGATGTACACCCTCCCTTTTCCAGGCACTGAAGACAAGCTGCCACCATTGGAACTGGACTCCACACTCCTGACTTTTATGTCCATCTCTTTCAAACTTCTCACATGCTCTGAGAGCATCCTCTTTTCCTCCTTGCCAAGTTTCTGCCTTACTAACTCTAATTTGTTATCCTCCATGTCACTCTCTTACCCAAACCTGAGCTTATCAAGCTCCATCTCATGCACCCTGCTTCTCTCTCTGTCCTCCAGCTCTTCTGGAGACAGACCTCTTGAAGACACACTGCTGCCCTCCCTGGAAGCACCCTCCCACCAGGCAGAACCAATGGCATATCCTGCTACCCATCTAAATTCTCTGCCTCCACCATAGGATCGCAATATGCCAACTGGCATTCCTTGATTCCAACCAGGACCTTAACGCCTTTTGGTATTTCTCCTTTCTGGTAAAGCCTCTTACTGAAGATTTTACATTTCTTGCAGATGGATTTCAATTGTGGCAGAGTGTAGGTTTCCACCCTACCCTCTTCAAACTCAATATCCACAGACGCAATTGATGCTGGTTATGTCATGGTGAAAATTGGCAGTTCACAAGTTGCAAAAAAGTCCAAGTCCAAAAATAAAAAAATCACCAAATAGTATGTGTTGTGTAATGGCCTGCACTATACAAGTAGTATGCACCAATCACTGCATGTTAGGCACAAATGCAAGTCCTAATCCTCACAGCTGACCATCAATGTTAGAAATGGGGGTCTCTAATTGGCAATGGTTTGCACCATTGTCCAAGTAGGAACCCTTCTTCCTAGTCAGGATAAGGGAGATGCCCTTCTAAAATAAGCCTGCTCACCACTTTGGTAGCTTTGCAAAAGCAGACAGGCCTGCCTCAGAGGCAGTGTATAAAGAATGCAGTAATACAGTGAAAACACTACAAATGGATTCCACACCAGTTTAGAAAAATAAGTTATCTTTATCTAAACCAAACAAGACCAGAACGACAAAAATTCAACATACAATAATCAAAATGTGATTCTTAGAATGTAAAAACAGTTCTGTCCATAGCAAACTATAGATGCAACACTTTCAACACAAAGTACTTTGGATGCGTCACAATCATAAACAAAAGCAGCAGCAGGAAAGGTGATGTGTCGGTTTGTTACGCCCAGGGAAGGTGATGCGTCAGTTCCTTACTTCAGGGGAGGTGATGCCCCAGTTCTTCACTGCCACACAGGGGAGGTGATGCGTCATCTCCTTACTGAAGGGGAGGTGATGCATCAGTTTCTTACTATGCAAGTGGTGCATTAGTTCCTTATGGCAGCCCCAGTGTTCTTGTAGACTTGACGCCCCAGTGGGATGCGTGGGGATCCAGGATGCATCCGTTCTCTATGTGGCGGCAGCAGTGTCGCTGGTTTTGGTCTCTCCAACCGCAGTCCAACGATGCGTTGGTTCTTTCAACCGCCCAGAAGGGTCTGCATCAGAATCGGTGTGGTGATCTCGAACTTCGGAGACCGGTGCACAGGATTCAGCGTGCAGTGATTTCTTCAGGCTCGGGCAGGCGCTGTGTTGGTTTTTTCAGTGGTACAGCGGCAATGTGTCAGAAACTGGTGCGGACGTATTACACTTCTCTTAGTTGCATCTCTTTTCCAGCTCCCAACAGCAGGAACACCCTCAAGAGGCCCACCACAGCAACAGGTACCTCTTGGTAGGACAGACCTCCCAGCAAGGTGATCCAGGGGAGCTGGTAGTGAAGTCTTTGTGTCCTTGGGACTTCAGAAAAGGAGGCAAGCTCTACTTCAAGCACTTGTAGTTCTTCCTCAAGCAGGATACACAGCACACAGCAAAGTCTTTGTCCCCTGCTTGGCCGAAACAGCCACTGCAGGCCAACCCCAGACAGCACACTGCAAAGGGGTAGTACTTCTCCTTCAGTTTTCCCAGCTCTTTACCTGGTAGAGGTTCTTCTTGAGTCCAGAAGTATTCTAAAGTTCTGGGGTCTGGCCCTCAATATTTATACTGCATTTATCTTTGTTCCCTTGTGGCAGAGAGGCTCTGTGCTCAGTCAAAACCAAGGTGTTCTCTCTTGTCCGGTTTACCGTCAGGAAGAGGAGACAGCATTGTTTAAGGTAGACCAGGCCCATTCAGGTGCAAGGAAATCTTCTCCCCCTACTCTAAATGCAGCCCAGGTCTATTCAGCCCAACCCTGACTCATCCAGGAAAGGCAGGACACACCTCAGCCCCTCCAGTGGCTCTCTACAGTAAATGCACATCCCCAGCCCCTGTCACTCCAAAGTCAGACAGTCAAATCACAAACCAGCAGAGGCACACAGGATTGCTAAGCAAGAAAATGCCAAATTTCTAAAAGTGGTATTTTCAAACACACAATATAACAATCATCTTTACTAAAAGAGTAATTTGTATATTCTGAGTTCAGGCATACTAAACCCCATCTTTCAATCTTGTTCCAATGAAAAGTTATACTTATAAGATGTTATAAGTAAACTCCCATTCTATCCTATGGGACAGATAGCCTTTCAATAGTAAAAAACGAAATACACTATAGTTTACTATCAGGACATGTCTCACACATCAGTACATGTACTACCTTTCACATACACTGCACCCTGCCTACAGGGGCACCTTGGGCCTACCTGTGGGTGACTCACATGTAATGAAAGGGAAGGTTAGAGCTTGGCAAGTGGGTGCATTTACCAGGTCAACATGGCAGTAGAGAATACGCGCAGACACTGCTGTGGCAGGTCTGAGACCCCTCTGGAAGGTCGCTTGTGTGGGTGGCACAATCAGTGCTGCAGGCCCACTAGCAACATTTAACTTACAGGCCCTGGACACACACAGTGCACTGTACTAGGGACTTAGTAGTAAGTCAAACAAGCCAATCATGGAAACACCAATCCATATTGGTGTTTCCACAAAGGCTGCAAGTGGCGCAGAACTCTGCGGCCCGCGCCATATACGGCCTTCATAGGCGGGCAAGAACATCTGGGGTGCTACAGTCACTTCACTGGCTCCCTATCCGAAAGCGGATAATGTTTAAAACACTTACGCTGGTGCATAAGGCACTTTCTGGCTCCGGTGCTAAGTATCTGCAGCGCAGACTGGCCTTCTACTGTCCGGCCCGCTCCCTGCGGTCGGAATCTTTGTTCATGGCCGTGGTGCCCCGTGTGAGGAAGGCTCGCATCGGGGGTCGTTCTTTCAACTTTAAGGCCCCCAAGCTGTGGAACTCTTTGCCCCTCGCTTTACGCAGCATTCCTAGTTTGCTCCTGTTCAGGAAAAACCTGAAGACCTGGCTTTTTAATCTTTAGGCTGTTTCTTTTATTTTACTCGTTCTTCTCTGTTTGTTGACTGTTATGTTTTTTAACTGCTGAGTCGCTCTCTGAAAGCGCCGGGACACTCTTGTTGAGTAGCCATGCGCTATATAAATAAAACCTTAACATAACATAACATACCATAACATATTCACAATTTTTAGAGGGAGCACATGCACTTTGGCACTGATCAACAGTGTCAAAATGCCCATAGAATCTAGACCAGCAAAAACGAAATTCAAAACACAGCAAAAATACAGAGGGCAGAGGCAACAAGATAGGGGAAAACCACGCCAAGGATGCCAGGTCTAACAGGCAGCAATAGCACATTTTTTAAACAATGAGGTCAACTCCATGAAGGGTACTAAATATTTAATCAGTGCTCTTGCGCTTCTGCGGCTTTTTAGCAAATTATAGTGAACATTGTGCTTTTACATGCACGATTTGACTACATTTTTCTCAAAACAATTCTCTAAAGGAGAACCTCCATCTCCCCAAACACTCCTAGAAGAGGTCTAGCCTAGTTGCTCGCTACTATTCAGGCTAGTAGTATGCTCGACAATTTCAAAACTCATGTCAGCACCCTAATATATAGGCGTTAACTAAAATTGCCATTTGCATGTGCTGTGTTATATTAATCTTGAGATTAATATGGAACTTCAGCAATGCCGGAGACTGTGATGTCTACAGCGTTAAGGTCATGTGACAGCACTTTGTGTGATGTCATTAAGGTAAAAGGGTGTGTGATGTCACTACAGATACCCCAGGCATTTTGGTGAATTGATGTCCATGTGAAAAGATCAGTCATGGATGCGTGTACAGCTGTAACAAGTGAAGCAGATATATCCATTATAAAGTGCTGCACTTTTTTCTACCATTACAGTGGACATCGATTCACAAAAATGGCAAGGACCTTTGGCTCCTGGTGCCATCTCAGGGTTGCCCCACTGCCCCATGTATCTCCTCAACACCTTCATACTTACTGTTAAAGTGCTAGTAGTGAACTTAGACAGCCCTGCTTACATTTTGTTTCTGTTCCTGTGTTCGTGGCAGGCGAGGGTGTGAGAAGCAGGAGTCGAACTGGTGGCAAAAGAGTGCAGGTAAGAGTTAGTAACTATTACCCCAGGCGATCCCTTCTTGAATTTCATAATTCCATCATGTTAAATATCTTCTGCCAAAACATGATTTTGCTAATATATCATATAGCAATACAATATACAAATCATCTGCAGTCTGTCCATTTCACATTTTGAATTTAGGACGATTTCAAGAACTCGCAGTCAAATATAATTCTTCCCTATAAATGAAAGTATACTTTTTCCTCAGAATTTTTGTTACTCTGATAGAGCGCGCGAGGTCACCCAACCAATAATTTCGCTGTTTCCGGCTTCGGGCCCATACATTTCAATTCACAATATACATTGACCGGGTGACTTCACGGGCTGCTACCAATTTGTGTGAATTCCCTACTGTTATTCCTCAGCGTACCCGACTTACCATTCACCGACACGGGTACCTATGACCACAACGGATCAGGGAGCTAGCTGTAAAGGAAAGGCAGCAAAATACAAACCCAAAATGACATTCAATACTGTTGTAAATGACCACGGACAACTGGAAGTTTTAAAATCTTTATCTAAAGTTCGTTCTCGTTAAGCATTAGATTTACAAGAATAAGGCAATCAATAATCAAGATAACGAAAAGTACATAACTATAGAGAAATAAAGTCAGGGTAATCATGGAAATGCTAATATGAGATGCAACAGGAAATGCTATGCATTCAGGGTAAAAGTTCTTTGGAAACTTTAAGTAAGGCCGTTCTAGACCATATCAGGAAATGACAAACTGCAATGCAAAATATGATTTCTAAAAGGTAGGGTAACATGGGAAAACGTTATGAAAATATACAAATGACTTTATGATTCAATAGTTTGCGGCAAAGCATGGAAAAATCAACATATGCAAAGGTATGTCTTTATTAAAGCAAAAGACAGAAAAATAGAAAGGTGCAAGTTTAAGGATTTCAGAGCAATATTTACCTAGACTGGTGTGGAAACCAAACCCTGGCCACGGGTCAGTTAAAGACAGGAAACCCTCAAGGAAGGATACCCCTCAGAGGACAGCAGGTGCAGAATGGACACCCAGGACAGGACAGGATACCCTCAGATTAGGAATCAGGACAGGACCTCAGGACAGGACAGCAAACCCTCAGGACAGGACCGCTCAGGACAGGACCACACCCGCAGTTTGGAAGCAACGCCTGCGCTCCACCCTCTCTGCAGCTATCGATCAAGACCCCGATTGGGTCAGCGAACTCCCAGCAAAGTGCTTCGCCAGCACTTTAAGGTTCAGTAGAACCTTAGTCTATGGTCAATTTCGGACAGAGTACTCCGCAGTGCTCTGTATCTTTAGTCACCTATTGAGTGCGATGGGTCAGTGACAGGTCAGCTAAACCAGACAAGTCGGACAATTTCCCTAGGTGAACCCAGGGTAGATATACAGTTTGGGGACGGTGTACCACCCCCCAATGTTGCAAAGTGTCAGAATCCCTCAATTTGGATTGGTCCTAAAATAGGATTTGGGTAACACACCAATCAGAATACACTATTTGGAGGCCTTATTTACATCTCAGGGCACCGCCTAGCAAGATTGGGGTTCCCATGAGAAACTGCGCAGAATACAGGCAAAGAATACATTTTTGCAACATAATAGAACAATATCGAGATGCTGCGGGGCTAAGGTGCTGCTTCCCAGGGTGGCTTCTGGCATCAACCTTCCTTGGCAGCAATTCAATGCCGAGATGACTTTCGGCGAGTCTGCGCACAAGTACCCTCCAAGATGGCTTTCGGCTCAGTCAGACCCCCATTCCCCGCGGTACATGAAAAGTAAGCGAGAACAAATTAATACATAGAAATAACGTTATGAAAACACATCACAGGGCTTGTACTTTCAACTTATCACTAAGAAATATACTTATGCAGTGTAAATGTTAGCTACATATAAACAAGTACAAGAGCAGTGGCACGAGCAGTACCACGTTACTGGCAAAGCTATGTATTACGCATGCGCAACTATTTCCCTCCAAACCTGCAAACACGTCAGGACACGTGAGTGTGACTGACGCATGCGCAGACACTATTTCAAAGCAGCGGCCATTTTTAAAGACTCGAATTAATTATTTTAGTAAAACACATAGGCAAGCTTCGGGGAACCTCGTTTAAACATAAAATAAACGTTAGTAAGACGTACAAATTATTATTTGATTATACATGGACGAGGTTCATGACAAAAGCAAGTCGCAAATGCGAAGCTTTGCTTCATCAATCCCCTCTTTGATGATATTTACTATCATCACAAAAATAAATGGAACCAGATGCCAACTTTTCACACCTTATACATCTCTATCTCTTCCAGCAAGCTATCCATCTTTTCTCTCTCACTTTTGGTAGGGTGAGAATCCTTCACCCTTTTATATATCTGATTATTCATTTCTTCTAATTCAAGTTCATCCACACTTCGTTTCACTCCTCTCGCATTCACTTGATGCTTTCCAGTGTGCTTGCGACATTTGCAACCGGCAAATATGAAAAATAGGATAAGACCTATAATTCCAATTGGCATCAGTATCTTAAACAATAAGCTTTTACCTAAGCTAGCAAACCAATGACCTACATTTGAGAGACCATCTACCAGTCTCTTCCAGGCACTGTCAACCTCGAGTGGTTTGAGTTCCCTTCCCAAATTAGTAATGTTTTTCACATATCTTTTGAGTTGCACACTTTTGTCCGGAATATAAGTGCAACAATGTTGCGCCTTCAACATCCGGCAGACTCCGCCCTCTTTTGCTAATAAGGTATCAAGAGCAAGTCTGTTCTGCAAAACCATTGATCTGATCGCAACCATTTCGGTATTGACCAGCAGAAATCCATGAGCTGTGTCAGTAGACAACGCATCCACTATAGTGGACAATTTGCAAATTCTGTGAGTGTTCAGAACCACTCCCACTCCAGGTATCAGTGCACTGAAAATACTACCCATTATTTCACCTATGCTTTCTCTTTTACTACGCACTAAGCCATTAGTATTTTCACTGCTTCCAGCAACTTTGTTCACATGGTATATTTTCGGGAAGACGATGCCAAAATAGCAGCTTCCATACCAGTGATCCGGCAATTTGAAATAAGCCTTGTCCCCACAAATATAATAAATTCCAGGAAACACAGGCTCTGACCCATTTTTGAAACCCCAACCTCCAATTACCTTGTAATTATGTTCACATTCACTGGAACCAATGAAAATGTTATTATAATAGCTAGTCTTCTCGCGGTGAAGACATAGCTTGCCTTTCTTCTCAAAATCCAGCAACAGAGCAGGACCCGCTCCACCATTTGAGGTGCCTTCCATGTTCTCTGCCCACCTTGGTCTTTTCTGACTTTCGTCATTTGCCTTCTTTTGTATTTTAATTCTCCTTTTCTCTGCCATGTTCAGGAACATCTTTTCCTGCTCACGCAAAGAACAAGTCAAGATATCTCTGTGTGCGTCACCTAGGTCGATATTACCTATAGTCAGAAAGTAGTCTCCCATATATCGTATTACGTCACTTTTGGTATGTACAGGATTCAAGTTCCCACGTATGGGAAGTTCAGAAAAGATCACGTCATTGTTAGAGTAATAGTACTGTAATGGTCCTCTTTTGTAAAATAAACTAGCTAAAATGCTACAGGAAATTCCATAGGTCAAGGGCAGGTGATGGTATGTCACGCCTTCAGCCACAGAGGTAGGTAGCTTCATGCAGACATAGCAATCTTCAATTTCCATAGTCTCTACATAGTGTATTAATAGGTTTGCGAAAACATTTAAATGCGTCTTATTCTTAATTCCATGATAATGTAGTTCTCCCTCATCTGATGCTTCTAAGTCTCGATTTGTTTGTCTAAGTGCTCTCTCATGTCTTGCTACACTCTGTGTTGTCAGCTCCTCACTGTCAGTATTTACAACTTCAGTAGGGACAATATTAGTATTTTTGCTCACCGCAAAAGGAATGAAAACTGTTAGTCCTATCCAGAGTAATATCAGTATAACTATACTACATACACATACCTTGCAGCATGTTTTGCAACGACTGCAACTAGGTCTACCATTCACGTTTGAATCAGACATTTTGGCTCAGAAGAAGTTTCTCGACCCTTCTTTGTGTCTTTACACCAGTAGCTTACTTTGTGCAAATTCACGGTGGCTCGTCTTCTTCCTCAGCAGAGTACTCAGGGACGGGTTCTCCGTCGCTTTCGTCAATTAGATCAAGATCTTCAAATTCTTCCAAAACAAGCGTCCATTCAGGAGACTTGTACTTTTTATTTTGTCTTTTTATTCGATCACTCCTTCTCTTGGAAGTATCTTCGGGTTGTTCTGCTATGCGAGCACTTCTCCTTTCTTCTGCACGTTTTTCTTCTACTGTTTTTATTCTCAGTCTCAATTTCTTTATGTATCCAGGTTCAATGTGCTTTCTTTTCTTAAGTCTTTTGGTTGGTACCGAGACTTCGTTTTCTTCTCTTGCCCTTTTGTTTTCATTAGTTTGTGGCAATTCTGTTTCAGTTTCTTCCTCCTCTATCTGACTATTTCCAGGGCTAGCATCTATTTCTTCTGCCTGGTTACAAATCTGGCCTGGTTCAGGAGAATTTTGTTTTTGCTTTTCAAATGTCTCTGTTTCTGTTTCCTGAACACGTTCTTCTAATCCTATCTGATCCTGTTCAAGCACTTCGATCTCTTGATTTTCTTCTGCTCGAACTATTACGCTATGTCTAGTCTGTCCCTTCCCGACATCAGGAGTCAGTGGAGGAGTATCAATCACCTGTTCTGTATCAACCACTTGTTCTGTATCAATCACTTGTTCTGTCCCTGTCTGACCTTCTCCTTCCTCAGTTTTGATGTGAATCTCAAGATCCTGAGGTTCTTCGCCTGTGCCATCCTTTTCCTCTCTATTCCACTCTCTACCTTCCCAAAGTCGCTCACTTGTTCGAATGGGGTCTTCAGTGAGATCAATCAATGGTATCCACTCCTCTGGCCATATGCTCGGCAGCTCGTCTTCAGCTACTTCTGGCTCAGCTTCTTGGACCCCTTCAGCAGGCTGGGCTCTTGGTAGTTCGTTATCAACTGTTCTTGGGCCAACGTCTGCTGATTCTGCAGCTCGACTGATACTGGGCTGTACGTCGTCAGCTACTTCTGGTCTGGCTCCTGCAGAGTCCTCTGCTGGACGCCCTTCTTCTCCAGGCTCCTCGTCGGGTAATACCTTCTGGGTGTGGCTGGCGTGTATCCAACGTGGAACCCCTGCACACTTTACTGCTGTGGTAGTTACCAGGATCACCTGACGTTTCTCTCCCCACCTTGGCTCCAGGCAGCTCTTCCGAGTATGCTTCTTTATCTTGACCCAGTCTCCCGGGACCAGTTTGTGGAGAGGAGTCGTTGGATTGAGGATGGCGTCTTCTCCGATCTGGCGAGAGATAGAACGCACTTGGTCACCCAATCTCTTGCAGTATTCAAGTACCAAATCATCAGTAATACTCAACAGTTTGCTTCCCGGTACCCATGCTTGTCTCATCACTCTTCCCATAATGATTTCATGGGGACTTAGGCCTGTCTTGCGGTCAGGAACACTTCTGAGTCCCATCAGGACCAGGGGCAGGGCCTTCACCCAGGTCAGCTTAGATGCATCACACAGTTTCGCTAGTCTGTTTTTGATAGTTCCATTTATTTGTTCCACTATTCCAGAAGCCTCTGGACGGTATGCACAGTGAAGCTTTTGCGATATTCCAAAGGCCTTACAGAGTTCGGCAATCACCTCATTCTGAAAATGTGAGGCTTGATCTGATTCAATAGTGACTGGAACCCCGAACCGAGGTATCAGTTCTTTTAGTAAACACTTAGCTACTGTTTTTGCGTCATTTTGGGGAGTAGGGAAAGCTTCCACCCACTTTGAAAATAAACAGACCATGACAAGGACATATCGCTTCCCTTCACAACGGGGCATGGTGATGAAATCAACCTGTATTCTCACGAAGGGACCCCCTGACCTCCCAATTTTTCCCAGTTCCACCACAGTTTTCTTGCCTGGGTTCATCTTTTGACATGACAGGCACCTCTGGCAGAGGGACTCTGCTACCTTCCTGAACTTTTTACTGTACCAAGTCTGTTGGAACACTAGGATCATGGCGTCCCTACCAATGTGTGATCCTTCATGTATCAATCTCGCCATTGTGCTAAGTAAGTGTCTAGGTAACACAGGCATACCAGTTGGACCTAAGATGACACCATCCACACGTCTTGGTCTACACCCATCCTCCTTCCACTTCTCTCTCTCTTGCCAAGGTGCCGCCTGCTGCCACTCTTTCACTTCATCCCATGTAGGCACTTCTTCAAACACCTGAAGTTGGCAGCTGGTTCCTGGCCCCCCTCGTTTTGGATTTACGATATACCGATCTCTGGCGCACCATTGGGCCACTCGATCAGCAAAATCATTTCCCAGTGATAAAGTGTCCATGTCTTTTTTATGAGCGACACACTTTACCACTGCCAGTTCCTTTGGTAACTGGATTGCCTCTAAAAGGTCTTGAACAACTTTTCCATTTCGAACAGGGGTACCTGATGAAGTCAGGAACTCCCTCTGTAGCCATAACTGGCCAAAGTCATGCACAACCCCATAACAGTACTGGCTGTCAGTATACACTGTTATGCGTAGGTTTTTCCCAATTTTGCAAGCTTTTATCATAGCAATCAATTCGGCTACTTGTGCAGACTTTATATCAAATAGATAACCTGCTTCTTCAATTTTGGTTAAGGAGACTACCGCATAGGCAGCACTCAGGCCTCCTAGTTCATGTCTTAGACATGAACCATCTACAAATAATTCCTTGTCATGCACAGGCAATGGAGTTTCTTTAATGTCTGGACGTGGCTTGGTATTGAATTCTGTTAAATCAATGCAATCATGCTCATCATCCACCCCACCTTCCATATCCATTGGGTCGGGGAGTAAAGTGGCAGGGTTCAGAATACTGCACCTAACAATGTTTACATTTGCAGCACCCACAAGAATCCTCTCGTATTTAGTCAGCCGACTAGGGGTGAGATACTGGGTCTTCGTTCTGGTCAGTAAAATTACCACCCCATGTGGAACATACACAGTTACAGGATGTCCCATGACAATGGACTCACTCTGCTCTAAACTTGCGCAGGTAGCAGCTACTGCTTTCAGACATCCCGGTAATCCAGCAGCCACTGGATCCAGGGTGGCAGAGAAATATGCCACAGGCCTTCTGGTTGTACCATGATCTTGTGTCAGGACTGACAACGCGCAATTATCGCGAGTGTCACAGAATAGGGCAAATTCTTTAGTATAGTCTGGCATTCCTAACGCAGGGGCTGTACACAGACAATCTCGCAGTTTGGTGAAGGCGGTTAAGCTTTCATCATCCCATTCTACAATATCTGGTGTTCCTCTCTTGGTCATTTTTATCAAGGGCCTAGCCAGGACTGCAAATCCCAGAATCCACTGCCTGCAGTATCCTATCACTCCCAGGAACATTCTGATCTCTTTCTGAGTACGGGGTAACTGCATCTTTTGAATTATTCTCACTCTTTCTGATGTCACTTTCCTGACACCTTTCTCTATCTGGTGCCCCAGATATTTCACTGATTTTGCACAGAACTGTAATTTGTCAGGGGCCTCTTTATGTCCCTTCTCACTCAGGTGATTCAGTAGGGCAATGGTGTCAATCACACAATCCCTTTGACTTTTAGACGCCACCAAGAGGTCGTCTATGTATTGCACTAGGACAGAGTTCCCAGGTAAGACCAAAGTTTCCAAACATTTTTTCAAGATCTGATTAAAGATAGAGGGGCTCTCTGTGTACCCTTGAGGGTCCCTGTTCCAGACATACACGTGACCATTGAAGGCAAATGAGAAAAGAAATTTGCTATCTGGATGCAAGGGAATGGAAAAGAATGCATGACATAGGTCTATCACAGTGAACCACTCAGCATCCCAGGGAATCTGATACAGAATCACTGCTGGGTTCGGGACAATAGGGCAGCAGGGAACTACTATCTTGTTGACTTTTCGTAGGTCCTGCACTACTCTGTACTTGCCACTAGGCTTCTTGATGCCCATAATCGGTGAGTTACATGGGCTACCCATTACTTCCTGTATGATGTTTCCTTCTAGCAATTTCTGTATTTCCAGAG
Organism: Lissotriton helveticus; assembly: GCF_964261635.1. NCBI lineage: Eukaryota > Metazoa > Chordata > Amphibia > Caudata > Salamandridae > Lissotriton > Lissotriton helveticus. Next base: position 738,710,257 of record NC_136057.1, read on the forward strand.
TGACACCTGCTCTTACCTCTGCATTCATCCTGTAGGGTTTAGTATTGGGGTATACAGCATTGTCCTTTATTGCTATCTGTATGGGGTCTACGTTTTTCATTAACCCTACATCTTTCCCAGTAAAGTCCCATACTTCTGGCTTCACTGCTTCTTGGAGTTCTTTGGGCAAATCCTGCATAGTCATTCGTTTAATTTCTGAGTCAGTTCTGATTAACATTAATTTATAGATGCCATCTTCATCTGGGGTCTGAATTTCAACACCCTTTGGTGTGCAAAAGATGGTACAGTTCATTTTGCACAGCAAATCACGTCCCAGTAAGTTCACTGGACTGGTGTCGCAAACGACAAATCTATGCATTTCCTTAAAGTTTCCAATTGAGATCTCCATGGGCTTGGTAACAGGAGTACTAATCAATTGATTAGATACACCTACTACTTGGATGGCTTCTCCCGAGAGGGGTAGGTTTGGAACGTCCACTGTTCTTACAGTAGAACGGGTAGCACCAGTGTCCAACAGAAAAGTGACATCATTTCCGTCAACCTTTCCTTCAATGTATGGTCCGGACTGGTCTACCGGCAAGGAGGCGCCAAGTACGCACTCCTCGTCCTCCCCTCTCAGGCCCCGTCAGTACTGGTCATCACAAAGGAAGGTATCATTCAACAGATACTGCGAAGTTGCTGCATTTCTGTTCTCATTGCTTTCCCAGACTTCTATCTCATCACCCTCTGTCGCTTTTCCCCTATGTACTTGCTTTGGAGCTCGGGGCACCTGAACCGTTTTTACCTGTGGTTGAGTCTTTCTTGGTCTTTCTTTCTGCGTCTGTGGAATTAAATCAGGTGTTTTGGGGTTATCGTCAGGCAAATAAGGACACTCGTTACGCCAGTGTCCAATTTCTCCGCACTGGTGACAGGGAAATTTCTTCATAGCCTCTTCCCTGCTCATTTTGGGCCGGGGCTTGCCTCCTCCCCCACCCCCAGGACCTTGGTTCTGAGTGTTTTTGGCCATGTTACTCAATTGTTTTTCCTGCTGTTCTGCGAGCTTCACTTAAGCCCACATAACCTTCTCTTTGAGGGCCTTTTTCTTTTCTGCCATCTCGTCCTCGCAGTACTTTGCGTACCGCAGGACCTCGTCTATCTTTTTGGAGTGCCAACAAATTTTGTTATCCTTTATCCACTGACAAATTTCAGGCCTTAAACCGTTTACAAACCTGTAAATGAAATGCGTCATATCCTTCATCTCGATGTTATCTATACCACTGTATGTTTTAAACACCTGCAACAGCCTTTCATAATAGGAGTGCACTGTCTCGTCTCTTTCCTGCGTTGTTCTATCTATCCTGGTCCAATCTGTTTCCTTTGCGGGCACCTTATTTTTCAAATGCAGCATTACTTGTTCGTATTTTTTCATCACTTCAATCGACGGCTCCCCTGTGTTAGAGTCCCTCGGGTACTCCTCACTAGGCCAGCCTATGGCTATTTTACACTCGGTCCATAGATCTACCGGGACCACAATATCGAAAAATCCATCCAGGTCTTTCCACAGGCATTTTTGCACCTTTACGAACCTCTCCACTTGCCGGTACCAGTCAACTGGCTTTTCGCGCAATTTCGGGAAATCGTTAGTAAAGGACACAATATCCTGTCTGGACCATGGAACGTGCACATACCTCCCACCTGGCACTTCACGCATGGGGCATAATGTTTCGGGCTTGTCTACTTCTCTCAAAGGGAACTCAGGGGTGGCTTGTCTAGATCGCGCCTCATCTTTCTTTCGCATTAAAAGGATTATGCCTCTTCTGCACTCCCTTCCCGGTCTGTTTGTTTGGCAGGTCCAAAAACACAACCTCAGACTCGCACTCACTGGACTGATCGTCTATCAGTAGGGGCTCCTGCCTCGGCGGGGCCATGATTGGGTTCATAACTGGAGGGTTTGGGCTTCCTTGATTATTCCCATACAACGGAACCACTGGTCCGATTGTTACCGGAATAGTCAAAGCCTCAGGACTGGTATTTAACTGGGAGATTTTCTGAATTATTTCTGTCCTCTGTCTAGCTAGGGCCTCTTGCTCCCTTTCATCTAGTACTCTTCCTAATGTCCGGTCAGGTATCATCTGTGGGGTCAGGTGAGGGGTAAGACTCGGGGCAGTAGGATGCGTTTCACTTGGTCCTCCACCATAATTTGGTTTTGGGAACAAAGTTCCTGTGCCAAATGACCTGCGCTCCTCCCCATATGGAGGCTGCAAAAAGGGCATTCCTGAACTTAATGGCTTTTCTTCGTTTTCATAAAGAGGTCCGGGGAAAAAGGCTCTTTCACTGGAATATTTTTCCTCCGGGCTCACGGGCACTCTAGGATATATCTCTCGTACCTCCGCTGGTCCGGGATTCTCAAAATAGGGCAGTACTTGACCACCTCCCCCCCTACTTAGGGATCTGTCCTCCTCCTTAATAGATGGACGCTGGGGATTCCCTCCTGTACTGGAAAGTCGGGCTCCCTCATCATAAGGGGGCGGACTTCTCGTAAAGATGTCATCTAACAATTCATCGTCTGACTCTCCAAGCGCTCCCCAATGCTTACTCTTTTCTGTCCTTTTCTCTCCCGCAGAAGGGGTACCTGCTGGCATCATGGGAAACAGACCCTCAACAATCATGCTCTGTCTCCACTGTTTCATCTTTTTATCCCTGGTCTCTTGTTTCAGCCTTGGGTACCACTTGGTCAGACCTTTGTCCATTCGGGGTTTCTCTCTTTCGAAAGCCTCAATTTCCCATTCCTCTAATGCCTCATACTGCGTTAGTCTCGGTCTGGGATGCAATTCATTCATTCGGGTTCTCAAATTAAATAAAATCCTGCCATTGAAAGTACCGTCTAACGGAAAAGCCAATATTCCGTCATCTTTTGTGTACTTTACCCAATTTTCCAACCACACACAGGTATTGTACCCTCAGTCAAACATCATGAACGAGGCGGGAGTGTTCGGGGGCGGGACAATAACGCCCTCTCTGGATTTAATCGGTTTGTCCGTTTTGAAATAATTCTTTACCCTATTTACAAGGGACATCTTTCTCTTAGTCCCGTACATAATATCGTATCTATTGGCTTTCCACTGATCCCTTTCAAACCCTTGGCTTCTTGGATCGGGTCTAGTCTCTGGACAATACGAGTGCCACATACGATTTCTACGCTTAACTCTGTTTACAATGTCACCTCCAATCAGAACGCGTCTTGCAATTCCGTGCGACCAATGGGTGCACGCGTTCAAAATAGTTTCGACCAATGGGTGCGCGGCCCCTTCGTGAGACAGTCCTCACGCTCCGGCGCTTCACCCCTCCTTTACAATTCCAGCCCCGCTACCCGCCCGCTGCTTCTACCAATCCCAGCGCGGCACGGAGTGACGTCAGAGACGCTTCGCGGCTGACTCCCTCCCTTCACAAGGTAACGGAAACTTTCTTTCTTTTTAAAGTGCTAGTGCTTGGTTATTTTACAACGAATACACATTCGCCACAGTGCTCAAGTGTCTAGACAGGAAAGATTTCTGTTACTGCAAGTAAACTACTTCCATTTACTTTTCACGCGCTGCGGGTAGATCTCTTCCGCCTACCCTTCACTCTAGCATCGGTGAACCTGTTATTCCCCTAAACTCATCCACTTCTCCGGGATATATCCGAGTCTAAGGTTTCCCAGCGGACCCCTCTGCTTTCACCCAAGCTCCGAGGAACCTGCTACTCTTCCGATGTGACCCTTACTAGGTTACGCCACTATGGGAATTTTGCCAATGAACCTCGTTACTGACATTTATTCACACATGTATTCAGAAAAACCCTAGTTAGTGCTTCCCGGTTGTACTTAACCTGCACCTAACTTTCCTCGAGCCTGCGACCTCAAGGATATGGATTCTATTCACCACTTGCCTTTTCAATTCCCCGGGGAGTTCGGACAACAATGAACGAGACGGTTTACAAACGCATGGATTAATATATATATAACAATATAAGAACAAGAATAACAATGATAAAACAATTCATGAATTTCAAAAAAGCAACACCTTTCAAGAGAGTGATCAGTTCCCTCGGAATGGCCGCTCTTGTAGCAGCATTAATGTTCTAGCAGCTACCGACTTAGCTAGCCTAACTAATCCTGCCTAACCTTCAACTAGTCCCTAACCATCCTCTGCTAGCCAGAAAAACTGATAGAGCGCGCGAGGTCACCCAACCAATAATTTTGCCGTTTCCGGCTTCGGGCCCATATATTTCAATTCACAATATACATTGACCGGGTGACTTCACGGGCATCTACCAATTTGTGTGAATTCCCTACTGTTATTCCTCAGCGTACCCGACTTACCATCCACCGACACGGGTACCTATGACCACAACGGATCAGGGAGCTAGCTGTAAAGGAAAGGCAGCAAAATACAAACCCAAAATGACATTCAATACTGTTGTAAATGACCACGGACAACTGGAAGTTTTAAAATCTTTATCTAAAGTTCGTTCTCGTTAAGCATTAGATTTACAAGAATAAGGCAATCAATAATCAAGATAACGAAAAGTACATAACTATAGAGAAATAAAGTCAGGGTAATCATGGAAATGCTAATATGAGATGCAACAGGAAATGCTATGCATTCAGGGTAAAAGTTCTTTGAAAATTTAAGTAAGGCCGTTCTAGACCATATCAGGAAATGACAAACTGCAATGCAAAATATGATTTCTAAAAGGTAGGGTAACATGGGAAAACGTTATGAAAATATACAAATGAATTTATGATTCAATAGTTTGCGGCAAAGCATGGAAAAATCAACATATGCAAAGGTATGTCTTTATTAAAGCAAAAGACAGAAAAATAGAAAGGTGCAAGTTTAAGGATTTCAGAGCAATATTTACCTAGACTGGTGTGGAAACCAAACCCTGGCCACGGGTCAGTTAAAGACAGGAAACCCTCAAGGAAGGATACCCTCAGAGGACAGCAGGTGCAGAATGGACACCCATGACAGGACAGGATACCCTCAGATTAGGAATCAGGACAGGACCTCAGGACAGGACAGCAAACCCTCAGGACAGGACCGCTCAGGACAGGACCACACCCGCAGTTTGGAAGCAACGCCTGCGCTCCACCCTCTCTGCAGCTATCGATCAAGACCCCGATTGGGTCAGCGAACTCCCAGCAAAGTGCTTCGCCAGCACTTTAAGGTTCAGTAGAACCTTAGTCTATGGTCAATTTCGGACAGAGTACTCCGCAGTGCTCTGTATCTTTAGTCACCTATTGAGTGCGATGGGTCAGTGACAGGTCAGCTAAACCAGACAAGTCGGACAATTTCCCTAGGTGAACCCAGGGTAGATATACAGTTTGGGGACGGTGTAACACCCCCCAATGTTGCAAAGTGTCAGAATCCCTCAATTTGGATTGGTCCTAAAATAAGATTTGGGTAACACACCAATCAGAATACACTATTTGGAGGCCTTATTTACATCTCAGGGCACCGCCTAGCAAGATTGGGGTTCCCATGAGAAACTGCGCAGAATACAGGCAAAGAATACATTTTTGCAACATAATAGAACAATATCGAGATGCTGCGGGGCTAAGGTGCTGCTTCCCAGGGTGGCTTCTGGCATCAACCTTCCTTGGCAGCAATTCAATGCCGAGATGACTTTCGGCGAGTCTGCGCACAAGTACCCTCCAAGATGGCTTTCGGCTCAGTCAGACCCCCATTCCCCGCGGTACATGAAAAGTAAGCGAGAACAAATTAATACATAGAAATAACGTTATGAAAACACATCACAGGGCTTGTACTTTCAACTTATCACTAAGAAATATACTTATGCAGTGTAAATGTTAGCTACATATAAACAAGTACAAGAGCAGTGGCACGAGCAGTACCACGTTACTGGCAAAGCTATGTATTACGCATGCGCAACTATTTCCCTCCAAACCTGTAAACACGTCAGGACACGTGAGTGTGACTGACGCATGCGCAGACACTATTTCAAAGCAGCGGCCATTTTTAAAGACTCGAATTAATTATTTTAGTAAAACACATAGGCAAGCTTCGGGGAACCTCGTTTAAACATAAAATAAACGTTAGTAAGACGTACAAATTATTATTTGATTATACATGGACGAGGTTCATGACAAAAGCAAGTCGCAAATGCGAAGCTTTGCTTCATCAACTCACGTTTTCATTATCATTACAAAAGTATGAACTTTTTTTATAACATGCTTGGAACGATGTTTACTTTTGCATTGAATGTAATACAATACCGTTGAAAATTGCAGGGCATCTATTTTGCCTGCCATTGGCCACAGTTCGAGAGATTACTCGTTCAGCCTTGTCCAAGCATTACGTTCTACCACTTAACAAAACCCAGCATTAAAGTTCTGACTCGGAACAACGTGACCTCTGTTTAGAAAGACTTTTAACCACTGAAGCATTTTTGCAGGCATAATCACAGGAAATGTCCCCAGTCTCAAATTCTTTTAAGTGGTGGTCAGCAAAGGACTTCTTGTCTTCACCACTTGCAATTTACAGGATGTTTTTATGGCGTGGAAACCAGATTGCAAAATGGTAGATGTCTGACTGCCTGCGTGAGAGCACAAAAGTCGACGCCCCCGCTGGCGCACTGAGCTAGCCTTATTGTATGACATTTATTGTTAGTATAAATAACCTCCTGAGGGCCTAAAGCTCCTGCAGATATGCAACATTGTTTCAGCACGACGAAAAATAATTTTACTGTGGCCTTCAGTACAGGAATAGAAAAGGATCCCGCAGTTGCAATGAAAGTTAATCTTTTTTTGCTTCAATCCATGTTATGCAATCAAAGTTTACAAATAGAACTTTCAACAAAATGTGATACACCGGACGAGGCTGTGGTTGGCCTTTTAAACTAAATGAGATGTCTGCTCAGATGTTTCTATGCTCCCTTGTTGTACCTTCTCAATGGCTGCTTTGTTACTGAAGAAGGCCTAACTGCTTTTTTGCCTCACTCCATTTAACATCGGTTATTTGTAGAAAGTTAAAAAAAATATAAAGCGCAGTTGATTTAAAAATACCCTACAAATGTAAAATGGAACTTATTCCTTGGTATTGCAACTGTTATGAAATGAACCCGCCTTCCTCCCTACATAGAGGACATAAGTGGGTGTGCTTATTTAAAAAAAAACTTTATTGGTATAGAGTGATATCACACAGTGAATTTGCACCATAAGGAGTTCTTGTACAAGTTTCCCTCGTCCCTCCCGCCCCAACTACTCGTATATAGGTAATCCAAATTACAATACTAGTTGACCCTGGGAGTTGTTCGCGTAGTCGCGCTACGCTTAGCTATGCGAAGTGCACTTCGCACTACGCGAGCTACACGTAGCTACGCAAACTGCGTAGTGCACTGTGAAAAATGCTGTTCGCACTGATTGCACAGTGCCCGATGCTTGTCTGCACTATGCAATCAGTGCAAACCGCATCTTGCACAGTGCAAGCGGTCGTTTTCTGGCGCTCGAGTAAATTTCTACTCGAGCAGCAGCTTTGTCAACGCGGACTGGTAGTTTCTCATCGCGAGCAGTCGTGAGCATACGCGACCACTCGCACTGAGAAACCTAAACCTCCCCGCGGTGAGAATCTCGCCAGGAGGTTTATTTTCCACGCTCGTGATTGGCCACTTGATGATGCTGATCGCAAATGAGGAAAAAGTCTCGCCGGCATGTCATTTTGCTCGCTCGCGGTCACCAACTTGTCGTTGAGGACTGCGAACAAACAAAAAATTACCGCTACGCGTGTTTGCACTGTGCTACGTGCAATTCACCCAGGGGTAATACTAGTTCAAAATTTTCAGAAGTGTCCAGGTAAGGGCAGAAGGAGGGGCCAAAAGTCATACACTTTCCCAGTGGCGTCCACAACTTAACGGGGGTGGCGGGGCGGATGGGGCGGGGGTGGGAATGGGTGTTAAATCAAAGAAATACATTTTTTAAAAGCACTTACCTGCAAGCCGGCTGCGGCCTCTCGGTCCTCTTCGCTCGCTTCCAGGGGCAGGAATCAGGAACAGGAAGCACCCAGATTTCCACTCTCCGCCAGCCAATCAGGACGCTTCTGATAGCAGCGTCGTGATTGGTCTGAGTGCCATGGTTCAGCACTCAGAGAGGGACTGGGGGCCTGGGCATGTTCTTCACCCTGGCTGTACTGCAGCCTGGATGAAGAATATGCAAAGTGCAAATGACTGTTTGGCTAACCCGAGAGGGCCAGCCAATCAGTCCTGCGCACTAGAGTGCCTACCACTCCTTCCCTGTTCCCGTTAGAGCCAGCCCCACCCCTAACCAGCTGAGCCCCATAAAAATATAATGATAATAACGTTCTTTATTATCATTACATTTTTCCTTTTCCAACTGCTCACAGAGCAGTGGGGTGACGCTCCTCCGCCTTAGAGGAGGAGCTGCCCCTGCACTGTTCCCAGAAATATAACTGGAGTACACAACGATATTCAAAAGGATATAGATTTGACTTCAACCATGAGTGAGCCATCCAGAAGTAAAGACTGTGTGCATCAGCTAAATAACACCCATGCCGATATAAAACAGTTTTTAAACTCTCCCCTCCAACCCTTTTTTCTTGTTAGGCCACAGTAAATAATAAGGCAAGACTTTTTTCTTTTATATGATATTTTGTTAGCCTCAGATGTTACAGCCCACCATCACCTTCAGGGTTCCTTCTATTCACACACAGGGACAAGGGGTGACACCTCTTCAGTCACTCCCTTCAATGCAGGTGCATATTGCAGCTCCCTTAATTCAGACAGCATGGATGCCCAGGTCAGCAGATCATCCTCAGGTTTTTCATCCCTTTGCACATGTTGCTTTCGCACCAGCTCTGCAGTCACACACTCATCCCTCAACTATGCCTCATACTTGGGGGGTAGGGCTAAGCAACTTAACAGCAATAAGTCTCTTGATCAACACAAAACCAATGTAACAAACTTTCTGCTCAAACTCTTTTTCGTCAGTAAGGGTAGCAATCCAAGCAACACCTGTCTCCTCTCCATTGGGATATTCCCCCCCGAGGCTCCACTGAGGCGAGTAAGTACTTCTTGCCAATAGGAAGTCAGGGATGGGCATCCCCACATCATGTGGCTAAAATCTGCCTGTTAGGCTTTACAACTTGGGCATTCCTCGAGGCAGTTGGGGTGAATCACATGTAGTGTATGCGGGGTAAGCTAGGTCTGGTTGACAAAGTTATATTGAAGAAGTTTAAAGTGTGCATTGGAACTTACCTTTTGGACCCCCTCATGGACCTTCACCCATTCCTTTGCAGTGAAGGGTTCCTCCAATAGGGTGTTCCATTTTTTCTGTGTAGGGAGCTCCACTACCAGCAAGCCATCGTGTAGGGCATGATAAAGGTGGGACACCAATGAAGATTACTAAAGCATCATCGGCATAGAGCGAGACCACATAGTTTGTGGCCCCCCAGGGGTATGCCCCACAGTCACAAAGTGCCACGCAGGGTCCCTGCCAATGGCTCCATAGCTATCGCAAACAAAAGAGGTGACAGAGGGCATCCCTGTCTGGTGCACCTGTACAGTTGAAATGAATCATAAATCCCACTCCCGGATCACACCCTAGCAACAGTAGACTTAAACTGATAGAAATGTTTTCCTTTGATCTTGTACCTTTTGGGTGTAGTTAGGATAAATGGATATGGGGTGACCCTCAAACAACAGAGGCCCCTGTGCTCTAGTGGTTTGTAGTATTGCATCTCTGTCCCAAAAATTGAACAACCCTGCAATAATTGCACATGGTGGGGCACTAGGCCTGGGTGGGGGCACAAGGGCACGGTGCACTCTTTCAATAGTAAACCATTTGGAAAGGTGTTTGTGTCCCAGAGTGGTAGGGATAAAATCCTCCAAGAAGAGTTCGGTATATTGTCCCTCCATCTTCTCCAGGAATCCTATGTAGCGCATGTTGTTTCTACGGGACCTCCCCTCAGAGTCCTCCATGTGGTTATCTAAGTGAACAGCTTGTTTTAAACATGGATAACAGTGTTGTGGAGCATTTTTATCTCTCTCTGAGTTGCTCACATTATGTTCTGCAGTGGCAAAGCAGTTAGACAACATGCACAAATCAGCTCACAACAGGGTAACATCCATTGCGATGGAATCAATTTTATGTACCATCTCATCACTAGAATATTTTCTCACCGCCAGCAGGTCTGCGAGAGAGTGAGCTAGCTCCGCAATCTGTGGTAATGCATCTCCATCACCATCTGGGTCCACCACATGGGCTCCCTGCCAATGAGGAAACTGCTGTACATAATTGAGAATTTTACTATACTGGTCCACCCGATTGCTTGTCTCTTTCACCATAGTTAGGTCTTGTGTATTTGCAACCACCATCCAGAAACAACAAACAAATTGGAGGAGTCTGCAGGAACTCCGCCAGGTTTTGCAGCACCACTATATCTCTCTAGGTTCTGCTAATGTTCTTATGTGTATATTTACTACCTTGTAGTCTTCTCCTAGTCTCACCCTCAGTTTACCCCTCCTGGGACCCAAAACTTTGGATCCACGACACGCCAGGCTCAAAGCGCCATTCAGGAGGTTCAAACAACTTACCCTCCAGGCTCCACATAAAGGAGCAATAGCCAATTTCACTGGAATGCGTTACCACTGTTCATAGGCACTGGCTATCCCTCCCAGAAAGGATCTGTGAGCCGATGCAACATGCCTCTCCAGCAGCCCCCAACCAGCGCACCAGGGTCTCGTTGCATGTGAGAGTCTCTAGATCTGAGCATCAGGGGACTCCATGGGCCTTCACTTAAATTTCTCTGTGATGTCCTGACCACTTGAAGCCAAGGGGCAACATCCCCCTTCAAACAGTCTCCTTCACTACAAGCAATGAGGGTGGGGTGGCCACTCCTATCCTTTGCCACCCACCACAGCCACCTCACCTCAGGCAAACTGGCAGAGCAAGGCCTTCAGGTCTCAACAAGATCCTACCGAGCCTCAGCAAGGGGAAAGCCCTCTCTCCCAGGATTTTTGCGGGCCTCTCTGGGAATCCCAAGGCAGAAGAAATCAGGCCTCCTCGTTGCTTGGCCCTGCTCAATCTGCATGTTGCAGGGCCTTCCCAGCCCAGGTGCACCAACAGGCAGCACAGAAATTGTCAGCCGCCACCTCACCACCACACTCGGAGAGGCGTCCGCACGTCATGGCTTCAGCACCTCTATGGCAGGTCCTCATGTCCCAAGCCCACCACGCAGCACAGGGAGGCAATCCTCTCCTCTTCCAACCCCCGCTGAGCAACAACCAGGTTGATCCAGCCGGATTTTCAGCTCCCTCAGTTCAGCACCACCAGTGAGTTGTGGCCACATGCAATACAGGCAGGCTACATACCTCCCTAATCTCTGTATGCAAAAATGGTGCCTGTCTGTGTTCATTAGGCTGCACCAAGAGCGCCACTGTTAGTTCAGTCTGGGCGACAGGGTAAGGCTTCGTAGCTCGCCCCAGGCACCATTGATGTCTCAGGTTGTTGTTCTGGCACAAAATCCCTGGTGGGGGAAACACAGAATGTGGAAGGATGATGGCTGTGTCAGTGGGAGGGCTACTACGCCATCTTGCCTGGCCATGCCCACTAAAGCTGGAGTACTTATGTCAACTCAGGTGCCCATGATTGTAGCAAAGCCTGATGAAGACATTGAGCCTTAAAAAACTCTACTGTAATTTTGCCACATGCCCATGCGTTTTTTCGCCCCTAACTATTTTTCAGATGTATACGATATCCAGGTTTCCTGTCTCTTGGCAGCCTCAATATCATGTGAGTTAAAGGTAGCCGTTCATTACTTGTCTGCTCCTTGTCAGTGCATTGTCAGTTGTGACAATCGGCCCAATTTAGAGGTTGGCGTAAAAGTTACTCCATTGCAACAGTGACAGAGTACCGTCTCTGCCAAGCTTAAGGTCTGCCTGCCTCAGACAGAGGCAGACATTTATGTTGAAGGAGGAGACTACTATATCAGACAACATATCACAGCATCACCATTCATCAGATTGCTCCTATCTCATTGTAGGTAATGACGAAACCTGTGTCTTGGTGCTAAGAAATGGACTCAATGAAGATTTGCCTAGTTTCCTTCTTGTTTGCCCACTCCTTCTACAAGCCATATATTGTCTAAGCAGGATATGTTATCGCAGTTGTACGTTTAACACTATCTTGGTTTGGGAACTTCAAGAAACAACAACTGGCAAGGCATCCATCTATGCTAGGCGTATATTTAAGCCTAGCCACACGAACCTTCCCAAAATTGTGAGATTGAAGATTAAAGGTACACTGACTTATTGCATGCTGAATGCTACAATGCACTGTTTTGTCTTTATAGGAGGAGAAGTTAAAAGCTGCTGTCACTGATGAGTTCCCAGTACAGATGCAACAGTATGCCTCCTCCTGAGGTGCCAGGTTTATCACAATGCCACTGCAAAAAAAAATGACGAACCTCCAAGAGAGCATAAACTGTAAACCATCTTCCCAAGAATGATCATAGGATCAAAAGTTCTTTCAATGAATCACAAATTTAAGACAACCATGAAAGATTTGAGAATCACAGATTTCTTGAACCTCATATTCTAGGTGCCCTTGCACCTAGAAGGTTAGGTGGTTCTGAAGGTAATCAGTGATAAGAATCATGAACATATTGTTTCATTTGAACAAAATGAAAGAAAGGATGAAATCTCCAGGTGTGAGACAACTTCAATTAAACGGCTACAAGATGTATCTGATGAGTGATGACAAATGAGCAAAAATATTGTGGATGAAACTTAACTAGCAATGAATGAACAGAAGGAAGCAGAAAGACAACACACCTTTGCAACAGGAACAAAAGAGGAAGAAGTTGATATTAATTTGAATGTGTGTTTCTTTTACTCTTGATTTTAGAATGACATAGGCTTTCCGAAACCACATGTCTTTGTTTCTGTAAATGGCTTATATAGTCATTAGTAAGAGCTGGAACCAAAAGATCAACACTAGGTGAAGAATGAAAAACACTTGAGTAAAAATCTTGCATGCAGAAAAATTGTGAAACTATGGTGGTACTATAAATAGCATTGTTTTTAGGGAAATGCTGCAAAGGTAATGAGAAGCTTAGTCATCTGGAACACCTTTGCAGTAACATTTGTGATACTGCTCCATACTTTAATGGTTTCGTTTGCTCACTAGATAGAGGATGATAACCAGAAGATTGGCTAGGAACCACTGGAAAAGGCTGTAGATAATATCCAAATGAAATGGAGAAATGTATTATGAGCACAAATAGAAACATTATATATTCCTGAATATCAGAACGAAGAGTAGGTCACAAAAAGATTTGCAAACCTTCCTCTAATGTGCTCTTCACTCCCATTTTGCCAAAATAGCAGACATTTTTACCGTAGAATGTGCAAAGGGTGGTAAATCTAATTAAATGTTCCACCCTTTGCTAAGTCTTCAGTAAACATTTCAAGTCAGAAAGCACGGGAAGGGTATCTATAAATTCCTTTACCATTAAAAAATGTTAGGCACCTAAGAGAACTACTGGGATATCAGTAGACTGTAATGCTTGATTTGCCTAGGGCTGAGGGTTCAAGGTGAAGTTGTAGTTGTTTTGCCAGGTCACGAGAAAGATCTGTGGTGTGAACAGCCATAAGTCACAATCTGTCAAAGACTGGATGCAATGAAGGTTGTCTAGTCTTCTTGATTACCCACAGTAACTGTAACTCCTCGCCTTCCACTGCTATCTTCCATATAGGTATCCTATATAGGCGTAGGTAACACTGCAACCTTTCACCTATATCCTTTCATACATTACATACATAACGGTTCCTAGGGACTGACCTTTTACCTAGTTACGACACTGCATTCAGAACGCGGGTTTTTCCCTAGTTCGAAACTCAAACATTATGCATGAGGCTTTTTGGAAGCACAGCAGGACTGACAGCAGGACGAACATCTCCTGTATAATATCTCTGTATAAAGTTCAGGGCCAACGTCGTCCTTTAGGCCGACACAATAACGCAGCAAGGTAGGACCCCTGGGGACACCTGTGGGTATATATACATCATGTCTTGCTTAGAAAGACAGAGGAGACCGTGACTTCCTGGCTGATACACTGACCAGAGATGCTGAGTTTCCTGCATGCAGACACTCCAGCTCACAGCGGTCTATTTTCCCTCGCGGGGTGTCCAACTCGAGCCCAGGACGGGGGTCCCATATTTTCTTCTTTCCCAGGTAATGGGGTTGACTAGATCCTAGAGGAATTATTGGCATAGCACCTACAGAGATGCTAGGTACATTTTGGTACATCTAGTTAGGGAGACATTGTAGGAGTACGCAGTTTTATCATGTGTTTTATATACATGTATGTATTCATGATTATTGCAAAATGGTAGAACTGTACCATCCCTTTACTTTCGTAGCCCTGCTAATCATATATCTCTGCTACTGTCTAATGGTTGTTACAGCACATCTATTTTACACAAGAATAAGAACTGTTCAATAAATCCTTATTGAAACGCCCAGACGGTTTATTCTGTGTATCTCTTAGACAAATTAAGTGAGCACGAGTGACTGAGGGAAGGGAAGCATATTGTTTCCACAATCCTTGGGGAGTAGGGTTGTCATTTTCTGAGGTTGCCAGAAACTATTCTTTCCACGATAAGAGGAGATTCGAGAGTAACTGTGAGCTAGCTAAAACAAACAGGCTAACATAACCAGTGGGGGTGCTCGGAACCAGACTGCCACCAAACCCACAGTTTATGTTATCCGAACGTGCAGATCCTGTATAGGGTATATAGGAACTACATAACATGGCACTGCCAACATTGGTTGGGTACTTATTTAACAGTAGAATCTGAGTAGTTCAGTCCTGCTATTCTCAGAGACCCCTATTCACAAAACACCAGAGTTGTCTGGAGTGGGTGGGCACAAAACTCCACCACAGCTGAGTAGGAAAAAAACCTATTTATTAGCTGTTGGTTAATCAAGCTTGAAGGACATGGGGTTCCTAAAATTGTGCATTAAAAAGTATCTTAGTTCCCTTGGACAAAAAGTCTCCTTTACAAAAATGACTGAGACAGGAGATAACCCCGTAGTGAATCTACACCTCACAATTAGAGAAGAAGATCCAGACGCAATTCCGATTGCAGAAAAATTCAGAAACACAGTCACCCTGAAACTACTAGAGCATGGGTACTCACAAACTCTCTGTCGGGGGCCAAAATTACAGTGTGCTTTGTGGCCGAGGGCAGCACTGTTAGGGGTGGGGTTAGTGGGGGCGGGATCAGTGGGGGGCAGAGCTAGAGTAAAAAAAAAACTGTTTCAAAACATTAGACAATGCGACAATGCTGTATTTCAAAATCAGATGTAACTACAAAGATCACATTTTGATAAAACATTTTTATTTGAAGGCCTTTAGTGAAAGTAGAATAGCAAGTACAAAGGCACATGTAATGGGATATTTTGATATTATTGAAGCAAAGACTCCCAAAATGCAGTGGTTTATTAAACGAAAGTGCAGGATTGGGCACATTGGGAATGGCTGACAATGAGCGACCTGGCACCCTGGAATGGACTCTGTTGCTTGTGACCCACATGTTGTGCTTTCTAGCGGACTCCGGTGCTGGGGACCCTGTTGCACTTGCATGTGGCTTTACAATGCGATCTTGGCCCCTGGGCGCTGGGTCAGGGTCTCGGTGCACGTGCGTGCGCAGCTACGCTGTCACCCCGTGCACACGCATAGATGACTACGCCCCCTCCCAGGGGTCTTAGGTAGAAACACACACACACACACACTCTCAAGGTCTCAGCAGACAAATAGGTGCTCCATGCCCCCACACGCCTGCTCGCAGGTGAATAAGTCGGCCATGTTACATCTCAGAAAGCACCTACATGCACAGCCTCAAAGTATCACGGCACGGGGTAGGTTCTCGGGGGGACGCACTGAGGGCCTCGTTGGCTGCACTGTTAACTTCAGGGTTTCTGGACGCTTGTGAGTATAGCGCTTTCCACTCGTTTTTCCCTTGTTTTTTGTGCCTTTCTGCCCCACTCGTTTTTCCCTCGTTTTTTGTGCCCTTTTGCCCTCTGTTCCACTCGTTTTTTGTACCTTTCTGCCCTCTGTTCCACTCGTTTTTTGTGCCTTTCTGCCCTCTGTTCCACTCGTTTTTCGTGCCTTTCAGACCTGTGTGCTACTCGTTTTTCCCTCGTTTTTTGTGCCTTTCTGCCCTATGTTCCACTTGTTTTTCCCTCGTTTTTTGTGCCTGGTTGATGTACATTTTCCCTCCTGCCCAGCTCCTCTCCTAGGCTCCTCTTCTATGTGGACCAATACTTTGCTTGCCCTGGTTTCATTTTCGTGGCACCTTGCAGAACTTGCCCCCTGTGTGCATTTGAGGTCTCTTGTGACTCACAGCCAGCCCCCGTACACCGAAGCTCCCCGCAGCACGCTCTCAGCAGCCACTGCTCTCCATGAGCACCGGCTCCAGTGGCACCACAGCTACGCAAGCATGCAAGCAGGTGAGCATGCAAGACACTAATTGTCTGCGCATGCCCATTCTCGGTAAATGCGGCCACCAAGGAATCACAACAGCAGTTCCGTGACTGTTGTTGGTTTCCCGGGGGGCCGCCAGGAGAGGTCTGACAGGCCGCAAATGGCCCGCGGGCCGTACTTTGAGTACCGCCGTACTAGAGCATGGTTAAACACCTAGGGGTGGCCTAGTAGATTTCGTGATTGAGGCACACGAATCTTACAAAAAATTAGGTATTTTATTTGTGGGTTACATTCTCAGCAGCAAATGCAAAAACAAAAAATTTCATTCTTACACAGAAGGAGATGTACCACAGGAATATTGTCCGTTGGAGAACATTGAAGTTCCACTCACTTACCAGGAACATTTATATTGGTTTGTAGGCGACCTTCCCCATATAAGAAGAAGAGTAAGACTTGCCCACTCGGAGGAGAAGGGGCAACATGGCTGATATTACCGGCCTACACACTGCTTCCTGACATGGACACAATGCCACCAGGAGACTTACTCATACAACACAAAGATTAAATTAAAATCTAGAGAAACATGACACAATTCATCATGAGGACATTTACAGTCCTACCAGCAATAGTTGCAACAAATGGAACTTAATATCAGGGTACAGCAACTAAAATCACACCACAAACATTACACGCAGTGATGGGCAAAATGCCCACAAAACGCGAACAAATGCCATTCTGGGTAGCTCAGAAAATAACACAGCTAGAGGCAGTATTCCTGAAAACTACCCAATATGAAAAACACAGAATTCTAACAATCTGCCTGCCCATGGGGATAATACCACAAGTAGAGGATTTTACCACTTGGGGGTACACTCTGTGCTGCTATTTATACCAGGACTCATGGTATTCCTTCATTAGAAGTAATTCCCGATGTAGTAAGACAAATTCAAAACGAGTATGGAGCAGAGCCTGCTCTGAACTTAGGGATGTAGTTACTAGGTAACTATACCAGGTATCAGCCATTATTTTAGCTAACATAAAAGGGGAAGCAGCTTCAGTGGCTATCCACCAATTCCTAAGGGAGTTAGAACAGGAACATGAAGTACCAAAAATAATTGAAACTGCTTATGTAGAATTAGGCAGCGACACTTTGGGTGGGAAAGCTTTAAAAACCACAACAAATGGGCGGTTCTGAAAAGGACACAGTTAAGCAGACACCTGCTTCTTCTAAAAAGAAGTGGGACAATAAACAACCAACAAACATTTAAAGGAAACAGATCTCTGTCCAGAGGTAGATCTCCTCCACAGGAGCCCTCTGAAAATAGGTATAATCTCAGGAATAGGGGTAATATTAGGAAATCTGACAGGTATCAGGATACTGCTACATGTTCCTCTCGTTCCTTTCAGGGTTCATCGAAAAACGCCGAGGCGGAAGGACGGTTAGAAAGACAAGATTACACTTCTAAAAAAGAAGAGAAGCCAAAGCAAAAGCCACAGTTCAAAATGAAGAAGGTTGAAGGTCTAAAGATCAGGCATGCCCAGAATTCTGAAGACTCGACTACTGAATGGGGAATGGGCTCAGACGATGCTAGACAGGGCGGCATTAGTAACAATCACTCACCAGAACCTGATGGAGTTTCTGGTGGTAGCAGACTTGAATGATTATATCACGGTGGAAACACCTGATACTAGGATAAGTGACCCACATAAAGTATATGAAATAACACTCCAGATGTAGAAACGTTCCTTTGGGAGAACCTTACGTTTGGCTATGACATTTTGTTAGCTTAACGTGATTGGCTGCCAACATTCATCGTGGATTGCCGTAAGGAGAAACAGTAATTCTTCTGGCATTCTCAGATCGTATTCCCATGCACATTTGCAACACTCATATGCTCAGGAGTGGGCGATAGCCCAGGCTCCAGCATTATACAAAAACCATGTTGGACGGGATGAGGATTCAACACACCACATAATTCCTTTAAAAAACACTCTAACTGCATAGAGACAGTATCCAATAAATCAAGAAGCTAAAAAACAGTGTAGTGTGGTTCTAATAGTACCCTTCATGCAGGACCTACGCATTTGCTGATAACATATACTGTGGGCTTGGTGGCAAATTGACTCCGTACACCCCCACTGAATATGTCACCCCATGTTTTCGCATTAGCCAGCTCGCAGTGCTACTAGAATCTCCTGTTATCAGAGAGATTAGTTTGTGCAACTTTCAGAACATAATAACCTCAAACACGTGGAAACAATATACTACTTTTCACCCAGTCACTCGTGCTTGCTTGTTTTGCTCTCAGAGAGATACACAGTAGAAACAGTTGAGCGTGTTTACAATAAGAATTTATTGTACCATTGTTCTTCTCATGTAAAATAAGTGCTCTGCTATAACTGTAACAAAATGATGACCAAAATGTTGGCAACAGTACAGTTTGTCATAGTCTGAAGAACCCTCTACCATTTCATTATTTAGAAAATGCAGCAGTTCTCTCTAAATCAAACAGCATGTTATTTAATGTTTCAGTGTCCCAATCATCAGAAAATTTACTGGAGGTAATGAAATCACTTAATGAGATTTTAAATACATGATTAATTTATAATAGTTTGGTCGATCCGAATATGTTAAAATCAACCTTATCCCATACTATACCATCGAGTATAGGAACTGCTATAATGTTCACTGATGACAAGTCTCTTCGTTCACGATGTGATGATGGATGTGGCTTCAGTAGGATGTTGACCTTTTGTGTTGTAGAACTTAGATGAAGATAGTGTCTATTGATAAGCATACTAAAAGTCAATACTAAACCTAGCCAGAAAAGAAAAAACAATATCCCTGAAATTACCCAGAGTTCAACCTTAGGTGATATCAGGTATGTCTTTTGAAGAAAGAGAATAAAGTTCTTTGCTTGTTGCTTGAACGGTGTTTTGGCTCACGTCGTTTCCGGCTCGCTTGGATCCAGAGAAAATGTATCAAAGTTAATGAAATAGCCAGAAGCAGTTCGATCAGTTGTTGGAATTGCATCGGGATTAGTTGAAATTTTATTTTCTTCTCGTCAAGGCAAGTTGATGTAAACGTCTGTATTTGGTCGAATTACAACTTGTGAATTATTCTGATTTTCATTTAGAATTTGAATGTTTGGTTTAAGTAGAACAAGTTCCATAGCATTGTTGCTTAGTCCTTCATTCCTTACAGGTGGCTATGCAAACGGTAATGAGTCTTTCAGTTTGAACTTCTTGGATTGTAGCTAGAGGAGGACATCTGCTACATCGGAGTCCTGTAGGCCAACTGTTTAGTTTCAGCCACATAGTGTGGTGTGATTAAGTCAATTGAGACTAATCTTTTCTCCTTTTTTCCGTCGAGAGGCAGGAGCAGCTCAGTTCTTGTTCCGTGTACTGCAGGACTGGTACATGTTTTCTGTAAGAGGGTCCAAATTTCTTTTTGTGATCCAGACAGGCCTTGCCGTGACTACCTTGACTTTTTCAGTGGCAGTCTGCTTTAGATGGACATTGCTTTGTTTTGACCTGGATTCATTTAGATCATGTACAACAGCCAAACAATCATGGATATCAAATGTTTTTTCATCCAGCACTGCTCCTTCACAATCAAGATCAGGAACCACATTCGTGTCCCAAAGAGGACTTCATATGGAGTGACACCTCCTAATGAGTTTCTTGGCTGGTTGTTTAATGCCCACTGGACCCCATAAAGGTGTGTGACCCAACTACCGCCCTTGCCTAGTACCCTAGCTGTTAAAGATTGCTTTAAGTCACGTTTTTTTCTCTCCACAACTGAATTTCTCTGGATGGTACAGAGATGAGAACCGCAATGCTACACCCATTCCTTCCATGGCCTCTTTGTAAGCCCAAGAGCTAAATGCAGGGCTGCGGTTAGAGTGTAACGTGCTGACTGTGTATGTACTGATAAAGACTCGCAAATCTTTTATAACAGTTCGAGCGTCAGGAGAACGCTGAGGCCAAACCCATAGGAATCTTGAGCAGGAATCCACTGCAACCATGATATATCTGTAGACCCCGTCCGTTTGTAGGGGGCCAAGTACACACATGCAAAAGGTTTGTCTGATTTCAGTAATGGTGTCTGTGCCGGGCGTGTAATGGTGGATGCTTTCATCTGCTGGCAGATGTTGTATTTCAAAACATAGTCTTTAGTTTGCTTAGATAACCGTGGTCACCAATAGCGCTGTTTCAGTAGAGAAATAGGCACTTTTATGCCTGTGTGTGCAGAGCCCAAACCCTCATTTGCAGGTAGTATTAGACCTTGCCTAAGATCCATATTTGGGATTACTCTATCCCCCACTCCAGGAATCTGAGCATTTGGAATGTTTTGTGCATCTAACTAGTAGGAGTATTTGAGTGGAATTGTTTTAGTTACTGCTGTGCTGCCTTTGCGTGATGCAATGACAGCTACCATTATATCCCTGTTTATTCTCGTTTTTGAACGAGTCAGCGCAGCTACGGAAGCTGTGCGAACATCCCCCTTTGCGGCTTCATCATCCAATGAATTCTCTACAACATGAATGCCATCGCATTGATGACTCAGTGTATGGATTACGTGAGTCCTAAGTAGCTCAGATTTCAATTCCGCTACCTGTTCCCATTACAATTTATGTTTAATTGTGCCACCTTTTGCACCTTTAAACCCGTTTTGTTCCCAATTCTGTAAGTACTCTTTGTACGACTGTACACAGTAAAAAGACTCACACAAGATTAATGTGGGGAATTCTCAAACCGTATTCACAAGTGCCAGTATAAGTGCTTTTAATTCTGCCAACTGAGCTGTGCAATCTCCTAGAGAATTGCATTTTTGTACAACTAGGATGCAACTTGCCATCACGCATGCAACCTTTACCGATAGCACATGCTGAAAAATATGTTGCTTGCTCCTTATCGCCGGTTGCGCAGATCCGTCAGTATAAATAATATATTCATCCTGATCTAGAGGCATGATTTCATTTAGTAGAGGATACTCTTGTTCATATTGCAGGAATGCTTGTGTTTTTAAACTTGCATCAAATCTGTATTCAACATCTGTTGCAAGGGAATTAGCCCATTGTATCCATCTTGGATGTAACGCTTTCGCATTTGGGATGCTGGCTTTTGTAACTGCTTCTAAAGCTGGTACTGGAGTTACCACAATAATGCTTTTCCCCTGAGCCAGTGCTCTTTCTCTTGCTACAGCAGTCTGAATGGCTGTCAGGATTTTTCTGTTGAAGTGAAACGTATTTCTGCATTTGTGTACTGGTGTGATTTGTATTTTTGCGCACAATGTTATTCATTAATCTAGCACTATTTGCATTCCGGACAGCAAATGTCTTTGTGCATGAGTTCAAATGTCTGTAATCTAAAACTAGATGATATGTATTGTCAGGTTTAGAGACGGGAAACAAAGGAATTTCATTGGGGAGGTACACTTTTCAATGACTTCCTCGTATTCAAGTTGATTTAAGATCTCCCGGACCTGTTTTTTAGCTTCTTGCTTTATTGGATATAACCTCTGAGCAATATGTGAAACTTTTAATGGGATCACGTGGTAGGTTGAGTTCTCATCCCACCCTGCATGATTTTTGTACAATGCCAGAGCTTGGGCAACTGCCCACTCCTGCACATATGCATGTTTACGGTGAACAGGAACGTGGTTGGAAAATGCAGGAAAAATTATACTTTCTCCCCTGGGGCACTCCATTATGAATGCAGGCGGCCAATCTTGTTCTGCTAACAGTATGTCATAACAAGATGATAATTTCTACCAAAAAAGACCTGTTACTTTCCTGGGCTTGTCTCCCTCCAACCGGAGTGTTATTTCATATAATTTATGTGGGACGCTCACCCTGGTGTCTGGTGTTTCCACAGTGATGTAATCATTCAACTCCGCTGTCACCAGAAATTCCTTCAGGTTCACGCGAGCTATTGTTACTTCTGCAGCACTGTCTAGCATCGTCAGAGCCCATTTCTCATTCAGAAGTTGTGTCCTCAGAATTCTGGGCATGTCTGATTTTCAGACCAGCAACTTTCTTTTTCTTAAATTGAGGTTTTGGATTTTGCTTATCTTCTTTTTTAGAAGTAAAGTCTTGAGCGCACTGCTTATCTCTGGACTGTGTGCGCTCCTTTCTATTTTCTGACCGTCCTTCCATTTCAGAGCTTTTCTTCGAGCCCTGAAAGGAACAAGAGGAAAGTGTCTCAGTGTCCTGATACCTGTAAAGTTTCCTCATATTATCCCTATTCCTATGGTTGTACCTCCTTTCAGAGGGCTCCTGTGGAGGAGACCTACCTCTGGATTGAGATCTCTTGTCTTTAGAGTTTTCTTTTTTATTATCCCACTTCTTGTTAGAATAAGTAGGTGTCTGCTTTGAAGTGTCCTTCTCAGGACTGCCCTGTAGTTGAGGTTTTAAAGCTTCCCCCCCCCCAAACTATCTCTGCCTCATTCTGCATACGCAATTTCAATTATTTTGGATAGTTTAGCCTCGTGCTCTAAATGAGAAAACTCCCGTAGGCGTTGGCAGATTGCCACTGATGCTGCTTCCTCTTTAATATTAGCTAGTATTATGGCTGATACCTGATTGTAGTTATTTAATAACGGTATCCCTAAGTTTAAGGCAGGTTCTGCTCCATAGTCATTTTGTATTTGTCTTAATACATCTGGAACTACTGTTAATGAAGGAATACCATGAGTTCTGGTATATATGGCAGCAAAGACTGTACCCCAAGAGGTGCAATCCTCTAACTGTGGTGTAATTCCCATGGGTAAACAGATTGTTAATACTCTGTTTTTCAAATGCTGTTGTATTTGGAAATAATGCTTCTAACTGGGTTATTTTCTGAGCTACCCAGAAAGGAATTTGTTCACGTTTTGTGGGCACTTTGCCCATTACCGCGTGTAATGTTTGTGGAGTAATTGTAGTACATGAGCTCTGTGTAGGAGCTGGAATTGGTGTAATCACTGTAGGTTGGACCACTGGTGTCCTTAAGACAAAGTGTGTCATGTTTCTGTAGAGTTTTATCAACTCTTTGATTTGAAGAAGTAGTTCATCACCTGGCATTGTGTCAATGTCTGGATGTGGTGCATAGGTGGCTAATATCGGCCATGTTGCTCCTGGTCTTCCTAAACGACCAAGCCTTGATTTTGTCCTTGTTTGGGGAAGGGCACCATTAAACCAGAAAATATGTTCCTGGTAGGTAAGCGGAATTTCTATCTCCTCAAACGGAGTGTAAGCCGCTGGAACTTCTTCATGTGTGTAATAATGAAAAGTTTTTGTTACAATATCTGCTTCTGGGAATGTAACTCATGAGTAGAATACATCTGTTTTGAAATCTTCAAGTGCCTCTATCACGAATATTACTACACCTCCTCTCGGAGATAAACCATGTTTGACAAGTTTAACTGTAAGAGTTTGTCTTACTTTGGGTGCAATATGTATTTCATCTGCCTCACCAGACTGATTAAGTCCTTGGGCAAGATGGCTTAAATCTCCCTCTTGTTCAACCATTATGTTTTAGAACACAGGCTAACTTTATGCAAAGGTTTTATGCACCCTTTTGAGAATATTCCCTCCAAGCTTGAATAACCAACAACCAATACATAGGATATCTCGCCTACTCAGCTGCGGTGGAGTTTTTTCCCACCTACTCCAGACATCTCTGGGCTTTGCAAATAGGGTCTCTGAGATTAAGCACAACTGAGCTAATCAGATTCTACTGTTGAGTATGTGCGCCATGTATTTACCATATTGGGCAAACCATGTTAGACACGTTGTGTGCCATTAGACCACATTGGGCGCCATGTAGTGTAGTTCCAATAGTACCCTTCATGCAGAACCTACACATTTACGGATAACATACAGTGGGCTTGGTGGCAAACTGACCGTACATCCCCACTGAATATGTCAGCCTATGTTTTTTGCATTAGCTAGCTCGTAGTGCTACTAGAATCTCCTGTTATCAGAGAGATTAGTTTGTGCAACTTTCAGAACATAATAACCTCACACACGTGAAAACAATATACTACTTTTCACCCAGTCACTCGTGCTTGCTTGTTTTGCTCTCAGAGAGATGCACAGAAAAAACAGTTGAGCTTGTTTACAATAAGATGTTATTGTACCGTTGTTCTTCTCATATAAAATGAGTGCGTTGCAATAACAGTAACACAGTAGCAGAGATATAGTATCAGCAGTACAGTTAATAAAAAGGAATAGTACAGCTCTACCGTTTTTCAATAGTCATGAGCCTATACATGAATACAAAATGCATTTATAAAATAGAGTGTGTACTCCTAAGATGCCTCTCTAGAAGTACCTGAGTGTACGTAGTGTGTGAGTAGGTGCTAAATAGCTAATAAGCCTAAGAGCCTTTACAGTCTAAGAGCCTAGAATCTAAGAGCCAAGAATCCAACTAGGATTTAGTTGAATCCCCATACCAGAATGGTGAGAGTGTGGGACTTCGTTCTGGACTTGAATTGGTCACCCCGCAAGGGATGGTTAGACCACTGTCAGCTGGAGCGATGGCATGCCGAGCCGCAGTGTCTCTGGTCAGTGTGTCGGCCTTGAAGTCTCGGTTTCCTCCTGCTTACTGATAGCAAGAGGTGCTGTATTTATATAGTCTATGTATACAGTCTATGTACGTGTGTTACCCATTGTTTAGTATGAGGATGACTTTGGGGATTAAACCTTGTGTGTACATGGGAGAGGTGAAGTGGACCTCCTGTAGAGTGTACTCATAAATTATTCATATGTGCTAAGGATGACGTTTTAGCAATATAGATTGGGAAAAACCCACCTTCGGCATGGAACTAGGTGAAAGGTTTAGTCCATAAAATACTACAGTCCTTATAAGGTGTTAAGTCCATACGAAGCAGTCAGTCCTTATTTGGAGTTATGTCCTCATAAGGCTCGTTTATATGAAATAACGGGGAGATACGAAGCAGTCAGTCCTTATTTGGAGTTATGTCCTCATAAGGCTCGTTTATATGAAATAACGGGGAGACGATGTAGGGAAAGTGTACCATGTTCTCTAGACCTATGTCAAGGTACCGATATGAAATATAACAACAGGTCAGGGAGATCTTAGATCAACTTGAATACCAAGGGGTCATTGAAACATGCACTTTTCAAATGAACAGTCCTTTGTTTCCAGTCATGAAACCCGACAATTCATATTGTCTAGTTTTAAATTACAGACATTTAAGCACTTGCATTAAGACATTTGCATAGGGAAGAGGTGTGGTGCAGAGGGCAGATGTGTGGTGCAGCAGCCAGGGTGGCTGACTCCGGAACACGGGGGCTCACGGTTCGATCCCTGGGGCCGGCGGCATGTTAACCCAGCACCTTGTGACTCTGGGCAATAGCTAACTTAATCTTCCCGATGGCCCCCAGCGCCGGGACAACTCTCCGGAGGTAGCTGTGCACTTTACAAATTCTGGTATATTAAGGGTAGTTAGCGTTCAATTTGCAGTCGAAAATGCACACAGTGCGGCATTAATGAATAACATTGTGCGGAAAAAATCCAAAACAACACTTGATATCTCAACTGGATTTTTCTGGCAAAATATAGCGCCTGAAAGCAGGTATCTAACAGCATTCTCAGCGCTAGGGTCCCAGCTGCAATTTTCTCGACTCCCCCCCGGGGTATAAGAAAATCCCAGGGTTGTTTTCGGACAGAGTAACTGAGTTACTTCAAAAATTAGATGAAGAGGCGTTGTCCTATGTGGATGATATTTATCTGATGGACGATGACTTAGAGGAGCACTTGAACAGAGAAAATACCATAATTTTGGGGTTTGCATCTGAAGGCTACAAATGTAACTTTAAAAATCAAAAATTGCCCACCTCAGTGTCCTGTTTTTAGGATATGTGCTTTCAAATAAAGGAAAAAGCCTGGAAGCCAATTTGTTTTTAAAAATGCACATTGCTCCAACCTCCAAAATCATTAAAAAAATTACGATCAATCCTGGGATTCCTAAATTTTGGTAGAACATACATTTTGGATTATGCAGAAAGAGTAAAACCTTTCTACGATTTAATAAAACCAGATTTTTCAGTAAGACATTGGACACAGGAACACACAGATTGAATTGCTTCAAGTAATTATTTTACAAACTGTCCATTTTTAATATGGGTTCCTGACGAAGTCATGAACTCCCTTTGCATCCAAAGTCATGCACAACCCCGTAACCATACTGACTATCAGTGTAAATGGTTCCTTTCCAATTTTTCCCAAGTTTGCATGCTTTTATAAAAGCAATCAATTCGGCTACTTGTGCAGACTTGACTCCTGGCAAATAGGATGCTTCAACTATACCAGCCAAGGTGCACACAGAATAAGCAACATTCAATCCTCCTTCCTCATGTCTCATGCATGAGCCATCTACAAATAGCTCATATTCTGATTCTTTTAGTGGTTCTTTCTGTGTGTCTGGGCGTGGTTTAGTACTGTATTCTGTGAGGTCGATACAATCATGTTCGACTTCATTTTTCACCTCTTCAAACTGTGATTTAGGTAACAGAGAGCCCTGCGCCGCTCTCCACAGCTTGGTCGCCTCGCTGGACTTCCTCTTTCCGGCGGTGAGTGCGGGACTTCGTCTCCAAACCGGAAGTCCCACCCGCCGTCAGGCGAGACTTTCGCCTGACTTCCTTTTTCGGGCGCGACTGCCGCAGCGGTGAAACGAAGGGGCATAAAATGAGGGTTGGGCACCCTCGGTAAAGGAAAGAAACGTAGAAGCAGGGTGGGCCCCCGCTAAGGCACATATAAACGGGGTGGGCACCCGTAATTAATTAAATAAGAGAATCAAGGGGCAGAATGCAGGGTGGGCACCTGTGCTGGCGACCACAAGGGCAGGAGCGCTTCCCCCGAGGGAAAACAACAGCGCTCGGCCCACACATGGGAAATAAAGCACCCACGAGGCGCAGGGGACACAGCTAGAACCATAGGCCCCAGAGAAGGAGATGACCCTTACAGCAAGAAGGGTCCAAAGAAGTCCTGGATCATCAAGATGGAGCCCAGCAGCTCCCATTAAAGGTAGGTCCTCCAGGAATCCAGGGGCTGGGCAGGGCCAAGGGAGGCAAGCCTTCCCCTGGGCCCCAGCAGCAGCACACCCCTGGTAGATTCAAGTTGGCAAACAAGAACCATTTCATGGGGTCACAGCTAAGTATGGGCGAAATTTGCGAATTCGCGTTCTGTAAATTCGCGCAAAATCAAATTCGCAATCCACAAAACCCGCGAATTTGTGCGAATTTGCGGATTTTTGGTTATTTGCGTGTTCGCAGGGTTTTTTGCGTGTTCGCAGGGTTTTTTGCATGTTCGCGGGGCTTTTTGCATGTTCGCTGGCTGCTTGCATGGCGAAGTTACCCATGCGGTCGTGTATGGGACAGCACCCTCTGGTTCACCACTGCCACCCTCTGGTTCATCACAGCCACCCTCTGGTTCACCACTGCCACCCTCTGGTTCACCCCTGCCACCCTCTGGTTCACCCCTGCCACCCTCTGGCTCACCACTGCCACCCTCTGGTTCAGCACTGCCACTCTCTGGTTCACCCCTGCCACCCTCTGGTTCAGCACTGTCACCCTCTGGTTCACCACTGCCACCCTCTGGTTCACCACTGCCACCCTCTGGTTCATCACAGCACCTCTGGTTCACCACTGCCACCCTCTGGTTAACCACTGCCACCCTCTGGTTCACCACTGCCACCCTCTGGTTCACCCCTGCCACCCTCTGTTTCACCACTGCCACCCTCTGGTTCAGCACTGTCACCCTCTGGTTCACCACTGCCACCCTCTGGTTCACCACTGCCACCCACTGGTTCATCACAGCATCTCTGGTTCACCACTGCCACCCTCTGTTTAGCCACTGTCACCCTCTGGTTCAGCACTGCCACCCTCTGGTTCACCACTGCCACTCTCCGGTTCACCACTGCCACCCTCTGGTTCACCCATGCCACCCTCTGGTTCACCATTGGTACCCTCTGGTTCACCCCTGCCACCATCTGGTTCATCATTGCCACCCTCTGGTTCACCCCTGCCACCCTCTGGTTCACCCCTGCCACCGTCTGGTTCAGCACTGCCACCCTCTGGTTCAGCACTGTCACCCTCTGGTTCACCCTTGCCACCCTCTGGTTCATCACTGTCACCCTCTGGTTCATCACTGCCACCCTCTGGTTCACCCCTGCCACCCTCTGGTTCACCCCTGCCACCCTCTGGTTCAGCACTGCCACCCTCTGGTTCAGCACTGTCACCCTCTGGTTCACCCCTGCCACCCTCTGGTTCATCACTGTCACCCTCTGGTTCATCACTGCCACCCTCTGGTTTACCACTGCCA
This sequence comes from Lissotriton helveticus, assembly GCF_964261635.1. Classification (NCBI taxonomy): domain Eukaryota; kingdom Metazoa; phylum Chordata; class Amphibia; order Caudata; family Salamandridae; genus Lissotriton; species Lissotriton helveticus. The sequence goes on from NC_136057.1 coordinate 738,739,071, forward strand.
CCCTCTACCGAGACCTTTTGTGATACAGCGGCAGCACAAAAGATGCGCCATGGTGCTGGGTATTAACAACATGACGCATCTGAGAGATGTGTCACGTTGTAAAGCCCTGCGCCATCAAGAGGCGTTCCGGCGCAGGGGAGGGCATTCCTGCGCAGGAACGCCTCCTAAAAGTGGCTGAGTGAAATCTACAAGATTTCACTCAGTCACTTTTACACCAATGCTGCGTCAAAACCCTGCACCTGCTTGAAGCAGGCGCAAGGCATGATGCAGCATTGGGGAGATAGGGCCCCCCAGAGCATTGCTGGAGCTGCGTCACAAGCGCGACGCAGCTCCAGCAATGCGCTGCTTGTACGGCACAGATGTGTGACGCATCTGTGCCGTTTTTGCCACATGGTGCGCCGCATTGTAAATGCGACGCACCATGGGTGGCGGAGCTGCGGCGCACAATAACTGGCGCATCCCTGGGGATGCGCCAGTTATTGTAAATCTGCCCCTATACATTTAGCCAACGAGGGAGCACTTACTGATAAGACAGTAGAAAGTACTCCAGTTGAGTAGAGGTATTGCACAAAAAGGTGGCATCTTCATGGACAAACACGCAGGGCGGGATTCATTCTGCCCCCTGTTAGACTCGGTTTTTGTGCCCTTCTGCCCTCTGTTAGACTCGTTTTTCCCTTGTTTTTCTGCCCTTCTGCCCTCTGTTAGACTCGTTTTTCCCTTGTTTTTCTGCCCTTCTGCCCCCTGTTAGACTCGTTTTTTGTGCCCTTGTGCCATCTGTTAGACACATTTTTCCCTTGTTTTTCTGCCCTTCTGCCCTCTGTTAGACTCATTTTTTGTGCCCTTCTGCCCTCTGTTATTCCCTTGTTTTTGTGCCCTTCTGCCCTCTGTTAGACTTGTTTTTTGTGCCCTTCTGCCCTCTGTTAGACTCGTTTTTGTGCCTTTCTGCCCCGTTGAACTCGTTTTTTGTGCCCTTCTGCCCTCTGTTAGACTCGTTTTTCCCTTGTTTTTCTGCCCTTCTGACCTCTGTTAGACTGCTTTTTGTGCCCTTCTGCCCTCTGTTAGACTCGTTTTTCCCTTGTTTTCCTGCCCTTCTGCCCTTTGTTAGACTGCTTTTTGTGCCTTTCTGCCCTCTGCATCACCACATCATCACTCAGCGCTACCCCAGCATCACTTAGCACCACCACATTATCACTCAGCACCACCACATTATCACTCAGCACCACCACAGCACCACTCAGCACCACCACAGCATCACTCAGCACCACCACAGCATCACTCAGCACCACCACAGCACCACTCATCACCACCACAGCACCACTCAGTGCCACCACAGCATCACTCAGCACCACCACAGCATCACTCAGCACCACCACATTATCACTCAGCACCACCACAGCACCACTCGGCACCACCACAGCATCACTCAGCACCACCACAGCATCACTCAGCACCACCACAGCACCACTCAGCACCACCACAGCATCACTCAGCACCACCATAGCACCACTCAGCAGCACCACTCAGCGCCACCACAGCATCACTCAGCGCCACCACAGCACCACTCAGCACCACCACAGCATCACTCAGCACCACCACAGCATCACTCAGCACCACCACAGCACCAATCAGCACCACCACAGCACCAGCAGCACCACCACAGCATCACTCAGCACCACCACAGCATCACTCAGCAGCACCACATTATCACTCAGCACCACCACAGCACCACTCAGCACCACCACAGCATTACTCAGCACCACCACAGCATCACTCAGCACCACCACAGCACCAATCAGCACCACCACAGCACCACTCAGCGCCACCACAGCATCACTCAGCACCACCACAGCATCACTCAGCACCACCACATTATCACTCAGCACCACCACAGCACCACTCAGCACCACCACAGCATCACTCAGCACCACCACAGCATCACTCAGCACCACCACAGCACCACTCAGCACCACCCCAGCATCACTCAGCACCATCCCAGTATCACTCAGCACCACCACAGCACCATTCAGCATCACCACAGCACCACTCAGCACCACCACAGCACCACTCAGCTCCACCCCAGCATCAATCTGCGCAACCATTCAACAACAACTGGTTCAAATATGTTCTCTCAATGTTTCAAACTTTATTACAAATGTCACAAAAAGATGTTAATATTTCACTTCTGTTCTTGGATTTTCGTCACAATAAAATACACTGAACATAATCTTCACAAAAGTTATTTACAAAAGTTTAAGCTATTGCCATTATAAATTAAAATCACTTTTATTTAAGTATTAATTATTTAAAAAAATTAAAGCCATTGTAATTTGTAATATCAATACAGCGAAGTCACGTAAATACAAAACATGTTGCATTACAAATGCTACAGGTGTCACATTTGCGAAAGTTATAACTATTGGCATTGTAAATGACAAAGCTATTAATTTAGCTATTTTCAAAACCAACACATAAATAAAAAAAATTGTCATTTACAAGACCAATAGCCTCTTCCTGCTTCCACACCCTCCACAGAATATTCAGATGGATTCCAGTCAACACCAAAAAGACTGTCAATCAGGCCCTCGTAAACCAGCCGCCTCGACTACGGCAATGTACTCTCCTCCAGCATATCCACCCAGGTCCTCAGAAGACTACAGAGCATACAGAACACTGCAGTCAGACTCATCCGGGACCTCTTCAAATGGACCCATTTCACCCCCCACCTCAGGAATCTACACTGGCTCCCCATCCAGAAGGGATGCCAGTTCAAGATCCTCACGTACGCAAACATGACCCTGCACGATCTAGGACCAGCCGATATTAACCACTGACTTAACTTCCAACTGCCCGCAAGACACCTGTGCTCCTCCTCTCTAGCCTTTGCTCACACCCCTGCATCAACCGCAGCGGGCCACTCCTTCTCCAACAGTGCCACCAAGACATGGAACGACCTGCACTTCCACTTTCGAACAGCACCCTTCCTGGTGGACTTCAGAAAGAAACTCAAGATCTGGAGTGACAGTGCTGCGCTATACAAACATTGATTGATTGATTGATTGAGGAAGAAGTGTGTGCATTTTGTTAAAAGGGTACACATCCTAGTGGGGATCTTATAAAGATGTTGGTGCTATTTAAACATATAGCTTGTTCCAACTATCAACTACTCTGATATTCTTTATTTACTTTATTTTGGAATTATACAAAATTCCATAAAAAGTCATATAAATATCATACATCATATGAAGCTGGCGGGCTGAAATGAATGCCTTCTGTGTCTAAGCCAGCTCCGCCTTTCCTATTTGCTCAGGTCTCTCCAACAACTCTGGGTGATTCAAGGTGGAAAACGAGGATCTTATATACTTAACCCATGTAATTCTCTGGGCATATCCAAGGAATAAAAATCCCTTAAAATAACCTCGTTTAACAGTGTCTATGCCCTTACCCAGACTGACATCCATCCCACTAATGGCTGAAGAGCTCATGTATCCTCTAGATATCGAGCCCCTAGCTCTTGGTGAACAATTAAAGCAAGCATACATTGTGGAACTTCCAAAAGGTGTCTCTGGAAGTTATTTTCAGCTAGCTGCAAGGAGGACTCTCCCCTGTCATCCCATATGACACAGCAGAAATACATTTATCTTGATGTTAAAAATGGCCTAAAATGCTGTCTTTCCCAACCTCATAACAAAATAAGGCACAGCTGTTATAGTTCCGATAAACATATTGCTCTTAGTGGAAAATAGGGAAAGCCAGGAAGGGGCATAATTGAAAAGGAACACTGTCTTGATCACATGACGCACCAGGGGACAATCCGCAATAAATAGTCATGACAGTGGTAAAAAAAAACTGGTGAGCCTAGCCTGCCTTTTCTAGGAGCATAAAGCTAAATGAAATACTTCAACAATCCAAGTACATTCATAATTGAGGTACATCAGAATGTTGCAATGGCCAGCATTATGTGCAAAATACAGTGAAAAAAGTGCTAGTGCTAAAATACATAAATAACAAAATCAAGTTCTCATTTATAACCAGTTATTAAAACCATAACTGCTAATAATCTCTGAGAAATGGCATTAGATGCTTTTATAAACATACATAACAAAATAATAAAGTGCAAGTGCATTCTTAATTTATCATACAATTAATGTTGTGAAAAAATGAGCGTGGTTCCAAAACCATTATGTGTGGGTACATGAGGGTACAACGAATTTCTTGTAACTTTATATTAGAATCTCAACATAAAAATACAAGTGCATAAATATGACATCATAAATTACAATCAATAATTTAAAAACATAAAGGGAGAGAGGTCTTGGCCAAGTATGTGGAAGTAAAAACTGTAAAATCACCCATAACAGACCCCAATTCCTGCCCCGTATCTGCCAAGCAAAACCAAAGGAGAAATCTGGTGGAACCCCGATAAAACCAATAGTAAAAACTTGTCTAACACACGGCTAAAACCAAGGAATAAATATGGAACGTTATATACATATATGTATATAAACATATACCTGCACATGTGTATGTATATATATATATTCACTGAAAAAAACATAGGTTTTACAGACGTTATAGTTAGGAATTAGCATTTAAAAAACCTTAGAAATTCACTGAACAAAACATAGGTTTCAGGAACATTATAGTTAGTTGGACATTTCACTCCTACAAAACGATAGAAATTCCCCCGTTATAGTTAGTTGAGCAATATAGAATATAGACAACAAAAATATCGAATTTTAGGTAAGTAAGTTAATATTTATTTTTTAATAATATCTAAGTGTTTTTTATGTTAGTATATGTGTTAAAAGTGTATTTTTATTTTATAATTTATTTTAAGTAATTAAATTTATGGTATTTAATTTTTGCGTAATATAATTCTGGAGCGGGTTGTGAGTTTATAGGGGAATAGGGTGGGAAGTAATTTAATTATAATTATTTTAATTCATTTATTGGTATTTATTTTGAATTAATTGTTAATTATTTTTCAATTGTTAATGAATTAATTGGTAATTGGTAATTAATTTGTATTAATAGGTAATTATTGTTTAGATTTTTTTAGCTTTAATTGATTAATTATTATACTATATTAAATTGGTAATTAATTTTAATTAATTTGTAATTGGTATTAATATTTAATTTATTTTTAATCATATATGAAGTATTTACTTTCCCTACTGTTGCCCTCCTTGGAGTGGGATTAGTCATTTTTACCCTCTCGCTATCCAATGCTTTCCCTACTGTTGCCCTCCCTGGAGTGGGAATAGTGATTTTTACCCCTACGCTATCCAACGCTTTCCCTACTGTTGCACTCACTGGAGTGGGAATAGTAATTTTTACCCATACGCTATCCAACGCTTTCCCTACTGTTGCACTCTTTGGAGTGGGAATAGTAATTTTTACCCTCCCGCTATCCAATGCTCTCCCTACTGTTGTCCTCCTTGGAGTGGGAATAGTAATTTTTACCCCTATGCTATCCAACGCTTTTCCTACTGTTGCAATCACTGGAGTGGGAGTAGTAATATTTACCCCTAGGCTATCCAACGCTTTCCCTACTGTTGCACTCTCTGGAGTGGGAATAGTAATTTTTACCCCTACGCTATCCAACGCGTTCCCTACTGTTGCAGTCTTTGGAGTGGGAATAGTAATTTTTACACTCCCACTATCCAACGCTTTCCCTACTGTTGCCCTCCCTGGTGTGGGAATATTAATTTTTACCCCTACGCTATCCAATGCTTTCCCTACTGTTGCACTCACTGGAGTAGGAATAGTAATTTTCACCCTACGCTATCCAACTCTTTCCCTACTGTTGCATTCCCTGGAGTGGGAATAGTAATTTTTACCTTCCTGCTATCCAACGCTTTCCCTACTGTTGCAGTCTCTGGAGTGGCAATAGTAATTTTTACCCCTACGCTATCCAACTCTTTCCTTACTTATGCACTTTCTGGAGTGGGAATAGTCATTTTTACCCACCCGCTATCCAACGCTTTCCCTACTGTTGCACTCACTGGAGTGGGAATAGTAATTTTTACCCCTACGCTATCCAACGCTTTCTCTACTGTTGCACTCAGTGGAATGGTAATAGTACATTTTACTGTCCCGCTAACCTACGGTAAAAATATTGTGTATTTTTTATTAATATTATGTTTATATATATGTATGTATTTTAAAATTAAATTGTGTGTTTATTTATTTGTAACTTACATTAATTATTTATTAATTTTAAGGTTACTTAAGTATTTTAAGTATGTTTAAGTTAATTATATTTAATATTTTATTATTATTCAATTACTTTTAAGACATTTAAAAAATTCGATATTTTGACTATCTATATTTTTTACAACGATATTTTTGATTCGATATTTTTGTACTTACCTGTTCGATATTTTTGTATTTTATATTTTTTACTCGATATTTTGCTACATCGATATTTATGTTATCGATATTATTTCAGTGATCCATCTAACACAGTGTTCAGAAGTTGGTGCAAACTGCAGAGATCACAAGTATTCTCGTGATAAGTGCTCCAAAATTTAACATCATGGTGGATACCAGCAAATAACAGTAATAAGAACAAGAAAGAGTCACACAGAAGTTATGAAAACAACCGAAAAGGTTAATAATTTTTTTTGTCAAACTTAATTTTTTTATAAACATGTATAAACCATAAACTATCTTTACATTTTATTTTTTTATTGATATATAAATAAAAAATAAACCAATAAACAACATTTATCAAACGTAATAGAAAACAACAAGGTGGAAGACTCCTGTGGGGACCATGGATGTTGACAACAGAGCCTGAAAAATAAAGCAAAAAATAAGAAAGTGTGTAATGCGCATATCAAAGGACTGAAAGAGAGAGGAACAGAGAAGGAAAAATAAGCCAGAGAGAAAAAGAGAGGGAAGGAAAGAAATGGAGTGGGAAAGGGAGAAGGGAGAGAGAGATAGATGGAAAGGAATGAAGAGAGTGAGAGAGAGAAGAGAGAAGTGAGAGAGAGAGAGAGAATCAGAGAGAGAGAGAGAGAGAGAGAGAGAGAGAGACTGTCACCTCTGCGCATCAATGAGCAAATAATTACCTGGTGCCAGCGGAGTGTGCAGCAGTGGGTGGACTCCACGTGCCCGTCACAACCCCAGCGATCTCAGATGTGTGTCTGAGTCCTGCGTCATGAATGGCGGTGAACACATCAGATTCTGCGCGGATCTTACAGATGTCGCTGAGTCCTGAGTCCTGAATGGCGGAGACCACATCACCTTCTTCGCGGATCTGACAGATGTCGCTGCCTCCTGAATGGTGGAGACCACTTCAGCTTCTCCGCGGCCCAGCAGATCTCACACATGTTGCTGAGTCCTGAGTCGTCAATGGGGGAGACCACCTCAGGTTTTGGTGCCGCTAAGCCTGTGGAACTCAAGTTCGTGCCACGTGGTGGTAGGCTCCCGATGGCCACATGAGTTTGGAGTGGCACTAACCATTTGCATATGAAGTCAGCACCAAGGAGATGGTAGGCCGCTGATGGCCATACAGCTGAGAGTGCGACTAACCGTCTTCTCAAATTTTCATGGACTCTTTATGGTTGAGTCCCGTGGAGCGTTCGCCAGCTAGTCAGCACCGGCAATAAAGGATGTGACGTTGTCGATCTATTATATTTGCATAGTCACATGGCCTGGGCCGCATGTGCCGGATGGGTGTGGTCTAAGTGCAAACCTGCCCTCAGGCAGAGACCATGAGATGTTGAGAACTAGACCACTGACCTGCACACAAACAGGGAGTATGCCTGCGACAGGTAGCTATGTGGAGAGGTGAGGTGCAGCGGCCAGGGCAGCTGACTTTAGAGCACAGGGTTCACTGTTTGATCCCTGGCTCTGGCGGCAGCTCAGCTCGGCACCTTCTGACCCTGGACAATAGCTCACTTAATTTCCACAACGGCCCCCAGCGCCTTGAGACCCATAAGGGTGAGTAGTTCGTGCTTTACAAATACGGATTTACATTTTTAATATTGGAATGTAATCGGAGTGGCATGGCATGGCGTATGACGGAACAGGGCAGGGATAGACACAATGATGGGGATGGCTCGTAGTACTGCGTCTGGGAGTCGAGCGGATGGGCCACAGCTGTCCCTCTGTGAGCCTTGGTCCGAACTGTTCATAACTTACACTACATAAGTATTGAAAAACCATTTTGTGATTCAGTCCGTCAGCTGGCATCTTTCCGAGGCATTTGTGAAAACATATCGGACTTCTTTCTGTGAGTGATACCCCTTTGATGCTCCCTCTCCCCACATTAGCAGGTAACGCACCCTCTTCCCACATTACCAACATACCCCCAACAACCTTCTTGGGCCTGGAAGTGTCCCTGTGCGGTTGGACAAAGAAGAATCTTAGTCATGTACAGATTTACATATAAAAAAAGTATTTAAAGAAAAGAACAACAAATAAGACTGAAGAGAGTCTGGTGCTGTGGTCGCTGCCACGAAGTTGGGGTCACTGCTGTTCAGGACACAGTTACACATGTGGTATTGGTTTGTGTTAAATAGGGTTAGTGGTACCAGAAGCATTGAGACTGTATGAGCCTCTGATGATGCTTGATGTGGACGGGTCGCACTGGGAGCAATGTGTCTTGCCTACTGGACTGCGTCATGTGGAATCGTGACTGTATCTGAATTGTGAGGCCTGCTGACCGTAGTGTATGCCAGAGGTAGTTATGAGGAAGGGAGCCATGAGCATACGTTGGTGGCCCCACTGGCCTGCGTAGTGCAGGTTCAGTGGCACCACTTGTCGGCAGACTTCAATCTGTAAATACTCCTCACTAATCGAATAGAGTTAGATGCTGTGGTCACTGTCACGAAGTTGGAGTCGCTGCCATTCAGGACTCAGGACACAGTTACACATGTGGGATCGGCTTGTGTTTAGGAGGGTTAGTGGGACTACATGTCGCCGGCCTTGCATATCAAAATATACCTCACTGATCGAAGGGAGTGTGGTGCTGTGGTCGCTGCCACGTCTTTGGGGTCAGTGCAATTCAGGACTCAGGACACAGTTACACATGTGGGATCGGCTTGTGTTAAAGAGAGTTAGTGGCACCACGTGTCCCTGCCATTGCATATGGAAATATGCCTCACTGATCGAAGGGAGTCTTATTTTGAACAGAGTTAGTGGCAGCATGTGTTGCCAGCCTTCCATATAGCAACATGCCTCACTGATCGAAGGGAGTCTGGTGCTGTGGTTGACTCACGGAGCTTGGGTCACTGCTATTCAGGACTCAGGACACAGTTACACATGTGGGATCGGCTTGTGTTGAAGACGGTTAGTGGCACCATGTGTCGACAGTCTTCCACAGTGTAGGTTAGAGGTAGCGGTGAGCAAGGGCCCATAGCCATATAATAATAATAATAATAATAATATTCCACATTTGTATAGCGCACAATCACCCGTTAGGGTCTCTAGGCGCTGGGGGGCCGTCGGGAAGATTAAGCAAGCTATTGCCCAGAGTCGCATGGTGCTGGGCTAACCTGCCGCCGGAGCCGGGGATCGAACCGTGATCCCCAGATTCCAGCGTCAGTCGCCCTGGCCGCGGCGCCACACCTCTCCCAGATATGTTGGTGGCTCCACCTGCCTGCGTAGTACAGGTTCAGTGGCATCACATGTCGCTGGCCTTCCATATGCAAATATCCTTCACTGATTGAAGGGAGTCGGTGCTGTGGTCATTGCCACGAAGTTGGGGTCGCTGCCATTACGGACTCAGGAACCAGTTACACATGTGGGATCGGAGGCAGAGGTCAGAAAAGGCCCACAGGCAGGTGACAGTGACTTGAGCTGCACAGATTGGGAGCATTTGGTCTTCCTAACCCATTATAGTCTGTTACACAATTTGCGTCGCTACTAATCTTGAATTGTGAACGTGTAACCCCAGTGTAGGGCGCAGGCAGCAGTCAGGATGGGCTCACAGCCACGTGGTGTTGAGTTGAGCTGCACAGTTAGTGGCACCTGGAGTAGTCGGCGTGTGCGCACCCTGTGATGATACGTGGTCCCGGCGGGCCCCACTGGGAGCAATGTCTTGCCTTGATAAGGCCACATGGAGATGACTTATGGTGCAGTGAGTTAGTAGCACCTGAAGCACACAGCGTGTGCGCATCCTGCGATGATGCGTGGTCCCGGCGGGCCACACTGGGAGCAACGTGTCTTGCGAACTGGACTGCGTCATCTGCAATCACCACTGCATCTGAATTGTGAGCCCTGCTGTTAGCATAGACATCAAGGAATGCTTTTTGTCACTTCTTCTTGACAACATCCGAGGACAAAGAGTACAATTCTCTGTGCAATTAATAAATAAAGACTGTATTCAAGTTGTGAACCCTGCTGTACGTAGTGTAGATCATAGGCAGTAGTCGGTACAGACATAAGTCTGCGGTGCTGTGCCGCTGGGTTCGCTGGGGGCCTGTGTGGAGGAGGCCCGCAGTCATGGCGGCAGCCATGTGCCAGGGTGAGGGCCGCCGCTCTGCAGACTCGTTGGTCTTGGTCATTGGTGAGTTGGGTCTGATTCACGCAATAGATAGTCGACCTCCTTACTCCAGTTAAAGGTTGATGTTAATTTGTTACTGGTAAGTCAGCTTATCGTCTGCTTTTTGGATCACAATGCCGATTTGGCTGGTTGTTGAAAAAATGGAAAGTGGTGTTTTCGTGTTTTTTTTTGCATGGGAACGCCTACTTTGCATATCATTAGCATTAGTTGTGGCTCTCGTTTGTGGCGATTTTGTTGGCGGAAGGTATCGATGGAAGAGTGATGAGATTTTCAGTTTTCACCAAGTTGAGAATGGGATGATAATTAGAAAACACAGAAAAAAGGATATGTTTAATGAACATTATAATTAGAAATTAGCATTTACAAAAAACCTTTGAAATTCACTGAAAAAAACATAGGTTTCAGGTACGTTATAGTTAGAAATTAGCATTTCAAAAACCTTTGAAATTCACTGAAAAAACCATAGGTTTTACAGACGTTATAATTAGTAATTAGCATTTAAAAAACTTAGAAATTCACTGAAAAAACCGTAGGTTTCAGGAACGTTATAGTTAGTTGGACATTTCACTCATACTAAACAATAGAAATTCCCTTGTTATAGTTAGTTGAGCTAACTATAACTCGCGCCCCGGCAATGCACTGCTGATCACATCACATATTACATCATTCATGACATAGTCAGTGACATCACTGATGATATCACTGATGACATCTCAAATGACATCACTGATGACATCATCCACGTGAAAATCTGATGCACCTCCTCACAGTCTAATATAACCTTTGATACAAAGTTTTTTCAGTGAATTTCAAAGGTTTTGCAAATGCTAATTTCTAACAATAACGTCTGTAAAACCTATGGTTTTTTCAATGAATTTCAAAGGTTTTATAAATGTAAATTTTTAACTACAATGTCCCTGAAACTTATATTGTTTTTAGGTTCGTTTTAAAAAGATGTGCATACTTTTTGTAGTGAAAAACTAACTGTAACAGTAGGCTGTTATAAGTTATAATTTAACAATGTTTAAAAAAACTAGAGGAGGGGGCAGGGTATTTTTTTAAAAGAAATTGACGCAATTCGCGCTGGGGTCGCGGGTTCTTGTGTTTTATTTTAATGGGCTAGGTCTCGAGGGAATTTTTTACAAAATAATAGTGGGGGCTCACTGGAGCTACGGCGGCCCGCTGGGGTCCCCGCAGTCCTGGGGCTCACTGTGGTCCCCGCAGTCCCGGGGCTTTACTCATGATGTGCTTATAACTTTTTGCGGGTTCCTGTGTTTTATTTTCATGAGACTCTGGGGTGGGGTAGGTCTTGGGGGAATTTTTTAAAAAAAATAGCAGGGCACGCTGGGGCGGCCTACTGGAGTCCCCAAAGACCCGGGGCTTCACTCATGTTGGGAGGGGTGTTGCACGGCCCCTCTCCTGGAGCCCTCCATGTGCTTATAACTTTGGCATCGTTTGATGAATGTTTATGAAATGTTCCCAAAAGTTTCTCTTTTTTGATCAGCTCCTATCTTGAAAGTTTAGGGGTGATTAATCAAAGCGGGGTTGAGGAAAATGGGGGGTCCAAAAATGTGTTTTCTCTTTTTTTTTTCTTTTTTAGAACAAAAATCAATGTATTATTAATCACATAGGCGAAATCAAATGCCTTTACCAATACTTGTTGTTTTTGTTATTAACAGAACTGTATGCTCTACTCGACTTACATTGTATCTGAAGCTTAAAAATAGCAGCATTCATTTAACAATGAGGCATGGTTACATAAGTCCAATTCAGAAGAACGGTCAACAAACACATCTCAACATGTAAAAGATTCAAGCAAGAGGTTTCTTGCAAAAAAAGATTACAAAACTTAACAAAAAGGTTGTTTTTTTTGTGAATTTTTATTGAGACATCAGAACACAAAAGAAATATAAGCGACACACCAAATACAATATACAAACATATGTGTCCGATGTCCCTTTTTGATGATTTCTCCCCCCAACCCCCACCCAGGTGGATCCAACCTTAAACTAACACAAGAAAAAATACAAAGACAGAGGACACAGAAAAGAGAAGTAACCTCATCATAGAATTGGGTTGTAGGCTAATCCTTGGTTAACCAATTGGTTAAGTGCTGCCACAATCTTTCCCCTTTTTCCCTTGCCCAGCCTCCCTCTTCTTCTATACACAGCAATCTCCCATTTATATATAGATAATAATTTACTAAACGAAACATGTTCTGAAGGTTTAGTTATCACAATAAATACTTGGAAGCAAGGGATTATTAACTAAGGGAGAGGACAGGTGGAGCCGTCCTATCTCGCATCTTTTCCTGATTGCAATCCAAACTTTATAGGCTCCCAACAAAACCTTAAATTTAACCCTTTTGTAGTATGCAAAATCTATCTGCCGCATTAAAAGACCCCTTGCTTCTTCACCACAAATTAATTGGTATATTGATGTTTCGAGATCACCAAGATTACCTCCATTCACTAACACACCCATATACTTTAACGAGATCATCCAGTAGTATATTTGAAAGTTGGGGACGGACCAGCCTCCCTGGTCCCTTGGCAGCATCATATATCTTAGTGCCCGTCTTGGGTGCTGCCCCGCCCATAAGAACCATGACACTGCCTGCTCAAATTTTTGGAACCAAATCTTACTAAATTCCAAGGGAATAGCTCTAAAGAAATATAAAATCTTCGGAAGAAAACTCATTTTAATAACATTACATCTTCCAATTAGTGTCAAGTAAAGATTGTTCATTCAACAAGAGTCAGATTTAATACTACATAGCAATGGTTGAAGATTAAATTCTACTATGGTTTCTAGATTGAAGCATATCTCAACCCCTAAATACCTAGCATTAGGCACCACTCGCTGATCTAGAAGCCTAACCTTATCGTTAATTACTATTTGTGTCTTAATGCTATTCAGGTAATAGCCGGAGACCGAGCCAAATTGCGAAGTTGCCCGATTTATTTCTTCTAAAGCCTGATGTGGTGCGGATGTAATGATTGCAAGATCTCCCCCTCGAGCTGAAATTGGCTGACTTACATGATTCTCCTGTATCAATCTTATTAAAGGGTCAATATAGACCCCAAACAGTAAGGGAGAGCAGGGACACCCTTGTCTTGTGCCTCGCCTTACAATAATTTCTTCGGACTGTGTTCCCATAAGTGCTATTTTGGCTATTGGATCTTGATACATACTCTGGACTGCTTTTAAGAAACCCTCCCCAATCCCATAGTGTTTCATAACTGCCCATAAAAAAGGCCAGGAGGCCCTATGAAATGCCTTTTCGGCATCTAGTAAAATTAAGGCCATAGGGTCTCCTGTAACCTTAGTGTAATCAAATAATGAAATTGTCCTACGTATATGGTCTATAATTTCCCGGCGAGGGACAAAGCCATGTTGTTGAGGGGAAATCATTTTCTTGATTACAGTCGATAATCTATTTGCCAAAATCTTAGAGTAGATTTTAACATTGTTGTTTATTAAGGTGATAGGCCGATAAGCACCAAGATCCGTAGCCGGCTTCCCTTTTTTAAAAAATATAACAATCTTTGCATATTTCCATGATACAGGGGAGGGTTCCCCACTTTGTATCAAGCGAAACATTTCAAGCATGATTGGTGCCAACTGAATTCGAAAACTTTTATAGAATTCGCCCGGTAGATGGTCAGGTCCAACAGCTTTCCCCGATGGTACCAAGTCTATGGCTTGAGTAATTTCTCCTAGAGTAATCGGCGCATCCAACATTCCACAATCTTCAGATACGAGATAATCAGACTTAACCATCTCAAGATATCTTGCGATTTCGCCCTGCAACCTGGATTCTTCTCTGACATCTTCCGAGTATAATATTTAATAACACTTCTGAAAAGCAGTCAGGATCGCACTTGGAAGAGTCACTAAGCCAATATCAGGATCATTAATTCCTAGAATCCGAGTTTGTGCTTCTTTTTCCCGCACTCGCACCGCTAATAGATGCCCTGCCCTTTCACTACTTTCATACATTTGTGACCGCCAGGCAAGATGTCTTCCCGCGGTTTTAGCAAATGAGATCTCAGTTATAGCAGATCTAGCTATTATGATTCCAGATTGGGCCATTTCTATATCCCCACCTTCTGATATTATACTAACCAGATTTAACTCAGCTTTAGTCAACGCTTCGTACAGCTGTCTTAACTTATTTTCTCCTTTTTCTGTACCTCCCATCCAAACTGCGTGGTCTCCCCCCTGATGCCAGCTTTCAAGGTATCCCATACATTCTGAATATTCGTACTGCCCAAATTTTCATTAAAAAATCTGGTGATCCAGATTTGTTATAGATACAGACTATCACTGAGTAGTGCCCGTTTAAAAGTCTAGCCAGAAACACATCTTTGATTTTTAATATTCAACTCCAGTACCAAAGGGTTATGGTCAGACATCACCCTCGGGAACCTACCAATTGTGCTACTCTGTACCAGACTGTGAGATATAAAAAAATAATCTAATCTTGAGTGGGATCAGTGCGGTGCTGAATAATAGGTGAAACCGGGATCTTGTCCCTGATTCGCTGCCCACACATCCACCAGCCCGTGCAGCTCCCTTAAGTGAATGAGAGATCTATATACTTTCGGCTTCCGACCTGGATATTTTACTTCAGGATGATTGGCTATTGCACAGTCAAAATTAATATTAAAATCCCAACAAAATATAACCGGCGAGGGCCAGCCCACCAATTCTACTCCCAGCCAATTAAAAAGCTCAGGGTCATCTAAAACTGGACCATAAACAGAACACAATGTAAACAGATTATTATTGATTGAACACAGCATGATCACCCATCGGCCATAATTATCAGGAGAAGAACTTGAAAAATTAGCCAAGCCCCGGCGGGCGAAGATTGCCACTCCCTTCGTTCTAACAATCAACTGATACCCATCCAGCTCCATGATCTTATTTCTACTCCCCTCAATATGGGTTTCCTGAAGGCAAATAATATCCGCCTTTAGGATTCGGACATCTTCCGCTACCCTTCGGCGTTTCCCGGATTCGTTTAATCCACAAATGTTAATAGTGGCTATCCTAACTCCTCCCATAGCTTATAAAAGAATACTAACAACCAATACCAATGAAAAAAACAACAACCCACTTTTCTAAATGTCCCGAAAGAGTTCTTTTTAATCCTCCTTTCTATATGAATCGACCTCCCCATAACTAAGGCAGAAAAGGTCCTCAGACCCTTGTGATGCCTCCTGCGTTGATGCAGCCCCTGGTTGCTCCCCGACCTAAGAAAGACAAAAGAAAGAAGAGAATTTTTTTTTCTCACTGCATTTTCCATAAAAAAGTTTAGACAAGGCTACAGGTGAAACTGCTGAACGGAATTAAGTCAAATTTGGCAGGGGGAAAGGTCTTGGTCCAGAAAGCACACTTTTGTAGAAATGGTGTAAATTCGTTCAGTAGTGTTTTGAGATATTAAAGTAAATAAATGTATATATGTGGTCGGTGTCTAACTGCTGAGCATGAGCTTGCCTCTGATTGGCTGCTGACACTTCAAACCAAGAAGTGTTAGCAGCCATCTTGTGCCTCGCATCGAGTGAAAATATAAAAGAAAGGTTCTGGGGTAATTTAATATAGCAGAGCTCTGTGTAATGATGATTTGGACGTAGTGAAGGTTTAAGATTTATTAACAATTAAGGAGAAACAGGTGAGCGCCAGGCAGCACGACTTCCACTCCAGGACACCAGTAGGAAGATAACCCTTTCACGCTTCTTGTGCCCAACATCACCACTTCCCAGCTATGTCGTTAGAAGCCAGTCCGTCGGCTCGCAGCTCTCTACCTTTGCAAGCTAGTAAGCTGCTGTGCCTGTACCTCTGCAAGCTACTACGCTGCTGTTCCTTTGGGAGTGGACGGCTCGTAGTTCTGCGCCTGTGAGTCGAGCGGACGGGCCGCAGTTGTCCCTCTGCGAGCCTGGGTGCGAACTGTTCATCAGTCACACTCCATGAGTATTGAAAAGCCATTTTGTGATTCAGTCCGGCAGCTGGCATCTGTTGGAGGCATTTCTGGGAACATACCGGAGTTCTTTGCAGTGCAAGATACCCCTTTCACGCTGTGTCTCCTCACATTAGCATGTACCACACCCTCTTTACACATCACCAGCATACCCCCAACAACCTTCTTGGGCCAGGAAGTGTCCCTGTGCAGTTGGACAAATAAGAATCTTAGTCATGTATGGATTTACATATAAAACATATTATTTCAACAAAACAACAGCAAAAAAAACTATGTACAGCCGTGGCGTGTCATCGCTAGTCCATTTGTGATTCACAGCCTGCAAGACAAAAAAGAAAGATAAGATTGTGCATCATGCGTCTAGCAAAGGAGATAGAGAGAGAGAAAGAGGGAGAGAGAGAGGGAGAGGAAGAGAGAAAGAATGAGAGAGAGAAAGAGAGAAAGAGTAAGATACAAGAAAGAGAAACAGTGTGAGAGAGAGGAAGACAGAGAGAGAAAGAGTGAGAGGAAGAGATAAAGAGTGAGCTACAAGGAAGAGAGAAACAGTGTGAGAGAGAGGAAGACAGAGAAAGAGAAAGAGAGAAAGAGTGAGATATAAGGAGGAGAAAAAGAGAGAATCAGTGTGAGAGAGAGGAAGAGCGAGAAATAGTGGGAGAGAGGAAGAGAGAGAGAAAAAGAGTGAGAGAGAAAGAGAGACAGAGTGAGAGAGAGGAAGCCAGCCAAAGAGAGAAAGAGTGAGACAGAGAGGAAGGCAAACGAGAGAAACAGTGTGAGGGAGAGGAAGAGAGAGAGGTAAAGAGAGAAACTGTGACAGAGAGGAAGAGAGTGAGATAAAGAGTGAGAGAGAGGAAGAGAGAAAGAAAGAATGAGACAGAGAAAAAGATAACGTGTGAGAGAGAGAAAGGAAGAGATGGAGAGGGAGTGTTGACACTGGAGAAAATCTTCGCAGCTCACCTTTATGCCACCGGTGATTCTCTAACCACGGGAGATAGTGCAGCCCTCAAGTTTAGTAATCTGAAAGATAGTATAAAATTCGCAATTGCAGAGGACATACAACTGCACACGCATTAATTCTCAGTTTCGCTAATGCGCAATGAGGCTGGTGCACCCCATCCACTCCCACTGCTTGGAGGTGTCTGTGCGCTCTTGTGCGCACAGACTGCTGCACACTATCCACTCCCACTGCCCAGAGGTGACTGCTCGCTGCTGCGGAAAGGAGTCTGTCTGCTCACCTTTTGGTGTTGGGGGTGAACGTTGATTTGTGATTCACAGACTGTTAGATAAAAAGCAAGATAAGATTGTGTCATGCGTCCATCAAAGGAGAGAGGAAGAGAGAGAGAAAGAAAGAAAGAATGAGCAGAAGACAGAGAGAATGAGAGAAATAGTGAGAAGAGAGAGAGAGAAAAGAAAGAAAGTGAGATGAACACAGAGAGAAAGAGTGAGAAAGATGAAGAGAGAGAAACAGTGAGAGAGAGAGGAAGAGAGATGGAAAGAGTGTAAGAAAGAGGAACAGAGAAAGAGAGGAAGAGTGAGAGAGAAACAGAGAGAGAGGGAGAGAGAGAGAGAAAGAGACAAACACTGTAATTGGAAGAGAGAGATAGAAAGAGTGTGAGGGAGAGAAATGAAGAAATGAGGAGGGATACTGAGTGCCCACACTGTACAAAACCATCACAGCTTGTCCTTACGCCACCGCACTGTCTTCAACCGCGTGCCACGACCTAGTGGTACTCTCAAGCTCCCACATCTGAAAGATAGTACAGAATTAGTAATGGCAGAGCAGGGTTGGTTTAGGATTCAAATTCGATCTGGGCACGCTAAATAAATGGCCCACATTTGCATATTGCCTTTCCTCAAAACACTGTTTTGGCGAAATTTTATTTTAAAAAAGTGGGGTGGGGTGATACAAAAAAATGCACGGATTAGTTTACACTGGTGACTTAAAAACTAGTGAGGCCACTTCTGCTAAGGCCCCCTGCCCTGCTAGGTATGCATACATTAATGGGCGGCCATGCAAGAGAAAGAAAGTGATACCTCTGCCTGTTGCTAAACGTGAGGTAATGACGCCCATCTGTCTCCAGAAAGGCCATTCAGACACCCACTGGGCTGCTGGATGTATCCAAACAACAGCGACACCGCCCAAAGCAGCCCACAATTGGAACTCAGTACCGCCCCCTCGGGCATTGCACCAGTGCTCGCTTTACCAATCCGACGCTGTGGCAGAGTATATATCAGTGGGTACGCCTCAATCGCTCTGCCATCTTTTTGCATTCAGGCTGCTATTCCCCATGCATTCCCGCCACCCAGAGGTATCTGCCCGACACTGCGCACCAAGGCCTCATTGCTCACCTTTTCATGGTCAGTGCACCCTCTACAACATGCAGCTCCGTTCTGCAAGGTAATAGGTCTCACATTTGGAACTGAGTTTTGATATCGCCATGGCAGAGGACATACTAGTGCACCTATCATCATCGCAGGTTGTACACCCGCTCAGTGCTTGCAGTGCTACTAACTCAGTGAGAAGTGAGGCCATGCACTCTAACCTTTAAAATGGTGTAGAGCATATGCGCCTGGTCTTTTATATCAGTAGGGTCACGTGTCCTGTGACACCTGTGCTGGATGGGTGTGGTGTGGATGTATACCAGCCATGAGGGCGTGGCCGTGGCATCAGTTTTGCCAGTTTGGGTTAGATCATACACAATTGCGCTATATTTTGCCAGTTGTGTGGTAAAGTTTTGGTTTGTGCTAGTTGCCAGATTATAAATATATATACAGTGCTCCAGCAAAGTAGTATGTTAAAGCGCTTTATTATACACATATTTACTTAGCATCCTGCTGCAACATCAATTCCAATGCATTTGCCGCCTGCTTGACGCTGTCCCTGCTCCTCCTTTCCTAAAGTAGCAAAATTGGGCTAGTTTTTGGTTGGCTTTGGGCTATAGAAAGCATAAAAGATCTGACAACAATGGATACGGGTGTCCGTGTTGGAGTGCTACCGTCACCCGGGTTGCAAAAGCTAAAGAGTCACTCTGTGAGCCACGTCCAACAATATGGCCAACATGGAAGGTACGGGGAAATACTGACCCCATATTCATCCATAGTTCCACACTAGAAAGATGGTGGACATGAGACATCTGTGTGAATATGAATGTTTATTGCACATTCAGTGGATTGTTGCAGCTGTAGCAATAGAGGGCCATAGAAAGTTTCAGTTTTTGGCACAATTAAAGATAAGCTCATTGTTGGAGTTAGGCTGCGCCAACGTATGTACTTATACAATCACTTCGACGATCTTTACGCACTTATAAATTCACTATACACTCTGCTTGCAGTACTCCAATGATGCAGTCTCTTCGTAAGTACTTTTACAATGACCGAGACAAAGTTACATAATTAAAGTTTTCCCTCACTGTCAAAGGTAAGATGGTTGCATACGCTGTCCAGAGCACTATGTAATGTGGTTGGTCCTATGGGCAGCATGTTGCATACATAATGAACACACAGGCCCAGATAGATAGTAGAAGTGGGTACAGACATGTGCGCTCGACTCCTTTTTATTAACAGGGTCACATGTCCAGTGATGTCTGTGGTGGATGCGTGTGGGGTGATTGTAAGCCAACCCTCCAGGAATGGTTGGTGCTGGCAACAAGTACAACAGTAATCATTGGATCAGAGAGAGATTCAATCATAAAGGGTCAATGATTTGTGCTGCACTAAGGTACGGGCACCAGATATGAAATAATACAGAAAAGATTCTAGAGTAAAGGGTTCATGACTTGTGGTACACTGAGGTAGGACAGCAGATGTGAAATTATGCACAAAATCTCATATCATAAAAGGTCCATGAGTCCTGCTGCACTGAGATAGGGGCATCAGAAGCATTTCGCGTCTGCGCAGCCATGGATGATGAGTGGTGCGGGTGAGCCACACTGGAAGCAATGCCTGTTGCCTACTGTATTGCGTTATCGGCATTCGCGACTCGATGTGAATTGTGAGCCTTGCTATCAGTAGTATACATCGTAGGCAGTAGTCAGCACAGACAGCGAGGAATGTTTTTAGCCACTTCCTCTTGAGAAAGTTTGAGTACATAGAGTATTATTCTCTCTGTAACAAATAAATCATGTCTCAATTTAAATTGTGAGCTCTGCTGACCGCAGTTTATGTGTATGGAACAAAAGATTAAACATTTATGGAATACACTGAGGAGATCTTGGTTCTTCTCAGTACAGTTGTAAAGTACGGTATTCTGAAGCAAGAATCTGAACTGGTCGCTCATCATATTGCCCACCTTATCCAGTAGGAAATAGCTGTGGAAAACAACGAGCTACCAAACTTGTTTCCCACACACTCATGGGAGTTCCTTTTTTACTTTTTTCATCTGGAACAATTCAATTAAATTCAATAGTATCTCCTATCAGTTCTTTTGAATGTAGAGGATGTATAGCATAATGTTCATGATTTTTTTTCTTTTCTTGAATTGTCCACTTTTTCTATTTGTCCACTTGAAATATGTGTTTCATCTTCTAAAGTCATTTCTTCTTCTTCTACATTTACAATTTTATAGTAACTATTGTTTTGAAACAGATATAATGTAGCCTTTTGGACTTTCGTGACATGTACTAACTCTTGCCATATTGTCCGACTCTTTGTGGGTACACCATTAACAAAAATGGCCTGAGGTAACATGGTTGCATCTATTGTCCACAACAAGACAAGCCCCAGCAGTGTATGTACACATGGAGAGGTCTGTGCTCTGCATAGTGAGGTATGTCCAGCACATCACCACTACACTTGGTATTGTGTGCATTATTATTATTGATGGGTGAGTTGCGTCCTTCACACACACTTGCTTGCCATGTCTGCCAACATTCAAGTATTGTGTGGCTGAGGGTCCATGCCATTTTTGGAAGGTCAGCTGTCGTGTTGTCAAAGGGCGAAGAGTGTTCTTTTTCCACGACTTGCACAGGAACAGATGGTTGCTCTTTTCCCGACTCCTCCTCCAGGATACCCAGAGTCAGTTATACTAAAACTTGACCCTCGAGGACCCTAAAGGGGGAATGGATAAAATAATAAACAAAGAATAGACTGCTCTGGATTTGATCTTTTCTGCTTCTTCAAACTCGTCTGTAGCTTTGACAAATCTTAGAAGTCCTAATGCACACAAAAAGAGATAAATTAGCTCCCTCCCTAATTTTCCCTATACCTAATTCTGGTTCATATAAACTCTTACCAAACAATCCAGAGACTAGTGCTACTCTTCCTTCTTTTCTTGTCCTTTTTTTTCTACTCTTGTGCTCCTGGAGTTTGACCTGTAAACATATTCAATATTTTATTCTTGTTTATTTTTGTGTTATTTATTTCTAATTATTATCTCTCTTTTAGCTATTCTTACCTCCTAATGGGAGCTCTCTGTTCTAGTGATGAGATATTCCTTTTTTTATTTATTTCCTCAGTTTGATGCTTGTCTCTGTTATATTAGGTTAATTGTTCTCCTTAATGTCTTTCAGTTTTTTTTCCAGAACTTCTATTTACTTGTTCAAGGTAAGTATCTTTATCTCAATTCTTTCTTACTAAAAATTCTCTTATCTGCACAGTTAAATCACTCTTTTTATACTTCAAAACTTCTCAACCGTGCTTTCTTTATTAATCATGCTCTGCTTTTACTTATCAGTATCTCTCTCTCTCTCTTTCTCTTTGTAGGTATGCTCAGCTTTCATTTATCTGTATCTCTCTCTGTCTCCTCGCAGGTTGGTACTGCCAATTCGTCGTCTGAAAACTCCAACAGCTTCCGAGGTCTGGAGTCGGTAAGTTGACTCTCCGTATTTCTTTCTGTGACTCTAGGATTCTATTGACAAACCGCGATAAGTATTTACTATAGAAACGTTACCGACTAGGATTTGACTCTATTTCTCAAGGTAAATACGGTAGGCAAGACTAAAAAATATCAAAGGCTGACAGGATTGCTAACGCTGTCAACCGCCTCTCTCCGGTACTCAGGTCAAGTGCACATTAACATTGGCACGCGCGCTTCACCACAGTCTCCGCACCTGAGAGGAAAGAAAACCACTAGACCGCCGACTCGTCTTCCGAGTCGGCAGCCATCTTAAGATTCCACCTGTGAACCGCTGAACTCCAACAGCGGTTCCGAATTTCATTTTCTTTGCGTTGCCAGTCAACTCCGTTTCGTATGGCACAAACGAAAACGTTTTGTCTTGTTTTGAGAGTTCTGACAGTACCCCCCAATAAAGGAGATTATTCCTCTCTTGGCTTAGTTGGAAACTTTGTATGAAAAGACTTGACCAATCGGGGAGCATGAACATCCGTAACAAGCTCCCACAACTGTTCCTCTGGACCATAGCCTTTCCTATCCACCAAATAATACAGTTTTCCCTTCAATCTTTGCGAGTCCAGATTCTCTTTTACTTCAAATTCCGCTCCTGACTCAAACTGAATGGGTTTTGGTGGTGAGTCTTTTCGCAACTCTGGGGATGACTTCTTTAGTAAAGACACATGAAAAACTGGATGGATTTTCATTTTAACTGGCAATTTTAGACAATAGGTTACTGGATTTATCTGTTTCTCAATTGGGTAAGGTCCTATAAATCTAGGGAGGAATTTTCTGTTTCCTTTCAACCTCAAGTGTCTAGTACTTAACCAAACCTCATTTCCTTCTTGTAAACTGGGGCCTTCTCTCCTTCTTATATCAGCATAGGTCTTATATTTCATTTAGCCTGTTCTAGATTCTGGAAGGCATTTTGTTGAATTTCTTTTAAATGAGAAACTGAACCCTTAACTGCTGGAACGGAGAGTTCTGTGTTTTTTTTATAGTAGAATTTGGATGTTGGCCATAGTTTAAATAAAATGGGGAATACCCAGTGGAAACGTTCTTAGCATTGTTATGCAAATTCAGCTGCCCACAAATAATAAGACCAATCTCCACCTTGCTTCAATAGGAACAACCTCAAGTACTGCTCTAGTTCTTGGTTAACCCTCTCGGTCTGCCCGTCAGTCTCTGGATGAAAACTGGTGGAATATCTAGCCTTAATTCCCAAACCCTTCAAAAAGGCCTTCCAGAAATGGGTCAAAAACTGTGAACCCCGGTCTGAAATGATAACTTTGGAAATTCAATAAATCTTGATTATGTGTGTGCTAAAATGCCTTGCTAGCTGTTTCGATGTTGGTACACCTTTTAGGGCTAGGAAGTGTGCCATTTTGGTATACGCATCCACGACCACCCAAATTGTATAATAACCTTGACTAGGAGGCAAATCCACAATTAAATCCATAGTGATGGTATGCCATGGACCAGGAGGGGTGGGAATGGGTTGCAACAGCCCTTTTGGTGCCTGCCGTTCAGATTTTCCCTGAGTGCAGATTTTGCAAGTCTTCACATATTTTTCTGCATCCGTGGTCATATGCGGCCACCAATAGTGTCTTTTCACTAATTCTTTAGTTTTATCCTCTCCTTTATGACCAGCCAAAAGGTTATCATGACATTCGTGTAGTACCTGGTTCTGTAACTCCTTAGTGGGTATATGCAAAGCTCCTCTGTGATAAGGCAGTTGATGTTGAATTTCTCTCCCTTCGTCTTCATTGACCCTTTCTTTCATGTCTTCAGGTATCATAACTTGAACAATCTGTTCCCCGAAGGTAACAGGAGTAGTGGCACAGATTATCTTTGAGTGTGATATAATGGCTTGAATCAGCTCTAAAGGTTTCTTATCATCGGTATCGAATCTAGACAAGGCATCAGCCTTTCCATTTTGGGCCCCAGGTCTGTACGTGATCACAAAATCGTATTCAGCAAAATACAGCGACCATCTGAGCTGTCTTGGTGTTAGAGTCTTGGCTGATTTCAATAATTTCAAATTTCTATGGTCAGTAAAGACGGTTACTTGATGTCTCGCTCCCATAAGATAATGGCACCATTCCTTGAAAGCGTCCTTAATTGCCAATAATTCCTTTTCAGTAATGGTGTAGTTCTGTTCCGTCAGATGTTAATTTTCGTGATCTGTAGGCCACTGGATGCAATTGACCAGTTTCTTTGTGTCTTTGGGATAACACACCTCCAATGGCCTGATCAGAGGCATCTGTTTCCACATAGAATGGTGCTGCTGGATCGGCATGTATTAACACCGGGGCCGAAGTAAAACTTTTCTTTAACAACCCAAAAGCCTTCTCCGCTTCCGCAGTCCACTCAAATTGGACACCTTTGCGTAGCAACTTGGTAAGGGGTAGAATTTTCTTGGAGAATTCATCTATAAACCTCCTGTAGAAGTTTGCAATGCCAATGAAACTCTGCACTTCTTTCACGCTGGTAGGATATTTCCAATCCACCCCTGCTTGGATCTTGCGTTCATCCATATTCATACCTTTTGGAGAAAGGACAAACCCCAAAAATTCCACCTTGGATACATTGAAAGCAAATGTTTCCAGCTTAACAAACAATCGGTTCTCTCTGAGTTTCTGCAAGACTACTCTAACTTGTTCGTGATGTTTCGGTGTGTCCTCTGAATAAATCAGGATATCGTCAATGTAAACGATTGCACATTGATCGATATATTCTCTTAAAATGGCATTAATGAAATGCTGAAATGCTGCTGGGGCATTATACAGACCATAAGGCACAACCTGGTATTCGAATAGCCCACACCTTGTCCTGAAGGCAGTTTTCCATTCATCGCCCTCCTTTATTCTGATTAAATGATAGGTCCCTCTCAGGTCTAACTTCATGTGAATTTGTGCACTCTTGACCTGATCCAACAGAACTGAAATGAGAGGGAGTGGATAGCGATTTTTCTTGGTTATTTTGTTTATGGCGCGATAATCTATACATGTTAGTAGGTCACCCTCTTTCTTCGGCACAAAAAACAGAGGCGAAAATACCGGGGATTTGGACAGCCTTATGAAACCATTTGCTAAATACTTATCCAAGTATTCCTTCAGATGCTGGTGTTCCTTCTCTGTTAATGCATAGACACGACTGCAGGGTAGATTTGCTCCTGTTTCCAATTCTATTGTACAGTCATAAACTCGATGAGGTGGTAGTTGTTCGGCTTCTTTTTCACTGAAAATATCCTCGAAGTTTTGGTTTTCCAGAGGTATCTCTTGTGAATTGATAACACACACTGAGGCACCCATCATGCACAATGAATGGGCAGGATTTCCTTCGTGGTCGAATTCTTTTCTTCCATTACAATTTTCTTTACAATAATCTGAGTTCATTGCGATCGTTCTTGCACTCCAATCAGTGGTGGGATTGTGTTCTGTTAACCAAGGTAACCCTAGAATGAGTTCAAATCGAGGTGCATCAATCAGATTAAATTGAATAATTTCCTCATGCCCGTCTCTAGATGTCATTTTCAAAGGCTCGGTATGACTTACAATTGGTCCGGATGAAAAATTTGTGCCATCTACAGCCCTCACCGGTTCACTCTTGGACTTTGGGATGGCTTTTAAACCTACTTTTGATGCAAACTTTAGATCACAAAAGTTTCCCGTGGCCCCAGAGTCCAACATCACTGATACATCTGTGAGGACTGTTTGCCGAAATTTGATTTCCATAGACAGGACCAAGTGAGGTGAAGAGGATTGAAGTGTGTTTGCCAGCTGGTGTTCTTTCGGAGTTGATTCTTGATTAGCATCCACCTGTCCAACTCCTCCTACAGGTGATGCTGCAAGTTTTCCTTCGGCTTAAACGGAGTCTTGTTTTTTTTGACAACCCCTCACAAAATGTCAATTTGACCCACAACATATACATAAATTCCCTGCTCTTTTCTTTTTCCTCTTTCGTTAATGGACCACGAATAGTTGGTTCCGAGCTTGATGGTCCTTCTACTGTCCTATTATAATCTGACCAGACTCTATCAAACCTGGACACCGCTGGTTTAAAGTCTTTTCTTTTCTCACCTTTACGTTCTCCCTGACAAAAGTCAATCTCTAATACCAAATCCACCAATGCGGATATTTCTGTGCGTCGGTTAGGAAATTGCCCTAGCACATCCTTCAGCTCATCTCATAACCCACGATAGAAAACCGCAGCCCTCTTGTTCTCCGGCCAGTTTGTCTCAACCACCAGCTTATTAAATTGAGCAAGGTAAGCCACTAAATCTCGATTGCCTTGTCATAATTCCAACAACTCATTTTCTACAGCTTGTGATATTCTCCTTTAGTCGAAAATTCGGAGGAATTCCTTCTTAAACACATCATAATTCTGTAAGATTGGGTCATCTCTGGATACCAGGGGCATCAACCACGCTGCTGCCTCACCGCTTAAGTAAGACAGTGCGAATGCCACTCATGACTGCGCATCTGGGAAAATGGAAGGGCGGCACATAAAGTGAAGGGAACATTGAGTGAGAAATATTTGCGCTTTCTGCGGGTCCCCACTGAATTGCTCGGGAGGGGCCAATGGAATAACCAAGGAAAGTGAGTGGATTACTTGAGTGGTTAACCTGTTTGAACCCTCAGCTGACGATCCTCGATTTTCCCTTCCAGTACCAAATGATTGCCCCATTCTTTGAACCAGCTCAGCTGTTTCCTTCCTAGATTTCACCACTTCTAGCTTAAGGTTCTGATTCTCTTCCCTAACAGCTATCAGTTCCTTTTGAATAGATTCTAGCACCGTTCGGGTGCAATTAAATAACGTGGGCACTTCACTCTATCAAAGGGCGAAGAGTGTTATTTTTCCACGACTTGCACAGGAACAGATGGTTGCTCTTTTCCCAACTCCTCCTCCAGGACACCCAGAGTCAGTTATACTAAAACTTGACCCTCGAGGATCCCAAAGGGGGAAGGGGGAAGGGGGAATGGATAAAATAATAAACGAAGAAGAGACTGCTCTGGATCTGTTCTTTTCTGCTTCTTCAAACTCGTCTGTAGCTCTGACGAATCTTAGAAGTCCTAATGCACACAAAAAGAGATAAATTAGCTCCCTCCCTAATTCTCCCTATACCTAATTCTGGTTCATATAAACTCTTACCAAACAATCCAGAGACTAATGCTACTCTTCCTTCTTTTCTTGTCCTTTTTTTTCTCCTCTTGTGCTCCTGGAGTTTGACCTGTAAACATATTCAATATTTTATTCTTGTTTATTTTTGTGTTATTTATTTCTAATTATTATCTCTCTTTAACTATTCTTACCTCCTAATGGGAGCTCTCTGTTCTAGTGATGAGATATTTGTTTTTTGATTTATTTCCTCAGTTTGATCCTTGTCTCTGTTATATTAGGTTAATTGTTATCCTTAATGTCTTTCAGGTTTTTTCCAGAACTTCTTTTTACTTGTATCAAGGTAAGTATCTTTATCTCAATTCTTTCTTACTCAAATTCTCTTATTTGCACAGTTAAATCACTCTTTTTATTCTTCAAAACTTCCCAACTGTGCTTTCTTTATTAATCATGCTCTGCTTTTACTTATCAGTATTTCTCTCTCTCTCTTTGCAGGTAGGCTCAGCTTTCACTTATCTGTATCTCTCTCTATCTCCTCGTAGGTTGGTACTGCCAATTCGTCGAACGAAAACTCAACAGCTGCCGAGGTCTGGAGTCGGTAAGTTTACTCTCCGTATTTCTTTCTGTGACTCTAGGATTCTATTGACTAACCGCGATAAGTATTTATTATAGAAACGTTACCGACTAGGATTTGACTCAATATTTCTCAAGGTAAATATGCTAGGCAAGACTCAAAATATATCGAAGGCTGACAAGATTGCTAACGCTGTCAACCATCTCTCTCCGGTACTCAGGTGAAGTGTGCATTAACATTGGCATGCGCGCTTCACCTCAGTCTCCGCACCTGAAAGGAAAGTAACCACTAGACCGCTGACTCGTCTTCTGAGTCAGTGGCCATCTTAAGATTCCGCCTGTGAACCGCTGAACTCCAACAGCGGTTCCGAATTTCATTTTATTTGCGTTGCCATTCAACTCCGTTTTGTTTGGCACAAACGGAAAAGTTTTGTCTGGTTTTGAGAGTTCTGACACCTGTTCTGCACTGCCTCGGTGGTAATAGGAAGGGGGTGGTTTGGGGAGGATGTCCTGAGGCTGGTGGCAGTGCATGTTGTGGCCTTCACGGGTGTTTGAACTGCGTGATCAGTAACTCAATGAATATGTTGCGCTTCAGATGTGATTCTGGGCTGCAATCCCTTTCACATTGTAGGTAATCGTCCTGGTTTACACCAGTAAAATGCAGATGTTAGATTCCTACTGCAAACGTGGCTTATGCCCTGTTTTTGGATCGCACCTCAGATTTGGCTGCTTGTTGAAAATATCGGGAACTGGTGCTTTTGTGTACATTTTTCCACGGGGACATCACTCTGTATATTATTGCCGTTAGTTGTTGTTCTCATTTGTGACAAAACATTTTTTGTGGAAGCTATTGCTGGAAAACTGGAGATATTGCCTGTTTTCACTAGGTTGACAATGAAGTGATAATTTAAAAACACTGAAGAAACTATAGGTTTAAATAAGAAAATATTTAGAAATTAGCATTTAAAAAACCTTTGAAATTCACTGAAAAAAACCATAGGTTTCAGGACATTATAGTTAGTTGGACATTTCACTCATACAAAACCATAGAAATTCCGCCGTTATAGTTAGTTGAGCTAACTTTAACTCGTGCCTCCGCAATGCACTGCTGATGACGTCACTTATTACATCATTCATGACATGGTCAGTGACATCACTGATGATATCTCAAATGACATCACTGATGACATCCTCCACGTGACAATCTGATGTACCTCCTTAAACCCTAATATAACCTTTGTTACACCCACTGTAAAATACAGACTACCATTTTCAAAACCATAGACCCACCAATACCAGTTACTACAAACGCACTCACTAATTCCTAGGTCTAAAGACACATGCACTCATCCATCCATACAACCATTCATACATCTAGTCACTGATAAATAAAACACTATCATATGCACTCATTCACCTATACAGACACTCACACACTACCACTCATCCTAGTCAGTCATGATCTCATGCTAGTCAGTCATGCAAAGAATCAATCACAGTACCATTTACTCACCTACACAGTTATACACACACCACCTCATTTATTCATACAGATACTAACACATATTTACTCTCTTATATATTCACTAATTCAAGTATACACTCATCCGTACAGCCACTCCCACAATCACTTACTCTCACATATAGTCATTTATATACTCCAAGTCTCACATACACTTTATTTTACTTTTGTAGCTGCTTGGACATCTACCACTGAGACAACCATTCATTCACCAATACATCTATACACACTCACTCACCCATAGAACTGTTTCCACATGCACTCTCAAAGTCATACACCCAGTCAATCAACCACTCACACATCTATGCACAGAGTCACCTCCCCACCCAATCACAGACACACACTCAGTCTCCTATACAATTACTCAGGCAACTAATCAATAATCCATATAGACAACCGTGGAGCTACTGACCAACTGATGCAGCAGGTTAAACAACAACAGACAGACTGATACAGACATTCACACAGTTTAGTCACTAACCCATGTATTCAGTAAGACACATTTAATCACTCACTTAAACAGTGAGTCACACACCTACTAAATCCTCCATCCAGACACTTGTTCATCCACTCATTCTTCAATACAGCTTTGTATTTATATAATACATATTTAAATTTGAAAGAAAAACACATTCACTGGATGATGTCATAAGTGATGTCATCAGTGTTGTCATTTGAGATGCCATCAGTGATGTCATCAGTGATGTCACTGACCATGTCATGAAGGATGTAATATGTGACGTCATCAGCAGTGCATTGCGGGGGCGCGAGTTATAGTTAGCTCAACTATTTATAACAGCGGAATTTCTATGGTTTTGTATGAGTGAAATGTCCAACTATCTATAACGTCCCTGAAATCTATGTTTTTTCAGTGAATATATATATATATATATGTATATATATATATATATATATATATATATATATATACATATAGGCAGATGGCTGGTGTAATTGAATGGAATAAATAAATCACCGAAGAAAATTGCACGAAAAACTTGGGCTTACTCTCGTTATTCCTTCCTTTCTTGAGAGGAGACATGGTGAATGACGTTTTCGTCCCTACGCTCTTGAGGGGCCCATAGCTCGGTACCATACGGGCTTTTCATGGAAACTCCAGCAAGGATTGAGAGCGGCGCCCTGACTGCTGAGGCCCATTTGAGTGCTTGAAAACATTATTCCGCAGTAATAAGTGCAGCCATCGATGGCAGAATTGCCGGTACTACAGATCCCAGCATGCCCCTCAGTCTCTAACGAGCAGCCCATCCAGGGCGTGGCATTAGGCATTAATTAGAAGACTGTGACGGGAACTGCACACAATCTTTTCTGTGTTCATGCCTCTGAGGAAGAAGGGCTTTCGCTTTGAAACGCGTCAGGCTACAGAACAGCTGTGAATTAGAATAGGTATTTGGGACACTGCTCATACCTAATAAAGGCTTTGTAACGCTGGAGTTCGAGTGCTGCTCACTGCTTTTGGCAACTTTGGAGCTTGAGATATATATATATATATATAAAATCATTTGCTCCTCTTTTGTGCAGAAGATCACTCGGGACACTGCGGGGCTTCAAAACAGGTACTTTATTCAGACTTTCATCAGCAGACCGGTTTCGGCTTGTGCCTTCATCAAGTGCTGTAGTCCTTATACTGTGAATACACCTCACTCTTCTTTTGTTCTGGCTCCTCCCTCCTAGTGGCGGCAGGGCCCACCTGCGCCGAATTGCTTTTGCTCGCATCAGTGTTCGGGACTACCAATCCCAAAATGCAGCGTGCTGGCAATGCGAACGTAGGCTGGTGAGGCTTCACTTCTAAACATACTTGTTGCTGTGTTGAGTCCCATACTTTCTGCCACAGCCTCTGAGCTATCTCAACATTGCAGCGCAGACCAAATGCGGCGTCTCTCCGCTCCCTCTGCGCTCGATGGTCCCAGTTGTCCAAAGTGCCTCGGAGGTTACTGTGGTGGGCCGTGGTATAACTCCGACCCCTCGGCAACATCAGTTCTTTTCTAATATACCCACGGTCACTTGTAGAAAGGGTCCTTTGTGCGCGTTACTGGAACCGCGCTGTATATGAAATCATTTGCTCCTCTTTTGTGCAGAAGAACACTCAAGACACTGCGGGGCTTCAAAACAGATACTTTATTCAGGATTTCATCAGCAGACCGGTTTCGGCTTGTGCCTTCATCAAGTGCTGTAGTCCTTAAACTGTGAATACACCTCACTCTTCTTATGTTCTAGCTCCTCCCTCCTAGTGGCGGCGGGGCCCACCTGCGCCGAATTGCTTTTGCTCGCATCAGTGTTGGGGACTACCAGTCCCAAAATGCAGCGTGCCGAAACCGGTCATGCGAACCAGTTTTAATAAACTTCAGAAAAACGAAGCCCCGCTGTGTCCTGCTTATGCGAATCCAAACAGAGGAGAAGTTTTGAGCTGATGTTATTTGCGTTCCCTATGACGCAAAGGCAGGACCCTTTCAGAGAAGCGGCCAGAAAATCATGGGAATGAACTGATGGTAACCGTGGCAGCAGCACAATTTCCTGGCCCTTTATCGTATCCTCTTAGAGTCAGAACTTGACCTGAAACAGCGAACTTGCACAAAGAGCGGAGGCGCTGTGATCAAAAGCGGCGCCTCAACGGACTGTGTACAAAGACTGAGTATGGTGGACGAAAGAATGGGGCACTTTGATTTTCGTGAATTAATTACATCTATTCTCCCACCCCACGGCACGGACACATTACTCTGCAACATTATGGAATTGGTAGTCCCCTGTTATTCGCGAAGGATGACGACGTGCAGTGAGCCAACCACCACAGGTGCAGTGAGTCATTCACCACGAGGCAAGGCGGAGCTAATACATAATTAGAGTGGGAGAGAGGATGTTGGACTGAAAGCATTTGATAAAGGCGTTCAGCCGAAACCGGTCATGCGAACCAGTTTTAATTAACTTCAGAAAAACGAAGCCCCGCTGTGTCCTGCTTATTCGAATCCAAGCGGAGGAGAAGTTTTGAGCTGATGTTATTTGCGTTCCCTATGACGCAAAGGCAGGACCCTGTCAGAGAAGCGGCCAGAAAATCATGGGAATGAACTGATGGTATCCGTGGCAACGGCACAATTTCCTGGCCCTCCATCGTATCCTCTTAGAGTCAGAACTTGACCTGAAACAGCGAACTTGCACAAAGAGCGGAGGCGCTGTGATCAAAAGCGGTGCCTCAACGGACTGTGTACAAAGACTGAGGTTGGTGGACGAAAGAATGGGGCACTTTGATTTTCGTGAATTAATTACATCTAATCTCCCACCCCACGGCACCGAAACATTACTCTGCGGCATTATGGGACTGGTAGTCCCCTGTTATTCGCGAAGGATGACGACGTGCAGTGAGCCAACCACCACAGGTGCAGTGAGTCATTCACCACAAGGCAAGGCGGAGCTAATACATAATTAGAGTGGGAGAGAGGATGTTGGACTGAAAGCATTTGATAAAGGCGTTCAGCCGAAACCGGTCATGCGAACCATTTTTAATAAACTTCAGAAAAACGAAGCCCCGCTGTGTCCTGCTTATTCGAATCCAAATGGAGGAGAAGTTTTGAGCTGATATATATATATATATATATATATATATATATATATATATATATATATATATATATATATATAAAAACACAAACTGCTCAGCAATTAGAGGGGCACTTGAGAGGCAAGAATGAATCCCAGGCAACAACGAGCATTCTACCAGCAGTGTTCGCCTGACGCATTTCGGAATTAATCCTACTTCATAGGCTTGACTCCAGTTGCGTAACAACAGACACAGTTATTTAAATACTGACCCACCAATGAGCTACTCGCATGAAAACCCCAGTGTCTGCTGGGATATGTAGTGTCCATTGCCTATGTCACACCACTGTGGACTTGAGTGCACTGAGTCCAATAAGCCCCCAAATGCGCACAGAGTGCTGGTGTCACCTGCCATCCTCGGTTGTCTCCCCACATTAGGAATTGACACATTTTAAAACACCGGGGACCCCTTATGGCATCGAAGGGTGGTGCAGTGACTCCTTCCCGGAGCTGGAGTGCATAACATCAATCACGAGCAATTAGGGGCACACTTGAGAGGCAAAAATTAATCCCAGGCAACAACGAACACAGTGGGATTGCTGAGAGGTAGACAAAGACCACGCCTCCTTTCCCCACTATTCTGCAAAAGCGCCCCTGGCTCGTACTAAGTTTGGGCATTAAGTCCACTTCATTCCTGAGGGTCCCTGGGGGCCAACTAGCCAACCAGGTACCTCCAGTATACGCCACAGAGCTGCTTTACAGAGAGGTGGTCCGAGGGCATGCCCCTTTTTACACCACTCTGCAAACACACCTCTTGTCAAACTCTCAGCAATCCCACTGTGTGGGGCTTACGGGAGGTAAGAAGTAGGCTTGTTGGCCCCTAAAGGACCCCTAAAGGACCCCCAGCACCAAAGGGGACTTCAATCCCCATCCAAGAGCGCACTAGGGAGCGCATTTGCAGGGTGGTGGGCAAAGGGGGCGGGGCCCGCTATGAGAACTTAGCAATCCTGTTGTGTGGGATTTACTGGAGGTAATAGGAGGGGTAGTTGACCCTCAAGGTTGTCATTGGGGGCCAACTACCCCTACTGTTAACTGCAGTAAGTCCCACAGAGTAAGATTGCTAAGACGTCTAAGGAGGACATACCCCCCTTTCTCACCACTCTGCAAACGTGCCTCCTGGCAGACTACGGGATGGGAGATGAAGTCTAATTTACTCCGGAAGGACTTTGGGGCCAAGAAGCTCTGTTGGTACCTCCTCTATGTCCTATGAAGTGGAATTCCTGAGCGCTGGTCGGAGGCCCAGCACCCTTTTTCCATCACTCTGCAAATGTGACTACTACTTAAAGAAGCATCTTTCTGCACCTCTGATTTAGAGGTAATTTTAATCCCCTGCCCTATTATGTACTAGGGCCTTATAGAGGAGGTCATGCCAATCACAGGGGTACCCCAACGCACATTGTTCCCTAGTGTATGTAAGTGTTTTCACTGTATTCTAAGTGTCCTTTAGCATAGCACTGGCTCTAGGCCTGGTTAGTCAGAGTCAGTTACCACCAGTACCCATCTGCAGTTGGGGGCACAGGCTGACTTTGCAACAAGGCCTCTTTATGCTCCTCTAATGGTTCTTTGGGCACATGCCTTGCTTGTTTCTGTACCTTTCTTCATCTTTCTGGACTTCTGTTGCCTCTTTGGGCACTTCTCTTGCCTCTTTCTGCACCCCTGTTGCTTCATTCTGCACTTTCCATGCTTCTTTCTGTACCTGTCATGGTTCTTTCAACACCCCTGTTGTCTCTTTATGTACACCTTTTACCTCTTTCTGCACTTTTCTTGCCTTTTTCTGCACTCCCTTCCTTCTTTCTGCACGTCTGTTGCCTCTTTCTGCACCTCATTTGCTTCTTTCTGCACCCCTGTTGTCTCTTCCTGCACTCGTCTTCCCTTTTTCTGTACCGTTCCTGCCTGTTTTTGGACTTCAGTTCCCTCTTTCTGCACTTTTCTTGCTTCTTCTACACTTCTGTTGCTTCTTTCAAAAATTCTCTTGCCTCTTTGTGCACTTCTCTTGCCTGTTTCTGCATGTCTCTTGCCTCTTTTTGCATCTCACTTGCTCCTTTCTATACTTCTCTTGGCTCTTTCTGCACCCCTGTTGCTTCATTTCACACTTTCCATGCTTCTTTCTGCACCTATCTTGCTTCTTTCTGCACCCCTGTTGTCTCTTTATGTACCTCTTTTGCCTCTTTCTGCACTTTTCTTGCCTTCTTCTGCAGTTCTCTTGCCTCTTTCTATACCTCTGTTGCTTCTTTCTACACTTCTTTGCCTCTTCCTTCACCCGTTGTTTTATTCCGCACTTTGTAGCCGTCTTTCTGCATCTGTCTTGCTTCTTTCTGTACCTTTGTTGCCTGTTTCTGCATCTCACTTGCCTCTTTCTGCACTTTTCTTTCTTTCTACACCTCTATTGCTTGTTTCTGCACCCGTCGTCCCTCTTTATGCAACTCTCTAGTCTCTTTCTATAACTCTCTTCACTCTTTCTGCATCCCTCTTTCATCTTTGAGCACCTCTTTTGCTTCTTTCTGCACTTCTCCCCCTTTTACCTCACCTCTCCTGCCTCTTTGTGCACCTCTGATGCTTCTTTCTGTACTTCTATTACCTCTATATGCACCTCTCTTGCTTCTTTCTGGGGCTGGCTTGCCTCTTTCAGCACCTCTGTAGCTTTTTTCTGCACCTCTCTTGACTCTTTCAGCACCTCTGTTACTTCTTTCTGCACTTCTCTTCCTTCTTCCTGCATCTTTCTTGCTACTTTCTACACCTCACTTGCCTCTTTCAGCACATCTGTTGCTTTTTTCTACAGCTCTCTTGCCTCTTTCTGCACCTCACTTGCCTCTTTAGCACCTGTTGCTTTTACTGCAGATCTCTTGCCTCTTTCTGCATCCCTCTATTCTTTTTCTGCACCTCTCTTGCTTCTTTCTGCATCCGTGTTCCCTCTTTCTGTACCTTTCAGGCCTGTTTCTGCACCTCTCTTCACTCTTTCTGCATGTCTGTTGCCTTTTTCTGCACTTCAATTGCTTCTTTCTGTACCCCTGTTGTCTCTTTCTGCACTCGTCTTCCCTCTTTCTGTACTTTTCCTGCCTGTTTTTGCATCTCACTTGCCTCTTTCTGCACTTTTCTTGCTCATTTCTACAACTATGTTGCTTCTGTCAGCAATTCTCTTGCCTCCTTGTGCATTTCTCTTGCCTGTTCTGCACCTCTCTTGCCTCTTTTTGCACCTCTGTTGGCTCTTTCAGCTCCTCACTTGCACCTATCTACACTTCTCTTGCCTCTTTCTGCACCCCTGTTGCTTCATTCTGCACTTTCCATGCTTTCTTCTGCACCTGTCTTGCTTCTTTCTGTACACCTGCTGTCTTGTTTTGTACCTCTTTTGCCTCTTTCTGCACTTTTCCTGCCTTTTTCTGCACCCCTTCCTTCTTTTTGCACGTATGTTGCCTCTTTCGGCACCTCATTTGCTTCTTTCCGCACCCCTGTTGTCTCTTTCTGCACTCGTCTTCTCTCTTTCTGCACCTATCTTGCTTCTTTCTGCACCCCTGTTGTCTCTTTATGTACCTCTTTTGCCTCTTTCTGCACTTTTCTTGCCTTCTTCTGCAGTTCTCTTGCCTCTTTCTATACCTCTGTTGCTTCTTTCTACACTTCTTTGCCTCTTCCTTCACCCGTTGTTTTATTCCGCACTTTGTAGCCGTCTTTCTGCATCTGTCTTGCTTCTTTCTGTACCTTTGTTGCCTGTTTCTGCATCTCACTTGCCTCTTTCTGCACTTTTCTTTCTTTCTACACCTCTATTGCTTGTTTCTGCACCCGTCGTCCCTCTTTATGCAACTCTCTAGTCTCTTTCTATAACTCTCTTCACTCTTTCTGCATCCCTCTTTCATCTTTGAGCACCTCTTTTGCTTCTTTCTGCACTTCTCCCCCTTTTACCTCACCTCTCCTGCCTCTTTGTGCACCTCTGATGCTTCTTTCTGTACTTCTATTACCTCTATATGCACCTCTCTTGCTTCTTTCTGGGGCTGGCTTGCCTCTTTCAGCACCTCTGTAGCTTTTTTCTGCACCTCTCTTGACTCTTTCAGCACCTCTGTTACTTCTTTCTGCACTTCTCTTCCTTCTTCCTGCATCTTTCTTGCTACTTTCTACACCTCACTTGCCTCTTTCAGCACATCTGTTGCTTTTTTCTACAGCTCTCTTGCCTCTTTCTGCACCTCACTTGCCTCTTTAGCACCTGTTGCTTTTACTGCAGATCTCTTGCCTCTTTCTGCATCCCTCTATTCTTTTTCTGCACCTCTCTTGCTTCTTTCTGCATCCGTGTTCCCTCTTTCTGTACCTTTCAGGCCTGTTTCTGCACCTCTCTTCACTCTTTCTGCATGTCTGTTGCCTTTTTCTGCACTTCAATTGCTTCTTTCTGTACCCCTGTTGTCTCTTTCTGCACTCGTCTTCCCTCTTTCTGTACTTTTCCTGCCTGTTTTTGCATCTCACTTGCCTCTTTCTGCACTTTTCTTGCTCATTTCTACAACTATGTTGCTTCTGTCAGCAATTCTCTTGCCTCCTTGTGCATTTCTCTTGCCTGTTCTGCACCTCTCTTGCCTCTTTTTGCACCTCTGTTGGCTCTTTCAGCTCCTCACTTACACCTATCTACACTTCTCTTGCCTCTTTCTGCACCCCTATTGCTTCATTCTGCACTTTCCATGCTTTCTTCTGCACCTGTCTTGCTTCTTTCTGTACACCTGCTGTCTTGTTTTGTACCTCTTTTGCCTCTTTCTGCACTTTTCCTGCCTTTTTCTGCACCCCTTCCTTCTTTTTGCACGTATGTTGCCTCTTTCGGCACCTCATTTGCTTCTTTCCGCACCCCTGTTGTCTCTTTCTGCACTCGTCTTCTCTCTTTCTGTACCTTTCCTACCTGTTTTGCATCTTTCTTAAATTGTCTTGCTTCTTTCTACACCTTAGTTGCTTTTTTCAGCAATTCTCATGTCTCTTTGTGCACTTCTCTTGCCTGTTTCTGCACTTTTCTTGCCTCTTTATGCACCCATGTTGCTTCATTCTGCACTTTCCATGCATCCTTCTACAACTGTCTTGCTTCTTTCTGCACCCCTGTTGTCTCTTTATTTACCTCTTTTGCCTCTTTCTGCACCCTTTCTTGCCTTTTTCTGGAACTCTCTTCCCTCTTTCTGCATGTCTGTTGCCTCTTTCTGCACCTCATTTGCTTCTTTCTGCATCCCTGTTGTCTCTTTCTGCATCTCCTTTGCTTCTTTCTGCACCCTGGTGTCTCTTTCTGCACTCGTCTTCCCTCTTTCTGTACCTTTCCTGCCTCTTTTTGTATCTCAATTGCCTCTTTCTGCACTTTTCTTGCTTCTTGCTACACCTCTGTTGCTTCTTTCAGCAATTCTCTTGCCTATTTGTGCACTTCCCTTGCCTGTTTCTGCATGTCTCTTGCCTCTTTTTGCACCTCTGTTGGCTCTTTTTGCACCTCACGTGCTCCTTTCTATACTTCTCTTGCCTCTTTCTGCATCCCTGTTTCTTAATTTCACACTTTCCATGCTTCTTTCTGCACCTGTCTTGCTTCTTTCTGCATCCCTGTTGTCTCTTTATGTACCTCTTTTGCCTCTTGCTGTACTTTTCTTGCCTTCTTCTGCCGTTCCCTTGCCTCTTTCTACACCTCTGTTGCTTCCTTCTACACTTCTTTGCCTCTTTCTGCATTCGTTGCTTCACTGCGCACTTTGTATGGGTCTTTCTGCAGCTGTCTTGTTTCTTTCTGTACCTTTTTTGCCTGTTTCTGCATCTCACTTGCCTCTTTCTGTACTTTTCTTGCTTCTTTCTACACCTCTGTTGCTTGTTTCTGCACCCGTCGTTCCCTCTTTGTGCAACTCTCTAGCGCTTCTCTTGAGTCTTTCTGCATCCCTCTTGCCTCTTTGAGCACCTCTTTTGCTTCTTTCTGTACTTCCTCTCCTCTTACTTCACCTCTCCTGCCTCTTTGTGCACCTCTGATGCTTCTTTCTGCACTTCTATTGCCTCTTTCTGTACCCCTCTTGCTTCTTTCTGAGGGTGGCTTGCCTCTTTCGGCACCTCTGTTGCTTTTTTCTGCACCTCTCTTGACTCTTTCAACACCTCTGTTACTTCTTTCTGTACTTCTCTTCCTTCTTTCTGCATTGTTCTAGCTACTTTCTGTACCTCACTTGCCTCTTTCAGCACCTCTGTTGTTTTTTTCTACAGATCTCTTGCCTCTTTCTGCACCTCACTTGCTTCTTTCAGCACCTCTGTTGATTTTTTCTGCAGATCTCTTGCCTCTTTCTGCACCCCTCTATTCTTTTTCTGCACCTCTCTTGCTTCTTTCTGCATCCCTGTTCCCTCTTTCTGTACCTTTCATGTCTGTTTCGAGGATCTCTCTTGCCTCTTTCTGTACCACTGTTGCTTCTTTCTACACTTTTCTAGCCCCTTTCTGCACCCCTTTTGCCTTTCTGCTACACTGCTGCTCTTTCTGCAACTCCATTGCCTCTTGCTGTACTTCTCTTGCATCTTTCTGCACCTCAGTTGACTCTTTCAGCACGTCTGTTGCTTTTTTTGCAGATCTCTTTACCCTTTCTGTACCTCACTTGCCTGTTACAGCACCTCTGTTGCTTTTTTCTGCAAATCTGTTGCCTCTTTCTGCACCTCTCTTG
Organism: Lissotriton helveticus; assembly: GCF_964261635.1. Taxonomy (NCBI): domain Eukaryota; kingdom Metazoa; phylum Chordata; class Amphibia; order Caudata; family Salamandridae; genus Lissotriton; species Lissotriton helveticus. Next base: position 738,778,845 of record NC_136057.1, read on the forward strand.
CCTCTATGTGCATCCCTGTTCCCACTTTCCCACTTTCAGCACCTCCCTTACCTGTTTCTGCAACTCTCGTGTCTCTCCCTGTACAATCTGTGCCTCTTTCTTTACTTCTCTTGCTCTTTCTCTACCCTTTGCGCCTCTTTCAGCACCTTTGTTACTTCTTTCTGCACTTCTTTTCCTTATCTCTGCATCCCTCCTGCCCGTTTCTGTACCTCTCTTGCCTTTTTCTGCATCCCTCCTACCTGTTTCTGTACCCCTCTTGGCTCTCTCTCCACCCCTCTTCCCTCTTTCTGCATCTCTGTTGGTTTTTTTGCACTGCTCTTGCTTCTATCTGCACCATAGTCTCCTCTTTCTGCACTTCTCTGTTGCTTCTTTCAGCAATTCTCTTGCCTCTTTCTACACTTCTCTTATTTTTTTCTGCCCCCTCCTGCCTCTTTCTGTACCTCTCTTGCCACTTTGTACACCTCTCCTATCCCTTTCTGCACCATATTTGCCGCTTTTTACACCTCTGTTGGTTCTTTCTGCACGGTTCTTTCTTCAGAGTCAGTTTCCATCAGCAAAAAGTTGGGGCACAGGATGACTTTGCAGCAAGGCCTCTTTCTGCTCCTCTGTTGGTTCTTTGTGCACATCTCTTTCTTCTTTCTGCACCTTTCTTTGTCTTTCTGGACTTCTGTTGCCTATTTCTGCATTTCTCTTGCTTCTTTCTGCACCATTCTTCCTCTTTCTGCACATGTCCCTCCACGTTTATATACTCCAACACTCACATATGCGGCCGTTCACATATGCAGTTACTCACACATGTACAACTGAGATATCCACTCACTCACCAACATACCCATACACACACTCACCCACCCATACAGCTGTTTCCACATGCACTCTTGAACCCATACACCCAGTGAATCAACCACTCACACATCTATGCACAGTGTCACACACCTCCCACCCACCCACACACACACTCAGGCAGCCATACAAATACTCAGGCAAGCATTCAATAACCCATATAGACTCTCATGCAGCTACTCACCAACCAATACAGCACCTTACACAGCAAAAGACAGACTGCTACAGACATTCACACAGTGTAGTCACTAACCCATACATTTAGTAAGACACATTTAATCTCTCACTTATACAGTCAGTCACGTACCTACTAAATCCTCCATACAGACATTCATACACCCACTCATTCCTCAATACAGCTTGGCATATGTATAAAACAAATTTAAATTTTATCGAAACACACAGTCACTGGATGATGTCATCAGTGATGTCATTTGAGATGTCATCAGTGAGGTTATAAGTGATGTCACTGACCATGTCATGAATGATGTAATATGTGACATCATCAGCAGTGCATTGTGGGGCGCGAGTTATAGTTAACTGAACTATCACACCCGAATTTCTCTGGTTTTGTATGAGTGAAATGTCCAACTAACTATAACGTCCCTGAAACCTATGTTTTTTTCAGTGAATTTCTAAGGTTTTTTAAATGCTAATTTTTAACTATAACTTCCCTGAAACCTATGGTTTTTTCTATGAATTTCAAAGGTGTTTTAAATGATAATTTCTAACTTTAACGTTCCTGAAACCTATGGGTTTTTTTCTGTGAATTTCTATGGTTTATTAACTGATAATTTCTAACAATGCCTACACAGGTAAGACATGCGAAGAAACTGGAAGAAAGGCACAGAAAGAAGCAAGAGAAATTCAGAAAGAGGCAACAGAAGTCCAGAAAGATGAAGAAAAGTGCAGGAAGAAGTAAGAGGTATGCAGAAAGACCAACAGAGGTGCATAAAAAGGTCTTGTTGCAAAGTCATCTTGTGCCCCCAAGTATTTACTGACTGCTACTGGTGGTAGCTGACTCTGACTAACCAGGCCCGGAGCGAGTGCTATGCTGAAAGACACTTAGAATACAGTGAAACACCTACATACACTAGGGTACACTTTGGGTTGGGGAACCCCTGTGATTGGCATGACCTCCCCTGTAAGGCCCTAGTACATAGTAGGGCAGAGGGATTAAAACTACCTTGAACTCGGAGGTGCAGAGGAGTGCATAAATAAGCAGGAAAGGTGCAAAAATGGGGAACATGGGTGCAGAAAGAGGCAAGAAAGGTGCAGACAAAAGTAAGGACAATGCAGAGAGAACCAAAAGAGGTGCAAAAATAGGCAAGAGGGGTGTGGAAAGAAGCAAGAAAAGTGCCGAAAAAGACAACTGAGATTTAGAAACAGGCAAGAAAGGTACCGAAAGAGGGAAGAGAGGTGTAGAAAGAGGCAAGAGTAGTGCAGAAAGAAGCAACAGAGGTGCAGGAGGCAAGAGAACTCCAGAAAGAGGCAAGAGAGTAGCAGAAACACCCAAAAGAGGTACAGAAAAAGGGAACAGAGGTGCAGACAGAGGCAGAAGAGGTACAGCAACAGGTAAAAGGGTTGCAGAACGAGGCAAGAGGGGTGTAGAAATTCGCAAATGAGGTGTAGAAAAAACAAGAGCCGTGCAAAAGAACCAACAGAGGTGCAAAAAGAAGAAAGTGAGGTACAGAAGGAGGCAGCAGTACAGAAGGTGGCAAGAGAGTTGCAGAAACAGGCAAAAAAGGTACAGAAAGAGGGAACTGCAAGGTAGACTGAGGCAAGAGAGATACAGACAGAGGGAAGAGGGGTGCAGAAAAAGCCAAGAGGGATGAAGAAATTTGGAACAGGGGTGTAGGAAGAAGCCAGAGAAGTATAGAAAGGACCAACATAGGTGCAGAACGGGCAAGAGGGATATAGAAAGAGGAAAGTGAAGTACAGAACAATAGCAAAAGAGGTGCAGAAAGAACCAACAGTGGTGTGAAAAGAGGCAAGACGGGTGCAGAGAGTGGCAAGAGGGGTGCTGAAACAGGTAAGAAAATTTCAGAAAGAGGCAAGAGAAAAGCTGAAAGAAGACACAGAGGTGTAGAAAAAAGCGAGAAAAGTGCAGAAAAAGACAACTGAGATGCAGAAACAGGCAAGAAAGATACAGAAAGAGGGAAGAGAAGTGTAGAAAGAGGCAAGGGAAGTGCAGAAAGAAGCAACAGAGGTTCAGAAGGAGGCAGTAGAACTCCAGAAAGAGGCAAGAGAATTGCAGAAACACGCAAAAGAGGTACAGAAAGAGGGAACAGCGGTGCAGACACAGGCAGGCGAGGTACAGAAACAGGTAAAAGGGTTGCAGAACGAGGCAAGAGGGTTGTAGAAATTTGCAAGAGAGGTGTAGAAAGAACAAGAGCAGTGCAAAAAAAACAACAGAGATGCAAAAAGAAGATAGTGAGGCACAGAAGGAGGCAAGAGAACTACAGAAAGAGGCAAGAGTGTTGCAGAAACAGGCAAAAAAGGTACAGAAAGAGGGAACTGGTAGGCAGACTGAGGCAAGAGAGGTACAGAAAGAGGGAAGAAGGGTACAGAAAAAGCCAAGAGGGATGAAGAAATGTGGAACAGGGGTGCAGGAGGTGAAGAAAGAAGAAACAGAGGTATAGATAGAGGTAAGAGTGGTGCAAAAAGAGGAAAGGCTGGTGTAGAAATAGGCAAGAGAAATGCACAAAGAGGGAAGAGGGGTGCAGACACAGGCGAAAGGGGTGCAGAAAGAAGCACGTGAGGTGACGAAAGGCAAGAGAGTTACAGAAAGAAGCAAGTGAAGTGCAGAAGGAGGCAAGAGATTTGCAGAAAGAGGTAATATAGGTACAGAAAGAGGCAAGTGAGGTCCAGAAAGAAGCAAGATAAGTGCAGAAAGAAGCAACAGAATTGCAGAAAGAGGTAAGAGGGGTAGAGAAAGAGGCAAGAGTGGTACAGAAAGAAGCAAGATAAGTGCAGAAAGTAGGAATAGAGGTGCAGAAACAGGGAAAAAGGTTGCAGAAAGACATAAGAAGGGTACAGAAAGAAGCAAATGAGGTGCAGAAAGAGGCAACAGACGTGCAGAAAGAGGGAAGAGAGGTGCAGAAAGTACAAGAGATTTGCATAATGATGTCAATAGAAGTACAGAAAGTACAAGAGATTTGCAGAATTAGGTCAATAGAAGTGCAGAAAAAGAAAGAAACGTGCAGAAAGAAGCAACAGAAATGCAGCAAGAGGCAGGAGAGGTGCAGAGGGAAGCAAGAGTGGCTTGCACACCATTAGTACCAATTTAACACCCACATTTAGCAATAAGTAACAGGTGACCATTCTAAGTTTGCGAAGGGCCTTCCACCATGCCGTAACACTTGTCGCTGCATATTTGGTAACGTTTTAGCCGTTTGAGCTAGAAACAAGGATTTTTTGTTCAAATCTGCAGATTAGGGAGCAGATGATGAAGTATGTGGCTAATGAAGAAAATGTATAATTGTGCGCAAGTCGGAGCAGCTAAACAGTTACATAATTCCAGTGGCCCTGATCATACCTCTGACTAGGTCCACAAGTGCTCCTCAGTGATTCCATCTTTTTTTGTCTCACTGAGTTCATAGTTGAGCTTCATTGGAAAGGAGAAAGACTAAACCTGAGGTTACCACTCAACAACACTGACTACCATACCACATAATTACTCTCCATAACACATAATACCACTCTACATAATTCCTATACACTAATTACCACATACTTTCTATCCACATACTTTCACTGCACAACATACCACATAATTCCACTACACACAACGTGCATCCACACCACTCCAAAAAACATTAGTAAAAAACGTTTGCATTTACAAGGCAAATAGCTCTAATTCTCGCAAATGCAAAACCTATTACATTGCAAACACTTCTTTAACTAGTAGTCGCATTTGCAGAGTGATGGAGAAAGGGTGCTGGGCCTCTTACCAGCGCTCAGAAATTTCGCTGCATAGGGTTTACAGGAGGTACCAGTAGGGCTTCTTGGCCCCCAAAGTCCCTCAGGAGTAAATTGGACTTCATCCTCCATCCCGTAGTCTGCCAGCAGGCATGTTTGCAGAGTGGTGGAGAAAGGGGGGCGTGGCCTCCAAAGAAGATTCAGCGATACCACTGTGCGGGACTTACAGGAGTTAACAAGAGGGGTAGTTGGCCCACAAGGACATCCTTGGGGGCCAACGACACCTCCTATTGCCTCCAAAAGTCCCACACAGCAGGATTGCTAAGTTCTCCAAGCAGGCCACGCCCCCTTTCCCCATCACTCTTCAAACACACTTCCAGGTGCGCTCTTGGATAGGGATTCAAGTCCCCTTTGCTGCTGGGGGTTCTTTAGAGACCAACTAGCCTATCTCTTACCTCCAGTAAGCCCCACACAGTGGAATTGCTGAGAGGTGGACAAAGGTCACGCCCCTTTATCCACCACTCTGCAAACATGCCCCTGGCACATTCTAAGTTGGGAGATTAAGTCCCCTTCAATACTAAGGGTCCCTGGGGGCCAACCAGCCCACCAGGTACCTCCAGTAAGTGCCACACAGCTGGACTGCAGAGAGGTGGTCCAAGGCCATGCCCCCTTTTTACACCATACCGCAAACGCGCCTCTTGGCACACTGCAGCTCGGGGGATGAAGTCCACTTGTGTCCTGAGGTCCTCATGACACAAGAGGAGGGTTGGGACCCCCCACACATTTATTATTGAAGCCCCTGGGAGGTGGCGGTCCCTGGGGCTGCGGGGGTTCCAGTGGGACCCCACAAATTAATTACTCATTGCTCCCAGGACCTGGCCCACCCGGGAGCTCATTAAAATGAAGCAGGGGTGCCCGCACTCCCTTTTTCATTTATTTTAATCAGCAGCATTCGCGCACCCAGCGCAAATTTTGCAGATTTTTTTTAATGCTTTTTTGGGCCTGGTGTACCTGTGGGACCCCCTGAGCAGGCCTAGTGGGTCAGGGTGTTTCTACCCTGCGCATCCCTCCTTTCACATAAGTGAATATTAAAGTCCCCTAACAAAAAATACTCGGAAGGGTTATTGAACTGATCAGAAAATGACATCATAATAATGCACTGGTATTATAAAAGGTAATCAACAAAAAATAAACAGATTTTGAAAACCTAATCAGCACTGCCAGGTTATAAACTGGGCTTTAATACATGACAAAATCAGAGTAAACAAACCACCCTTTGCTCGACCCACAGGGGAAGGGATAGACAGCTAGCACCAACCAGGGATAGTGGGGGAGGGGCAAGCTCAAATAAAATAACAATAAATGTGCACCACTGCACATAAACTTAATATAAAATACAAGTAAACTTACCTTACTCCTGCTCCAGGCCTCTCGCAACTGCAACTCAGCCACCAGGAAAGTCGTGGCCTAGACCAATCTTGGCGCTGCTTTCATGCTGTGAGAGCTCTGATTGGAGTGATTGGCATCACTCGGTGCACCGCAGCGCTATGAAGAGGCGTGCACTTGCTCTATGCCAGCTGTCTTGCATTTCTGACTGGCTGTCTCAAGATGGCTGGCCAAAGGGACATGCACTCTCTGAAAATTGCACATACAGCCCACCCTCCTCCCTTCTCCTGTCATTCAGCAGTGACCCCATCCTGATGCTTGGTTCAGGACGGGAGGATGAAAAATAAAATGAATTACCATTTTGTTTTTCATCTCACCCTTTGGGGGGATTTTTAAGTAGGGTGATACTCCAAACGGAGGAGCCGCCCCTGAAAAGCAGGTACATGAAAAGCGAAGCGAAGCGAAAATGAAGTTGAAGACTCATGTTTCCTGGAAACATATAATTTGAAACTGATTGTCAAACCAGAGCCAAGTTGGACCTGTGCTTTTTTGGCCCAAAGGCACACTTTTTCCAGCTAAGGATTTCAAAACTATCCCCACCGCCCTCAGCTCCAGCCACCGAGCAAGGGAGCTCTTTTATTAGGCCAGCATCAATCACAATTGGCCAATGCGGTCAAACCTATTGGTCCTTGGAAATAAATCCATTAAAGTAGGGGATGGAGGATTGGGAGCCTGGAAGAGAGGCCCAGCACCCTTTTTCCACCACTCTGCAAACGTGACTACTACTTAAAGAAGCATCTCTCTGCACCTCTGACTTAGAGGTAGTTTTAATCCCCTGCCCTATTATGCACTAGGGCCTTATGGACGAGGTCATGCCAATCACAGGGGTACCCCAAAGCATTGTGTTCTCTAATGTATGTAGGTGTTTTCACTGTATTCTAAGTGTCTTTTAGCATAGCACTGGCTCTAGGCTTGGTTAGTCAGAGTCTATAACCACCAGTACCCATCAGCAGTTGGGGGCACAGGATGACTTTACAACAAGGCCTCTTTCTGCTCCTCTGTTGGTTCTTTGCGCACATCTCTTGCTTCTTTCTGCACCTTTCTTCGTCTTTCTGGACTTCTGTTGCTTCTTTCTGCACTTCTCTTGCCTCTTTCTGCACCCCCGTTGCTTCATTCTGCACTTTCCATGCTTCTTTATGCACCTTGTGGAAAAGTAAATTTTGCCATGTTCTGTGTCCCTACTCATCCATCATATGTTATGTGTGCATGACCAATATGCATATGTTATTCCCCATGTCCGATTAATGACGCAATTCCAGTTGTGTCCACCTCTAGTATGCTAGTTTCCAGTCCTCGTGAATACTACGAATATCAGGCCTATGTAAAGCTATGTTGCCACGTTTCTCAGTATGCACGTTATTCCATTATAAAGCCCCCGTTTCCAGGCCTCAAAAGGGCCCGGACATCAGATTCAGCTCCTGTCTCCTGAAAGCCTCGCTGAGGAGCGATACAGCCCCCACCTGTATCCTCGACCCTTCACTTACTCCCTGCCTCGCAGTGCCCGGTGCAGCTTGGTTCTGCCTCCGAGTCTGCCAAAAGTATGTTATAGTTCCAGCTATCAGTTCAGTCCTCCTTCTCTGCATTCCTAAGCTACTGAACTGCATCAATAGTTTTCGTCATTGTCTAGCCTATTCGGCTCCACGTTAGAGAAATACTGTATTAATGGTCATTTAATATTCTTCATCACGCACTACATATAGAATAATGCATGGTCCAGTCTTAGAGTCAAGTTAGCTTTTCCCCTCATGACTTCTAGTTTATATCAACATGTTCCCTAAACACCAGATACCAGATAGGGTTTAGGTACATGTCGCTCCGACCCTCCAGACTTTAGTCTCTGCTCCTAGCACAGAGTTCGTAGCCCCCAGCTTCTCCTAGTAATACGTCATTGCCAGTTTTCGCGCACCATTAGGTTAGAGGTCCCGGCTCCTTAGGTAGCCCCCTCCTATGTTTCCGCCCATTCATGACATATTCTGTTACGTTTGCACCACATGTCTATGTACACGCCCAGTTACACCTACCTTTACTGTTATCTCTCGCGACTGCTACGCGTCACGCCTTCTGCTCCACCCACTGTTACGCCTACTGCAATGTAATGCTATGTGTTTGCGCTATGTATATAAGTCAATGTATTGTTATTAAAAGTTAGCGCGCTCATCCCAGATCAAGCCCCGGCAGCTGCTGGGCCCCAGTTGTCCTGCTGGGCCCTGTCACCTCTGTTCCTATGCAGGTTGTCCTGATCCTGTCCTTATGCTGTAATAAACCTGCAGAAACTCCTACTACCTCGAATCTTGACTCTTATTTTATTGAGCTATCTGTTATTCATTCATTCATTCAAAAATAGATCCGGTATTATTTATTTATATACCACATAATGGCGCCCGAATAGGGACTTGCCCTTTCCCCACGCGTCGGTGAAGCCACGCCGACCCCCTGACCCTCTGCAGTCGTGACGGAACTCTTCTGCGCAGTGGCAGATATTTCTGCTCAAGTATCCCTCAGGCCCACGGAGGAGACGGAGGAGGCGGTCCAGCATCCAAACGAGACGGTGGAGGAACGCGGCGAGTCCCGACCAGAGCCCAAGCCGAGAGTCCAAGGTCCGAGGTATCCGGAGGTCCACCCGTAACTGAAGTCCGAAGTCCGAAGTTCGTCGTCGTAGCAGTCCAGTCCCGTCCGAGGCCTTCCGTTCCGTGCTGCCCGGTGAGTACCATTGCTGGGGTAGTATCTAGACAGGACCAATCTAAATTGACTCCTGGTCCGTGGGTTGGTGGTGCCCAGACTCACAAACGAAGTGTTCACCTAGGTGGATACGGGTCTTGATGCGTCCCTTTATGGGACCGGTATGTTCCGTACTGTTACAGCAGTGCATCCAGTAACTCTAGTCTGTTCCGTTCTCGAGAAAATCTGTTCTGTTTCTGTTCTCAGTATTTTCAGGTAGTATTCTGTCCGAACTGTTATGTTATGATGTTGTTCAATGTATTTCCAATATCGTGGTATGCCTGAATTGTTTTCCCAATTGTTATTGTATTGTGTTCCGATTCAAGTTTACAATGCCGCTCTTTTCCAAGTTACGTCAGTTAAAAACTAGAAAGGGTTTATTAGAAGAAGCAGTTCCTGTCCCGCCGAGGGACAGTCCAGGTCACTTTATGTATCAGAAACATGGCATAAGCGCCATATTGTATCTAGATTTATGGGTAGAGTATACCAAACAGTTAGAAGAAAAGTATAGATGGCCCGTATCGGGTACATGGGATGCCGAATGTATCATGCGAGTAGAAGAAGCATTATGGAAAAAGAAAGCCAGACAGTCACAGAAAGATGCCATCGAGTTATGGCGTAAAGAAGCGCATAGAAGAACCGAAAAGGAAGTCAGAAAGTCAGAGTTAAGTAGAGAATCCCAGGAACGAGCCCAAGAAAGAGAATTAATCGAGATAGGTGAACAAGTCAAAGCCGAACAGTCAGACAGACAGAGGCATGCCCTTATTAAGGGTATGTATCCTCTTCTTGCCGAGGGCTTGCCAAAAGCGACCCCAGAGGCATCCAGTAATTTCCCACCGCCATTAGTTCCGACCAAGCTACGTCACAAACAGACCGCAGCTGATATTTTTATTTCGTCCTATTTGGACGACACAGTCCCAGAATATGCAAATCCTGTTCGCGCTCCGCCAGTCCCTGTAAATCAGGCACTTCCCGCTCTTCCAGACACCGGAGTACCTGCTACGGTACCCCCGGTCCAGCCAGCGTTTCAACTTCCCGCTCCGCCACGAAGAATGTCAGTCGACGATTCTAGTCTAGGGGCCGCAGGAGGAGGTCCTCCTCAAACCCCGCCGCCACACAAGCGTTTAACGTTAGCCGAATTACATGCACAAGCATCACAGCGTACGCCTAGATATCAGTCTGTTGCAGAAATAAGAAAATCCCTTGCCGAATGTTGCTATGATCCAGTCCCAGGCGAGGATAATATGGTTTTATATTCATTCCGCGTAAGAAAAGTGACCGAGTATCTAGTCACCTTACCGAATATGAAAGAAGATCTAGACAGAATATATCGTTTCATCCGTACAGGGGATGATCCAGAAAGTATTGGCGAGATTATGTCTCAAAGGAAAGCCGAGATTCAGCTCATGATATTGAAGTTCCTGATCAATTGTCTAATAAGAGAACAAGATTACCCGTCTAAAGATTCCGCCGAAATGAGAATCCTGACAAGGTGGAGTGATAATATAGCCGAGGGTAAGCACAAGACCGTCGGTGCTATGGAGAGTATGTACAAGAAAATTCGTAAAGAAATAATAAGGTTACACGACCAGCGTAAAGCAGCACAAGTAAGCGAGAAAGAAAGTATCTCTGATCCCGAAGAAGAGGAAGACGAGAATCCCGCCAGAATAGCGTATGTAGGAAAATCTAGATTTCCAGATCGCCATTTACGCCTAGAACACAAGTCTATTTGTCATCATTCAGCACCAGAACAAGGTTCTCTAGAACAAGTATTTCAAGCTACCGATCACATTCTGAAATCACGAATCGGTTATAGTGAATTAAGTACCATGCATGAACAAGAACTAGCCCGATCAGCAGTCCGATGGATTACTGATTCTACCACTTTTCCAGACGAAATAGTGGCACAAATGTTTCTGAAATTGCCCCCAGCCGAGCAACGACTGGTGGGTATGTATATGGTCCAGTACCTCATTACTCTGTATGAGGGTCAACACTCTGATCCAGGCCCGTTACACGATATCCTGAACGAGTTACTCCAGTATAGATGGAGAGGTCTGGGTACCGATTTAATTAGTGTCATTCTAGAACAGCGCCACAAATATAGAACATTCCTGAACCCGCATTTTGTTCATGTCTCACCCCCAGAAAGTAAATCATTCTACATAGACAGACAGAATCCGTTACGAGAAGTCCACCCAGTCCAAGGGGCGGGTGGCGTAATGCAACGAGTGTTTGTATACACTCCAATATCAAAGATGGAACTTCTTGAAATGAAGAAATTAATTCCCTGTCATGACAAAGATCCAGCAGGGTTCCATAGAGAATTAAAAGACATGCTCCGTATGGGAGAATACACTTACCCAGATATCATTCAAATGTTAAAAGTCCTGCTGCCCGCAGGGGTATATGAAAAGTTAAAAGAAAAAGAATGGGAGGTGGGAGAGAAAAAGATCGATTGGGCAGCTCTAGAAGCTGAAGACAAGGCACGAGTACCAGGTACCGGTCTTGGAGATAAATGTAAAGAATTACCAGAATTACTGATTCAAGTTTTACCCAGATTATTGACAACTAGGAAGGAAGACTGGGATGCAATCTCAGCCTGTAAACAGAAACAAGATGAAGATATTAGTGATTTTTATTCTAGATTTGAGAAATGTTTCAGTATCAATAGTGGTCTCAAGACAAGTAGTGAGTCATACCCTCATCTTTTTGTTACCAAATTAGTCGAGAATTCAAGTCCACAAATTAAAAATCGAGTTTTGAAAGTCGAAAGCACCTGGCAAGCAAATACTCCGTCCCAGATGCTCCAGATGCTTCAGTATCACCAGAATAGAATTAGGGAAGAGCAAGAACACGAGAGAAAACGTATGAAAGATACGAAAATGAAAGTGCTAGTTGCACAATCTGTTCCTCAAGACAGTCAGAAGAGGGGTCCGAATCAAGCCAGTCATCCTGCAGCTCCCGTTAAAGGGAACTGCAATTATTGTAAACAGCCAGGTCATTTTATAAACGAGTGTGCAGTTCTGAAACATAACATAGCTACTGGTAAGACTAAAGAAAGACCACGTCCGCCTAGACAAGAACAAGTTTCACAGATTCCTCAGTCACAGAATGCACAACAGACAGTTCCCGCACCGCAGCCTATTGCTGCAACACAGCACGTTACATCGCAGATGTATCAGTACGCACAGTCTGAGTATCCAGAGTACCAGCCATATTCATGAAACAGCCTAGAGAGGGAGGTAGGCTTGCCTCTCATCGAGATACCTGTAGATCAAGAAGGTCCCTATGTTCACAGTCAAGTATTAGGGAAAGACAGAAAGTTTTTGATCGATACAGGGGCAAGTAGGACCACAATTAGTCACGCCGAAGTTCCAGGGGCTCCGCTCTCAGGCTCAAGAAATGTTTCCCTTGGATTTTCAGGAAAGCCAATAGTTAATGAGATATCAAAGCCAGTCACTCTAGAAGTAGGTCCATTGTCCCGCACTACTGATCTGTTACTTACTAAGTCATGTCCAGAAAATCTGTTAGGCATTAAGACACTGAAAGAGTTAGGTGCAGTTATTTGCTGTTCCCCAGAGGGAATACGTCTGTTCCTACGTGACTTTAAGGGTCACTATGTATTACGAGATTTTGATTCCAGATTGTCTAATGTTCCGCAGCATTTATGGGCGCAAGGTCCAACTGATGTAGGTTACATGCAAATCACACCCCATCGTGTGACTCTCAAGCCAGGTGTAGTGTTACCACGAATCAGACAGTACAGATTGCCACCTGAGGCTGTAGCAGCCTTATCCAAAATTATTGACGAGCTCATGGCTCAAGGAGTAGTTGTAGAAACTGACTCCAATGTATGTAATTCTCCGATCATTCCAGTCATGAAACGTACTGATCCAAAAGCACCCCCAGTATATCGATTAGTGATTGACTTACGAGAGCTTAACAAATGTATTATTCCTCAGTACCCAGTTGTCCCAGATATTTCTTCCCTGTTAACTGCTATTGATTACGAAGCCATGTTTTTCACTGTCATAGACCTCAAGAATGCATTTTTTAGTGTTCCAATTCATCCAGACAGCCAGTTTCTTTTCGGATTTTGTTTAAATGGAAGGAGCTATATGTTTACACGCGCTCCTCAAGGTTTCACAGAAAGCCCTAGTATTTACAGTCAAGCACTCAAGCGACAACTAGACAACATTCACATGCCAACTGACACTGCCCTGCTCCAGTATGTCGATGATCTACTGATCACAGCCCGTTCTGAACGTGACTGCGAGCGAGCGTCACTGACAGTTTTGTATTTCCTTGCCGAGATGGGGCACAAGGTGTCACCTTCGAAGCTTCAATTCTGTGTCCAGCAAGTGGTATACTTAGGACACTTGCTGTCCAAGAGGGGTAGGCAGTTGACACCCGACCGTATCCAGTTAATAGCGAGTCTTCCCCAGCCCAGAACCCAGAAGGAGGTACGTGCCTTTATCGGCCTTACTTCTTATTGTAGACAATGGATTCCTCAGTATGCATTTCTAGCCAAGCCACTGATACAGTTAACGACACAGGAGGCAGCCGTATCGACTGTCCTCCCTTGGACATCTGACCATACACTTAGTTTCAACGAGTTAAAGAAAGCCCTATGTCAAGCTCCAGTTCTAGCTACACCGAACTACAGTAAGCCTTTTACACTTTTCGTTACTGAACGCGAAGGTACAGCATTATCTGTTCTCACACAAGATCAAGCAGGACAATACAAGCCCTGTGCTTATTTTTCGAGCACATTAGATCCAGTCGCCCAGGCGTTGCCTGCGTGCCTCAAGTCAGTTGCAGCCACAGCACTAGCTATCAGACAAAGTGATTCCATAGTTTTAGGACACTCCCTGACAGTACAAGTTCCACACTCCGTAGAAGTTCTTTTAAACAGAACACAAACACAGCACTTGACAATTGCACGTTTAACAGGTTATGAATTGACACTGTTCCAGCCACACATAGAAATTAGACGCTGCAACGTCCTGAATCCTGCTACACTGTTACCATCAGTTAATTCAAATCCAGACACACATGACTGTGTGGAAGTAGTTAACATTACGACAAAGCCAAGACAAGACCTGACAGACATTCCGTTACCAGATCCTGACCTGACACTTTATGTGGATGGTTCATGTATGAGAACTAGTACAGGAGAACTAGTCGCCGCGTATGCAGTGACTACTGACACCGAAGTTATTGAAACACACCGTATTGATACCCTGTCCGCTCAAGCAGCAGAGCTAGTCGCTCTGACACAAGCCTGTATACACGCCAAGAACCTGAAAGTTAATGTTTACACAGATTCACGTTACGCATTCGGAGTTGTACACGACTTCGGAGTGCTCTGGCAGGAGAGAGGTTTCATGACTTCTCATGGAACCAAGATTCAGCATGGTCTCCTTATTCAAGCCCTGTTAGATGCCATACATTTACCGACATCTATTGCTATCATGAAGTGCAAAGCACATACGAAAGTTACTGACATTATTTCTCAAGGTAATGATCTAGCAGATCGCACAGCCAAGCTTACAGCACAGACTCCAGACATTCCAGTTAACATGACACATACTCCAGATCCGACTACATGCATGACAGTTAAGGACCCTACACAAGACGTCATAGATATACAGTTACACGCTACTCCCGATGAAATCAAGAAATGGTCTGAACAAGGAGGGGTCCAGACAGATCAAGGATGGTTAACGAAGGGTAGAGCCACATGGTTTCTCCCCGATTCTATGGTTCAAGTCATTATCAATACCGCACATAGTCCAGCACATTTAGGAGAAAAAGCTATGTTAGACAGTATCCAGAACATTTGGTTCAACAAGCATTTACGAGCTGCAGCCAAGCAGAAAGTCCGTACCTGTATGATATGTTGTCAGTTTAATCCAGGTAAAAGTGTCCCGGTGGAACAAGGTGGTTTCCAGCCCCCTGACCACCCTTTTGAGGTCCCCCAGATGGATTATATTCAGATGGAGCGATGTCGAGGTTTCAAGTATGTCCTTGTAGTTGTATGCGCTTTGTCCAGGTGGACAGAAGCATATCCAGTCCCAGATTACACAGCCGCGACCACTGCCAAGCAGTTGGTTCGTGAATTCTTCCCTAGATATGGACTCCCTAGAGTCGTATATTCTGATAACGGTCAGCCATTCTCCTCAGAGTTAATGAAGCACGTTTCCCTTTTGTTAGGGTACCAGTGGAAGTTCCATTGTGTACGCCATCCTGAAGCAGCCGGTCTAGTCGAGAGACATAATCAGACCCTGAAAATCCGTATTGCCAAAGTTTGTAAAGAAAAAGGTGTGGACTGGCTAGTAGCTCTGCCAGTCGCTTTGTTTTATATGCGCATGGTCGCACATTCCAGATCAGGTCTGTCCCCGTATGAGGTCGTATTCGGCCGCCCCCCTAACATGTGGGGTACTCCTAGACCCCGAAGTATTACCGATGTTTCATGTAATATGCTGACAGATTACCTAGCTTCCTTGATGTCTGCCCTCAACTCATGTCGTTCACAGGTTGCCGCCGCATTTCCAGACAATACCGAGGTGGCACCGCACGAGATCGTTCCAGGCTCCTTGGTGATGATCAGAAATTTTGACAGATCAAGTCCGCTGGAACCACGTTGGAAGGAGCCACGTCAGGTCCTCTTGACCACCCGTACTGCCGTCAAGTTGGAAGGCAGGAAGGGGTGGGTCCATCTTTCTCATGTAAAACTTTTCAATGGATTGAAACCCGTCTCCAAGAACATTTCCCAGGATTCCCAGGATTTTAAAAACTGTCAAGACATTGTTTTAAAGGACTGTCCCGCAAAAGACATTACTACAACCCCTCCCTGGTTAGAGAAAACTCCGCAGCAGGAGTATAAGTTAAAGCTCAGGTCTAGTAAAATAAGTCAGTCAGTTTGATTGTATAAGTCCTCCCCTAGGTGAAACGGTTAGATTGTTTCTGACATGAATAAAATAGACCCCCATAGTGAGAGAGTCAGTAATAACTCAATTCAATGTATCGTTTTTCTGAGTTTCATATTATTCATCAGCATTTTGATTTCCTGCACCAGCTATGCGTTCTATCTGTATTTTCCAGTTCCTCATGTAAATATGTCTGCTAATGCTACAGTAGAGCACACGTTTAGTGATCTGCCTCCTCACGAATATTCTTACCGCCTCGCTATGCGAAACAACACATTTATCCGTATGTTACATTATTCACACCAGACCAGCAATGCCACTAATTGTTGGGTGTGTGGTCGACTCCCCCCTTTCCAGACACCGAAGGGAGTTCTGCCACTCTTTCCTTATCCATTCTCACATAATGATTCGTGTGGAGCATGGTCCACGTTAACGTCATCCTCAACAGATATGTCTTTTCTTAACAGTACATGTTTCCCAGACAAGCAAGGTCTCCCCCACAGAACAGGTTTAGATCTAGAAAATGAAGTATATAATTTAGGTAATTATTCGTCGAATTTCATGGTCCTGAATGTTCAGTCTGATACTACTCCAGACTTACCTGCTATTTCAGTACTACCTGTCAAAGGCGAATTATGTGTCCGTAGTTATGGTTCCATACATGTAGGTCATAGTGAATGTACTACTGTTATCCAGTATAGTGACAGTGGGAAATCTGTTTTCAAAGCTTCACGTCATTCTTATTTTATTTGTGGTCAAACTGCATATGTTCGTCTGCCCCTCGATTGGGAGGGAACCTGTTACATTGCCTTCCTACTGCCACCTGTTTTCCTAGCCCCATCTGATTATCACCGAAACACACATCTAGTACACATTAGACATAGAAGGGAGTCCCCAATTGTCGATTATACTGAAACTACTCTAGAACAGTATACAGATTTCAATAAAGGTTTCTTCTTCTTTGTAGGACCTGTCCAGAATAGTAAACTGATCCGTAGGTTAACAAGAACCCTTGAAGCTGTAGTAAATGAGACTGCCTCTGCTCTAGGTAACTTAACCGAAGAACAATCTGCTATGAGATTTGTTGTTTTGCAAAATCGTCTCGTCCTTGACGTCATACTGGCCGATAGGGGCGGGGCCTGTAGAGTCATCGGATCTAGTTGCTGTATTTTCATTCCAAATAACGCGCCGTCTGTTTATTCAGCTATAACCAGACTCCATAAAATTGCCCATCTGTTACACCAAGATCCAGGCACCTGGACATGGTCCGGTTGGTTCTGGAATATAATTTCCGCATGGGGATGGAAAGTCCTGTCCTTTCTAGGTATTGCAGTAGCGATCATATTTGGCTGCTGCCTCTGTATACAATGTGGCCCTGCGATTTGCAGCATGTGTGCTACCTCTTGTATTCCTAGTCCCAAGCCCCGTTCTAAATCCCGTTCCAAGACAATTCGAGACGAGCAAATGGTACTGTATGAAATGATAGACGGTATCATGAATATTGATGTTTCCTGATGGAAACGTAGTGACAAGGAGGGAATGTGGAAAAGTAAATTTTGCCATGTTCTGTGTCCCTACTCATCCATCATATGTTATGTGTGCATGACCAATATGCATATGTTATTCCCCATGTCCGATTAATGACGCAATTCCAGTTGTGTCCACCTCTAGTATGCTAGTTTCCAGTCCTCGTGAATACTACGAATATCAGGCCTATGTAAAGCTATGTTGCCACGTTTCTCAGTATGCACGTTATTCCATTATAAAGCCCCCGTTTCCAGGCCTCAAAAGGGCCCGGACATCAGATTCAGCTCCTGTCTCCTGAAAGCCTCGCTGAGGAGCGATACAGCCCCCACCTGTATCCTCGACCCTTCACTTACTCCCTGCCTCGCAGTGCCCGGTGCAGCTTGGTTCTGCCTCTGAGTCTGCCAAAAGTATGTTATAGTTCCAGCTATCAGTTCAGTCCTCCTTCTCTGCATTCCTAAGCTACTGAACTGCATCAATAGTTTTCGTCATTGTCTAGCCTATTCGGCTCCACGTTAGAGAAATACTGTATTAATGGTCATTTAATATTCTTCATCACGCACTACATATAGAATAATGCATGGTCCAGTCTTAGAGTCAAGTTAGCTTTTCCCCTCATGACTTCTAGTTTATATCAACATGTTCCCTAAACACCAGATACCAGATAGGGTTTAGGTACATGTCGCTCCGACCCTCCAGACTTTAGTCTCTGCTCCTAGCACAGAGTTCGTAGCCCCCAGCTTCTCCTAGTAATACGTCATTGCCAGTTTTCGCGCACCATTAGGTTAGAGGTCCCGGCTCCTTAGGTAGCCCCCTCCTATGTTTCCGCCCATTCATGACATATTCTGTTACGTTTGCACCACATGTCTATGTACACGCCCAGTTACACCTACCTTTACTGTTATCTCTCGCGACTGCTACGCGTCACGCCTTCTGCTCCACCCACTGTTACGCCTACTGCAATGTAATGCTATGTGTTTGCGCTATGTATATAAGTCAATGTATTGTTATTAAAAGTTAGCGCGCTCATCCCAGATCAAGCCCCGGCAGCTGCTGGGCCCCAGTTGTCCTGCTGGGCCCTGTCACCTCTGTTCCTATGCAGGTTGTCCTGATCCTGTCCTTATGCTGTAATAAACCTGCAGAAACTCCTACTACCTCGAATCTTGACTCTTATTTTATTGAGCTATCTGTTATTCATTCATTCATTCAAAAATAGATCCGGTATTATTTATTTATATACCACAACCTGTCATGCTTCTTTCAGCAACCCTGTTGTCTCTTTATGTATCCCTTTTGCCTCTTTCTGCACTTTTCTTGCCTTTTTCTGCACTTCTCATTTGCTTCTTTATGCACCCCTGTTGTCTCTTTCTGCACTCGTTTTCCCTCTTTCTGTACCTTTTCAGCCTGTTTTTGCATCTTACTTGCCTCTTTGTGCACTTTTCATGCTTCTTTCTTCACCTCTGTTGCTTCTTTCAGCAATTATTTTGTCTCTGTGCATTTCTCTTGCCTGTTTCTGCACCTCTCTTGCCTCTTTTTGTACCTCTGTGGGCTCTTTCAGCACCTCACTTGCTCCTATATACACTACCTCTTTTCCATCTTTCTGCACTTTTCCTGCCTTTTTCTGTACCCCCTTCCTTCTTTCTGCACGTATGTTGCCTCTTTCTACACCTCATTTGCTTCTTTCTACACCCCTGTTGTCTCTTTCTGCACTCGTCTTCCCTTTTTCTGTACCTTTCCTGCTTGTTTTGGGATTTCATTTGCCTCTTTCTGCACTTTTCTTGCTTCTTGCTACACCTCTGTTGCTTCTTTCAGCAATTCTCTTAACCTCTTTGTGCACTTCTCTTGCCTGTTTCTATACGTCTCATGCCTCTTTTTGCACCCCTCTTGGCTCTTTTTGCACCTCACTTGCTCCCTTCTACACTTCTCTTGGCTCTTTCTGCACCCCTGTTGCTTCATTTCACACTTTCCATGCTTCTATCTGTACCTGTCTTGCTTCTTTCTGCACCCCTGTTGTCTCTTTGTGTACCTCTTTTGCCTCTTTCTGCACTTTACTTGCCTTCTTCTGCAGTTCTCCTGCCTCTTTTTATACCTCTGTTGCTTCATTCTACACTTCTTTGCCTCGTTCTTCACCTATTGTTTCATTCCGCACTTTGTATGCGTCTTTCTGCATCTGTCTTGTTTCTTTCTGTACCTTTTTGCCTGTTACTGCATCTCACTTGCCTCTTTCTGCCCTTTTGTTGCTTCTTTCTACATCTCTGTTGCGTGTTTCTGCACCCGTCGTCCCTCTTTGTGCAACTCTCTAGCCTCTTTCTATACCGCTCTTCACTCTTTCTGCACCCCTCTTGCCTTTTGTTGGACCTCTGTTGCTTCTTTCTGCACTTCTCTTGACTCTTTATGCATCCCTCTTGCCTCTTTGAGCACCTCTTTTGCTTCTTTCTGCACTTCTTCCCCTTTTACTTTACCTCTCCTGCCTCTTTGTGCACCTCTTATATTTTTTTCTGCACTTCTCTTGCCTCTTTGTGCATATCTCTTGCTTATTTCTGGGGCTGGCTTGCATCTTTCAGCACCTCAGTAGCTTTATTTCTGCACCTCTCTTGACTCTTTCAGCACCTCTTTTACTTCTTTCTGTACTTTTCTTCCTTCTTTCTGCATCTTTCTTGTAACTTCCTGTACTGCACCTGCCTCTGTTGCTTT
This sequence comes from Lissotriton helveticus, assembly GCF_964261635.1. Taxonomy (NCBI): domain Eukaryota; kingdom Metazoa; phylum Chordata; class Amphibia; order Caudata; family Salamandridae; genus Lissotriton; species Lissotriton helveticus. The sequence goes on from NC_136057.1 coordinate 738,798,926, forward strand.
TTTCTACAGATCTCTTGCCTCTTTCTGCACCTCACTTGCCTCTTCCAGCACCTGTTGCTTTTTCTGCAGATCTCTTGACTCTTTCTGCATCCCTGTTCCCTCTTTCTGTACTTTCATGCCTGTTTCTGCACCTCTCTTCCCTCTTCTCTTTCTGCATGTCTGTTGCCTTTTTCTGCACTTCATTTGCTTCTTTCTATAGCCCTGTTGTCTCTTTCTACACTCGTCTGCTCTCTTTCTGTACCCTTCCTGCCTGTTTTTGAATCTCACGTGCCTCTTTCTGCACTTTTCTTGCTTCTTTCTATACCTCTGTTGCTTCTTTCAGGAATTCTCTTGCCTCTTTGTGCACTTCTCTTGCCTGTTTCTGCACCTCTCTTGCCTCTTTTTGCACCTCTGTTGGCTCTTTCAGCACCTCACTTGCTCCTATCTACACTTCTCTTGCCTCTTTCTGCACTCCTGTTTCTTCATTCTGCACTTTCCATGCTTTTTTCTGCACGTCTTGCTTCTTTCTGTACCGCTATTGTCTCGTTATGTACCTCTTTTGCCTCTTTCTGCACTTTTCTGCCTATTTCTGCACCCCTTCCTTCTTTCTGCACGTATGTTGCCTCTTTCTGCACCTCATTTGCTTCTTTCTGCACCCCTGTTGTCTCTTACTGCACTCGTCTTCCCTCTTTCTGTACCTTTCCTGCCTGTTTTGTATCTCACTTGCCTCTTTCTTCAATTTTCTTGCTTCTTTCTACACATCTGTTGCTTGTTTCAGCAATTCTCTTGCCTCTTTGTGCACTTCTCTTGCCAGTTTCTGCACTTCTCTTGCCTGTTTATGCACCCCTGTTGCTTCATTCTGCACTTTCCATGCATCCTTCTACACCTGTCTTGCTTCTTTCTGCACCCCTGTTGTCTCTTTTTGTACTTCTTTTGCCTCTTTCTGCACTTTTCTTGCCTTTTTCTGCACCTCTCTTCCCTCTTTCTGCATGTCTGTTGCCTCACTCTGCACCTCATTTGCTTCTTTCTGCATCCCTGTTGTCTCTTTCTGCACCCCATTTGCTTCTTTCTGCACCCCTGGTGTCTCTTTCTGCACTCGTCTTCCCTCTTTCTGTACCTTTCCTGCCTGTTTCTGTATCTCACTTGCCTCTTTCTGCACTTTTCTTGCTTCTTGCAACACCTCTGTTGCTTCTTTCAGCAATTCTCTTGCCTCTTTGTGCACTTCTCTTGCCTGTTTCTGTACCTCACTTGCCTCTTCCAGCATCTCTGTGGATTTTTTCTGCAGATCTCTTGCCTCTTTCTGCACCCCTGTTTCTTAATTTCACACTTTCCATGCTTCTTTCTGCACCTGTCTTGCTGCTTTCTGCACCCCTGTTGTCTCTTTATGTACCTCTTCTGCCTCTTTCTGTACTTTTCTTGCCTTCTCCTGCAGTTCTCTTGCCTCTTTCTACACCTCTGTTGCTTCTTTCTACACTTCTTTGCCTCTTTCTGCACTCGTTGCTTCATTCCACACTTTGTATGCGTCTTTCTGCATCTGTCTTGTTTCTTTCTGTATCTTTGTTGCCTGTTTCTGCATCTCACTTGCCTCTTTCTGTACTTTTTTTGCTTCTTTCTACACCTCTGTTGCTTGTTTCTGCACCCGTCGTCCCTCTTTGTGCAACTCTCTAGCCTCTTTCTACACCTTTCTTTCATCTTTCTGCACCTCTCTTGCCTCTTTTTGCACCTCTGTTGGCTCTTTCAGCACCTCACTTGCTCCTATCTACACTTCTCTTGCCTCTTTCTGCACTCCTGTTTCTTCATTCTGCACTTTCCATGCTTTTTTCTGCACGTCTTGCTTCTTTCTGTACCCCTATTGTCTCGTTATGTACCTCTTTTGCCTCTTTCTGCACCTTTCCTGCCTTTTTCTGCACCCCTTCCTTCTTTCTGCACGTATGTTGCCTCTTTCTGCACCTCATTTGCTTCTTTCTGCACCCCTGTTGTCTCTTACTGCACTCGTCTTCCCTCTTTCTGTACCTTTCCTGCCTGTTTTGTATCTCACTTGCCTCTTTCTTCAATTTTCTTGCTTCTTTCTACACATCTGTTGCTTGTTTCAGCAATTCTCTTGCCTCTTTGTGCACTTCTCTTGCCAGTTTCTGCACTTCTCTTGCCTGTTTATGCACCCCTGTTGCTTCATTCTGCACTTTCCATGCATCCTTCTACACCTGTCTTGCTTCTTTCTGCACCCCTGTTGTCTCTTTATGTACTTCTTTTGCCTCTTTCTGCACTTTTCTTGCCTTTTTCTGCACCTCTCTTCCCTCTTTCTGCATGTCTGTTGCCTCACTCTGCACCTCATTTGCTTCTTTCTGCATCCCTGTTGTCTCTTTCTGCACCCCATTTGCTTCTTTCTGCACCCCTGGTGTCTCTTTCTGCACTCGTCTTCCCTCTTTCTGTACCTTTCCTGCCTGTTTCTGTATCTCACTTGCCTCTTTCTGCACTTTTCTTGCTTCTTGCAACACCTCTGTTGCTTCTTTCAGCAATTCTCTTGCCTCTTTGTGCACTTCTCTTGCCTGTTTCTGTACCTCACTTGCCTCTTCCAGCATCTCTGTGGATTTTTTCTGCAGATCTCTTGCCTCTTTCTGCACCCCTGTTTCTTAATTTCACACTTTCCATGCTTCTTTCTGCACCTGTCTTGCTGCTTTCTGCACCCCTGTTGTCTCTTTATGTACCTCTTCTGCCTCTTTCTGTACTTTTCTTGCCTTCTCCTGCAGTTCTCTTGCCTCTTTCTACACCTCTGTTGCTTCTTTCTACACTTCTTTGCCTCTTTCTGCACTCGTTGCTTCATTCCACACTTTGTGTGCGTCTTTCTGCATCTGTCTTGTTTCTTTCTGTATCTTTTTTGCCTGTTTCTGCATCTCACTTGCCTCTTTCTGTACTTTTTTTGCTTCTTTCTACACCTCTGTTGCTTGTTTCTGCACCCGTCGTCCCTCTTTGTGCAACTCTCTAGCCTCTTTCTACACCTTTCTTTCATCTTTCTGCATCACTCTTGCCTTTTTTGTACCTCTGTTGCTTCTTTATGCACTTCTCGTGTCTCTTTCTGCATCACTCTTGCCTCTTTGAGCACCTCTTTTCCTTCTTTCTGCACTTCCTCTCCTCTTACTACACCTCTCCTGCTCTTTGTGCACCTCTGATGCTTCTTTCTGCGACTCTATTGCCTCTTTCTGGACCTCTCTTGCTTATTTCTGAGGCTGGCTTGCCTCTTTCAGCACCTCTGTTGCTTTTTTCTACACCTCTCTTGACTCTTTCAACACCTCTGTTACTTCTTTCTGCACTTCTCTTCCTTCCGTCTGAATCTTTCTTGCTACTTTCTGCACCTCACTTGCCTCTTTCAGCACCTCTGTAGCTTTTTTCTACAGATCACTTGCCTCTTTCTGCACTTCACTTGCCTCTTTCAGCACCTCTGTTGATTCTTTCTGCCGATCTCTTGCCTCTTTCTGCACCCCTCTATTCTTTTTCTGCACATCTCTGGCTTCTTTCTGCATCCATGTTCCCTCTTTCTGTACCTTTCATGTCTGTTTCTGCATCTCTCTTGCCTCTTTCTGTACCCCTGTTGCTTTTTTCTGTACTTTTCTAGCCTCTTTTTGCACCCATTTTGCCTTTTTGCTACACTACTGCTTCTTTCTGCACTTCCATTGCCTCTTTCTGTACTTCTCTGGCTTCTTTATGTACCTCAATTGACTCTTTCAGCACATCTGTTGCTTTTTTTGCTGATCTCTTGCCCCTTTCTGCACCTCACTTGCCTGTTACAGCACCTCTGTTTCTTTTTTCTGCAGATCTCTTGCCTCTTTCTGCACCTCTCTTGCCTCTATTTTCATCACTGTTCCCTCTTTCTGCACCGTCCCTGCCTGTTTATGCAATTTTCCTGTTTCTTTCTGTACCTCTGTTGCCTCCTTCTGCATTTCTCTTGCTCTTTCTTTAACCTTTGCACCTCTTTCAGCACCTCTGTTACTTCTTTCTGCACTTCTTTTCCTTCTTTCTGCATCCTTCCTGTCTGTTTCTGTACCTCACTTGCCTGTTACAGCACCTCTGTTGCTTTTTTCTGCAAATCTCTTGCCTCTTTCTGCACCTCTCTTGCCTCTATGTGCACCCCTGTTCCCACTTTCAGCACCTCCCTTGCCTGTTTCTGCAACTCTCGTGTCTCTTCCTGTACCTCTGTGCCTCTTTCTTTACTTCTCTTGCTCTTTCTCTACCCTTTGCGCCTCTTTCAGCACCTTTGTTACTTCTTTCTGCACTTCTTTTCCTTATCTCTGCATCCCTCCTGCCCGTTTCTGTACCTCTCTTGCTTTTTTCTGCATCCCTCCTACCTGTTTCTGTACCCCTCTTGGCTCTCTCTCCACCCCTCTTCCCTCTTTCTGCATCTCTGTTGGTTCTTTTTGCACTGCTCTTGCTTCTATCTGCACCTTACTCTCCCTCTTTCTGCACTTCTCTTCTTTCTAAACCTCTGTTGCTTCTTTCAGCAATTCTCTTGCCTCTTTCTACACTTCTCTTCTTTCTTTCTGCCCCCTCGTGCCTCTTTCTGTACCTCTCTTGCCACTTTGTACACCTCTCCTATCCCTTTCTGCACCATATTTGCTGCTTTTTACATCTCTGTCGGTTCTTTCTGCACTGCTCTTGCTTCTTTCTGTACCTCACTTGCTTCTTTCTGAACTTCACTTGCTTTTTTCTGCACCTCTCTTACCTCTTTCGGCACCTGTGTTGCTTCTTTCTGCACTTCTATTGCCTCCTTCTGCTCCTCTTAGAGGTAGTTTTTATCCCCTGCCCTATTATGTACTAGGGCCTTACAGGGGAAGTCATGCCAATCAGAGGGGTACCCCCACCCATAGTGTACCCTACTGTATGTAGGTGTTTTCACTGTATTCTAAGTGTATTTAACCATATTACTGGCTCCGGGCCTGGTTAGTCAGAGTCAGTTTCCATCAGCAAAAAGTTGGGGCACAGGATGACTTTGCAGCAAGGCCTCTTTCTGCTCCTCTGTTGGTTCTTTGTGCACATCTCTTGCTTCTTTCTGTTCCTTTCTTTTTCTTTCTGGACTTCTGTTGCCTCTTTCTGCATTTCTCTTTATTCTTTCTGTGCCTTTCTTCCTCTTTCTGAACATGTCCTACCTCTGTAGGCATAGTTAGAAATTAGTATTTAAAAAACCTTTGAAATTCACAGAAAAAAGCACAGGTTTCAGGGACATTATAGTTAGTTGGACATTTCACTTGTACAAAACCAGACAAATTCGACAGTTATAGTTAGTTCAGCTAACTATAACTCGGCCCCCCTAATGCACTGCTGATGACATCACATATTACATCATTCATGACATGGTCAGTGACATCACTGATGACATCTCAAATAACAACACTGATGACATAATTGATGACATCATCCACATGATAATCTGATGCACTTAATCATACCCTAATACAATCTTTGATACACCCACTATAAAAACAGACTACCATTTTCGAAACCATAGACACACCAACACTAGTTAGTACATACCTACTCATTAATTCCTAGGTCTATACACACATCCACTCATTCACCCAAACAGTCACTCATACATGCAGTCAACCATCAATACGGCACTATCATATACACTCACATATCTATATAGAGACTCACATACCGCCACTCATCCATAGAGTTACTCACACACCGTTAGTCATGCAAAGAATCAATCACACTCCTATTTGCTCACCTATACAGTTATATACACACCACCTCACTTATTCAAACATATACTAACACATACTTACACTCTTATACAATAACTATTACAAGCACACACTCATCCATACAGCCACTCTCACAATCACTCACTCTAACATATAGTCATTTATGTACTCCAACACTCACATATACTGTCTTTCACATATGCAGTTACTCACACATGTACAACTGAGACATCCATTCACTCACCAACACACCCATATACACACTCACCCACCCATACAGCTGTTTCCACATGCACTCTTGAACCCATACACCCAGTGAATCAACCACTCACACATCTATGCACAGAGTCACACACCTCCCCCACACACACACACACACACACTCGGGCAGCCATACAAATACTCAGGCAGGCGTTCAATAACCCATATAGACTCTCATGCAGCTACTCACCAACCAATGCAGCACCTTACACAGCAATAGACAGACTGCTACAGACATTCACACAGTTTAGTCTCTAACCCATGCATTCAGTAAGACACATTTAATCACTCACTTATACAGTCAGTCACGTACCTACTAAATCCTCCGTACAGACACTTATACACCCCTTCATTCCTCAATACAGGTTGGCATATATATAAAACAAATTTAAACTTTACAGAAACACACAGTCACTGGATAATGTCATCAAGTGATGTCATCAGTGATGTCGTTTGAGATGTCATCAGTGATGCTATCAGTGATGTCACTGACCATGTCATGAATGATGTAATATGTGACATCATCAGCAGTGTATTGTGGGGTGCAAGTTATAGTTAGCTGAACTAAAACAGCCACATTTCTCTGGTTTTGTATGAGTGAAATGTCCAACTAACAATAACATCCCTGAAACCTATGTTTTTTTCAGTGAATTTCTATGGTTTTTTAAATGCTATTTTTTAACTATAACGTCCATGAAACCTATGGATTGTTCAGTGAATTTGTATGTTTTTTTAATGCTAATTTCTAACTATAACGTTCCTGAAACCTATGTTTTTTTCTGTCAATTTCAAAGGTTTTTTAAATGATCATTTCTAACTGTAACGTTCCTGAAACCTATAGGTTTTTTTCTGTGAATTTCTAAGGTTTATTAACTGATAATTTCTAACTATGCCTACAGAGGCAGGACATGCGAAGAAAGAGGAAGAAAGGCACAGAAAGAAGCAAGAGAAATGCAGAAAGAGGCAACAGAAGCCCAGAAAGATGAAGAAAAGTGCAGGAAGAAGTAAGAGGTATGCAGAAAGACCAATAGAGGTGCAGAAAAAGGCCTTGTTGCAAAGTCATCTTGTGCCCCCAAGTTTTTACTGACTGCTACTGGTGGTAGCTGACTCTGACTAACCGGGCCTGGAGCGAGTGCTATGCTGATAGACACTACATACACTAGGGTACGCTATGGGCTGGAGAACCCCTGTGATTGGCATGACCTACCCTTTAAGGCCATAGAACATAATAGGGCAGAGGGATTAAAACTACCTCTAACTCAGAGTTGCAGAGAAGTGCATAATAGGCAGGAAAGGTGCAAAAATGGGGAACAGGGATGCAGAAAGAGGCAAATGAGGTGCAGAAAAAAGTAAGGACAATGCAGAGAGAACCAACAAAGGTGCAAAAAGAGGCAAGAGGGGTGCAGAAAGAAGGAAGAGAAGTGCTGATAGAGGCAAGAGAAATGCTGAAAGAAGCAACAGAGGTTTAAAAAGAAGCAAGATAAGTGCAGAAAGAGGCAAGTAAGGTACAGAAAGAGGCAGGAGGGGTGCTAAAATAAGCAAGAGAAGTGCAGAAAGAGGCAAGATAATTGCTGAAAGAAGCAACAGATGTGTAGAAAGAAGCAAGAGAAGTGCAGAAAAAATCAACAGAGGTGCTGAAAGAGACAACAGAGGTGCAGAAGGAGACAAGAGGGGTGCAGAAAGAAGGAAGACAGGTGCAGAAAGTAGCTTGGAAAGTGCAGATTGACGCAGCAAGGGTGCCGAAAGAGGCAAGAGAAGTGCAAAAAGAAGCAACTGAGGTGCAGAAGAAGGCAAGAGAACTCCAGAAAGAGGCAAGAGAGTTGCAGAAACATGCAAACGAGGTACAGAAAGAGGCAAGAGAGGTACAGAAACAAGTAAAAGGGGTGCAGAACGAGGCAAGAGAGGTGCAGTAATTTGCAAGAGAGGTGCAGAAAGAACAAGAGCCGTGCAAAAGAACCAACAGAGGTGCAAAAAGATGCAAGTGAGGTACAAAAGGAGGCAAGAGAACTGCACAAAGAGGCAAGAGAGTTGGAGAAACAGGCAACAGAGGTACAGAAAGAGGGAACAAGTGGGCAGACTGAGGCAAGAGAGAGGGAAGACAGGTGCAGAAAGAGGCAAGAGGGGTGCTGAAAAGGTAAGAGAACTTCAGAAAGAGGCAAGAGAATTGCTGAAAGAAGCCACAGAGGTGTAGAAAGAAGCAAGAAAAGTGCAGAAAAAGGCAACTGAGATGTAGAAACATGCTAGAAAGGTACAGGAAGAGGGGGGGTAGAAAGTGGCAAGAGCAGTGCAGAAAGAAGCAACAGAGGTGCAGAAGGAGGCAAGAGATTTGCAGAAACACGCACAAGAGGTACAGAAAGAGGGAACAGAGGTGCAGACAGAGGCAGGAGAGGTACAGAACCAGGTAAAAGGGGTGCAGGACGAGGCAAGAGGGGTGTAGAAATTTGCAAGAGAGGTGTAGAAAGAACAAGAGCAGTGCAAAAGAACCAACAGAGTTGCAAAAAGAAGAAAGTGAAGTACAGAAGGAGGCAAGAGAACTACAGAAAGAGGCAAGAGAGTTACAGAAACAGGAAAAAAAAGTACAGAAAGAGGTAACTTGTAGGCAGACTGAGGCAAGAGAGGTATAGAAAGAAGGAAGAGGGGCGCAGAAAAAGCCAAGAGGGATAAAGAAATGTGGAACAGGGGTGCAGGAAGAAGCCAGAAAAGTATAGAAAGGACCAACAGAGGTGCAGAAAGAGGCAAGAGGGATATAGAAAGAGGAAAGTGAAGTACAGAACAAAGCAAAAGAGGGGCATAAAGAACCAACAGAGGTGTAAAAAGAGGCAAGAGGGTTGCGGAAAGGGGTAGGAGAGGAGCACAAAGAGGCAAGAGGGATCCGGAAAGAGACAGGAAGGGTACAAAAAGAGGAAGAGAACTACAGAAAGAAGCAACAGAGGTGCTGAAAGAGGCACAAAGAGTGCAGAAAGAGACAAGACAGGTGAACATAGACGGAACAGAGGTATAGATGGAGGCAAGAGTGGTGCAGAAAGAGGGAAGGCAGGTGTAGAAAGAGGCAAGAGAGTTGCACAAATAGGGAAGAGGGGTACAGACACAGGCAAAAGGGGTGCAGACAGAAGCAAGTGAGGTGCAGAAAGGCAGGAGAGTTACAGAAAGATGCAATTGAAGTGCAGAAGGAGGCAAGAGATTTGCAGAAAGAGGCAATATAGGTACAGAAAGAGGCAAGTGAGGTCCAGAAAGAAGCAAGATCAGTGCAGAAAGAAGCAACTGAATTGCAGAAAGAGGGAAGAGGGGTGGATAAAGATGCAAGAGGGGTACAGAAAGAAGCAAGATAGGTGCAGAAAGAAACAAAAGAAGTGCAGGAAGTAGGAATAGAGGTGCAGAAAGAGGCAAAACGGGTGCAGAAAGACATTAGAGGGGTACAGAAAGAAGCAACTGAGATGCAGAAAGAGGCAATAGATGTGCAGAAAGAGAAAAGAGAGCTGCAGAAATTACAAGAGATTTGCAGAATGAGGTCAATAGAAGTGCAGAAAAAGAAAGAAATGTGCAGAAAGAAGCAACAGAGATGCAGCAAGAGGCAGGAGAGGCACAAAGGGAAGCAAGAGTGGCTTGCACACCATTAGTACAAATGTAACACCCACATTTAGCAATAAGTAACAGGTGACAATTCTAAGTTTGCAAAGGGCCTTTTGGTAACGTTTTAGCCGTTTGAGCTAGAAACAAGGATTTTTTTTCAAATCTGCAGATTAGGGAGGAGATGATGAAGTATGTGGCTAATGCAGAAAATGTATAATTGTGCGAAAGTCGGTACAGCCAAACAGTCACATCATTCCAGTGGCCCTGCTCATACCTCTGACTAGGTCCACAAGTGCTCCTCAGTGATTCCATCTTTTTTTGTCTCACTGAGTTCATAGTTGAGCTTCATTAGAAAGGAGAAAGACTAAACCTGAGGTTACCACTCAACAACACTGACTACCATACCACATAATTACACTGCATAACACATAATCCTACTCTACATAATTCCTATACACTAAATACCACATACTTTCTATCCACATAATTTCACTGCACAACATACCACATAATTCCACTACACACAACGTACATCCACTCCACTCCCAATAACATTATTAAAAAACTTTAGCATTTACAACGCCAATAGCTCTAATTCTCGCAAATGCAAAACCTATTACATTGCAAACACTTCTTTAACTAGTAGTCACGTTTGCAGAGTGGTGGAGAAAGGGTGCTGGGCCTCTTACCACGCTCAGGAATTTTGCTGCATAGGGCTTACCAGTAGGGCTTCTTGGCCCCCAAAGTCCCTCAGGAGTAGATTGGACTTCATCCTCCATCCCGTAGTCTGCCAGGAGGAACGTTTGCAGAGTGGTGGAGAAAGGGGGGCATGGCCTCCAAAGAAGTTTCAGCAATCCCACTGTGCGGGACTTACTGGAGATAAAAAGAGGGGTAGTTGGCCCCCAAGGACATCCTTGGGGGCCAACGACCCCTCCTATTACCTCCAATAAGTCCCACCCAGCTGGATTGCTAAGTTCTCAGAGCAGGCCACGCCCATCACTCTACAAACGCGCTCCAAGGTGCGCTCTTGGATGGGGATTGAAGTCCCCTTTGCTGTTGGGGGTTATTTAGGGGCCAACAAACCTATCTCTTACCTCCAGTAAGCCCCACACAGTGGGATTTCTGAGAGGTGGACAAAGACCACGCCCCCTTTCTCCACCACTTTGTAAACACGCCCCTGGCGCAGTCTAAGTTGGGAGATTAAGTTCCCTTGAATACTGAGGGCCCCTGGGGGCCAACCAGACCACCAGGTACCTCCAGTAAGTGCCACACAGCTAGTCTGCAGAGAGATGGTCCAAGACCATGCCCCCTTTTTACACCACTCTGCAAACGCGCCTTTTGGAACACTGCTGCTCGGGGGATGAAGTCCACTTGTGTCCTGAGGTCCTCATGACACAAGAGAGGGTTGGGACCCCCCACGCATTTATTATTGAAGCCCCGGGGAGGTGGCGGTCCCTGGGTCTGTGGGGGCCCCTGCGGGCCCCCGCAAATAAATTACTTATTGCCCCTGGGACCTGGTCCCCCCGGGGGCACATTAAAATGAGGCAGGGCAGCCCGTGCTTCATCTTTTATTTGTTTTAATCGGCAGGATTCACGCACCCAGCACAAATTTTGCAGATTTTTAAAAAATGCTTTTCTTGGGCCTGGTGTCCCTGTGGGAACCCCTGAGCAGGCCTAGTGGGTCAGGGTGTTTCTACCCTGCACATCCCTCTTTTCACATAAGTGAATATGAAAGTCCCCTAACAAAAGATACTCGGAAGGATTATTGAACTGATCAGACAATGACTTCATAATAATGCACTGGTATTATAAAAGGTAATCAACAAAAAATGAACAGATTTTGAAAACCTAATCAGCACTGCCTGGATGAGGGAAGACCCTGTGTCTAAGGCTATAAACTGGGCTTTAATACATAACAAAATCAGAGTAAACAAACCATCCTTTACTCGACCCACAGGGGAAGGGATAGTCAGCTAGCATCAACCAGGGGTAGTGGGGGAGGGACAAGCTCAAATAAAATAAAAAAATATAAAAATAAATGAGCACCCCTGCACATAAACTTAAATACAATACAATTAAGCTTACCTTACTCCTGCTCCAGGCCTCTCGCGACTGCAGCTCAGCCACCAGGAAAGTCGTGGCCTAGACCAATCCTGGCGCTGCTATCATGCTGTGAGAGCAGCGCTCTGATTGGAGTGATTGGCATCACTCGGTGCACTACAGCGCTATGAAGAGGCGTGCACTTGCTCTATGCCAGCTGTCTTGCATGTCTGACTGGCCGTCTCAAGATGGCTGGCCAAAGGGACATGCACTCTTTGAAAAGTGCAGATACAGCCCATCCTCCTTACTCCTGTCATTCAGCAGTGGCCCCGTCCTGATGCTTGGTTCAGGACGGGAGGATAAAAAATAAAATGGTAATGAATTACCATTTTGTTTTTCATCTTGCCCTTTGGGGGGATTTTTAAGTAGGGTGATGCTCCAAACGGAGGAGCCGCCCCTGAAAAGCAGGTCCATGAAAAGCTAAAATGAAGTTGAAGACTCTAAATTCCTGGAAACATATGATTTGAAACTGATTGGCAAACCAGAGCAAAGTCGGACCTGTGTTTTTTTGGCCGAAAGGCACACTTTGTTCCAGCTAAGGATTTCAAAACTATCCCCACCGCCCTCAGCTCCAGCCACGAGCAAGAGAGCTCTTTTATTAGGCCAGCATCAATCACAATTGGCTAATGGGGTCAAACCTATTGGTCCTTGGAAATAAATCCATTAAACTAGGGAATGGAGGATTGGGAGCCTGGGAGAGAGGCATGAGCGATACAGTTAATATGATTGCCAGCGGGGGCGAGAGTCATAACAGGAGAGGCCTTCACTGGGTGCTGAGAAATGCTGACAGAATCAATACGGGTTTTTTTAAAAAAACCTTAAAGACATTACCTTGGTGGGTGAGCGCAGCTACTTCAGAACTGCTGACTGTGCCAATACATGAGCCACGGCACCAAAAGAGTTGAAGTTGATCGAAATACAGTCGCCCTTAAAAGGCTTTACTTAGACCCAATACATCCCACTCACCTGTCCATGATGATGTAGTGTTCTAATTGTACCCCAAAACCCAGATGTCTCCCAAACCAATGCATCATCATATTTTTAAGTTGGACACAGTATTCCCTTGATCCCTCCTCTAACGGGGGAACATTACACAACACCACCACATATGGTGTAGCATCAGGAGGCAAATTGATAGTGGATTTAAAATTAAAGTGTGGACTTAGTGAGACGGCCTAGATATCAATGAGCCTCCCTCTCTAGCAGCTTAGAAGGATCCTCTCACTGCCATGAATTAGGCCAGGAGGAGTTACTTCCCTGGTCTAAATGTATCCCACCTGAGTCCTCATCACCTATTAGTCCTCCCATATCCACCACACCCACAAGGTTACATGCCTCACCCCGACATATGTAGGTATAGACAAACTTAAAGGCATCCCCTGGGTTCTAGTGATGGAGGTGGCATCCAAAGGTGGTATCTGATTTTTCGATTACATTACCAGGTCAGTTACTAATCAGACAACAGTTGATCTAAAGGTTTCTCAAGCTGTTTCCTTTGTTTCTCCCTAAGTGTCTAGTTGGAAGAGCACAGCAAATGCATAGGACCAGAAGGCCACTGGGCAGGTGATTTCCTTGATTTAATAGGCTATAGCAGGGCTAAGTCAGATGAAGGATTCTAGGCTTCCTGGATGCTTTTAGGGGCAGTAGAAAGAACCTCTGACACCACAGTTAAAGTTATAGCACCAGGGTGACTACCAGAACCACAAAAGACATGCTCTACATTGGAGTTACCATGTACAGAATTTGAAATATTAGAGTCCCCAGAGACCCCCCTGGATTTCTGATTTAGCCCAGGTACGATTCTACTGAATTTTTGTTCCATTTCTACAGTCACTCCTCCAATGGCAAGGCCAAAAAGGACATAATGGATGGTTTGTAGCAAGAACTTTTACTTGGTGGCATGGAATTTTGAGAAGTAGCAAAACACTTGTGTTTTCTCTTCTTACCGGCCTGCCCTGGAGTAGATGAAAGAGGACTGGCCCAGTCCAGGCTTGTCTGGCCACTGACGGGTGCGGAGGGGCCTGCCTTGGCCTAGTCTTTACCTGGGCCGGTGGGGCAACAAGCAAAATCTATGACCCCCATCCGGCACAGTTCATAGTGTGATCCGCCTCCACACACAAAAGAGGCTTTTGGTCCTGGCAGTACAACTCACCCCAGTGCCTTCTCTGGCATCCCGTGCAGTGGGGCAACAAGCAGAAAGTGTGCCCCGCCTCCACATGAGCCCACCTAGGACAGTTCATAGTGTGCCCCGCCTTCACAAAAGAGGTTCCCTGCTCCTTGTAGTGCAACAAACCCTAGTGGCCTCTATGGCGTTTGATGCCGTGGGGCAAGTAGGAAAAAGTTATGTGCCCACCCAGCCCAGTACACAGTGTGCCATGCCTCCACACACAAAAGAGGATTCTGGTCCTGGTAGTTCAATGCACCCAAACCAACAGCTTCTCTGGCATCTGGTCTCGGATCTGCAGTAAGGTCTGATGTAGACCTATACCAGCATTTTAATGTTTGACACTGCACAGTTTCTGTAAAGAAACCAAGGTTGTGGTGGGTGGATGTAGAAAACATCAATGGGGCTGAATGGGAAATAGTCCTTCAATTAATCCCTAAACTGTTTACTGCTTTTTCACACTCAAGTAAACTGTAAAATATTATTTTCTAAGAGTGGGACTGGTGCTACCCTATCAAAACCGTTTGAGATGTTAACACATTTTAACAAAGTTTAACGGATAAGACACCACTACATATACTTAATTTTTTTATAAATTAGAAATGCAAGTAAGGATTTGAATGACATGCCTTGGGTCATGATCTCTTGAAGGCACTACAACTACATCTTTTGTGTGATTAGTCTCAGTTCATCAGCAAATAATGCTGTATGTCCAATGTTATGACGTAGTAAGTAATCCTTATTACTCACTTCATATGTTATTGATTACAGTGCTAAGAAATGTCTCACATAGAAGCCCTGACCACGTGGAGCCAAGCTACTATACACTCACACTCTTGTCTTTATACTGAACTGGCATTGGTTTGCATTACATAATTATTTCAAACCATAAAGGCGGAGTAGTTCCTCGTCAATGCCCTCACACACCTGGTAGGGTGTTATGCTGCATCATAGGGTGCTCCTCGTCAGACCGGCGCTGCAATGCCTGACAGGCCTGGGGGCTCTTTCTGAGAGATCTTTTGGTCCGAATTTGTCATTAGGTCAATGAATGTGAGGGAGCTGTGCGAAAAAGAAGGGTGGGTGTTCATAAAATAGACTAATGTACCCCAAAGGAATGTTTTTATGGGGTGAAGGTAACCTGACTATGTAAAAGCAAAGGTGCTATCTTTCAGTAGCAATGCACCTTGATCGCTAAAGTTTATAGTGATGCTGTGGTGTCAGCATGTTTCATGCCTAAATTGCCCAAAGGGTCAGTCGGCATTTCATCAGGACAAAAAATAGGTGAATACTAGCCTCTATTAAGCAGAGGGGCCCCCTTCAAATGAAGAGTGGCTACTTCAAAAGTATAATACTGCACCTGGATAGTTGCAGCAACCTGATTCCACCTGGGGGAGAAAGAAAAAACACAATTTAGAAATCAATGGGCGACCCAAATTGGAGAGGAACCTTACTCCAAAGTTTCAGAGACAAGTAATGTCGCACAATCAGAACTAATCATTGGTTCATACTCCAAAAATAGTGGAGTATGAAGTCACAATTACAGTTAAAACAAAAGGTAAAAAATACAATAAACACTCACAGAGTATTGATCTTCGACATTATATGTTATAATGTGATTGTACCTAGAAACTTCAGGTAGTGTAGTGGTCAGCATTGAAAAAGGCATTTGAAGGTACTGGGTTAATACAAGTTATAATTGACACATTTATACGCCTCACGGCCTTACCCGAAGGTGTTCAGATAATAGTCCCTAAGGCAAGGCAGAGGGAACTGGTATAACTGCGGGACAGCTGGTGGGTAGTGCAGGGGGAAAGAGAGAGTGGGAGAAACAGGCGAGCTGGTAAAGTATTGTAAAAAGTAATACAGTTGTCGAATCTATAAAGAAGGTACACAATAAAAGGACAAACGCGCACTTAGGGATATTATCCTTTGCCGGTCCGTGGAGTCACGTGATGTCGCCTCTACGGGTGATCATGTGTGCCAAGAAGGTTGATGAAGTCATTAATGGTGGCCAAAAAAACGCTAACAGTCCCAAAGCGAAGTTCCCCAGGGGTTCCCAGGAATATAATTATTTCAAAGACATAGGCTCAACTTATCCTTAGGAAACCCAGAGAGTAAGGCCCCCCTCTCGAGTTATAGAACCTACTAGGGTCATGAGGGTGATCCAGGGCCAATACCAATAATGATCAGGGATCGATACTCAACAACATTAATACAATGGCCCATACACATTCACCCAGTATGCCTGAGGCGACGGGGTCAATTGTTTTGTTTACATCAAATATTCCGTATATATCCTTTTGGGACATATGTCTTATAACTAATATTGACATCAACTCTTCCTCTACTTGATCAATGGACCAATTAGTTGAGTAGTTGATGGTAATGCTTAATACTGATTTACTAATCATTTAGTCCAAATTAATAACAGACTGTCAGTAAGGTTAAGAAATGAATTTATATCTAATTTAAAGGTAAAATGCTCAGTTGCAATTCAGTCACATTCAAAAACATCGAAATCTCATGATAAGAGAAATTTTACAATTGATACAGACTCACTGCGCAATGACATTATACAATTAAGGAGTGGATAGAGTAATAGATAAAAGATTCAGCAAATGATTATGCCCAACAATATTATACCTAACGGAGGGATAGATGAAGAGACAATAGCTTCATCTAAAATAATGCATCTCAATATTTTGTTAAAGGAGTGGATAGGTGGAGAGACAAAAGATTCAGAGACAAAACATTAAAACTGGTATTCAGATAATGACATAGGATAAATACAAACCTAATCGTCTATAGGAAGAACAACCGCTGGACCCAGGTGATGACAAGGGTTCAAATAACAAAACTAGGAGAACACTGGTCAACAAAATGGTGAGACTGTTAATCTAGAAAAACTCAATGGACTCAGTTCCACTCTACTGAGACACGTCCCATCAGCCCACCTCACTGGCGGAGCATCGTCATTTGGGACTGAGAAATACAGATACAGTGAAGTGGACCCCTCAATGAGGGGGACTTTGCTCACACTGCATCTAGAAGACACTAAACTTTCCAAGTTCTCAGTAGAATGGTGCTGAAAAATGTTGAAAAGTGCAGTGCATGAAAAAGTGCGGGTTACAAATAGCTACAGGAAAACACCACCATCTTTTATTTAGTGTTTGCCAAGTACCAAGATTAAAAAGAAGTGAAAAAAATAGATAGTTTGAATTAATAACTATCTCAAGACAATAGGATCAGGGTCGACATGTTTCAGCCATCATGGTTAATGTTAACCTGGCTTTCTTCAGGACCTAGCTTGAAAAATGCTACTGCAATGAAGA
This sequence comes from Lissotriton helveticus, assembly GCF_964261635.1. Lineage (NCBI taxonomy): Eukaryota > Metazoa > Chordata > Amphibia > Caudata > Salamandridae > Lissotriton > Lissotriton helveticus. The sequence goes on from NC_136057.1 coordinate 738,816,031, forward strand.
AGAATTTCAGTGTAAATATAATTAATAAGAACTGGTACAATACCCCTACCAAAGACCTGGAGTACAAGTGACTGTTTCAGTATCCAGAAGATGTAGGGTGTTCATCCATTCCTGTAACCAAAATAGTGATAATCATAAAAACATTGAAGGTTAGAAAAACTAGCTAACAGTCTCAAAAAAAGCTATACTGTATTGAAGTTTATACAGAAGCAAAAACCTTGAAGGATAGATGCATATAGGGTGCTCAATGCATAGTTCTATTGACCAAATGTAAGTACTCACCCAGCTTTATGTGGGAGTAGACCTCACCTCGCCCGGCAACTGCTCGGTGTGGGAGGCCCCGCTCTATATGAAATAAAAAGAATAGGAAAACACACTTCTTAATTCTGAGTGTGTTCTCTGTAAAAACAAAACCCTATTGTTGAAAATGTCTGCAGACCATAAACCAACCGTACAGGGGCAAGGGATTGATGGCATACCTATGGAATTCTGACATATTTAGAGATTTCCTAGGGGACAGAGTCCCATGGTTAACTGAAATCATTACATACAATGTGGATCACATGCTAGAAGTTTAAAAAATGGAACAGGTTGATAGCTAAACCATAAAGATACTAGATTAAACAGGGGTATGGTATAACAAGTATGGTAATGCTATCTGACCAGTGGAGGACTTACCTGTCCGTCGGTACCTCTGTCTTTGACCAAGCCGAAGGGGAGGTAAAGACTAGAGGAGGACAGTGTCTTTATATAGGCCTCCTTATTGGTTAATCCCTGGCACCTGACACCAAAGAAACACCATTGAGCATGTGTGGGAGATCAGTGTCTCTCCTATACACAAGCGTAGTATCAAATTCACTGTTTATGCCTCCTCATTGGTTAATCCCTAGCACCTGACACCAGGGAAACACCATTGAGCATGTGTAGGAGATCAGTGTCTCTCCTATACACGTGCGCAATACTGAATTCGCTGTGTATGCCTCCCTATTGGTTAATCCCTAACACCTGACAACAGGGAAACACCATTGAGTATGTGTAGGAGATCAGTGTCTCTCCTATACACATGCGTAGTACCGAATTCACTGTGTATGCCTCCTAATTGGTTCAGCCCTATCACCTGACACCAGAGAAACACCATTGGGCATGTATAGGAGATCAGTGTCTCGCCTATGCACATGCGTGGTACCAAATTCACTGTGTATGCATATGAACCTAGATAACGCAGCAGTTGAAAATGTATGTCATAAGATAGACGCCTTTTAATGGACTATGGATGGATTGCTAATGGACTTAATGCTTGAATTAACATACAGAGATAGTATATGAATTATACATCTGTCCCATATGCTGGATAGTGTACCTCTATGTTGGTGTGTCAAGGCTTAATCAATGATGCAGCCAAAGGCGGGCATATAGAGAGGACAGTACTTTAAGGACAAAAAAGCTTTTTAGCTATTGGGTGCTCATTAAGGATAAGCAGGATAGTGGACATTAGGCCTATTGCTAACTGTTGTATAAGACCAGGGACTATACAAAGCATGCTGGTAATGGATCAACTATTGAACCAGAAGATTAGAGAGTGTGTGTGTCCCAATCATAATGAGACCCACGGGAGCTCATCGTTCAGCCCCACAACGTTTGTTTTCAAGCGAAAAACCCATTTCTGTTCTTTTAAAAACAGGAATCTCGCCACGTCGGTGATGTGGGGAGGTATGAAAGGATGCTCAAGAACAAGCCACTGCATATCTTCAGCCTTGTGTTTAATTTCGAGGAAGTGATTGGTAAGACCTGTGGCCTGTTTGTTACACCGGATAGTGCTTTTATGTTCACTAATCCTTAACTTGATCTTTCGAGCCGTGTATCCAATATACCTTAACGTACAAGGACGTTGTAGTACAACGTACAAGGACAAGTGATTACGATTAACGTACAAGGACAAGTGATCATGTAAATGACCCTATCCGAGTTACAGTTGTTATGCGTGTTGAGAATCCATGGACGTGTTGTTCCAATATCAACACTCTCTGTTTTCTTAGTCTGTGGACAGGCATTACAGGTGTCACATGGATAATGCCTTTGAACAGCTGTGTTGGCCGGCTCCTTGGTATTGCTGTTGGTCTTCGGCCTTGTGCGGACTAAGCTGTCGCGTAAGCTCGGTCCATTTTTTAAAGAAAACAGAGGAGGAGGGATCTTCACTGTAGTCACATTCAGGATCTTCCAATGTCTGCGTATGATTTTCTGCACCTGGTTGGATGATGTGCTAAATGTGTTCACACACGTCAGACGATTGAGGTGTTCCTTTATAGTACGTGTATCCAACAAGGCATCCCGATCATTATTTGAGGCTCGTTTCCAGGCTTGTCTAACCAGACGTCGTGGGTAGTCACGATCTTTGAGTTGTTCAGCCAAAGCCTTAGCATGTTTCTCAAATAGAGGCTTCTCAGAACAGTTTCTCCGACACCGTAGAAACTGTCCCACGGGCAGATTCTCTCGTAAAGCCCTCAGATGATGGCTGTTAAAGGCTAATAATGAGTTCTTAGCCATGGGCTTCTTGTACAATTCACATCCCAGTCTCCCTTCTTGTGGGAAGATACTGATATCCAGGAACGATAGCCGGGTGGGGCTGATCTCAACAGTGAATTTCAAAAACCTGTTCTGTCTGTTGAGCCAGGCGTGGAAGTCTGGAACCTCACACGTGGTACCACGCCACACCACCAGGATGTCGTCGATGTATCTCTTCCACAGCACCACATGATGATGGAACGGGTTGCTGTGGTCGAGAACATACTGTGTCTCAAAAAGGTAGACATACAGATTCACCAAACTTGGCGCAAAAATACTCCAGGAGATCTGGAGATAGATTTGTTCTTCAAACATAAAGAAGTTCTCCATCATTGCGAAACGGGCACACTCCATGATGAAACTTACAGGGGTGATGCTGTCCAGGTCGCGTGAGTCCAAAATACCTCTGATACATTGTAAAGTTTCTTCCTGAGGTATACAGGTGTAGAATGATTCTACATCAAAGCTGACTAAGAGGTCAGTAGAGGTGTTAAACTCAATTTCTGGAAGTACACGAAGGACGTCCGCAGTGTCTTGTAGATAAGTAGACATCTGTTTGACAATGGGTCTAAGGAAAAAATCCACAAATGTGGACAGAGGCTCAAGAAGAGAGCCAATTCCAGAAATGATGGGACGTACAAGTGGGGGTCTCTTGTCCTTATGGATCTTGGGCAGACAATAGAAATATGGCATGATGGGATGGTCTACCACTAGGAACTTAGCCTCGTGTGGGGTTATCCAACCCTCAGCACTGGCTTCTTCAACCAAAAGTTTGATTTCTCAGGATAATTGGAGTGGGATCAATAGATAGAAGTCTGTATGAATTGGTATCTCCCAGTTGCCTAAGGCATTCCGCTCTATAAACGTTGATGTCCATCACAACTGTGGCACCGCCCTTATCGGCCGGTTTTATTATAATGGTATTGTCCTTAGCTAGGCCTGCCAGTGCATTTTTCTCTTTGGTGGACAGGTTATGATAGTGTTCCTGTCTGGTCTCGCATAAAGACAATATATCATGAACCACAGCCTTCTCAAAAGTGGCCACTTGTGTGGGAACCTGATGGATCAGCGGAGTAAAAGTGGAGGGAGGCCGTAGGCCCGTGTTGGTCTCTGTGTTGTTCAGGCCCTCCAGGTTGCCTTCCTTATTGTTGAAAAAGAAATCGAGGTGGATTTTTCAGAAAAACTACTCCATCTCACACCTGAGTTGGAAGGGGTCGACCTGATTTGTAGGGACAAACCCCCAAACTTAATTCAAAACTTGCTGTTCCTCAGATGTGAGATGGCGTGAACTTAGGTTGACAATCAAATCTCCTTTATCTGGTATAGGCTGATCTACTATTGTTGTCCTGCTCTTCTGCGAGTCATTGGAGGTGCCGGTTCCTGCTCCCAATGGACTGACGGTTGCCCTCTTCTCCTGTCGCGGTTGAATCCACGGCCCTGCCCTAAAAAAGGCTGGTTGGGGAAAAATTGGGTGTTAGGGAAGAAGGGGGGCATCTGATGAGGATATGGTTGTTGATAGCCCCAAGGTCCTGGAGGCCACCATTGCCCCTGATTTTGGTTACAGGAATGGATGAACACCCTACATCTTCTGGATACTGAAACAATCACTTGTACTCCAGGTCTTTGCTAGGGGTATCGTACCAGTTCTTATTAATTACATTTACACTGAAATTCTTCTTCATTGCAGTAGCATTTTTCAAACTAGGTCCTGAAGAAAGCCAGGTTAACATTAACCATGATGGCTGAAACATGTCGACCCTGATCCTATTGCCTTGAGATAGTTATTATTTCAAACTATCTGTTTTTTTCACTTCTTTTTAATCTTGGCACTTGGCAAACACTAAATAAAAGATGGTGATGTTTTCCGGTAGCTATTTTTAACCCGCACATTTTCATGCACTGCACTTTTCAACATTTTTCAACACCATTCTACTGAGAACTTGGACAGTTTAGTCTCTTCTAGATGCAGTGTGAGCAAAGTCCCCCTCATTGAGGGGTACACGTCACTGTATCTGTATTTCTCAGCCCCATATGACGATGCGCCGTCAGTGAGGTGGGCTGATGGGACGTGTCTCAGTAGAGTGGAACTGAGTCCATTGGGTTTTTCTAGCTTAACAGTCTCACCATTTTCTTGACCAGTGTTCTCCTAGTTTTGTTATTTGTTCATTTTATGGGGGTTTGGAGTTCATTTGGTCATTAAAAATAATTCCCTCGGCCCCTCTTTTCATATCGTGGTTTTCGATGACAAGGGTTCCCCAAAAGGTATTCAGGAACGCAAGATATCTAACAGGAACAGGATAAGATAGGATCAGCTAGGCCTCTCTGCAACCCAACGGACAGTGACAATTCTCCCCTCTTCTATCTTGCCAGCCTAAGCCCCATCAAACCACACCCCTAAAGGTACCCCAATTATAGTCTAACACCTACATGTTCGTCCCACATCAGTGCTAAATTTCATGAGGCTTGACAGGGGATTGATTGGGTTTGGGGGGTGGGATGTCACACCACTGTGACTTCACTTATATTTTGACTATTCTATTGTTCCAGTTCTTTCACATAAAATTTACAAACGTTACAATTAAACATTCTTTATTCAAATTAAATAGCATCCTGGGAGACACGCATTCAGCATCAGAGCCTTCAACTTTTAGGCACCTTCTGCGGTGCTCAGCACTTCTGGCTGCTTTCTCATGACAGTCTCGCTCCCATTCCGAGCCCTCCCTTTACAATAGTCAATTTAAGAAAAGATGTTTTTTATCGAATCCACTAAAACAAATGGAATAAAGACATTCATTAATCATATGACACTGCATCCCTCACTGTTTTCCACCCACTTGTGTGTGAATCCCCATTAGTGATACCTAGATGTTCCTTCATATCGGGCAGGGTGACCAGAAAGTTGGCAACCCATCTTAGAACGTACTGAATACAATACCATGTGATCATCGCCTGGAACTGGATCATATATACATTCCGCAAGAAGTCGCTTGAGGTCTGCGTATGTAGCTAGTTTTGGCGTACGCTGTAACGCTGCGTCTCGCGGCGTCAGTCGTCTTACTTGAGGCGGGGTGATAGGAGCACTTCCCCCCACTGCTCCTGAACTAGAATCGTCAATTAATACTGTACGGGCTGGCAGAGTGACTGGCAAAGCGGGTACATTTACTGTGGGATGGTCCGGGGGTACTGGCACATTAACTTGGCCCCCGGGACCAGTGGCTGAGGGAACAGGAATTACATTATTAACAGGAGGCTGAGGGTGAGCAGGCGGAATAGGATTTGCATATGCTGGAACTATATCGTCCAAGTAGGACGAAAGAAAAATTTCAGCTGCGGTCGGTTTATGACGTAGCTTAATCGGGACCAATGGTGGCGGTAAATTACAGGGTGCTTCCGGGGTTGCCTTCGGCAAGCCCTCGGCAAGAAGAGGATACATGCCTTTAATAAGGGCATTCCTCTGTCTGTCTGACTGTTCTGCTCTAACTCGTTCACTTTCTTCGATTAATTCCCTTTCTTGGGCTTTTTCTGCGGATTCCCTACTTAATTCTGTTTTCCTGAATTCTTTTTCGGTTCTTTTATGAGATTCTTTGCGCCATAACTCGATGGCATCTTTCTGGGACTGTAAGGCTTTCTTTTTCCATAATGCTTCTTCTACTCGCATGATGCACTCGGCATCCCATGTACCTGATACAGGCCATCTATATTTCTCTTCAAGATCCTTCGTGTAATCCACCCATAAGTCTAGATATAATATGGCATTTAAACCATGCTTGTGATACATAAAATGTCCAGGACTGTCCCTAGGAGGGACAGGAACTGATTCTTCGAGTAACCCCTTTCTGGTTCTGATCTGACGTAATTTCGAGAACAGAGGCATGGCTGAATTATACTTGCGAACACAATACACAATAATCACAGTAATGAAATGGCAAACAAATCACTCATACCACGACATAGAAATACATTAATAACAGTTCGAACAGAATTCTACCTGATACACTGAAAACATAACACTTGAATTTCTCGAGAACGGACTTACTAGAATTACTGGATGCACTGCTAAAACAGTACAGAACATACCGGTCTCATAAAGAGACACGTCATACCGTATCCACCTAGGTGGACACGTCGGACTGGATCTGCGTACCCAAACCCATCGGACCAGGAACAAACCAATGATCCTGTCTAGATACTTCCCCCGCAACGGTACTCACCGGGAAGCAGAAACTGAAGGCCTCGGACTGGACTGGACTGCTACGACGTCTGGTTACGACCTTCGGATTTCAGAAACAGGTGGGCCTCCGGATACCTCGGACCTTGCACTCTCGGCTTGGGCTCTGGTCGGGACGAACCGCATTCCACACCGCCTCGTCTGGATGCCGGACCGCAGTCTCCGTCTCCTCCGTGGGCCTGAGGGAGACTTGAAGCAGTAATATCTGCATGTGCACGGTAGAGTTCCGTCACGGCTGTAGAAGGGTCAGGGGGCCTGCGTTACATCGCCGGCGCGTGGGGAAGGGGCTGGTCCCTGTTCGGGCGCCATTTCTGTGGTAAATAAATAATTAATTACCGGTACTATTTTTGAATACATTAACAATAACAGATAGCTCAATAAATAAGAGGCAGGATCCGAGGAATCTGAGTCGAACTGGCTTTATTCAGGCAAAAGGGAAGGGACAGGATCGGGACAGCCTGAAATAAAATGGCATAGAAGGCAGCTGCAACGTTTCATCAACAGTACAAGGTATATATAGTAAAACATCATAATTACATTACATACAATAGGAGTAACTAGTGACAAGCGTAAGATAAGAACACATGGGCGTGAAAAGAAGGCGTGCACAGGGCGTACACGTAGACATGTGATGAGAACGTCACAGAAGTGTCATAAAGTGGGTGGAAACATGGAGGGGGCTACCTGAGCAGCTGGAACCTTTAACCTAGTGGTGCGCGCAAACGGACAATGACGTGTAACTGGGAGAACTGGGGGCTCTGACTTCTGCACTAGAAGAGGAGACGAAAGTCTGCGATGTCAGGACGACATGTACCTATCGCATATCTGGTATCTTGTGTTTTGGAGTACATGTTGATAGAATCTAAAAGTTATCAGAGCAAAGGCTACTGGACACTAAGACTGGTGCATGCATATATTCTTCATGTATTGCATGTGCTATGAATCTTACATGAATATTAATACAGTAATTCTCTTGCATGGAGACAGAAAGACTAGGCTATGGCTGGAGATGTTTATGCGGTTCGCTAACTTAGGAATGTGAAGACGGAGAACTGAACTGATAACTAGAGGCATAACATATTCTTGGCAGACAGGCAGGCAGAGCCAGGCCGGGCACCGCGCTGCGCGGCAGGAAGTAAGTGAAGGGTCAGGGATGCAGGTGGGGGCTGCATCGCTCCTCGGAGTAGGTTCAGGAGACTGGAGCTTGAATCTGGTGCTCAGGCCCTTTGAGGCCTAGAAACGGGGACAATTCAATGAATTAACGTTCATAATGTAAAACGTGGGCAACATAGGCCTAATACTCGTTGCTTTCACGAGAACTGGAAACTGGCATACTAGAGTTGGACACAACTATAATTGCGTCTTTAATCGATCATAGGGGGATATATGCATATCGATCATGCACATATAACATAGGATGGGGAACACGTAGGCACACATAACAAGGCAAAATTAAATTTTCCTCAATAAGCATAGGGCAAAAGCGGCATTATTTATTATTTCAAAGTGGATGCAACATGCACCTACTAAATGCACATGCAGCCTATTCGTGCAGTATTTCTCGTTTCTTTTAAAGCATACTGCAAATACAGGTTTAGTTCTTCCGTATATTAATTCACATTAGTGCATACATACGTCAAGCAAATTCCCTCGTGTTTATGTGTGGTACACATTTTTCAATTACTACTTCTACTTACTGTTAGTATGTATTATAAGGGTACTCGACTCGAGCAGGTTTCATTTTTATGAAATCCTGCTCCATCAAGGTTAAACCAGGGGAAATAGAATGTTTTTTTAATCTGTATATTATCTATCCTAAGAAGGCTGGGAAAAAAGGAACCAAGAATGAGGATCCGAGATGCACCTGTTCATCTCAGAAATTCAAGCAATATTGTGGGATTCCTGAAAGTTTGTTCCTGTCCCCTTGGCTTTCATGTACATACATACATACATACATACATACATACATACATACATATGTAATTTGGATGAAGTTATTGACCAACAGAAGATGCAATTTTACTCCTATGCAGAGAATTTGCATGCCATGGTCCGCTTACAAGCAAACCATGCCAACTGCCTAGGCATTTCTAGCTGCCTCGCTTGTGCACATGAATGGATAAGAAAATCATCCTACATGCCATTTCCTTCAAAATATCAATAATACTCTTTGATAAGCTAAAAACTAACCAGCTACATTTACATTATTCCCCAGTGCTACCTAGCCCATTGACCCCAGCATCCAAAGTAAAGTGTCTAGGATTCACCTGTGACTCAACATTCTTGTTCACTTTTCTAATGTATGGCATGATGAAGATTGCATGATTCTGCCTTTATGTGCTTAGTACAGCCACATCATTGCTTACAGCGTAACAGCTGGGAGATAAGTGATTAAGGGATACAAATTATTTAATTGTACAAAACCAGCTGTAAGATTAGCCATGGGCATGAAGAGGATGGAGTCAATACCACCTGCTGTCTGTGCCTTTCAATGGGTCCTCATGAAACAATTGTGATTTATTTAGCTGCTCTGGACAACCCATAGAAGTTACTTTTCTTGGAGCTTAAAATACCTGATCATGAGTGACGCTGTTGGAAATCAATGTGAACACAAGGTCGTGAATCATAGAAAGGCTCAATTTAGCTCTAACCGAGAGGTCACGGAGTTGAAGAAATGAATAAATAAATAGATTGTATCAGTGACTAGGGGGCATATTAGCAAGAACCTCATTAAAATTATCGCTGTTTTAGCGGCAGGAAACTGCAGCTAAAACGGCGATAATGAGCTTGCTAATATGCGTTATAGAATTCCAATAGAAGCCCAGGTTAGATGTCCTGCACATCTAACTTCGGATTCTATTCGAATTCTATAAAGCATAATAGCAAGCCCATTATCGCTGTTTTAGCGGCAGTTTCCTGCCGCTAAAACGGCGATAATTTTAACGAGGTTCTTGCTAATATGCCCCTTAATTCTTTATTTTCCCTTTCAAAATTATTTCACCTTGCTTCAAATTCATCCATGTGCATCCATTGGCCTTTCTGATACTGCTCACAATAACATTAGTAAATAATCTTTAGACTATTGTTTGGAGGAGTTTCTAGTTTACTCTTTCAAAACACATGCCGACAGCAGAAGATGCAAGAGAAGCAACTAAAGTGATCAAAGCTAAGGCCCTAGCAACAAGACCTGTGGCACCAGTAGAGTCAAGGAAACCACAGGGCAGGACATGAAATATATCAGTGACAGAATATTTTTTAGGTCTCGCCTTTTCCATTCCGAAGGAATGGGAAATGGAGAGAATTCAAGTGCTCAAAATCCTTGTGAAACCAAGGGCTTTTTGGTGCGGTTTTCTTTGAGTTCACGCGAATCACGTGACCAAACAAGCACGCGCATCAGCCTCCCTCCCTCCCTCCTAATTGCATTTTGTTCACGGCCGCCACCACATCAAAGGGCTTCTCCCAGCGTGTGCTCTGCGGCTTCTCCTCCCCTAATTATTCATGGCTGGCCGGCCGTACTTTCAGTTTCCCGGCCGCTCTTTATTGAAAGCTTTTTGCCTATCTCGCTGTCTATCCTCGATCACTCCGCTGCTCTCTAGCTATGCTTGTTATTTATTCCTTTTCGTGTCCGTCTGTTCTCCATGTTACTCTCGGCTTCGGATGCCTCTCTGCTGCCCTCTTCTGTGGCTGTCTATCCTCGATCACTCCGCTGCTCTCTAGCTATGCTTGTTATTTATTACTTTTCGTGTTCGTCTGTTCTCCATGTTACTCTCGGCTTCGGCTGCCTCTCTGCTGCCCTCTTCTGTGGGTCACCCCCTTATCTATTCTCCTCTGTGCCTCTTTCTCATGTGTGCTTCTCGTTCTGCCCCATCTCTCCCCCACTGTATCTGTCACTCCTGTCTGTCTATCCTCGGCCCCTGTGTCTCCTCTCCACTACTGTCCCCCCCTATCGTTTCTCCTTGTGTCCGTCTGTTCTCCATGTTACTCTCGGCTTCAGCTGCCTCTCTGCTGCCCTCTTCTGTGGCTCACCCCCTTATCTATTCTCCTCTGTGCCTCTTACTCATGTGTGCTTCTCGTTCTGCCCCATCTCTCCCCCACTGTATCTGTCACTCCTGTCTGTCTATCCTCGGCCCCTGTGTCTCCTCTTCACTGCTGTCCCCCCCTATCGTTTCTCCTCTCTCCGTGCAGCCGCTCCTCTGTGCCTGTCTCTCTTCTGTGCCTGTCTGTCTCTCATTTGTGCCTGCCTGTCTGTCTCTCCTCAGTTCTGCTCCTCACACTGTTACCCTGCATGCTTCGAGTGCAGCACTCAGCACGCCGCTCGTTTCCTCATTCCTCCGACAGAGTTTACCAGAAAGGTGCTGAGGAGAGGGTGTCTCAAGAACTTGTACGACATCAGCGTTCTCTCTATTTCTCACACTTCCATCTTCTTGCCTCTCCACCTTTCCCTCCCTTTTCACCTCTCCTTTTTTTCTTCTTCCTTTTTCCCCCTCCATCTGTTTCTTTATTTTTCTGTTTATTTCATTCTTTTTTGTTTCCTACTCCTATTTCTTTGGCTTGTGTTTCTTTCTCTTCGTCCCCTATTTCTTTCTTCCTTCTTCTCTATTTCTTCCTATCACATCTATCTACCTTCTTCCGTTCCCTCCCTTCCCTTCTTTTGTGTAGCACACTTTTACAATGTATTTTTTCCTTGTTTTGTGCCAGGGCTCTCTTTGTGTAGGGGTCGCCCTCAATAAGCAGCATTCCACCCATTTGATTAAAGTGAGGTGCACTATGAGTGATGTTTTAAAGAGGAGAGGGAGGTGGCTACTTAGAACTCGCTAGATTGTGTACAAACGCAACAGAGCAAAGAGACTGAAAGATTCAAACCTGCATGTGGTGCCACGCAGCTTGGGAGTGGATAGTTAACAAGATTAACAAGCATTGGCATAGCCAATAGGTCAAGCATTTGGGACCTTATAAGTGTTTAGCCATGCAACAGTTGGTGTTGTTGCACCAAGGATATTCTGCTGCATAACTAAATACTTATAGGGTCCAAAAAGCGAGATCTATTGGCTATATTTATACAGGCACGCGCTTTTGGGCCATAAACTTTCACGGCCATCTGTTCCCCAGCTCCAGCACCTCCCCTCTCTCTCCCCGCGCACAGCCTTACTTGCATTTCTCCTCCCCCTCCCCAGCCAGCTTCCCCCAGGCTGTGTTCCCTCCCACCTTTCCTGCTCTCTCCCTGCTGGCATCCCCCCTCCCTTCTCGCCCAGTCCTTCTTGTTTGAGTCTGTCTTGCCCTTTGCCCTCTTCCTTCCTCCTCCGTTTGTCCTGGCGCCTCCATTTCTCACCCCGCTTGGCTGCACCTCTTGACACCTCCCGGCTCCTGCTCATATCTCTGCTGTAACGCATTAGACCCACGATGGGTATTCGCCGATTCATCGCTTTCCTGCCTCTTAGACTTCCAGTTCCAGCGCTTAAAAGCCTCTTTTCCCCCCAACACCGTCTTGTCAGGCCTCCATCGCGTTCTTTCTATTGTCACTGTTATGACTCCATGGCGTCTTTCCACATAGGTGTCCTTTCAGTCAGAATCTCTGCCTCCAGTTTTTCCCCATCCTCAGAGTCTATTTTACGTTTTTGTTGTCTTTTTACCGATCTCAATTCATCCCCCGTAGCCCGTCTCCAACCATCTGTTTACTTCCATTCCTCTTCCTGTAGTCCCTTCACTTCCATCTGCTGTGGCTCCCCCTCGTCTCTTTTCACATCGTTTGCTCTCCCTTGTGCTTTTCTATCCTTTTCTTTGTCCACTTCCATCCCACCCCCGGTTACTCATCTAAACCCAATTCTTCCGTTATGTTTAATCCCCTTCTATCTCGCCCAAATTTCCCATGTCTTCACCTTTACTCGCATTCCGTTCACGTCAGACTAAATTCTCCCCTCATGCTGATCTAGAAGTCCTATCTCCGCCATCTAGGTTTCAGTTCTATCGCCACCCTCGTTCACTGACTAATATCTCTCCCAGGAGTTGAGTTCCTTGAAGTAAGTGGGCGGTCATGTGGGCGCTATCTGCCAGCACCAAATGTGCACACCAGGGGCCGTGGATGCTAAAACACCACGGTGAAATGAAGTCCCCACAGTACCCTCGTGAGCCTTCTGCCTCCTCCCGCGTGCACGACCTGACCTGCCGGTGACTCACGCACCACACACTTCCTGAACCTCGGCCGGTCACACTCTGAGCCGAGACGCGCGCCTTTATTCCCTCATTCTACCCGAGCTGCGCTGTCTTCACAGCCGGGTGATTGACGCTGTAAGGACTTCCCCAAGGAGAATGCCTTTGAGTGCCCCAACCGATCACCGCCGCCTCTGGGGGTGTCTAGTTACACTGGGCTGTACACGCCGCTCAGCTGCCTCATTGTATTGGTGACCCTTCTTTAGTTCAAGGCCTCTGTTTGGTGCATGAACGAAGCAGGCACTAATATTTCTTTAGGTGTTTTTTAAAGCACCTTTTGTAGATTTATACAGTTTAAGTGCCAGGTCGTTCATAACAATACATCTTGGCTTTGGGGATAGATGCTCCACTGTGGAGGTGCACGTGTGTTCTTTTACATCTAAACCAGCGTACGGTGTACATTTCTCAGCAATCCCCATACAGACAAGCATCTGCAATGCAATAGGTCTCGCATTCACGAGAGTTTGAGCTATTACAATTGCAAATAACAATGCCTTTTATTTTTGTTTTCATTTTAAAAACATAAAGGGCTTTGTCATTTACAAAACCAATAGCTCCAACTTTCCTACTGCCAGACCTATTGGCAACGCCAGTGCTTGTCTATGATAGAACCTGGTTAGGGGGAGCTCCAACCAATTGTATTTCACAGATCTATAACAGTCACAAATTGCACTTATTCATCTTATTGTGCAGCCTTCAAGAAGTGTGAATCCTGCAAAGTGCCAAAAATGAAAAATGGTAGCTTCATTATATCCATTTCTTTCAGCAAGAAAGTAATCAGATCAGCAAGTGGACTGGTGCTGGCGTTCAGCAGCACAACATTCCCTTCTCCGTGCACCTTGCCGACTCTCACCCCTCAGCTAGCCTGGACACTATAGCACTCCTACAGCAGTGCTATTGTATGGTCCACAATGACACCTGTACTCGAGCTCCTCCCCCCTGCACCAGTACTGTCCATTGGAGCCCTAGGCCTCTAAAAGACCTTTCCCTACTTGAGCTGTAGCAGACTGTCCATGCACTGTTGGTCTCGCCCTACCCTAAATGCACATCACACCTGAATGGCAACAGGTAGTTGCAAGGCCTACATTGATTTCCAGAAGCATGCCTTGGGCCCTATGGGACATCTTATACCAGGAAATTGAACCTCAACTAAGATAGATGAGTTTTGTTTCCCCTTCGGTTTTAACCTGGTTTCACTGATTGTGAAGTTTGATTATTTCCCCTGACTATGAAGTTAAAATAAACACTCACACCCTTAGATTATAGTCTAAAACAGAAGAGTTCCAATCTGTCCATGAGCAAGCTCAGTAATGACTTGTCCACCATATAACCTAGAGTGAGACTGGAGAGGGTAACAATAGATCCATGAGTTAAACGTCTAGTTTGAAGTTCAGACAGGATATTCTGGCAGTACAGTTCTTAGGTCTGGTCTTGGGAAGTAAAGCTGGAAACACAACTATTGCAATAAATATATATAGAGGGGCTACGGCCAACAGACCTATTGCTACAAGCATACACAGAGAGGGCTTTGAATTCAGTCATTTCAACAATTGGCTTTCTTCAAAAAACCTTTCTCATCCAGTGGCTTTGGACTTTATCAACCACCTTTTGGATTAGCCACTGAAATATTCTATTTACCTTTCACTAATTCTGTTGGTTGTTTGGGGGTATCTTTCCACCTTAACACCAGTGCTTGAATTAAACTTGATGAAGGACTACTTTACAACCAAAGCCCTCTGTCTGCTCCTGCTGGCTTCTTTTTACAGAGTCTTGCTCTAATGTTCCAACGCTGCAATAATTAGCACATTAACCTATGACCAGTTAGCCTTACCAATGCTTGTTTGAATGGGTGTGCATCTTGGAAATTCACACAAATAGAAACAAGCATAGTTCTTATGATGTTCTGTAATTCTTTATGGTGTTGTAAAAATTAAAAAGGCCCCACCACCACAAGCATGGATAATTTATATATCTCATTCCCAAAAGATGCAAAATGCAGCTATCATTTTTTGTCTCATATAAAGGTCTAATTTATTGAAAAAATACAAAACATAATCCAGACTAAAATCTCTGAACTAAAATCAATGATGTGGTTGTGTTTTCTGTTGGTTTTCATTCAAAAAGCATATTTGTACTGCAACAAAATAAACCTAATATTAAAGTCAGCTAGTCAGTCAAATAAGTTTATTACGTTCCAAAAAACCACATGAAAAAAAGATACAAAATAAAATGTACAATCATCAGAATAAAACAATGATAGCAAAAACATTTAAAATACAACCAGTAACTCATCTTCAGTTTAAAACGATTTCATCAATGATTTCGCTCTCCAGTAATTTTCATTCAAGCAGTGTGAGATACCCGCATAAACCAGAATATGATCTTATACTACTTCCATCAAAATATGTCATAATTTCACAAAAGCTCAACCTTTATGATATCAAAATGGGCTGGTGAATGTATACACACAATATACAATACCAAACACAAGGACATATGACAAAGATAAATAAAGATTCTGATTTGGTTCATTAATAGTAAGTCAGTAAGTAAAAGGCTTATAAAGCGCACGAATACCAGGGCGTCTTAGCGCTAAAGGAAGCAAGAAGGAGCAGAGGTTGAGAGTCAAAAGGCGCTTGGTTACCATTGGGGGGGGGGGGGGCGGTAAAAGCCACGTTTTACCCTGCCTCCTGAACTGGACATAGATGGAGATATCCTAATATTGAGTGGAAGTTCATTCCAGAGCTTAGAGGCCATAAAGGAGAGACATCTGCCTCCCCATCCGGTCTTGTTAAGTCTAGGAACATGGACCAGAGCTTTGTTGGCCAATCTTAACATCCGGCAGGGGGCATTCCATTGGAATAGTTTGTGGTCGTCATTCGGCCCACCCCCATATAGGGCTTTATGAACCAGGCAAAGTGCCTTGAACTCAGTTTGGTGCTCAACTGGGAGCCAATGTAGATTTCTAATGGCACCAGAAATGTGACTATGTTTTGGAATATTTAACAGAGTAGGTGCAGCCGCATTCTGTAGGGATTGAAGTTTAGAGTGCTGGCATTTGTCAACGCCTAAGTACAGGGCATTACAGTAATAGTGTTCTAGTTGAGGGGATTACACAACTTTTTCCACATCATAATCCCTTTTTATTGCTCTTCCTCAAAATAACCATGCAGAAATTAAAAATGGCAAAGTGGCAGATGTCATTTATATCAAAGTATCCAATTTAGAAATTCTTAGGACATTTAGGTGTCAAGTAACTGGACAATATATTGAGAAAAACATTATTGACATACAGATATATAGCCAAAAAGGTATTGAAAAAAATATCATGATTTTGTGAGTGTGTGAAACCCCTAAATTCTTACTTCGAAAGACACACCAATAGCATGCCCACAGGTGGATGGATTGGGCATTCTTACACCTCAATATCATGGGCAATGTGTCCCAAGATAAAGTGCAAAACAACATAATAAACATACAATCAAATAGGGAAGGACAAACTCAATAAGTGAGTTCTAGAGCGGAAATAAAATATTTTGAAAGATTCATACAAAAATTCAAAAGGTACATAAATTGTAAAGTGCAGATACATAAAGACATTGCCATATAGGCACTCAGCAATAGGGTAAAACAAAATAGTAGCCAAAAGCAAAAATATTCTGAGCCCCATTTAGCAGCAAAATCAATAATAAATTGGACAGCATTCCTAGTAGAACTGAAATTCACGTGGTTCACCCTCAAATTTGAGGATTTATATAGGAAATCTTCTCATAGAGCAGAATGAAAACTGCAGATTTAACATGCTGTGAGCAACAAAAAAAAATTGGGGGAAATTAGACGAGAAGGAATAAACATTATGTTGCCTTACCACCTAAAGCACTATCCCACTATGTTAGACTTGGCATCTTTTGGCGTGTTTCCCCTGAGTTTTTCCTTTCTTACCTACCGGTATTTGACTCTGTTTTTGCTGGCGTAGCTTTCTGCACATTTTTCGCACTGCTGATCAGTGATAAAGTGCAGGTGCTCCTGTAGTAAATTGTGTTATGGATTGGTGTTTCCCTTATTGGATATTTGATGTATGTGTCAGTCCCTAGTAAAGTGCACTGCATGTGCCAGGGCCTGTAAATGAATTGCTGTTGGTGGGCTGCAGCTTTGGATTGTGCCACCCCCCAAACAGCCCGTAAAGGTACCTCAGACCAGCCATTGCAGAGTCTGCACGCACTTTGTAACTGCCATGTCGACTTGGCCAGTGCACACAGTTGCCAATCCCCAACCTTCCCTCTTCTTACATGTCAGGCACCCCTAAGGTAGGCCCAAGGTACCCCTGTGGGCAGGATGTAGTGTATGTGAAAGGTAGGATATGCCATGGTGTGTGTGGCATGTCCTGATAGTGAAATACAGCCAATTTCGTTTTTCACTATTGTAAGGCTACCTGTTCCCTATAGGACAGAATGGGAAGTTTGTTTATAACATCTTATAAACAGAACTGGCCTCTCGGAATTAGGTAGGAAAATAAAGTTTAGTATGCCTGAACTCAGAATCTAAAGATGCATCTTTTAGTGAAGGTGATTTTTACATTCTGTGTTTGAAATTAGAAAGTAGGTATTTTCTTGCTCAGTCATCCCATGTGCCTCTGCTGGGATGTAGATTGCCTGTCTGGGTTTTGGACGACAGAAGGCTGGTGGCTCCAGATAGTCTAGGTGGGTCAGGAAAGGGCTGCAATGGGAGAAGGGGGAGGAGATTTCCTTGCACCTGAAAGGGCCTGGTCTGCCTCTAACAATGCCGTCTCCACCTCCTGCCAGGAAATCACACCGGAGAAGGCAGAACTGGTTCTTACTGGGCACAGACACTCTCTGCCTAAGAGATCAAAGGATTTTGGGTTATAAATATTGGGGCCCAGACCCCTGAACTTTAGAATTCTTTTGGATCAAGAAGACTGCCAAGAAGAATTGACCACCACTCCTGAGGCGGAAGCCGGGAGAGCAAACAGCCATTTTTAAAAATTTACTATTGTCACTTGTTTTTGTGTATATCTTTTAACTTAAACTCACCACGCCGCAGGGCACTTGAGCACCATACTCAGCACAGGCAGCGGATCCTAACGCTGCCGCGTAGCCTTAACCTGAGTAACCCTCCCGACGCCAGCAGCGCGAGGACTCAGGCCATGCCCCTTTTAGGCCACGCCCCCTTGCGACGAGTATAAGACGCTGAATACAAGCGCCCTATACTTGAATTGACCACCACTCCTGAGGCGGAAGCCGGGAGAGCAAACAGCGATTTTAAAAAAATTACTATTGTCACTTGTTTTTGTGTATATCTTTTAACTTAAACTCACCACGCCGTAGGGCACTTGAGCACCATACTCAGCACAGGCAGCGGATCCTAACGCTGCCGCATAGCCTTAACCTGAGTAACCCTCCCGACGCCAGCAGCACAGGCAGCGGATCCTAACGCTACCGCGTAGCCTTAACCTGAGTAACCCTCCCGACGCCAGCAGCGCGAGGACTCAGGCCATGCCCCTTTTAGGCCACGCCCCCTTGCGACGAGTATAAGACGCTGAATACAAGCGCCCTATACTTGAATTGACCACCACTCCTGAGGCGGAAGCCGGGAGAGCAAACAGCGATTTTTAAAAATGTTTACTATTGTCACTTGTTTTTGTGTATATCTTTTAACTTAAACTCACCACGCCGTAGGGCACTTGAGCACCATACTCAGCACAGGCAGCGGATCCTAACGCTGCCGCATAGCCTTAACCTGAGTAACCCTCCCGACGCCAGCAGCGCGAGGACTCAGGCCATGCCCCTTTTAGGCCACGCCCCCTTGCGACGAGTATAAGACGCTGAATACAAGCGCCCTATACTTGAATTGACCACCACTCCTGAGGCGGAAGCCGGGAGAGCAAACAGCGATTTTTAAAAAATTACTATTGTCACTTGTTTTTGTGTATATATTTTAACTTAAACTCACCACGCCGCAGGGCACTTGAGCACCATACTCAGCACAGGCAGCGGATCCTAACGCTGCCGCGTAGCCTTAACCTGAGTAACCCTCCCGACGCCAGCAGCGTGAAGACTCAGGCCACGCCCCTTTTAGGCCACGCCCCCTTGCGACGAGTATAAGACGCTGAATACAAGCGCCCTATACTTGAATTGACCACCACTCCTGAGGCGGAAGCCGGGAGAGCAAACAGCGATTTTTTTAAATGTACTATTGTCACTTGTTTTTGTGTATATCTTTTAACTTAAACTCACCACGCCACAGGGCACTTGAGCACCATACTCAGCACAGGCAGCGGATCCTAACGCTGCCGCGTAGCCTTAACCTGAGTAACCCTCCCGACGCCAGCAGCGCGAGGACTCAGGCCACGCCCCTTTTAGGCCACGCCCCCTGACCTCCTCCTCAGCAACCGCTTATATCATGTGCATCGGCCGGAAGCGCAGCGGACGAGCGCAGCGGGGGCGCCGTTTGCGCGCCGAAGGCGCGCCTAAGGCAAGCCCGTCTGCGCCCGTCCGCGCAAGACCGAGCCCAGAGCACATAACCCTTGCCTCACCCACCCCACTACCCCTAAGATACACCCAGGAAACACTGCTGGGGTTAAGGGACCTTGCAGTCGCCTCCTGTCATTGTACCATTGCCTTAGAGTAAGGACATTCCCGCTGTCCAAATTGTACCTACTGGCTCACCCCTCACTTCCCCTCTAAACCACCCTTTCTCGGGATGGCTCTGCTTAATTGCAGATCCCTCCCGAAGCACCAGACAGAAATTAACTTACTCCTGCAGGACTCGGAAATCGAGGCACTTTTTCTTACAGAAACCTGGCTCACCTCAGAATCAGAGCCAGATATCATCTAATCGCTCCCACCCAGTTACCTCATAAAGCACCAGAATAGACCGTCCGGTATTGGTGGCGGGATAGCGATTATATATCGAGACTACCTGTCCTGCCAGTTCAAAGAAAGTCCCATCCTGGACTGTGAAAACGTATTTTTCTCCATCCATCGGCCCCCCTCTACCACCATCTCAGGGATACTAGTGTATCGCCCACCAGGACTGCAACAACGTTTCTGTGACTCCCTAATGGATTCCATCTCTTCCCTCGCATGCTTAACCCCGAACTTCACGGTCTTGGGAGACTTGAATCTCCACTTCGATGACCTCTCCAACAAAACAGCTGCTGACCTCAAAGCAGACCTTGCCTCTATAAGCCTCCAGCTACAAAGCAATCAACCCACCCATAACAAAGGCCATCTACTGGACCCCATATTTACCAATCTTACGCGATTGGTAGTATAGTCCCCCATCCCTGTCCCATGGTCAGACCACTTCGTAGTCCCCTTTAAACTAAAACTCTCAGCTGAGACACCTGAGAGACCTCCCCCCCAAGCACCCTCTCGCCCGTGGAAAACTTTGGACATTAACTCCTGGGCACTAGCACTCTCTTCCACCATACCAGTACTAGACCCAGATCCCTCTAGAGCAGATGTTCAAATTCACGAGTGGATCACCCAATACCTCGACGTTACCCTGCCAGTCAAACCCCTCCCCAGTATAAAGAAAACAGCCAAATCCCCGTGGTTCACCCAAGAACTACGAAATCTCAGGAAGACATGCAAAAAACTCGAGCGCCTTTGGAGAAAAAACTGGTCGATATAAAGCAATCACGAGTACCGGGCTGCCATCAAGCTCTATAAAAACTGTATAAAAAAAACACAGACTACTTTCTTCGAGGAAAAGATATCAGCGGCAGCCAATTCTGCGAAAGAAACTTATCGCATCGTGCGCTTACTTACCAAAATTCCAGACTCCTTACCCACACCCGACCCATCAGGCAAAAGATGCAACCAGCTTGCTGAGTTCTTTTCATCAAAAATCGACAAAATCCTCACTTCACTCCCTGGCCCCAACTCCCTTCAAATCCCAAACTCAGTCATCTCCCCCCCTGCCCCGAGGCGCCACGCCTCCGAACCCTTCCCGAGATCACCACAGAGATATTTCTGTCCACCTTACAAACTGTAAAAAGTGGTGCTCCTTCAGACCCAGCTCCCATGAGCAAATTAAAATTAGTCGCCTCTACGGTTGCCCCTCCTCTCACCCACCTCATTAATACCTCCTTTAGACTGGGCTCCGTTCCTGCCAACTGGAAGAAAGCCACTGTCAGGGCTCTCCTAAAAAAACCTCACCTTGATCCCATGGACCCAACCAACTTCAGACCCATTTCTCTTCTTCCTGCTATAAGCAAAGTGGCCGAACGAATCGTCAACCACCAACTCTCTAATTTCCTCGAAGCTAATCAACTCCTGCGCCAATCCCAGACAGGGTTTAGACCGGGACAGGGAACTGACACCGCTCTGCTAGCCGTGGTCGAAGAGGCAAGAACCATCATGGACGCAGGAGGATCAGTGGCAGTGATCCTCCTCGACCTGAGTGCCGCCTTCGACACGGTGGACCACGCCATCCTCATCCACCGGCTAAGTCTGATAGGTGTCGCTGATTCCGCCCTGTCGTGGATCAAATCCTTTCTGGAAGAAAGAACCTTCCAAACGTCGGACGGCACCGTTGCGTCCAAAGCCCTGACACTTAAGTGTGGGGTCCCCCAGGGCTCCTCCCTGAGCCCCACACTTTTTAACGTTTACATGTCCCCTCTAGAGGATATTATCGCCCCATATGGCATAAAAACAGTCATGTATGCCGATGACACTCAGCTGGTGGTCTCTATTAACCAGCTGAGCAATAGCCTAGATCAGTGTTTCCCAAACTGTGGTCCGCGGACTCCCAGGGGTCCGTGACACATTCCCAGGGGGTCCGTAGGCAACAGTTTTAAAAGCACAGAAACGTTTCTTGTATAATTAGCAGCCTTCCAGAGCAACAATAAAAGTGTCAAGAGAATGCCAGTGATTAATGTACCTGCTGGAGCTGAGGAGAGTTTTGTTCAGTGGCAGCTTTGATTGAACTAATGTAGCACAGAAGGTTAATGTGCCTACTGCAAAGAACGTGTAACATGCATCTTAAAAAGCAGTATTTTATGTGCCTAGGTTCGTGGTTACTGCTTTTGTCACAGAGATTCTTTTGTTACTGTGCACTTCATAAGTGACAATCATAATCTAGCAGAGGGACCTATAAACTGTCATCAAAGAGCTGCTTGCAAACTGCATGGTACCAGTTATTAACTTATATTTTTTCCCAGTTATTCATTATCCTGATGCTGCTAAAAAGATTTATTTGGGTGGAAATACATTTTTAATGTTAAAGTCAGTGCTAGCCACTGTGTTATGTTCTGAATCCTGAGTTTGTGCTTTTCCAGACCAAGCACTCTTTAAACATTTTATGTACACACTGATTTAGATGTATGATTCAATGTCTTTATATGTGTGTGATGTAAAGTGGTCTGACATCCTACAATGGTATGAGAGATGCTATAAAACAAATGAAATACATGTGACAGAGGGGCTATTACTTCAATATAAAATACTAAGTGCCAGATGTACGATCTGTTTTTATATGTGCGAACGGGTTCGCGAACCCGTTTATGCATGCAAAAACCTATTGAGCCATGTACATAGCCTATTTCGCGAGTCGCAATTTGTTTGCAACTCGCTAAATAGGTTTTGCAACTTGCTATTTGGAAGGGGCATTTCCTTCCAAATAGGGAGTCTCAAAACCATGTACAAATGTTTTGCGGTCGCAAAACAGTCGCAATTACCACCTACTTCAAGTAGATGGTAATGCATTCGCAAATGAGAAGGGTTCCCAGGGGACCCCTCCCCCTTTGCAAATGCATGCAAAATTATTTTTTAAGGGTAGGCAGTGGTCCCAGGGACCTCTGCCTGCCCTTAGAAAATGAAACAAAAACGTTTCATTTTCTTTTTTATTTTAAATGCTTGGTAAACAGGCTGCATTTTTTTTTTAACTGCTTTATTAAAAAGCAGTCCGAGACATGGTGGCCTGCAGAGCCCAGCAGGCCACCATCCCTGGGAGGGCTGGCATTTCCAATGGGCTCACAAATTGCGAGAGGCTCATTAATATTAATGAACTTCGCAATTTGCGACCCCATTGGGAATCCTAAACAGTGTTAAACACACTGTTGTACATTTCATTTAGCGACTCGCAATTTGCCACTCGCAATGTGTCGCCAATTGCTAGGCGCTAAATGAAATGGTCCAACATCTGGCCCCAAAATCCTTAGTACTTTGAGTATTTGTTTTGTGTGCACATGTGTGTATTTTTTTTGAATTACTGTTTTAATTTTGTTTAACTCATACAAATTGCTTGGGAGTCCCCGGCTTCCAGTGGTGACTCAATGGGGGTCCTCAGGAGTCAAAAGTTTGGGAACCACTGGCCTAGATAATCTGGCAAACTGTCTCGAGAGCGTTTTCCATTGGATGTGTGAATCTCGATTAAAACTGAACGGAGAAAAATCTGAGATACTTCTCCTGGGAAACCCTCACAAACTCCCTCCGTCCCTCTCCTGGCCGCCATGCTGGGAACGCCCCCTACCCCCAAACCCGAAGTCAAAAGTCTTGGCATTTGGTTGGATCAAGACCTCAACTTAAAAACTCAGGCCAGAAAAACCTCGGCCACTTGCCTTGGCCTCATCCGTATGGCACGAAAAATCCTCCACCTGATCCCATTTCAATCAAGGAAACTGCTGATGCAGGGGTTGGTGAACTCCAGACTGGACTATGGCAACGTCCTGTACCTGGGGACACCGGCATCAGTCATTCACAGACTACAATGCGCCCAGAACGCGGCTGCCAGACTCCTAACCGGAACCAAATCAATACTCTCGGCCAAACCAGCACTCAAAAGCCTACACTGGCTCCCGGTCAAAGAAAGGATTACCTTTAAGACGTTATGCATCTCGCATAAAATAATGCAAGGCAGAGGCCCCCCGATTCTGAGACCCTTTGTTAAGCCCCACCACTCTAACAAACAACTCAGATCAGACTCTCTCTCCCTCGCCAACGTTCCCAGAATAAAAAAGTCCCGAGCCGGGGGGCGCTTGTTCTCTTACAACGCCCCAAAGCTGTGGAACGCCCTCCCTCTTGCCATGCGGAGAGAACACAACCTCCTGGCCTTTCGGAGGCAATTAAAAACTTGGCTCTTCCCATAAACCCTTAATTCTTCTGCTCTCCCCTCTGGATCTTAGGTCATGCCAGCGCTGGGACGCCCTAGGGTAGCTACGCGCTTTAGAAATCCCAACTCAAACTCAAACTCAAGAAGAGCTGGAGAAGCTGTGAGAAGGGATTACCACTTTGGTGTGTGCTTTGCTGTGTTGGCCTGCAGTGACTGCTTCTGTCTTGGGCAATGAAAGGACTGGACTGAACTTTCTGCAATCTACTTTTGTGAGTTTCTCCAAGGGCTTGAGGAGGAGCTTGCCCCCTGTTCAAGAAGTCTCAGGAACAGCAAAGACTTCAAGCTCTTCTTCCCTCAGCACTGGGTACTGTATGTTTTGTGCTGCAACAGAAGAAAAGCAACTCGACGACATCGATAACGCCGCTGCCGACTCCGTGTCCTGAAGGCACCGCAGAGGGCACTGCCGCACCGCAACCCTGCTCACACTGATGCCGCCTACTGACGGCTCCACCAAGCCCCTGCTTGCACCGCGACCTGTGCGCACCGCACTCTGCACCGCCCCACTGCACAATGACGCCTTGGCACCACCGAGGGCACCACTGCAATGCCACAACTCGACCCTGCTCTAACTAACGATGCCTGCTGATGCTGCCACCGAGCCGCTGCTCGCCCCGCGACCTGTGGGCACCGCACTCAGCACGCCTCGCTTAATGACGATGGCTTGGTATCCCCGACGATGCCGCTCCATGTCGAAATCGACGAAGCTGCTTGCACAGTGGTTTGAGGGCACTGCTCATAAAGATACATGACGTACCACCTTCATCCCGCAGTGCAGTCTTGGCCTACTGATGCCGGTCTCGTTGAATCCAGCTCATCAGCGGATGAAAGCCCTTCAGAAACGACGCCACAGCTGCTTGCACCATGACCTGCCAGCGCTGTGACGGGCATCGCCTTCCTCTCGCACCATGACCCTGGTCTCACCGCGACACAATCTGACACCACCACTGAGGCGCTGCTCGCACCACGACCTGAGGACACCGCACACCACCCAGCTGTACTTTACACTGCAGCACACTGCAAGTATATGACAAAGCGGTAAAGGCTGTGAACTGGGGAGCTGGGGAACTGTGTTTGAGTCTGAAGCAAGCTTCATTGTTTAATTTACCCCAGCACATGGATAGGTATAATCTATAAATAAAAGCTAGAAAGATAAAATAACATAAGAATTCAATGCTTGGGGGTAAGCAGTGTAATGAGCAAAACAGCAGTGGCCTTGGAGGGGTGATGGGGGCCTGGAGCAGTGTTGTGGGAGGGGTGAGTGGAAGGCAGGGGGAGATTGGAGATTAAGGGATGCAATCAAATGAAGCAATGGACCGCAAGCAAAGTAAGTGACTGAAGTTTCATTGCAGAAGTAAACAGAACACTTAAGAAGCAAAGATGCAGCCCAACCAAAAAAAGAGTTCTCACAAACTTTAAATACCCTGAACAATATGAACACATGCAAGAAGGCCAGTCCTCATGGGAGGATACAAAATTCCAAAAGGAGGGACTACTAAGGGGCACATTAGGATGGCGGGTGGACTTTGTCCGCCCCCCATCCCATCGTAGAAAGGGACCGCCCGCCATAAGGGTGGGGGTCCCGTGGGTGCAATTAGAATGTGCCCACCACAGTGGCGAGCGCATCCTGCATTCCTAACATTGTGGTGGGCGGTGCACTCAGCACCGCCTGCCACAATGCCAAGAAGGCATGTTGTGCACTTCCATGCAGAACATGGCAGGCACTGGGCGGTGCCTGCCATGTTGTGCATGGAACTGCAGGGGGGTACCATAGGTACCCCCATGCCTTTCCACGGAAAGGCATTTCAAACCCCACATTCTAATATGGCTGGCGGTGTCTTTCAGACACCGCCACCATAAAGAACCCTTTTCCGCCCGGTCGACATGTCGACCGGGCGGAAAAGCGGCAGACCGTCTTTTCGTCCACCTTGTGCTGGCGGTGACTACCGCCGGCCCGGCAGGGGCGATCCGCCCGCCATCCTAATGGGGCCCTAAGTGTTTTCACCAATGAAAATTCTGCATTTCTAAAGGACAGCAACAGGAACCAATAAAAAGTTGGGCGTTTTTTCAACCTCATATTCTAGATAAAACATGTTATGAAGGGACCGCGCAAGTGCTGCCAAGGCAAAACCTAAAAAGGCATACCCCAAAACTTACCAATCACATATAAAAAGACACCTTTTTAGTATATGACAACCTCAAAAACAATAACAAAAGTGAACATTTATGGTACCAATAACAAGTTACTAACCTTAACTCAATGTAACACTTGGGTGATGGGTAGCACTTTTAAGTCGTGCCATCCATCATTAAAACACATGAACACAATACATAGTCAATGTCAAAATGCAAACATCCCATTTTGGTGTGCACTGTGACCTAACTACGAAAGTGCAACTTACAATGACATGCTAGTACATCTAAAACAGCACACTAACAACTACAACCCACAGAAGATAGTCATAATTTAAAGAGACATTGATTTCCACCATACTTAAAATCGACACACACACTGGAATTCAGGGGTGATAATATCACTTTAGCTAGAATATATGGAGGCACCTACAAAGGGCCTGATTCACAAAGGAAAAATTATACTTTTATGCAAGTTTACTACCTTTTGATATTTACAAACTTCGTGTGGAGTTTTACGACTCTGCACTTCCCACACTTACATGTGTGAAGTTCTCCATATGTGGAGTATGTATTGGGGCAGAGATCTTCACATACATAGTATAGGGAGTGTGGAGTTGTAAAGCACTGCACATAGTTTATGAATACCAAAAAGTAGTAAACTTACACTAAAGTAAGTTTACCTTTGTGAATCAGACCCCACATTTAGAACATGCATCTAACCTAGAATTTGCACATAAAATAAAAAGCCTAATAGCTTTATCGAACATCTCTGTAACAAAAGTTCCTAAGCATTATGATATAATAATTGAATACCTCTATTTCCAACAACATGAAACAAAACTAGCTCCAGTTATCGATTATTTTGCGGAGACTTGGCTAGGCACCTGCATTTTTCATGCCACAGATGGGAACCCAGGTGCAATTGCTATGACAGCATCATGTTCCAAGAAGCGTAGGCAAATAGGAAAGTGGAAGGGTGGCACAATTCCTTAGAATGAGCACGCTGTCAATTTCTAGAGCTACTTAAAAAACAACAATACTACCAGGAGCTAAAAATTGAACAATCCCCAACCCAAATATCTCCAAAGGAAAATAAACAAATATATGAACTGCTAACATCAATCAATCAACTCAGATTGGATCAGTTGAAAAGCCATGCCTCCATTTCTGAATTCAGGGAGGGAGGATGATATTTGGAGGTGGAGGGGAAGTTCGTTCTAGGACTTGGCAGGGAGGTAGAAGAATGAGCGTCCTCCACTGTAGCTTTTGTTGGATGTGGGGAGTGTGAGAGAGGGCAAGGGAGACAGAGTGCAGGAGTCTGGAGGGATGGTGGAAGTTCAGGCAGAGGTTGATGCATACTGGTCCTTGGGCATGGAGGGCCTTGTAGGCTTGTGTTAACATCTTGAAATGGCATCTTTTCTGGTTGGGAGCCAGGGGAGGTTCATGAGCTGTGGGTGACGTGGCTCCATTTGGGAGGTTGAAGATGAGTCTAGCAGCTGAGTTTCTGTATCGTCTGGAGTCTCTTCAGGAGGTAGGTGGTGATTCCTGTGTATAGCGCATTGCTGTAGGCCAGCTAGCTGGTGACTAGGGCTTGAGTGATGTTTTTCCTAGTATTTACAGGAAGCCATATGCAGATCTTTTGGAGCACGCAAATGATCTAGAAGCAAGCAGAGGAGACTGTGTTGATCTGGTGTTTCAGGCTATTTTGCTGTCCAGGATGATGTCAAGGGTGTGGGCGTGGACTGTCGTGTGGGTTAGAGTTTGGAGGGCCACCAGGTGTCGTTCCACAGTGAGGTGCTGTTTCCAAAAATCAGCACTTCCGTCTTGTCCGTGTTTTGCTTCAGGTAGTACATCTTCATCCAGTCGGTGACGCTTGTCATGCAGTTGTGGAAGCCTGTCCTAGTGGCGGAGGGGTCTTATGAGAGTGAGAGGATGAGCTGGGTGTTGTCTGCACGGGATATGATTTTGAGCCCATGGCTTCTGACGATGTTGGCCAGGGGCATCATGTAGTTGTTGAACTACTCTGGAATAAACCTTGAGGGACGCAGTAGATGATGCTCTTGGGTTCTGTCGTTAAGGGTGGGTTTGTCCTGAGAGGAAGGATGCAGTCTATCCTTCTTTATGTTTCAAATAAACATGCAAAGTATGGCTCTTTACTGACAAACCAGGACTACCATATATGGATTCAATGCCAGGAATCTATAAAAAAGATCCAAAAACAGGGGTGTAGCTTAGTCAGTTAGATTCGATGGGGGAGGTGGAATGGAGGTTTCACAAGCATCACTGCCATTGAAATGGCAAAATGGATGAAAATAGTACTACATTTAAACCACATTTGAGCCATCCAGTCTTTTCTTTATTTCTGGCCTGTTTTATGTGAGATGGAAGAAAAGAGGTGGGTGTATACAAGCTCTTCAGATTTTCATGGAGATGTGTGCCTATGCTATGAGGGCTGCTAATCCGAGTGGAACCCCAACCGTAGAAATTACTAGCCCGACTGGAGGTCCCTGGACCCAACTACACACACCAGAATCTATATATTGTGGTTGACACACCCCAAACACCCTCTGGAGCGTTCGCTGCGAAAAAAAACAAAGAAAACCCAGAGAAAGATAGAACATCCAATACGACTTCAGTATTCTAGGTAATCCAAACGTAACCTTAAAAATGTGAAAAAATAAATAAATGCTCCACCAAAAATTCAAAAATCAAAACGAAGTTGAAAACAAAAATGTGGTTAAAAAACCTACTACTTTTTCGACATCTGAAAATAAAACCTATAAATGTAAAATACTCATAGGCTCACCTGAAAACACTTACAATGGTAATATAAAACTATTCAAAGTAAGAAAGCATGGAATCAATATTAAACACATAGAACATATATATAAAATGAAAATAAACATTACATTTCAAAATTAGGCCTACCATAATACAGTAAACTAACTAACACATGCTACACTAAAACAAATATACTAAAACAACAACCAGTTACAAAGACTAGTCTAAATCTAAACACCTCCTCTACCACTAAAAATAAGTTGAAAATAGTATTGCGTGATCTTAAGTCCAGCAATGCAAAACTGGGACAGCAAACTCCACGAACAACCAAAAATGATGAAGAAAGACTACAAAATTAAACTGGGGAAAATGGTAGGAAATCAAAAAAAATATGACCTCCATCCCATAGAGATCAATTAAAAAAACACATTTTCTTTATTAATGTTTATAAAATATTAGACTATGTTTTACAACTGTTAAAATAACTCTATGCCGAAGAACATGTACAAAAACATTTTATGAATCAATATATATTAGAAAATATTGATAAAATATGAACACATATTTTTTCTGTTTTTATAATATATTAGAATGTTTATACAATGGAAGTAATGTCAAAAACCAGGATATAAAACCATGGTAGTTCCCTACTATAGTGAGACTCAGGAATACCACACTTGATTGTCTTGATAGGTCACTATCTTCACCTCACAGAACTACCAGAACTACCAATACGAAGGTATTAGTAATCTTCGGTAGGAATCTCGGATATGAAATTGCTGCTGTCTCTTTGCTGACAATATTGCACTGAAGCCATTAGACTTACAGATGTCTTTTCTCTTTGTCCCAATTGCCTTTACAACTCAGAGCTACACTGAGGCTGCTTATTCAAAAATGTTTACTATGGCTACATTTTCATTTCAGGTTGTTTCTGGATCGCTGCTGCCTAATCTCTAACCACACACCGACCTACCCATAACTACCTACCCGCAAGAGATATTGTATCTATATTTGTCATCTAGGATTTACCCAAATCTGAACTGGATCCCTCTAGAGAAGAATGAGGCTAACATTCAAAATGAGGTTAGGGTGGAGAATAAATTAAGCATTCTCTAGACTTAGGGCAGAGTACATGATGACATTTGCTCAGATGACTCTTTAAATCCTGTCATTCGATACCAATATTTCCATACAGTCTGGCTTCTCCTTCTCTGACCATCACTCATAAATGGAGTTTAATATCACAATGGTAACACACACACACTCACACACACACCCACACACACACACATGTATATATATATATATATATATATATATATATATATATATATATATATATATATTACCTACTGGCGGTCGCCAGTAGGTATATATAGTTAGGATTTTTTCTCTATGGGATTTTTGAAAATTCTATGTCTAATAACTTTGGCGTTTGTGGACGGAATTGGCTGAAATTTTCAGGAAAATGGCACATTTTGTTTCTGAGCAGCCCCTGAAAATTTGGGGGGGGGTTTGTCAAGGGGGGGCCGAGAAAAAAGGGGGGTCCCAAAACGTGTTTTTAACATTGAGTTTTCCATAGGGCGGTTGGCCTCACTTTTAGCCCGAACGGCTGAATGGATTTGCACGAAACTTGGCAAAATTGTAGGGACTGGTAGCCCGATGTGCCTTTTGTAGGTCTCAATATATGTGCTTCAGTGGATTTTGAGAAATTAACGTTCAAAAAAAGATATATATCTGTAACAGCGGACCGGGCAGCGCTCCGGTTCGCGGACTTTACGCGGTACGGAGCTTTGTGAAGCGAAGCTGATTGGTTCTCCGGCGTCTGTAAACATTCCAAACAGTCCGTAGCGGCCGCCATCTTGTCTCTCGGTAGGATCGAGAGACAAGCGGAGGCCAAACCGAAGGGGCAAATGACCAAAAGGGGGCATAGTAGATCCTCCCTGACCCTCTAGGTTTGATGTGGAGGTTTTAAAAGGGCCCCGCGGGGCAAAAAATAAATAAATAATAATAATGGAACGGCTGAATGGATTTGCACGAAACTTGGCAAAATTGTAGGGACTGGTAGCCCGATGTGCCTTTGCTAGGTCTCAATATATGTGCTCCAGTGGATTTTGAGAAATTAATGTTCAAAAAAAGATATATATCTGTAACAGCGCTCCGCTTCGCGTACTTTTCGCGTTACGGAGCTTTGCGAAGCTGATTGGTTCTTCGGCGTCTGTAAACATTCCAAACAGTCCGTAGCGGCCGCCATCTTGTCTCTCGGTAGGATCGAGAGACAAGAGGAGGCCAAAGCGAAGGGGCAAATGACCATAAGGGGGCATAGTAGATCCTCCCTGACCCCCTAGGTTTGATGTGGATGCTTTAAAAGGGTCTCGCAGGGCAAAAAAAAATAAAATGTTTTTTTAGTTTTTTTGCGTGGAGTGCGCCCGGTTCGCGAACCGGGAAGCGTTCTGGGGAGCGTACTTTCTTGAAAATTAGTGAAAAAAGTTAGAGTAAAATAATAATTGTGAGTGATCAGATGTAGGGTAGCTCTGAGAAGAGCTTTTGGGTTTATGGTACATTTAGGTACTTATAAGTAGGTACCAATGCATAGTCTTAAATTCAGAGTGAAAATTCTGTTGCCCTCATCTGAGAAGTGAACTCCATCTCCTCTGTAGATATCTTGCATGTAGTAACGCAAGTTATTGTTGTACAGGGAGCCCATTCCATGGTCTCTCATGTAAGCTGAAACAGATTTGTTTACATGCTTCCTCGATTTCTCAATTTGTGGACAAAATTGGTTCGACCACCTCCATTTTTGTCTTTGGCATATATTTGAATATACCAAGGCAGTCTGAGGAAAAAGTGCCATCAATTGCTCAAAGGTGTCCTTTAAAAGCATTTCCAGACCTACCCCAGTCAAAGTGCCCAAATCATTACCTCCACAGTGCACAATTAACAGGTCAGGTTTTGGCAAATGCATAAAGGTTTTCACCAATGGTATCAATTGGTGACATTTTAATCCTCTGTGGCCTAACCACTTAATTTCCACATCTTGTAAATTGAGGTTAGGTAAATTCCTGTTTTCAGCGTACCTCTGAGCCCAATAGATGTAACTATGTCCAACAATCCAGACAGAAAACATGGTGAGAGAAGGTTCTCCTGCAGTCAGATGAAGTGTGGCAATGAAATGGCAGTTGAAAAAATGAGAGTGTAAAATGAAAAAAACTGAGGAGTTTCTGTGTTAATGAAGCAGTAAGAGTGATTGGTGGATTTTGATTGCTGAAAACAGAAAGTTAGGGTGCATGGATGAGTTCGTTGAAAGATGTATTTTGAGTGGCGAAGAAAAAATCATTAAATGAAAGATTGCACTGGATATGCAGGTGCACTGAGAGTTCAGAGTTCAATTGCAACATTGTTGTGTGAACTTGGAAACACCAGAGGTCTTGCAAGAGGTGGTTGCTATGCAGAAAAAGCAGAGAGGGGGCAGAGGGGGGAAGGGTTTTGATTTGAAAAAAAGTGAGGGAAGAGTTTTGATTGGGTGACATGAGAGATATGTGTGAAGAATTACAGCATTTCTGTGCTTTTGATAGCTGCAGACTCTGGAGTGCATCCCTTTTGCTCTGCTGAAGACAAATTGGTGTGTTTCTGAGACTGTTTTGAAACTCAAAGTATTTGCTAAGGTGAGAAAAGATTTCTTTAATTTAGATAGAAAATAGTGTGCTTTAAGGAGAAAATTATGAAGAAAGTTGTGTTTTTCAAATGTTGGTTTGTCTCAAGTGTTTTACAAATAGATTTTGTTTCTTTGAGAAATTGTAATTGGAGAAAATGTGAAGTATTAGTACTGATAGGGTTTTTATGTGCATAGGAGCTGTGGAGTGTTTTCAAATTATGACTTGTAAATCGTTTTTGAGGAAAAGCAATGGTTTTAATATTGATGACAAGGACATAATGGTGTCTGCTTCTTTATAAGGTAATTGAGAGTCTCTGATGTTATTTTTCCCATTTCAATGTAAGAAGTTTGCCTGTGGAGCAAATTGCTTGTAAATATGCTCCCACCTGTGCATGGCAAATTTAGATTTTGAATGTTTGCGTTACATAGGCATGTTAAAGGTGACTGAAACATGCTGCAAAGGCAATCAAAAAACGCTTTTATGTGTCTTAAGGACATTTTAAGTCATTTCCCCATGTGCAGTGTTTTCAAATTATGAGTTGAAAATCGTTTTTGAGGTAAAGGAATGTTTTCAAAATTTATGTGCGCCATATGCCCCCAAATTTCTTTTTCAGGGGTGCAGCAGGGTGTTCTTGAGACACCCCTGCACCCTCGGAAAAATTCGTAATTTGCGATGAGGTAATTGCTAATCGCAAATTGCACCTTCATTCCTATGGGCCTCCTGCTGCATGGAAATGAATGGGTAATTTGTAATTAGCAAATAGCTCATCGCAAACTAGGAATGGTAAAGAATCGCTATTTATTCCTTAAAGTTTGCTATTTAGGAAATGCAAAAAACTTTGATGATACATATGGCGGTTCATCTCTAACAAGATAAGAAGCATAGGGATAGATTTATGATGACTGGCGCATCACCAGGGATGTGTTAGTCATTCTGTGCCGCTGTTCCGCCACCTATGGTGTGCTGCATTTACAATGCGGCGCATCATGGGGCAAAAACAGCACAGATGCGTGACGTATCTGTGCCGTAAAGGTGGCGCATTGCTGGAGTTGTATCGCAAGTGTGATTAAGCTCCAGCAAGGCTCAGGGGTGCCCCTGTCGCAGGGTTTCTGTTCTCACACAGAACTGTGGACAGAGGATTGGAACCTCGGCGAATTAGGGTGCCCCAAAACTCACCTTAGTAATCAAAAACCCCTTAGCAAGCTAGGTACAGTGTCACATTGGATATACCAAACTCTCAATGTTTAGACAATCCAGAATATGAACTTATAGTACCTCAGGATACGTGGAACTCATGAACACTCGGTCGTTATATATTTCTTAGAAACCAGAACATGGAGTTAAGAAGAACACATGTGTATTTGAAATGTTTATTTACTAATGCCGTCTTCTCAGGCGTAGTATCTTAGATAATACAAGTACACATATTATCAGTAGCAAAATTACCAGCATAGTTACTAGTACATAAAAAGCGAATGGTGACAGTATGTTAACATGCTGTAAATGAATAAGAGTTAGCAACACTTATAAGCAGCCGCGGGCCGTGGAGGGAGTTACGGTGGGGCAGGGAGGCGGGGAGGGGGAGGGGCAGGGTGGAGAGGGCTCCACCCTGCCCCTCCCCCTCCCCGCCTCCCTGCCCCACCGTAACTCCCTCCACGGCCCGCGGCTGCTTATATCTCACCCTCCCTAATACACATATTATATTATTTGCTAAGAAGGTCTCTTTGTGTTGGTTTAGGGCGTGCCCATACTTTAGTGTCTTAGATTTGAAGGAATCACATCAGCATACACCAGCTCTCTCTTCATGTGAACCGCATCAAGTGTTGTGTATGTGTGTTCGGCAAAGCAATATAAAACCCGCCTCATGCCCAGAATTGGCAGAAGCTGCACTTATGTTATGAGTATGAAGTCGTGGAGATCAGACCTCATAACAATTCTGTATCGTGTTGTTCTTGAAACTTCAGCACTCGCTGTACAGATATAGTTTAACAAGTAAAGCAGATAGTAGAGCAATAACATATTATTCTCATGTAAATCACGATGAACTATTAGGTTGAAAGCTAAAGCAACAACTAAGTGTCGTGTGCAGAAGTTGCA
Source organism: Lissotriton helveticus (assembly GCF_964261635.1). Taxonomy (NCBI): domain Eukaryota; kingdom Metazoa; phylum Chordata; class Amphibia; order Caudata; family Salamandridae; genus Lissotriton; species Lissotriton helveticus. Next base: position 738,850,831 of record NC_136057.1, read on the forward strand.
AAAAAGGAAAAATGGCGTTTAAACCGGTAATGAGCCCATGCTAACTTAACACGGTGTAAAGATATCCAGGATCTAGATGACACCTCCCCATGATCCGGAAACGAACTGAATAAGATAATAGAAGTGCCATCTCATGAGAGCAGATTGCAACTTTATATGTGAACGGTCCGCAAGGTAAAACATTAAAAACTAGGAAAATTTAATGCTAAAGAAAAATAAAACAGCCAACTACTTTATCGAGGCTTAAGCCAATAGGCAAGCTAAATAATAAAAACTTGACAAATAAGTCAATGAATTGTCAATGAAATGCTAGTACTCAGCATATCAAACATGAAAAAGGTCTATGACATAACTGTGTATGCAAAATAAGCTGCAACAGCCTCTAATAGGAAGTCACCGTCTTCATCCGAAAAGAGTTCAGCCATCCAATTTAAAAGCGGAAAAGAACATACGTGCTCTCCCAGCACCGGATCCTCTATCACCATCAGAGGACAGCTCGGTGGGTTTTCAAGAAAGCTGTGTTCCAAGAAAGACTGTGTTGCCGCCAGTAAATTCCAGGGACCAATTAGTCCATGCATCAATGCCACAGCCATAATCCTTTCGCCAGGACAAACCAACTCGTGAGTAATGATAGGACTCATCAGCTGATTAAAGTCGACGTCAGGAGAAACCGGTCCGCAGAGACACAAATCAATGGCCCAATCGAAATCACAGGTCAGGCAGTGAAATACAGGCTGGACACAGGTGAAGTAGGAGAATCGAAAAGATAATCCATATGCCGTGCTTAATATCGCCAACGGCATTGTGCCATAATATTCAAGCATGCGATTGCGGAACAGCATCAGCAGCTGCAGGGCGGGAGCTTGCACAGGAGGGACATCCATATTTAAAAATGTAAAAAAGCACAAGAGCGTCCGCTGGTAATGCAAGTAAAAATGGGAATCCACCAAGCACAGTGGAAAAAATAGAATGAAAGAAAGCAGGGATGACTCCAAAGATTTTCTCAAATGAAGTCACGAGACCACTGGTAACAACTTTAAAAAAGTGCGCCAGGCCCTTTGTGGAGGACGCGTTAAAGATAGTCCGAACCATGTCGCTGAAATGCAAAGGCGAATCAGTATTTAAAAGGGTCTGCACCTCTGTACGGGTGTTCGCTGTGTGAAGCACGAAAGTTTCACGGGCCGAACTCAAGGCCACCTCTCTCTGAGACAAAAGAGCTCTTATTCTTGCCATGCCGTTGAAATCTGTTCCCAAGGTTGGTATTTGTGGCCAGATTGAAAACTCCCTATGTTCATGTGTGGGAGGAAATAGAACATTTCTGCAGCAAATAACCCGTTCACTTACTGTTACGATAAAAGGAATACTTTTAATTAACCCAGAACAATCTTCATTATTGAGCATCAAATAACTACCATTTTCCAACAACTTGAACGTGGGGATGATAGCAGGAACTGGCGTGCCTTGCAACACGCAAGCCATATTTGGTCGGTGTTTGTTGCATGAACCGTGTAACTGTATGTGCCTACACATTAGTGAATGATCTGGCGTCTTAGTGCATTCCTCTCCATTCAGATAAACTTCTTGATCATCTTTGAAAATCTGTATGTGTATGGAAGCGACCAGACCTCATGAAGAAAACCACTACCTAAAGGTTCATAACGACCTATTGGTATATATTTCATACAATTTGAAAACTTATATAAAGCAAAAGGCAGCGTTATTAAACCGTGGATAAGGCACGTTGCCAAAGCAGCCAACCTTTTGGATTTATACTGGAAATGTTAAAGGAAGAATTACGGAGTAGGGCCTGTAAATCTTTAATGGACAACCGAGTAAAATTACTCCAACCATCATATTTTTCTAACTCCGGGATAGTAGGGGTGTTTAATTTTTTAGAAGTAGGCAATCCAAAGCATTTGGTCTGGGAAATTGTTTCATTCACAAACAACATATGATTTGGGATGAGACATGCACGGTGCAAAGCCTCAGTGCCTTGTACCTGCCAGGTTTGTGAACCCCAAACTGATGTAGATCCTGGATATCTTTACACTGTGTTAAGTTAGCATGGGTTCATTACTGGTTTAAACGCCATTTTTCCTTTTTTGCAACTTCTGCACACGACACTTAGTTGTTGCTTTAGCTTTCAGCCTACCTGCGTCAAGATCTATGCCTGCTTCAAGCAGGCGCAGGGTTTTGATGCAGCTTTGTCCTATCTGATTGTAAATGCGGCACACCGTGGGTGGCAGAGCAGCGGTGCACGTTAACTGGTGCATCCCTGGGGATGTGCTAGTTAATATAAATCTGCCCCTTTACATTTAATTATGTGCAGGGGACACAGAGTCGGTGAGGTTTATCCAAGGTTAAGAAGAGATGAGTCCTGTTCAGTGAAAAATTGGAGATAGGCTTCACCTCCTAGGCTCCTCAGCATCGTTGGACATGGTTAAATAATAGCTGCAAAATGTTACTCTTGTTAAACAATTTTACTATTATAATCTCTGAGATTTGTCTCTTACTCTGCAACATCTCATTGTTGTTATCTTTCTTTAAAGATAAAGACAACATCAACATGAGCGACAATCAGCAATCAGTTGATTTCGACCTCATCATTGAACTCGTAATTGAAACATCAGTGGATGTTGATCCCTTGGATGATTTCAATCCTGAGGATGAAGAAGAACGTGATGAGGATGCAGATTTGTCAGAATTGTATGACATAGGATGGGAAGCTGACGTGCTTGAGCCTATGGAACTATAAACATTTATTTTATAAATTTATAATAAATAAAAAGTAAATATTTAAACCGTTTAATTTAAAAATAAAGACACCTTCAAAAACAGGTTATGTGTAGTGTCTTCAATAAAATATTAAAATATGGTCATAAAATTAGATCAAATTCATATATAAAACAGCACAGGTAAAATGAATATAAATTCCATTTCTTTTCTGCTATTTCTGTATTCTAAATTTGCCATGTACAAAAAAATTTTCTATGTAAAAATGTTAAGTAATGTGTTGAGTTTTTGATGACTGTTATTAATTTACTGTTGGGTAATAGTGGTTAATAACATTTTTTATTATATTTTACCACAGATTCAACTGCAGATTATTTCAAGATTTTAGGATGCCAAGCAAAGAAAGAATGAGAAAGGCTGCAAAACGTCAAAGACAGCAGGTGAATGAAAAAAAGCAGCAGTCCTCTAACAAAAAGATTTGTCAAGTCACCAAGAAAGCACCGGGTAAGAGTACAAAAACATTCATAAGAAATATCTGTAGTAAAAAAAATATTACTACAGAAAATGTTTCAGTCCAGAAAAGGAGAAGCAATTCAAACGGTAAGGAAAGGCCAATGAAAAATGTTACTGCTAGAGTAAGAGATAACTCTATGCATGAAAGTAGAAGGAAACAACAGTTTAGGGACATTCGTAAACGAATGTTCCGCAACAGGATAATTGGCAATTTGTTAAAAAATATTAAGAAAGGTCAACAGAAAGTGGTTTTTTATAAGAGAAAAAAAATAGTTGAGAAAGTTATTGATCAGGCATTTGAAATTAAACGTAAGTTATTTATTTTGACAATCAATAGAATTAGGAAGCTAAACAAGGCAATTTATGATTTCAAAAGAAATAGTAGATGGAAGAGAATAGTTAATCGTAGTAATTTTTGTGAAGTTTTTTCTGGAGAATGGATGCATAGTTCAAGCTCTGAGGCATTTTTTAATGAGGAGAGTTATTTCCAGGATAATTATTTGGTGCATGCAGTTGACACCAGTGGTCGAGCTTATGAAGTGAAAGATGGTTGTCCAGTTGAAAAAGAAAAACTTGTGACAACAGAGATAGAAGAGGTGTTAGGTAATGAGGTTTTAGGGAGACGTCCTAAGGGTCCTGTGTACACCTGGAAGTGTAGTAGTATTTGCAGTGTACGACAGGATTCCATCAATTTGCTTTGTGATTTTATACGGTCATTTAATAAGAAAAGTTTGAAGCAGAAAATGAAGTTGTTGCAAGAATTAGATCCTTGCAGAGTGAGAGAAGTGATAGGTTTGCATGGTCATTAACTGGCTTGTCTTTCCAGGAGAGTATGCCAGAGTGTTTTTCATCATTTCAGGATGCTAGCAGTGCATCATAATAAAGTGAGGAAATTAGTTAGAATGTTGTATTATGCTAAGAGTCCAGCAATTATGCTTAAACAATTATGCGCTGCTCTTTTGCATGGTTCTGAAATAGATGTGAAGAATATATGTGAAGAAATTGAGTTTTGTTACTTTGGAAGTAAAGAGGAGAATGTTGAAATTGACCAAGAAGAAGAGAGTAATGTGGAAGATAGTGTACAGGTTTCCAGTACAGATAATTTCCAGAGGGAAATTGCGACGTTTGAGGTGAAATCAAGTGAGAGGCCAAATTTCACTTGTGTGTGTTGTTGACGCACTTATTATAAGAATCAGACTAAGTTAGTGGATTTATATGGAAAAAGTGAAAGGGAAAATAATAGTGAATGGAAGGATTTTACAACATACTTGATGGTAGAAAATTGTTTTGATTTGGGATTGGATCAACGTGTGTGTACTTATTGTTGTAACAAATTAAATCAAAACCAGATGCCTGCTAGAGCAGTTCATAATAATCTGGAATTGGTTGAGATTCCTTCTGAATTGAAGGATTTAAATACTTATGAATCTATTTTGATTCAAAGTATCCATCCCTTTCAGGCTATTGTAAGAATGGAGCCAAAGACAGGGAAATTGCCTCCATCAGATTTACAGAGAGGATTAAAGGGAAGAGTTGTTTATTTGCCTCTAGATTTGAAGAAAAACATTAACACAATTGGAGTAGAAAAAGTGGAAGAGGAACCTCTTGTTATCTTAGTTAATGGGGTTCCGACAAAGAATAAGAAAATATGGCAAGATTTAGTAGATGTTAGGAAAGTCAAAAGGGCAACATTGTATTTGAAAAAATATAATAAATACTATAAAAATATATATGTTGCAGAAGAGGAAGTAAGTGAGGAAGAGGATAGCGATTTGTGTGCTGGTCAAATTGAGAAAGTAGAACCCTGTACTAGTGAAGAAATATATGAACATTATAGTGTTCATCCTTTGCATTCCAAGGAAGTCATGGGGAATGCTATTGAGTTGTTTCAAATGAAACAAGCGAAAGGGAGTCCCATTAGTGTTTGGGAGGAAAGTTTGGAAGCTCGGTGTTTCCCACAGCTTTTTCCAACAGGTCAGGGAGGAAGATATGATGAGCGACCTCATCAAATTCCTGCTTCTGAATACCGGACTTTGCGATTGTATGCAGGAGATCCTAGGTTTCGACAATGCATTCCTTATTTGTTTCATCTCCTGTTTGAAAGCGATCTGTCTGGACTGTCATATGCAGTGAACCACATCTTGAAAAGTGGTATACACATGCAAAACATCTCGGCAAGTGACTTTATGGATAAAGTCAATGTCCAAGACAGTATTTTGGATTCTCACCTGATTAATCTCATGGCGTGTCAGCGTGGTACTAATGAGTACTGGTACCGTCGTCATGGTGATTTAAAATGTATGCTGAGGAATTTAGGAACTCCCACATGGTTCCTCACTTTGAGCTGTGCTGAGTATGGCTGGGAAGACTTACTTGAATTTCTACGAGAGGCAAATGCTAACGTAGAAAACATCGAATTCAAGACACCCGGAGAACTGTGCTCTTTGGATCCAGTCAATGTATGTAGGTACTTCAATCATTGTTTTGAAGGTATGAAGTCTTTCATCATGAATAAGAAGAATCCACCTCTTGGAGAGGTGTTGGATTTCTTCTGGAGGAAGGAGTACCAAGCAAGAGGTGCTCCTCATATACATATGTTGCTGTGGATCAAGGATGCACCTAAATTTGGAACGGATGCAGAAGACTCAGTGATGAGTTTCATAGAACAGTATTCTACGTGTGCTGTTCCAAACGCAAAGGAGAAAAAAAGCCTAAGAGAAAAAGTTCTACGTTTCCAAAGCCATCGATGTGGAAAGTACTGTCGTCGTAAATTCCGGAACAAAGACAAGTTCTACACCAAATGTCGTTTCGGCTTTCCACGACCGGTGATTTCTAAAGGAAGAGTGAACAGTTTGATGTCTTCGCTGCGACATAATGTGATGAAGAAATCACCTAAAAACACATACAATTTGAAGAGGAACGAAGAGTCTAAGTACATCAACGACTACAACCCGGTGATTTTGTCCATGTGGAATGCTAACTTGGATATACAGTTTGTGGCTGATAACTGTATGGCTGTGGCTCGGTATGTGACATCTTACATCACCAAAAAAGAGAAGACAGAATTGAAGGATATGTGGGAGGACATTTCCCATGAAAAGAGCCTCAGCAAGAAGTTGTACAGTTTCAGTCTGAAGATGTTGTCGCATCGAGAAATTGGAGCTTACGAATGTTCTGACCGGTTGTCTTCAGCAAGTCTCTATGCCAAGTCCAGGAGTATCGTTTGGGCGAGTGTTGGTCTTGCTGCAACGCGTAATCGAGTTCTCAAACCTGTGCGGGAAATTGAGTATTTGGCGGAAAAGGAGCCAAACAGTACCGACATTTTGAAGAGCAACATGTTGGATACATATTATCCAAATCGAAGCAGTCACCTCGAGAATGTTTGTCTGTATGAGGTTCTGCAAAATTACATATTCAAGAGGAACATCAAAGAAGATACTGAGAAAGGAGTGTATGCTGTAATAGGAAGTGAGGGATGTCTGGTCAAGCAAAGAAAATGCCACTTGATAAACCATCGAAAATTGAGTGGCGAATCTCCTGAAAAAAAGGAGTTTTTCTATTTAGCACTTTTGCAACTTTTTAAGCCTTGGCGTGCAGAAGAGGAACTGCTTGGAGATTTCCTTTGTTACGAAGACTCATTCAATGCTGCCAAGGAGACCATAGAATGTCCTGCTTTTCCCAAATATGTAGAAATGTTGAATGTGGAAATTGAGCAGGAAGCAACGATTGCAGCCGAGATTGCCAGAGACAGTTCTCAGGACAGTCAGAGTTCTGCTTCATTGAGTCAGGATCCACTAGGAGGACCTCTTATCGAAAATGAAGCTGCCACTGCTATGAATGAAGTGGAAAGAGCCATGGCACATGCTCAGGAGGATGCGGTTAACTTAGAAGAGTTGGAAAGACAACTCAACGTTGAGCAGAGGAAAATATATGACGAACTTACCATGCAAATTGATCATGGATTATGTCATGACAAGAAAGAGTGCTCATGTACGTCGTTGAAGCCTGTCCGACTGTACGTGAGTGGAGAAGCGGGAACTGGAAAAAGTTTCCTTATTAAAGCAATTTCATGTTATTTGCAGGAAAGGACAGAGTCATCGCTGTCTTGTGTTGTCACCGCTCCAACTGGACTGGCAGCACATAACATTAAAGGGATTACTTTACATCGTTTACTGATGCTGCCAGTGGAGCATGACAACAAATTAGAATATCACAAGCTATCTGGAGATGCTTGTTTTGAAGTTTCAAGAGTCTTGAGGAAAATGAAACTTCTTATCATTGACGAAGTAAGCATGGTTTCCAATGTCATGCTTGCCTTTGTGCATTTGAGAATGCAAGAAGTTCTCAAAACATAGTATGATGTGTTATTTGGTGGCAAACACATCATTGTTTTCGGAGATCTTCTGCAGCTGACACCAGTGAAAGGGCAACCTGTGTTCAAAATGCTCACGCATGAAGATACCAGGAAGTGCTTAGGGAGCATTGGCAACGTCAATATATGGTTAAACTTCAATTATGCTGAACTGCATGAAAATATGCGTCAGGCAAAGGATGAAGTTTACAAGACTATTCTACAAGATGTTAGAATTGGAAAAGTGACCGAGCATGGGAAAGAAGCTTTACATGCACGATTACTGACAAATTTATATCCAGACGAAGATGTTGTGCCTGAGAATATTTTCCAGAAAATTACTGAGAAAAAATCTGGAATATGTTTGATGCCAACTCTTGCAGAATGTGCCAAATTCAACAACAAAATGTTGCATTTAGAAAAGCAAGAGATTGTGAAACTGGAAGCTATTGACAGAGTAGAGCATATGGGATCAACAATTATTTTGTCTGAGAATCTGAAAACAAAATTGGATTCATTAGAGAAGAGTATATCTAAAACTGCGGGTTTTGAAAAGACTCTGAATGTGTGCTTGAACTGCCGTATAATTTTAAGAAGGAATTTACATGTTGAAAGAGGTCTGGTAAATGGATCAATGGGTAATGTTGTTGATTTTGTGAAATACAGAAATAGAGATGGAATTGAATTTTTAAAAATTAAATTTGATGGCATTGAGGAAGTACAGCTAATTGGTCGTTGTTCTGCTAGATTTTTGCTTGTAAAAGACTTATATGTTCGTCGTAAGCAGTTTCCTGTTTGCTTGGCATATGCGGTGACAATCCATAAATCGCAAGGTTTAAGTGTAGTCTGTGCATTGGTGAATATTGGCAGTTCTGTGTTCAAGGAGGGTATGGCATATGTGGCATTGTCACGAGTTAGAACTTTATCGGGATTGTACTTGATTGAGTGTGATGTCACAAACATTTGTGCGGATCTAGATTGTGTTAAGGAATACAATAGGTTAAGAAGAGAGTATGCGCCACATTTGCCTCAGTATCCTTTGTTTGAGAAACGTGTGGTAGGCCGGAAACGAAGAAATGTGACCAATACTGGGGAGGTTGTAGCAAAAAGACGAAAAGTCGATGAACCTGAAATTATAAGCAGAAACAAAAAGGATTCTGTTGAAGATGTTGTTGGTTTTCAATTTGAAAACAGTTCTGGTGTCAACTGCTATGCTAATGTAGTGGTTAATGTTTTGTTTTCTCTAGAAAATGTAAAAGAAGAGATTGTGGTCAATTCTGATCAAAGATTTTGCAGTTTGTTAAATTCTGTGTTAGAGAAATGTAGCACTGATAGAAGAAACATAGAAAGTGTGTCTGAAATTCGAAATCTTTTAGACAGATGTTCAGGCCAAACACAATTCTCTCAAAATAGTCAGCACGATTGTCAGGAGTTTTTAATGTATATGCTTGATGTATTGCATGATGAAGGTGTAGATGTAGATCACCTGTTTGGGCTTTCTTATCAATGGCAGCATGACTGCGAGAACTGTAGGGTATCAAGTACTACTAGTGTAGACTCAGAAAGATTTATATATTTAACTTTGCCAGACAGTAAATCAGTCTCTTTTAATAAGCTAGTAAAAGCAGCTGATCACAACATGGAGTGTAGCCAATGTAAATCTGAAATGATGTCCACATTATTTATACGAACATATGGCCAGTATGTCATTTTAATGTTCCAACGATGTAGGCCTGATGGAACAAAATTGACAACTTTAATTAAAAATTTTGTGGCTTCACAGTTGTCAATATCAGAAAGGACTTTTGTAACTGTAGCAATTATATATCATGATGGTCCTTCAATAACATCAGGACATTATACAGCTTATTTAAAGTGTAGAAATGGCTGGTCATTCTGCAATGATTCTGTTTTAATTTTCAAATAAAAATTGCCGTATGACCTTAAAAACTCTTACCTGGTGTTTTTAAAACCAAAATTTTAGGGAAAGAATCTCGGGATGTGCTCTGAGGAATTTCAAGAAGTTCTAATGGCTCCTACACGATTTGGCCTTGAGGATAAGTGTAGTACAGAGACATAACTTGTTACCATAACACTGGACGTCATGGAGAAATACGTGCACTTTGAATGAGTTCAGAAAAACTGTTTCTTTTTATAAGCTAATTGAAGCAGCCAATCAAAACATGGAGTAGAGGGAATGTAAGTCTGCAATGCTGTCTACTGTTTTACATTGCTTTGTGATTAAAAGTGATGTAGAGAATTAAATAATTGTACTAGTCATAAAGGTAGTGTAAGTCTGCTTCATAGTAAGCAGTATCAGTGTGATAGGAAATGTAGAACATGATTGAGCAAGAAGGGGAAGATATTAGTAGTCCAGGATTGTGAAAATGATCTTCAACATTTTAATTGTGAAAGTTGCGGAAATACAACATGACGGGATTGGCTTAAAAGAATTCTAAGAGTTATAAATGGCTCAGACACGATTTGGCCTTGTGGAAACGTGTGGTAGAGAGCGAGAAGTCATTTATTGTATGTAACATGTTTTTGAAAACGATGGAGGTTTTCTTTCAGAAAGTGGCGGGTTGAAAGTAATAACAGCACAACAGAGTGTAAGCTGTTCATAGGACATCCTTGGCCGTCATGGAAAGTAAGTTAACTTTAAGGAGTTCTGAATTCTGATTTGTTATGTTGTATGGGTTTTTTAAACACAATCATTTTGATTGTGTTTTTTTTTCCCCGCTGTTATATGATGAATACCTTCAAGTCACTGTTTTAGTGAAATTTGATACATTCTGAGAACAGCAAAAATAAACCATTTAACATGTATAATTAATTCTGTTCTGTTTGCATTTATGATGTACATGTAGAACTGTGTAGGAGGCATGGAGAAGGTGAGGCTTCTGTAAGTGTCAAAGTTGTTGCATACAGTGCTCATATTCTACGTAGTCTTTTATATTTCATTACTTTCACTGTTTCTGACTGATCTAAAAAATTTTTTTTAAAAAGAACAGTAAGTATAAGGGAAGGAAACAGACAGTTATGTTAAAAGAAAGACAGCTATAGGGAATAAACTAGGGATACTGTTACCCGCAATCCTCTGCTGATGATGTCACTGAGCATGTCATGAATGATGTAATATGTGACATCATCAGCAGTGGATTACGGGTAATAGTATCTCTAGTTTACTCCCCTATAGCTGTCTTTCTTTTAACATAACTGTCTGTTTCCTTCCCTTATACTTACTGTTCTTTTTTAAAAAAAAATGTTTTTGGTTCGCTTCCGGTTCGCGTACCGGCGAGCGAACTGGGAAGCGAACTAAGAGAAATAGAGGTTGGCACAGTTCCAAATATTGTACCAATTTTTTAATAACGGGGAGGTAGTTCTGAAAAGAACTTTTTTTTTATTGTTTTTGTTGTTTTATATTTTTTTTATTATTTTTCTGAACATTTTTTTTACTTTTTTTGAATTTTTCTGAAGTTTTATATTTTTTTTGTTTTTTTTTCGGAGGGGGCAACGAAAACGATTCATTGTAAAGGGCTCAACAGGAGCAACAAAAAAAAAAAGAATTTATTATTTGGGGCGTTTCGTACAAACTTGCATATGATAGTCAATAGCTCTGTTGATCAGAGTGATGCTACTTTCTCCGTAGCAAATGAATCCACTGCAATGTACGCAGACTTGTTTTACTTCACGAAATCTCGTTTGTATATTTGGCACCATCTCCCTGCCCTCTGGTCCCGTTACTTCCGGTACAACAGATCTTCTGGCCATAATAGGGAGATTATCTAGGTCGTTACGAAACTGTGCAGCACTGTAGTTGTTAGGATGCCACCTAGTCATATGACATCACTGATGACATCTCAAATGACATCACTGATGACATCGTGACACACCAATACCAGTTACTACATACGCACTCACTGATTCCTACGTCTACACACACATTCACTCATTCACCCATACAATCACTCATACATACAGTCACTCATTATTACAATACTATCATATGCACTCATACACCTATGCAGACAGTCACACTCTGCCACTCATCCATGGAGTTACTCACACACCAAGTCAGTCCTGTAAAGAATCAATCACACTTCCATTTCCTCATCTATACAGTTAAACACAGAACACCATACTTCAGTGACATCACTGATGACATCACTAATGACATCTCAAATGACATCACTGATGACATCTCAAATGACATCACTGATGACATCATGACACACCAATACCAGTTACTACATACGCACTCACTGATTCCTACGTCTACACACACATTCACTCATTCACCCATACAATCACTCATACATACAGTCACTCATTATTACAACACTATCATATGCACTCATACACCTAGTCAGTCCTGTGAAGAATCAATCACACTTCGATTTCCTCATCTATAGTTAAACACAGAACACCATACTTTTCACACATATACTAACACATACTTACTCTCTTATACAATCACTGATACAAGTACACATTGATATGCACAGAGTCACACACCTCCCAGCCAGCCACACACACACTCAGTCTTCCATACATCCACTCATTCTTCAATATGTAAAACGTATTTAAACTTTACAAAAACACACAGACACTAGATGATGTCATCAGTGATGTCATTTGAGATGTCATCAGTGATGTCATCAGTGATGTCACTGACCATGTCATGAATGATGTAATATGTGACATCATCAGCAGTGGATTGCGGGTGCGCGATATATAGTTAGTGCAACTAACTATATATGGAATTTCAATGGTTTTGTGTGAGTAAAATAAGGTTTTTTAAATGCTAATTCCTAACTATATATGGTCTATACCCTATGGTTTTTTCAGTGAATATATATATATATATAGCGACATTTTTGCACTAAATAAATCTTCAGCATGAAGAAACTGGAGTCTGTTTCTTTTTTTGCAGATTCCTGAGAACAAGGGTGCTTCAAAGTTGAAAAATCAACATATATATATATATATATATATATATATATATATATATATATATATATATATATATTACCTACTGGCGGTCGCCAGTAGGTAGTTATAGTTAGGATTGATTTCCATAGGGAAATCGCAACATTCTATTTGGAATAACTTTGGCGCCGGTTGAGGAATCGGCCTGAATTTTTCAGCAACTTTGCCTCGCGGCGCTCCGCTCCTTCTCTGAAAGTTTGGGGGGGGATTCGCCAAGTGGGGGCCGAGATAAAAGGGGGGTCCCAAAACGTGTTTTCCCCATGTTAAATTCCATAGGGCGGTCGGTCGCACTTTTAGCTCAAATGGCTGAATGGATTTTCACCAAACTTGGCAAAATTGTGGGGACTGGTAGTCCGATGTGCCTTTGCTATGTCTCAAGATATGTGCTCCAGAGGATTTTGAGTAATTTAGGTTAAAAAAAATTATATATCTATGGCAGCGCCCCGGTACGCGCACCGGGGAGCGCTCCGGGCGCGCCACGCGACTTGCGCACGGGAAGCTGATTGGCTCTCGGGTGTCTGTAAACATTCGAAACAGTCCGGAGCGGCCGCCATCTTGTGTCTCGGTAGGACACAAGAGGTGGCTAAAAACAAAAGGGGGAAATGACCAAAAGGGGGCAGGGTACACCCCCCCTGACCCCCTAGGTTTGATGTGGGGGCCATAAAAGGGTCCCGCGGGACAAAATATTATTATTTTTTTTTCGATTTTCACAGGGGGAGCGCCCGGTACGCGCACCGGGGAGCATACTGGGGAGCGTACTATGGAGAAAAAAGAATGACAGAGTTTTTAAAAAATGTAGCATTTTTTTATAAATTGGAGGTAGTTCTGAAAAGAACTTTTTTTTTCTTTTTGTTTATATTTTTTTATACTTTTTTAAAACGATTTTATATTTTTTTTGGATTTTTTTCAGGGGAAAAACAAAAATGGGGATTCCAAAACTGCTCAACAGGAGCAAAGAATTGTGAAAAATTAGGGACGGGGAGGGCAGCGGTGTTCCTGTCTCTTTATAGCAATGAGTTCAACGCTCTGCTCCCCATAACAGAGTAGTTCATCACAGTCCACGCATAGAAATTTTATGCCTGCAAACACCGGCTGCACGTTAGGGACCATTCTTCCACGTGGTGTTCCTGAAGGTGTTGCTCCACCAGTGGAGGTGCTGCTGCCATCTCTTGGTAAATTCCGTGCCAGGTCCCTCACACTCTCCTTGGCATAGTTTTTTGGGTGTCTTCTCTGGACATGCCTAATTAAATTGGCATTTCCAAAGCTATATTTTTTATTAGGATTGCCTCTGGATAAAATACTGCCACAAATCTTGCAGGTTACCTTAGCAGCATTAACCTTTTTTTTCCTTCAGGGATGTCAAAAATTTTCCAAATGAAGTGGTCTTTTGTTTTGTGGTGAGGAGGGTCCTCATGCAAAAAACCATCAGAATCACTGCTGGATGACTCCCTTGCAGCCATTGCTGTAGATCAGGAAACTTTGAGAAGCAGGTAATGCAAAGAACACCTCTTGCTCTCTCCAAGTACAAAGCAATAGTGAGAGAAATGGGTGGGTTTCTCAATATTTGGAAAAAAATGTTCTGAACCAATGAAAAGTGTTATTTTAAAGTCACATGGCTTGACGCGCTTACGCTACACGCCCTGGGGTGCGTTCCGGGGCGCGTAGCGTAAGCGCGTCGGTGCGCTTACGTTGCGCGATCGTATGCGATCGCGTGCTTCCGGGTGCGCTTACGCAGTGCGTCATATGATGCATCACGCGGCTACGCGATACGTCACAATGTTGTTTTCGTTCGCGGGAATAGCGCTAACGGGACGCTCCCCGGTACGCGCCCCGGGGCGCGCCGTAACATTGCGCTTACCCGTGCGTTCACCGGTACGCGCCCCGGGAGCGCACCGGGCAAAAAATATTAAAATTTTTTTTTTTTTAAATTACATATTTATACAATATAAAATTCATTATAAAAAATATTATTTCATACCTATAGAGATTTTCTATTAAAAAACCGATGAAATTCACTGAAAAAAACATAGGTTTCACACCAGTTATAGTTAGGAATTAGCATTTAAAAACCTATTAAATTCACTGAAAAAACCATAGGTTTTACACCAGTTATAGTTAGCTGGGAATTTTACTCGCATAAAACCATTAAAATTCCCACGTTATAGTTAGTTGGACTCACTATAACTTGCGCGTGCAATGCACTGCTGATGACGTCACATATTACATCACTCATGACATGGTCAGTGACATCACTCATGACATCACTGATGACACCATCCTTGTGACAGAGTGACAGACCTCCTTTCACTGTAATGTAACCCTTGAAACACATATTCAAAAATAGAAACTAAAATTTTCAAAAAAATGGAGATACCCATACCAGTTACAACAACCAATTCAGTAATTCCGCCATCTATATACACATCCACTCATTCACCAACAGTTCTATGTAGTCAGTCATACATATACTCACTCATCATATGTAGTGATACACCTATACATCCTGTTACACACCGACAGTCATCCAAAAGATACTGTCACACATACTCACACATGCAAATAAACTATTAAACATCCATCTATTTGCATATACAGTTATACACACACTACCACTTTACTTTTAAGGAAACTTACACATACTTACTCTCTTAAACAATCACTTATAGAAACACATACTAATTTAAAAAGGAACTCTTACAATCCCTCACTCTCACATATACTCACTTATATACATCAATATTCACATATACTACATTAAAACATATGTAGTTACTGATAAAGACACTAGTGAGATAGTCATTCACTCACTAACATACACATATACACACTCATCCACCCATACAGTCCTGCACATGTGCTGTATTGAAAACACATACAAACAGAGAGTCAGTCATTCATGCATCTATGTGCTAAGTAATACTCCCACCAAACCATACAAACACTTATACTGATACTAAGAAAAACATCTAATAACCCATATACCTACACATGTAGCTACACACCAACCCATGCAGCCACTTATACACAAAGTGTTAGATTAATACATATATTTAAATATTTAAACATTACTCACTATTATTTATTTTTCAGAAAGACACACATTCACTGGATGGTGTCATCAGTGATGTCATGAGTGATGTCACTGACCATGTCATGAGTGATGTAATATGTGACGTCATCAGCAGTGCATTGCACGCGCAAGTTATAGTGAGTCCAACTAACTATAACATGGGAATTTCAATGGTTTTATGCGAGTAAAATTCCCAGCTAACTATAACTGGTGTAAAACCTATGGTTTTTTCAGTGAATTTAATAGGTTTTTTAAATGCTAATACCTAACTATAACTGGTGTGAAACCTATGGTTTTTTCAGTGAATATATATATATATATATATATATATATATATATATATATATATATATATATATATATATATATATATATTCACTGAAAACAACACAGGTTTCAGGGACGTTATAGTTAGTTGGACATTTCACTCGTACAAAACCAGTGAAATTTGGCCTTTATAGATAGTTGAGCTAACTATAACTCGCGCCCCCGCAATGCACTGCTGATAACGTCACATATTAGGTCATTCATGATATGGTCAGTGACATCATCAATCTCAAATGTCATCACTGAATACATCACTGATGACATCATCCACATGATAATCTGATGCACCTCCTCACACTCTAACATAACCTTTGATACACCCACACTAAAATACAGACTACCATTTTCGAAACCACAGATACACCAATACCAGTTACTACATACCCAGTAACTGATTCCTAGGTCTACACACAAATCCACTCATTCACCTATAAAGTCACTCATAAATGCAATCACTCATCAATACAGCACTATCATTTGCACTCATATACCTATATAGACACTCTCATACCGCCGCTCATCCATAGAGTTACTCACACACCTAGTCAGTCATGCAAAGAATCACTCACACTCCCATTTACTCACCTATACAGTTATACACACACCACCTCACTTATTCATACAGATACTAACATATACATATTATCTTATACAATCAGTGATGCAAGCACACTCATACATACAGCCACTCTCAGAATCACTCACTCTCACGTATAGCCATTTATATACTCCAACACTCACATATACGGTCTTTCTCTTATGTAGTTACTCACACATGTACCACTGAGACATCCATTTACTCACCAACACACCCATACACACGTACCCACCCATACAGTCCTTCACAGATGCACTCTTGAACCCATACACCTAGAGAATCACCCACTCACACATCTATGCACAGAGTCACACAACTCAGACACTCAGGTCCCCTTACAGATACTCGGACAACCAATCAATAACCCATATAGACACTCATGTAGCTACTCACCAACCCATGCTGCTGCTTATACACCAAATGACAGACTGATACAGACATTCACACAGATTAGTCACTAAGCCATACGTTCAGCAAGACACGTTTAATCACTCACTTATACAGTCAGTCACGCACCTCCTAAATCATCCATTCAGGTACTTATACACCTACTCATTCTTCAGTACTCCACTATATGCTATTCCACTGTACATAACGGCACTTTCCGGCACTCTACTATATGCCACTTCACTATATGCTATTCCACTGTACGGCACTCCACTGTATGCCGCTCCACTCTACCCTATTCCACTGTATGCCACTCCACTCTGCACCACTCCACAGTACAACACTCAAGACATCACTATTCCACTCTACACCACTCCTCTCTAGGCTACTCCACTATATGCCGCTCCACTGTACCCTATTCCACTGTATGCCACTCCACTCTATGCCACTCCATGGTACAAGACTACAGTCTTCACTATTCCACTCTACACCACTCCTATCTAGGCTACTCCACTATATGCCTCTCCATTCTACGTCATTCCCCTCTATGCCACTAAACTCTAGACAACTCTACCCTACTCTATTAGACTGTACTCAACTATACCCTACCAAAAATCCACTTTATGCCACTTAACTCTAGAACACACCACGCTACACTATTCCACTTTATGCCAATGCAGTTTATGCCACTCCAATTTTCGCAACTCAAGACTATGCCACTCCACTGTGCAAAACGTCATTCTACCCCACTCCAAGTTATGCTATTGCACTGCACATACCTCTACTGTCTGCCACTGCACTTTACCCTATTCCACTCTGGTCTATGCCACTCCAGTCTATGCCATTCCACTCTACGCCACTTCACTGTACCCTATTCCACTCCACTATATGTCACTCACCTGTACGCCACTCCACTGTACAACACTGTACTGTACACCATTAGACTCTACACCGTTTAACTCAATGTCACTCCATTCTATGCCACTCCACTGTATCCTACTCTACTGTACACCACTCCATTGTATGCCACTACAATCTATGCTATTCCATCGTACAGTACTACAATTTACCTAGGTCCGCTCCATGTCATTCCACTTTTACCACTCCACTCCACTCCATGCGACTTACTCTACTCAACGCTAGTCCACTTTTACCACTACCATTGCACTATTACACTGCATGTCACTCCACTTAATCACACTCAACTCTACACCAATCCCCTATACTTCACTTTACTCCACTACACTCTACAACACTATGGTGTACAACAATGTCCTCCATTCTACAGTACGACACTCCACTAAACAACACTTCACTCGAAGACACAAAACTATACGTTTTAAAATACATTTTTATTAAACTAAAAAATCATTTACTGAAGAAAGCAAAGGTTAAACCTTTGTTATTGTTAGGAAAACTTTATCTATTCTTTCTATACAAACCCAAAAAACTACACAAAGAGTACACATTCCAAAGTTATAGTTATACTTTAAACTTATAATTTACTCACCACTTTTAAATCATTATAACTTTATTTATTCTTTAATTACAAACCAAACTTAAACTACACAAAAAATAATAAATTCTCTATTTATGCAACTTTTTCAAATTATTTAAACTTGTACACCTCTATACACAGTCTATTGAGCTTGGTAGTTACACTACATTAACTATAACTCGCCACTGTACCATCCACTGTGTTCTCACAAATAATGTGATTTGTAATGTCATAAGTGTTGTTGAAAAAAGCTATAATTTTAGGTGGTGTAAGTGATGTTTTAAAGGGTATAAGCAGTGCATGGAGAAGTGTCGCTTAACTCTCTGGTAGCTTGGCACAAAGGCAGTCCCACCTTACTTAGAGGCAATGTGTAAAATATCTATGTCGCACACAAATAGTAATAAAGTGAAAACACGACACAAGAAAAACCCCAAACTAATTTACAAAAATAGTGTACATTGTTAATAAACACAATTATACCAGAACAACAAAAATTCAATCTGTAGAACCAGAGATATTGGTTTTTAGAGTTTTTAGGCAAAAATAGCACCAAGAAGCACTCGCAGTTATCTATTCGCGTTTCACTGGGGGAAAAGTCACAACTTCAGGCCGACTGCGATGGGGCACAGGTCAGATACAGAGACCAGGTTAGCGCCGCTGAAGAGTTACCTTCTCAAGTCTGCCATGGAGAGTTCTGTTTGCATTTGAGGAGGTTGCAAGGTGGAGGCTTTTGGTGTGAAAAGCAGGTTGCACATCACGGACAGTCGCTGCTATAGCACGAAGATCACTGGAGCTTGCGTTATTTGGGCGTTGCTGACAGTCATTGTCGGAGTGAAGACAAGGTCTCACTAGAGTTTCACATTTGTGGTCATCATGAGCTGCATAGTTTTTGGCATGAAGAGCCCAAACATCAGGATTTTCACCTTTTACTTTAAGTGGAGCTCTCTCTTGTAAGGTGCCCTTTTTGGATGGTTATCCCCCACTGTTTGTTGTTATATGCTGTGGTAATTGATCTGAAAGTGTGATGGGTCCTGTTAACCAGGCCCAGCACGAGTGCTCTTTCCCTCCAAACTGTAAATGTGAATTGGTACACCCGATTGGCAAGTGCTTTCACACTCCTTTAAGGCCCTAGTATATGGTAACAGTGGTATCCAGGACAGGGATGTAAAAGGAGTACCAAAGCTGCAGCAATTATTGTGCCACTTTGAGTGACGCGAGTAAAATCAAAGTCTGCAGGTCTGCGATGTTAGCCCTGCATGAGGAGCTTGCCGGCTCTATTTCAACCCTGAACACACAATGTGTGACAGTGTCTCCTCACCGCAGATAATATATGTCAGTCAACTCTAAGGTAGGCCTCCTGTAGCCCAGGAGGCAAGGTCCATTATATTATCTGTGTAGAAGTATATGTGCAAGCATATACTGCCATGTGTTAGCTTTCTAAATGTAATCCTACCCCAAGTGACCGGCGGTCCATAAGATACTACAGACTGGCATTAGGACGTTACCTATATGTCCAGCTCTATGATGGCCCGGCCGATTTCTTTCATGTTTCATGTCAAATGCTGTTCTTTTTTAATCCCAACACAATGGGTGTTTTGAGGTTTAACCAGCATATACCCAAGTGGCACTTTAGACAGTGCACCCCCCTAGTTTAACCAGTGTTCCCGTGCCTTGGTGGACTTTTTGTGAAGCTTTGCTGCCAAGACTCAAGTCTGACTTCATGTTTATGAGTGTGTGCTGCTTCCAGAGGTCAGAGACAAATGACTTGTGTGAGCAGGAGGTGACACCTCTGGCCACAGAGGATGGATAGTGTATTACACTGGTGTGGCGGTGAGCCTCAAAGTCTTCAGTGGTGCCATTAGACAAAGGAACTGTCTCCCACTCAAGGACAAAGCCTCCCCCTGCTCCAGGCACTATTTTTTGCAGGCAGAAGGGAAATTAGATATGTAGGAAGGCGTCCACTATCACTGGACTGACCACACCTCTAGGGGCTGGCAGCTGAGGTACACAACTGAGGATTGTTTGGGCCACCTTGATTTTAGGTTAGAAATCAGGTTCTGGCTAGTTTTAGTGAAATACACCCACAGGATGTTGTCACTACAGCGGCGGATTAGCCGCAGGACTAGATGCCCATTGGCTACTAATCCTCACACCCATTAACACCCCATAATCCAGGATTTAAGGGGCACCCCAGACACCAGTACCTTAGATTTGATGTGATATTAAGAAGAAACCTGTGTCCACAACCAGGCAGGACTCCACAAAGATAGGCTCTATGCTCTTCACCTGTGGCAGTCTCCCATGCACCAGCTGGATTGAGACTCGACCAAGGCAAGAGACTGGTTCCACAAGGAAGGTGAACTCTGCAAACTGCAGACTTCACAAGAGCTTCCTTGTGCTAGAGGAACGAGTCCCCTGCAGTCGGCAGGCACAAACCTCAAAGTCCACGAACTTGACACATGGCCGCTCAATGTCCTTGTGCAGGTGGCATCTGGGAACTGTAGACCAGACCCTCAGTGAGGCTCAGATTTCTATAATGTTCCTACAATGTTCCCCTGGTCCTCTGGTCAATGATTTGCTCAACCGGAGTACTTGCAGGTACAAAGGCTTGTTGGTTGTCTGTCCGACTACTACCTGCTTTACTCGACGCTTCAAGAGAAAAGATTCATCTACTCCAACTACCAATCACTCCTGTGGCTCCATTGTAAAGATATGGCATTTGTTCTTGCCCTCTCTTGACACAACAGCCAGCTCCTCTGGCTGCGGATACAGTTCAGCACCAGGGATAGCCAAGAGTACCTATGCACCCGAATCCCCCAAGTCAAATAGATCAGATCTGCCTTGAGGGTCATAGTCCAGTGCCATCTCCTTGGGTTTTCTCCAAAGGGATTTGCTCAACTGACCCCCCCGCAAGTACCTTTTTGCTAAGGTAACCATTTCAACACAGCTTGTCTGATTGACAGCTCTGGTTGACAGCAGAAAGTGCACCTCTGCACCCGCTCCCCTGAGCCAGGTAAGATTTTGCTAGCTGTTGTGAACTGGTCTAAGGACTCAAGAGACCTCAACTCTAAGTGGGTTCAGTTGAACTCCGCTCTAAAGTGTCGATTGCATATTTGTGTTTTTCCCATTGTGCGCAACGTTAACGTTTTTCACTTTGCAAAGTATTGATTTATTTATTGCCTGAAAATGGATAACTCTGGTTATACTGTATGTAATTATTTCATGCAGATCTCGGAAAATATATAAAAATCATAGATATTTTTATAAATTGATGTAAAATTTCTCCCGAGTTGTGTCAATTACATATCGTCCATATTGGTGATGTGAAATGCTTAACACATTTTCCTCTGAGTAGCCTGTCTGCTCTTTGCCATTCTACCAGGACTGAGAGAAGGTGTATTGAGAGAGTACTTAGGGTCCTTATTTGTATATAGTGCTAGTATTAGATGGCAATGCACTGCAGTACTTTCACCTTGCAACACCACTGATGTCAGCAAAGGATCGAAGACCTGGGGGGCACCTCTTGGTGATCAGGACTCACTCTAAGAGAGAGCAGCATCAAGGCTCAATCATATCCAGGTTCATCCAGGAAGGTCCAGCGGCAGGGTGTCAGGATCGTAACCCCTTACAATGAATCTGGCTACACTATCTGCTGCTGCATTTTCAAAGTCACAATTGCGTCTGCAATTTCTCCTGAGTCTTAGTAGCTCCCCGTAGGGGATACTTTGCACTAATTTACGGGGGTGGCTGCTAGTTGCATATAATATCAAATTACTAGCTGTGGCCTTTCGATATAGAGAGGTCTCGATCTTACCCTCAACAACTTGCACTCTCAGGTCCAAGTAGTCCACTGCCACTGGACTAATTGTCCCCGAGAAGTGCAAGTTGTAATTGTTGTTGTTTAACTCAGTGAGGTAGTGACGTGCAGTTTCTTCTGTACCTTGCCAGATGATAAATAAATCATCGATGTATCGATGCCATTTTATCACCGAGCCACTTGATGTTTCGTCCCTGTAGGTTCTGGGCACCTGCTCCTCCCACCTGCCAACGATTAAGTTCACATAGCTGGGAGCGCAGCGGGTGCCCATCGCCGTACCAGATACCTGCTTGTAGTACTCTTCTTCAAAAAGGAAAATGTTGTTAGTTAAACAAAATTGTAAAAACTCAATCAACATACAGTTGTGTTGTGCGTATCTTAACTGCTGTTTCTTTAAATATACAGTAACCGCCTCTATTCCCTTTGAGTGTTCAATACAGGTGTAAAGACTTGTTATATCAAGTACAACAAGTAGGCAGTCAGATTGCCATTGTACATTTTGGATTTTATTAAAAAAATCCTTAGTGTCTTTCACATAGGAAGATAGCTTAGTCACCAATGTTGCAAAAAATGATCAAGGAATTTTGAAATGTGTTCCGTTAATCCCTGGACCGAAGAGACAATTGGTCGCCCAGGAGGATGTAATTTGTCTTTATGTATTTTGGGAATGTGGTAAAAGTGGGGCAAGTAGGGTTGGAGTTGTGCAAATATAGATGTTCTTCATTCCCAAGCATTCCTTTGTTAAACCACTTATTTATAAGTTCATCATATACCTGGATGCTTTGTTGGTATATTTTGTAAGTGTTTGTTTGATAGCAGCCACCATCCGATAATTGCCTAATAGCCTCAAGGCGATATTGTTCCCTTGTTTGCACCACCACATTCCCTCCCTTATCCGAGGGCTTTATTATGATGGACTTATCATTAGCCAGTGTGTTCAGTGCAGTTTTTTCATCTTGTGAAAGATTGCTCCCTTTAATATGTGGCCTCTGTTTTTTACGGAACTGTAGGAGATCCTTCATCATTGCCTCTGAATAAGTATCTAAAGCATCAAATGGCATCTGTGGGTTGAAAGTAGAGCATGGTTTAAATGGACTTTCCTCTCAATCTTGCTCTATCCCCACATTAATTGCACGTTGTACCACGCCATGGTACATATATACATACATTTACTGAAAAAAACAAAGGTTACTGGGACGTTATAGTTAGGTTCAAATTTCACACACATAAAGCCACTGAAATTCACCAGTTATAGTTATCTCAAGTAACCATAACTCCTGTCTAGGGTAACACGCCCCGCCTTGCAGTTTTCTCATTAATAATTTCACTGCAAATGTTGTCTCTTTCTATTTTGGCGTGGATGGCACTGTGCTAATCCCATGTTTAAAAACTTTGATCGAAAAGCAGAGAGACAGATATGTATATACATAAATATATATATCACCTGGAATTGCTAACAGTGATGATATGTGGTGTAGGTATTTAACATAACACACCATTAAACATATTGTTTGTGGTTAATAGAAGCAGAGTCAGTATATAACGAAGGCTTGCAGGGTGTGAAACAAGGGATGATTAAAGAAACGCTAGATATCAATTTAAAATTCACATCATGCATCCTCGGTTCCAAGATGACATCCAGCTTACTGAAAATCGTGTGCCTGTCTCTGACCCTCTTTCATTTATCACAATGCTGAGCGCTGTGTCTCATAACGATAACCACACCTCGGTGGTCCTCATACACAACATGGAATAGCTTTTTTCGCACAGGATAGAAACAAGGACACAAGTCTTCTAACTGCACACCTTACATGTTGTAGCGTGCTACTCATGTGCTTCAGCACCTCCCCACATAGGGGCAGTAAGCACTGTATAAATGTTGCAATACAATACAATACATCAACGGCAGACATTTTATTCTACCCTTAAAGACTCAATATTATCACTATGATCTCCCAAACAACCCCTTCTAAATTCTTCCCTCATGTATCCCTCCTTTGACTCATCCCAAACCTCATTTTCCTGTCATGATCTCCCAAATCCCTTTCTAGAGACTCATTTCTCACACATCTCTCCTTTACTCATCCCAAACCTCATCTTACTACTATGATCTCCCAAATAACACTTTCTAGACTCTTCCTTCTCCTATCCATCCATTTTCTCTTTAATCCAACTAACATACTGATGTGTCCACTACTCAAATGAACCTTTATGGGGCAGGGGTTTGGGTCAGGCCCCAGCTGGGAGCCTCCAGGTGGAGGAGAACGTCTTTTTAAAAAGACTTTTGTGTCTGCCTAAATCTGCCTCTAATGATTTAGTTCATAGAGAACTCGGAATCCAATATTTAAACGATTTGATCCTTCTGAGACCTCTATTGTTGTGGTGCTCCATCTGGCTGAAAGAAGAGACATCTCTAATTAGCGCTATCATTAACGATTGTCTAACTGTTGATTACCATTCAAAGATTCCTTGGATTAAATATATCATCAACAGCTTTCAGGAGTTTTATGGCCTTAATATAATTACTGATCGATATGGGGCTGCAGACTTTTCTAAGTCTAAAATGAAGAATATCTTTTTGAACTGTAAATCAGAGAGGCGGACCTGTAATGAAGTCAAGTTATCCACCTGTGTGTTTTACAGCAGTATGAATGAAATAGCGGGCTATCAACCATATTAGCCCCAAGTGACCAGAGTTTCTCATCAGTTTGTTTTAACAAGGTTAAGGATGGGGATTGTGCATAACCTGGTTGCTTTCCCTTCCCTGAATAAGCACCCTGTTGGCCCCTGCCCGTGTGACAATATCTCTGCACAAAGCACTATGCACTTTCTTCTGCTGTGTCAATTGTATGGGAATTTTCGTAAAACCTTTTTAAAACCTATTTTCGTCAAGTTTGGTGTTAGGACAGTTCATGACTCTATGAAATTGCTTTTTAACTTGCACCATCCTGATGTTTGTTTTTTTACTGCTACTTTCCTGCTTAAAGCAATTAGTGTCAGGAAAAGCATGAGTTTTTAAATATTTATTCTGTCCCCGCTTGTATATTATGTTTTCCTTTTAACATTGATTGTCTAATTGCTTATGTAATTGTGATCTGTTTTAACCATTATGTGTGCTTTTATGGACATATTTTCTTGTTCCGAATAAAGCCTTATGAAATGAAATGAAATGAAATGAACTCATATTTCCCTACACTAATCCATTTGGGTTCCTGAGTAACGTGCTACTGGCCGGAAAGCGCTTCAACGCTTCATCAGTGGTAGTCAGCGCTATATAAACACAATTACAAATACAATACACTCCTATTTGCTTTTGTGGAGCTATCAGTGGGGTAAAGGATGCAAACTGCAGAATGTTTACAGGACTCTGAGCCCTGTTTGCTTTATGTTCTTGCAGGCGCTTCATGACCCTTCACGCCAAGGGTAGTAAGCACAACAAATGCCCCTAATTGACGTGCATGCATTAAAAAACGGTCATGAATCATTTTTGATAGATTTAACTAAAATAATTTAGTATGACCACATATACAGCAAAAGGCTAATACTTCAGTTGGAAACAGCATACAAAATAAGATCAGTGCTCCAATTAATCTGCTTGACTTGCTATCACTGTATAATAAGCACATGGATGTGGGTCCCAGGCTTAAATCCCAATTAAAGCTTTTTAACAAGAGCAATCATAAAATCCTTTCGTGCTTCCCTGTGGACATGGCAAGGCTTATTTTTCTATTTTTTATGTTGTGCTCGGTGATGCCAAATGATTTCAGCACATTACTACAAGCTGTTATTGTAGCTGATCCAAGAACAGCAACAACGGAGGCGGCGGATTTTGATTTCCACATAGAATTTTAGAACTGTGTCCATGGAAACAGACTGAAAAGTAAAACCTGATCTCCCCTTTCCTTTCATCTCTGCTGTGTAACACCACAAGAGATCTGCCGTGTCGTGATGTCTGAAAGGGAACATTGCATGTTGTAACAAAACCTAACTGCCGAATTCCCATGAATACATTTTTTTATCACTGGCGTTTTTTTCCCAGCAGTTGACAACGCAGGCTGGGGCACTTCAAAGAACATCTTTATTACTGTGCTTTGCAAATTCCGTCTTAAAGATCGTTTGAGGGACTACACCAAAGAAGCCATCTTTATATTTTCTTAATGATGTCACCTCTCTCTCTCTCCCTCCGCCTCTCTTTTGGTGGCAATGTTTGAATGTGTGCCTGTCCAATATTTCCAAAACTGATATCTTAACAGATATGGTAAAACACTGATATTTATGACTAGATCTATATCATGTATTTCATATTATGTGTCCTGCCAGCCATGTAGGTTTCCTCCCATTATAATAAAGCAGTTGACTGTAAAATCACAGCAAGGCACATATCCACCTGACTGCACCCCTGGATTAATGTGTGTCTACTGCGGTACACCCCGTCCATTCGATACGGTGGTATAGCTGGTGCTGCATTATGTAAGCAGGAGAGACATTCTTCTTTTTTCAAGCGACTGGGGATCAGTGACCTGAATTCTTAATAAAAAGGTTGGTGATACTTTGAGTGGAACTGAAACATTAAGCAAACATTCATGGGGGCACGCTTTTAGATACAGTAACCGACCATCACAGTGACGAAAATCCAAGTGTGCATTGGGTTAATTTCAGAGACCTCAACCTCGCCCTCATATATATTAAGTTGGGAACAAGTACATCGCTTCAGACATTCTGTATCTTCTCGCTTGGCTTATTTCCCACAGAATACTGGCCACATACTGGATTGGGTGCATGTGGTTCCGTTATTTTATTAAAATTTTAAAACGTCTAAAAAATATTTACTTTGGGGTCCACAGGTCTCTCTTACGTTGCTGCAAACATGTGACTTATGCCCATGTCCCTCATCATTGCCCTGCCAACACGAGACAAAGAAGTTAGGGGCATATTACCAACAAGTAGCGACGATTTTTTTTAATCGCTGCCTATCGCTGGATATGTTAGCGGAGAAAACATGCTATTAGCAACGTTTTTCTCCATTGTGGAAAAATATCCAGCGATAGCGGCGAAATGCGTGAATATCGCTGAGAATACAGCGATATTCACGCATTAGCGACGAAATGCTCTTAGCCATGTTATCCACCTCCCATTGGATAACATGGCTAAGAACTGGTCTGAGCAGGCGTTAGTTTTTGGCGATAGCGGAAATATTTCCAATGGTACGCCTGCCTTGCTAATAGGCGATAGCGACGTTAGCGACTGCTTTCAGTTGCTAACAGGTTGGGTATGCCCACTTTGCATGTCATTAGCGATAAATATCGCTGACATGGAAAGTGGGCCCCAAACCGCTCGCTATCGCCTAAAAGCTGTCGCTAACATCAGTTAGCGACAGCTTGCTAAAAGAGCGATAGAATTATCTCCGCTTAGCGGCCGAAAACGGCTGCAAAACGGTCGATAATTGCCTATCACCACCCTTGGTAATATGCCCCTTAGTTATTAGTGCATCAGATTTTTTGTGTTTTGAATGACGTGATTGTATCCTGGTACAACGTTTGACCGCCAGGTGTTTCCCTGGCCACGAGGTGTTTGGCCCTTGCAGGATCCATCTGGCAGTGAGTCTGCTGATACCAGCCTCTAATTCATACTATGTGTAGGATAAGAATCCTGAGGGAAACTTACTCGATTGAATTCCATTGGTTTTTATGTCACTTTAGGGCATGTCAAGTTTGTGTTTCCAGCAATACATTGTCATCTCAACCCAATGGGTACAGGTGGCTCAGTTACCGGGGACTTGGTGGTGGCGGGTCATTATTACACTAATGGAATCCCTCACCATGTTTCAGTGTGGTAAACCTATCCCCAACTGTAGAACACAGTTCGTGCTCTATTTACCATAAACCTATTAAGGACTTTAAAGACCCTACAGAGATCTTGGTCATCAGATTTCCATAAAACATACAAATCAGCGCTCCCTCTACTTCCTGAGACATGCATTTGTCTGAGGATGGTAAATGCAAATCCACTCTGAAAGGTTCTAGTGATAATCTGAAATGTAACTTACCACTGGTTGAGACAATCCTACTTCCCATCTGAAGTTATTATGGGATTCCTTCAAACCCCAGCAGAACGATATGAAGTGGAAGCCTCACATTTTTCTGGTTTTGGAGTACCGTGGATTCTCAAGGTTGCACCCATACACGATTCACCCTGCCCTGTCCTACCAGCATCCAGTCACCAGTTAGTACCAGCAACAGGTAGACCCTTACAGTAGTGGCAACTACTTTGATCTTGTTGGCCCACCCACAAATCTATGCATTTTGGGTCCCTCTCACCACATGTGATTCACTACCTAAAGGGGGTGGTATCTAACGGTCAAGCTCAACGTAGGGTCACAATGAATGACCTACATGTTAGCCATATTGTATTTTTTAATTGCCAGCCGATGCACTGTGCTCTTTAGCAGCTGTCAGCTCACTTTTAATATGAGGAATGGAAGTATTCATACCAACGCTCGGGTATTCTTTGCAAGTAATTTGTGTCTTTTCCTGAAAAATCTATGGAGATGGTCTATGTAATTTGACCCAGTCTTCCTGAAGTACAGCGCTGCCCTGAATTAATTTCCAATTTTCCTCTTTAATATATGTTTTTGTTTGGATACCTGCCCGCCACTAATGCAAGTGATATTTGACATACACTTACCTTTGACACACGTATTAGAGGAGAGATTCAAGCTTATTGCACTAGTCTGCTTAATTTTGTTGTACTCTTTCTTCAATTTTATGTATAAGATATAACTTTTAATGCTTAATAGTGTGTACTTCTCAGATCTTTGCTTTACCTTCAATTCCGTTCCTTCTGATCCCAGGCAAAGCTGCCATGAAATGGCAGGAATCAAAGGAATATTTAATCAGTTATGTGTTTAAGACTGAAAATGAATCATTGACTCCTGAAATAGAGCGGAATTTTAATACCTTCTCATGTCCAAGTAGAATTAGACTATACAATTAAATGGGAAAACGTTAGGACAGCTGGAAACGATGATGCTTACTTGAATACCATAGATGACTTGGATAGGTGTTATTCAACAGGCTGCAATCGGAGGCCTGAGACATGTTTAAAAGGTTACTTACTTGGGTAGTACACTTAGTGCTGCAGGCCCTCTAGTAGCATTTAACTTACAGGCCCTGTACACATGTAGCACCACTTTACTATGGATTTGTAAGTAAATTAAATGGCCAATTGGGTATAATCCAATGTTACTATGTTTAAGGGACAGAGCACAAACAGTTTAGAATTGGCCAGCAGTGATAAAGTGTGCAGAGTCCCAATGAAGCCAGCAAAAATAAAGTCATCAAAAACAGGAGGATGGAAGGCAAAATGACTGGGGATGACCTTGCAGAAAGGGTCAAGTCCAACTCCAGGACAATATTCCTATTATGGGATGTGACAAACTGCAATATAATGACCGTCTTAGGAACGTTTTGAGTGTGTTAGAAGGAAGGGGCCTTACTGCTGAGTTTTCTAAATGCAGATTTGCAACTTGAGTTGTCACTTACCTTGGACATGAAATTGGACCAGAGGCCATCAGAGCTAAGAAGGAGATGGTGGAGGCTGTTGAGAGCTCTCCTTTCCCCACAAATAAGGAGGAATTGCACTCATTGTTAGCTTTGACAGATTCCATGCTAATGATGAAATGGTAATGGATGTCAGTATTCACTATACTTTTTATTGATAGTTAATAGTGACTAAGACCACAGCGACGAAACATATGTTGGCGACTGCAATTTTCTGGACCTGCTTGGATGGAATATGAACTGAATTAAAGAACAACTGAATTAAAGGACACTGTATGCATCGTTGAATTTAGTCAGACGGAATAGAAGTTTACTGAACATTGGTGCTCAGGAGTTTTTTTTCATATGCTATGGGGTTTCTGTCTCCCAAACAAGGATCCTTGTGGCTGCCTTCTCTCCTGGTGACACCTGTGGGGATTTGTATTTTACAGGATACAATTGGAACCCACAATTCAGCACGGACATATATACTGCTGCTTTGCTTGTTGTTCACTATTACGAAGTATATGTAAGAGTTGCATTTTTCACAATGTGTGCCTTTGATATTTGTACCTGGGGCTCTGATGACACTCAGCTGAACTCTCAATGCATTCATACTTTCTGAAACAGTGCTTCTGAGTTCGCTGGGCGTGTGAGTCTATTGGTGCTCTAGTCATTTTGTTTGCTGCGTTCTTTTATTTCCTATTTCCACTCTGGACTCACTTTCTGAAACATAATTTCCCATTTGATGCCTTTTGTTCACTTTAGTTGATGGATTTTCATTTGGACTTTTTTCTTGAATCTTTCACCAATTCTTTGAAGAGGTTTGAGAAGAATCATTACTTTCATTTCTCCTTTTACATGGATACCCTCCTGGGTGTTAGTGCACTCTACAAATCTGCATACCATGTCTAAAAAAAAAAAACGACAAGGCCAATAGATCTTGCATAGACGAAATATATTGGCTTTGCCAATGGTTGTGTTGATTATGTTACCACATTGTATATAGTTCATCTGCCATAGTAATTGTTTCTTTTTTTATTTTGTTATATACAGAGGACAAGACGTGTGCAGTATTGATCTCTTAGTATTCTGCTAGGCCTTACTATTTTGTGGGGTCATGGAATCTTGGTTGGGAGTAATTGTGGAGGGTGCCAGTTGGAACTGCTGGTGGAATGGCGAAGTCTGCAGTAAAGGGGCGAGAAACAAAGGATATTTACTTTGCGACCATGAGAGTTTGGGGCTTCTTTTTAGACTCTACAAAGTCCCATATATAACTGATGGACATTTTTTTCAGGCAGCAGCACATGGTTTGAGTGAGCCGACACGTGGTTTGAGTGAGCTACAGCTCACTCAAACCACATACTGCTGCCAGAAAACGTTCACGAGATTTGGGGTGTTATGGGGTGAAAGACAGGCGGATCTGTTGTCCATGAAAGCTATGGAGAACAAAACTGGGAAATATCCCTAGGGTTACGTAGTGGATGGTGGATAGAAGATCACACGGCACGGAGATTGCCACAGGGAATTCGAAGACTCATGTGTTCCAAAGTTGGCTCTTAATGAGGCTAATGTTTTTAGTCAGAAGAGCCTGACTGCCTTGGTGGTTGATGAAAGCTATTTTGTTGCTTGCAGACTTCCTACTTAACTGTTCTTAAACTTCTGACTAACAGCTTCAGTTTGATGGCCTTCCATAACGGCACTTGCCATTGACCTGTGTAGTGTTGTGTTGGTTACCTATAGTGTGATTCTATAATATTATTTACCCCGGCTTTCCCGCAGTTTAAAGGAAGGTTTTCACTCTTCAGGCTTTGGGATTGGACACCCGGACAAAAGCATCTTTTGGTAACAGGGGCAACCCAGTGTTACAAAGGCGCAGATGCATGTTTGTAATCAGGTTTATTTAAAAATCCCAGGTGAGCCGGCCCTTAGCTCACTTCCTGCTGGACCGAAGTGGTTGTTGGGTTTTATAACCTGTGGAGAAGCTAGTGCACTTGTGCTACGCTCAGAAGACGAAGGGGAGTCTAGATTTCTCACTGAACTGAGTGTACCTAACATTGGAAGCAAACCCAGATATCAATGACAAACTGTGCATGAGTGTGTCTGTCCTACTTCTCCAAAACGTATGATTAGTCTCTACACATTAACAGAACTCTGTCCTGGGTCAGACAACATTGGCCCTCTGTATCCCCAAGAACTGGAAAACACATGACACACCACAATACTTGTGTGCCACATACTCTATTGTTCATTATTACCAAAAACATCGTTAAGTTTACCTTTGTACAGAGAGTAAATGATTAGTTATGTCACCTCTCCTGGTAAAGTTCATACTGCCAGCAAAGTACCAGGTTGAATCATACAAGGTCTAATAAATAACGTATAAGCAAATCAATACTTCAGCTGCATTTGTATTTTAACAATGCTACAAATAAAACCATATTAAGTCACAATGGCACAAGGATATCAAATGCAGCCATTTCGTTTGAGAACTAGCCAGCATTGCCTTTATTGCAAACATCGGTACAGTGCATCAGTTAGCAGCATTTGACTCCAAGTCACAAAACAGAGTTCACTCAGTATATTCAGGTAACTGTGCAGGTGACTCAAGCATAACCATTATGTCTAAATTCTGCGTTGTGAGACTGAATTAGTTGGCATACATGCAGAGTTAATATTGTGAAACCCTCCTAATTTCCATGGATCTAGTAACTTTAAACAGATACCACATTCTCACTTCCCCACATAATAGGCCTCTCGAATAAACAGCATCAACCTTAAAGCAATATCAAAGTAATTCTTGTCCGTTCATCTGTGTTCCTTTAACTACAGTATCATCAATCTGCTGTAGAAAAGAAGGCTCAACTGTCGAGTGCCTCAGGTAGTACCCAGTGCCACCCTGAAAAGCTCTCCAGGATTTGGGTCCTGATAGGACTAAAAGACTTCTGACCTCGTGCTCCTTTTCAAATGTCCATCAACTGTCAATAATACGCAACATTCTAATGCAACTTCACAGGCAGCTCGCTGCAAGAAAGATGTCCCCACCAGGGATCTAAAGGCCAGGCTCACTCTGAGCATTTATCATCTTTGCGTTGCATCATGGTGTCATGCCCCGAGATTCTCGATGTACTGTCCCTTTAAGGGAAACCACTATAAATGTTTACTGAGCCCTGGGAGCAACGCTTTACGTTCTTGCGTCTAGCTCCGTTGTTTTGCAGATCCGTCTTGTTCCTGTGTGCCTGATTTCCTGTTTGATCCATCCGCCTGGTGTTCTGAAGTCGGAAGTCCTCTGTCCTTCGTGTGTTTGCACGTTGTACACGGCTCCCCCTTAGACTCTCTACTCGTGCTTTTATTCTTGTCTCCCGGTTGCTGCTCCGCCCGACGGCCGGGCTTAGTCTCCGCTGTCAGGCCGGGCACTATTTCACTGCACCCTATCCCGTCTGTTGCTCCGCCCGACGGCCGGGCTTAGTCTCCGCCGTCCGGCTGGGCGATTTATCCCTGCAATCCTCCACATCCCGTTTGCTGCTCCGCCCGACGGCCGGGCTTGGTCTCCGCCGTCCGGCCGGGCAATTTACCCCTGCATTCTTCCCTATCCCG
Organism: Lissotriton helveticus; assembly: GCF_964261635.1. NCBI lineage: Eukaryota > Metazoa > Chordata > Amphibia > Caudata > Salamandridae > Lissotriton > Lissotriton helveticus. Next base: position 738,884,249 of record NC_136057.1, read on the forward strand.
TTGGCTACTCTGCCCGACGGCCGGGCTTGGTCTCCGCAGTCCGGCTGGGTGGTGTGTGTGTTGCCCCTTTCTTTTAGGTATTTAGGTTCCGTTTTGCATACCACCCGTAGGCCGGGCTTGTTCTCCGCCATCCGGCTAAGTCCCATTGTTTGTCCCTTCATTCCGTTACTTGGCTGTCTTACGGCTAGCCCCTTCATCATTCATTTCCTGGGCCAGCTTCCATTCGTATTTGGGGATACTTGCGTGGACTCGATTGGGGTGCAAGATTCCAGCTACACATCTAAGAATCACGGTAACAGCGCTGTGCGCTGCATAATTGTTTATCTACAGTATTAGACAGTTATAGATTTCTAATACATGTGTTTTGTATTATAGATTTTCTTGCACAGTATTGGTGTTGACATCGGATATTTGTCAAGTACATTTTGTTGATTACCACATCCATCCTGAAAGTCTTGTACAACAAGCCAAGTGAGAGCATTGTGCTTTAGGTGCTTATTAATACATGTTCTTAGTCATAGGAGAAGTTGTCACTATTCTTTGTTCTATCACTCCAGTTATAGCTCAAGATGAACTCCCACACCTCCTACACATCTGTCCTGAGACTTAGACAAAACATTGGTGGTATGTAATGTTTATATACAGAAACATAGAGACAGATGTGTATTGGAAAACTGTTGTTAGATAACTTGTATATTTCTTTCAGCCCCACGTCTACCAGACATCCTTACAGTGTGTTACACCTTCACGCAGAAGATTACAGTCAAGCTTTATTTTTTCCTTCCCAACCTTTCCTTGTTTTGTCTCCCTGTTTTCCCCTGGCGAGCCTCTCGATACTCTAGTGTTTGATAGAGTCGGAAGGCCGTAGGGGAAGGCTGTGGATTTATCTTCGGATTCCTGACGCTCCTGCGGAACCTGCCTGGAAATCATTACACATGGCTGCATCAGGAAACAAGCCCATAACATATTTTGGCCTAGTATCATACCCCAACTTGTTTGTCATTCTAGTTTTTAGTTATGAGGTCACCATTTCACAATGTAGGATGGCATTACATTTGTAGCTAATGATAACTGTTGCTTTTTAAATGCAGACCTACATAAAATGTGTTTTGCATGCATTGCAGAAGCACTTAAAGGACTATGGATTGAGAGCTGTGAGCAATGAACTCGCTCCATTCCCTAGTATGTCAACCTTTCACATAAATTTGGCATTTTTGAGATTCTCAGGAGGATGCATTGTCTTGGGCCAGAGGTAAAACCAAATTCTTGTAAGATATCAGTATAAATTGTAATAACAATTGCACATGATAAGTCTGCAGTTGGGCTCTTTTATTTGATTTAATTTCTTACAGAGAGGACGGATTTCAGAGGAGTCATGCCACCGAGAATACAATTGCATTTACTGATTGAATGACAGGTAGGCAGCTAATAAAAACGAAATGTCTTCAAAACCTTTAGGAACCACAAATACTTATTCATCACTCATGGTCCTAAAATCAAATTAATCCAAAGCTTACCACCAGATATCTAAGGGAGCGACTATCTGTACACTCTTTTGTAATGCCCAAAGTATTCCGTCAATACAGATTTTCCAGGCAAGGAAAGCCAGCTGGGATATAATGCTGGAGATCTGCTTTACCCATGTCAAAACATACGCCAAGAACCACAGTCAGGCAGTTAAATTACACCCTGACTTCCCGATGGCACATCATCAAACAAGTGCAAGTGTTAAAGACTGCACGTGACCAGTTAAAAACGAGTTATACCCGTTCATCACCAACGCTAATTACCTGAAGTCTCCGAATCCACAAGCCATGATCTGCTTTGTCAATAGGGACAAATGGATCGAATAAGATAACATCTAATTTAGTCAGCAAAACTCTAACCTCCTTCAAGTCTAAAGTCACTGTAGATTTCGTGTGCCGCCAGAACTGAAACTGCTTTGGCAGGAAGCTAGAATATTGGCATGTTCAAGAAAGTTCCTTGGCAACTGGCCTTTTCAACATCTTTCCAAGTTCAAGGGATTGTAATCGACCGTCAGTTATTCGTGCCTGCAGGCTCAAGATGCAGCATTTTCAGCAAAGGGGATATCACCCTTCGTGTCCAAGCACCAGGCAGTGGCACAGAGGTGGAACTGGTGTTAAACATTTGCCACAGGCTTGGTCGTGCAAGATTTCAGGTTCCTCAGGTTGGCAAATGGACACAGAACTTTGGGAGACTGGGAGTTAGAATTAGTAATGAAAGTTTCAACTTCTGTAATGAGAGAGCAAGAGTACCAGCACTGCCCAGACCAGCTCTCAGAGTGGCTAAACGAGGAGTTCTTCGGGAGACTAGCTGCTTTTTATAATGTTCAAATGTCCTTTCACTGCAGATGTGATGAATTTGGACAAGTTGTTACAGAACAGTTGAAAGCTCAGCAGCGTACGTGAACGAGGAGGCTTCAGGGGAGCTGCAGCTTAAAACAACTGAGAATTGCAGCCCACATAATCTTCTTGTAACTCTTGTGTCCCCCCTATTCACCAGCCTGTTAGCTTCCAGATTATTATCCCCTGAGCCATGTGAGGTGCTGTTTTATTTGGGAATGTTTGGAGGCGCGACTTTTATTGCTGCTGATAAATTTCAGTAGATTGTCGAGTAAATATCTGAAAATTTGACATCAATGTAAAATACTCTGTAGACTGGAGAAGTGCTTAATGTGTAAAAAATCAGTGCCCGGGCTCTCGTTTAGGAGGCCACTGCAGTTTGCACAAGTCAATGCCCTGTCAGCGTCCCCAGTGACTGAACCAACACAACTACTAACCATCACACTATACACATGTGACAAGTCAGACTATCCAAGGCCCCCAAAGCTATACGAAAGACTTGGGACGCAGGTAGTAGTGCTTTTTTTAATGTATATTGAATGAATAAACAACTGCTGTGTACATCTCTAATTTATATAAATGCTGCCACCATGTGGCGCACTGTCATAAGTGCTGGTGTTGACAATTAAGTGCCATGCACCGGAAACCACTGGCTCAAATTAAGCACTCAATTGGACTTATTTTATTCCAATGTACCCAATATAAACCTCACTGAATTTTCTAAGGTATCTACTTTTCAAAATCGTATACTGTTGTTATGCTTCTTTTTCCATGTTTATCTCACCCTCTTGTGCTGTTTTCCCCCTTCGTCTTTATCCATTCTCCCCACACCCAGTTTAATTTTAGTTTTATTTCACCCCCCGCTGCATTCCACATTGCCTTCCCCCCTGCTCATCCCTTGCTTCCCCACCCCTTGCAGTCCTTTTAATACATTTATTTATTTGTAATTTTTGTACATTTCCTGGAGAGTTTGGGTGCTCCTATTTGCAAACAGGCCAGTGCATTTGCAGAAATGCAGTTTAGCACAATAGAATTTTCTTTTTTTACCTCGCCAAACGGCAGCCCCCTCTTGGATTGAGTCTTACCTTGCATATGTTTACCCGTTGACTCAGTTTTATGGGAAGTAAGCCAAGAGCTGTTGTTCAACAGATATCGTCATACTCCTTGACATGATCAGACGTCTTTTGCTTCACATATGGCTTAAACTCCATTTTTATAAACTCAGTTTGAGTATGCAAACCACCACATCCACAATCTAGTAGCTTCCCACTTTTCACCAACTAAAAGCATCCAAAACATGCGGGAATCAGTAAGGAGTGACTCCTCCATTGTAGCAGAGGAATGTTGCCTCACTAATTTACTATTCTATTTTTCACCAACCCATCCTGAACTGAGTGCCAGGTCGGGGGGGTCATTGCATGTCTCTTCGCTTATGTATTTGAATGGGCTGCCAGACATGATCATTTTAAATCTCTCTAACCCAACTTTTGTGACAGCAGAGTAAATGAAAGCACAGGCCTAAAGTGCTGTGGAGAGCGCTGGGAGAGGCCGCTCCCTCCAATCCTGGTGCTGTACAGCAGGAGAGCAGTGCCATGATTGATTAGGAGAGTTGTTGAAGGTCCCTCACTGGAGGAAGATCTGAGAAGGAGAAAACCGGAGTGGGGAGGACTTTCTTGCAGGAAGGTAAGTGCCTATTTCTTTTCTTTATTTAATAAGTGTCAGAAATCTGGTCTCTAGTTGGCAGAGGTATGCACCTTGTGCAAGTAGGGACCGCAAGCCTAGTCAGGCAACTCCCAACCCAATCGTAAATGATCCTATGCTCACACCCTGGTAGCTTGGCACAGATCAGGCAGGTTTAACTTAGAAGGCAATGTGTAAAGTATTTGTGCAGTAACCCATACAACAACACAGTAAATACACCACATAAAGACTCCACAACAGTTTGAAAAAGTAGACAATATTTAACTGAGTAAAACAAGTCCAAAACGATCAGAAATTCATCAAGTAAAAGTTGAGTTATTGAAGGCTGAAGAGATAAATGCAATTATTTGCTTAGAAGCAGGTAACGCTAAAATGGTTACTTCAGGAAATGAGGGACCGTTGCAAATCCAATGTTATGTCCGACTGCAATTGAGCATGGGCCGGCTACATGGACCCACTCGACCCTGCTGAACACAGTACCTTGGATCTTGGGCTACAATCTGCATGACAAAGCTTTGCATCGTCTGTTGTCGGCTCCAAGAGGCTGTACTTCATGTTTTTAGAAGTTTCAAGTCATCTGGCGTCGGTTCCAAGAGCTGTCAGCTGTGCAGCGATGCTTTGTGGGATTTCGCGCTGCTTGCTATCGGATTTGGCAGAAACCCATCTGCAGAACCCACTTCTGTGGCTCAGAACTTGGGAGTAGGCACCTTGGGCAAAGGTTGGACTCACAAAGGGCAGAGTCTGGCAGCACCAGCAGAACTGCAGGAAGTCTTTTATGACTCTGAGACTTCAGAAACAGGAGGCAAGCTGACAAGCCCTTGGAGATCACTTTGGAGGGAAGGCAGAATCCAGATGTCCTTCCAGCAGAGTCAGAGAGCAGTGGGCCGCAGGGCAACTAGCAGAAATGCAGCCCTTCCAGAAATCAGTCCAGTTGAGTTCTTTGTGCTACACCACAATTCTTCTGACAGAGATTTGGTGTAGGTCCAGAAGTGTATGATTTGATGGGACCACAGACCCAGTACTAATACTCACATGAGCCTTCAATGTGAGGAAAACTTCAAAGAGTGGTTTTGAAGTGCACCAGTATCCTTTTCAATCCCAGCCCTCTCTCCAGACTACCAATGGGGGGTTATCAGTCCTTTGTATGGGATCAGGCCACTACCCTTTGAAGGGTAAGGGTGAGCCCCTTCCTTCTATCTTCCCAGTCAGACCCATCAGAATACAGTGCTAAATCACTCCCAGCCCTTTCCTGTGTCCGTGGCTGTCTAGAAGGAATGCACAAATGGATCTGTCGCCTAGCCCAGATGTGTGTTAAAGACAGGCTGTAAGGCACACATAGCAGTACGAGCAGAGTAATATCCACTTTCTAAAAGTAACATTTCTAAAATAGTATTGTTAAATCCGACCTTACCAGTAAAGAGGATTTTGCATTACCATTTCAAAAATAGGAAACATGAGAAAGCTACTTCTTTTTGATTAGGAATCACACCTTAAAGGTATTTTAAGGAATTCCCAATTCTAGCTTATTAGAGGAGTATGCCTTACAGCAGTGAAAAATTAATTTAGTTGTTTGTCACTACCAGGACATGTAAAACACTGACCTTCAATTGAAGACCACCCACATGTTTTCCGGTCCTGTGTGAAGCAAGCCGACTTCCCTAATTGGACGCAGCCTGGCAGTTCACACACACAGTACACTCTATACTTTGAGGAGCAGCTACTCTGCCCTCACAACATCGTTAGGATAGGGAACCCCATCCTTATTTACCTCACATAGGGGGCTATCTTTGCCCTGAAGAAAGTCCCGGACCTTTACGGCCACTGTGGACTGAAACATGTTGGCACTAGGGTCATAGGACCATAATACCCTGACAAGACCTACTTGTATAAATAATTTCTATACACTATTTTAACTTCTCAGATAGACACCAAAATAAAGGGATACCGGGGATCTATCTGGGTGATTTTATCTTATGTAAAGCCCCCTCTTAGAACATATCAGAAGAGCTTCCCAATACTGTGGTCGAGCCCACCCGACTTGTAGGGGTCGGGGTGACCCGATGATGAAGCATGACACCACTAGGGTGTGTGAGGGTAATATAAACAAGCTATTTTTCCCCCCACATATATGGTTGCGCTAGACTCAACCGTATAGTAGAACAAATTGTGTTGCTCCTACTTTTCTGTTTTCTAGACCGCAGGTACAGTTTTTTTATCTCTTACTCAACTGACCACCACGTGGTCCACTGGAGTATTTTCTCGTGTTATAAGTAGTTTTAAATGTCAAGTCGAAGTGGCAGTAACCTGCACACACAAGCACTGCAGTGGCAGGGCTGAGACATGTTTAAGGGGCTTCATATGTGGGGGTCACAATCAATGCTGCAAGCCCACTAGTAGCATTTCACTTACACTCCCTTGGCACATGTAATGCATGTTACCAGGGATGTATAAGCAAATTAAATATATCAATTGGGTATGATCCAAATGGTACCATGAAAAGCACCAAAGACACAACAGCAGACCAAGGTCAAGCACATATGTTCCATTAGTTTAAGTTATATGGTGGTGCAACTACTCCCAACACCCGCAGCAAAGGGATGCCTAAAGATCAAACGTCCACAGAAAAGGAAGGTGCACTCCAAGAAGAGTGGAAACTTTTTTTGAAAATTCTTCTCTTTATTCATATTCGTCTTGTTATAAAAATGGCACAGACAATGCGTTTCGTTCCCCTAGTGCCACTGGAACTTCGTCAGGACTGTAACAATCATAATATACACAAACATAAATCTAAACATATATAAAACATGCATACAGAATACAGAATACAATTTCATAAAATAACTAAATCATATACAACATACATATAGGCCCAAAGCAAAAAAACACTTACAAATGTCCACAGGACATACATATAAATTACATTTACATAGTTTAAATCCAAAAAGGCGAGGGGAATTTTTTCTAACATAAGAATCCTTACACTCTCTCTAGGGAAACCTGTTGTTTCCTCTATAGCAGTGTACAACTGTACCAATAAATATAACATAAGGGAAAGAAAAGGGAAAGAAGGGGGGGATAAGGAAAATATAAAATTATGAAAGTAAAGTAGGGACAATGGTCCAAATCTATAAGCGTTAGGACAATAACTTCATGAATGAAGGTATCACAATTAGAAGAAAGGCACAAGGTTAAGGGTCCATCAATCAAATACAGTCACGTCTCACCTAACACACAAGGCACACAGGTGCTGGTGGCTTCTAACGAGAATACGAGTGTCCTCAAAAAATCGCGTTGCCAGAGTTCGGTCGTCCCAAGACTTTACGTTCTAATGTTAGGAGAAATATTCAAAAATCAATGCAACCCTAAAGATCATAAGGGTGTAAAAAATATATAACAGGTATTATCACCAATGGTTTTATGTAAAAACCTCCTATTCGACTGTAAGAGATAAGAGGATGTTAAATTGACATATGAACAAATCGATTTAGTCCCAACCAACAGGATGACACAATCCTCATATTCTAAAACAATTATGCAACCAATGTTAACAGAATATTTTATACCTCCCAAATTGGCACGGGAACTAGCACAAGTGGAAATCCAGAAGACAATAAATCTTATGTGGAACTTCAAATAATACAGTCCTCTTTGTTGAGGGGGTCCTCCTAGATCAAAAAATATATAATAACGGAAGAACCAATACTTGTTAAATAGTGTACCGCGACAAGTAAAAGATAAAAAATGCATCTCCCTATGAAGGGGATACATATGAATAAAAGGACCAGCAATGGCAAGTTGTATGCGGGATTGTTCCCCTCCTTAGTCGTATAATATCTCACTTATTTATCCGGTCCAAATCCAGAACAGGCAGCCATAAGGATATAAATAAAACAAATGCTAGTCTCAAAATCATAAGAGAAAGTCTGGGTACATGTTCGAACTGTCAAAAGGATTAAGAATAAATGGTAAGTAGAACACTAGAATAACATTCCTTCATCTAACGGTAATCTCAACGTCAAGGTTGCAATTCTATTAAACAAATGACACCCAAATCAGTGCGGTTTCACCTCTTATATAGAAGTATATTGAAATACGGATAACACAGTTCATGGATAGATTATCCAGAATGCTAGTGTACATTGTCTAAAAAGCCAAGAGATGCAAATTGATTGACATTAGTGCGACCAGGAACTCAAATACGAGCCCACCCAGACCCACCGAGCTTATGCCAAAGGTCTAGTACTGGTAACAGAAACCCCATATAACCCCTATATTGTGGTTTCAGAAAGGGCCCTAGGAGGAGAAACAGTAGCCCATTCTCAACACACACATATAAGCAGGACAGTGGCCCTCTATATCCCCGCATCCCACCACAAATATATATTCATAGTCCAGTGAGTCACATCACACCTAATCGTACAGAAGAAATGGAGAAAATGCCACCTTAACACCTTCAATGCTACAGGAGATTTTCCTCCTGTGCTGAAGGCTCCAGATTTGCATTGTTCATGACAAGGTCAGCTCGTCATAAGCACAGCTCCAGTGGTACTGCATGACGAGCTGACCTTGTCATTAGCATAGAAGAGGTTAAACAAAGTATCTGCACTTATTACCTTTGTATTCAACAGTATGATTTAATAGTCAGTACTTGTGGTTGAGTTTTTTTCAAGTAAGTATCCTTTTTCTGACTTTTTCCTCTTTCTTTCTGCGGCATGATAACTTTATTTTAACGATGATAAACAGTATCCGTAAAAAATAAACATAAAAAATTATACATTTTTATTACTATACAAACAAATTTCATACATATTCTGACTAAGAAACTGTACGCCTGAAGCACAACTGTGAAGGTGATAAGAGCACTACATACATAATACATAGCAGTTTGAAGTATTCCATAGCACTAGAACCTGAAGCACTGTATGAGTACATGCATATTTACTAAATGATCACAATACTATAAGGAAAGACACGGAGTGATTTCATAATTGGTTCACTTTTACTTTAGTAAATAGATCACTACATGGTACATAAACAGTCACTATGGTTTTGCAACAGTACAGATTTAGAATTTACAGTAGTGCAATGTTGTTTCTCTAGTGTAGGAAGTCATGCTGAGGTACTGTTGTAGGGTAGTGCACTGGTATTTCAGTAGTGTAGGATGTCGTGCTGGAGTAGATGTAAGGTTTAGGGTAGTATAACAGTGTTTCATTAGTGTAGGGGGTCATGCTAGGGTAGTGTTGTAGAGTTTAGGGTACTACGCTGGTGATTCGGTAGTGTAGGTGGTTGTACTGGGGTAAATTTAGCTTTTAGGTTAGTGCAGTAGTCTTTGTGTAGTGTAGGTGGTCCTGCTGGGACAGTGTTCTAGGATAGTGCAGTGGTGTTTATATAGTGTACGGGGTCATGCTAGGGATAGTAGGGATAGAACAGCCTTTTTATCTGTGTGCGAACACATAAAATAAACAAATGCTTATCTCAAAATACTTTCTAAATGCACACACACTCAAAATAAAATTCTGGAGAAAAAAAGTATTTCCTGCACTTTAGCAGGCCAAACACATTACTCTGATTAAAATCAAAATGCACCACATACATTCCCTCACAAATTAATAACTCACCTTTCCAATTGTTTTGTAGAATAAGAAGTATGTCAGTCACACAACAGATTTTCTTATTCAGAATCTCTGTTTTCAACACCTCTCACCAGAACCATAGAATGGCAGTTTCCCTCTCATTTTGAACACATATACAGCTTCACATCAAATCACATTGGTTCCCACATTAATTCAAAACCAAACACACATTTCTATTGGTTAGACATCTCAATCCTTTCCAAACGACATACATTTGAACCCTACCCGCATTCTGCTTTCTGCCTGTTACTATAGAAACAGTTCATGAAACACTTAACTGAGCACACAGGTCAAAAGTTCATCACACAATGTTGCTAATGAAGACAGCAAGTGTGCTTGACTTCTCAATATACCAGCTTATCCTACATAATGTTCTTTTCAATCATTTTCTGATAACCAATAAGAATCATGCTTTTAAAAAACACAAACATGCACCCTAGTTTTCAGTGTAGAATGTTGTCAAACAACCAATCATTTCTTTTCTGTTTTTCAACACTGCATCTTATCCACCATTTTAGAAAAATCTTCTGCCACTTCATTTACAGAGACCATCTCAGTGCATTCAGACTTCCCTTCAAGATGCTTAGAGTGTGCATTGTGGGACACAGCTATATTTTCTGGAGCCAAAGGTATGCAGACCACAAAGGAATTCACAAGCACCTAGATTTACCAAATGTAGACATTAAATGGATTGGACAGAGAGAGTTAAAGTGGCACCAATTGATGCCATTGGTTAAATCCTTTTTGCATCTCCAACACTCTGACCTCATAATTGTGCACTGTGGTGGAAATGACCTAGGCACTTTGACCGGGGTAGGTCTGGAAATGCTTATAAAGGACACTTTTGGAGAATTGATGTCACTTTTCCCCCAAACTGCCTTTGTCTATTCTAACATATACCAAAGGCAGAAATGGAACTGGTCCAATCAATTTTGTCCACAGATTGAGAAAGCTAGGAAACATGTGAATAAATCTGTTTCTGCTTTTCTCCGAGACTATAGAATAGGGTCCATATACCACAACAATCTGCGTTTCAATATGCATGGCATCTATAGAAGAGATGGTGTACATTTTACAGATGAAGGGAACAGAGTCATCCTCATGAACTTTAGACTCTGCATCGGTAGTTACTTGTAGGCACTGTTCCCACTAACCTATATCTCCTGGAGCGCGCACCTTAAAATACAAAGCGCGCACAGGGAACCATGGACAGTGCGCCGCCGCTTTTAAAATGCGTGTGGCGCCAAAACGGTCGGATTAAGTGCCTTTGTTAAAGTAATCATGTTAATCACTGTGCCCGCCATGCGCTGCAATTAAGATAATTACTTTAACAAAGGCACTCAACTGCCCTGTAGCTGTGTCCTATCAACAAATGAAAGGCAGCAAGTCTACAAGCATGACGTGTGCATCACACGTCATGCTTGTAGATTTGCTGCCTTTTATTTGTTAATAGACAAGTGCTGGTAATTGCTAGCGATATCATTGGTGCCTTCTTGACCTGCCGCCAGTGTCTTCGTGTGTAACCAGGTCATCAATAAAAACAGGAATTCGTTTTTTAACTCGATCATCCCCGCAATGTGCAGAAAACGTAGTCACTACAGATGGCCCTGGGAGATTTTTCTTACAAGCAGGTGGGAAACTCAGTATTCAACTTTTCAGATGAAGCTGTTGCACTGACTATTTTAGACAGAGTGAACTCTGTTGTGGTTCATCGCAGGAACAAAAGAAAAAATAGCTTGGAAACGTAGCAGAGAATAAAAGGACTGAGTGCGTTAAACCGTGCCTTTGTTTATTACTTTATTTGCTGCTTGAACTGCTATTGCTGGCCTAATTACCTTTCCCTGAATAGTTGTCTAGGAATGTTTTATGCAGTTTTCTTCTGCAGAGTTAGGCTCATAATCTGTGTCGGAAAAAATTATTTTTTAGAGCACAGCATTAACACTTTTCCATTCCAGCGTGACCATAGACTCATTAGCATCAACATTCATAGGGTGAACTCTACCATAATCCGAGGCGAACTGGCAGAAGGCAAATCCTGCTTGGTAGGAAGGCATCTGATAATTATTTATGAGAGCAAGCCCATCTATCATTGCTATTGATAGGAATAATATGTGGTTTAACTATTAATAGAACACTGCTTTGTTTTTGCCCTAGAAGATACACGAGGGGTTTATGTATCATTTAATAATCTTCCAAGCAATGTACACATTTACAAATGAATGCACATTTTTTCATTTTTCACAAAATGCTGAAAGCCTTGGTAACTGTGCCTAACTGCACAGCATAGTTATTTGTAGGTGTATGCCAGTTGCCAATCAGATGCAGTCTCTTGCTTCTTTAACTATTGCTCGTACAGGCCTGCCAAGTATATCCATCAGACGTGACTCAAATGCATTTCAGTGTGGTGTTTCGCATCACTGCACTGAAATGCATTCTCACACATTTCACTGTCTCACTCGGCCTTTACCAGCGCTGAAACTGGCTGTGCCAGGCTGCTAGTGCACGCACCGGTGCCTGGTCAGCTGTGTGCCAGCTCTGCTGACCCCCACAGACTTGCCAGCACTCTGAGGCTAGCTCAGTAAACAGTTAATGATGATCCACTCTGAGTTCTACAATGTTTCAATCTGGCCCCGACCCTGCTCTGCTCTGCCTGGCTGCATCCTACTGGCTGGTGCCCCTGGGGGGATGTGACCTCACGTCCTGGAACACAGCCAGGAAGGAAGGGAGGTCAGTCAGAAGCAGCGTTGTGGACTCGGGACTGAGTTGTGATGTCCGCCGCATAAACGTTGAGAGAGTGCTGCCCGCACATTACCCAGCCTTGGACCCCGGACCGCAGCATCATGAATCAACACTGACTATCTCGCAGCATCATGGCTGCGCCTGAGAGGCCTGTTGGGCGCTCAGCTAAGAGGAGAGCTGCCTGCAGCTGTGCTGTGCCAGTGTGGGGCCGCGACCGACTGGACACGTCTTCATTGCTTGATTTTTTGCTCGCGAGAAGTGTCACTCATAGTCTTCGAAATGTCACTAATAATTTCACTGAATTATGAAAATGTCACGCATGGCAATCTGAAACCATGGCAGCTATGCACGTAGTTAAATTGTTTGTATTTCATGTGTTCTGGCCATTTAGTTAAACCAGAATATTTTTAATGCAATTAACTTCCTGGTTATTTAACCTTTACTATGGGTGATTCGCACTACTGGAGTCTGACACATGGTAAATTCATGGTAAGTGGAGTGAGCGGGCTTACTGCGAGTGTCTGCCTTTTTTAGTGTAAGAGGCACCAAGCTGGTTAAACGTGAACACATGTAAACACATGTGTGTGGGCTTCACGTATGAAACTACAGTCATGCACAGGATTGGTGTCAGTATAACGCGTTGTATTACAACGCATTCCGTTACAACGCAGATTTTACAACGCGGGATCCATTACAACGGATGTCATTACAATGCATGGCATTACATCGCAGATGCTATTACAACGCATGGCATTACATCGTAAGTATAGGTAAGTTGACTTTTTTTTAAAAATGTTATTTAGTTTATTGTAATTAATTTTTTTTAAATAATTTAATTAAAAGACATTTAAAAATTGTCATTAATTTAATTTAATAAAATAATATCTATTTAATAAATGTAAATATAATAAAAATTGTTATTAATTTAATTTAAATAAAAAAATTATTTAGTTTAATGTACATATTTTTTATAATGAAATTAAAATAAAATAATAATATTAATTTATTTAATTTAATTAATTTAATTAAAATAATTAATTTAATTTATTAAATATATTTCAATTAATTTTTAATTTATTAAATATATTTCAATTAATTTTAAAATGGTAAATATAATTTAATTATCCCTAAACCCAAACCCTGCCCTAAAACCTAAAAACATCCCTGTACCCCAAAACCCAAACCCTGCCCTAAAACCTAAAAACACCCCTGTACCCCAAAACCCAAACCCTACCCTAAAACCTAAAAACACCCCTGTACCCCAAAACCCAAACCCTGCCCTAAAACCTAAAAACACCCCTGTACCCCAAAACCCAAACCCTACCCTAAAACCTAAAAACACCCCTGTACCCCAAAACCCAAACCCTGCCCTAAAACCTAAAAACACCCCTGTACCCCAAAACCCAAACCCTGCCCTAAAACCTAAAAACACCCCTGTACCCCAAAACCCAAACCCTACCCTAAAACCTAAAAACATCCCTGTACCCCAAAACCCAAACCCTGCCCTAAAACCTAAAAGCACCCCTGTACCCCAAAACCCAAACCCTACCCTAAAACCTAAAAACACCCCTGTACCCCAAAACCCAAACCCTACCCTAAAACCTAAAAACACCCCTGTACCCCAAAACCCAAACCTTGCCCTAAAACCTAAAAGCACCCCTGTACCCCAAAACCCAAACCCTGCCCTAAAACCTAAAAACACCCCTGTACCCCAAAACCCAAACCCTGCCCTAAAACCTAAAAACACCCCTGTACCCCAAAACCCAAACCCTGCCCTAAAACCTAAAAACACCCCTGTACCCCAAAACCCAAACCCTGCCCTAAAACCTATAATACCCAAACACCCCAAAACATATACCTCAGTACCCCAAAACATATACTCCTATACTCATACTTATTTAAAAAATCATTTAAATTAATATATTTAATTTATAATATTTAAAAACAAAAATAAATATTTTTTTTATAATTAATAATAATTAAATCAATTAAATAATATTAATTGAAATAAAAAAAAATTAAATACTTACCAATACTTACGATGTAATAGTATGCGTTGTAATAGCATCTGCGATGTAATGCCATGCATTGTAATGACATCCGATGTAATGGATCCCGCGTTGTAAAATCTGCGTTGTAACGGAATGCTACGTAAAAGTTGCGTTGTAGGTGTAACATACCTCATGCACAGCCTTGTAATTGCACATAGCTATTCTGGCACAGAAGGGACTCTGCATTAAAAGGTGCTGACCTGGAGTAGGCACTATATTATTAGTGGCCATTCTTACTGAGGTCAGTAAGTCTTATTGGAAAATCTGTGGTGTTTTCATTGTGTATTCATCTAGTCCAAATCTGCAGTGAGTTTCACTCTAAATAGGCTTCCACAGTCCTGCAAGATCTCAAATTTGTAAAACTCATACAGTGAGTTTGAACATACAGGGCTTCAACATAATACATCCACATCTTATGGCACTACACGAATTGTTTTATTTATCATACTCTGCTCCTCATCAGATTCCAAGCATTTGTACCCCCCCAACCAACTGGGGCAAGTAATTTACCCTGCTACCCAGCCAAAGGAACAAAGACCCCTCCACACAAAATGGTTGCTCTGAATTGCATTTCTTTATTGACAGTATTAATAATGAACAGTGAAATGCCTATTCATTTTATGAACACATTTCAAAATGTTTAATAATTCCATTGGTTTAACTTATGATACAGGGGTAAATCACAATATAATGCTATTTTATAAACATGGTGAAATCGTGACACACTTTTAGGCCTGCCTCTTACCTATTGACATCCCTTTTAATTATAGCATTTACACATTATTACATGGTTTCTGTTATTAATGTGGTAAAGGTTATAACCTGACCAGACCAGTCATCCTGCTTTGTGATATTATAACTGATACAAGTGGAGGAGATTCTGATTATGTGGTTCAGTACCCACTAAGGGTGAAATGTGATATGAGAATGCCACCAAAGTAATTTTTACCTACCTGATGTATCTATTCATCCGTTAATAGTTGCGTATGGTTGTGAAATAAGTGTACTTTTCCCTTTTAAAAGAAAAGGCACTAACTGGAATTTTTTTGGGAGTATTGTTGTTGTGTGCCAGAAAATTGGTATTGCTAGTCCACACCATCTCTTCTAAAAAGGCCTAGGACTAATCAACTTTGCTACCCTAGCCAAGTGCTATAATAGGGTACTTGGCTCTGAGTCAAAAGACAATTGCAGACTTATTACTTTCATCCTTCCCAACTAATAACCCAGTTTCTCATAGTCTCTCTTAGTAGTTTTGACATGTTTCAGCCAATAGTGATTTGCAGACCTCCTCTGGACAATCCTGCTGGGACCTATACCAAAATTCTTTACTATACACTTGAATATTTCTTGTCTGTGCAAAAGCAAGTATATTATATGTGTGTGTGTTTGTGTGTGTATATATTACCTACTGGCGGTCGCCAGTAGGTATATATAGTTAGGATTTTTTCTCTATGGGATTTTTGAAAATTCTATGTCTAATAACTTTGGCGTTTGTGGACGGAATTGGCTGAAATTTTCAGGAAAATGGAACATTTTGTTTCTGAGCAGCCCCTGAAAATTTGGGGGGGGGGGGGTCGTCAAGGGGGGGCCGAGAAAAAAGGGGGGTCCCAAAACGTGTTTTTAACATTGAGTTTTCCATAGGGCGGTTGGCCTCACTTTTAGCCCGAACGGCTGAATGGATTTGCACGAAACTTGGCAAAATTGTAGGGACTGGTAGCCCGATGTGCCTTTGCTAGGTCTCAATATATGTGCTCCAGTGGATTTTGAGAAATTAACGTTCAAAAAAAGATATATATCTGTAACAGCGGACCAGGCAGCGCTCCGTTTCGCGGACTTTACGCGTTACGGAGCTTTGTGAAGCGAAGCTGATTGGTTCTCCGGCGTCTGTAAACATTCCAAACAGTCCGTAGCGGCCGCCATCTTGTCTCTCGGTAGGATCGAGAGACAAGAGGAGGCCAAAGCGAAGGGGCAAATGACCATAAGGGGGCATAGTAGATCCTCCCTGACCCTCTAGGTTTGATGTGGAGGCTTTAAAAGGGCCCCGCGGGGCAAAAAAAAAAATAATAATAATAATCGAACGGCTGAATGGATTTGCACGAAACTTGGCAAAATTGTAGGGACTGGTAGCCCGATGTGCCTTTGCTAGGTCTCAATATATGTGCTCCAGTGGATTTTGAGAAATTAACGTTCAAAAAAAGATATATATCTGTAACAGCGCTCCGCTTCGCGTACTTTTCGCGTAACGGAGCTTTGCGAAGCTGATTGGTTCTCCGGCGTCTGTAAACATTCCAAACAGTCCGTAGCGGCCGCCATCTTGTCTCTCGGTAGGATCGAGAGACAAGAGGAGGCCAAAGCGAAGGGGCAAATGACCATAAGGGGGCATAGTAGATCCTCCCTGACCCCCTAGGTTTGATGTGGAGGTTTTAAAAGGGCCCCGCGGGGCAAAAAAAAAAATAATAATAATAATCGAACGGCTGAATGGATTTGCACGAAACTTGGCAAAATTGTAGGGACTGGTAGCTTGATGTGCCTTTGCTAGGTCTCAATATATGTGCTTCAGTGGATTTTGAGAAATTAACGTTCAAAAAAAGATATATATCTGTAACAGCGCTCCGCTTCGCGGAGATAAAATTATCTCTGTATTACCTAGCTGTTGCTAACACCAGTTAGCGACCGCTAGTAGGAGATAGCGACCATCTTGGGCCCCACTTTGCATGTCAGTGATATTTATCACTAATGACATGCAAAGTGGGCATGCCAAGATGTTAGCGACTTGAAACAGTCGCTAACATCGCTATCTCCTATTACCAACTTTTGGAGATATTCGCGCTAAGCGCGAATATCTCCAAAAGCTACCACCTGCCCTGAGCAGTTCTTAGCCATGTTATCCAATGGGAGGTGGATAACATGGCTAAGAGCATTAGCTCGGTAATGCATGAATATCGCTGAGTTTTCAGCGATATTAATGCATTGCGGTCGTTTTTTATGGCATTTGCGATAAACCTTGATAATAGCAAGGTTTATCTGCGATAATTTCTGACGATGCTTAGCGGTAAAAAATTTGTTGCTAAGCATCGTTAGGGATAAATATCGCTTAACTTTGGTAATATGCCCCAACGTCTGTTAACGTTCGATTCGAAGGAAATCAGGAAGTGTTGAAAAACATTGTCTGCGCCATCTTGCCTTTTTTCAAATGCCACACTTTTGTCGTGCACGGCAGCCATTTTAGATGACTTGACCAGACCCACTCTCTGCACGCTGTCGATCCTTAGCATGGCTCCCCACCCTCGCAAGCATCTCCCCCAGGCACTGGTCACCCCCGCTCTCTGTCTTATGCATGGGTAATAAACCTCCCCCCATCTGCGCTGCTCTTCCCTGAGAATCACACCCTGTGCCCGCCCGACACCTCCCTTTCGCCCTATTCACTACCGCACCCTCTGACACTCCTTTTCCTCTGTGTCCGATTGTCCAGGCCGGTCCTAGGCTATCAGCTAGCCCTGCAGATGTAGTTTATGGCCCCAGCTGTAAAGAATCACCCCTCTTCAAAGGAGTTATAGTAGATCAAGGCCCAAACTCGATGAGATCCGTCACAGCACACGCGTTCCTACTATCTGAAAACCATCCTGTATTGTGATTGGGGAGGGGACCGAGCCTGAAGCGGAAGATTCCAGGGATGACTCTTTGTACATCAAAGTTTTTACAATTATGTGTCACATTAAAAATATATAGCACTCCAACAAAGTAGTAAGATTATAAAACTTTAATAACTTATAAATATATGCAACAAAACAAAAACAGTAAAAACATATAAACATTTTTAGGGAAAAACAACGAAGTAGCGGTCGGCTGTGCGAATAGTCCCAACGCAGCATAACGTCCAGATTTCTGGACGGCACCCAGGTGATGTTGCCTGGGTGCCGCACTGATTTCGGCATCCGGCGTGGGGCGTCGCGGGGGGTGGGTCATCAGTAGCAAACTGTTGTGCGAATAGTTCCAAGGCAGCAGAACGATGGCACCAAGGTGATGTCCAGTAAGTTGCCGCACTGGTTTTGGTATCCTACAATGCTGCTCCGAATAACGGCGTGGGGCGCCCCGGGGGGGGGGGGAGGCGGCGTGAACGGGCCTCTCCAGGTGGAGTCTCGTCTGTTGTAGTGGGGCGCCCCTTTACCGTTTCAGTTGCCATTCCGTCCGCTTTTGGTCCACTGTGTCAAAAGCCGCAATTCAGCTGAGTTGCGCCCACTCTTGCGGTGCAGCGATAGGCGGCTGCCACAGGACTCTCAAAATGGCGGCAGGCTCTTTTCTTTTTGGGCCTGGTCCACTGAAATGGCCCTGGGACACCTTGGAAATCGGACGACTGTCTGCTAGGTCTTGGACCCCATTCTCGAAAGCGTCCCCTCCGCCTTGAGGATTCAACAAAAGTTTTGGGGGCCCCCGACTCCTGCAGGCTTCTGGTGGGGAGCGGCTGCCATGATTGCTCGCGGAATGACCACGATGGAGCCACGAGATGGTGGTGCTTTCATGCTGACGCCAGCTTCAGTCTGAAACATCCAGAAACAAGGTGGGGCTTTCATCGTTTGGGAAAAAAAAAAGTTTCATCCAATGAAAAGTGTTATTTTTAGGTCATATGATCAAGCCTTCCATCATTAGGAAACCAAAAGTAAAATGAACCAATGAAAAGTTTTATAAACAAGTCACATGACCTGTTATGCGGCATAGGGTATAAAATGCGGAGAAAATACGTTGGCACGTGAGGCGGCGTCAGTAGCGGACCGATGTGCGAATAGGCCGAAGGCAACACAACGCGCCAAGATCCGGATGGCACCGAGGTGGTGTCCAGCAAGTTGCAGCACTGGTGTGGCCATCCTACAATGCTGAAAGTCGGCGTGGGGCGCCCCGTTGGCCTGTGAGTTCGCGTCAGTAGCGGACCGATGTGCGAATAGGCCGAAGGCAGCACAACGTGCCAAGATCCGGATGGCACCGAGGTGGTGTCTAGTAAGTTGCCGCACTGGTGTGGCCATCCTACAATGTTGAAAGTCGGCGTGGGGCGCCCCGTTGGCCTGTGAGATGGCGTCAGTAGCGGACCGATGTGCGAATGGGGCCAAAAGCAGCGCAACAATATTTTCGGAATAGAAGACACCACAAGGCGCTGAGATGCCAACATCCGGATGGCACCGAGGTGGTGTCTAGCAAGTTGTGGCACTGGTGTGGCCATCCTACAATGGTAAAAGTCGGCGTGGGGCGCCCTGTTGGCCTGTGAGATGGTGTCAGTAGCGGACCGATGTGCGAATGGGGCCAAAGGCAGCGCAACAATATTTTCTGACTAGAAGACACCACAAGGCGCTGAGATGCCAAGATCAGGATGGCACCGAGGTGATGTCTAGCAAGTTGCTGTACTGGTGTGGCCATCCTACAATGCTGAAACTCGGCGTGGGGCGCCCCATTAGCCTGTGAGATGGCGTCAGTAGCGGACCGATGTGCGAATGGGGCCAAAGGCAGCGCAACAATATTTTCTGAATAGAAGACACCACAAGGCGCTGAGATGCCAAGATCCGGATGGCACCGAGGTGGTGTCTAGTAAGGTGCACTGGTGTGGCCATCCTACAATGCTGAAAGTCGGCGTGGGGCGCCCCGTTGGCCTGTGAGATGGCGGCAGTAGCGGACCGATGTGCGAATGGGGCCAAAGGCAGCGCAACAATATTTTTGGAATAGAAGACACCACAAGGCGCTGAGATTCGGTTAGCACCGAGGTGGTGTCTAGCAAGCTATGCAGCTGAGTTGCGTGCGCACTTGCGGCGAATAGGTCGAAGGCAGCACAACAATGTTTTCTGAATAGAAGACACCACAAGGCGCTGAGATTCGGTTACCACCAAGGTGGTGTCTAGCAAGTTGCTGCACTGGTGTGGCCATCCTACAATACTGCTCCGAATAACGGCGTGGGGTGCCCAAAGGGGGGGGGGGAGGCGGCGTGAACGGGCCTTCCTAGGTGGAGGCTCGTCTGCTGTAGTGGGGCGCCCCTTTACTGTTTCAGTTGCCATTCAGCTGAGTTTTGGCCGCTCTTGATGCTACAGCGACAGGCGGCTGCAACAGGACTCTCAAAATGGCGGCCTGTTCTTTGGATTTGGGCCTGGTCCACTAAAATGGCCCTGGGACACCTTAGAACTCGGACGCTCGATTTTTTTTTCCTTTCCTCTACATGCAAAAAAAGGTAAATGCCCGGTACGTTATACGCTTCATCTGCCACGATGTACTCTCCAGAGGAACCGAAAAAAAATATAGTTATGGTAACTATACCATGCATCGTCATATGGAGAGGTGGCACCAATTAATTATAGTGCTGCATAAAAGAGAGATTTGGAGGAGAACCCCCGACCTGCCAGTACATTCATCAAAGAAGTGGCACTGACAGCATCAGAGGCAAGGGAAACGGTCCCAAATATTTAGAAGAACTTTGCAAAGATTAAAATGACATGTTTAGATTGTGGCAAATTAATTTCATGTGGACAGATGAGTGTTACTCTATAAATACAGCATATGAACATCATCATAGTCGATGGTTGGTAGAGACATTTTGACTATATCCTGGACCTGCCCGTCCTCGCCCAAAATGGCGCCGGAATAAATGGGACTCGTAACTCCTTGTTGTGTACTGGTTGCAGAACCTTGAAATCACGAGATACGTATGCAGTTTTGAAGCACATGGCGGGCGGGGACGAGAATTGATTGAGTATTTCGACATCCCTATTGATATTAAGTACTGATGTGTTATTGATTACTGTACTATTGAAAGTTCGAATTAACGTCACGCATGGTACTTGCCCGCAAATGTATATCTAGATAATTTTATTGTAACTGGCCCTGTCGTATTTTAATTATAAAATGTACGTCCACCGATTCCGCAACTGTTAGACACCTTAGTTCTTGCAACCTAATGGCCCGCCCGTTACGTTCCTCTACAGTGTAAATGTCTACTCATCATATACGATTACAGTTTGCTCCGTGGCCGGCCCACGTGGTTATAGGCTCGTATTTGTATAATGAAATTTTCACAATAAAGGTTTTTAAAAGAAAACATGGTAGTAGTATATACATTGGTAAAGTTTTTAATAATAGTCACTGTTTTAGAATCATTAAAAGGCAAGTGAAATAAAGCAGACCAATCACATGAAGGGTAAAAGGTATAATACGCAGGAACGCAGTAAAGATAAATGGTCAAGGGCTGTTGTGTTTTCTACTCCTGCAACATAAAGTGATCGATAAGAATCTCATATTCAGGCGTATCGGCGACTAAGACAGCAGGTCGACCCTCTTTTGCTCAACGGCTCCGTCATGGGACGAAGAAACGCCCTTTTTCTCGAAAAAAGAATATATTTTACTTGCAGGACAGTTGTAAATTTTCTGGGAAAGTACATTAGCCTGGAACATTATAACATATATTTAAGAAAAAATAATGTTCGGAAGTAATAAAAAGCGTAATTTTTAGGTCATATGACCAAGCCTTTCATCCTTAGAATAAGAAAAGTAAAATGAACCAATGAAAAGTTTTATTAACAAGTCACATGACCTGTTATGCTTACGTTACGCGCTGCACGTCGCGCCCCGGATGACTTCCGGATGCGCTAACGCGGCGAGCCATATGACGCATTACGCGACAACGCAGGTCCAGAATATAGTCAAAATGTCTCCACCAACCAGCGGTCGGAACACAACCCCTTTCAGCAGGCTAAATAGTTCTGTTAAATGACAACAGAAGGGACAGGCAACAAGAACCATCAGTCAAAGAGGGGAGGGCTAGTTCTTCTCTACCGGGTTACATTGGGGCGCTACCGGAACTGATCGAATTGGTATTCTACAGTGTTTCTGGATGTTTCAGACTGAAGCTGGCGTTAGCATGAGAGCACCACCATTTCGTAGCTCCGTCGTGGCCATTCCGCGAGCAATCATGGCAGCCGCTCTTTATCGTTATTTTGGGCGGGGTGGGTGGCGGAGCCGAGCTGTATTGCAGCCATCATGGTGTGGAGTTCAGTTCATCTCACTAGTTTCGTATTTGTCATGAGGGGTTGTTCTTAATGTTTCTATTTTAGCGAGGTCAAAAAGAGATCCCATTAGTGGCCTACTGATTTTGCTCGATTCCTTTTGTTTTTTTACACGATTTTTCGTTATCTGCAAAGACTAAACAGAGTATTGCGACTCTGTGTTTGTTTGTAAATAGAGAATGAACCAAAGAGAACCAATTCTAAAACAGTAAATGCTTGGATAACAATCAATCAAATGGAGAGAGAAGCAGGCACGACGTATTACAACGGGGGCAAAGGCCTGCGTTAACTACCTTTCACTATCTGCAAAGAGAGAGTACTCCTAATAGAAATGAGGGGGGGGGGGGCAGCATTCAAAGCAGATCAGTGTGCATAAACACGAAAATGTTTTTACTTACCACGTACTTGACATTCGACAGCTTATGATATTTGCTATTAAAAAACCATTGAAATTCACTGAAAAAACCATAGGTTATAGACCATATATAGTTAGGAATTAGCATTTACAAAACCTTGAAAATTCACTGAAAAAACCATAGGTTATAGACCATATATAGTTAGGAATTAGCATTTACAAAACCTTGAAAATTCACTGAAAAAACCATAGGTTATAGACCATATATCGTTAGGAATTAGCATTTAAAAAACCTTATTTTACCCACACAAAACCATTGAAATTCCATATATAGTTAGTTGCACTAACTATATATCGCGCACCCGCAATCCACTGCTGATGATGTCACATATTACATCATTCATGACATGGTCAGTGACATCACTGATGACATCACTGATGACATCTCAAATGACATCACTGATGACATCACTGATGACATCTCATTTGACATCAATGACCACATCACTGATGATATCATTCATGTGACAATACAATGCATCTCTTCACATTTTAATATAACCTCTGTTTCACCCAGTGTTAAATACAGAGTATAATTTTTGAAACCATTGACACACCAATACTAGTTACTACATACGCACTCACTGATTCCTACGTCTACACACACCTTCACTCATTCACCCATACAATCATTCATACATACAATCACTCATCTTTACAACACTATCATATGCACTCATACACCTATACAGACACTCACAGTCTGCCACTCATCCATGGAGTTACTCACACACCTAGTCAGTCCTGTAAAGAATCAATGACACTTCCATTTTCTTGTCTATACAGTTAAACATAGAGCACCTTACATTTTCAAACATATACTAACACATACTTACCTTCTTATACAATCATTGATACAAGTACACATTGATCTGCACAGAGTCACACACCTCCCAGCCAGCCACACACACACTCAGTCTCCCATACAAATACTTGGGCAATCAATCAATAACCCATATAGTTACTCATATAGCTACTGATCAACACATGCAGCAGTTTACAGAACAACAGACATAATGATGCACAAATTAAGACAGTTTAGTCACTAACCCATGCACTCAGTGAGACACATTTAATCACTCACTCATACAGTCAGTCATGCACCTACTAAATCCTTCGTCCAGACACTTACACATCCACTCAAACTTCAATATGTAAGACATATTTAAACTGTACAGAAACAAAAAATCACTGGATGTTGTTATCAGTCATGTCATCAGTGATGTCATTTGAGATGTCATCAGTGATGTCATCAGTGATGTCACTGACCATGTCATGAATGATGTAATATGTGACATCATCAGCAGTGGATTGCGGGTGCGCGATATATAGTTAGTGCAACTAACTATATATGGAATTTCAATGGTTTTGTGTGGGTAAAATAAGGTTTTTTAAATGCTAATTCCTAACGATATATGGTCTATAACCTATGGTTTTTTCAGTGAATTTTCAAGGTTTTGTAAATGCTAATTCCTAACTATATATGGTCTATAACCTATGGTTTTTTCAGTGAATATATATATATATATATAAACTTACATACATATACACACAGAGAAAGGGAAGGTGGCTGGGTATGTAGGCAAACACAACTCACTCAGTACAGGTACAATATATACATAAGTGTCAGTTTCTTAAATGTCCGTGTATCATTTGGTGACCTGGAAGAGTGAGAGCCACCTAGTCTTCCTCTATTGGAAAGAGAATTTTCCAAATTGAATTCAAAAGGGTTCTCAGATCATTTAAAGTATTGATTTGAGTGCTCTGTGTTAACAGTTCATGCCCTGCAGGAACTAGGGGTGCATGCACACAGGGGGGCATAACATGTGCCCCCCTGCATGTATCCCCAGTTATGCGATCATGTATAGGCTCCCAACATTTCCCCACCCTATGAACAGAGCTCTAGTTGAGAATCTTTAGTAAATCTTATCTTTATACCACCGTTGGAGCCTTGTGCTTTTACTAAAGCCGAAGTGAGCTTGCTTGTGTAACCAATTCATGTCATAGTGTGTGTATGTAAATTGCAAACCTGTCTTAAAACCCATCATGTGGCGTTTATGTCTGGAAATGCAGCGTATTTTCACTTTTTAAGCAAAACGTTTAGAGGGATTTTTGTACTGATATTTGTCGCTGCACCCACATGCGCGGTCTGGTTCTTGGTGCACATAGCTTCCACTGCCACACATAGAGGAAACAAATTAGAGGGAACATTGCTTGTAGGTACTAAAATCTCTCAATAAACACAAGGGCTCTTTTCAGAGCCACCCAAGATCTAAAAACATAAGCTTGATGTATATCCCAAAAATACAAGCTTTGTTTTTTTCGGGGGTGAAATACGTGGATCTTACACGCATCCCGCGATTTAAAAACAAAAACAAATATGTTTTATTTTCTTTGCCCTAGGGGTCCTTATGGTACCCCCTGAGCAAGCCTAGGGGGTCAGGGTATGTCTACCCTGACCCCTTTTCACGTTTTGCACACATATTTCATAGACTTCTTCAGCCCCGCTTATACCGAGGAGTAAAATGGCTGCCAACAGTTCCTGGTTTCGAATGTTTACAACCGCTTGGCAGCCAATTAGCATTGAGCACGTGATCGGGACGGTGCGCTTATGCTACGATGCCAATCCTCACACAATCCGCGGATCCACCACGCCCACAGATATATAAATTACTTTAACCGTAATTTTTTCAGGAACTTCTGAACAGATTGATACCATATAAGTAAATTGCACAAGTCGGAACTAAGGACTACCTCTCTGCCAAATTTGGTGTAAATCCCTTCAGCCGTTCGGGCTGTAGCCGTGGCTAAAGGTCCTATGGGAAATTGCATGGGGACAACACGTTTTGGGGCCCCCCCTTTGTTCTCGCCCCCCACTTGACCAATCACCCCCAAACTTTCAGGGAAGGAGCGAAACTGAGCTGGCCAAAAGTTTGGAAAATTTCAAGAAGATTCATCAATCGACGTTAAAGTTATTGCCAATAGAATGTTGCAGTTTTCCTATGGTTAATAGGTCCAAGGTAATATATATATATTATATTCATGAAAAAACACACGTTACATGAACCTTATAGTTAGGCTGACATTTCACGTGTACAAAACCTTTGAAATTAAGCCGTTATACTTAGCTGAGCTTACTATAACTCGCGCCCCGCAGTGCACTTCTGATGATGTCACACATTACATCACTCATGACATGGTCATAGACATCGCTAATGACATCTCAAATGACATCACTGATGACCTCATCCAGTGAGTGTTTCTAAAAAGTTTAAGAAGTTTTATATATATATATATATATATATATATATTACCTACTGGCGGTCGCCAGTAGGTATATATAGTTAGGATTTTTTCTCTATGGGTTTTTTGAAAATTCTATGTCTAATAACTTTGGCGTTTGTGGACGGAATTGGCTGAAGTTTTCAGGAAAATGGCACATTTTGTTTCTGAGCAGCCCCTGAAAATTTTGGGGGGGTTCGTCAAGGGGGGGCCGAGAAAAAAGGGGGGTCCCAAAACGCGTTTTTCCCATGGTAATTTCCATAGGGCGGTTGGCCTCACTTTTAGCCCGAACGGCTGAATGGATTTGCACGAAACTTGGCAAAATTGTAGGGACTGGTAGCCCGATGTGCCTTTTGTAGGTCTCAATATATGTGCTGCAGTGGATTTTGAGAAATTAACGTTTAAAAAAAGATATATATCTGTAACAGCGGACTGGGCAGCGGCCCAGGACGCGGACTTTTCGCGCAACGGAGCTTTGTGAAGCGAAGCTGATTGGTTCTCTGGCGTCTGTCAACATTCCAAACAGTCCGTAGCGGCCGCCATCTTGTCTCTCGGTAGGATCGAGAGACAAGAGGAGGCCAAAGCGAAGGGGCAAATGACCATAAGGGGGAATAGTAGATCCTCGCTGACCCCCTAGGTTTGATGTGGAGGTTTTAAAAGGGCCCCGCGGGGCAAAAAAAAATAATAATAATAATAATCGAACGGCTGAATGGATTTGCACGAAACTTGGCAAAATTGTAGGGACTGGTAGCCCGATGTGCCTTTGCTAGGTCTCAATATATGTGCTTCAGTGGATTTTGAGAAATTAACGTTCAAAAAAAGATATATATCTGTAACAGCGCACCGCTTCGCGTACTTTTCGCGTTACGGAGCTTTGCGAAGCGAAGCTGATTGGCTCTCCGGTGTCTGTAAACATTCCAAACAGTACGTAGCGGCCGCCATCTTGTCTCTCGGTAGGATCGAGAGACAAGAGGAGGCCAAAGCGAAGGGGCAAATGACCATAAGGGGGCATAGTAGATCCTCGCTGACCCCCTAGGTTTGATGTGGAGGTTTTAAAAGGGCCCCGCGGGGCAAAAAAAAAAAATAATAATAATAATCGAACGGCTGAATGGATTTGCACGAAACTTGGTAAAATATTAGGGACTGGTAGCCCGATGTGCCTTTGCTATGTCTCAATATATGTGCTTCAGTGCATTTTGAGAAATTAACGTTCAAAAACAAGATATATATCTGTAACAGCGCTCCGCTTCGCGGAGATAAAATTATATCTGTATTACCTAGCTGTTGCTAACACCAGTTAGCGACGGCTAGTAGGAGATAGCGACCATCTTGGGTCCCACTTTGCATGTGAGTGATATTTATCACTAATGACATGCAAAGTGGGCATGCCAAGATGTTAGCGACTGGAAACAGTCGCTAACATCGCTATCTCCTAGGGACTGGTAGCCCGATGTGCCTTTGCTATGTCTCAATATATGTGCTTCAGTGCATTTTGAGAAATTAACGTTCAAAAACAAGATATATATCTGTAACAGCGCTCCGCTTCGCGGAGATAAAATTATATCTGTATTACCTAGCTGTTGCTAACACCAGTTAGCGACGGCTAGTAGGAGATAGCGACCATCTTGGGTCCCACTTTGCATGTGAGTGATATTTATCACTAATGACATGCAAAGTGGGCATGCCAAGATGTTAGCGACTGGAAACAGTCGCTAACATCGCTATCTCCTATTATCAACTTTTGGAAATATTCGAGATAAGCGCGAATATCTCCAAAAAGTAACAGCTGCCCTGAGCAGTTCTTAGCCATGTTATCCAATGGGAGGTGGATAACATGGCTAAGAGCATTAGCTCGGTAATGCATGAATATCGCTGAGTTTTCAGCGATATTAATGCATTGCGGTCGTTTTTTATCGTATTTGCGATAAACCTTGATAATACCAAGGTTTATCTGCGATAATTTCTGACGGTAAAAAAATCTTTGCAATGCATCGTTAGGGATAAATATCGCTTAACTTTGGTAATATGCCCCAACGTCTGTTAACGTTCGATTCGAAGGAAATCAGGAATTGTTGAAAAACATTGTGTGTGCCATCTTGTCTTTTTTCAAATGCCACACTTTTGTCGTGCACGGCAGCCATTTTAGATGCCTTGACCAGACCCACTCTGTGCACGCTGTCGATCCTTAGCATGGCTCCCCACCCTCGCAAGCATCTCACCCAGGCAGTGGTCACCCCCGCTCTCTGTCTTATGCATGGGTAATAAACCTCCCCCCATCTGCGCTGCTCTTCCCTGAGAATCACACCCTGTGCCCGCCCGACACCTCCCTTTCGCCCTATTCACTACCACACCCTCTGACACTCCTTTTCCTCTGTGTCCGATTGTCCAGGCCGGTCCTAGGCTATCAGCTAGCCCTGCAGATGTAGTTTATGGCCACAGCTGTAAAGAATCACCCCTCTTCAAAGGAGTTATAGTAGATCAAGGCCCACACTCGATGAGATCCGTCACAGCAGAAGCGTTGCTATTATCTGAAAACCATCCTGTATTGTGATTGGGGAGGGGACCGAGCGTGAAGCGGAAGATTCCAGGGATGACTCTTTGTACATCAAAGTTTTTACAATTATGTGTCACATTAAAAATATATAGCACTCCGACAAAGTAGTAAGATTATAAAACTTTAATAAGTTATAAATATATACAAGAAAACAAAAATAGTAATAACATATAAACATTTTTAGGGAAAAACAACGAAGTAGCGGTCGGCTGTGCGAATAGTCCCAACGCAGCACAACGTCCAGATTTCCGGCGTGGGGCGTCGCGGGGGGTGGGTCATCAGTAGCAAACTGTTGTGCGAATAGTTCCAAGGCAGCAGAACGCGCCGAAATCTAGATGACACGAAAGTGATGTCTAGTAAGTTGCCACCCAGCAAATAACGGCGTGGGGCGTCGCGGGGGGTGGGTCATCAGTAGCAAACTGTTGTGCGAATAGTTCCAAGGCAGCAGAACAATGGCACCAAGGTGATGTCCAGTAAGTTGCCGCACTGGTTTTGGTATCCTACAATGCTGCTCCGAATAACGGCGTGGGGCGCCCCGGGGGAGGCGGCGTGAACGGGCCTCTCCAGGTGGAGTCTCATCTGTTTTAGTGGGGCGCCCCTTTACCGTTTCAGTTGCCATTCCGTCCGCTTTTGGTCCACTGTGTCAAAATCCGCCATTCAGCTGAGTTGCGCCCACTCTTGCGGTGCAGCGATAGGCGGCTGCCACAGGACTCTCAAAATGGCGGCAGGCTCTTTCCTTTTTGGGCGTGGTCCACTGAAATGGCCCTGGGACACCTTGTAAATCGGACGCTTGTTTGCTAGGTCTTGGACCCCATTCTCGAAAGCGTCCCCTCCGCCTTGAGAATTCATCAAAAGTTTTGGGGGCCCCGACTCCTGCAGGCTTCTGGTGGGGAGCGGCTGCCATGATTGCTCGCGGAATGACCACGACGGAGCTACGAGATGGTGGTGCTCTCATGCTGACGCCAGTTTAGTCTGAAACATCCAGAAACAAGGTGGGGCTTTCATCGTTTGGGGGAAAAAAAAAGTTTTCATCCAATGAAAAGTGTTGTTTTTAGGTCATATGATCAAGCCTTCCATCATTAGGAAACCAAAAGTAAAATGAACCAATGAAAAGTTTTATAAACAAGTCACATGACCTGTTATGCGGCATAGGGTATAAAATGCGGAGAAAATACGTTGGCACGTGAGGCGGCGTCAGTAGCGGACCGATGTGCGAATAGGCCGAAGGCAATACAACGCGCCAAGATCCGGATGGCACCGAGGTGGTGTCCAGCAAGTTGCAGCACTGGTGTGGCCATCCTACAATGCTGAAAGTCGGCGTGGGGCGCCCCGTTGGCCTGTGAGTTTGCGTCAGTAGCGGACCGATGTGCGAATAGGCCGAAGGCAGCACAACGCGCCAAGATCCGGATGGCACCGAGGTGGTGTCTAGTAAGTTGTCGCACTTCTGTGGCCATCCTACAATGTTGAAAGTCGGCGTGGGGCGCCCCGTTGGCCTGTGAGATGGCGTCAGTAGCGGACCGATGTGCGAATGGGGCCAAAGGCAGCGCAACAATATTTTCTGACTGACACCACAAGGCGCTGAGATGCCAAGATCCGGATGGCACCGAGGTGATGTCTAAGTTGCGGACTGATGTGCGAATGGGGCCAAAGGCAGCGTAATAATATTTTTTGTATGGAAGATACCACTAGGCGTTGAGATGCCAAGATTCGGATGGCACTGAGGTGATGTCTAGCAAGTTGCTGTACTGGTGTGGTCATCCTACAATGCTGAAACTCGGCGTGGGTCGCCCCATTAGCCTGTGAGATGGCGTCAGTAGCGGACCGATGTGCGAATAGGCCGAAGGCAGCACAACGCGCCAAGATCCGGATGTCACCGTGGTGGTTTCATAGTTGAGATGCACTTCATCTGCAGTGGGGCGCCGAGATCCGGATGGCACCGAGGTGATGTCTAGCAAGTTGCTGTACTGGTGTGGTCATCCTACAATGCTGAAACTCGGCGTGGGTCGCCCCATTAGCCTGTGAGATGGCGTCAGTAGCGGACCGATGTGCGAATAGGCCGAAGGCAGCACAACGCGCCAAGATCCGGATGTCACCGTGGTGGTTTCATAGTTGAGAGGCACTTCATCTGCAGTGGGGCGCCGAGATCCGGATGGCACCGAGGTGATGTCTAGCAAGTTGCTGTACTGGTGTGGTTATTCTACAATGCTGAAACTCGGCGTGGGGCGCCCCATTAGCCTGTGAGATGGCGTCAGTAGCGGACCGATGTGCGAATGGGGCCAAAGGCAGCGCAACAATATTTTCTGAAGAGAAGACACCAAGAGGCGCTGAGATTCCAAGATCCGGATGGCACCGAGGTGGTGTCTAGCAAGCTATGCAGTTGAGTTGTGTGCGCACTTGCGGCGAATAGGTCGAAGGCAGCATAACAATGTTTTCTGAATAGGAGACACCACAAGGCGTTGAGATTCGGTTACCACCGAGGTGATGTCTAGCAAGTTGCCGCACTGGTGTGGCCATCCTACAATACTGCTCCGAATAACGGCGTGGGGTGCCCGAAGGGGGGGGGAGCCGGCGTGAATGGGCCTTCCTAGGTGGAGGCTCGTCTGCTGTAGTGGGGCGCCCCTTTACCGTTTCAGTTGCCATTCAGCTGAGTTTCGGCTGCTCTTGATGCTACAGCGACAGGCGGCTGCAAGAGGACTCTCAAAATGGCGGCCTGTTCTTTGGATTTGGGCCTGGTCCACTAAAATGGCCCTGGGACACCTTAGAACTCGGACGCTCGATTTTTTTTTCCTTTCCTGTACATGCAAAAAAAGGTAAATGCCCGGTACGTTACACGCTTCATCTGCCACGATGAACTCTCCAGAGGAACCGAAAAAAAATATAGTTGTGGTAACTATACCATGCATCGTCATATGGAGAGGTGGCACCAATTAATTATAGTGCTGCATAAAAGAGAGATTTGGAGGAGAACCCCTGACCTGCTAGTACATTCATCAAAGAAGTGGCACTGAGAGCTTCAGAGGCAAGGGAAACGGTCCCAAATATTTAGAAGAACTTTGGAAAGATTAAAATGACATGTTTAGATTGTGGCAAATTAATTTCATGTGGACAGATGAGTGTTACTCTAATAAATACAGCATATGAACATCATCATAGTCGATGGTTGGTAGAGACATTTTGACTATATCCTGGACCTGCCCGTCCTCGCCCAAAATGGCGCCGGAATAAATGGGACTCGTAACTCCTTGTTGTGTACTGGTTGCAGAACCTTGAAATCACGAGATACGAATGCAGTTTTGAAGCACATGGCGGGCGGGGACGAGAATTGATTGAATATTTCGACATCCCTATTGATATTAAGTTCTGATGTGTTATTGATTACTGTACTGTTGAAAGTTCGAATTAACGTCACCCATGGTACTTGCCCGCAAATGTATATCTAGATAATTTTATTGTAACTGGCCCTGTCGTATTTTAATTATAAAATGTACGTCCACCGATTCCGTAACTGTTAGACACCTTAGTTCTTGCAACCTAATGGCCCGCCCGTTACGTTCCTCTACAGTGTAAATGTCTATTCATCATATACGATTACAGTTTGCTCTGTGGCAGGCCCACGTGGTTATAGGCTCGTATTTGTATAATGAAATTTTCACAATAAAGGTTTTTAAAAGAAAACATGGTAGTAGTATATACATTGGTAAAGTTTTTAATAATAGTGACTGTTTTAGAATCATTAAAAGGCAAGTGAAATAAAGCAGACCAATTACATGAAGGGTAAAAGGTATAATACGAAGGAACGCAGTAAAGATAAATGGTCAAGGGCTGTTGTGTTTTCTATTCCTGCAACATAAAGTCATCGATAAGAATCTCATATTCAGGCGTATCGGCGACTAAGACAGCAGGTCGACCCTCTTTTGCTCAACGGCTCCGTCATGGGACGAAGAAACGCTCTTTTTCTCGAAAAAAGAATATATTTTACTTGCAGGACAGTTGTAAAATTTCCGGGAAAGTACATTAGCCTGGAACATTATAACATATATTTAAGAAAAAATAATGTTCGGAAGTAATGAAAAGCGTAATTTTTAGGTCATATGACCAAGCCTTTCATCATTACAATAAGAAAAGTAAAATGAACCAATGAAAAGTTTTATTAACAAGTCACATGACTTGTTATGCTTACGTTACGCGCTGCGCGCCCCGGATGACTTCCGGATGCGCTAACGCGGCGCGTCATATGACGCATTACGCGACAACGCAGGTACAGAATATAGTCAAAATGTCTCCACCAACCAGCGGTCGGAACACAACCCCTTTCAGCAGGCTAAATAGTTCTGTTAAATGACAACAGAAGGGACAGGCAACAAGAACCATCAGTCAAAGAGGGGAGGGCTAGTTCTTCTCTACCGGGTTACATTGGGGCGCTACCGGAACTGATCGAATTGGTAGTCTACAGTGTTTCTGGATGTTTCAGACTGAAGCTGGGGTTAGCATGAGAGCAGCACCATTTCGTAGCTCCGTCGTGGTCATTCCGCAACCAATCATGGCAGCCGTTCTTTATCGTTATTTTGGGCGGGGTGGGTGGCGGAGCCGAGCTGTTTTGCAGCCATCATTGTGTGGAGTTCAGTTCATCTCACTAGTTTTGTATTTGTCATGAGGGGTTGTTCCTAATGTTTCTATTTTAGCGAGGTCAAAAAGAGATCCCATTAGTGGCCTACTGATTTTGCTCGATTCCTTTTCTTTTTTTTTACACGATTTTTCGTTATCTGCAAAGACTAAACAGAGTATTGCGACTCTGTGTTTGTTTGTAAATAGAGAATGAACCAAAGAGAACTAATTCTAAAACAGTAAATACTTGGATAACAATCAATCAAATGGAGAGAGAAGCAGGCACGACGGATTACAATGGGGGCAAAGGCCTGCGTTAACTACCTTTCACTATCTGCAAAGAGAGAGTACTCCTAATAGAAATGAGGGGGGGGGCACCATTCAAAGCAGATCAGTGTGCATAAACACGAAAATGTTTTCACTTACCACGTACTTGACATTCGACAGCTTATGATATTTGCTATTAAAAAACCATTGAAATTCACTGAAAAAACCATAGGTTATAGACCATATATAGTTAGGAATTAGCATTTACAAAACCTTGAAAATTCACTGAAAAAACCATAGGTTATAGACCATATATAGTTAGGAATTAGCATTTAAAAAACCTTATTTTACTCACACAAAACCATTGAAATTCCATATATAGTTAGTTGCACTAACTATATATCGCGCACCCGCAATCCACTGCTGATCATGTCACATATTACATCATTCATGACATGGTCAGTGACATCACTGATGACATCACTGATGACATCTCAAATGACATCACTGATGACATCACTGATGACATCTCATTTGACATCATTCTTGTGCTAATACGATAAACCTCTTCAGACTCTAATATAACCTTAGATACACTCAGTGTATACAGACACTCACACACTGCCACTCATCCATGGAGTTACTCACACACCCAGTCAGTCATGCAAAGAAACAATCTCACCTCCATTTCTTCAACTATACAGTTAAACACACCTTACTTATTGAAACATATACTAACACATATTTACTCTCTTATACAATCCCTGATACAAGTTCACAATGATCGATACAACTACTCACTCATTCAGTGGCTCTCATGCACAGTTATTTATATATGCCAACTCTCACATGTACTGTGTTTTACATATGTACTTACTATGACATGTAGCATTGAGATATCCATTCACTCATCAATACACTCATGCACACAGTCAACTGCCCATGTAGCTGTTTCCACATGCACTCTTGAACTCATACAGCTAGTGAATAAACTGCTCACACATCTATGCATAGAGTCACACACCTTCCAGCCACCCCTACACAAACTCAATCTCCCATAGAAATACTTGGGCAACCAATTAATAACACATATAGCCTCTCGTATAGCTAATGATCAACACATGCAGCAGTTTACAGAACAACAGACATAATGATGCACAAATTAAGACAGTTTAGTCACTAACCCATGCATTCAGTGAGACACATTTAATCACTCACTCATACAGTCAGTCACGCACCTACTAAATCCTTCATCCAGACACTTATACATCCACTCATTCTTCAATATGTAAAACATATTTAAACTTTACAAAAACACACAGACACTAGATGATGTCATCAGTGATGTCATTTGAGATGTCATCAGTGATGTCATTTGAGATGTCATCAGTGATGTCATCAGTGATGTCACTGACCATGTCATGAATGATGTAATATGTGACATGATCAGCAGTGGATTGCGGGTGCGCGATATATAGTTAGTGCAACTAACTATATATGGAATTTCAATGGTTTTGTGTGAGTAAAATAAGGTTTTTTAAATGCTAATTCCTAACTATATATGGTCTATAACCTATGGTTTTTTCAGTGAATATATATATATATATATATATATATATATATATTACCTACTGGCGGTCGCCAGTAGGTATATATAGTTAGGATTTTTTCTCTATGGGATTTTTGAAAATTCTATGTCTAATAACTTTGGCGTTTGTGGACGGAATTGGCTGAAATTATCAGGAAAATGGCACATTTTGTTTCTGAGCAGCCCTTGAAAATTTGGGGGGGGTTTGTCAAGGGGGGGCCGAGAAAAAAGGGGGGTCCCAAAACGTGTTTTTAACATTGAGTTTTCCATAGGGCGGTTGGCCTCACTTTTAGCCCGAACGGCTGAATGGATTTGCACGAAACTTGGCAAAATTGTAGGGACTGGTAGCCCGATGTGCCTTTTGTAGGTCTCAATATATGTGCTACAGTGGATTTTGAGAAATTAACGTTTAAAAAAAGATATATATCTGTAACAGCGGACCGGGCAGCGCTCCAGTTCGCGTACTTTTCGCGCAACGGAGCTTTGTGAAGCCAAGCTGATTGGTTCTCCGGCATCTGTAAACATTCCAAACAGTCCGTAGCGGCCGCCATCTTGTCTCTCGGTAGGATCGAGAGACAAGAGGAGGCCAAAGCGAAGGGGCAAATGACCATAAGGGGGCATAGTAGATCCTCCCTGACCTCTTAGGTTTGATGTACCATTTTGCCAAGTTTGGTGTAATTCCGTTCAGCCATTCAGGCTGTAGACGTATCTAAATGTCAATAATCGAACGGCTGAATGGATTTGCACGAAACTTGGCAAAATATTAGGGACTGGTAGCCCGATGTGCCTTTGCTAGGTCTCAATATATGTGCTCCAGTGGATTTTGAGAAATTAACGTTCAAAAAAAGATATATATCTGTAACAGCGCTCCGCTTCGCGTACTTTTCGCGTTACGGAGCTTTGCGAAGCTGATTGGTTCTCCGGCGTCTGTCAACATTACAAACAGTCCGTAGCGGCCGCCATCTTGTCTCTCGGTAGGATCGAGAGACAAGAGGAGGCCAAGGCGAAGGGGCAAATGACCATAAGGGGGCATAGTAGATCCTTCCTGACCTCTTAGGTTTGATGTTCTATTTTGCCAAGTTTGGTGTAATTCCGTTCAGCCATTCAGGCTGTAGACGTATGTAAATGTCCTATGGAAAATTGCATGGGGAAAACACATTTGAAAGTGTTGAAATTTAGAACCAATTAAAATGTTACTTTGGTTTTGTATTTGTGTGTGATGAAAGTGAATTGGTTATGTATATATCTCAAATGAGAGGAAACCACAGCTATTTTGTGATACTACTGTCTGAGGTACATTTGTGAGGAATTTTTGGTGGTGAATTTCTGGTGTTTGATTTACACAGTACTAACACTTCTCCTACTTTTAAAAAGGTGAGTTGTTAATTTGTAAGGGGAACTATGTTGTACACTTGAAGATAATTTGAAAAATGTTTTCTGTTATTTATTTGCAGTCCTTCTGTTATACTAAATACTTGATAAAGTTAGTTTTATATTATGTATTACTAAAAACGATAAATGAAAGTGATTATTTTTTTCTGCAATTTACAGCAAGCAATTTCAAAATAAAATGGCTCACAATGAAGAGACCGTGGCAATTTCTTTTGCATTGTCCACTACATTGATTGAAATTGAGAGCACCAATAATGAAATATTGTCACAAGGAGGAGATGACTTGTATGATTTCATTAGATTGATTGAAATTGACAGCACCAATAATGAAATATTGTCACAAGGAGGAGATGACTTGAATGATTCCACTACATTGATTGAAATTGAGAGCACCAATAATGAAATATTGTCACGAGGAGATGACTTGAATGATTCCACTACATTGATTGAAATTGACAGCACCAATAATGAAATATTGTCACAAGGAGGAGATGACTTGAATGATTCCACTACATTGATTGAAATTGACAGCACCAATAATGAAATATTGTCACAAGGAGGAGATGACTTGAATGATTTTTTTGATCAATCTGTTGATGGCGAATTTATCGAATGTTTGGAGACCATAGAGTTACAAGAATCATCATTGCAGACTTTTAATGAGGAGATTCCAGATGAGATGATTGAAGAGGAAATTGCTGATGAGGACATGTTACTAGTTTTTTCAAATTTAGAAAATTCTGAAGAATAAATTTATATTTAGAAATCAAAAATTGTTTGAGACATTATTCATTTTTATTTTTAATTTATGAGGTTGTAGCGAAGTGATTGTAGTATAAAATGAGACTTATAGTATAGAGTGCAACATTTTTATGTTACATGGTAAGTTTACTCATATTTACTTCCCTTCTCCCACTATATTATCTCCAATGTGTATTTGACATCTCTTCTTCATCTCCGGCCTCCTTTCTCTCACTGTGTGTCTCTGATGCATCTTATCGCTGCTATTTTGTGTAATTACAGAAGAGAGTAAAATAAAATAGTTCGGAACGTGAAAAGGGGGCAAAGTAGAGTACCCCTCACCCCCTAGGCCTTCTCAGGCGGTCCCAAAAGGATCAGTTTCTGCTTTCCTGAGAGATTATGGTATGAGTTCCATATACCACAATAATTTGCATTACAACATGCAAGATATATATCTCCTATTACCAACTTTTGGAGATATTCGCGCTAAGCGCGAATATCTCCAAAAAGTAACACCTGCCCTGAGCAGTTCTTAGCCATGTTATCCAATGGGAGGTGGATAACATGGCTAAGAGCATTAGCTCGGTAATGCATGAATATCGCTGACTTTTTAGCGATATTCATGCATTGCGGCCGTTTTTTATCGCATTTGCGATAAACCTTGATAATAGCAAGGTTTATCTTCGATAATTTCTGACGATGCTTAGCGGTAAAAAATTCGTTGGTAAGCATCGTTAGCGATAAATATCGCTTAACTTTGGTAATATGCACCAACGTCTGTTAACGTTCGATTCGAAGGAAATGAGGAGGTGTTGAAAAACATTGTTTGCGCCATCTTGCC
This sequence comes from Lissotriton helveticus, assembly GCF_964261635.1. Classification (NCBI taxonomy): domain Eukaryota; kingdom Metazoa; phylum Chordata; class Amphibia; order Caudata; family Salamandridae; genus Lissotriton; species Lissotriton helveticus. The sequence continues at coordinate 738,922,454 of NC_136057.1, forward strand.
TTTTTTGAAATGCCACACTTTTGTCGTGCACGGCAGCCATTTTAGATGCCTTGACCAGACCCACTCTCTGCACGCTGTCGATTCATAGCATGGCTCCCCACCCTCGCAAGCATCTTCCCCAGGCACTGGTCACCCCCGCTCTCTGTCTTATGCATGGGCAATAAACCTCCCCCCATCTGCGCTGCTCTTCCCTGAGAATCACACTCTGTGCCCGCCCGACACCTCCCTTTCGCCCTATTCACTACCGCACCCTCTGACACTCCTCTTCCTCTGTGTCCGATTGTCCAGGCTATCAGCTAGCCCTGCAGATGTAGTTTATGGCTCCAGCTGTAAAGAATCACCCCTCTCGAAAGGAGTTATAGTAGATCAAGGCCCACACCCGATGAGATCTGTCACACCACACGTGTTCCTACTATCTGAAAACCATCCTGTATTGTGATTGGGGAGGGGACCGAGCCTGAAGCGGAAGATTCTAGGAATGACTCTTTGTACATCAAAGTTTTTACAATTATGTGTCACATTAAAAATATATAGCACTCCAACAAAGTAGTAGGAATATAAAACTTTAATAACATATAAATATATACAACAAAACAAAAACAGTAAAAACATTTAAACAACGAAGAGACCGTGGCAATTTCTTTTGAATTCCTGATGAGGACATGTTACTAGTTCTTTCAAATTATGAAAATTCAGAAGATGTTGCCTGGGGGTGGGTCGTCAGTAGCAGTCTGTTGTGCGAATAGTTCCAAGGCAGCAGAACGCGCTGAAATCTAGATGGCACGAAAGTGATGTCTAGTAAGTTGCCGCCCAGCAAATAACGGCGTGGGGCGCCGCGGGGGTGAGTGAGTCCAGTAGGCACCACAGCTATTCTTACCGGCATTGCAGAATTACTGCTGGGGACAATGCCTGTGCTGTAGCAGGGTCACAGCAGAAACAAAAAGGATTCTGTTGAAGATGTTGTTGGTTTTCAATTTGAAAACAGTTCTGGTGTCAACTGCTATGGTAATGTAGTGGTTAATGTTTTGTTTTCTCTAGAAAATGTAAAAGAGGGGGAGGCAGTCCAAAGTTCCGTTAAAAGGGCAAAGGAAAGGATCGGTGGTTTGAACTATCACTTCAAAAGGGGAGGGGGTGCAACAATTTTTCCTACCGGGTCACACTGTGCTTTCACCGGAACTGAGGTCTGCAGGATTCTAGTAATTCAAAGTGAGGCTGGCGCCAGCATGGGAGCGCCGACGTCCCGCGGATACAGTTTCGTCACTCCACGGGCGATCATGGCAGTCATTCCCCATTGGGGGTCGGAGACTCCCGCGGCTCCTGTAGAATCTTCAAGGTCGTGGAGGACTACGGTGGTGGAGTCAACCAGTGACCGGGCCATTTCTTCATGCTGGGCCCGCTCTTGCCAGGTCGATCGCCATTTTGAGAGTTCGGCAGCTACCGGCGATCGCGGGGTCACATGAGCGGACGGGCTCCACCCTGCCGGGCGAGACGTTGCAGCATCGCCACAGTGGACGAACCCTTTTCGGGGCGCCTGGAGCGCTGAGGGTGCAGCTGGGAAACCTTCACCTGAGGAGGCGGGAGAGGCCTGTTCGCACCGTCGCTCCCTACCAGTGCACCCCACGGCGCCCCGCTTGACATTTGTTATGGCCGGTGGCGATGAGGACGGGGGGGGGTCGGAGGCATGTGCAAGACATCCCCCCCCAGAGTTGTCAAAGCCATTTTTGAAGAAAGAAGTGGTGCCTGGCGTGTTGCCGCTGCTATTACGAAGGAGAAAAGAAAAAATGTCCCGTCCGTCTTTGGGCCGGGCTTCCGGTGGATGTCGGCCGGACGCCCCTGGCTCTGGCCCCATGAACGGGTTCCTTGGTTTATCGGCTGCAGCCGGATCCCGTCGGCCTCGGCCCCCCGACCGTTGGTGGCCGGACCGGAAGAGCATGTGGCGGGACTACCTGAAACTCTCAAGGGCCACCGCGGCCGGACTGGGAGAGAGAGGGGAGGGTCGAGGAGACATTCCCCCCCCTGCAACTCTTCAGCGTTGTAAAGGCAATCCCCTGGCCGGGTCCCGCTGGCCTCGGCCTCTCCTCCGGCTACACCCTACGTTAGGATCTCCTGGCCGAGGCGTGGCAGCAGGACCCGCCTTATATGGGCTGCTCCCGGCTGGGCGTAGCCGCAACCCTGCCCCACCTTGGAAGTTTCCAGAGTGGGGGCGGATGTTCTACTGACTTGCATTTTCCCTAGTCTATCGATTTTTTTGGCGTGGCAGGCGGTGGGACAGCGATGGGTGATTTGGTTTCTCTTACTGTTTTTCTGGTCTCTCACCACTGGCATATTTCTAACGTTTTCTTGTTTCTAGGACATTAATAGGTTTTATCATTACGTTATGTTATCGTTTCTTTGTTCGTTGTTTAATAAAAGTTCATGTTCATCAGTGGCCTACTGATTTTCGTTTTCCTATTCTTTTCTTTCCAGGTTGTTTCATGCTAAAGTTTCTGTTAACAGGATACAGTGATCACTTCGTTATTATTGCATATGTCCTTTTCACTAGGGGTGCTCTCTGGTCGGGCCAGATGACGTATCTCTAGTAAATGGTCCGGGTGAAACAGGTGCATCAATCAGGGGGGAGTAGATAGGCATGACAGATTACAACGGGGGAGAAAGGTCCGCATTACGTACCCTTTCACTATTTGCAAAGATTTTCCTACGTATATTTGCAAACAGGGAATACCTCCAAAAAGAACCAATTCCCAAACAGTCAATGTTTGGGGAAACAATCAATCAATGAGGAACGAAATAGGCACGACGTGTTAAAGGTTTGCGTTACCTACCCTTCACTATCTGCAAAGGGAGAGAGAATATTCCTATTCTTCCTCGTTTGCAGGCAGAGAAGATTCTTAAGAGAACCAACTTCGAACAATTCAATGGTCGATTCAAACAATCAACAAGGGGTACTGTGAACACAAATGAACGCCGCTTATGTACATACACATTGGTATTATCAACAGGTTGTTCCTAATGTTTCTATTTTAGGGAGGTCAAAAAGAGATCCCATTAGTGGCCTACTGATTTTGCTCGATTCCTTTTGTTTTTTTACACGATTTTTCGCTATCTGCAAAGAGTAAACAGAGTATTGCGACTCTGTGCTTGTTTGTAAATAGAGAATGAACCAAAGAGAACAATCAATCAAATGGAGAGAGAAGCAGGCACGACGGATTACAACGGGGGCAAAGGCCTGCGTTAACTACCCTTCACTATCTGCAAAGAGAGAGTACTCCTAATAGAAATGAGGGGTGGGGGGGCAGCATTCAAAGCAGATCAGTGTGCATAAACACGAAAATGTTTTTACTTACCACGTACTTGACATTCGACAGCTTATGATATTTGCTATTAAAAAACCATTGAAATTCACTGAAAAAACCATAGGTTATAGACCATATATAGTTAGGAATTAGCATTTACAAAACCTTGAAAATTCACTGAAAAAACCATAGGTTATAGACCATATATAGTTAGGAATTAGCATTTAAAAAACCTTATTTTACTCACACAAAACCATTGAAATTCCATATATAGTTAGTTGCACTAACTATATATCGCGCACCCGCAATCCACTGCTGATCATGTCACATATTACATCATTCATGACATGGTCAGTGACATCACTGATGACATCACTGATGACATCTCAAATGACATCACTGATGACATCACTGATGACGTCTCATTTGACATCATTCTTGTGCTAATACGATAAACCTCTTCAGACTCTAATATAACCTTAGATACACTCAGTGTATACAGACACTCACACACTGCCACTCATCCATGGAGATACTCACACACCCAGTCAGTCATGCAAAGAAACAATCTCACCTCCATTTCTTCAACTATACAGTTTTACACACCTTACTTATTGAAACATATACTAACACATATTTACTCTCTTATACAATCCCTGATACAAGTTCACAATGATCGATACAACCACTCACTCATTCAGTGGCTCTCATGCACAGTTATTTATATATGCCAACTCTCACATGTACTGTGTTTTACATATGTACTTACTATGACATGTAGCATTGAGATATCCATTCACTCATCAATACACTCATGCACACAGTCAACTGCCCATGTAGCTGTTTCCACATGCACTCTTGAACTCATACACCTAGTGAATAAACTGCTCACACATCTATGCACAGAGTCACACACCTTCCAGCCACCCCCACACAAACTCAATCTCCCATAGAAATACTTGGGCAACCAATTAATAACACATATAGCCTCTCGTATAGCTAATGATCAACACATGCAGCAGTTTACATCACAACAGACATAATGATGCACAAATTAAGACAGTTTAGTCACTAACCCATGCATTCAGTGAGACACATTTAATCACTCACTCATACAGTCAGTCACGCACCTACTAAATCCTTCATCCAGACACTTATACATCCACTCATTCTTCAATATGTAAGACATATTTTAACTTTACAGAAACATACAGTCACTGGATGTTGTCATCAGTGATGTCATCAGTGATGTCATTTGAGATGTCATCAGTGATGTCATCAGTGATGTCACTGACCATGTCATGAATGATGTAATATGTGACATGATCAGCAGTGGATTGCGGGTGCGCGATATATAGTTAGTGCAACTAACTATATATGGAATTTCAATGGGTTTGTGTGAGTAAAATAAGGTTTTTTAAATGCTAATTCCTAACTATATATGGTCTATAACCTATGGTTTTTTCAGTGAATATATATATATATACACACACACACACACACACACCCCAAGGTGTGTTGAAGAATGAATGGGTGTATGGGTGTCTGTATGGATAATTCAGTGCATGCGTGACTGACTGTGTAAGTGAGTGATTATACGTGTATCAGTGAATGCATGGGTGAGTGAATGTCTGTATCATTCTGTCAGTTGGTGTGTAAGTGGCTGCATGAGTGGGTGAGTAGCTTCATGACTGTCTATATGGGTTATTGATTGGTTGTCTGAGTACCTGTGTGGGTGGCTGAGTGTCTGTTTTGGTGTGTGAGGGTGTGTGTGACTCCCTGCATGGATGTGTGAGTGGGTGAATTACTGGGTGTATGGGTTCATGAGTGCATGTGCGAGGGGCTGTATGGGTGAGTGAGTATGTGTATGACTGTGTCAGTGAATAGATGTCTCAGTGGTATATGGGTGAGAAACTGCATATGTGAGTGGCAGTATATGTGAGTGTTGGAGTATATGTGACTGTATGTGTGAGTAAGTGATTGAGAGAGTAGCTGTATAGATAAGTGTGTGACTGTATAGGAGAGTAAGTATGTGTTAGTATCTGTATGAATATGTGAGGTGGTGTGTGTATAACTATAGGTGAGTAAGTGGTAGTTTGATTGACTCTCTAGGTGAGAGACTAGGTGTGTGAGAAGCTCTATGGGTAACTGATGGTGTGTGAGTCTCTGTATGGGTGTATGACTAGATATTACAGTGGCTGTAATGGTGAGTGACTGGGTGTATGAGTGGTTGTTTGAGTGAGTGAGTGGATGTGTGTGTAGACCTATGAATCAGTGAGTGGGAATGTATGTACTGTATTGGTGTGTCAATGGTTTCGAGAATGGTAGCCTTAAATTTGGAGTGGGTGTATGAAATGTTATCTTGGGGTGTGGGTAGGTGATGTCATTTGAGATGTCATCAGTGATGTCACTGACCATGTTATGAGAGATGTAATATGTGAGGTCATCAGCAGTGCATAGCGGGGGGCAAATTATAGTTAGCTCAGCTAACTATAACAGCTGAATTTCACAGGTTTTCTACGAGTGAAATATTAGTCTAACTATAATGTTCCTGTAACCTGTTCTGTGAATTTCTAATGTTTTTAAATGCTTATTCCTACCCATGATGTCCCTGAAACCTTTGTCTTTTTTAGTGAATTTCCATGTTTTTTTAATTAGCAGTCGCGTTTGTAAAGTGGTGGAGAAAGGGGACTAGGCCTCTGACCAACTCTCAGAAATTCTGCCTCATATGACTTACAGGTAGTACCATGAGGGCCTCTTGGCACCCAAGGTCCCTCTGAAGTAAATTGGACTTTTCCCCCAACCAGTAGTACACAAGGAGGTGCATTTGCAAAGTGGGGGAGAAAGGGGGGGGCATGCCTCCGAAGACCTCTTAGCAAACCCACTGTGTGGGACTTACTGGAGGTAACAAAAGAGGTAGTTGGCCCCAAGGATGTCCTTGTTGGCCATCTACCCCTTCTGTTACCACCAGTAAGTCCCACACAGCAGGATTTCTGAGTTCTGATACCAGACCACGCCCCCTTTCTCCACCAGTCTGAAAATGCGCCTCCTGGGGAGCTCTTGGTTGGGGGATGAAGACCCCTTCACTGCTGGGAGTCCTTAGGAGGCAACTAGCCTACCTGTTACTTCCAGTAAGCCCCACACATTGGGATTGCTGAGAGGTAGTCTCAGGCCACACAACCTTTCTCTACCACTCTGCAAACGCACCTCCTGGTGCGCTCTTGGTTGGGGAATGAAGTCCCCTTGCCTCTTGAGGGTCCCTGGGGCCAACTAGCCCTCCTTTTACCTCTAGTAAGCCTCACACAGTTGGATTTCTGAGAGGTGGTCAGAGGCCATGCCCCTCTTCTACACCACTCTGCAAATGCGCCTTCTGGTGTACTGCTGCTTGGGGCCGAAACCTACTTTAGCCTTGAAGCCCTCAGGATGCAAAGGGACCTCATGGCCCCACCAGTAGTGTGCAGAGAGACGTGTTTGCAGAGTGGTGGAAAAAGGGGCCTGGCCTCCGACCACCTCTCATCAATCCCACTGTGTGGGGCTTACTGGAGGTAACAGGTAGGCTAGTTGGCTCCTAAAGACCCTCAGCAGTGAAGGAGACTTCATCCGCCAACCAGGAGTGCACCAGGAGGCGCATTTGCAGAGCAATGCAGAGAGGGGGTGGGACCTCCGGCGAGTTGCCGGCTTAATTTATTATTCCAATTTGTTTTTGTCTATTGTAGGAATGGCGCTGTCTGGTCCCCCCTTACCTTGATCCTTTTTAGGCTCTGGGGACCCCATCCACCAGGGCCTGACCCAATTTCTTTTTTAAAAGGAGAGTGTGCATGTGGCCGCTCTTCTAGGCTGATTTCGGCCCTGGGAACCCCATCCTATAGGCCTATGCCCATCTGATTTTTTGCTTTGTTGGAAAGGGGAGGGGGGCCCTGTGGCCCCCACTCCCCAGGCCAAATTCAGCCCTGTGGCTCTCACTCCCCAGGCCAAATTCAGCCCTGGGGACCCCAACCCCAGGGCATGGCTATTTTTTGTGATAAAAAACAAACATTTAAAGGAGGGAGGCACCAACCCCAGGGCAAGGCCATTTTTAGTGATAAAAAACAAACATTTAAAGGAGGGGGGCCGTGCAGCCTCCGTCCTGAGGGTGATTTCAGCCCTGGGGCATGGCCACATCGTTGGGGACCGCAGGGGGGCCTCAAGCCCCACTCGGTCCCTGCCAGCTTCCCGCCTCCTGCGGGATCCGGCATTGCTTTTAGGCAGAGTTAGTTGAACATGCAGCTCCCTCTGCCCAAAAGCAATTCTGCTTTGCTTCATGGAAGCAAGAGAATTTTAACTGCTATGAAAGGAAAGCACAATTTACTATGTCTTGGGGGGATGAAGCAAAGCAGAATTTACTATGGCTTGGCGGAAGCAGTGCTCCTGCCAAGCCATAGCAAAATGCAATGTCCCAGGTGTGGGCACCCTGGGACATTGCTGAAGCCGGCCCTGGGGGGTGTCAGTCCCCAGGGTCATGGAAAGCTCCTGGAGGGGGGCCCCATGGCCCCCCTCCCATCTACAATGTAGCTCCGTGGATGTGTTTGTCCCTGCCTTTATTTAATCTGTGCACCAGGAAGGTGGCAGTGGGCCAGTGGCCCCCAGCATTACAATAATTTAGAACCAGGGAGGTGGTGGTCCCCATGGATGTGTGGGGGCACGTGGAACCACAAATTAGACTGTTAATGTGGGGGGCTGGAACCTACCCCACACATTCTGCTACCAATACCAATATAGCCCCGGGGAGGTGATGGTCCCCTGGGCAGCGGGGGCCTGTGTGGCCCCTCCGCATTTTATTGTAAATATCCTCAGTGAGGTGGCGGGCTCCAGGGCTTCGTGGGAGGCATTCATTTTAAAAAGAAAGCCCCGGGGATGTGGTAGTCCCCTGGGCTGCAGGTGGCCCCCGCATTTAATAAACATAGCCCTAGAGTGGTGGCTGTCCCCGGGGAGGTCGGGACCGCATGGGCCCTGCATCTATATTAATGATTGCCCCGGGACTTGGCCCCCCAGGGCCTTAAAGAAAACTATGCTTGGATCCTGTGCGTATTTTTTTTTTTGGGCCAGATTTGCGGTTCCAATGTGAATTTATTTTAGGCCTTTTTTCTTGTTTTTCATTGTTTTTTCGCCTGTTTCCTTGTGACTCGGTTCAACCGAGTCACAAGATGGCTGCCAACACTTCCTGCGTTGAAGTGTTGGCAGCCAATCAGTTCACAGGCCATATTTGTATATCTGAGAGATGTTTAAAGTTCTCAGGAACTACTGAACAGATTTACACCATTTAACATAAGAAGTGCACTATGGACTAAGAGCTACTGTGTAAAGCAGCGAGTCTCCTAAGACCCCAATTGCTGCCCGGTGCAGGATCACCTTTAATTCACCTTGGTTTCGCTATCAAAATAATGAGGCAGGCGCTTTAAACTGGAAGACAAGAAAAAGGTTTATTTCTCATGAGGAGAACCTGTCAACCGACACCGTGGTAATCTGCTGAGGTGTTCTGCTGGTAACTTCTTTGGCTCATCCTTTTATACAGGTTTGACACAATGAATTTGTTTCATAAACATGGTTATACAAGCTTTTGTTTCATCAACATTGTTACACAAGCTTGGAGAGACCCCCTCCTCTCCCCCCCCCCGGGCCGGTTGTCACACAAGCCCAACAGTAATTCTCTTTCCACCCAAAACAGACAATCTTATCTTGCAGCTGGACCTTTCTTCAGGATCTAAAACATGTGAGACCGGCCAGATTTAAGAGTCTGTTCTCTTGATAAAAACAGGTCCCATTGTTGGCAAAAATAAGTCTTGCTGTTTCCAGTGCAATAAACCATGTTTGCAAGAGTCTGTTTGGTATCTGCAACCTGTTTGTGTAAGAGTGTCCAAGGGTTTGCCTGTAAACAGAGATGAGAGGGAAAACGAGTTTGTGGCAGCAAGTGGTGCACACATATCCGGTTCGGTCAGAGGGTCAGATGGATGCTAGTAAGGGCAGGGTGAAACAAAGGTGACCAATAGAGGACAAAATGGCTTTGGTGAACATAAATGAACGCCGCTTATGTACACCTAAAGTTTATCGGTTTTAACAGGCCCGGCTTTTTAACATAAGCTAGGTAATTTTTGTTCAGGTTCATCTGTTGTGGTGGTGTACAAGTTAACATGATTATACATGAAGCAGAGGGTGGGTAACCAACAATGGTAATCGGTTGGAGGGGAATGAGGGTGGTAGAGGAGAGGATGGTATCATTATCGAGTCCATTTTTCTTTGTCAATATTTATCGCTAAAAGTCACTTTACTTCCTGTCCCATAGCTAAACATGCAGTTGGGCTGTTCATTGTAGTCTTTGGTGGTATACAGGTTGTACAGGCAGATGCACAGACAGCAGGAGAAGAAAATCGCTATCAGTACAAACAGCATTTTCAATAACCTATGCAGTGAATGTAAAAAACTGGGTGACAGTGTATAGAAAAGGGTATTTGCTGTACCACACGTTTAAACATTGGTGATGAGCATAATTCTAGATGATGCAGTAAATTCATTCTAACACAAAAACGAGTTTATCATACTAATTGTTTTATAGGATAAGGACCACTAAGTGCATTATTGAGAACTGGACGATGTGAGGAGCCAAACTAATAATTATATTCATGAGGGCAACTGGCGTTGTATAATCCTTGTGGTACACAGTTTACTCTTTCTTCCATATGGTTTGATATTCCTATGCTATTATTATTACAATGACACTATGGATGCAATTTATGTGGAATTCAAAGGAAAACCTTTTTCTTTTCCATTCGGGGCATAATGAATACAAGGTGATTGAGAGAGAAATTCAACCTAATATAATTGATGGTCAGGGAATGATATTTGTCAAAGCTCTTCTTTCCAGTGTCCTTTACAGTGAGTCATCACTGATAGGCTCCCATTGTTCATCTAGCGTTGGCGCTGTTGAGCACCGGCGGTGAAGCTAAACGTCCAGCTCGGATCCAGATTCCAGGTTGCAGGGCGAGATTGTTCTTTCTCTGGGATCACAGTCCCTTTGCCCTGTTCACTAACTAATCTATCACTGGTACCTTAGACACGGTACCCGCACCCTATTCTTGATCCATGAAGTCCATCCCTACTAACCCTATTCTATCTTCGTGCACTGTTCCTTCATCAAGTGGATTAAAACCCCATGTGAAAAAGGGGGTTGGGGGAGTCAAAGGAAGAGAGGGTGGAGTGGGGTCAGACTGGAGAAGGACCAAGGGGGGCAGAGACTCCACACAAGTGATCCCACCAATTAGGCCGAATGGGCTGAGACTTTAGGCACAAGTAGACCAACAGGCTGGGGGCTTCTGGACAGCCCTTCTCTCTTTCATTCTTCTTGTTGGTGATAGTGCCTCGTCCAGCATATCTTTGCTCTGCGGCTCCACCTTGGTCGTGGTCATAGGCGTTTCATGACAAGCAGCCAGGCTGTGCATCGCGAACGATCTCTCTCTTCCAATGACTGGAGGGCGTCCTGAAGGCAGGGGAAGACGTTACACAATTTAGTTTTCTCTCCCAATCCCAAGCATCTGGGGAAATATGTATAATTTACTTAAAAAGAAGATAATATGGATACTCTGAATCTTTACATCTGTTTATATTATTCACTTATGAACCTTCAGTGTTGTGCAGGTCTGCAAACACCTCTAGGAATTTCCAGCATCCGTATTATCTCTTGTGTCCATTCCTTTTACGTTTATGGTTGTGGCAAGGAATCTAAAATTGTTAATTATATAGCCTGTCAAATTTAAACTGACTTCTCCAGCAAAAACCTGTTACAAACAAATTCCTGCAGGGCTATATTTACTTCAAGATCTGCTAACCACAATAAAAAGTGTGATGCACTATTATCATGGGCATACAGGTACCCTTCCTAGTATTGTGCACCATAAAGTACACTGGCTGAGCACTGTCCCATCCTGTCATTGTCCCTTACTTTTAACTAAACATCTTGACGTCAGTACCCACTCAGCAGGTCTTACTACAACATTCCTTTCAGTTTAGTTCAAATCATTTTCTGTAAACATTATTCTTATTTTTACATCATCCTTTTTTTACATCATCCTTTACAACCTAGCTACTTCACTAGTTAATGAAGGACTTGCGATGTCCCTACAACTTATATGCAATGTTTGTGGTAACATGAACAATGATGGCGGTGCCACTAAGGCATTCAAACGGAAGCCACCGACATCTAGCTCCCTTTTAAGGGTCAGATTAGGGGACATCAGTCGTCTACCTGTCCTTTCATTTTCAGCCAATTGAAATTACATCATTTTACAGAAAGGAGGGGCAGTAACATGGCATAATATGGTATTTTGTTCCTGTCAATTTGTTCAAACACTGTTGTGTTATAGCCAATTAGACGTGTACTTGTGAGGTACAGTGTCTTCATTTATTCAAAAGCGTATTCACAGCATTCTGTGAAGTGAATGGCTAAGAGTGAGTCCACCCAGTTGTCTTATGGAATTGGTCGCAGCATGGTCATTCCTGGACAGCGTAGGTAGGCTCAAAGAGAGAGGGAGAGAGAGTGCACAACAACAAGCTATCCAGTGCACTTACCACGTAGAACAGTACAGGACAATTTGCATAATAAGCACATAAGCCAAAGGAAAACATAAAATGCACAGTCTTTGTATACACACAATACAGAATAGGACGCGACAATACATGTACCAAGCACAGAAACCGAAGAAAAACACAGTGTTAGTTGCACAAAAGGACTTTTTCATGCACGTCGTGCATCTCATAGTTCATTTAATTTACCCAGGGGCCGGGGGGGCGGAGCTAGCCGGCGTCCATGTAAGACGCGCGAGCGCGGAGCTCCTCGCCGATAACCCGCCAAACTCCGGCATACTTATCCTAAACTACCCTGCTGGCGTTCAAAACAGTGGCGGACCTCAGCACAAAGCCCCGGCGGGACGGCGACCCCTTTGTCCGGCGGGGAACGGGAGCGGTGAGACTTGGCGACGGAGCTGACGGAGCAGCGGCAGCCCAGGCCGCGATCCCCGACCTCCGCTGAAGAGCTGCCCGGGTTACGTCGCAGTACGTGCGGCGAGTGTGATCGAGGCGGTCCCGGCCACCTACAAAGACACCTTGCTGGTTGGCGCGCACCCGGACGGTGCTGGAAGCAACAATAAGGACCGGCCCGACCCGGTAACCACGGTGTGCAGGAGCACACGGAGTGCGGAGCACACATTGGCGGTGGGAGCGTCCCAGAAGGCGAGAAGCACAGCTAGCCACCACCGCGCGGTGAAGGGCCATTGGAGGGACGGTGAGTGCTCACTCCCAGGAACCGGAGCAGCTCCGCCATCCGCTAGAGAAGCGGCCAGCGGGGGGCACTGCACGGGGGTGAGGCCCACGAGGCGACTGCCATCTGCAAGCCGGTGCTCGCGGCCGCCATTTTGGGCGCCGGTCCCGCTGTGTACCACCCTGGTCGTGGGGATCCCCTGACGCTTCGCCCACCGCAGAGCCTGGTCTCTAATCACGTGTGGTGGACCTCACAACTCTGGCCGGACGGCTGTATGTCTACTAGAAATACCATGGGGAAGGGGGACAGATCGCAGCCCAAGCTCTCCTTCGATCAGAGGAAAGCGAAGGGGGCCGAGGGGACAGCACAAACCACCCCTCCGCGCCCGGCGGCATCTGAGAACTCTCTGTGCACGGAGATCCGGGACATGCTGGGAAGCATGGAAAGAGGTCTGCAAGGCAGCATGGCGGAGATCAGCACCAAGATCGATGCGTTGACGTACCGGATGGACCGCATGTCCGAGAGGGTGGACAAGCACGCGGAGAGGCTAGACATGGCGGAGAGACGACTTACAGAGGCGGAAGAGGCCCAAACGGAGTGGGATAAGGACCGCAGACAGTTTGGCCGACTGCTTCAGGTGATACAAGATAAGACGGAGGATTTGGAGGCGCGCTCGAGGCGCTCCAATCTACGCATTACGGGAATAGCGGAATCCACAAGTACCGGTAAAATGGAGCCGTTTGTGGAGAAGCTCCTTCAGACCCTGCTGGGGGAGGATGTCTTCTCCCCTATGTTCATTATTGAGAGGGCTCATCGCACCCTGGGGCCGAAGCCACAACCGGGCCTCCCCCCGCGACCGATTATAGCGAAGCTATTAAATTACCGGGACAGGGACTTGGCGTTGCGACTGGCCAGAGAGAAGGGGAAGCTACAGTACGAGGGCATGAACATCTCACTATTCCCAGACTTCACGGCGAGAGTACAGGAGGAAAGAAAGCGGTTTGCCCCCTACAAGAAGCAGCTGAGAGACCTAGGCCTCGACTACGCCATGCTGTATCCTGCGAGGCTTCGCATCAACAGACAGGGTCACTCCCATTTCTTCACCGACCCCGCTGAACTTAAGAAATCCTTGAAGGACTGGGAGAAGGACATCCGCAATAAACAGAGGAGTCCGCGGGAGGACTTGGAGGACACATCCCGCTTGGATGAACAGGAGTAGCCGGACTCGAGAGCGTCGCTTCTGACCTGGAGGCGCAAGGAGGAGCTGGAGTGGCACGCTGTCACTGCGGCCCCGTAGAGATATGACTTTGGGGTGAGATCTACCTGGTTCTTACCGGGATGGTTTATCTGCGCTGTGGTCTGGGGGGGTGGGGGGGTTGCCTGATTTGCGGGAGGTCGGCTGCGGGGTAGTCCGCCGCACATAAGGGTCTGGACTTAACAAACTGCGAAGACTGGAGCTGGCAGGGCTCAAAGACACTGGGCGGGGGGCGGGACGGGAGCGCGCGTGTGGTTACTAGCTCTGGTCTCACTGCTGAGTAGTTGGCTGGCTAGATTCCTCTGCCCCTGCGCTTTTGGCTTTTAGCTCCCTCGGGGGCTACTTGGGGTTCAGTAGAAATCATTGTTGAGTAGGGAGGGATGGCGGGTGGTGATGAGGCCTGTCTGACCGGGTTGGGGATGGTCGGCTGTGGGTGGGTGGGTGGCTGTTCTTTGGTTCACCTGTTTGGTCTGTTGTGTGGGACGTATGTGGGTGGTGTTCGGGGGGGGTTTTCGTGTGTTCATAGTTGTGGAAACGCTCACGGCAAGGAGTGTACATGGTTCAGGGGGACGCAATGTGTAACGCTGTGTGTTGCTGCTTATCGGATGCCCTTGGTGGCTGCCCTTCTGGTGGGGAAGACTACCCCTGCTGCCCGTGGTCTAATGATTGAACAGTTGATTTGCAATGTCGAATGTCGCCCTGACTGATCGCACACATGCCCCGCACTCTCTCAAACTGATGACGTGGAATGTACGGGGCCTAAATGATCACCGCAAACTGAGGAAGGTTACCAGTTACCTGCATCGCCATAAGGTGGATATTGCCCTGTTGCAGGAAACTCACCTACCCATTCATAGCAGGATGTTACAGACGCGAGGGTTGGCGGGACACATAGTGGCATCTGGCTTTACAACACACTCTAGAGGGGTACTGACCTGGGTTAACCCGTCCTCACAACTGAAACTGTTCCCGGTGGAGGTAGACACTGAGGGGCGGTATGTCCTGTCCAGATGTGTAGGCAGAGGGCTTGATCTCATGCTTGTTAATGTTTACGGCCCTAACTATGTCAACGCTGACTTCTATGCAGCCCTGTCTGCACTATGTAGGAAGCACAATCACCCAGGGTTGTTGTGGGGAGGTGATTTTAACTTTATCTTTGACCCCGAGAAGGACCGCTCCTTAGGACCAGCCCGAAGGCCGGTGGCCTCAGCTGTCTATATGACCACCGAAATGCTTAAACTAGACTTGGTCGATGTCTGGAGGGAGAAGCACCCCTCGCTCGGTGGCTTCACCCACTACTCGGCCTTCCATAATGTCCACACACGTATAGACTACTGGTTGGCGTCATCTTCGGTCCAGCGGAGTATCGACAAATGTGAGGTGCTGCCACGCACCCTCTCTGACCACTCTCCTGTGTTGTTGCATATCACCACCACCAGGAAAGGTATTCCAGCATTTACCTGGAGGTTCCCCCCCTTTGCCCTGCTTGACGAGGTGTTCCGGGGTGAACTGGCGGAGGATATTGAGGGGTTCTTTGCTGCGAATCTGGGCTCGGTAGATCACTTCTCTACGGTCTGGGAGTCGTTTAAGGTCTTCACCAGAGGCATGGCTATGTCCAAACACTCCAGTACACTGCGCTCTATTAGAAGGGAGTTGACTGCGCTGGAGGCCAAATTGGCGGACTTGGAGGATAAACTGCTCAGAGACCCTGGCCCAGAGGCTGACTCAGGATTCGCTCCTCTGTTAACAGAATACCAGGAACTGGCGGACAGAGAGGTCCTCTTCATGGGGAAATATGCTACGGCCCGCGCCTACGGTGAAGGGGACAGGCCAGGCGCACTTCTGGCACGCATGGTGCGGAACTCGCGCAAACCGCTAGTTGTAGAAGAACTGACCACCCCCGAGGGAGGCGTGGTCACGGATGAGGTGCAGATCCTGACGACTTTCCGCCGATATTATGCGGACCTCTACCAATCCAGGTCCCTGGGCGTGGAGGACGCTATAGACGACTACCTGGGGCATATAGCTATGCCATTTTTGCGGAATTCCGACAGAGAGTTCCTTACGGCCCCCTTTCATGGGGACGAAATACTGGAAGCCTTGGCGGGCATGAGGGCGGGCAGCGCTCCGGGTTCTGACGGGCTCACGGTGGGCTTCTATAAAGCCTATGCTGAGATCTTACTTCCTCATTTGATCACTCTCTTTGATGAGATTTGCGAGGATGGGGAAATGCCCCTCACGATGCGGGAGGCATTGCTTGTTACAATCCCGAAACCGGGGAAGCCATTGAACATGTGCAGCTCCTACAGGCCCCTCAGTCTGCTGAATGTGGATGCTAAAATATACGCGAAGGTACTGGCCAATCGGCTAGCCCTCCTAGTCCCGGAACTGGTAGCGCCTGAGCAGTCTGGGTTCGTACCATGTAGAAATCTGACGTACAATATACGCACAGTCCTGGGTACCATGCAACATGTGCGACAGGAGAATAAAGCACTGGCGATTTTCCTGGATATGGAAAAGGCATTCGACTCTGTCGAATGGCCGTTCATGGTCCGGGTGCTTCGGAAGCTAGGTCTGGGTGAACCATTTCTGCAAATGGTTGGCGCGCTGTATCACCGACCGTCAGCCAGACTGAAACTGGGGGACAGGGTGTCCGCACCGATCCATATCGGCAGAGGGACGCGGCAAGGCTGCCCCCTATCACCTCTTCTTTATGCGCTGGTGGCGGAACCGCTAGCTTGTGCCATCAGGGAGTACCACAGCTTGGAGGGGATCAGCTTCCCCAGCTATAAGATAGGCATATCTACGTACGCAGATGACACCTTGCTATACGTCCGTGACCCGGAGGCTAACCTGGCATCAGTCCTCAGAGAGGTGGTTCGATTCGGCGCGCTCTCAGGACTACGTGTGAACTGGGACAAATCTATTGCATTCCCCCTCACACCTGTGACGCAGCCCTTCCCTGTGGAGTACCCGCTAAAGTGGACGACTGACTCGGTGAGATACCTGGGCATCCACTTACACACCGACCCGGAAATTCTTGTCCGTGATAACTACGGCGTTGCCTTCGCCAAACTGGTGGAGGATGTGGACGTTTGGTGCAGGCTCCCACTGTCATTATTGGGCAGAATAGCTATAATGAAGATGGTTGTCCTGCCCCGGTTTCTGTTCTTATTCACGAATCTACCGGTGGTGCTCTCGAGGGCCTTCTTTACACAACTCACGCAGGTTCTCATTCGGCTGGCGTGGGCTGGCAAACAGCCCAGGATACGATGGGCGACACTCATTCTCCCTTGCGAAATGGGGGGCCTGGGGGCCCCTGACATGGAACGATACTATCGCGTAGCACAGGCTACCCACTTGCACTCCTGGGTTCATGGAGAGGCGCGTACACCGCACTTGCTCCTGGAGCGACTGTTCGCGGACCCACTCCCACTGCCAGCAACGATTAGTCTTCCGCTTGATCGGTCGGTCGGGCGCCTTGACTCCCTTAAGGCGACTAACCATGCATGGCATGCACTGGTGCGCGCCCGTGATTGTGATCGATTGTATTCACCCCTGATGCCGATTGAATGGGCGCTGTGGTTGAGCCCCTTGAGAGAAAAGGGCGTTGTAGAGTCCCTCCGTTCTTTAGGCCTGGAAAGGATGGAGGATCTGTTCGAGGAGGGCACACTTAAAACTTGGGGTCAGTTAGCTTTGAGGACTGCGAGCCCCACACTGCTACAACGGTTTCAGTTCCACAGACTGCGATCGGCTTACCGAGACGAGTTGGGCCCGTCTATGGAAGAGCCTGAGGAGATCCCAGAGTTGTCCTATATTATTAAAACTAAGTCCTCGGCTAAACTGCTCTCGTCGGTCAACAAGTTAGGCGTAGCACACCAGAATCTGATGCAGTCTAAAGCCAGAGAGGCATGGCAGGAGGATCTGCTATCACCCATAGATGATGCCATGTGGGGATATTGCTGCTCCAGCACCCGCAAGATCTCACTCAATGGCAGGCACAGGCTGGTGCACTTTAAGTTCCTCCAGAGGGTGTACTATACCCCAGAGCGACTGCACCGCTATGGCCTGCGGCCCACGGCGGAATGTGAGCGCTGTCGCACCCAGGTCGCTGACTTCTTCCACATGGCGTGGCTCTGCCCCGGTGTGCGAGACTTCTGGAATGCGGTATTTGCGGAACTTGATCAAATGCTGGAGGAGACGCTCCCCAGGACACCGGCGCTTGCTTTGCTGGGCTTTTCTAAACCGCTCCCGCCATCACTTCGCCGACTAGCGGATATGGCGTTGTTGCTCGCCAGGAGAGTAGTTGCGTCCTGCTGGATGCGCGGACCGCTGCCCACCGTGGCGAGGTGGAAGAGGGATCTGCGCTATTGCTGTACCCAAACTGAGCTGTACAGTGAACTGTTGCCACCTAGAAGTAGGCCAAAAAACTTCTGGGACCTCTACAAGGAGTACTTACGAAAGGGGGAGGAAGGTGATTCCGACACATCTGAGGTGGTGGATCTCCAGGACCAAGTTTTGGAATAGAGGGCTGGGCGGACGGGGGGGCTCCCCTATGGGTAAGACAGTGGGGAGATTGCTGAGGGGGGCGCTGGGACACACAAGTAGTCCCCTACGTGGGAGGGCTTAACAGGGGGGGTCACTAGAGGCTTAGGCCATTGATGACGTGGGTTGGGAAGTGACACGGGACATGGTTTTTACACGACACGTTTGCCCGGCAGGTTTACTCTGAATCAGACTGACTGGGCATTCCACGGAACACACTGGGGAGGGAGGGTAGAGTGGGGAGTTGGGGTTAGGGTAGGTCTATGGGTATTTTCGTTCTACTATTGACCTTGCACACATCAGACCTTCCCTGCGAGCTGTTGTTAATGAATAATCAGAAGTCGTGCTGTGATTAGTGCTGCCTTGATGGGGAATTTACTATCACTACAGCTGAGCTGAGTCCACTAAATGACGCCGCCGGGCCCCCGGGATGCCGGCAATCATGGCTGTGTAACATCTTTGCCTGAGAACTTGTTTGGTCCCGGTAGCCACGAACTGTATGCTTGCTAAGGTATTTGTAACGACGCTGGTATTGTTGCTAATAAAGGTCTTTAAAAAAAAAAAAAAAAAAAAAAAAAAAAAAAAAAAATTTACCCAGGGGCCAGGATCCTTCCTCCCTTTTTTACAGTAGATGACCTAAGCAGGTGACCTTCTTTTGAAAATACTTACTCTTTTTAATGGCTGGACACAAGCATAGTCGTACTAATACTCACAGTAGTGTCCCCCAACATCCAGCAACGATAGTCCGAGTTGAGGTATAGGTTTAAAGTAGGGATGCCAGTCAGATGTGCAATGGTACAGCTCTTATAATTCTATGAGGATGGAAGAAGAAGGGGTAAATTTGAAACATGACAATGTCTCTAACTTCTGGGTGGAGGGAGATAGGATGAACCCCAACCCAGGGGGCCGTTCACTTCTCCATTTGCTCAGTACATAAATCAAATTCATCATTCTCACTAGTGTGCGTTACTTCGGTCTAAATAGGATAGAAAGTGTTCCAAGGAAAAGTGAAAGGTTGCACACTTGTGATACCTGCTGGAGCTGAGCTCTTTGTACTGCAATAAACCTTCAGGCTCCTGATGTAAACTGCCCTCCCATTCACTGAATTCCAGGAGACACATTTTTAGTAAGTAATGTGTCATATTTAAAAAAAATGCTATTTGTCTTTCGCATGTGGGCACCAGGTTCGGGCCTGTTTTTCACATCCCATTTGCCACTTGGTTAGCAACCCAGCCATACCAAAGCATTCTCATATTGACCCATATGCACATGACACGTACAAATACATACTATACAAATATTTCACGCACTCAGAGATAGTCCCTACACACAATGATCAATCTCATAACACTAGCCTATTTTCGCATAAAAGACAGTGTGCTAAGCCTTTCCAACCTTCAGTTGAAACACCGCTATAACCTACAGAAAAGGGGGGGGCAGCATGTAAAGCACATCAATACGGTTGATGATGAAGATTTGTAACCCACCATGAATCAGACTCATCTCTGAGATGCAGTCCGTGGCACCTTGGTATTGAAGCCCAGAAAGATTGTTAGTGCGACAAGGTTAACTAATGGCGGAACGATAACTACATAGATCACTCAAGTGCAGCATTACAGACCGCGTGTAGGAAAAGGTCAGATGCCAGAGGCATTCAGTATAAGGTAGAGAGATGATGGATTAATGCTTTCATTAAAAAAACAATCTACAGTGGTCTGGGGCTGTCCCCATTCGCAGAATTGGGAAACTATAGGAGGTGGCAAGTTTCATTGGGTGCATCCTCGTTTCTAAGGGTGTACATTTTGGCTACAGTGGCAAGACCACTAACAAACTCGTTTATTGTTTGCATGGAGATCAGTTTGCGGGCGAATGGGGGAAATAGTGCAGCTCCAGTTCAAAAACACGTGGGGGCACAGCTGTGCCAGGAAACAACAGATTTGTAACTACCAGGGCTGGCAAACTTACCCATGAAGTCCGCAACCACTGACTAGGACATGCCTTAAATGCTTGTGCAGGGTGCACCACTCTATATTACATAAAAGAAGCTGTGCCTTTCTAAAACCAGCAATATGTGCTTGCGCCTGACTCCTAAAATGCGGTGCCTTATAAAGCTTTTCCATATTACAATCTAAACAGATGACCTTTTTCCTAGGAGGTTGTGGATGGTTAAAACAGAGCAAGACTTTCCCTAAATGCTCATTCAGGTCATGTAACTTGTGCTAGAACATCAAATGCTAAAACTTAAAATGAGCTTTCTTGTGATGTTTCTCCGAGCCCTGGCTTTGGCCATGCCAGCAATGTGTTAGGGAAGATATTTTCTCTCTTTTCATTGAATAGATTTACATCTCACTTCTGCCTAATGTTAGGCTGGATGGCATACCCCTCGTAAGGCTCAGGAGCATCTGAAAAACCCCTCTGAAGGTCAGCAAAAGTATGAGAGTGGAACGTGGGTGGGAAGGTAGGTGAAACACATGGTGTGCAAAATAAAAAGATTACGATATTTAGGACCCCAAGAACCAGAATGCACCTGGGGCTCACAGTCAACCAATATCTGGCTAAAGTACTCCCTTGGAAACTATACAATAGTAGTACCAAAATGTTTAATGAGAAAAATGTGTGCTTTTGCTCCTTCAAGGAAGCTGCGAAGTAAAAAGAGGCTGAATTTACTGTCCTCCTCATTGACATATCTAAACTCCAGGATCTTACAAATTGCTTATGTTGTAAAAGTGCAAATAAATAAAACATATCGACTATTCTTTTAGCGTTGTTTCTGCATACTGCATCTTTTTAACTTTTTTAGAATTGAATTACTCATTCTACTGGCCACTCTAAATCGAGTTTCTTCTATGTGTATTTGTTCCACATTGAGCCATACATTATGGGACAAACAGCGTACTTTATATCTAACAAACGATTCGAGCTTTAACAACCATTTTTCAACAACTTAAGAAAAGACAGGCATGATGGATATCGGTTAAAATAAATCTCTCAATTAATGATAAATTCAGACAAGAAGTCTGCATTACCTGCCCTTTACTATTTGCAAATAGTAACTTCTGTTCAAACAATCAATCAATCAATATTCACGAGGCTAATCCATATTTATCGTACATGTCTTTGTTAGGGGTGCCTTCTGGCAGTGCCGGCTGACTGACCTCTAACAAACGGTCCGTTCTAAAACAACTACAAAACAATCTAGAGAAAACAGGCATGACGTATTTACCGGTCAAAATGAATACCTCAATCAAACAATTTTAGACAAAAAGCCTGCACTACCTGTCCTTCGCTGTCTGCAAAGAGAGAGTTGTTTGCAAGCAGGGAATGTCTCAAATAACTCAACAAGCATTTACAATGCAATGGTCTCGGCATTATTAAAGTTAGAGCTATTGGCATTGCTCATGACATTATTTTTATTTATGTTTTTGTTTTGAAAACATAAATAAATGGCATTGTCATCTACAATGCCAATAGCTTAATCTCTCGCAAATGCGAGACCTATTGCATTTGCACCCACACACAGAGCCACACACACAAAGCCACCCACACACACATACAGAGCCACCCACACAGTCATTCACATAGAGCCACCCACACACACAGAGCCACCCACACACAGAGCCACCCACACACACAGAGCCACCTACAAAAAAAGCTACCCACAGAGCCACACACAGAGCCCCCCACACACGCACACAGAGCCCCCCACACACGCACACAGAGCCCCCCCCACACACACACACACAGCCACACACACAGAGAGCCACATACACACAGAGCACAACATACACATGCACACAGAGCCCCACACACAGAGCCCCACACACACAGCCCCACACACACAGCCCCACACACGTAGCCCCACACACGCAGCCCCACACACACAGCCCCACACATGCAGCTACCCAAAATCTGAACGAACATTATCAGAGCTGCATAGAAGCAGAGCCCACTTTGAACGTGTTGTGACAGAGACAGAGCTCTGGGCTGAATGTGTACTGCTGCAATAAATCATACAGACCTAAAACTGCAGTCCTGCAATGGGTACTGTGAGAGACTCCTTCAGGGACCTGGGAGCCAGTATGACCTTACCTTTTGCAGGCAACCACCATTTTATGCTGCGTGCAATACAAAGTAGTAGACTAGTGCGTGCTGCCCATCTCTGTGCACATTAACGGAGAGCAGATGCACATGGTACACACGTTAGACAATGCACAACGACTAAAGAACTCATTGGATTTTTCCAAGGTCGACCTGGCAGGCCTCTGACTACCATCATTCAAGGCTAAAAGGCAATGCCCTCTAAGAATCAGTTCAGCTTCCACTGGCATTGTCTCCTCACAGCCTTGTACTACGGGAAGTACGAGGAACAACGGGGTGGGGGGCACAAGCACAATGAGGAACAGCGGGGTGGGGGGGCACGAGCACAACGAGGAACAGCGGGGTGGGGGGCACGAGCACAATGAGTAACTGCGGGGTGGGGGGGCACGAGCACAACGAGTAAGAATGGGGTGGAGGGTACGAGCACAATGAGGAACAACAGGGTGGGGGGGCATGAGCACAACGAGGAACAACAGGGTGGGGGGGCACAAGCACAACGAGGAACACCGGAGTGTGGGGGGCACGAGCACAACGAGGAACAGCGGGGTGGGGGGCACGAGCACAACGAGGAACAGCGAGGTGGGGGGCATGAACACAACAAGGAACAGCGGGGTGGGGGGCATGAGCACAACGAGGAACAGGAATAAACAAACAATCACATTAGATGACAAAAAGAGACAAAATGCTTACCTGCTCGCAAATCGCTACGTCCATCCCGGCAACAGAAATCGCTACGTCCATCCCGGCAACAGAGACGTTACCAACTGCGCAAAAACAGCCCTGTAAAAAAAAAAAAGGAAACGCCCACAAAGGGCCACCTCTGAAAAAGAGACGGGGCTTAAAAAATGAGAAAAACACGCCCACGAATCCGCTCAAGCCGGGGCTAGAACCGAGTGACGCCCCTCTCCTCCAATGGCTGGCCAGCATTTACGAGGCCAGCCAATGGAGAATGGTAAAATATATGTATATATATATAAATATGCAGTCACCCACTCACCACCCATTTGCCCTTTTGACCACTCTCTAGTGCTGCTAGTCATCACTTGAATCAGTGTGAAAATGGGATTCTTATATACTAATCTTCACCAAAATGTCAATAGGGCGAACGTATGCCCGACTTGAGTTACTGATGCCAGCAGTATCTGAAATTTCAGAGTGGGAAGGTAATTACAGGGTTAGTTTTGTGCCAACTCATAATTACCACCTAGGTTGGCATTAAATGTGAGGAAACCTTTAACACATGAATGACTACCGTGGCTATAATACATTTGGACATGAGTTTTTAAACAATTGCAACCAGCATTTGTGATGTAACTGATCAACTGTGAAGGTCCATAAAGTTATAGGCACCAGAAACAGAGGAAGGGCTTAAATCTAAGTCAAATATCAAATAGACGATCCTGGCAAATCGTGACCTGCTTAATTATTATTCATTTGACAGGTCATTTTCTGGCCTTGCAAATTGATAATTTGTGATGCGACTTAATAGGGCATAGGATACTTCGCAAATTGGAGTCCCATTCACAAATCGTTCAATATGCAAATTGCACATTCTTGGTTTGCGAATAAAGATAGTACATTAGGCCCTATTTTCTTTATGGGCTAGTCGTGGTTTCTGTAGCTCCACCAGTGTTTGGTCTGTCAGAATCTTTTCAATATAAAAGAGTTGACTACTTCTTAGCACAAACTCTGACTGGAAAAAACTGAAACAACATCAAAGGCTTTTGGGATAACTGTTACCAACAAAGAAAGGGGTGTCTACTTAAGTATTTGCATGCAATTAATCCAATAGTTGGAAGAATCTTGGGAGAAAGTGGATTATTAGATGAGGGAGGTGGTACTGCACCGCAAGCTATATTATCACTGTTCTTGTTACGTCTGCTGATGGTTTCATCAATATAAATCTGAGCACAACCTATGGTTTTTATAGTACAGAGCAGATAGGCTTAACTTAAGAAAATGTCTACAGCATTTAAAAGTAGAAAAACAGTTATAAAGTTGAAACAACAACACAATACAAATTCCATTCCACTTTATAGAAATAGGGAGTAATTTAATGACACCAAAACACCCAAAATCCATTAAAGTGAGACAGACGTATGAATTTTTTACTTTTGAAATAAATATAGCACCATAAAGTGCTCAGCACGAACCGTGGTCACATAGGCGTGATATAATACTGATTGGAACAGGGCACCTGTTACAAACAGAAACCAGGTTCAACCAAGTCTGCAGTTTTACCTTTGGACTTGGTCTCTGAAATGGAAGTCAAAAATCTTGAGTTGGGGACAAGCAGCAAGCTGTAGCCGAGAAGGGCTCTGTGAGGCAGGATAGCTGTCCGAACAGATCCTGGTGAAGCCACTGACTTTTGCCAGGAAAGCTCAGAGCAGGAGAAATTCAAAATGTGTGCCTAAGGAGGGTCTCTCAAGGGTCAGATACTTTGTTTTCTTTGCCCATTGAAGATTTCTACATTCAGACTGAAGGGCCAATTATATTGGCGATGGCTTGTTGTTACACCAAGGGGAGGAATAAATTACTCCATCCTTCTGGTGGAGGCACTGTCCAACAAATTTATAAATGACTGCCAGGCTGGTGGTCATTCATAAAACATTGGTAGGAACTGCCGTCACAGCTGTTCCTGTCAATGCATATTGCTGACTACCGGTGTTACAAAGATGTACAATTCTTACTTTGTTTCTAACCCCAGCTTTATTAACTGTTATAATGAAGAATTCCAGAAGGCAGTCCTATGGGTGTTTCAACACCAATCAAGAGAAAAATAACCTGAAACATGTTACAAACAAGGCCAAATTGCATGTACTGAGATCCTATGGTGGGCCTCTCTCAAATACTGGTCTTAACAAAAGTCTTTTGATGCACTAAGAATAACTCTCTAACTTTTAAACTTGAGGATACAGCAGATTGGCTATACGAAGAATGAAACGATTTGTGAGATGTGTGAAGGATTTGAGTGCATGGACTCTATCAAGATTACAAATATTAGATGCTAATCTTTCTCTGTTTCTCTGATTTTGGCTTCTATATTAGAAGGTTCTATTCCATTGTTCTGTTTAGTGCTTCAAGCAGTATGCCGGTGGTCACAAAATGTATTTCATTAAAAGTGTTCGGAAATCAATGATGCCAATCCCAGCAGATTAAAGAGCAAACCATCTGCAATGATTATACAGTGTCAATTTTTTCAAAAGGAGAATGGCATTTTGTATGTCTAGGGGTATAGGTTTCTCAGTATGAAATGTCTGGGACTGAAAAAAGTAGTGGTCAAGAAAGATAAAATCGTATTTTGTGCTCTATCATGTACTGACTACTTGTTTTCTGATCCACTAATTCATAGAACACTTGTTCAGTTTTATTGCTTAGTCCTTTTCTTGAGTTGTTTGGCATTTGGACTCCACCTGGATCTTGAAAATGGGGAATAAGAGGAACAAACAGTGACAAAGCAAATAGCTCTGGTGCTGGCCACCAGCCTTTTGGCTTTGTCAATGCTTTGTTGTTTTGTTTTTTGCTTTTCGTAAAACTGTATTGTTGGGAAGCAGCCGGGCCCTTGTCAATCTAAAGAAAATATGGGCTAAAAGCTAAAATAATTTATTTGGTTTCAAAAAGCACACATTGCCTTAGTAGTCCACGCCAATTAATGAAACTGCTTTTTCTGTGGATGTGCTCCTTGTAAAAGGGCAGAATGCCATGTCAGTTGTTTGTGTGGGATGAACCAATGTCCCATACTGTATACCATAGGGAGTGAAGAGAAATTTGAATGACATTAAAGCAGACTTGTGGATTAAGAGATTTTTCTGAAAGGACTATAAGTATATCATACATATACTGTTAGTAGAATCAAAATGCCTTGGCGAATGCCAGACTGAAAAAGGATGCTTCAGCACGCTATAGACCCATTTCGTAATCTCGCCACCAGAAGATTACTGCCGCTGGCTACCACTAACAATTGCTTATTAGCATCACCACACCTCACTAATATAGGTTATACTCTGGCAAAATGGCTTAGTGACAATGCAAATAGCTTGCATCTTTCACCCTTTTGAGGTTAGTAAATTGTGTACAGTTAAATAGGTTAATAGTCAGAACTTCTCTGCCCAGCTCGTACAGCTGTACGAATGAGCAAGTACGCTGCGAGAAACGCAAAATTGCCGACCAAATCGTTTCCAGGTCCGAACCGCTCCGTACACCTCGTCCATAAGCAAACCGTGCTGCTCAATGGAGGCGAATTCTGACCGAGCCAGTACAATGCATGCGTTGGACAGCCGGAACAAGTCTCAGTTTCTGGCTCGCAATACATCCGGGAAGCTGTGCTTGGGCGTCTGCGTCGGACCCCCGTCACCCATAGCCTTACTACTCAGACACAGGGGGAGACTCAAGGGTCTCCCCAACACAGGCATGTACGGTGCGGATGGCAACGACAGGTACCCACTGTATGGGGCGCCCTTGTGCGAGACGTACCCATTCAGTCAATGGGAGCCCAGGTACGTGTCGTATGACTGGCTCCCATTGACTTCTATGGGAGTCCGACCGAACCGAGTCCAGCAGCATGCGGCCGCATCGTACTCACTCGGTCGGGCTGCAGGAGTCCGGCTCGGTAGGAAAACACTCCGGATCCGGCTCAGTCGGAGAACTTTTCGACCCAGATCGGAATCGGCCCCTTTGTGTTTCAATTCCGAATTTCAGCACTTAGGCGTTCACTAAGAGTAGCACAGCAAATGAGCTAGTAGTTCATCGGCCACGGTGTTACTGCTATCGGGATATTGGTAACTCTCAAGGTGGGAATGATATGATCTTTAACATTCACAAGCTGAGATTCCTCAAAAAAACTAGGAATTACTGGAGGAATGGGAAATTACTTGTCTTATTCCTCGGTTAATTCATTTAGCCCCAGAGTGATTTGGGCTGCTATCAGCACTGTGTTCTGGTGGATCTCATAATTTCGATGGCCAGGTAAATGCCTCTCCTGGTCCCATTGGAATTAAGGGGCCACTTGTAATGAGGACTTTAATTTTTGTCAATTTATCATCAGCCATATAAGCAGTAGACAGTAGATCAAAGAGGGAGATATGTGACTGGCTACCTTAGCCATACTTAACTTGCAACACGTTTTGTTTGCTACAGCCACTTGTTGTACATGCAGCAAGCTTCCAGGTGTGAGTGTTAGCAATATGGGCTCAAACAGAGGTATCCAAACAGAGCTGAGAAAGTGCAAAACCGAGAGACTATAAAGGTGATAGAGCCGCCAGGATGATATTTATTAAAGTCATCTTAGATGCAAGCCATTGTTGGAACAAGAGAGTTTATAATGGTTCATGATGTCCAATCATGAAGCAGGTGAGAAGTGAGAGTGCGGCCTGCAGTGATAAACTACATTAAAGTCCTCCCAGATGCAAGTCATAATTTTATAGCAAGAGGTTACAAATGCTTTACAGTCTCCACTCGTAATGATGGATGGTAGCTACTTCGTCCATTGGTTGCATATCCTCTTAGGGGCAGATTTATGTTGGTAATGCACCACGTTTGCGTCACGCAACTGCGGCGTAAACTGGCGCATCCCTATGACCCATTTACAACGTGACGCATCTAGGCAGATGCGTCATGTTGTAAAGCCCTGTGCCACTTGTGGGCGTTCCGGCGCAGGGTGGGCGTTCCGGGGCAGGTGCGCCTCGCAAAAGTGGCTGAGTGAAATCTATAAGATTTCACTCAGTCACTTTCAGGCCAATGCTGCGTCAAAACCCTGCGCCTGCTTGAAGCAGGCCTAGGTCTTGACGCAGCATTGTAAAGATGGGGCACCCCCGAGCCTTGCTGGAGCTGCGTCGCGCTTGCGACGCAACTCCAGCAATGCGCTACCTTTACGGCACAGATGCGTCACGCATCTGTGCCGTTTTTGCCCCATGGTGCGCCGCATTGTAAATGCGGCGCACCATGGGTGACGGAGCAGCGGCGCAAAATAACTGGCGCATCCCTGGGGATGCGCCAGTTATCATAAATCTGCCCCTTAGTATTGTATGGATTCGTTTACGAGGGTTGGTAGTGATTATCTGATGTACATTCTAATTCTATGACTTTCCTGATTACAGGTCGACTGGTTAAGGCAGCTTGGATAGGTGTTTTATGAAGACAATGAGGAGAAGTGCTTGGGTATGCTCAGATGTTGGATTGGTTGTACATTCTTATTTCTCAAAGATCCATGTCTTTAATTTCGTCCTGAACTGCAGATGGTTTAAGTTACTTTGTATCTTGCTTGGAAAGACGTTTTTAAAATTCGTCCTCCTCCACTGAGAATGCTATTCTACCAGCAGCGTTTATTTTGTAGAAGGGGATGGTAATATGAATTGCTGCTCTTAAGCAACGTGTACTGGGAGAACTATTCGAATTTAGCTTGTTACAAACACTGTCCTTTCCCTTGGATGATTCTGTGGCTGATGCAACATTTCTAAATATAGTTACTGTCAAACAATAGGTAGCAAGTGCAGTACAAGGAGCACGGTATCATCTGTTGCCTTGGAAGGCGGCGTACTAGCAGTCTTGCTGCACTCCTTTGTAATTTGTGCAGTAAGAAGAAGGTAGCCCCCTGCCCCTAGAAGCAACTGTTGCATAGTTTATGCACAACATCACAAGGGTGAGAACAGCCTGTCATTTCTGTTGGTGATCTGGAAAACGTAATATACATTGCTGTATCCCAACTGTAAAGAAGGCACTCGTGAATTAATTGCCCTGTGGGATGGGACATGGGTTGGAGTCCATAGTGATAGTCATTCAGAGGTTTCATCGCTAGTGGTGTCTACAGTTGCTTGGGCGAGATTGTTGCACGTTGGAACTTTCTCTATGGTCCACATTTCATGATCTCCGTTCAGGACGAATGAAGCTTAAGTTGGTTGATCATCATCCATCCTTCAGCTGCACGGAGACATTGATCGAAAGCAGAGGAGTTTATGTCCTTGATGCTTTCCAGTTTGCAGGCAATCTGCCTATCATCTGCTTATTTGTAATATGTTCGGCAGAATAAGCTGATCAGGTCTGTTAGGAGAATGAAGTACTGTTTGATAGGAGAAGAGAGATGACTTCCACTCCTTTTCTAAAACATACAGAGTGATTTTGAAATATAAAATATAGAGCCACTATGTATTCAGTTATTATGTTTGCAGTCAATGTAATAAAATAAATTAAGAATTGCTTCGAAGTCTGCCTGGAAAGAACCAAAGTCAAACGTGGTAAATAAATGGACAGTTCTCATATGACACATGCAGCAGAGGGTGGAAGCAATGAGGGAGGAGGTAAATATGGTAAAGAGTGACGGTGAGTAGTTTATGCCATCTGTTACCCCCTACGCCCAAGATAATGTATTCTTTTCTTCATGTATTTTTAATAGACTAACATTGGCTCCTGTTTAACGTCTCCTACTTCCTGGTCCTCACATATGTTTCCCTTATTATTTGTTAGTGTGTTTTACTTGGCTTGAAAGCCAAGGAAGCCAGACGGCGAATTCCCAAGTTAATCATTAATACTGCTTTCAGTGTGCACATTTGCCCTTTCATAGCACTTCCTTATGTTGGCAGTGACATCTATAACAAACTTTGACAAAGCCAATCGTTCTCGGATTTGTACACTGAAAAAGCGTGTTCGAGATACAGTGAAACACACAGAACAGGAAACAGATGGGCAGCAGCAATGAACATTTCGTTTTATACAAAGCTTAGCAGGCTTAGCAGCCGTGCAACCCACTCTTTCTTTATTTGCCTCCCCCACACAAAAAAGAACAGGACCGGCGCAGCATGCTAAGCGGTCGTGCAAGCGTCACTCAAGAAAAAGAACTACACTGGTCAATTGCATGAGCTGAAGTGAAAGGTTGAACTGTGCACGGAGATACACAGTGCAGGAGGTGCAAGACATTCAGACAAGTAGCCGCAGGGGGATGTGGGAATGAGATGCATGGGCCAGGGGGCAGGTGGTGCAGTTATCCTTGAAAAAAGAAACCCTCTGCGCATAGGTAAGGAGTCACTTAGATTACAGACAACAGAGACCATGAATTGGATGGGGGCACAAAGCAATGTATATCGAATGCACAGAGTTGGTGTATGATCCCTGCACTATAATGGACTTCCTTGTTAAATCTTGCATGTCTGTCATAACAAAAGTTTTATATGGAACGTCTCACTCCCTTGCCTGCCGTAGTGCACAGGGTTTATTTATGAAGGAACAAGTGCCGGGACCCAAAGGTTTGCTCAGACGCCTGTGGTAGGCGTTATTGAAGGTCGGTTGCTGAATACCAAGGCATTGATTCCACCTCTTGTCTCTTTCATGAGCCACTTTATACTCCCTGACTCTTTATCTCAACTTTGCAGGTTTCATTTTGATCTCTGCTTTTTTTTCTTCATCACTGTTCTTCTGTCTTTCTGTCCCTCTGTCCTTCTCCCTTTTAAGTTTTTCTCTCTCGTGATCTGGATCAAAGTTGGTTGAAGAAGCAAAGTGCTGGCCCCCAAAAATGAGTTCCAGTGGTCCCACTTGCAGCCATGAGCTCCAATTGAGGCACTGGCTCTGCAGTCTGACATTCTGTAACCTTACGCTACAAAGGGTATTAGTAGCAGTGATCTACAAAATCCAACATCCTCAGGCAAGGCGTCTAGGCAGAGTAACTAAACAAACAACTGTATAAAAAGTACTCGCTTGCAAATTCGTTGCTCATATGATATCCTTACACTCTTCTACCAGTACAGTCTATGTTGTTTGTGATTTGGCAAATCCACAAAGCCAAATTCAGATATGATAGTATTGTAGCACACGTCAAAATACGGTTTTAATAATTATAATGATCTGTCTCTCTTCAGTGAATTTCTAAACTGAACAAGTTTTTTTTAGAACAAACATACAAAGTCCCACAAGTCTTAGTTCACGGTTTAATGGGTTGCGTTTTGACAGTCCTGCAAATCTTGTTGAATACCCAGTTCTTGACGAGTTTTGTAAACATACAAAATTTTCAAGTCTTCATATTATCCATAAGACGGAAAGTAAACATGATCAGAGAATGGAAAATTTCTCCTATTAAGAAGCTATATTCGACTGTATAGCCGTGCCAACAAACTGGGAGTTTTCTCAACGAATGAGATAGTGTACCTAATTCAGATGGTTTCTTAAATGAAGTAGTTGCTGTGTCTATAGGTAGAAACTATAGTAATCATCCTCTGTAATGGTGGCGACCCTTGACCCTGTCCTCAGGTAGGTCGCCCCCCAGCCGCCACACGGTCCTCCTGTGACGCTGCCCCCCGCCTCTGCTGTAACTAGACCGCCTCTCCCCCTCCGAGGTCGGCCTTGCCCTTGCCTCCGCCGTTTCCGTTGCCTCTTTGTTTTTCTCTGCTGCCTATTGTATTTACTCACTGTTGTGCCCTCTGCCCTTTGTGTTTTGGTTTTTCCTTCCACTTGTTGCCTTATTGTATTTACTCACTGTTGTGCCCTTTGCCCTTTGTGTCCTCGCCCCCCGGTCCCCCGTTCTGCCTTCTGAGTCACTTCCCGCCGCTGCGTCCCTGCGGCCCCGCCCCCCGCTGTCCCATTCGCTGCCCCGCTCCCGCCTCCCAGATGCTCCTCCCTCCCACAGCCCCTCATATGGAGGCCGCGCAGCGGTGAAGGGAGCGACCCTTGACCCTGTCCTCAGGTAGGTCACCCCCCAGCCGCCACACGGTCCTCCTGTGATGCTGCCCCCCCCCCGCCTCTGCTGTAACTAGACTGCCTCTCCCCCTCCGAGGTCGGCCTTGCCCTTGCCTCCGCCGTTTCCGTTGCTTCTTTGTTTTTCTCTGCTGCCTATTGTATTTACTCACTGTTGTGCCCTCTGCCCTTTGTGTTTTGGTTTTCCTTCCACTTGTTGCCTTATTGTATTTACTCACTGTTGTGCCCTTTGCCCTTTGTGTCCTCGCCCCCCGGTCCCCCGTTCTGCCTTCTGAGTCACTTCCCGCCGCTGCGTCCCTGCGGCCCCGCCCCCCGCTGTCCCATTCCCTGCCCCGCTCCCACCTCCCAGATGCTCCTCCCTCCCACAGCCCCTCATATGGAGGCCGCGCAGCGGTGAAGGGAGCGACCCTTGACCCTGTCCTCAGGTAGGTCACCCCCCAGCCGCCACACGGTCCTCCTGTGACGCTGCCCCCCGCCTCTGCTGTAACTAGACTGCCTCTTCCCCTCCGAGGTCGGCCTTGCCCTTGCCTCCGCCGTTTCCGTTACCTCTTTGTTTTTCTCTGCTGCCTATTGTATTTACTCACTGTTGTGCCCTCTGCCCTTTGTGTCTTGGTTTTTCCTCCCACTTGTTGCCTTATTGTATTTACTCACTGTTGTGCCCTTTGCCTTTTGTGCCCTCGCCCCCCCATTCTGCCTTCTGAGTCACTTCCCGCCACTGCGTCCCTGCGGCCCCGGCCCCCGCTATCCCACTAGCCGCCACGCTTCCGCCTCCCAGCTGCTCCTCCCTCCCTCCCACACCCCCTCATATGGAGGCAATCCTGTCTGCGCCCATCCGCGCCTGGACCGCACCCAGCACCAGAACCCCTGGCCACCGCCGGAGCCAGGATACTCGACCGAGATACGACACCACCGCCCTCAACGCACTCAACACCGGACGACCACCCGCCTGCTACCGAGCCATCCCGAAGCGCACCCACGGACACTTCACCTGCCTAGCCTGCAAATTCACCTGCCTCCGAACCTGCACACCGCCCACTGGACCTAACATCAACAACAACCACCTCAAGTGCATCCTCCTCAACACCCGCTCCATCCATAAGCACGCCGTCGAACTCTGGGACCTCCTCGACACAACAGCACCGGACGTCGCCTTCCTCACGGAAACCTGGAGGAACGCCTCCTCGGCCCTCAACATCGCCATAGCCGTCCCGGACGGGTACAAGATCACCCGGAAGGACTGCATCAACCAAACCGGAGGAGGAATCGCCATCATCTACAAGAACACCATCAGCGTCACGACCAACGCCGAAGACACACTCTGCGCCGCCAAACACCTACACTTCCAAATCCACACCGACCCCAAAACCACACTCAGAGGAACCCTCATTTACAGACCCCCGGGACTGCGCACACAATTCGGCGAAACCATCGCCGTCTACGTCAGCCCGCACGCACTTACCTCTCCTGAATACATCCTCCTAGGGGACCTGAACTTCCACCTGAAGAACAACAACGACAACAACACCACCACCCTGCTCGACAACCTCGCCAACCTCGGACTCAAGCAACTGGTGAACACCCCCACCCACTACACTGGCCACACGCTCGACCCCATCTTCTCTGCCAGCAACCACGTCTCCTTCAGCCACTCCAACGGGCTACACTGGACCGACCACAGCTGCAACCATTTCACCTTCAAGAAGACTACATCCCACCACCGCACGCTACAGATCCCCCGCAGATGCTGGAGCAAAGTCACCACAGACCAGCTAACCACATCACTGAGCCAGAACCCACAAGCAGACACCTCTGACACCAATGACACAGCTCACAATCTCGCACAGTGGATCACCAGCTGCGCCGACAACCTTGCTCCACTGAAGAACCCCCCAAGCAAGACCAGCAACAGGAAAACCACATGGTTCACCGACGCCCTCAAAGACACAAAGAAATCCTGCTGCACTCTCGAAAAAACCTGGCGCCACGAACTGACGACAGAAAACATGACAGCCCTCAAGAATGCCACTCGCGAACACCACCGTCTAATCCGCACCACCAAAGTTGAGAATGGAACCAGAAGACGTAAAAGAGCTGGGGACCCAAGGAACTATCCAAGGTAAATATCTAGGAACCCCACTGAGGTCATGTGCAGAGTGGGAACACGATCGGTGCTCAATGCATGTCAATGGGTACGTTTTAAAGAAAAAGGACCCTTCCCAGCGGACCCTGAAGACACCCCGTGGAAGATGGAAGGTTGGAGAGTCACGCCACCCAAGGATACACCAGGAACTAGGATACCTGCGCCAGGGAAGCCGGGCCCATAGGTGCGATGTGAAGTCTGAAACCGCCGTAGACCACAATGGAGGACTTCAGCAAAGATGCCGCTGGCAAATAGGGGAAAGAGTCCAGTGGAACCCAAAGGTGAATTCAGGAAGAGAGGTACCTGCATCAGAGGAGACAGAGTCTATGCCACTCAGGAGTAACCAGGAGGCACAGTAGACAAATACCCACCGACGTTGGAGATGCAGGAGAGTTGACGGTGCCCTTGAAGTTGCAACTGTGCGGACCAGGCGATGCTGTGGAAGACCAGGAGCCATTTATGAGCCGTCCCATGTTGAATATCAAGAGCCAAGGGTTCAGTGTATGGCAGGGGCACCAACAAGCCTTGGCAACGGCAACAAATGTAGTCGTAGAAAAAAGTGCAGTGTCGGGACCAGCAAGGTCCAAGTGACTCACCATGAGGAGGTAAGTCCAAAAAGGCCCCAAGCAAGCAGGGGAGCCCACTGGAGCCAAAGTAGACCCCCAAAAGGACCCACGGGCTAAAGGCACAGGAATCACAAGAGGACCTCGCGCATCTCACCAAACGATGAAGGCCCACGGTGCAAAGGATCTTGCACAGGCAAAGGTCTTGACTACAGGAGATGCTTGAGGCTAGAGCTCCTTGGAGCCTGAAGATCTTTGGAGCTCCAGCACTTCCAATGAGGGACACTGGCTTCAAACTTGCTATGAAGACAGTGCAAGCCTTGAGGGAGTTGCAGAGCCACAACCTGTGTTGCTGAACCTTTCGGATTCCGTAGCAGCTCAGGGACAGCAGACCGGTCAGCTTCGTTGCAGTGCCTGAAGATGCAGGGGAGTGACTCCTTCACTCCAAGTGAGATTTCTTCTGGTGTCTTGGATGTCCACAGGCCTTGTGAAAAACCGGTATGGAGCACAGGCACAGACATTGCAGAAGACTTGCAGGAGAACAAAATCAGGAGCAGCAGGAGTCGTCCCTGTTGCAGTCTCAGTTCCCAAAGCGAAGTCCAGTGAAGTCCAAAGTCCCCAGACAGTTGCAGTTGAAGTGGTTTCAGATCTGAATCTTGTCCCACGATCAATATAAGGACCCACCCACAGGTAAGCCCTTAAGTACCCTAAAGAAAGGTTTGGGACGATTCAGGGGTCCCTCCCAGAGAAGGGGCCAGACACTGGGGAGGATACTCCCATGTCCTTTGTCCAGTTTCGCACAAAAGCAGGAGCCAACAGCTCCTTGAACTGGTTTCAACTGGAGTATGCAAGGAGGGCACCAAATGTGCACTGCAAAGCAGTCTAGTGGCGTTGTCAAGCGCCCTTACCCAGTCCCAATAGACTACGTCCTCTCTGGGAGGTGGTCACACCTCCCTGTGACAGGAAACCTATGTATTACATTCCCCTGCTCGAGTTTGCCCAGCAGCAGAAGGGCAGAAACGTCTCTCTGGTTGGCAGCAGCCATAGTTTGCTG
Organism: Lissotriton helveticus; assembly: GCF_964261635.1. Lineage (NCBI taxonomy): Eukaryota > Metazoa > Chordata > Amphibia > Caudata > Salamandridae > Lissotriton > Lissotriton helveticus. The sequence goes on from NC_136057.1 coordinate 738,958,363, forward strand.
CACGGGTCAAGAAACATGGTACCAGGAGCACTGAGGGCCTCCTGGAGGAGCTTTACAGTGCATGGAATCATACTGGTGTTGGGGTATGATTCCAACATGTTTGATACCAATCACAACAGGGTTCGTTACAGCCAGTTTAGAGATAGCCCTCGCATAATGATGCATGGCCACTCAGTATCTTAATGACTGATGCACTTACAACCCAAGAGAATGGACTCCTAATGTTGTAGGGGTGTCCTGCTCATGCAGGGGCACCCTCCCACTTGTAACCAAGTACCCTGCCTTCAGGATTTAAAGGCCTGCCTTTTGGGTGATGTATAGGTTTTAATTGTAGTGACCTAAGATATAAGGACACTTAAATCTGTTGTAAGTGGTGCTAGGACAAGTTTACACAGGATGCAATGGCAGGCATGTAGTCACAATTTAAGTGGTCTCCCCTGGTTGACATGATACATGCTTCAGGCCATCGGGGACTCCGGGTGTACCTATGCCCTGGGTACCTTAGTACCATATTCTAGGGACTTACAAGGGTACACCAGTAGCCAATCTGGAGTCTACCTAAGCACTCACCATGTCCAATTTTAGGGAAGAAGCACAGAGACTGGAGTCCTGATTAGCAGGATCCTAGTCAGACTAGTCAGTAGAACATGACACCAGCAAAAAGTGGAGGTGACCATGAAAGCAGATCCTACTTTCCTACACACGGCAACAGAAGGCCCAAACCAGAATGGGTGGTCCTTCATACACCTTTGAAAGGAATTTTCTGATGATAGCGACTGCAGTATCATTTGGGGAAAATTGCAATTCGCTGACCTCTAAAGAAGGCATGTAGTGCAAAGGAGGAACAGACATGATTCATTTACCACATCTTATAAGTGAAATTGAACAGAAACCAAAGAAGAGGTTATGTTCTGCACTGTGTGCTTTGCTGCAACATTTACATAGTTTTAGGACTGTAATACATTGAGCTTCAGTCATTCGAGAGCTAGCAGGTTTATGTAGTAGATCAATGCTATTTACTCAGAACACTCAACCAGATGTACAGGAATTTATAATGGTCGATTCTTGGCATTTTAGAAGAAGTGTTAGATCTGGGGGTCTCTAGTTGGCAATGGTTATCACCTTTGTCCAAATAGGGACCCTTACTTCTAAGTCAGGATAAGGGGATTACTCTCTTTAATAACCCCTGCTCACCCCCTTGGTAGCTTGGCACGAGCAGACAGGCTTATCTTAGAGGCAGGTTGTTAAGCATTTGTGAATATACACAGTAATACAGTGATAACACTACAGATGGACACAACACAGGTTTTATAAAAATAAGTATTCTTTATATAGATTTAAACACAAGACCACAAACGACAAAAATCCACAATACTATACTAAAGGTTACTTAAAAGATGATAAAAGTCTCTTAATTCAAGTTAATGGTAAATGCGACAAAGATCTCAACAAAGTTCTTGGATGCGACACGCAAAGTGAACAAAAGGCTAGCAAAAGGGGAGATGCGTCGGTTCCGTGACCCAGGGGAACGGTTGCGTCCTTCCTCAATGCTCGCGCAGAGTAGGGGACTCGTCGTGAGCCTTACCGGTGCGGAGGTGATGCGTAGATTCTCGACCTGTTGCGGTGCGCAAGATGGCGCCTTGATGCGATGCCGATGCGATGATCCAGTTGTGATGCGAGAAGATGGCGCCCTTGATGGGGCGATGCGATGACGACACGATGACGCCCTGGCAGCCTTGCGACGACTCTGTACTTTGGAGCCCCGACAGGCCCTGCGATGCGCTTCTCCGGTGATGCGATGACGGCTCTCTCAATGCGTCGCGCTTCTCCGGCGATGCGACAGCAGACAGCTTTGATGAACACACGCTTCCAGGGAGATGCGACGAACTCTCGCTTTTCCGGCGTTGCGTTGATTTCAGCTGCGGTGGCGACACGCTTCTTCTCGATGCATCGCGCTTCCAGCTCCCAGCGGCACACAAGTGACTGGAGTCAGAATTCCCAGCAAGGAAATTCAGGAGGGAGCTGGAGGTGATGTCTTTTGGCCCTGAGACTTCAGCAGGAGGCAAGCACAGTTCAAGCCCTTGGAGAATATTCTGTAGATGAAAGTCCTTACAAATTTCCTTCTCCTTTCCCTTGGCAATGAAGCAACCACTGCAGGCCAACCCAGCAAACAGCACACTGGCAGAGGGGCAGTCCAAACTCCTACAGTTTCCTTGGTTCTTCTCCTTGGCAGAAAGGTTTCTTGTTCCAGAAGTGATCTAAAGTCTGTGGGACTGGGTCCCAATATTTATACCAAAATATCCTTTGTTCTCTGAAGGCAGAGAGGCCTCTGCCTAGTTTAAACCAGTTCCTGAGCACTGTGTTTACATGGCCTTTCTCTTCCTTTCACTGTGCAAGGCAGAAACATCAGATGCTCCACAGGAGGTGGAGCCAGCACAGGGGAGGGAAGATGCAGCTCTGGAGTACTCTGTTGACAAGATTCCCCTTCTCCTTTCACTGTGCAGGGCAGAGACATCAGACAAGCCACAGGGGGTGGAGCCAGCATTGTGGAGGGAAGGCCCAGCCCTATTCAATTCAGGTCCCTGGTGCACTCTCCCCCTCCCATCTGGAGGTAAATCTCCCCATTCACCACTGGGCTGTCCCAGACTGTCCCCTGGAATTTCCCCAGCCCTGTTACACACAAACCCAGACAAGGAATACACAAGTCAGCAGAGGCGGGCTCAAATGGTTAGGCAAGCAAATACCTACTTTCTAAAAGTGGTCTTTGCAAACACAGAATATTAAAATAAACTTTACTAAATGATGTATTTTATTATTCTGAGTTCAGGCATACTAAACTCGAATTTCTACCATGTTCCCTGAGTCAGTTAGGATTGTAGGGATGTAACAATCTTCACTGCCATTCTAGTCTATGAGAACAGGTAGCCTTCAATAGTAAAAAACGAAATTTGGCTGTAATTCGCTACTAGAACATGCTACACACATCAGAGCATGTCCTACCTTATACTTACAATGCACCCTGCCCTTGGGCCTATCATAGGGGTGTCTAATATGAAGTAAAGGGAAGGTTTAGGGACTGGCAAGTGTGTGCACTTGGCCAAGTCGACATGGTAGTCACAGACTACACCTAGGCCTTGCAATGGCAGGCCTGAGACACACTTTACAAGCTGCTTCTGTGGGTGGCACAACGAGTGCTGCAAGCCCACCAGCAGCAGTTGCTCTACAAGCCCTGGGCACACATGGTGCACTGTACTAGGGGCTGACAGTAGATCAAATAAGCCAATCATGGAATCATGGAATCCAATCAGTATATCAATTTAACATAGGGAGCACTTGCACTGTGGTACTGATTAGCAGTGGCCCAAAACATACAACCAGCAAAAATATGTCAAAACAGAGGAGGCAATCCATCAAAAATGGAAGGGAGACTCACGCCAATGATGTCAGGTCTAACAAGAAGAAATAAATATAGAGGACTTATTTGGACGGAGTTACATAACACAGCATGATGCGTATTTGTAAAGAGCACGTTCACCCATGGGTATCTTGGCACTGAATAACAGATGCTTATTGTTACCCAACTCAATGGTGCTCATTTTATCAACCTCAGAAGGATGAAAGGTTGATTGAACCCACCAGAATTTGAACCTGTGACCATGAGGTCGGCCACTGGCCCCCTACTGAGGGCGCATTACTCCACTAAGCCACCAAATCCAATTACATAGGGAACCATGACTGTGAAGATTGTTCTTTTACATCTACCAGTCACATACATTCTGAGAGATTTCTGTACTTGACACTACAGGATTTTAAAAAACCGGTGCCTTTTAACAGATTGATTAAAACGGCTAACCAAAATATGACCTGACCAAATTGTAGACCAGATGTTCTGTCTACATTGCATATACAAATAAGTAGAAAATACCTTATATTAATGCTGCAACAATGCAGAGCAAATGGATCTACATTGGAAACCAACATTACAAGCTTCAAAGCAGGGCAAATATCAATTTCTGGAAGAACCTATACTACTGTGGCTATTGTCTTTCATGAATGACTTACTAACATCTGCACACTATACTGACCATTTAAAAAGTGAAAGTGGATGGACAAATTGCAATGGCAGCATTCTTAAATTCAAACCAAAACTGTCTTTCAAACTGCGAAAATCTTACCTTTTGTTTCTCCAAAGTTGTAAGGAGAATTACTGTTAAAATAAGAGATATACAGTATTTGTTTTATGTGTCTCATCTGTGTTTAAGACATCATTTAGCCTACCATGGGTGATGTCTTCATAAAGATCTCCAAAATTAAAGTTTGGTTTATATGTATGAGTAGTATTGCATCTGTCATAATAAAAAAGGTAGTTTTAACATATGTTTGTTGTAGATTATTTCGGTAACTGTAGGTAAAACAATTGATTAAATAATTGTAGTGAGAGTGCAATGCATAGTGTGACTTATTTGTAGTGATATACTGTGCAGTTTATTTCCCCAACAATCTATGAAATTTGTTTTCCCCCACTGTTCAAGGATGAATATTCAAACAGTACATCATTGATGGTGTGCAATTATGAAAGCTGAGAACAGTAAAAAATGGAAAATAATATGTTTTACTATATTGTGATATACTGTTACACCATAAACAATGTGTATTGTTATGTTTCTGGAATTTTGCAAATAAAATGCTAACATACTTTTATTCTTTTTCTTTTACAACAGTGTTTGGAATGATAAGTATTTAGATGTGTTAACATACTTATAGTGCCACAGAACTTTTCTGTGATACTTTTGTGGAGTAGGTCTTCATGCTTAGAGAGCACTTAAAATGCTTTGCCACCAGTTTCTTTTGCCAGGACAGAATGGTGAAAAACTCCCAAGCAATTGACTGCCGCTTTGCTGTTCTGTTGCAACTGATCCTCACTGTCATCAGATGCCAATTTATTTACAAATTGTATTGAAAGCAAACAAAATAAATTTACAAACAGAAAAGAACAGGTGCTAAATTGTGAACAGGGTATTTTTTTTAACAATGTTTGTGATTGTTTTTTCCCCACTGTTTAGAAATTAATATTTATATAGTACATCGATTGTTGTAAATAAGTACAAAACCTGAAAAGAGTAAATAAAGGAAAATAAATTCCCTTACTATAATGTGAAATACTATAACAGTATAGAAAATGTCTACTGCTTTGCTTGTTAAAAGAACTTATCCATTGCAAAAACGAAATGTTTAAAATTGAATTGTGAAAAAATTGATACTTATCTTTATTTTCTTTATGTTTTAAAACAGATGAATGACACTATCTATAGGAGTAAGTTAATTTCTTAATTCCATCTTTTTGAGTAGTTCTACAAACTAACATTGTCAAAATATACAGCAAGGTAGAGCCTCATAGAAGCACTGATACAGACAGACACACACTGGTAAACCTATGTATATATCCAACCAGTCATCCATTCAGCCACAAACACATTCACTCATTCAACAACACAGTCAATAACAGAGCAAGACACTTACACATACATCTATAACTATATACACTCGCTTTCACATACAGATACTCACCCACCCACTCACTCATACAACTAATAACATGCACTTACTCACATATGTAGCTACTCATACAACCATTTACTCACTCATACATGCAGTCATTCATCAACTCAGTCACCCATCTGCTCACTAACACACCCATTTACTCTGTCATTTAAATACTGCCACACCCAATCACTTACTCATACCGCTATAAATATACCCACCCACACACCCACTGATGTATCAATTCAGACACTCACTCATACAGCCACTGATACACCCTATCACTAATGCATACAACTAGTCACATTCGCTTGCTTACTCATACAACTACTCACACACCCACAATGTGGCCCTTATAGCTACTCATGTACCCAGTTACTCACCCATACAGTCACTGACACAGTCAGTAACTTACTCATAGTAGTACTCACACACCCAGCACTCACTCATACATAGACTCACACACCCACTCACATACCCATATATCACTCAGACAGTTACTCACTTACTCATACAGGTACTTACACACTCATTCACTTATACAGCTAGTCACATACTGGCTCTCTCATTCACCTATACAACCACTCATATATTCACTCACTCATCAATAAAGTACTCACAAACCCATTCACTCACCCATACAGGATATCATGCACCCACTCACACACCCATACATCACTGATGCACACACTAAGTCACCTATACAGCCACTTGTAGCATTTCACTCACCTTTATAGATACTTACTTACCCATGCACTCACCAATACATCAGTCTGATACCCACTAACTTACCCATGCAGCACTCATGCACCCAGTTACTTACCCATACAGCCACTAAGATACCTGCTTATACCTATACCCTTCTTACATACCTGCTCACACACCCCTACACTCAGTGATACACTGACTCACCTAACAATACAGGTAGTAACATATACACTCACTCACGTATACAGTCACTGACACAGCTTCTCCCTCACACATAGAGCCACTCATACACCAAGCCACTTACCCATACAGCCACTGAAACACACAGTCACTCTCCCATTTAGCAACTGACACACCCCAAAACTCACCTATACAGCTCCTAACATAGCCACTCACCCCTGCACCTACTCACTCAACTACTCACTCATATAGTCACTCACACACCCACTCACTCACTCATACAGCTACTAACACATACACTCACTTACCCATATGGCCAATGTTACAACCCTTCACTCATCCATGCAACTACTCATGCAGCCACTCACTCACCCATACAATCATTGACATACATAGTCATTTTCCCATGTAACTATTCACACACCCACTCACTTACCCAAACAGGTACTCACACAGTCAGTCACCCACCAGTATACTACTCACACAACTACTTACTGAGCCATACATCCTCTCGCACAGTCACTCACTCACTCAAAACCATTCACACAGACACTTACTCAGACACTCACACACTAACTGACTCACCTATACAGCCACTCACACACCCACTAACTAACCCATACAGCCACTCACATACTCACTAATTAGCCCATACAGTCACTGCCACAATCACTTACCCACCCATACAACCAGTGATATACCGATACATTCACCCATACAACCACACACTCATTCACTCACTAACCCATGCAGTCACTCAGACAATCACTCGCCCACCCATACAGTGACACACCCACTCACCCATCCATACAGCCACTCACACATTGACTCACTCACCTATATACCCACTTACACAGGTACTCACTCACCCATACAAACACTCATATATCCACTCACCAACCAATAATGGTCATTACACAGGAACTAATTCACCTATATATGCACTCACACACCTACTCACTCACCCCTACACCACTTACATAACCACTCACTCACCCACCCATCCAGGCACTCACACATCTACTCACTCATCTACAAACCCTTTCACATACCTACTCATTCAACTATACAACCACTCATACACCAACTCATTCACCCATGCAGCCATCTACACATCCACTCACTCACCCATACTGAAACTCATAGTGGCACTCACTCACACATACTCATACACCCATACAAGCACTCACACATCCACTCACTTACCCATACAGCACCTCTTATACCCACTCATACCCATATAGCCACTCACTCACACATCCATTCATGTATCCTTACAGCCACTCACACAGCCAGTCAAACAGCCAAACTGACACTCACACACCCATTTATACACCCATACAGCTAGCTCACACCTACCCACTCACCCATATAGCCATATATAAACCCACTCATAGACCTATACAGGCACTCACATGTCCATTCAATTATCCATGCAGCTACTCACACACTTACTCAGTCACCCAACTGCCACTTACATACCCATAAAAGTATCCATCCAGGCACTCGCACACCCATATAGGCACTCACACAGTCAGTTACCCACCAATATACCCACTCGCATATCCACTTATTGAGCAATGCTGTCATTCAGTTACTCATATAACCACTTCAGACATCTACTCACTCACCCATACAGCTTCTGAAGCAACCACTCCCTCACCTATACAGCCACTCACATACCCAATCACTCACATATATAGCCACTCACACACCCAAACAGACACTCACACACCCACTTATACACCCATACACTTCCACATCCACACTCACTCACCTATAAAGCCATGCATGAACACACTCACAGGCACTTACACTTCCATTCACTTATCTATACAGCTACTCACACACCTCCTCACTCACCCATATAGCAACTCACATACCCATAAAGGTAACCATCCAGGTACTCACACACCCATACAGGCACTCACACAGTCAGTCACCCACCAATACACCCACTCACGAATTCACTTACTGAGCAATGCTGTCATTCAGGTGCTCATACATCTACTCACACATCAACTCACGCACTCATATAGCTACTCAAACACCCACTCATTCACCTATACAGCCACTCACATACCCACTCACTCATATATACAGCCACTCACATGCACGCTGAGTGACTCATAGTCTACTCATGCAGCCTCTCACTTACTCATACAGATACTCACACAGCCTCTAACTCATCTATACACCACGTATGTACCCACTTACTTACCCATTCAGCACTCATGCCACTATTCCCTCACCCATACAGCAACTCGCACACAGTCACGGCGCACATAGGGTGTGCTGTGGGGCAGTGGGGCAGGGCAGGGAAGGAGCAGTGTGGGAGGTTGTAAACTCAGACATACAATGGAATGGAGGAACGTGATATATACTTTCCTCTGTTCCATAGTTTGCCAGAGTTTACTACCCCCAACCTGCCCCTACCCTGCCCCACCCCACCCCACCACCCCGCAGCACACCGTATGTGAGCTGCCACTGCTCACACACCCACTCACTCATCCATACAGGCACTGATTCACCACTCACTCAGGCATACAGCTACTCACACATGCACTCCTTCAACCATACAGTCCCTCAGACACACAATCACTCATCTATATACCAAGTCACACAATAAGAGTGTGACATATTGACACGGTTACAAACACACACACACAGTAGTGTTTGATTCAGAAAATGACTTTTTTTTAAATGGTGTAAATCCGTCCAGTAGTTGTTGAGAAATTTAAAAAACTAAAGTTTCGATATCTGGGGCAGCGGTGGGTTTGCGCACCCTCCCGACCACGAGCTTCACTGTGACTGGCTGCCATGACCACAAGCTTCACTTTGATTGGCTGCCATGACCAGGAGCTTCACTTGGCTGCCAACACTCCAAACCAGGAAGTGTTGGCAGCCATCTTGTGACTCGGTAGAACAGAGTTACAAGAAAACAGTCACAAAAAGATTAAAAAAGAGGAAAAGGTGGCAGGGTAGAAACAACCTGACCCCTAGTCCTGCTCAGGGGGTCCATCAAGGACCCCCAGGCCAAAAAATGACCGGAGGCAGTGGTCAGCAAGGGCCAAAAGCCACGTGGTGTTCACTTGAGCTGCACTGAGTTAGTGGCACCTGAAGCACTCAGCGTGTGCACAGCCAGCTATGATGTGTGGTCCAGGCGGACTGCACTGGTAACAAGGTCTTTTGCCTAATAAATTCTGCCTCATTAAGAACACGTGGTGTTGACTTGTGGTCCACTGAGTTAGTGGCACCTGAAGCACTCAGCGTGTGCGCAGCCAGCGATGATGGGTGGTCCGGGCAGGCCGCAATGCGAGCAATGTCTTTTGCCTAATGTATTCTGCCTCAATAAGGCTACATGGCAGTGACTTGTGGTGCACTGAGTTAGAGGCACCTGAAGCACTCAGCGTGTGCACAGCCAGCGATGATGAGTGGTCTGGGAGGGTGCACTGGTAGCAAGGTCTGTTGGCTACTGGACTGCGTCATCTGCAATAAATACTGGATCTGAATTGTGAGCCCTGCTGTACACAGTGTAGCTGGAGGCAGCGAACAGCAAGGGCCCTCAGCCATGTGGCGTTGAGTTGAATTGCACAGTTAGTGGCACCAGAAGCATTCAGCATGTGAGCAGCCTGCGATGATGTGTGGTCCAGGTGGGCTGCACTAGGAGCAATGTCTTTTGCCTATTTAATTCTGTCTTAATAAGGCTACGTGGCGATGAATTGTGGAGCTCTGAGTTAGAGGCACCTGACTGACTGACTGACTGAGTCATCTGCAATTGCGACTCGATCTGAATTGTGAACTCTGCTGTCCGCAGTGTACATCAAAGGCAGTAATCTGTACAGACATAACTCTGCGGTGCTGTGCCACTGGGTTTCCGGTGGGCCTGTGTCGAGGAGGCCAGCGGTCACAGCAGCAGCCTTGTGGCAGGATGAGGCCGATGGTCTGGCAAACTTGTTGGCCTTCCCAGAAGGGAACCACGCCCAGAGGCCCGGTCTATTTATTCACACTCCTACACTGGAGTGGTGTACGTTGAACCAGCCCACTCCACTTCCACTTACAGGGGGGATGACACAGCTACATGACCAAAATCTCCCCCACTGCCTGAGGTAACATGGTTGCGTCCACTGTCCAAAACACTACAAGCACTAGCAGTATACGTACACATGGAGAGGTCTGTGCTCTGCATAGTGAGGTCTGTCCTGCACATCACCGCTACACTCTGTGTGTATTGTTATTGATGGGTGACTTGCCTCCTCCACACATACTTGATTCCTACGTCTCCCAACATTCAGCTATTGTGTGGCCATGCCGTTTTGGGAAGGCCCGCTGTCCTGTTCTGCGCTGCCTCAGTGGTAGTAGGTGGGTAGTCTGGGGGATGGTCCTTGGGGTGGTGGCGCTGGGTGTTGCGGCCTTCTTGGGTGTCGGAGCTACATGTTAAGTAGCTGTATGACATGTGTTGGTCTTCAGATGTGGCTCTGGGCTGGGCTCCCTTTCATACTGTAGGTAGTCGTCCCACTTTACACCAGTAAAAGGCAGATGTTAAATTCTTACTACTAATGCGGCTTATCGCCTGCTTTTGGATCACACCGCAGATTTGGCTGGTCATTGAAAATATCAGGAAGTTGTGTTTTTTTTGTACGGGAACGCCTACTCTGCATATCATTAGCGTTAGTTGTCGTTCTCATTCGTGGGAATGTTTTTTGCGTAAGCTATCGCTGGAAAACTGGTGATATCAGCAGTTTTCACCAGGGTCAGAATAGGATGATAATTCTTTTGCCTCTTTTGCTGCACTAAAATGCCCATAACTCAGCGATAAGTCCTTGAGAATATGTCCCATCATTTTTGTAATTTTTTCATCCGGATTCGTGCACCCAGCCGCTTTTTTATAAAAACATAGTAATAATTTTTTGGTCCTGGGGCTTTTTGTGGGATCCCCTAAGCAGGCATAGGGGGTCAGGGTGGTTGTACCCTGCCCACTTGTCTTGTTTTTTCATCTTTTTTTCTTGTGATTCGAAAGTAGCTACAATAAAGTCTTAATAAACACAAGGGCTCGTTTTACAGTCACCCTATAACCCAACAGTGGGAACTTATCGCCAAGTTATCGGCACTTTAGCGCAGCAAAAGTGGCGAAAGAATTATCACCTCATTGTCAAGTTGGTGCACACTGCCACATTGCCCACAGGCTGACAGTACCAACACAGCGGACAATCAACATTGTCAGGACTCTTAGACTCCAAATCGGAGTAATAATGCAGAAGAAGGGACATTACTGCATTCCATGAACAAACAAATATAGCTGGACAGAGTACATCAGAAATGGCACCTTAAAATGGTCGCCAAAACCGAGTTGAGGTCAGCAGTCTAGTGTTCCGCTGTAATCACAGCGTAGTCCAGGTGAAGCTCGCGCTTGCCAAGAACTGCGCACTTCACCGAGAGTTTCACCGTGACAGGAGTGTTCTAGTGACAGGAGTTTCTTGAAATCAAAGTTTGCGTCCTTAAAGTATATTGAGGCTTCCGAAATAGTTAACGTTTTAAGGGAAGCTTAAGGTCAAGTTTCAGAATTACCGGAAAAGAAGTTTAGAACTCAGCGTGGAAGATAGAGCGGCGTATCCAGTTTCCGTACGGCTGAGGTAACTTGCTTCCAGACTGGAGAACCGCGTATCATCATCGGCACACCTGTGAAGACAAGAAAGAAGCAAGCTAAGTGACACAATTCTTAAGAAGCACATTTATGTCTCAATAAAAGTAACGGTTCAATGTAGAATCAATAAATACTTACCAAGATACCCAGCGTTGAAAGAAAAGGCAAACTACATCTAGGCGTGGCTGCATTTATGAAGAACCTGTAATAAAAAGAACAACAGAAGATTAGAAAAGAATGAAGAATAGCTAAGAGTAAAGATAAAAGACTAAATCTATAGTAAGTTTAGACTACATAAAAAATATACCTAGGTTATTCCAGAAGGTTAAGAAGAGGCTAACACTAAGTGTACATGTATTGCAGATTTTAAAGAAGAGGACAGGCAGAACAGGAAAGGCTGCAAAGAAGACAGAAAGATACTGTAGCTGTAAATAGGAAAAGGGGCAAGACAGAAAAGTGAGTAAGAGCCTATAGGAAGAGACTTATAGAAGAAAGGTTATATAGTGAATTAAAAAAAAAAACATTCTTTGAATTCCAGAAGACAGACACTGTCAGAACCCGATAGGACACACGATAAGGAAAGACTTAGTGAAGCTATAGAAGAGGAGCAGAGTTTTCTGGAAGTTAAGGGTAAGAAGAACAGAACTGTGGAGAGATAAATAAAGACAGAATAGAGTAGAATTGGTTATCTAAATATTGTCCCTTGCCTACAGGTTACACCGACGGTGAGGTCTGCAGGACGGACTACCAGAGGAACCTACCAAAACAGTCTCTTCTCTCTTTTGTTATTTTATCCACTTTTCCCCCTTCCCCCTACGATAGCTTACTTAGAGACTTGTGTAATTAAGCTCTTGGTTGCTGTCCGGGTGGATTTGGGATCTAGCATCTCTGTTCCTGTGTATCCTTTATAGTAAAGTATTGTTAAGTCTGACAGAGTGAAGTGCCCAAGTTGCATTTTACACCCGAACAGAGATGGCGGAGGGAATTAACTTACAAGGGTTAGGAACGATTTTAGATACCATACAAAAGGAGTTGAGCGCAGTTCGAGAGGAGAATCAAAATCTTAGATTAGAGGTAGTCAGCTCTAGGAAAGAGACTGCAGAGTTAGCGCAAAGGCTTAGACACCCTTTTGATTCGGGGTCAAAGGCTCAAGGTTCACTACCAGAAGGTACTAATAAAATGACTACTCAGGTGATTCATTCCCTGTCACCAGTTATCCCGTTAGCGGCACCAGAGAGATTTAGTGGAGATCCACAGAAGGCCCAAATATTCATCACACAGTGTTCACTACATTTCATGTGCCGCCCTTCAATTTTCCCAGATGCACAATCTAGGGTTGCCTTTGTGTTGTCGTATCTGAGTGGAGATGCAGCGTCCTGGTCTTTGCCTTTGATCACAAAAGATGACCCAATATTGCGTAACTATGAAAGCTTCAAGGAGGAGTTTCTTCAAATATTCGACAGACGACGAATATCCCAAGCCGTAGACAATGAATTGCTTCACCTGAAACAGGGAAAGCGAGATGTGGTCTCTTATTTGGCTCAGTTCAATAAGCTCATGGTGGAAACAAACTGGCCTGAGAACAAAAGGGCAGCGGTATTTTACCGCGGGTTAAAAGACGAGTTAAAAGATGTGTTGGCTGGAATACCCAACAGACCTACAGAAATTTCTGCATTAGTGGACTTAGTTTTAGAGATTGATTTCCGCCAGGGAGAAAGGAAAGGCGAAAAGAGAAAAGATTTCAAATCAGTGGTTCCAAGATTTGATCGAGTTAGGTCGGAAGGAGGATGACCTTATGAAGGTCAACAGGGGGGAGAACCCATGCAAATCGGAACGATACGAGGCCCTCTCTCAAAAGAAGAGAAGGAGAAAAGAAGAACTAGCAACCTATGTATGTATTGTGGGTCCGGAGGTCACTTTGTGAGGAATTGCCCAAAGAAACCCAAGACAAGTTTCAAGCCGAAGGAAAACTAATAGCACCACCTGTTGGAGAAGTTGAACAGGTGGATGCGACTTTAGACAAAACTCCAGAAGAACATACAGTGGCCAATACCCTACAGTCCGCCGCTCCACACTTAATTCTATCAATGGAGGTTAAATTCAGACATGTGACTTTCGCGGAAGTTTCAGTAATGATTGACTCAGGTGCCACTGGGAACTTTTGTGATTTAAAGTTTGCAAGTAGGATGGGAATCCAGGCTATTAAAAAACCCAAGAGTGAACCTGTTAGAGCAGTGGACAGAACAAATTTGTCTTCAGGCCCAATAGTGAGTCACACGGAAACAATACATTTGATTTCTAATGATGGGCATGAGGAGAAGATCCAGTTTAATTTGATCGACGCCCCCCAATTCCAGTTGATACTCGGCCTTCCCTGGCTCACCGAACACAACCCAACAATTAATTGGAGTGCAAGAACCATTAAGATAGAATCGAACTATTGTTTGGAAAATTGTTTTGGAAGTCAGCAGGCCGATCAAGAGATTAATCCTGCGCATTCGTTGTGTCAGACAGGAGGATCCATTTGTGTTATCCAAGTGCAGGCAATACCAGAAGAATTCCAGGATTTTGAAGATGTTTTTAATGAAGTAGAAGCAGAACAACTACCCCCCCACCGAGTCTACGACTGTAAAATTGAGATTGAACCGGGTTCAAATTTGTCTTGTAGTCGTGTATACGCCCTAACAGAGAAAGAGCACCATCATCTACGGGAATATTTAGACAAATACCTAGCCAATGGTTTCATTCGCCCCTCGCAATCCCCAGTCTCTTCGCCCCTGTTTTTTGTGCCGAAGAAGGAGGGGAATTTAAGGACCTGCATCGACTACAGAGCCATCAATAAGATTACAAAGAAGAATCGCTATCCACTACTGCTGATATCCGTCTTGTTAGATCAGTTGAAAGGAGCTACTGTATATACGAAATTGGACTTGAGAGGAGCGTACCATCTGGTGAGAATGAAGAAGGGCGACGAATGGAAAACAGCCTTCAGAACGAGATTCGGCCTGTTCGAATATCAAGTAATGCCCTACGGGCTCTGCAATGCCCCCGCTGCCTTTCAGCATTTCATAAACGATGTCCTGAAAGAATTCATCGATCAGTGTGCAATTGTGTACATTGATGACATATTTATTTACTCAGTGGATAAGGAACGACATCAGGATCAGGTCAGAGGAGTTTTACAGAAGCTGAGAGAGAACAGGTTGTTTGTTAAACTCAAAAAATGCGCTTTCAGTGTTTCACAAGTGGAATTCTTGGGTTTCGTCATCTCACCAATGGGTATTCTAATGGACAAAAAAAAATCGAAGCAGTGATTAACTGGAAGTCTCCTGAGAGCATCAAGGAAGTCCAAAGCTTTATTGGGTTTGCGAATTTTTACAGGAGATTCATTAGTGAGTTTTCACATAAGATCCTGCCACTCACCCGGCTTTTGAAGAAAGGAGTTAAGTTTGAGTGGGCAGCTGACGCAGAAGAGGCCTTTCAATCTTTAAAAAAAAACTTTACTACCGCCCCAATTCTGCAACATGCGGATCCAACCGAGCCTTTCTATGTAGAAACCGATGCCTCAGATCAAGCTGTGGGAGGAGTCTTGTCTCAACGAAATAAGTTAACTGGCCAACTACACCCTGTTGCCTACCGATCAAGGAAATTGAGTCTGGCAGAAGTCAATTACACTATTACCGAGAAGGAGCTATTGGCTATTAAGGACGCCTTCAAGGAATGGCGACATCACTTGATGGGAGCACAGCCCCAAGTAACTGTATACACGGACCATCGAAACTTAAAATTCTTGAAGACGGCTAGAACTCTGACTCCAAGACAGTTATGCTGGTCGCTGTACTTTGCCGATTATGACTTCGTCATTACCTACCGGCCGGGAGCTCAAAATGGAAAGGCGGATGCTTTGTCTTGGATAGACACAGAAAATCAGATAACTCCTTTAGAAAATCAATCAATTATTCCAAGTGAAAAAATAATTGGAGCTACTACTTCAATCAATGTCGAACAAAGTATCATGAAAGCAATGGATACTGAAACCATGCAAAGATGGGCGGAGGAGAAGGAAGGAAGAAGAATTCTCAATCAGCTGCCTTACTTTCAATAAGCCTTGTACATACCCACCAGAGAATTACAGCAACAAATTATGAAAGAGTGTCATGATGCGAAATTAGCTGGACATAAAGGAGAGGCAAAGACCAAGGAATTGATTAAACAACACTATTGGTGGCCAGAGATGACTAAGCACATTGAGGAGTATGTTAAGACATGTGAGATTTGCGCTCAGGGAAAATCTGAACGGCAGGCCCCGAAGGGATTGCTTATGCCCTCACCCACTCCACGTTATCCATGGCACACTGTAACATTAGACCTCATTACTGATTTGCCACTCAGTCAAGGTTACAACACCATCCTAGTAGTGGTCGACTCCCTTTCAAAAATGGCACACTTCATGGCTCTAAAGGGAGTACCAACCGCTAAACAGTTGGCCACTCATTTTAGTACCCAGATAGTGAAAGCACATGGAACACCCGGAATTGTGATCTCTGACAGAGGGCCATAATTCATTTAACATTTTTGGAAGTCCTTTATGGAAGGGTTAGGTACGGAGGTCCGGTATTCCACAAGTTATCACCCCGAGACTGACAGTCAAACCGAGAGGGTAAACCAAGAACTGGAACAATATTTAAGGTTGTTTCTTTTGAAACAAGAGGGAAACTGGTCGGACTATCTTTGGGCTGCAGAGTTCGCCCACAATAATGCCAAGAACGTTTACACCGGGTTTTCCCCGTTCTTTATGAATTATGGAAGGCATCCAAACTCTGCACTTAGACAAACTAAGATCTCCATTCCAGCAGTTAAAGAAATAGTATCTCACTTAGAGCAGGTACATAAGAGTGCAATTGAAAACCTAGAACTAGCCAAAGGAAAATACAAAATCTATGCAGACAGGAGAAGACGTGTAGGTCCCCTTTTGGAAATAGGAGATCAAGTTTGGTTAAGTACTAAGAACCTGAGACTAAAGGGAAACCGGAAATTCCAACTGAGATTTATTGGTCCGTATCAGGTGGAGGAAAAGATAAACCCAGTAACTTGCCGAATCAAATTGCCACCCAAACTGAAGATCCACCCAGTTTTTCACATATCCTTATTGAAGAAGGCTCCAACAAATTTGCGAAGTAATTTACCACCAAAACCCCTTCAACTGGAGACAGGTACATAATTTGAAGTCAAAGAGATACTAGACTCTAAGGTGCAAAGAGGAGAATTGTACTACTTAATAGACTGGAAAGGTTATGGGCCAGAGGAAAGATCTTGGGAACGGGACGAAGATGTCCATGCTCCAAGGTTAGTTAAGTCATTTCACCGGAGATTTCCAACCAAACCAAGAAG
Organism: Lissotriton helveticus; assembly: GCF_964261635.1. NCBI lineage: Eukaryota > Metazoa > Chordata > Amphibia > Caudata > Salamandridae > Lissotriton > Lissotriton helveticus. The sequence continues at coordinate 738,975,827 of NC_136057.1, forward strand.
GAGAGAATCTACCTTGTTGGAGGGTACTGTCAGGACTCCCAGACTCCAAATCGGAGTAATAATGCAGAAGAAGGGACATTACTGCATTCCACGAACAAACGAATATAGCTGGACAGAGTTAACTCGGAAACGGCACCTTAAAATGGTCGCCAAAACCGAGTTGAGGTCAGCAGTCTAGTGTTCCGCTGTAATCACAGCGGAGTCCAGGTGAAGCTCGCGCTTGCCAAGAACTGCGCACTTCACCGAGAGTTTCACTGTGACAGGAGTGTTCTAGTGACAGGAGTTTCTTGAAATCAAAGTTTGCGTCCTTAAAGTATATTTTGGCTTCCGAAATAGTTAACGTTTTACGGGAAGCTTAAGGTCAAGTTTCAGAATTACCGGAAAAGAAGTTTAGAGCTCAGCGTGGAAGAGAGAGCGGCGTATCCAGTTTCAGTACGGCTGAGGTAACTTGCTGCCAGACTGGAGAACCGCGTATCATCTTCGGCACACCTGTGAAGACAAGAAAGAAGCAAGCTAAGTGACACAATTCTTAAGAAGCACATTTACGTCTCAATAAAAGTAACGGTTCAATGTAGAATCAATAAATACTTACCAAGATACCCAGCGATGAAAGAAAAGGCGAAGTACATCTAGGCTTGGCTGCATTTATGAAGAACCTGTAATAAAAAGAACAACAGAAGATTAGAAAAGAATGAAGAATAGCTAAGAGTAAAGATAAAAGACTAAATCTATAGTAAGTTTAGAATACATAAAAAATATACCTAGTTTATTCCAGAAGGTTAAGAAGAGGCTAACGCTAAGTGTACATGTATTGCAGATTTTAAAGAAGAGGACAGGCAGAACAGGAAAGGCTGCGAAGAAGACAGAAAGATACCGTAGCTGTAAATAGGAAAAGGGGCAAGACAGAAAAGTGAGTAAGAGCCTATAGGAAGAGACTTATAGAAGAAAGGTTATATAGTGAATAAAAAAAAAAACATTCTTTGAATTCCAGAAGACAGACACTGTCAGAACCCGATAGGACACACCATAGGGAAAGACTTAGTGAAGCTATATAAGAGGAGCAGAGTTTTCTGGAAGTTAAGGGTAAGAAGAACAGCACTGTGGAGAGATAAATAAAGACAGAATAGAGTAGAATTGGTTATCTAAATATTGTCCCTTTCCTACAGGTTACACCGACGGTGAGGCCTGCAGGACGGACTACCAGAGGAACCTACCAAAACAGTCTCTTCTCTCTTTTGTTATTTTATCCACTTTTCTCCCTTCCCCCTACGATAGCTTACTTAGAGACTTGTGTAATTAAGCTCTGGGTTGCTGTCCGGGTGGATTTGGGATCTAGCATCTCTGTTCCTGTGTATCCTTTATAGTAAAGTATTGTTAAGTCTGACAAACATCCTTCCGCAGACAAAGCTGCTGGCTGTGCTGCACCTGTTGGCCTCTGGTACCTTCCAACTAACAACTGCAAGAGTCAGAGCAGTCTCCCACCAGCCCTATCAAACTTCCTCACACGTCTTGGATGCATGTCCACAAAAGCAACATAGGCTCCTGTGTCGGCACCACCCGCTTGTCCCAATTCGTAGTATTCCTGCTCAACCAACCCCAACCCCAGCCATTGCTTGATGCCTCTGTGCTCCAGATCCAAGATTGTAGTCACTGAAATGGGGATGCATCAGGTCATGAAGTCTAGTAGTCATGCATCAGGTCATGAAGTCTAGTAGTCAACAGTAGTGGAAAAACAATACTTTATTAGAAAAACATAAATTAACAACACAAAAACATCAAACAACGAGTGACATTGCCAATGAGGAACATCAACTGCTGGATCGAAATAACTGTAGATCGTCCTGGAAATCCCAAAACTCCATATTCAGAAACATGCTGGATAAATGAAGACAATGGTCAAGCGTTAATATGGTCACAAACGTAATATGGGACAATATATTGCACTTGGACAGACCAGAATGCTTAGAGGTATGATCAATCCTGCACAAAATGATCGTACCAGACGTTTGTGTGGTCGTAACTTTCGTAGGAAAGAAAAGGAACGTTACAACCACACGAACGTCTGTTACGGTCTCATTATGCAGGATTTATCACACCTGTAAGCATCAGAGTTTGTTTCAGCTTGATACACCTGCATATTCACTTCACCCACACTGTGCAGGACAGCTGGATACCAAACAAGTGAACCACACCATAGCAGGCTTCCTGCACGTGTTGGGGGCAATTGACGGCACACATGTAGTACTTCTGCCCCCTGCCGACACTGCATTTATACACCGCAACAGATACCACATGCAGTCCAACAATGTGCAGGTGAAACTGGATCACCGGGGTCTGTATATTAATGTTGTTGCAAACTTCTCAGGCAGTGTGCATGATTCCTACATCTTTCACAAGCATCCCAGCTCTGGTCCCAGACCAGTCTGCCGCCCAGCAATGACTCTCCGACCCTGCACACCCAGACCTCAATGCTCAACTGCCGCCACCGGCGTGTCTCCAAGAGGGTCCCCCATGTGCCGGAGCAACCTCCTCGGCTGTCGCTGGATGCCGCTGCACAGGCCCCCAGTGCTTCCTGTTGCACCACGCCGAGGAGTCATGTCGGTACAGCCAGCTGCCTTTGGTGTACACACGGTGCAGCCGAGTTCAAAATTTAAATCGGGTCTTGATTGCCAGGATGGTGTATCGAGGCCTGCGCATCATTTCTGGCTGCACTCCCACTCAGCTCTGGTGGCACTAACTCAGTGCAGCTCAAGTCATCGCCACGTGGCAGGAGGCCCGTGTCGGCCAAAATACCTCGGCTGCCACCAACTCTGTGCACCTCAAATCATCGCCACGCTGCTTGAGGCCCGTGTCGGCCAAAGTGTCTCGGCTGCCACCAACATAATAAGCACACGCATACACCCAGGTAGAGAGTGGCAATGGCATAGAGCACGTGCGCCTGGCCCTTTTTATTGGCAGGGTCACATGTCCTGTGACACCTGAGCTGCATGGGTGTGGTGTGGGTGTAAACCAGCTGTGAGGGAGTGGCTGTGGCATGCTGACAACTAGACCTGTGCTCAGCAGATCACTACAGGGAAGACCTGGAACATGTAGCATTGTAGTTCCCTCCCTCTAAGCGTAAGCGGAGTGGGCTGGACTTTACCAATATGGCGGTTTGAATCTGCACATCCACCTAGATAGGTACATGATGGGTGCGCCACTTCACTTTTTTCACCCCCACCAGAAATATATATATATATATATTAATATTTAAGAAAACAGAAGACATTATAATATTTTAATAACAAACAAAAAAATTACAAAAACTATTTTTAGGATATTAAAGTTATAAAATATCACAATTTTTTTCTCCAAAATTACTGAAAAAACCATAGGTTTAATGAACATTATAATTCAAAATTAGCATTGAAAAAAACCTTTGAAATTCACTGAAATTACCATAGGTTTCTGGCACGTTATAGTAAGAAATTAGCATTTAAAAAAACCTTAGGAATTCACTGAAAAAACCATAGGTTTCAGGGACGTTATAGTTAGTTGGACATTTCTCTCATACAAAACCATAGAAATTCCCCCTTTATAGTTAGTCCCACTAACTATAACTCGCGCCCCGCAATGCACTGCTGATGATGTCACATATTACATCATTCATGACATGGTCAGTGACATCACTGATGGCATCTCAAATCAAGGTTTTCCATAAAAGAAACATAATGGGTGATGCAATTTTGAAGGGCAAAGGGAGTTCGTGCCGAAAGGACTGCATTATCTGCATACAGCAGGATAGAGAAACGTGTTGTGTTTGCGATCGGAGTGTCTGTTATCTTTTCGACCAAATAGTAATTTAGTTTATTGATGCACAATGAAAATAGGAAGGGTACAAGTACGCAACCCTCCCTTACACCATTTGTTATGTTAAAAGATCTAGGGCCAGATGTAGGTAATTCTATTTTAACGATTCATAAATACCGAATTTTACCGATTCGGTATTTATGAATCGGTAAAATAGAAGGGGGGAGATTAAGGTAAATTCGGTAATTGAATTACCGAATCTGTAAAAATCGGTATTTACTGAATCGGTAAATACCGATTCGGTAATGCCCATTGATTCCTATGGGCCTTGAAGCCCATAGGAATCAATGGGCATTACCGAATCAGTATTTTCCGATTCGGTAAATACCGATTTTTGCAAGGGTGCAGGGGGTGTCACTTTGACACCCTCTAGCACCCAGAATACAGGCATGTGTGCCATGTGGCACACAGACATGCCCTAAGGGCATGTCTGTCTGTCACATGGCATAGGTGTGCATGTACACATGTGCATGCACACCTGGATTCGGTATTTTACCACCCAATTGAATTGGGTGGTAAAATACCGATTCGGTAAGGCCTTTGGGACTCAGAAGAGTCCCACCTACATTTGGATTTACCGAATCGATAAAATTACCGATTCGGTATTTTACAGAATCAGTAAATTTACCGATTCGGTAAATTTACCGATTCTGTAAAATAAATGCACCTACATGCCATTTCTTAAATACCGGTCGGTAACGCCGAAATCGGCCGTTACCGACCGGTATTTAGGCTCCTACATCTGGCCCCTAGTGCATTCACCCTGCCTACCAAGTGGCTTACCAAGAACATAGAGGGGTTTGAAGCCTGCCTATTGATTAACAACTGGCAGTTTTCCTTGTCAATTTAATTTGCCTACTTCTTATTCGTGTCCCAGCTTGTCAATCTTGTGTTTGTCCATTTCATGGAAGGTTACATCTTTACAATTACTTTGATTACTAATTCCACTGTTGCTTCTCAAAGACAATTTTTTTCTTTTGTGTGATTGGGTGGATTGTGTGTTCGAGCTGTCTCACTCGAGAATGTCTGTTTTATAGAGACAACTGTATGCAGGGGCTACAGCAAAGATTCACCAAGGTAGGCAGGGTGAATGCACTAGATCTTTTAACATAACAAATGGTGTAAGGGAGGGTTGCGTACTTGTGCCCTTCCTGTTTTCATTGTGCACCAATAAACTAAATAACTGTTTGGTCGAAAAGATAACAGACACTCCGATCGCAAACACAACACGTTTCCCTATCCTGCTGTGCGCAGATGATGCGGTCCGGTTGGCACAAACTCCCTTAGCCCTTCAAAATTGCATCACCCATTATGTTTCTTTTATAGAAAACCTTGATTTACATGTGAACAAAGAGAAGTCTTTTATTATGTGTATTGGGAAAAGCAAAAAGAAAGGAAATTATGCTATCCCACATAGAAAAGTTGATATTGTAGCTAATTTCTCATAACTAGGCAGTATTTTTTATAATAATTTAGACTGGAAAATAATGCTGTCTTTGAGAGCCGCACAGATGAATAAATTATAGCGGCCATTTTCAGGTTTGCATCGAACTTGGGTAATAAACTAATACCAGAGATGGTTAAAATCTATTTGGCAAAAACTGTCTGTGTGGCCACATATAGGGCAGCCATTTGGGGTATAACCAATGTGGACACCCTTAAAAAAATTGAGGATAGGTTCACCAAGAGGTTTCTTTCCGCCCCTAAGGCGTGTACCAATGTAATTATACACCAAGAACTAGGTTTACCCTACATTTCTGACACAATCAAACTGGCACCTTTGTTACTCTTGCTGTCAGTTTGGAAACAGGAGCAGTACAGATAAACTAATGTATTATAAAGGAAGTCATGAAATTGGTTTATGGGTATAAAATAATGTGGCTAAATTATATACGGTGCACACTGGAGTCCTTTGGATTGGTGGACCTATTTGATGACCCCATTCAATGCGAATCCTTCTCAAAGGTGAAACTAATGAACTCTTTTTTAGAGAAACGTGCACATGAAAGAAAGCAGAAAAATAAAGATAAAACCACTGTTATTGAATATAATAATAGAACACCTTTGACGAACGGTCTATCTTCGTACTTTGCTTGTGTGACCAATAATCACCATCGTTTTATTTTAATAAGGTTTCGGTTGGCACATGTAACTTTAATGCTGGGCTTCCCAGCGAATGTGTTCTCTGAGACACAACTGGGACGATGTCCATCCGACTCCCAATCAAAACAATCAATTATACACATATTTTTGTCATTTTTACAAAACAGAGAGGAAAAGAATTATTGTGCCACTACTGAGGAAATTCTGTTTGCGAAATTATTTTATCGCACTGACTGTTATGTTACAATTAGAGTCTCCATATGTTTGCCTGACTGTGGCCTCGTTTCTATGCAGAGGATTAAAAAGTCGTAGTTTAGCGAACATGTGATCAAATGTTAAAAAAGCTGTATAATATACATAGCCTGAAGAAATCCAAATGTTTTTAGATCCAGATGAGTTAGTGTGGAGATGAATACACTGTTTAAAAGGTTCTAGGTTAAACTTTTAATATATCAGCATTTGATGATAGTTTATTAATATGTTTGTATATTTGTATCTGAATTTTATATGCATTTGTTTCTAAATGCAAAATAAAGTATTAATTGATTGATAGATTGATTGATTAACAATTGGCAGTTTTCCTCGTCAATCTCATTTGCCTAGTTCTTATTCGTGTCCCAGCTTGTCAATCTTGTGTTTGTGCTTTTCATGGAAGGTTGCCTCTTTATAATTACCTTGATTACTGATTCCACGGTTGCTTCTCAAATACTACTATCACCCGTAGGGATGGTAGGCGACATTTATAGTAAGCATTTCGAAAAGTCTACCCACTGCGGATCGCGTACAGTTCATGTGAGCCATGCGCGTGCACAGGAGTTCGCTCCCCCTACCCCTCCCACAAAGCAAGACAAGACAAGAACATCAAAGCGACCGCGGCCGCTCTAATTCCATTTGCCACTAGCCACTTCACGCGCTCCACAGGTCATAAATAGGACCATCTGCTCGTGAATCTGAATGCTGGCATGGTTGCTCTCACTTGCTGTCCCTCTTCCCCACTGCCTCACCCCAACTCCTGCATTCCATACCCTACTCACTTCTGTCCCTCATGCAGAATTCTCCTTTCTATCCAGCTCTGCTAACTTGCCGCTCTGCTTCATTTATTTTCTCTAATCACGCTTCTGTCTGTTCAGCCTCACCCTGTCTCTCTTAGGCCTCGCCTCTCTGCGCCTCCATCCCGGCATCCGCTCCCTCCCTTTCTTTCACTCTTTGTCCCCCTTCTCTTTCAAATACGCCCCCTTTTCATGTCATATCTGCTGGCTTCACATTCTCTCTCACGCTATGTCTTCTCTCTCTCTCGCTCTCTCTCACACACTCTTGTCTGTCTCTCGCTCTGTCTCACACACTCTCTTCTGTCTCTCGCTCTCTCTCACACACTCCCTTCTGCCTCTCGCTCTGTCTCCCACACTCTCTTTTGTCTCTCACTCTCTCCCACACACTCTCTTCTGTCTCTTACTCTCTCTCACACACTCTCTTCTGTCTCTCGCTCTCTCTCTCACACACTTCCATTTTCTTGTTTCCGCTTTGCTTACATTCTTTTACTTGTTTTCATGCGTGAGTAGTGGGCAATTATTACCCGACAGTTTTTTACCCCTCGATTTTAACACAATTTCAGGGTAACACCACCTCAAAACAACGGACACACACACTAACTATTGCTTGGCGAGTACAAAACCTCAGAGTCAGTAGTCACGCTATGCACAGACACAAACAGAGCTAAGCTATTCCTCGGTGTGTACTTAACCTCCCAGTCACGCTCTGCACAGCACAGGCATTCAGAGGGAGCATGCCTTCTGGGCTCTGGGACTTTAAAGGCTGGGCCTGGGAGGTCCGCGTGGATTAGTGGACCTGCCAGCTCTCATCAGTTTTAGAGTATTCCAGTGTTTTTTTTTCTGAAGGTTTCCGTTTAGCCTATTTTTATCAGACACGCTCCAACGTGTATTAAATATATTCCTTAAAAATGCTTTTTTTTCGCTGCAGGACCTTAACGTTGCTTTTATGTATGTGTACTTTTTTAAGCTATAATCTAACACACTGGATACTATGTTCATAACTCTGATACCTGCAGCCAAGATTTACTCTGATAATGGGTAACTGGGGATTTCCACAAGTGACCAGAAACCCGGCCCCCTCCATTGTTCAATCACATGAGCTAGTCAAGGAAGCAGAACAGCTTAGACGAACATGGCAGCAAGTAATCGGCCAATAGAAAATACCCCAAATTTGGTTGAATAATCCCCCTCCTGCTTCCCAACTCCCTCTCCCCCGATATACTTACATTTGGTATCTTACTTGCTCACATCACATCCTGTTCTTACAATTGTCATGCACATGTAGTTGCATTAGCAAACTAAAAGATATCTTTCAAGTGATTAACTGAAGGGTCATTTTGCAATTCAATATTAAACGTATAGTGAGCCCCTAGAATGCATCCAATTCTGCATATTGTCTGAGGGAATGCAACAAATCTGAATGAAGTGATATCCGAGGAATGGAAAAAAGGTGCAATATGGGAAAATAAATTACATTAAAACTATGGAAGCCTGGCAGAAGGGAATACCAAAAATAAAAGCAAGTACAGGGACGTATTTCAAAGGAAAGATTATCCCACTTCTGATGGAACCACTGCTGTAAGGTTTTTTCCCCACTTATTTTTTCCTACAAAACTGTCTATTTTGCGGACATTCCGAGAACAGTTACTCAGACGATGGTCTCAAATTCCAATAAAACCAGGACCCATGCATCTTTCAACTAGACCCTCACAGGCGCACAGCACTCAACTGTGAAACTCCTTTTCCACAGTAAACCCTGATTCAACTTACACCTCAACAATGTCTCTTTAAACTTCCTATCAGCCAAATCAGTCGGGGCGCTCTGGCTCCCCTTCATGCCTTCCTGGATGGTAAACACCACACTCTTCTTACCCTTCTGTGCTCCACCAGTTTCCCACTTGAAGGGTCACTGTTTTCTATTCTTGCACAGGCTCACAAACACCAGGTTTGCCATATTTCCTTCCCAGCTCAACAATTCTTTGCATTAGCCACATGCCCTTGTGACCCTCGGCTAAACCTGCCCTTTCTGTTTAAACCCTCTGGTCTCCCAAGGTCTTCTCCCAGCTCTTGTTTTTGTTTTGTTTGTCCTCTGAGACATTCCTGCAGCTGTTACTTTTCCATTGAGACAAAGTCACTTCCTCATTTCCTGTCCTCCCTGTTTCTTTCCCTGTGTCCACCCTCTGTCGTGTTCCCTTCCTCCACCCTCTCCTTCTTTTTCTCCCTCCCTAATATAAACCCCCTCTTTTCCTTCCCTCCATTCTCTCTTCCATTCTACTCTTCCCTCCAAAGTCTCTTTCCTCTATATACCAATTTATTTAATCCATAGCTGTGTTCTCTTTTCCCCTTCCCCTCTTCATTCCCTCCACTGGTCTCTCCTCTTTTCCACCCGTTATTCTTCCTTTAAGTCCTTTATTTTCCAGATTCCTCACTCCCTCCCTCACACTTCTCGTCTCCCTCTAAGACTGCCCTGATTGACACCACCCACCCTTCCCTGAATCTCTCCATCGCATCCCTCCATCCCCCCCTGCCCTCCCTCTCTCTCCTCCTCTCACACTGCCAGGCTCCTGGCCACCGGTGCACTAAGATGCTCCCAGCCGAGCACTGGACCCAGTGGAGCCAGCCACAGCCCATCCATCACTCTTATGAGTGGCCATGTGGCAGCTCGGTGGGCCCTGACACCAAGGGGAGGGGGACCTGCGGGGGCCGGGCGGGAGGGGGCTGGTGGAGACAGGGAGAGTTATTAAGGTGATAAGCAGCCATTACAAACAACAGCAACTGTCCGGACTGGTAACTTCAAAGAAACGTTGTATAATGTATGTAGGCCAGGAATGTAAACAGTCAACAATACAATGCAATACTATGAAATAATGCTTTATTGGCATTACCGAAGGTCCAAGGATTGCCAAAGCTATACATTAGAAAACTGCACCTAGCCAGGCGGTACGTATGCGCGCGAGCGGCATCCTCGTCACACGCCTTGTGTCCGTTATTAATGGCTTTGCGTCAGCATTGCTTGAGGGTTGGATACCCAGCCTGGAGCCTTGCGTCACTTCTCGAGGTCCTTATTTTTAGCACAGTCTCTTGTTCCGGGGGCACTTCTATGGGGGAAGCGCTTTCAGTCTGGAGCAACACACACACAACTGCCCACACACACACAACCCCACATACACACATACCCACACACACACAGTCACACACACCCCCCACACATACACAACCCACTCACACACTGCCCACTCACACACTACCCACTCACACACTGCCCACTCACACACTGCCCCCTCACACCCCCACACACACAACCCCCCCACACACAAACACACAACCCCACACACACAACCCCATACACACAACCCCACACACACACAACCACACACACAACCACACACACACACCAGGATAGCAAAACATAGCATAGCAAGACAAAACATAGCATAGCATAACAAAACATAGCATAGCATAAAAAACACAACAAAATATAGCATAGTGTCACACAACATAGCATAGCATAACAAAACAAAGCAAAGCATAACAAAACATAGCATAAGAAAGCATAGCATAGCATAACAAAACATAGCATAGCAAAACAAAGCATAGCATAAGAAAACACAACAAAACATAGCATAGCATAACAAAACATAGCATAGCATAACAAAGCACAGCATTGCATAACAAAACATAGCATAGCAAAGCAAAGCATAGCATTCCAAACACAACAAAACATAGCATAGCACAACAAAACATAGCATAGTAAAACAAAGCATAGCATAGCAAAACATAGCATAGCATAACAAAACATAGCATAGCATAACAAAACAGCATAGCACAGCATAACAAATCAAAGCATGGGATAGCAAAACATAGCATAGCATAACAAAACAAAACATAGGATAGCAAAACAAAACATAGCATAGCATACAGCATCACTCAGCACCACCACAGCATCACTCAGGGTCACCACAACATCGCGCTACCTCATCATCACTGAACACCACAGCATCACTCGTTCGCCACCACAACATCACTCAGCGCACCACAGCATCAATCTGTGCAACCATTCAACAACAACTGGTTCAAATATGTTCTCTCAAAGTTTCAAGCTTTATTACAAATGTCACAAAAAGATGTTAATATTTCACTTCTGTTCTTGGATTTTCGTCACAATAAAATAAACTGAACATAATCTTCACAAAAGTTATTTACAAAAGTTTAAGCTATTGCCATTATAAATCACAATAACTTTTATTTAAGTATTAATTATTAACAAAAAATAAAAGCCATTGTTATTTGTAAAATCAGTACATCTAAGTCACGTAAATACAACACATATTGCATTACAAATGCTATAGGTGTCACATTTGCGAAAGTTAAAACTATTGACATTGTAAATAAATGACAAAGCTATTAATTTAGCTATTTTCAAAACCAACACATAAATACAAAATGTGTCATTTACAATACCAATAGCTCAAACTTTCCTAATGCGAGACCTATTGCATTGCATATGCTTGTTCGTTTGTGTAATTGGGTTGATTGTGCGTTCGAGCTTTCTCACTCGAGAACGTCTATCTCCCTGCCTTTCGTGTTGCTTTCTGTTACTCAAATGCTTCCCACCACACACGCCCTCTATGTTGCTTTACCCCAACCCCCTATTGCTGTTGCTCCCACCTCCCTGGTGCTTTCAAGCCATCTCCAGCCCTCCTACATTGTTTTTGCGCCCAGTTCCATGTTGCCCCTGCCCCCACACTTCACCATGTTGTTTCACTGTTTGCCCCCCACTCTTCTCTGCGTTGCTTCCACTCTCCCCGTCCCCTCGATCGCAATCTGTAAAATTGCACGTTTAATTGTTTGTCTTCGTTGCCATTCCAACTTGGATTGGTAACTAAAAAGAACTAAAAAGAAAAAAACACACCAGAGACATGCGTGGTTCGTGCTCCTACAAAATAGCACAGAGTCAGTGTCAAAGGCATGTGTATTTTTACGTTTAAAAATAAAAATGTGTCACACTATACAGTATCGCTAATGCTGTGCAGGGTGTCTAAATATAGTGAGGAGGTCACAAAGACGAGACGCTTTGCCTGTGCGTGTTTTGATGTCTTCATGGCATTCATTATGAGAACAAGGATACTTCTCCGGGCCATTCTAAGTTTCCCAATATCTCTGGCACTGGAATTGTCTGATCAGCAAACACCATAGCGGATAATTCTGGTCTGGGACACTGGGCCGGGACGCAGCTGGGGCCGCAGGCAGAAGCTGCGACTGGACCCACCGGCCCTTTAAGTCCAAAAGGAGGAACAGCAAACTCATCTAATCTGCCTCCACACACCCATCACCCACAGCACACACTGCATCTCTCCTTCAGAGACAGAGGGGCTGTAACTGACTGTTCCACCACATTAAACAGAACAAACTAAACATGTTTCAAAATGTACAAGCTAGCCAAAAAGTGAAAGGCTGCGTCTCTTATGGCTTGCAATTAAAGAAAAAGGGGGTTTCACATCTTCGACGTGCATGGCAGAAAGGCGGCAATGTTACATTTTTCAGATTAATGTTGCTTCTTTTCTAAAGTTGGAAGAGGCTTGTATGAACCATTCTTTGAAAACGAGAGAGTCGGCAGAGCAACCCACACAGAATGCACAGGCCATGTTCGAAAATAAAAGACATGCGCATTGCGTTTCTTTTTCTTATTCTCTTTGAGAGGAGACAGTGTGCCTCATGACTCACGAGAAAGTGTCGCTCTAACCTTCAAGCATGTAGGAGTTCTGCGTGGCAGTTATACGGGGGTGTGTGCTACAGATTTGCACTTGAGCACGGGTTGACAAAAGTTAGAACGTGTGGTTGCTAACACAAACAAGCATTGGCAAGGCCAATAGGTCCCGCCCATGCAAGAGCTATTGGCCTTGTCAATGTGTTTTAGCCATGCTGTACACCAGTGTGGCTGCTGTTCAGCATGGCTAAACATTAGTGGCAGATAGGAGATTGTCATGGAGGGGTGTAGGGGGGCGTAGAGCGTTATGGAGAGACGTTCAGTGGAAGGGCATAGAGTGGAAGGGTTTACAGTGTCGTAAAGTGGAGTGGAGTAGAGTGTTATAGAGTGGAATGGCAAAGAGTGTTGGTGAGTGGAGTGGTGTACAGTGTCGTAGAGTAGAGTGCAGTGGCATGGAATAAGTAGGCATGAAGTGGCATAGAGGAAGTTGCATACATTAGCTTAGAGTGGAATAGATTGTCATAGAGATGAGTGGCATAGAGTGAAGTAGAGTGTCATAGAGTGGAGTGGCATAGAGTAGAGTGGAGTGCTGTGGAGGGCGGAGAATGTTGTAGAGGGAGTCAAGTGTCTTAGAGTAGAGTGGAGGGGCGTAGAGTGGAATAAAGTGTTGTGGAGTTGTGTAGAGTGGAGTAGGGTGTAGGATAGTGGAGTAGAGTGCCATAGAGTGGAGTGGCGTGGAGTGGCATGGAGTGTCATAGAGTGGATGGGAGTAGAGTGTCATAGGGAGGAGTGGAGTAGAGTGGAGTGGAATAAAGTGGCGTGGTGTGGAGGGAGTTGCGCATTGTGGAATAGAAGGTTGGAGAGTGAGTGATGTAGAGTGGATTAGATTGCTGTAGAGTGGAGTGACGTAGAGTGGAGTGGAGTGTTGTAGAGTGGAGTGGTATAGAGTGGACAGAGTGTTGTAGTGGAGTGGAATGGCATAAAGTGTCGTAAGTGGAGTGGCATAGAGTGTCTTAGAGTGGAGTGCCATAGAGTGGAATAGGGTGAAGTTAAATAGAGTGGAGTAATGTGTTGTAGAGGAGAGTGGAGTAAAGTGGCATGGAGTAGCATAGAGGGAATTGAGTTGGTGGGCGTTTTACTCTGTGGAATTCCACGGAGTTACCTAAAAACTCTGTGAAATTCCTTGAAGTTCTGCGAGTGGGGATTTTGGTATGTCGCACTGCTCACACTGATTTTTAGCACTTGGGACTTGTTCCGTGCTAAAATATAAGAGTGAACAGCATCATGTGGGGTGTACCACAGGGTGCTGCTCCTTTCTGCTGCTCGAGAAGATTTTCTACTCAAGCAGCAGCTCTCGCAACACAGCCAACAGCTTTCTCAACGTGAGGGGTAACAAACTGCCATGACCGCCCGCTTTGAGAAGTCTCACCGGGAGGTGGTTTATTGCTCAGTTTTTTCTCACTCATACTCACCAATTTAATGTTGGTGAGCTGCATGTGAGGAAAACTCCACCACGTAGCTGTTGGCAGGGTTTTTGCCGAACTCCAGGCTCCAAGCGGAATTTATTACCCACCCCTAGAATTCAGTAGCGTGTCACAGAGTGGAATAGTGTTGTAGAGTGGCATAGAGTGAAGTAGTGTCATAAAATTGAGGAAAGTGTTGTAGAGTGGAGTGGCATAGAGGGGAGAGGCATAGAGTGGAGTAGAGTGCTTGAGAATGGAGGGGTATAAAATGTCACAGAGTGTCTGAGAGTGGAGTGTCGTAGAGTGGAGTGAAGCAGAGTTGACTGATGTAGAGTGGAGTGACCTAGAGTGGGGTGACGCAGAGTGGGGTAATGTGTCATAGAGTGCAGCGGCGTAGAGTGGCATGCCTTAGAGTTGAGTAAATTGGAGAGGCAGAGAGCGGAGTAAAGTGTCAGAGTGCAGCAGAGTAGAATTTCATGATGTAGAGTGGAGGGGCATAGAGTGTTGGGGCATACAGTTGAGGGGTGCAGAATAGAGGGCTGCAGTTTGGATAGGCATAGAGTGGAGGGGCACATTGTCCAGAGGAATAGAGTGTCTTAGAATGGCATGTCAAAGAGTGTCTTAAAGTAGGGGGCACTGAGTGGAGTATTGTAGATTAGAGTGGCATGCTGTGGAGTGGAGCGGTGTGGCACAGGGTGGAGTGAGTGTCGTAAACCGGAGTGCTGTAAAGTGGAGTGACGTAGCGTGGAGTGTTATAGAGTGGAGTGGCATTTAGTGGCATAAAGAGCAGTACAGTGGAGTGGGGTAACGTGGAGTAGACTGTTGTAGAATGGAGTGCTGCAGTTTACCATAGTGTGGAGTATGCATGGTGTGGTAGCACACCACCATTACTGACAACACATTTCAGTTGAAATGACCATTACATTTGCACAGATATACAGTTTTACTGATAGAGCTATACATCACACAAATGATAATGTGTGGAAATGGCATAACCTAGTGCATTGATTTGATCTATTAAGATGTTTGTTTACACCAAAAGGGGTTAAATTGTACTTTGGTAACTCTGATATATTCTGAAATATCTGCAAAATGTATTTACAGACAATTACATTTTGTTGTGTGCTAGGAAAAAAAGCCTTTCCTTTCACTACCCAAGTAGCCAGACAAATTGTCACGCAAATCCTCTCACTTTGAAGTCATAGAATGAAAGTAAATACCAGGCTCCCTTGGTAGCTAGAGCCTGACATTTGACCTCTGTCTGAAAATTTTCTAATACACTTTCAGCGCAGTTATTTATGCTGTTAAAACATGTTCGCCGCCAGCCACTGTGGTTCGATGAACAATACATTTCCCACAGAAAGGAAAGGCAGGCAAAGGTAATTGAGGGAGAGCAACAGGACACAGGGATGGAATTGAGGCAAAAACATTAAGAGATACAGGAACGGTAGGGAGACGGTGGCAGTGTCCCCCAGACCCTCTGCTGTGCTAGAGAGCGTCTGTTACTTCATACAACAACAGTGGTAAATACAGGGGGCTGCGAGAAGCGCCACTAACAGCGGACTGATTTTAGAGTCTGTTATATTTTTAAAACTGTATATTGTAATTTTAATTGGACAGACTCACGTGCTCAACTTAAATAACTGATTCTCTCCCTCTGAATCTCCTGGGCTCGATCTTGCCGCCTGCCCGCCTCGTTCCGACCCGGCAATAGTGCCGTTGTGCGGAGGGCGGACAGGCAAGAGCCAGGCAGACAGCACTTCCGGTTTCCCGGAGTTGAGGTTAGCGCTCTAGTGGCTACCTCACTCCGGGCTATTTAGGCCGTCCTGACCCTCGAGCCAGCGCGGTAGGGAGACGGTGGCAGTGTCCCCCAGACCCGCTGCTGTGCTAGAGAGCGTCTGTTACTTCATACAACAACAGTGGTAAATACAGGGGGCTGCGAGAAGCGCCACTAACAGCGGACTGATTTTAGAGTCTGTTATATTTTTAAAACTGTATATTGTAATTTTAATTGGACAGACTCACGTGTTCAACTTAAATAACTGATTCTCTCCCTCTGAATCTCCTGGGCTCGATCTTGCCGCCTGCCCGCCTCGTTCCGACCCGGCAATAGTGCCGTTGTGCGGAGGGCGGACAGGCAAGAGCCAGGCAGACAGCACTTCCGGTTTCCCGGAGTTGAGGTTAGCGCTCTAGTGGCTACCTCACTCCGGGCTATTTAGGCCGTCCTGACCCTCGAGCCAGCGCGGTAGGGAGACGGTGGCAGTGTCACCCAGACCCGCTGCTGTGCTAGAGAGCGTCTGTTACTTCATACAACAACAGTGGTAAATACAGGGGGCTGCGAGAAGCGCCACTAACAGCGGACTGATTTTAGAGTCTGTTATATTTTTAAAACTGTATATTGTAATTTTAATTGGACAGACTCACGTGTTCAACTTAAATAACTGATTCTCTCCCTCTGAATCTCCTGGGCTCGATCTTGCCGCCTGCCCGCCTCGTTCCGACCCGGCAATAGTGCCGTTGTGCGGAGGGCGGACAGGCAAGAGCCAGGCAGACAGCACTTCCGGTTTCCCGGAGTTGAGGTTAGCGCTCTAGTGGCTACCTCACTCCGGGCTATTTAGGCCGTCCTGACCCTCGAGCCAGCGCGGTAGGGAGACGGTGGCAGTGTCCCCCAGACCCGCTGCTGTGCTAGAGAGCGTCTGTTACTTCATACAACAACAGTGGTAAATACAGGGGGCTGCGAGAAGCGCCACTAACAGCGGACTGATTTTAGAGTCTGTTATATTTTTAAAACTGTATATTGTAATTTTAATTGGACAGACTCACGTGTTCAACTTAAATAACTGATTCTCTCCCTCTGAATCTCCTGGGCTCGATCTTGCCGCCTGCCCGCCTCGTTCCGACCCGGCAATAGTGCCGTTGTGCGGAGGGCGGACAGGCAAGAGCCAGGCAGACAGCACTTCCGGTTTCCCGGAGTTGAGGTTAGCGCTCTAGTGGCTACCTCACTCCGGGCTATTTAGGCCGTCCTGACCCTCGAGCCAGCGCGGTAGGGAGATGGTGGCAGTGTCCCCCAGACCCGCTGCTGTGCTAGAGAGCGTCTGTTACTTCATACAACAACAGTGGTAAATACAGGGGGCTGCGAGAAGATCCACTAACAGCGGACTGATTTTAGAGTCTGTTATATTTTTAAAACCGTATATTGTAATTTTAATTGGACAGACTCACGTGTTCAACTTAAATAACTGATTCTCTCCCTCTGAATCTCCTGGGCTCGATCTTGCCGCCTGCCCGCCTCGTTCCAACCCGGCAATAGTGCCGTTGTGCGGAGGGCGGACAGGCAAGAGCCAGGCAGACAGCACTTCCGGTTTCCCGGAGTTGAGGTTAGCGCTCTAGTGGCTACCTCACTCCGGGCTATTTAGCCACGCCCTTCCCATAAGCGCGCAGCGGTTGCGCGCAGGGGGCGCCTTCGAGCGCGCCTAAGAAGCGCCGAAGAAAAGCCCGTCTGCGCCCGTCCGCGACAGGACGGGGCGAGGGGCGATGGACTCTGACCCTACCCAACGAGCTCTGACCGGTAAGGGCACACGGACAATTAGCTACTCGGCCCAAACACTTCTGACCCTCAGACCGGCTCGGTCATGTAGTACTAACATTCCATGGCACCGGGTAGAGGGAGGTTTCTCCTGTTTGCAATGTCGGCGTCTATCCCGAAACAGTATCCCCCCCTTGGCTCCTACACCCCCTCTTTCGGGTCTTAAGAGTTTTTTTCTTAATGTACGGTCACTACCTAAGCACCAACATCAAGTGTGGGATTTAATCTATTCTATGCAACCTGACATCTGCTTTCTGGCCGAAACATGGCTGAAGCCTCACACAGTTACCGCCATTGCCATGGGGATCCGTGCTGGGTACAAAATTCAACATCTAGACCGAGAAATAAAAACCGGAGGTGGCCTTGCTATCATACATAAGGAGTGTATAAAAGTTACTATAAGTGAGCAGCACATGCACCCTCAGTTAGAAATGATGATTTTTAAACTCACTCTAACCAATCATATCACCTGGAAAGGTGCTTTGGTATACCGACCCCCAGGCACTAACATGAATTTCGCTCTTCTTCTTCAAGAAATCTTGGCCCCTCACATTAAATCCAAAGAGGATTTTCTTCTTCTGGGAGATTTCAACACACATGTTGATATACCCACACACTCTGATGCCACTGCCCTGATTACAGACCTTGCTAATTTAGGTCTGGAACTTCAGAATCACGGACCCACCCATAAAGGAGGCCACACGTTAGATTTACTCTTTAGTAATTGTGCTAAAGTTAATTTTTCTAGGGCAACAGAAGTAACATGGACAGATCACTCCATGCTTGAATTCTCTCTGGTTACTCCTGTAAAAATAGTTAAGAATGCTCCTCTTCCCCCTATCTGGCGACGTGAGTGGCATAAAGTCACTGCCAATAAAATCCAGGAATTCTGGAGAAATCCAGAAATCTCAGCAACTGACACCGCTGATATGGCTTTAACTAAGCTCAAGGCCGCTATCAAGCTTGCTATTGACACTGTAGCCCCACTAAAAAAGCACAAACAGTATCCAGTGTCTAAACAGGACAGCTGGTATACTCACGAACTAAGGGTAGCTAAGCAAAACTGCAGACGAGCTGAGAAAGCTTGGAGGAAAGGGAAGACCGAGAGTAGTAGGGTAGCTTTCTTAAACACTCAAGCCAAGTATTATAAAGATATCAAGCAGGCCAGGAAGCAACATTTAACGCAGCAGATAGCACAGGCTGGCAACTGCTCTAAGGAGCTTTTTAACATTCTGCAGAATTTTATTAAGCCGACTGCCTGCGATAGCTCTGAGGACTTCTCACAAGACCTATGTGATAAAGTCTCGAGATATTTTGAGGATAAAATAGAAAACATCTATGAAAAGATAGTGGCAGCAAATGATGCAATAAAAATTTCCAGTACAGGCCACCCCCCATCCTCAAATATCGGTACCTAGTAATAAACGCACCCTCTCATCTTTTCCTCCGATTAACAACACAGAGCTCCTCTCCTTCTGCAGCCATATTAAATCTGGGTCGCCTAACGACCTTATTCCAACTAAAATGGTCGGCCCCATGATCTCTATCCTGAGCCCGCATATGCTGGATGTGATTAACATCTCCCTAACTAAAGGCCAGGTCCCTGCAGATTGGAAAAGGGCGGTGGTGAACCCGATTCGGAAAAAGGCATCCTCTCCTTGGACAGACCTCTCCAATCTACGACCTATCTCCCTCCTGCCTCACCTGGGTAAGGTTACGGAGAGGCACGTGAACACCTATCTCTCTCAACATCTGGAAGCGACGGATGGCCTGGACTATTCACAATCTGGGTTCAGGCCAAACCACAGCACAGAATCAGCCCTTCAGACAGTGACCAATAACATCAGAATGGCACTGGATGAGGGCAGCTCCGTGATTCTGGTGTTGTTGGACCTTTCCGCCGCTTTCGATACGGTGTCTCACACGGTGCTTCTTGACCGCCTAGGTGAGGTGGGTGTGGAGGGAGAGGCTTTGACTTGGTTGAGGAGCTTTTTGACTGGTCGTGTCCAAGAAGTTAGGCTGGGCTCCCACAAATCCACACTAAGGGAGATCAACAAGGGAGTGCCACAAGGCTCATGCCTTAGTCCTACACTTTTCAATGTGTATGTGGCACCCCTAGCCAACTTAGCTAGATCTTTCGGGTTCACCCCGGTGTCGTATGCTGACGACACCCAACTCCTTTTCCCTTTTAAAACTCTCACATCTGCAATAAAAAGATCCTTTGCAGATGGTATGAGAGCCATAGCAGACTGGATGTCAACTAACCGTCTGCAGTGCAATGTGGGGAAAACGGAGGTTATGTGTTTTGGACAAGCGGCAACATATTGGTCATCTGACTGGTGGCCCGTGGAGCTAGGCCCTGTCCCCACTCCCAAGAGTTCTATCAGGAACCTGGGAGTGCTCTTTGACCAGCAACTTACTTTTAAGGGACATGTCAACCAGGTTGCTGGTACCTGTTTCCGGGCTATCGGGATGTTGAGACGGGTCTTTCCCTATATACCAGATCATCACAGAAAAACGCTCGTGCAGGCTCTGGTCATCAGCAGGGTGGATTATTGCAATGGGCTGCTCCTCGGAGCTAACGAGGAGCAGCTCAGTAAATTGCAAATAATTCAAAATACAGCAGCAAGGGTTGTCCTGAATGTTCCAGCCAGGACCCCTTCCAGTCCCCTGCTGATGAGACTCCACTGGCTTCCAGTTAGGAAGCGAGTCCAATTTAAGACCTTATGCACCATCCACAAGAGCATGATAGGGGAGGGCCCGAAATACATGATTAAGATCTTTCAGCCCTACATCCCGGGACGACTTCTGCGCTCCAGCCATCAGCAACTCCTGCAGATACCAAGAGTAAAGAAGACCAGACAAGGTGGCCGTGCACTAGCTTACGCCGGCCCAACACTCTGGAATTCTTTGCCTCCAGAACTCAGGTCAATTTCCAGCCATCTGAGTTTTCGGAAGAATTTAAAAACGTATCTGTATCCTGACAAATAAATTACTTCTCTGCCTCTCCACCCTATACTAACCACTCTCTCGTAATTAGCACAAACTTGTGGTACAGCAATAGCGCGGAGATACCCCTTCGGGAGTCTAATCTGGCGCTTTATAAGAATATAAAATAATAATAATAATAAATAACCGTGCACGAAAAGAAAACCGCCACAGAGGGGGAAGCAAGTAGGAGGAGGGAGTGCAAGCACAAGTGGAGGGAGTGTGTGACAAGGCAAGGAAACAGACAGAACAATGGAAGACAGCTGGGATGGAGCACATAAAACAAACATGAAAACATATCCTGATACATGGGGACACCTCAGGTGCAAAATATAAAATACACTGCCCAGGCCCCAGTCTATTCCCCACAAATCAAAGCATTACAAATTAAAAAATGCAAAACTACTTCAGACACAAGATAGGGGACCCACCGCAAATAATGGAGCTGAGACACCCACAGAGAAGGCCGTCTGGAGCTTGTCCATACACCAGCGAGCTGGTCAGCATCTCGCAACACAAAAGCCATTGAAATGGATCCACACCCTGTGGAACACCGCACTGGACAACACATCCTCTGTGGTGATCTGTCCTGCGTGCATGCCACCTGTAAAGAAGGCGAGAAATTCAGAACAACCCTGGCTAAGAGAGCAGCACGTTCAGGCCTTTCAACCTCAAGGCAGCCACGCCCCTTCCCTGCAGCGCCAGCAAGAAAAGAAGACAACGATGAAAAGCACAGCACCCCTGAAGCGGGTGCCGTGCTGTCAAAACAAAAGCTGTGCTGCGCCCAAAAGCATACATACAAACACATTTGGTACAATTCAAACAGCAACACACACCTACATCAAGGTCCAGCCATGCATTAAATAGACAAGCACAAGCGCGCGAGGTGCGCTGCAGCAGGGGGAGGGGAGAGAGGAGGGGGCCTGCACGATTCCCTTGCGTGGGCAAGCAGCAAGGCACGATAATTGATGACATATGGCACTCGGCCGAGGTGCTCGCGTTGCCATTGGAAGCAATGCAACGCGTGCACGTTTTTGACGGGACAGCTGTGCCGATTACTAAAGGTCTCTGTCCTAAGCCGCGCATCTGCGCTGCGTAGGTGAGACCTAACAAGCACTGTGGCCAGGGTTGACAGCATTATCGTGATTTGTTTTAATTTATTTTAACTAGCAGATTGTCCTGCTTGCAACCTCTTTAACCCCTTGGCCGAGGCGGTAATTCCGCCGCGGCGCTGGGGGAAGGGAGGGTCGCGCGGTACCACCATGCTTGTGACGGAACCACTCCGTCACGAGCCACGGGCGGGCTGTGTTTATGACGGAGTGGTTCCATCACGGCTCCGCCCACTCACTAATTT
Organism: Lissotriton helveticus; assembly: GCF_964261635.1. Lineage (NCBI taxonomy): Eukaryota > Metazoa > Chordata > Amphibia > Caudata > Salamandridae > Lissotriton > Lissotriton helveticus. Next base: position 738,997,926 of record NC_136057.1, read on the forward strand.
TCCCGCAAAGGCGGGGAGTCAGTGCTGCGTGGGCGGAGCGGCCGCGGCATGACGGAACCACTCCGTCATGAGCACACGCCACCCGTGGCTCGTGACGGAGTGGTTCCATCACAAGCATGGAAGGGGTTAAAAACAATTTAACAAAACCAACTAGCTCTGCACAAGCCTGGCTTTGTTAATGTTTTGAATGATGCCTGACAGTAAATAAAAACAAGGCACTGTGGCGAGGCCAGTGCTGGCAGTCATAGTGCTTTTTTTCTGAAGCAGAGTGGGGGGAGAGACGTGGCAAAAAAGGATCTGAGAGGGAGTGGGAAGGATAGGGCAAACAACAAGGGTTTGGGAGGGATGGGGAGGGGTATGGCTACTAGAAAACCGCAAGCAACAAAGGGCAAAGCAGTAACAGGTTAAGAGGGGTGGGAATCTGTGGATGAGGCAAGCCACAAGGTCAGTGGGAGCAAGGAGCGATGGTAGGGAGGGAGGTGGTGGGAACAGGGCAAGCAGCAACGATTGTGGGCGGAGTGGGATGGGCGGGCCGGGGCAGCGAAAGTGAGAGCATAGGGATCTACAGTTACCTAAAGGATTATCAGAAGAGGACGAGGTCTTTAAGGGTGGAAGCCAGAGGGCCAATGATATACCTTAAGGTAAAAAAACATCTTTGCAGCCTTTCAAATCTATTCGCATTCTAGAAGCCATTCAAATCTATTCAAGCACTGATTTGTCTCTGTGTTGTATAAAAAAAGCTTGAGAAAAATTGTCAAATTGATAGTTGAGATGTGTACATGCCAGGGATATTGTCACTTGCAGTTTACAGTCTCCAATCCCAGCTGTATAGTAGTGAAGTTGAATGCTCGATGCAGTATATCACCTACATCATATGTCTGGCAAGTTACATGTGACAATGAAGGTAAAACAGCTTAACGGGTTAATGCACCAGCTGCAAAAGTGGCTGTGCCCTTGTTACTTATGTGACATGATTCTGACTCTAAGGATCAAGAAGGCACTTTTCACAGACTATTTTTACTGCCTGGGGAGTACCTCAAACTAGAGGTGCTGTACATAAAGCATTATTGTGTGCCAGGGGACAAGTTATAAAAATTGGGAGCATGTAAAGGACATCAACATGTTACTACTGGAAGAATTAATCCAGTTAGTTTTTACATAGCGAAATGTTCTACATTACACAAAGTTACAAAATGAGTTGCATGGGGATTCCGTGATTTCCACGCAGTTTAATGATTTTTGGTCAAACGATGAAATTACAATTATAGCCCAGGTCTGGAATGAGCACATTTGAATATGGCAATACTAGATCTGTTTCTAAAATTGAAGGTAGGATGCTGCGGTTCATAGGCAATTAAAACGCTACCTGTTCGAGGGGCGTGGCTTGGACGGCAATGGAGACGGTCGTCTAGGTCCAGCAGCTCCGCAAGCCCTGAGGCAACTAAGGCGAAATCGTACCAGCCAGACACGACGGTTTTAACCGCGGAACAGAAATTTAAGCATCGGAAGCACCAAACAATAAGGAGGACACAAGGAAGTTAAAGGGAGGGAGCAACTTCCGAGGATAAAGAAGCTTTCTAGCCCACGACCACGAGAGAGGAGGTAGAGGACAAGATGGCGACCAGCACATAAAGGGAGGGGCAGAACGTTAAGCTGTGAGAACACAGAAGACACTAGGTGAGCCGACTCTGACCCCCCCACCCCGGCGACACAACCACAGAACAGACTAGCGCGCATACAAAAAAGGGGAAAAAGAACAATCAAGTCGAGGTAGCGCTACGCCTGCCACAAGTGAGCCCAACTGAGGCGGTGACACATAATAACGGACGCCAGCAATACCCACCAGGGAACAAAGACAGCAACAGCTAAAAAGACGATTCACCGCGGCCACTCGGAAGCAAAAGTGAAACCTTCTTCCTGAGTGCCGCCATTACCGGAAACGGAAGGAACCTCAGACGCGCACAGAGAAGCAGGAAACGGAAGAGGTGAAGCGCCGGAGAGCAAGTCCGGAGAGCTCAAAGACTGCAAAGAGGTACAAGGGGACAAGGGAACAAGAGCGCCGTAACGCCATAACGCCACAAGGTGAAGGGGAGGCGAGCGACAGCGGTTGAAGCACAAGGAAGCGCACTACTCGCAGAGGGTCTTTAAGGTGGGCTGGCGGAGGGCTGAGAAGTAAAAGCCGTGTACCAAGCATAAACAGAGCAGAGCAGCGGATGTTAAGGCTGGGACACGAAGGGCACAAAGGAGGCAGCGAGGGGGCAAGACAGCGCGTATATGTATACAGAGGACATCGGCGAGCAAGACAGCAAGCTAAGGGATTGCCCCCGAAAAGACCCTAAGGGAAGAGAACACCTCCCAGCAAGTAAGGGGTGCAGCACACACTGTAGAGCCAAAACGGCAGCAACTTCCAAACGCCGCAACTAGATACAGGGGCATAGCAACACGCTAAACAGTCTGGCAACAATTTGGCAAGCCATCAACAGGCAACAGGTGATCTCAGCCAGCATATAGAGCGTGCAACTCGCACAGCAACGTGCAGCGCCAAACTGCAGCAACTGCAAAAAATGCCACAGTCAACAACAAGGGGAGCGCACACAGCTAGCTAGCAGCCCAACAGAGGCGAACGAGACAAAGCAAGCGCTGGCGGGAGCAAGGACAAAAACAAAGACCCGGAGCATCAAAGTACCAAGCCGTTTCCGCTATAATTGTGTAGGAAAAACAGCAGAACAGGCACAAGCCAGACAGCAAGCAGCTACAGTAGGCGGATCGTGCGGCCCGGGCAAATCACAGCCACAGAAGATGACCGACGGGAAAAACACAAACGACCTGAAGAAGCTAAGGAAAGACAATCTGCAGTCCCAGGGAAGCTAAAAACGGAGACAGCAACACTAGAAACAGTGTTGAAAAGAATCAACGAAGTCAAGGATGTTGCAAGAGAAACTAAAAAGACAATAGATAACATGCAACTAGAACTGGCTGCAATCCGGGCTGACCTGCACAACACAAACACCAGACTGGAGATGGCGGAGAGTAGAATAAGTGAGGTCGAACACGCAACAAGCAAGAATATCAAGGTCACTGAGATGCACGCAAAGATAGCCAAGACAATACAAAAGCAGCTGGCGGAGCAGGACGACAGAGCCAGGAGGGGCAACATCAGAATCCTGGGAGTCCCAGAAGGTTTGGAGGACAAAGAGAAATCCTGCGCAGCAATGCTTGAAGACATGCTCCCCAAACTCACTGGCCTGAACTTTGAGAGGCAGTTTGAAATCAACAAAGCTTATAGAGTACCGGCGGGGAAACCAGCCACGGGGAAGCCTCCAAGAGCGATAATCTGCTCCCCACTAAGAGCCGATCACACTGATGCGATCTTCGCCTTTGCCAGGAAAAACCAAAACCTTACATGGGCGAGCAGCAAGATTGTGCTCACACAAGACTACTCGAAAGCCACGGTAGAAGCAAGGAAAGGCTTCCTAGCCATGAGAGAAGCACTGCGGAAAAGGAACCTCAACTACTCTTTCACTGGACCTGCCCGTTTTAAAATCACGGACAACTGGAGATCAATTGTCTTCGAGGACCCGGAGGAACTCAGACGCTACATGAGAGGACCACCGACCGAGGAGATGGATGCAAAAGGCCAAGGCCAAGGCCAAAGCGCACCAAAAAGAAGTGCTTCGCCGGGCAATGAAGGGAAAGCGGACTGAACACTAACAGACGAAAACAGACCCTAAGAATCTACCTCAAAACAAAGAACTTTGATCCACCTCAAGACTCCCAGCCTAAAAACCTAGGAGACCAAGGAAAACAAAACTAAACCTACATCTACCTCATAGCTCAAGCAAGAGATCCTGGAAGAGTCAGGCGACAACAACAAAAGACAAGCTCTTAGCAGGAAATAACACCAACGCAAAGAGGGTGCACGAAATTAGAAACGTGGGAACGGGCAATAAAGGACCAATGAAGGAATACATTGCAAATCTACCTCAGAGTCCCCGAGACCCACACCCTAACAACCAACGATGCACCAAAGACAACAACACTAATACAACAGAAGACACCTCATAGCTACCTCAATGCTGTTAGAATGAGACCCAAAGAGGGCAGGCGCCAAGCAATAGAGACTCAGAGACTCAAGAACGTGCGAACGCCGATCGCTGAAGGAATAAGGAACGAGCAACCTACCTCAGGAAGATGCGGAGCAAAGGAACTTTGTTGTCGCACACCCACTATGCAAGTAAGGGGGGGAGGGGGGTGCGAGGAGAACACATATGGGCTGATACTACTCTTTTCTCTTTTCCTTTCTCTCCACATCTATCACCTATTCCTAGAGAGTGCACACTGGAACACTAAACACAGTACTAAAACGGGTAGACGATCGGAAGATAACCAGACAAACCGCCAGTTTAGACAGAATGAGGGATGACAGATAACCCAGACCACAATCTTACGACGGACATCAAGATAGTGTCAATGAACGTTAAGGGGCTCAACCACCCAGTAAAGAGGAGGAAGGTCCTAGACCACCTGGCCAAGCTTAAAAGTGACATCTATGTCCTGCAGGAGACAAGACTAGAGGAGGGAGACTTAGACCATCTAAAGGCCAGCTGGATAGGTCAGGTAATAGGGTCACCTGCAAAGAACAAAAAAAACGGGGTCATAACAATACTTAGCAAAAGGTCAAAACTCACACTAGCTAAGTCAAAAAGGGACACAGAGGGCAGATTACTAGTCACCAGCCTGCTCAGAGGTGAGGAGCCCATACATGTGGCAAACATCTACGGTCCCAACACCGAAGATAAGGCATTCTGGGAACAGACCAGCAAGGAACTGGTAGCACTGCCACTGGGAGAGATCCTAATAGTAGCCGGAGACATGAATCAGGTACTAGACCCAGCCTTAGACAGACACCCACAAAGACACAGCCAGACCACACAGAAAGGTAACACACTACGGAACCTATGCACAAAACTAAGGCTTGGGGACCCATGGAGACTACAAAACCCAGACCAAAGAGATTACACCTTCTACTCGACTCCACACAACTCCTACAGTAGAATTGACTACATCCTCATATCAGACACGCACACGCACCTCATAGATCACACAGGGATAAGGCCAAGGACCATCTCAGACCATTCTCATATCTGCCTAACACTGACAGGCAAACATAATGAACGCCCGACACGAAGATGGAGATTTGACGATGACCTACTCAAAAACACGAACAACAGTCCTGAAATAGAACTAGCCATAAAAGAATACCTATCAAACAATGACAGCCCAGACATAGACAGGGAGACCCTGTGGGATGCACTGAAAGCCACAGTGCGGGGTATGATAATTAGCATCAAAGGAAGACAAAACAGGGAAAGAGGCAAAAAGATAACCGACTTAGAGCGGGAAATTAAGACACTAGAATCAGGACACATAGCCAATTTAGAGGACAGGAACACCCTGACGACCCTAACAAAGAAAAAATACGAACTGAACAAGATCCTTAGTGAGAGGGCAGGGACCTGGGTCAACAAATACAAAGCAATAAACTTATGTTCTGCCAACAGAGCAGGGAAGGCTCTGGCGTCATTCCTCAAAGGCAAACAGAGACAACACACAATAGCAGCGGTCAGGGACAGGGCAAACAAATCACATACGACGAACAAAGGGATACTCGACACCTTCAGAGACTTCTACGCGCAGCTGTACAAGGAAGATGACACACTAAGCGTAGATGGGGGCAAAGACCTGCTAGAACACATCACAACACCAGAATTGACAGAAACCCAAAGAGAGAGGCTTGACGCTGAAATAACAAGTGAAGAGATAGAAAAAGCAGCCAAAAGCTTAAAAGATAACAAGGCACCGGGGCCAGACGGGTTCACAGCCAAGTTCTACAAACACTTTATCACCACACTCAGACCAACGATGACATCAGTGTTCACAAGCTGTGTACACAGAGGGCGCATGACCCAATCGATGGCGGAAGCCAACATCATCGTAATCCCTAAGGAAGGCAAAGACACGCAAAACCCCAAAAATTACAGGCCAATCTCACTCATAAATGTGGATTGCAAAATATACGCCAAGATCCTAGCAACCAGACTTAACTCATACCTACCCTCCCTCATACACTGCGCTCAAGTGGGATACCTGAAGAACAGGATGTCCCATGACAACACAAGACTACTCTGCCACATAATCAACCACACAGCCAAAAGCAGCAATGCGGCGGTCATGATCGCCCTTGATGCAGAAAAAGCCTTTGACAGAGTATCATGGCCGTACCTAAACCAATGCATGCAAAAATTCGGCTTAGGCCAAAACTATAGGAAGATGGTAATGGCCCTATATAACGAGCCCAAAGCCCGCGTAATAGTGAACGGAGGCACGTCAGAGCTGCTAGATCTTGAACGAGGAACCAGACAGGGATGCCCGCTCTCACCAGCCCTTTTCCTACTGGCTATAGAACCCCTACTCAGCATGATACGAGCAAACCCAGACATAAAAGGGATACCCATAGAGGGAGAGACCTTCAAACTAGCAGCGTACGCGGATGATGTCCTCATTGTAACAGAAGACCCAGAAAGATCCATTGCAGCTCTGATGGACTCTATAGATCAATACGCCCTGGTATCAGGATACAAATTGAACAGAGAGAAATCAGAATGCAAACCGCTAAATATCCACACCGACAAGACAATGCTGGGATCCTCTGGACTGACCTGGCAGAGGAAAGTCATCAAATACCTAGGTCTCCTTTTCGAAAGAGACCTGCGCACCACATTAGACCAGAACGAACAAGCTATCCTAAACAAAATCAAGGGAAAGCTCGAAGGATGGTCACCCAAATTCACTACATGGTGGGGGAGGATAGAAACCATCAAAATGATGGTCACCCCAATGGTTAACTACATGCTCAACATGCTACCACTAACCAACACAGCAGACTTTCTCAAAAAGTTAGACAAGCTAATCAACACATTCCTATGGAAAGGGAAAAAACCCAGAATTAGCCTTCAAAAGCTCAGACTGCCCAAAACACTAGGAGGTCTTAACTTAACAAATTTCCAAATATTTCAAACAGCCTGCATAGCAAAACAAGGCCTATACTGGCTAACTCCGAAGAATGATTACACCCCAGCCTGGCTCTCTCTAGAAAGGAGAATGTTAGGCGGGATGGAACCCGTAGCCCTGCTCACTGCAACAAAGCACCCCGCGATTAAACAAAACCCAATACTAAGGTATACAAGACTAGCCCTACTAAGAATAGATAGGCTACTAGACACCAGCATTAGACAAACCCAACTAGAATCCCTTTGGCACAACCCCAGAATAAAATACAGGAACAACACACTAGACATGCATACATGGTACCGACCACAGTAAGCCAGCTACAGCACAAGGGAACTCAAGTCACTAGATCAGACAAAATTCTGGCTGATACACAAGGCCTACTGGACCCCAGCCAGACTAGCCTCCATGGGTATTCGAGAAAACGATTCCTGCTGGAACTGCAACAATCAGAAAGGAGACCTGGCACACCTCCTCTTCCACTGCACCAAGGTCAGGGAATTATGGGACTCAGTAAACACACTAATAAACGACGGTACTGGGGCCACTCTAACACTCGACTTCCACCATCTAGCACTGGGGTACACCGATCCTTCCATAAGATCCGAAACAGACAGAGACCTGATTGACCTCCTGCTCACAGCCGCGGTCAAGACGGTATTGACCAATTGGAAAGACACAGCGAAAGCCACCTTCAAAGCCTGGTTCAACTGGGTCACATTCCTGCGGGGGGCTGACACTATAACAACAAGCAACTCACCGAACTCAGGGAAGAAAAGCGAAATGTGGCTCTCGCTGGACAACTACCTGTCCTCACACAAGCCACCCTGAACTTTAGGGAGACAACAGGGAAAGAAGCCCCAAGCCAGATAAGTCACCACTGAATAGACTACTTAGATCGCCTACTCTGTAACTAACTGCGCGTCTTTACTCTCTTTACTCTCTTTATCTCTATACCTCTCTCTCCGCGCCACCAGGGGAACGAAAAGACAATCGGACAGTATAAAGGGGGAAGGGGGTATGCCGAAAGAACGTGAAGAAAGAAGAAGCAAGAATAGAATGAACAAACGGCTGCAAGTCACTGCTTTACCCCCCCCCCCCCCCCCGGGTGCCTCTTCCTGGTCCTTTGCCTTGTTTTCAGTTATCTCCCATGTATATCCTGTACACCTCTGCACCATGTAAATATAATTTTTCAATAAAAATTTACTGAAATAAAAAAAAAAACGCTACCTGTTCCACCAGTCACCTTTCAGCTTTAGGCAGAATGGATTTTTAGGAAAGGAAAAAACAGGAGAAGTGAAATATATACACATTTGCCAAATATAGTTCTGAAGGTCAGGACTGATTTGCAAAGGAGAGGCAGCTGGGAAGTATGAACAGATGCATGGAGGACTTAAACACATTCCCTTCTTCACCTATAAAACTGCAAGGTAAGATGTTGGCCGTTTTAGTTCAGTTGTCTCACATCCACCCCTCCTCAAAAAAACCTCGAAGAGCTGGTATTTCACATTACAGAAAATTTCTTTTGGTTTGGTGTGTCTTTGAGCCTTCTCCAGGTGCTTGTTCAAAAATATGTGAAACGATTTCTCAGTTTACTGAAGGGCAAACGCATATTTTTTGGGATTCTGGCCATCAGTTGGAGAGAGAACCAAAATGTCACAATCCATGTTAATTACACCATTTGTTTCACCATGCCCTGTAGTGTAGGGCAGGGGTTTTTGTAACCCACAACCTTATTTGTGGCTAACTGCGCTCTCCAGAGCTTGCGAGTGCTGCAGATAGCATCTACAATTGGGCTCAGACACGAGATTGCCAACGTGAAAATAGATTTATCATCAGGTGGGACAGCAGCTGGGACAATACGATCTCCTATGAATCCTTTGAGACTCTGTACTGTATATGTGTGTGTATTTGAGTGTGGTGTGCAAAACTCTTTGCAGGCGTGCAGTTGGTTGTGTGTGACTCAGCATGTGTGGCTTTAAGCGTTTCTGGGAATTTGCCTGTGTTTTTGCACCCTCACGGGTGAGTAGTTGCACTTTACCAACCCTGATTGATTGATTGATATGTTAGTCTCTCATTTTTGTGTGAGACGCCCTGTCTGTGTGAGATTCTGTGTAACATCATTTGCACCTGTGGGATTCTGAGTGGTTGAGAATCTCCTCAGGTCTGTTCGAGTGTGTCACATATTCTATTGAGATTTGGTTTGGGTGAGACTCTGCCAGTTTCAGACATTAGGATTTTTTAACACTGTGTGTGGGAAGCATCGCATGTATGTGACTGTACATGTGCAACACTCTATTGCGTGTGGCTTGCTTCCTGAATGAAGCTTTCTGCTTGTGTTACCCTTTGCTTGTGGGAGATTTACCTGTATGAGAATCTTTGGCTGAATACAGCGTTGCCTGTTTGAGACTGCATATGTGTGAGATCCTGCTTGTACGTAATTCTATGTATGTAAGATTCTGTTTGGGTTGACCCTTCCTGTGTCATGATTTTGCTTGTACATTTTCATCTATCATCGTGGGAATTGCTTGTATGGTACTTTCTGCATGTGTGAGACTCTCCATGCAGTATTCTGTAGCTGTATGGAACTGTGACACAGGCTCTGTCTGTATGAGGCTTCACATGTGTGTAGCTCTATATCTGTGAGCTATACCAGTGCTGTGAAGCCACAGAAATGCCCTTAGCACGAGTTACAAAGAGTCTGATAGAACATTTTCTTGACATAGTTAATTCTACAGTACAGTGAGAAAGAATATGGCGACAGAAACTTAAACTCTCAGCAAAACTCCCAAAGCACCCAACTATTGGCATTAGGTTGAGCATTCGATACCTCTTGTATATACTTTAGTCTATACTTATATGTGCATGTACTTTGTGGGCTCTGGAGATCAGCCCTAGGACTTGTCTGCTTCCGCTAGGGACTTTTTTCCTGTTCCACTGTCTCTGTTTAACTGTCTTGATAGAAAATGACCAACAGAGATCAGTAAAATACCAGAATTACTTTCTGCATAGGGACTTTCTTTGTTAAAATGTTCTGGCAACTGCCTCTATTTAACTTTCTTGATAGAAAACGACCAGCAGAGGTCAGTAAAATACCTGAATCACTTTAGCATTCTTAGATTCCAGTCCATAGAAATTGTCTTCCACAAGCACCCATAGACAATAATATTTTTTACAAATCTTGTATTTCTAGTGATATGACCACCGAAGGCCCTGGTTTTATATTAAAAACAGAGCTTTGGACTATACCATTTCCCGCTGACAGGCAATATTTCTCTCCATGTGTTCCCATACCTGGCGTGTCACGCAGTTTGGTGCTTATTTTCCCTCCATGTTAAAGAACAGTAGATGCTTCACCACTCAGGCTAATGTGCTGCATAGCTAAATACATATAAGGTCCCAAAGGCTAGACCGATTGCATTGCAAATGCTTGTTTTTCAGGATGCAGCTAAAGTTCGATCACATTTTAACAGCGTCGATCATATCTATCTCCTTAGAAGTTTTTGGGGCCCTAGTGTGCCCTTGCATTGCACAGCTGAATCTCAAATACTTAGTGAAAGCGATGAGGGGAAGAAAATGTCAGTATTTAAGAAAATTGCTAGTTTGCTCGTTTCAATTGTGCATGAAGCATATCAGAATCAAGGCCTGCGTCAGAGACTGTGGAAAACTGGCACCTATTCATTCAATAAAGTGGTTGTGCACATTGATTTAATTAGAGCAGGAAATGAAAGGGTTTGAGACTTATCGGAACATATTGTTGATGTTCTGCCCTCACCACAGACTGACGTCTGAGTCCCAGAGTGATCTATAAAATACCAGTGGAAACTTTCTGGTCACCTGCTGCTGGAGGTGGATAACTAACTATAATTATATTTAGACTGATGTGTACTTCACCAGTAGTTAAATACTCCTGACCCAGGTAACCTTCATTCGTTCACAGTTGTTACAGTAGGTTCCACAAAGCTTGCTTTAGTTGAGTTTGCTACGTTTTATTAAAGGGTGCTTGTTGTATCTTGAATCTTCCTGCTGCTCAGCTTGAATGCATGAAATGTGGAATGTTGGATGTATGGAATGTTAGTGTGTTATGAATGTCAGTTGGGTGAAGGCTGAGCAGCAGGACAGCTGCTCCTGATGGGGTTAACATTATAACTTATTACTTATTAACATGATTCAATAAAGTAACTTGCTTAATCAACAAGGAAGATCCAGCACTCTTATTGATTACATCATTTGGCGACATCTTTGGGGAATCTACGCATGCAAAATAAAAGAAAACGAAAAGCTAAGGAGTACTGTTAAGGAAAAGCAGAGAAATTCAAACCTGAAGACAAAAAAGTACATGATGAGTAAGAGAAATCGGAACCAGGATATCTCGATGTAAATGAATCTTAATTTAAGGGTGTGTGACGCAGACTGGCAAACTAACCCCATCAGTGACCCGTACATCGGTCGCCCTGAAACCGGAGTTTGCCAGATCCATCACCGTGTTGTTAGTTGTATTCGGGGGCAGTAAATCGAGCCTCAGTGTAAAGCATTTACACTTTGACAGCTGCTGCGTCATTGTATGTGGATCGGGGGCAGTTAAATCGAGCCTCGTGGAGAGTGATGATAATTGCAGTTCAACTGTTCATTTGTAATCAGGGCCGAAAAACGAGCCTCAGAGAGTGGTGTGAGCATTTGGAGAGAGGAGCCGCTTTGCCGTTTATTAGTACATGGGGGCAAAAATCGGGCCTCAGTAAAAAGTCTGCGCATGGATTTTCAGGAGAAAAAAATTTGACACTTGCTGACCTTTAATTAGCTTGAACTTCGGGGGCAGAGAATTGAGCCTCAGTGAGGAAATTAGTCTATTTCTTGAAAAAGCAATTTGTTATTCTTGTTGGAAGAAGGAGGATTTATTAGGAAAATACTCTGTGGTGAATGAAATTAAAAAACGAGTGACTTATAAGGTGTGTGAGCCTGTGGAACAACAACTAAAAAAAACAAAAAAAAACAGTGAATTCGAAGGAAATACGTTTGTTTAGTAACAGCGTGTAATTGGACTTGGGTGAGTGATCTTACTTGGCCCCAACTGCCAACTGCTGTGTTCTTCGTGCTCGGAGAGATCCTTTCACTGGGAAATCGTTTGTTGATTGATGACGTGTCAGAATTTTCGGGGCTCATGGTGGACAAGCTGCGTGTCCCACGTCACACGTTTTCCTCTGTTTTCCTTCGAGGATTAGACGCTGCAGCTCCTGGTGACTCATGCCGTTACCTTCTGACGTGTTGACGTCTCTTTTCTCTACGCGATGGCAACCATTTGCATTTTTATAGCAACAATGAGGGTTGCTAAGTAACGCGCGGAATGAACTTTTTAGTTATCGTGAGGAAACTCCGTAGCAGTTGTGGGAAGGAGAAACTGTTCACGAGGTCTACGTGCATGTACAGCAGTTTTTACGGTAATGTGCTCGGATTTTGAAACAGTTGAGACCCAGGATAAGAAATTTTGTGGGAAATAAGAAAAATGGAAAATGGAAAGCAACAGTGTGTTATCAACATGACTTTCTTCTGTGTGGTTCATTGATTTGTGGATAACGCCGGCGTGATAACAACTGTGTGGATGCAGTTTTGAGAAGTATCTGTAAAGTTCAACTGTCCTGGAAATAGTTGCGATACTGTTAGCCAAGAAGTTTATGAATTAGACGATAGTCCCAATAATAGTGGCGGCTAAGTGAAACCATGTCCGGGACCATTTTACAGAGTGGAAAACACAACGGGAAACCGTAATATTGGGTCCAAGAACCAGGGTTGGGGACAACTCTTTGTATTCACCAAGAGCTGTTCCACAGTTTGTGTTGTGTATGAGTAGTGTGTTTATGTTGGGAGTGTCCATCACATGTGTTGTGATAGGAATGTCCATTGCCTCGCACGTCAGGGTTGCGATGTAGATGGTTGTTGCCTCGCACGTCAGGGTTGCGATATGGGTGTCTATTGCCTCGCACCTCAGGGTTGCAATAGAGATGTTTGTTGTCTCGCACGTCAGGGTTGCGATTAGGATGTTTGTTACCTCGCACGTCAGGGTTGCGATGTGTTTATTTTTGTTGCCTCGCACGTCAGGGTTGCGATGAAGATGTTTGTTGTCTTGCACGTCAGGGTTGTGATTGGGATGTTTATTACCTCGCACATCAGGGTTGCAATGTGTTTTTTTTGTTGTCTCGCAAGTCAGGGTTGCGATGAAGATGTTTGTTGTCTTGCACGTCAGGGTTGCGATTGGGATGTTTATTACCTCGCACATCAGGGTTGCGATGTGTTTTTTTTTGTTGTCTCGCACGTCAGAGTTGCGGTTGAGATGTCTGTTACCTCGCACATCAGGGTTGCGATGGGGATTTTGTTGTCTCGCACGTCAAGGTTGCGATTAAGATGTGAGTATGAATGAGTTATGTAGAGACTTGTTCATTTGTCTGAGTAGTACACGTTGTTTCCTGATTTATTTGGTGTTAAGGTTTGTTCCTGTGGATGCTGCTTATTGTACTGGTCTGGCCAACTGGTATGATTTGTGGCATTTCGGATTGATGGTGTAGGGTGAAGGATAGTGCTTTAATTCAGGGATCTATGTGACGTTCTGCCCAGACTGTGGTGTGCGAGATGAGATATTATTTAGCGTCTCGGGTTGTATTCTTTTGTTAGTGGGTGAATCGTAGAGTTGTAGTATGGTGTGTCATGCGACGTGAGTTGATTGGTGTTCCATTTATTAAATTATTCATTATATGTGCATTGTTTTAGTTTATGACTATGTGTACTCTACATATGGTCCTTATCTTAATTGTTGTTTTAAGTTTATGACTATGTGTACACTACATGTGGTCCTTTTCTTAATTGTTCCATCTGTTACATTTCACAATGTAATTGTTCCCATAACGAAGGGAGATATGTTGTATCTTGAATCTTCCTGCTGCTCAGCTTGAATGCATGAAATGTGGAATGTTGGATGTATGGAATGTTAGTGTGTTATGAATGTCAGTTGGGTGAGGGCTGAGCAGCAGGAAAGCTGCTCCTGATGGGGTTAACATTATAACTTATTACTTATTAACATAATTCAATAAAGTAACTTGCTTAATCAACAAGGAACATCCAGCACTCTTATTGATTACATCAGTGCTCATTGTTGTTTCTTTAAAATGTAATTGATGGGGGATCACAGGGTGAATCAAAGACTAGTTGCTATTGATCTGAGGGATAGGGCCAAAATAGGGAATATGTAGATACACCGTGCCTATGCAAGACTGTTTGGGACGGTTTCACCTTGTGTGAAATCGGTCCTGTTTGATATTAATCCCAAGTTTACCCTCTGCTTCAAACTGGTGTGGCAGAGTATCTAAAGTGGTTGCATGGCTTGAGTCTCCTCTTTTTGGTGGCTATTGTCATTATAGGTTAACCAAACAGTTTAAACGAGGTGTTGTACAGATACTTGCGCCTAGATCTGAGGTTGATTTTGACATTGCAAACGGGAATGTTGCACTCTAAATGGAGGCTATCCTACTAAGAATTCTCATCCAGATGCCAAGATTATTCAGATCCTGACCCTATAAGGGAACAGGTATCTAATATTGGTAATACCAATACCCACCCCCCCCACCCTCTAGTGATATTGGCATGATCTCATGCGAGGTGTCTAGGTATTCAAACTTTATCTGTCTGCCCCTGATAATAGTTGGGTTATTACCCTTTCCACATACTCAAATTCACAGTTCACCTGTCACAAAGTAAGAGTCTCAGATTACTAAACCATATTATAGATAATCCAGGTCACTTCCGGTTCCATTATAACTTAATTAGTAATCCTGCCACTAGGGTTTGGGTTTGAATATGATCACAGTGCTACATCCATTTTCCGAACATAAAGTAGTCTTATGTCCGTGCTCTTCACCAAACCTTCAAACTGTTTTAGAGGCCATGACACCCAATTTAGTTATCATAGTTCATCAGTCATTCACTTGTATCAGTGCCCATTGGAAGTGCATCTATCATGCCAAGAAGCACTGCTCTCTCCTCTCTGGATTTTTGGCCTATTGGGGATAACCTTTAGTCTGCAACAAGTTCATTTTCGGTCGTTCCTTATATGCTGGTGCGATGATCCCTTAGCCATTGTAGTGACTGATTTACCATTCTGCCAACTTTGCACCAGCCCTCTAGCCTTTCTCAAACTTTAGTAGGTGAAGTAAAGTACAATGATTTCCTCTCTGCCAGGATCTGACAGTTGGCCAGAAATAGCATCATAGTATCATGACCCCCCCTCAGGATCTCTCATAGTAATAGCCTGCTTCCATCTTGTTTTTGTTTATCTCTCAGTTACCTGCCAGATGGTGTCTCCGGAATTTCCTGTGAGATTCCCTATTAAGAAGACATATTTCTCCAACTTGATTTGTTGGGTTGATCTTGTAGCCTTCTTGTGACACAAATCGTATAGCTATGAGTTTAAAACAGGAGCGCGGGTACTGTCAAGATTCAAGGTAAACACAAGTAGAGGAGCATGCTTGGGAGCTGCAAATGGTGGACGATAGGTCAGTGAAACTCATGAGAGTAGAAACACTAGACTGCTAACTGCTTGAATCCTGGAGTTTATGTCTGGATGCCTGGTCAGCCTGAAGCTTCACATCGGAACCTCCGCTGAAGACAATAATCTTGCATCTTAATTTGAGTTTATGTCTTCTCTCCAGCTGGTTAAATGTACTCACTTGTCGTTCTCTGTTTTCCAGCCAGGGAAAGTAAACTATCTCCCTTACATCGAAGTTGCACAGTGCGTCTCTTGACTAAGATTTTTATCTGGGGGGAGCTTCAGTCCGGTGTTTCTTTCTCTACCTTTTCCTCAGATTCCTACAACCAGCAGCACATCCAGCGCTGCTCACCGGTGTAGGTATTCCGGGATGGCAGTGGTTTTCAGTGAGTCTACTTCCTCAGAACCTAACACAGGCTCACACAGGTTCTTTCATTCATAGCAAGCAGAATTCCTTGCTGCCCTATTCCAGTGTACCACCGTTCTTACCATTTTTAGGAATGAATTTCGAGTCAGGATTTTCACATGCGCCATGCTCAAGTTGCCACCTGCTGAGGAGCCATTGGAAGTACAATGAGGTCCTCTATCACCCCTCGCTGGTGCCTCACAGCCTTTTCCCTCCAAAAACGTTTCGGGTAAAGATGTGGTGTAGTGAATTGTGCCTTTATGGGACTTGAGCTAGCTGCATGAAAGTTTATTTTCGTGGGCTCTGCATTTTCAAGTGTCTTTAAATTGGCTAAACTGGGCCTATAAGAGGCTCCTAAATGTTCTAAATGTTCTGGTGTCTCCTTCAACACATAAAACAATCAACCCAGTATTTTTCCACTACTCTCCAAAGTCTCTATAACTGGATAAATATCAGGGAGGGGGCCTCTTTTCCTCAATCGCTCACTGGAGGCCACTGCCTTAGCTCCACTCCATCCCTCGTCGCCCAACTTGGAGGCTCGACTGAGCTCAGGGTCCCAAACCTCAGTGGTTTGCATCTCTGTGGCCCACAGCCCATGCCCCTCCTCTACTATCACAATTGGTGGGCCCAAGCAGAAAAGGGTGCCCTTCGAAGCTAATCGCTGCCTATTGGACGTTCTCCTTAATAAAGCCCTTTCACAGTCAAATCTGTAGCCCCCTAAGCAGGTAATTCACTCCTGTTTGCTGAATCAGTGCTGGATGGACTCTCTGACAGGAGGTAGTGACAAGATTTTGCTGCGTATGCTTGGAGTTTCATCTTAGGTGGCCATCTTGTCTAGAAGAAACAGTGTTGTCTTCATTAGGATTCTTAAAGAAATCGAGATCTCATCCAGCTTTATTAAAATGCATTTAATCAAGTGTAACTTATTGTTAGCAGCAGGCCATTACTCTATTTTTTGTTGCATTCCAAGACGATATGTTGGTAAGATCCACGATCAATCCATACTTCCAACAGTTATTTCACACCTGAAGAGCTTTTGTTGAGTTCAGTACATTCTGTTATACATCTTTGGTTATGCAAGTAAACTGCAAACACGCCCGGACTGGGAACAGAACCAGTCCTTGCAATTCCACTCGACCGGCCGGTGGGGGGGGAGGGAAGGAGGGAGAGCAGAGCGGTTGTTACTAAGAAGCCCCGGCCCGAGTAACACAATGGGCCCCATAGGTCAAAAACTGCTCCCCCCCACCCGTCAGGCCCACCGGAAAAGTGCCCAGTGCTTGCTACGGCCAGTCTAGCCCTGACTGCAAACATTCATTTATTCTTGTTGAGTGGTCTTCTAAGGTATATTATGTAGCAGGTGTCTCAAGACTGAAGTGGCACATGAGTGTGAAAGTTTACATGCTTTACAAATATTTGATATTTTAATACTACCTGCCTCTGTCTGTAGACGAGATAGATCACACTTCACAATCACAAGTCTGCATTTTTCTAGCTTACTTACTACAGAAAGGTATTTCATGTTTTGTATTTTGTTCCCCATTTGCAGTAAATTGTTCCCCTCCTTTAATCTGTACAAATCGACTTTCTGTTTACATTTCTATTTATGATCAATAGGATGGTTAATGTATTAATGCATGTTTTAGGTTTCTTGATTTCTTGTTTTCCTTAATGTGTAAGTTACCAGCATTTTTATATTCATGAATATTCATGGATTTTTTTTGTGGACACTTGGAGGCCGATTCCGATTTGGGAAAAAACGCTCCGAATAGCCGTTCGGAGCGTTTTTCCCATACGAATCGTACCCTGCAACGTCCCCCGTGCGTACAACGAAGTACGATTCGTACCAGGAGCCGTACTCCGTACGAGTCGTACAGAGATCGTACGACTCTAATCTCCGTACGATTCTCCCTCGGAACCCGCTGTACGCGATATCTGTATGGTTCGCGGCTGGTTTTTACGACCCAGCAAGTACGATACGTGTTGGGGACGCACCGTACGACCCTTTTTCTACGGGAGCTGAAAACAGCCGTAAAAGCAGAGCTCGCACCAAAACAGGTATGGAACGCCCCCCCTCCCGGGTACGGTGCGTACCCCCCATGATCGCAGGGGTACGGTGCGTACCCCTGCAATCATGGGTGTACGCACCGTACCCCATACACCCATCGTACATGGGGTACGGTGCGTACACCCTTCGTATACGGGGTACGGTGCGTACACCCCATGATCGCAGGGGTACGCACCGTACCCCTGCGATCATGGGGGTACGGACCGTACGGAGTGTATGTGTTTGTGTGCTTTTCCGTACGACTCGCCCTTACCTGACGTGGACCGTACGAATCGCGTCCTCATACCCCGGTCCGGATCGTACTCGTCGGGACGTACGGCATGTGTACGATTTGTACGGCATGTGTACGAGTCGTACGGCATGTGTACGAGTCGTACGGTTCACGGTTCCAGCCTTGCAATACGATTCGGACGGATTCACGGAATATGGATCGTACTACGCGACTCGGACGGACGGGTACGATTTGTACGGAGAGGGCTCCGGATACACATCGTACGGACGTTTTTTTCCCGAATCGGAATCGACCCCTTGGTGGAGAGAATAGCGTGCAGCTTTAAGTCTAGCTTTAATTTAGATCCTCCATCCTTTCCATTCCATACAGATCGTACTGCAGGCTTTTTGGAATACTTATAATGTCTGAAGCGTTAAGCATCTTGTGTCCTACATTTTTAAACACTCCTCAATAACTTTTTGTAGGACCACCTTTATATTTTTTAGCTAGAAATTCACCGAATGGTGAACGGTTTATATGGTCATGATACCAGAGTGTTAGTAAGCAAGGAATGAGTATCACTGTATAAGGATAACTGAACTATATATGCTGCTCTTGTTGTGCAGTATACTTGTAGTGCGGTGTTATGCAGAACGCTGCCACCGACTGCCAATTTTTGGTGTCTATCAGTCAATCAATCAATCAATCAATCAATCAGGGGTTTGATAAGCATGACTAATCACCCATGAGGGTCTCAAGGCAGTGAGAGAGGGGTCTGAGGTGTTGTGTGATGTGACTGTGCCGGGGGATGTCGAGGACCAGTCTGGCTGTGGACATCTGGACATTCAGTAGTTTCCTGAGCTGTTTCTGGGTGACGCCAGTGTAGAGTGCCTTGCCGTAGTCAAGTCTACTGGTGATGAGTGCATGGGTGACAGTCTTTCTGTATTCTATTGGGAGCCATCTGAATGTCTTTCGAAGAAGGAGGAGCATGTGGAAAGAGGATGAGGATACTGCATTGATTTGGCTGTTCATTGAGAGTGAGGAGTCCAGTAGGATGCCAAGATTGCGTGAGTGGTCAGTAGGGGTGGGAGGGGTTCCTGGTGCAGTGGGCCACCAGAATTCATCCCAGGCTGAAGGCGTGGGCCCTAGGATGAGTTTTTCAGTCTTTTCTGAGTTTCACAGACATGGATACAATGGTTTAAATAAAGAAAACTAAAGAACCTAACCACATTACACACTACCTAATATAACCAATGCTACAGCATTTTGCCGGTGACAAACCTAGATATCAGAAAATATAAATGCAGAGTGCACATGCTTGGTATGCTCTTAACACATCTGTAGATGGGTGTGATTTGGTACTGTAACTTGGGCTGAACTTTTGATCCAGATTTTGTTTCCATGAAAATTTCTAACCTACCTCTGCCCAATGTAAGTGATAATTTTGATTACTTATTTTGGGTTTGGGAAACAAACTATTATAAAGTAGTTATGTATAATTAAACCTAATAATAACCTGCATAATACATTACATTTACATGGTTGATATTTCAGTGAATTTCCAATTAAATGATTCGTAGGTACATCGTGGGTTTTGCCAATGTAGCATGAAAGCGTGCAGATGGTGTCCACCACAAATTTATGTGACACATGGAAAATAGATAGGTGATATTTGGACATTGCTTTCTTTTTCAGTTTGCAGTATATGTTTATGAGGCTCACAGGGTGTGAGCACTTATATGCTCAAACACCATCATTCATGTTTGTGAGAGTTATTAACACCAAATTGGAGATTCATTGCATGTCTTAAATGTCCCAAATGTGCAGCAAGTGATTGCTACCATCTGCATAAACTGTGGAGTAGGCGATCTGAATCCCATGAATTTAGCAGGAATAGGTCTGGTTTAAGTGTCTCTGAGAATTTGCATTAAATTAACCACATTCGTGTGCTGACAAATGTAGGTTAAAGAGCCTCACCTTGGGTATCAAAGGTAGTTGGGTAGGCAAATACCACATTGGTTGGGGAATTTAATACAATGCCGTCTTATCTACAATGCAAGAGCAGTAATAAGCAGTCCGTAACAAGGGACTATTAATCAACAGGTTTATTCTCTGCACCTGGTAAAAGCTGGGTAACCAAAGAAAAAGATGTAGGGCCAGATGCATCAAGCATTTTTCTCCTCGCAAACGTGCCAAATCGCAGAATTGTCCCGTTTGCGATTGCAAAAAATGCTTTTCTGATTCAGAAAACACAATTTTGCGATTCAGTAACCTGTTACCGAATCGCAAAATAGGTTTGCGATTCGCTATTTGGAAGGGGTGTGTTTAGAGCGTCCCTTCCAAATAGCGAATCCTAACGGTATACATGAATGTTTTGTGACCGTGAATGAAGTTGCAAAACATTTGTATTTTACCACCTACTTTAAGTAGGTGGTAACCCATTCGCAAATGGGAAGGAGTCTGCAAGGGACGCCTTTTCCTTTGTGAATGTTTTAAAAATAAAAATAAAACTTTTCATTTTTGTTTTTGAAACAAATCCCGTTTTCCTTTAACCCCTTCCGTGCTCATGACAAGCTCAGCTCATCATGAGGCACGGTGCTCGTGGGCTCATGACGAGCTCGTCGTGACCACGCCTATTTATATTGATCCTCAGCACAGAAGAATAACATCTCAAGCAACGATGGTGTTAAGGAAAACGGGCTGCATTTCCCAAAAAATTATTGCTTTATTTAAAAGCAATCACAGACGTGGTGGTCTGCTGAACCCAGCAGGCCACCATCCCTGTAATTTTTGCAATTCCTAGGGAGTCACAAATTGCGACCTACCTCGTTAATATTCATGAGGTAGGTCATTTGTAATCCCCTAGGAGTCGCTAAAAGTGTTCCAAACACTTTCATGCATTCCATTGTGCGATTTGCTAATTGCTAACCACAAAGATTCGCAATTTTGTAATTTGGAAATCGCAAAATGGTTTCTTTATACATCTGGCCCCTAGATTCCTCTCTAAGTCCCACACTTAAGGACAGCCCTTTACTCATTTCTATCTCAGTGGTGCATTCGTACCTTCAACATTAAACCTGTTGCCACACAACTGAATATAGAAAAGACAGGAGAGGTAGAGGTGTATATTTCCACTTGTAGGTTTGTAAATTACATTTTGTAAGTTAGAAGTACTGTTGTAGCAGTACTTTACAAACTACAAAATACAGTTTATGAATCAGGCAAATAGTTGTCAAGATAGATCAATGGTTTACTGTAGGCTTCTCCAAGGTGTAGCTGTAAGTAGATCTCCTGTGTGCAGCCCAATAAAGTCAATTAGAATATTTTACTTGGTTGAATTTATATATGTTTACTAACCAAATGTGTAATCAAGATAAACGTGTGTATTTTCAGAACTCCTAAGCTGATTTTTGGCGAGAAATGTTTGAATTTCCAAACTGTATTTAAAGCTGATATTTGAGGGATAAACATGGGATGGTGTTGATGAGCTCTTATAACTAATCTTATTAACTTGGTGCTAATGGCATTGCAGCCATGTCATTTATGAGTTACCCATGTAAAGGCATTCCATGATGATAAAGCATTTTTTACATTACTGCTGGCAGCCATGCCTGATGCACAGAGGTGATTCCTGCTGGTAATCTATCTTACATATGGTGGCCTCCAAAGTAACCTTGTCTTATGTGGTTACTATTACATCTCTAATAATATTAGCAGCTCACAAGGATTTTCATTGAACTTAAGTAGCACTAGTTACAGAAAAAGCTGGAGAGCCCTGGTTTAATGGTTCTACTGTGAAATCTGTGAGCTACTTTAAGAGGCTAGGTTGAAATCTCATTAAGTTCACCACTGCTGTTCTTTTTTCCGCGGTTCATAAAAAGGAGTACCAGTACGTTGGGCACTATTATCACCTGGTATTTACAGGCTACCCCACTTAACAAGTAAATGGTTGTAACAAGTACCAAGCAAATCGCACACGAACAAATGTGTTATGCACTATGCAAATGGTATAGATAAAAAAAGAGTCCTGGAAAGGGCTTGTTGCTTTATCACAGAGACAATGCTTTAGTTTCGATTTTGCTTTAAATAAAGGTGTTTATTATTCCGTACATGTAAAAACTATACATCCATTTCACTTAGATTGTACGTTTACTGTTTGCACTGCCTTGTCTTTGCATTCACCTTGTCAAATGAGTTATCGTTAGAGGCCCAGGAAAAGGGGGCTCTTTAATACATACCTTTGCTTGCTGCTGTAAGTTACTCTTTTGTAAATACAAGTTCTTAACTTATGCTTTTGTCAAGGAATGGATTCTAGTCCACATGTTTTCTGGCACATGGTTGATTCATGAAACCAAATCGCTCATGAGGGTTTTTTAGGCCAAGTCTCTTTTAGAAATCCCTTGCCTTTACCTTTACCACTTAATGTATTATGCTGATGCTCCTCAATACTTGGCTCGCGCACAAGGTCTAGATTAACCTTAGTATCACGGCAATCGTGTTGAAGGCCTGTAAGTGCTTAAATCTGAGCGAATTATAAATGTCGGCAGTATTGTGTGTAGTAAGTACATAGCATTTCAAGCTACCAAGATGTCAGCACACATGGATTCTCGCTTTCCTCATCTGGACTTCCTTTCTGCATCAGAAAGGGGAAGAACACATCTGATCTCTAGACAGTTCTTTGACAGTTGCATGATTGAATACACACTCCCGCTTCTGGCTTATGCATCATGGAAAAGATCTGAAGCAGATGCTGACTTTTTCCACTGGAAGGGTTTGAGCATATTTTCCTCAGTGAGCAGACAATGGTTGCTTTGGAGACACTTTTAACCTTTGTTTTATAGGCAAGCGAGGAGCTTCTGTATATACATCAATATGGTACTTGTAACACAAGCAGATATGTGTAGATCAAAAATTGCAGATTGTATGAAGTTTAGGTTTGGCTGGCCAATTAGAAATAATGGGATTAGGCTCCATTGTAAGGTCTTTTTTAACCTGAAATGTGTGTAGCCAACAGAATTACCTCGAATTTATAACAAAAATGATAATAAACCAAAGTCCTGCTTATGTTGAGCACAACAAAATGACGTTTAAACTTTGTCACTCCGCTGTTTATATATATATATATATATATATGTATATTCACTCAAAAAACTATAAGTTTTAGTGGTGTTATAGTTAGCTGGACATTTTACTCATACAAAACCATTGAAATTGCTCCTATATAGTTAGTTGTACTAACTATATTTCGCGCACCCGCAATCCACTGCTGATGATGTCACATATTAGATCATTCATGACATGGTCAGTGACATCACTGATGACATCTCAAATGACATCACTGATGACATCACTGATGACATCATCCAGTGAATGTGGTTTGCTTCGTTATTTAAATATGCATTATATATATAGCAATTTGCATTGAAGAATAAGTGGATATATATAAATAAATATTTGGATGGAGGATTTAGTAGCAGTGTAATTGACTGTTTACTTGACCAATTTATACCGCGAAACACTCCGCCGCCATTGCTGATCTCCTCTTATCGCTGGACCTTGACCTAATCATCCTGACTGAAACCTGGCTAACTGAATCTTCGACACCTATAATGGACATTCTGGTTCCTCCCAACTACCACATTATCAGGCTCGACAGAGCAGGCAAAATAGGTGGTGGAATTGCGTGCATCTACAGGAACAACCTCTCTGTTCAGAAAGTCAATTCCACCTCCCTACCATCCCCAACATCCTGGGAATACATCTGCCTTGACATTATTAGTGAGGGCAAACCGATATGCTCGCTTCACAGCATTTACCACCCACCCAGGGACAACTTCACCTTTTCCCAACAAATCATGCATATGATCTCAACCAATTCCGGAAGGCAGCTCACCCAAATATATCTTGGTGACTTCAACCTCCACTGGAACGATCGCAATGACGCGGTGGTAAATAGTCTTAAAATCTTCCTCGATGCCCTTAACCTCACCCAAATATGCAACAGCCCGACCCACGAGAAAGGTTCTATCCTCGACCTCATCATCTCCAAGGAGGACTCTATCCAACTCGAGTCCATCCAACCCTGTGACTGATCAGATCATCATATTGTCACATTCTTTATCAATGAAAAAGTTAAGGTTAACCCGGCTCAACTCTCCAAGCCCAAAGTCTGGAAAAGAGACTTGAAAAAACTCAAAGCAGGAAGTTTGCCCCCTAATAGTTGCAACCTCCTACTCCCACCGACAGGCGCTACGGACGTTCAAACCCTGACTGACCATTATCTCAACGCTATGACCTCAATAATTAATGAGGCTGCACCTATGCAGCTAAAAAGAGTTTCTACTAAAATCTCCAATCCATGGTACGACGGGAGTCTCAATGAGGATAGACGAGACATGCGACTGGCAGAGCGTACCTGGAGATCAGCTCCCTCTGCAATGCACCTAAAAGATCTGAAGAAAAAGAGAAACGCCTACTTCAGGAAAATAAAACGCTCAAAATCAGACTTCTTCAGCCTCCAGCTTGACCAAGCAAAAAACCGCCCGAGAAAACTGTTTGAGCTAATTAGAACACAATCCAAGGATCAACCCCAACCACTCAACACTGGGCGTGAGGCACCCTCCTGTGAAGACTTCGCTGCTTTCTTTATCCAAAAAACTGACAACATAAAGAGCGATCTCCTCATTGATGCAAGCCTCTACTCCAAACCCCAGTGCCTAGCACCCACTGAACCAAAAAACAATGCTACTTGGTCAACCTTTGGCACATACTCGGAAGAAGAAATTGGCAAACTGCTCAGCACCCTGAAACCATCCAATCACCTAACGGACCCCCTTCCTGCTAACGCAGTAAAAGACTTTACCCCTTTGCTGCTCCCTCTCTGGACTAAAATTATCAACAGTTCTCTCCAACAAGGAAGCATACCTGATTCCCTCAAAGTTGGCCAGGTCACACCACTGCTAAAGAAACCTACAGCCGACCCCTCTGATCTCAACAATTACCGTCCCATTACCAATATTCCCACTCTCGCCAAACTGCTGGAAAAATGTGCGCAACTACAATTGACTAAACACATTGAACAATTTGATCTCCTTAACCCTCACCAGTCAGGCTTCCGAGCAGGACACAGTACAGAAACTGCTATGACCCACATAATTGACGACGCACTGCAAATGCTAGACCAAAACGAGACCTGCCTCCTCATCCTCCTTGATCTCTCTTCAGCATTCGACACCGTTAAACATGAGAACTTACTAGAACTACTAAACGCTAGAATGGGTTTATCTGGAACTGTTCTCAAGTGGTTCACTTCCTTTCTTCACAACAGGTCGCAGAAATTCAAGAGCAACAACCTGATGTCCTCGCCAATACCCGTAACGCTAGGCGTCCCCCAAGGATCCTCTCTATCCCCAACTTTGTTCAACCTAGTCATGGAACCGCTCACCACCTTGCTACAAGCATCCAATGTACACTTTCACATGTACGCCGATGACACCCAACTTTATCTCAAATTACAGTCCCCCAAAGACATCTTGCTCCTGAACTCAACGATCAGATGCACCCAATCCTGGCTTGCCGATAATCATCTTAAACTCAATGCCCTGAAAACAGAGTTCCTTCTGATTTCACCTCCAGCGAAGATCTCCACCACTCAAACTTGGCTTAAACACCTAACCGCACTCAATGTCCAACCGACCATCGTGGACTCAGCAAAATCTTTAGGCATAACACTCGACACCAATCTCAACATGCAGCAACATATCAGCAAGGCAACAAAGGGAGCGAACTTCCAGATCAATACTCTGAGGAAACTTAAACCCTTCCTCCCAGCCAAAGACTTCCAAACCGCAGTACAAGCACTAGTCATCCCTCGAATTAAATACGGCAGCATCGCCCTCTGCGGACTCCCACTAACTACAACCGCACCCCTGAGAGCTTCTCTAAACGCTGCAGCGAGACTCATCACTGGGTCAAAAAAGCACTCCCATATTACCCCTGACTTGAAATCCCTGAACTGGCTGCCTTTTGAAGCCAGAATACATCTGAAAATCGCCTGCATGACACACAAGGCGGTACACCTAAACTCACCCGGATACCTCGCTCAGAAACTGACAATCTCTGGCGGAGTTAGAAACACTAGAGGCACAAACAATCTTCTGCTGAAACCTCGAAGATTCCGGAAGGAAAAAACATATAAGCGCTCCTTCTCAGGAATGGCGCCTAGGATCTGGAACTCACTCCCGCCCGAAACCAGGCTTATCTCTTCCACTACACTCTTTAAAAATGAAGTAAAAGCCATCCTCATGGCTAAATACACTTGAGCTTTTATCTCAGACACTGTTAATACTCTGCATCGGTTTGTACTACATGTTTGACCCCTTTGATTATCTGTATTAGCTGTTTTATCACTCACATGATTGGCTTTGTAGCCACCTATTTGTACTGTTTTGACCTATTGATTTATCTGTCTGACTATACTCCCTCATGTACTACTCTTTGTAAAGCGCTCTGATATCTGCAAAGATCTTGTCCGTGCTATATAAAACTTTCAAAATAAAAATAAATAAAAATAATGTCTCACTAAATATAGTGGATAGTGACTAAACTGTGTGAATATCTGTATCACTTTGTCAGTTGTTGTGTAAACTGATTCTACAGTTAGTTACTAGCTATGTGAAAGTCTATATTAGTTATTGATTAGTTAACTGAGTATTTGTATGGGAGTGTGAAAGTGTGTGTGGTTCGGTGGGGGGTGTGTGACTGTCCAAAGATGTGTGAATAGTTGATTCAGTAGATATATGAAGTTAAAACTACATGTTCTAACAGTTGTTTGGGTGAGTGAATATCTTTATGGGTGTGGTGATGAGCAAATATATTTCTCAATGGTACAGGTCCAACAAACTAGAAAAATAAAAGGCAGTGTATGTGTCAGTTGTTGTATATAAATAAGTATACATAAGACACAATGATTGTGTGAGTGACTGTATGGATAACTGTATACTTGTAATAATGATTTTATAATTCACTAAGTATGACTTACTACCTAAATGAATAGAAGAAGTGGTGTTTGTATAAGTGTTTTGCTAAGTAAATATGTAAGTATGATCCATTGTTTGCATAAGTGAGTAGGATGACTTCATATGTGAATAGGATGCGTGCTGTTGTTTAATGTCGATATAGATGTATAAGTATTTTTGATAGTGTTCTATTGTTCATTGACAGCATGTATGAGTGAATCCATAGGTAAGTGATTAGATGTGTGTATACATCTATGAATCACTGAGTGGATTTTTAGATACTTGTATTGCTGTGACAATGGATTTAAATATGATACTCTGTGTTTTACAAAGAGTCATGAAAAATTGTAATAGTGTATGAAAAGGTGTATGTGATTGTCACGTGGATGATGTCATCAGTGATGTCATCAGTGATGTCATTTGAGATGTCATCAGTGATGTCACTGACCATGTCATGAATGATCTAATATGTGACATCATCAGCAGTGGATTGCGGGTGCGCGAAATATAGTTAGTACAACTAACTATATAGGAGCAATTTCAATGGTTTTGTATGAGTAAAATGTCCAGCTAACTATAACACCACTAAAACTTATAGTTTTTTGAGTGAATTTCAAAGGTTTTTTAAAAGCTAATTCCTAACTATATAACTCCTGAAACCTATGATTTTTTCAGTGAATTTCAAAGGTTTTTTAAATGCTAATTCCTAACTATATAAGGCCTGAAACCTATGGTTTTTTCAGTGAATTTGCAAGGTTTTTTAAATGCTAATTCCTAACTATATAAGGCCTGAAACCTATCGTTTTTTTCAGTTCAATTGCAAGGTTTTTTAAATGCTAATTCCTATTTATATAAGGCCTGAAACCTATGGTTTTTTCAGTGAATTTCAAAGGTTTTTTAAATGCTAATTCCTAACTATAGAAGGCCTGAAACCTATGGTTTTTTCAGTGAATTCGCAAGGTTTATTAAATGCTAATTCCTAACTATATAAGGCCTGAAACCTATGGTTTTTTCATTGAATTCGCAAGGTTTTTTAAATGCTAATTCTATTAGCGGATAACGTTTTTATATATTAAAACGTTTTTTAAATCTCAAATGCCTGCTTTGCTAACAGAGTTTTTAAGCACAGGCTCTTTTGTCTCTGGTGGCCATCTTGGGAGACTGCATATCAGAATTTTTTTAATGAAATATAAGAGGATTTGAGAAGTCACTCAAAATATGCCCTAATTTTTCTTTCTTCAGCACTAATCATAATTTCTATGGCAAAATTAACCCCCTCATTTTGTTCCTTTGCAAATTAAATGTTTTAAGTGTTAACACTTTATTCCAATCAAGATGACTTCAGGTGTGCCATACTTTTGTCATAAGTAAGACTGTTAGCGCTCTAGTTGTTCTTTGGAACACTCTGGGACATTCTGTCATTGGGCTATAGTTGGGCTACATCTGGCTGATATTTGGGCTACATTTGTTTTTTTGTGAGGTGGTGAAGTGTACAAGACACGTGAAAGGAGTAAAAATCTTAATGATGGCCCTACAGATGTTGAAACCTCCTGCTGCCTTGTAATCAGGTTTCAGATAACAATTTGCACAAAATGGTCCATTTAACTGAAACTAAACTCATTATTTTGCCCGGTTCCTTCTCCAGTGCCCATCAGACAATTCCTTAGACTATGTTCCTGCTTTGACATTTTTCTTCCAAGATGGAAACATAGGTTACTATGTTACTGTGTTACTATTAATATAAAGATAACCTAATAAGATTTTCCGAGAGTGCATGAGATAAAAAGAACTACAGAGTAAGCGCCCAGAAATGATACAAGCAGAGCCCACCCCTAGTTTTCTATTACCTGGGCCACAAAAACTACCTCAGACCTATAATCCAAACATGACTTGAATCTTGTTTCTTGAATTCTTCTCATTGATGGCTTCCCTATGATAGATCTGGCAATGCCTGTGAGGCACACACTCTAATGTTAGTAGGAGTGAAATCCTATTTTTATACCCAGCCTAGATCTGTTGTGCTCTATTTTTCTATTGCTGCTAATTGGTTTCAGGTGTCCTACCTGATAGGTTCTACAGTTTCTTCCTTTAATACTGAAACTTCAAGTACTATGTGAAAAGCTGAAGTTCTGTAGTGCTCCAAGAAGAGAGGAGGGTTGTCTGAAAAAGAACAGAGCGAAATTCATATATAAACCAAAGTCTATCATCCTCAGGGCTGTGAGTCTTTTTCCGCTTAATGTTTTACCTATTTATTACAAAGAACACAGAAGCATGCTATTGGCTCTACTTCTAAGGAACTGATAGCTATCCCGACCTCTGTTGGGGGACACAACACAACTTTGTTTCCGTTGGCCTTGGTTTAAAATACCATTATGTTTTGGGGACAGGGATAGACAGGATATCTAAGATAAGCATAGTAATCAACTTTTATTCACTTATTTTGTTGTTTTATAATGCATTGTGTACTCCTCAGTGAAATATGGAACAATTAACACTAAACAGACAGAGTAAAGCAAAGTGTATGATCAGTCTGTGGTAGATGTGCTTAGCTAATTTTATGGCCTCACACATCTGGTGTCTTTATAGTTTATTAGAAAGTGAGTCTGAATATTTTAGTTTTTAGCAGCTTTTGGGAATGCATTTGGATGGGTTGAATTCTGCATTTGGATGGGTTGAGTTCTCAAAAAAGACCTGGAATGGGTTATCCTGGAAAAGATGCACCCAGGCATACCGAACATACAAAAGAAACTCCACATACGGGAATAACTCTGGGTATACCGCCTGAGATCATGGGAAATAGGCTTCAACAATGATATCTCATGGCTCCATATCAGATGACCTAGCCAGTCAGTCAGCACTTGAACAGTTGTTTCTCAAAAATGTCACCAACTGGGGAACTCAGATTGCCCCCTTACATGGATATAGAAATGGAACTTGGAAACCGACTATACATGCGGACGTTGTTAGTCTCTTATGATATCTACCTATTTGAGGGTCTGTATATTTGCCCAAAATAACGAAATCATAATTTATAGCAAGTTCCTAACCACACACTGACAACCGCCCTGACTTTCTCCACCTGTGCACCTCTCACGATATACCTCGGGGCGTTACTATACAACCATCGTAACATGGTCCTCCGTAACTTTGTGTATACTATAGTTACTATGCCTGCTTATAAATTCCTTTTTCTCTCTCATTGATTAGGCAAATTTACATTCAGTTCCACCTGGGCGCTGATATTTCTTTGCCCGCATGGTGCTTAACATCATGATCTTCTAGCGTATTTTCCATATTTGTGCTTCGATAGCTATTTTTTAACATTAAACAGCACGCGTCCGCGCACTGAGATAAGCCCCACTTTACTGCGACTGGGTCTCTTCCTTCAAACACTCCAGAATGAGGCAGTCTTCAGCCTATGATGCGCTAGTCAGGCAGCGTGTCCAGACAGCGGAACAATGTCGACTTACTTGGGTGCCGCGCACAACTGAGACGGCAGTTTGCACAGCTGACACGTAGTGCCTGTTCACACCTGATTACAATATATAATCATTTTGGGCACCTTTTTAAACAACGCACAGAATGACATCCCTTCACCAGCGTGGAAGAGATGAGGACAGATCAAAGGAGCACCCGGAGGGATGCACCTCAATGCAGTAAGGGAGTGTATGTGTTGGATGTGTGGGTGTGATTAGCACAGCTTCCGAACCCTTGGAGCATATTTCCCCAGTCAGTATGAATGTTCAGTTGAGAGTGAATTTAACAGCCTGATTCACTATACCTTAAAAACATTCTTTTACTCTGATTTCAGAGTGTGACTACAGGGGTCCTTATATTCCTCCTTCCCCGTGGGACATACCAACCCCTAACTTGGGGTAAGATTGTGAGATGAACTCACAGTATTCATTTTCATGTGCACCACGTTTGCAGTGACATTTGTGTCCATACCCACATGCATTATACATTTTTTGCATGATACATTGTCTGATTCTTCATTTCTTTCCCGGTGTTTAAGATGTATTTGACCCTGTGGTAAACCTTTATCTTTACAGGTTACGAAGTATCAAAGTAGAGTTTGACAAAGGTTAACCTACCAAAGTGGATTCATCTTAGTCTGTTAGAGACTGGATAGGAGCCCTCTTTTTCAAGTCCTGATGAATGTCATGGACTCTCCTGGCTACGCCGGCAGAAACATGTTGACAAAACTGATGGGGATGGGGTACTAAACCCCCGCGTCCCCTCCCTTAGTTTTAATATTAAGCAAATCCCACTCCAATAAAATCTTATGTGTAGTTTGCATTAATTTTTAAATCACTCACACACCAACCTGCACGGGCCCCCACTTAGTTGTAGAAGTGCCTCCCTGTCTCCAGGTGAAGGCCTGCTCTCTAGACGTGGTTTTTAGAGAGTGAGGACTGCCGATGATGAAGCATGACACCTGGTGGTCTGTGAGGTCAGTCCTTACATTTTTGCGATATGCCCATTACCACACAGACAAAGGCATAGTGCTCCTCCTCCTTTTTTGTTAGAATCAGACACTCATTCAGGGTAGCTTCTTGTTGTGTGTAACTTGAGTTCTCAAGCCCAGGAAAACATTTTACCAATACACATGAAGGCCAGGAACAGCAACACAACCAGACGTGCCTCTTTGGATGAGAAATGCGCCGCATTACTGGACAACCTTTCACTGTACACCTTAAACGGTCGAGGTCCCCAAGAGAGCCCGGCAGCTTTTACAAGAGGGACGGCAAAATCAGGAGCAACCATCGACTTCACTTTAGCAGATCCCGATCGATTTCCCTTCATTACGAACTTTCAAATAATGGAAAGAGTAGACACAGATCAGCGATCATTATCCTCAATCCTTTATACTAACCAACCCGTGCCCTTACAAAACACACTCAACTGTACAACCTAAAACAATTAATATGGAACAATAACAACATAGAAGCAATTATGGAGTCCTGCTTTGTTCTATTGGCCCCCACTGAAGTAAAACCATTAGGGGTAGAGGGCTGGTGGTCTTTCGTCAACAGCCTAAACGGAAAGATTTCAATCAGCTCAAAAAGTAAAAAAAACAGCTAGGTTCAGCGGGGTCTACAACCCTCCCAGCAGGCCCTGACCATAATTAAACACATTAAAATAGAACTAAAAAAGAGATTCATGCAGCAAAGCGCACATTAAACGACAAACATGGACAAAAATGCTTTACGTTTGCCAGCATCGAAACTCAGAAGAGTTCTGGGCTCATATCAATCTTCTATTAAACGGAAAAAATTGGCATTGTAATTCTGATATAACCAAACATGCATAGAGAGCTCATATAGTAGCTACATTTAACACCCAGATAGTCCCTGGTGCTCCCATTAATAATGATACATCAAAGGCGAGACGGTCTGGCACCATTACCTCTAGGAAGACTCCAACTAAAGAGTCCCGGATGGCTGTGACACTGAGACCGACCCAGGCCCCAGATTTCACAACCTGCACATCGAACCCGATAGATCATGGCAACCCCCAAGTCAAACAACCAGAAGGCAAACGCCAGCCAGGGCCACTTGAAACATCATTGTCAGTCCCGCATCTACAGATCACACAAAAACACATATTGAATGCAATAAAAAAACAGAGGTTCGATGGGGCCCCGGGACAAAACTGCTCGCCCAATACCTTATTAAAAAAAGATCCAGCTTTCTGGTGCAATCATTTATCATCGCTGTTTGCTCACACTTTGGAGACTCACACAATCTCTGATTCTTGGCGAGGAAGCATCCTACACCCAATATTCAAATCAGGGGCCTGTTCAGATCAATCTAACTATAGGCTAATAGCCCTCATCGATGTTGAGGCTAAAATGTACGCTGCAAATTTGTTGAAAGAACTAGAGGACTGGGTCGATAGCACTAAACTGATCCCCAATACACAAACTGGTTTTCAAGCCATGATGGGCACCTTAACAAACATATCCGCTGTCACGCTCCTGGCCAACCAAGCTATTGCTAACTCAAAAGTTTTGTATGCCTGTTTCGTGAACCTCAAAGCAGCCGTCGACAAGGACCCCAGATCTGCCCTATGGTCAAAAATGAAATCCTGGGGAGCCCCCAAAAACTATTGGATGCAATAATTAACCTCCACTCAAAAACATGGGTCCAAATAAAAATGGGGGATGGTCGAAGTCTAACAAATAAAATTACCACCACCAATGGCTTAAAACAGGGGTGCATTCTAGCGCCCTGTCTATTCAATATCTATACAGCCGACTTAGACAATAACCTACATTTAGGGGTCGATTCCAATCCTGGAAAAAAAACATCTGTACGATTCGTATCCGGGAGCTCTCTCCGTACGAATCGTAAACATGCCGTCCGACCTGATGAGTACGATCCGGACCGGGGTATGAGGATGCAATTCGTACGGTCCACGTCAGGTAAGGGTGATTCGTACGGAAAAGCACACAATCACATACACACGGTATGGTCGTACACCCCGCGATCGCAGGGTGTACACACCGTACACCCAGCGAACATGGGGTACGGTGCGTACACCCCATGATCGCGGGGTACAGTGCGTACACCCCATGATCGTGGGGTACGGTGCGTACACCCCATGATCGCAGGGGTATGCACCGTACCCCTGTGATCATGGGGTGTACGCACCGTACCTGGGGGGCCATTCCATGCCTGTTTCGAGGCAAACTCTGCTTCTCCGGATGTTTTCGGCTCCCGTAGAAAAAGCGTTGTACGGTGCGCACCCGACACAAATCGTACTTGCTGGGTCGGAGAAACCAGCCGCAAACCGTACGGATGTCGTGCACAGCGGGTTCCGAGGGAGATTCGTACGGGGGTTTGATTCGTACGGTCTCTGTACGATTCGTACGGAGTCCATCTCCTGGTACGAATTGTACCTTGTCATACGTACGGGGAATGTTGCAGGGTATGATTCGTATGGGAAAAACGCTCTGTACGGCTATTCGGAGCGGTTTTTCCCAAATCGGAAATCGACCCCTTTGTATTAGGGGAATCTCCAAAATTGGGGAAAGTGCGAATTTCATGTCTGCAATATGCCGACGACATTGTTTTGTTATCCCAAACGCCCCGAAGTCTCCAACAATTGATAAACTGTCTCCTCTGCAAGGAAGGGATGGATATCCCATGGATGGCTGGTGTAGTTAAGAGTCCGGAAAGCGTTAATCTGGGTAGACTGTTTACTAACTCGAACACAGTCATAACAATGGATAAAAAAGTTTTAAAAACAGCACTGTATGCACTTTATAGCACAGAAAGACTAGAAAGGGAATCAAAGAAAAAAACTGTTGTAAAATTCATTGTGAACACGCTAAATATCGATTACAAAATATTGAATGGACAGAATATTGAATAAAAAATATAGAATAGACAGAATATCTAATTATCAAAATATAGATAGGACATAATATCGAAATTGGGGTAGAAAATATCGAATTCCACAGTATCGGATTTTATAATATAGATTCCCATAATATCGATTTTTTTTAGTGTTATGTTTAGTAGTATATGTGTTAAAATTATGTATTATTTTTCTAATGTACGTTTAATTTATTTTAAGTAATTAATGTTATGTAATTTAATTTTTGCGTAATGTAATTCCGTAGTGGTTTGTGGGTTTATAGGGGAATAGGGTGAGAAGTAATTTAATCATATAAAATTAAATATTCATTTTAATTTATATGTATTGATAATTAATTGATTGATAATTCATTATTAATTAGTAATTGCATTTTATATATTGGTCATTAATTGCTATTAATTGATTAATTGATCATTCTGTTAATTGTATTTTTTATTATTAGGAGCGGGTGGTGGGTTTATAGGGGAATAGGGTGGGAAGTAATTTATTTATAGTAAATTAAATATGATATTGTATTTATATGTATTGATAATTAATTAATTGATCATTAATTATTAATTGGTAATTAATGTTTATTAATTGGTAATTAATTTTTATAAATTGTTAAATAAGTTTTATTAATTGATTAGTTGATAATTATGTTAATTGTATATTTCATTATTAGGAGCGGGTTGTGGGTTTATAGGGGAGTTGGGTGGGAAGTAATTTAATTGTAATAAAGTTAATATTTATTTTTATGTATATGTATTGATAATTAATTGTAATTAATGATGTATTGGTAATTAATTTATTAATTGGTAATACATTTTTAAATTGGTAATACATTTTTAAATTAGTAATTAATTTTTATTAATTGGTCATTATTTTTAATTATTTTTTTATTGGTATTGATAATTAATTTAATCTTATTTTAATATTAAATCACTTATTTCCCTACTGTTGCCCTCTCTGGAGTGGGAATAGTAATTTTACCCCTACGCTATCCAACGTTTTCCCTACTGTTGCTATCGCTGGATTGGGAATAGTAATTTTTACCTCTTCGCTATCCAACGCTTTCCCTACTGTTGCACTCTCTGGACTTGGAATAGTAATTTTTACCCCCCCCTCCTGCTATCCAACGCTTTCACTACTGTTGCATTGTTTGGAGTGGGAATAGTAATTTTTACCCCTAAGCTATCCAACACTTTACCTACTGTTGCACTCTCTGGAGTGGGAAAAGTAATTTTTGCCCCTACGCTATCCAACGCTTTCCCTACTGTTGCACTCACTGGAGTGGGAATAGTATTTTTTACCCCTACGCTATCCAACGCTTTCCCTACTGTTGCACTCACTGTATTGGGAATAGTAATTTTCACCCCTACAGTATCCAACGCTTTCCCTACTGTTGCACTCTCTCAAATGGGAATAGTAATTTTTACCCCTACGCTATCCAACGCTTTCCCTACTGTTGCACTCACTGGAGTGGGAATAGTAATTTTTACCCCTCCGCTAGCCAACGCTTTCCCTACTGTTCCACTCTCGGGAGTGGGACTAGTAATTTTTACCCTCCCGCTATCCAACGCTTTCCCTACTGTTGCACTCTCTGGAGTGGGAAGAGTAATTTTTACCCCTACGCTATCCAATGTTTTCCCTACTGTTGCACTCTCTGGAGTGGGAATAGTAATTTTTACCCCTACGCTATCCAATGTTTTCACTACTGTTGCACTCATTATTAATGACCATTTTTTTTTTATCTTAATTAATTTAATGATTATATTTTATTTATGTTTATATTTATATAATATGTTTATTTATATATTTATGTCAATATATTTTTATTAATGTTCTAAATATTTTTTAATGAGATTAATAATTATTTTATAATATTATTAAGTACATTTATATTACTTTTTTTACAATTCATTTATAATTTTTACACTTTAAGCTTTTTTACATTATATTAATTATGTTTTATTTAATTATGTTAATTATTTATTTACATTTCTAGTATTTTTAATACATTTAAAAGATTCAATATTTTAGTTAACTACATTTTAACATTCTATATTTTGGAATCAATATTTTAGTACTTGCCTGTTTGTAGATAGGCATCCTAGATTATGTCCCTCGATATTTTGGCGTCGATATTTTAATAATTCAATATTTTGTCCCTCGATATTTCAATACTGATCCAAAATTCATGACTATTGAGTACCCTGAGCATTGTCTTCCAAGCTACATTGCATTTCAAATGTCTCAATGTGAAAGAGGCCTTCTATTCCGCCTATGAGCACGGTCTGTAAGATACCTGCTTTGTTTTCCATATGGGTATAATGCAGATTTACACTCTTTGCCATGTTCAAAAATTGACAATGCTAAACTGATCTTGCGTACCGGCACCTTTTTGAGAATTGGTACGGGTGCTCGGAAAAAACAATGTGTGATCCATGATGTTAATTGTTTCTTGCTATTTATTATATGTATTTTATCTATGTTTATTGTATTTTGCCACCCTATGAACTTGGACATTGCTATTAATGCGTTGTTATCTGTATATGCTTACTTTTATGGATACGCTGTTATCCGAATAAAGGCCCCCATTAGGATGGCGGGCGGCATCCCATCGTGGAAAGGGACCGCCCGCCATAAGGGCGCGGTCCAGTGTGGGGAATTAGGATGCGCCCACCACAGTGCTGAATGCACCGCCCGCCGCAATGTTAAAAATACATGTCGTGCATTTCAAAGCACAATGTGACAGGCACCGCGCGGTACCTGCCACGTTGTCATTTGAAATGCAGGGGGGTACCATCGGTACCCCCCATGTGCACCCCCCACCCCCACCGGAGTCCTTGGGGGCCCGCAACGGGCCCCCAAAGTAGACTCCACATGCCTTTCTGTGGCGGCATTGCCGCCACAGAAAGGAATTAGTAAATGTCCATCCAAATATGGACACCGCCACCATATAAACCCTTTTCCGCCCCGGTCGCAAGGGACCAGGGCGGAAAAGCGGTGGACGGTCTGGCGGGGGCGATCCGTCCACCATCCTAATGGGGGCCAAAGTCTTTGGAATGGAATGAATGGATAAATCAACCAGCAGAATACACAGCATCAGCTCAACTAGATATGAACTTTTAAAAAAACTAAGGTTATGTGTTCTTCTAGTCCACACAAAAAACTACTGAAATTTACCTGGACACTCAACAGTCACCACATGGATAAGGTGGGAACATACAAATATATGGGAGTAACTTTAGATCGCCACCTTAACTATAAGCAATATCTAGAACTGTGGAAAGTAAAAGCAAAACAGCTACTATTTGCATTTAAAATCTTGCAAAAAAAACGTAGTGATTGTTGAACAACTCATTTATTAAAGTTCTTGGCAGCAAAATTCTTGCCATCAATCATGTATGGATCGGAACTCCTTAACACAAAGGACGCAATAATTCTAAATACCGCTCAAACCAGTCTCTTCAAAAATCTAATCACAATTCCGCGCCACATTCCACAAGCCCGGATTAGATTGGAATTCAGGTTAAAAAGCCAGATCCCGTCAAGACAAGGAGCCTTTGCAAAATATTATTGGAGAATGAGGGCAGTGGATGAAGAGTCTCTGGCACATTACTGCTGGCTGGAGGTTGAAAGGCAATCCAGATTGAGTAACTCAGTTTATCCATTCCTGAAGCAATCGATTGAAGCTCAAAAGTAAGAGGAAGCTTGGAACACAATACCATCCAACCCAGAGTTTAAACGAATAGTCAATAAAACCATCAAGCATCAATCTCAGGAAAAAGACAAAGCCTTGTTGACCTCAAAAACCAATGCATGGATGGTGTTGCCACCTTATAAAATGCTAAAGCCTCAACCATATCTGTCAGAACATTTTGCAAATTGCATAAAGCGGAAATTGATTTTATTGAGACTGGGAGTTTATCCATTGAAAGATCTTATCCCAAAATGGAAATGGAACTGGCCATCAATGGATTGCTGCCTTTGTGGACTAGGAGATGAATCATGGCTCCTCCTACTATGCATTTGTCCGGCGTTTATCCATACTGAAAGTATTCCTACAGCCAACAATGAAAAGAGAACAAATAAAGACTTGTAGATCCGCTGTAATAAAATGCTTAGGAGGCTCGACAGAACAACTGCCATGTAAAGCAATAAAGTTTCTGAGCTTAGCTGCAAATGAACTAGAAAAGAGCGACAGAGAACTCGAACCAGTTAGGCATGCAAGGTGATAAAGCACAATTAAACACTCCGCAATCTACTTGTTTACAGCACAATGCACTTTACCTCGGAGAAATAACAGGGAATCACCAATGGGATCAGCACCTTATCTTAGATCACCAAGCTGAACTTAAAAGATCTCATATAGGAAACATAAACACAAAAACATAGGGGGTCTTTAGGATGACGGGCGGACTTAGTCTGCCCGCCATCCTATCGGGACTAGAGACCGCCCGCCATAAGGGCGGGGGTCCTGCGGGTGGTATTAGGATGCGGCTGTCACAGTGGCGGCCGCATCCTGAATTTATAACATTGTGGCAGGCGGTGCTCTCTGTACCGCCCGCCACAATGCCATAAATGCATGTATGCATTTGCATACACAATGCGGCA
Source organism: Lissotriton helveticus (assembly GCF_964261635.1). Classification (NCBI taxonomy): domain Eukaryota; kingdom Metazoa; phylum Chordata; class Amphibia; order Caudata; family Salamandridae; genus Lissotriton; species Lissotriton helveticus. The sequence goes on from NC_136057.1 coordinate 739,037,208, forward strand.
GGCACAGCGCGGTGCCTACCGCATTGTATATGCAAATGCAGGGGGGTACCACAGGTACCCCCCGTGTGCACCCCCCACCCCTCCTTCACTTTGGGGGCAGACCGCATGCCTTTCCGCCGCCACGGAAAGGCACCTGCCCAGGCCCATCGTAATATGGCTGGCGGTGTCTAATAGACACCGCCACCATATTATTCCTTTTCCGCCCCGGCCGTAAAGCGGCGGAGGGCCTTTCCGTCCACGGTCCCCCCCGCCATACTAATATGGCGGGGGGGATTCGGGAAAGGAAGGCGGGCGGATTGCCCGCCATCCTAATGGGCCCCATAGTCTCTTAGAATCGTATATTTCTTTTTTTAAATGAACATCGTCACTATATGTGCTAATTGCCCTAGGGCCACTCTGAGAGACCACGCATCCAGCCTGGCCGGGCACAGCCCAAGTATAACCTCGCAAGAAGTACGTTATTTATAGCATGACTGGCAACCAGCAAGACTGTAGGAATCAATTGCACACTGTTTTAACTTATTTTTTATTATAATTTTTAATTAGAGTCTACCAAAAAAACTGTACTTTTGCTCATGATTTTTATTTGTATTAGCAGTTGTGCCGCTCTTTTATGATTTAAACTAAATCAAATAAAGTAATTTTCATTCATTCGGGTTGAGTTATCAAGGAATGATAACAAAAATTCTACGGGCTTGAACTTGTATTTCCAGGGATCTGTCTTCATGTTTTAACTGCTTGAACAGATGTTGATGGATCAGGAAAGCTGATGACGATCAGAGGTTTCCTGCTGGAGTTTAGCATGTGCCTAGTTCCTGTAGGTAATTCTGACATATTCCCCACAAGGCTTTGTGGTTGGTGCTGAGGACCGTGAATGTGATCCTGACCTATATTAGTTACCTGAGGAGATCCTTCAGAGCAAGCTTGATATTGTTCTGTGCATGTAGGTGAGAGAAATAACTTTAAAAATGAAAATTCAACTCACACACCATGTTAGAATTGCACTTTAGAAGGCATATAAACTGCTGTAGAAATGTTTTCACATAGAAAATGATACGCAGAAAAAGTGTGCCTGTTTTATAACATCAAAGAATACTTTTTAAACGCATTATTAATTGATCAAATGATTCCTAAACTAATCATATGTAGGAAAAATGTGTAGCATTTAATCGTGTGTAAAATAATATAGAAAACATTTTTTGTACCAGGCTATCATTTTTAAATGTGCCTTTTGAACTGGGACTAAAAGCCTTTTCTTTCAACTTTCTCATAGCTTAATAGATATTTATTTCGAACATTGGGGCAGATTAGGATACCGTTTTTTCCGTATCCTCCGGCCCGGCGGAAGCCACCGCCGGCCCGGAGGATACGGAAAAACCGCAGCGGACCCACCAAAGACCCACCGCCACATTAGGATGGCTGGTGGCTCCAGGTTTACGTCCGCAGCGTTTCCGCCGCGGTTGGCTTACAACCGCGGTGGAAAACCCCTAATATGGTGGCGGTGTCTCTCAGATACCGCCAGCCATATTAGGATGCCCAAAAAGAAATGCTTTTCCACGGCGGGTTTTCCGCCGTGGAAAAGCATACGGAGCTTCACTGCGGGGGCCCGTTGCGGGCCCCCTGGGTGAAGGGGGGCTGGGGGGAGCACATGGGGGGTACCTATGGTACCCCCCTGCATTTGTATGCAGTAATTGGCAGGCACCGCGCGGTGCCTGCCGCTTTCTGCATATAAATGCAATGTATGCATTTTTAACATTGCGGCGGGTGCAGCTTGAAGCTGCACCCACCGCAATGTTAAAAATAGAGGATGTGACCGCCAGGGTGGTGGTCACATCCTAATTGGACAGGAGGGAACTCCGCAGGTCATGCGGAGGTTCCCTCCTCCTCGATGGTCGCGGACGGACTCAAGTCCGTCCGCGATCATAATGAGCCCCATTATGCCTAACACCAGCAAATTGCTTAAGAATGTGCTGACTTCAAATCCATGTTTCTTTAGCTTCCTCGCACCATAGGTCACTTTTTTAATACAATGAGCGGCTGTGACTATTTGAATAAATAATGATTTATATATATTTTATGAATGTCTTACAGAATATTATTAAAGCAAACACAAGGAAATGATGGACAGAGTGCTGAAACTTTTAAAGCACTATCCCCCAGTCACAGATCCCGGCAAAGTGAGCAAGGGACCCACGCATATCCTGCCAACTTAGGGAGAACAAAGCAAACACAAGGAAATGATGGACGGAGTGCTGAAACTTTTCAAGCACTTACCCCCAGTCACAGATCTGGGTTGAATCCATCATCATTCTTTAGCTCACTTTGCCACCCCAGTTGAGATTCAGCTACATGCAAATCAGTCTTGATCCTGTGCCTCATGGGAACAGTCCAGCCCAAACTGCTAAGCCATGTCTTCCCTGGACCGTAAACAAGCATCCTGGGACCGGTTTCAGGCTAACAACCCTCATCAGCCAGACTAGCTTGAATCTAGTGGCAAAGTGAGCAAGGGACCCGCGTCTGGGCATACCCTGCCAACTTAGGGCGAACAAAGCAAACACAAGGAAATGATGGACGGAGTGCTGAAACTTATCAAGTACTCACCCCCAGTCACAGATCTGGGTTGACTTTGCTTACAGAATATTATTGCCAGTTTTGACTTGCTTTGTGTTCACAATGGACATACAGTGCAGCATTTAGCTTAGGTAAGAAGGTTCTCATGAGAACTTTCCTCCATGTATCAAGGTCTTGAAACAATGTTTTACACTATCTCGACGAGAATGTTCACCGTAGAAATCGGGAGGAGAAGCATCGGAATTTGACAACACCATTGGATGAGCGGTTTCCATTGGAAGAGGAGAGGTAATGTCTAACAATTATAAATTCATTAGTTTGTGATTATATATTAATGAGTGTCCCTAGCTAGTTAGAGTAATGAGCATTGGACAATCGGATGAGAAAAAGACTCTGACCCAGATCACTTTATACTGTCTGTGCGACTCTTCTACTGGAGAGTGGCTTCTGTTACCGGCAGTTACTGATAAAGGTGACTTTATTCTACTTTTATTTAGAGACCTTTTCTTGATCAATGCTACTGCAAAGATCATCCTTTTAAAGCGGTTGCTTCTGCATCTGTAGGAACGCAGCTGAGTTTCTAGAAAAACTCTTTATTGGTAGGTCTTTTCACATACTAAATCTTGCTCTTCTCCGCAAAGATCTCTTCATGGGTTCTATATAAAGTAGATTAGGTTGTTTAGCTAGTTTTGTGAAAATTTCTGTTATGGAACAACCTTTATTGATTTACGCTGTCCCAAATCAAACTTTTTTGGCATTTTCTTAAAACGACTAATCTTAATAAAGACAACAAAAACAATGCTAATCCTTTAAGATAAAGAAAGGTGTTGACACTTTTTCAACCCCTCACATTGACTGAATATTAATCCTACTGTTGATGATGTATGCCAAATGTATGTGTTAGAACTGGGGGCTCTAGTTGGCTGTGATAGGTACCTTAGCCCAAATAGGAACCCTTGGTTCTAAGTCAGGGAAAGGAAGGACACCTTCTCAGATAGCCCCTGCTCACCCCCCTCTGGAGCTTAGCACGAGCAGCCAGGCTTATCTCCAAGCCAAATGTGTAAAGTATTTGCAACCACGCTCTCAGTTACCCAGTGATAACACCACAAATGAACTCCACACGAGTTTCATAAAAAAACCAATTATATATTTATAAAAAAAGATATACCATGAGACCACACGATAAAAATCCAACATATGCATATTTGTAATATTTCACCTGGCCGGTTATTAGGTCAGCAAGCCCTTATAGGTTCTTGCAGTATTAATAAGCAATTCTCGATGATCCAATGTAGTCCTAATGCAATGCTATGCAGTTCGTAATGCCAGAATCGTAATGTAAAAATAATGCAGTTTGTAATGCAACAATCAGGCAGTTCGTAATGCCAAAATAATGCAATTCTTAATGCAACAATCAGGCAGTTCGTAATGCAAAAATAATGCAATTCGTAATGCAACAATCAGGCAGTTTGTAATGCAAAACTAATGCAATTCGTAATGCAACAATCAGGCAGTTTGTAATGCAAACATAATATACTCCGGTACCGATCACGGGGCTCTGGACGGTCTCTATACCACTCTTACTGACTCGGGGTCAGCTACTGCCAAAATATGCCCCCAACTCGGTTATGATTGAAAACAAATTGCAGCTCCACACTCCAGCCCCGGTACTGCCACTCCTCGGCAAGTACGGACCACGATACGAACTTGAGCGGAGGCTCGCGCTGCAAAGACGGGAAAGGCTGAGAGCATTTCTCTCATAGCCCGCACCCTGCCCCAGGCGGCGACACACGCACGCTCGCTGAACATTACCTGGAGGGTACGATCTCACTCTCCTCTCCTCGCGACTTGGTTTGAGGTCTGTCCTTGGCAAAGGCAGGCTCGGGCCGGTGGCGGTGAATTCTCACAGCTCCTCTGGGATGCCGGTTCGGGCCGATGGCAATGTCGATCGCAGGACTTCTGGTCACGCTGTTGATCGAAGCAGAGAACAAGACTACTCCGGGACACACAGTCACGGGACAATTTCTCACAAAGGTCTCATGCTGCAACAGGGCACACAGCGTCGCTGATTCTCACTTGAGCTCCGGTTACACGCAATCACAGGTCAATTCTAATGGCAGTCTCAGGCTGCACAAAGCATACGCACACAGCATCGCTGAGACTCACTTTGACTCTGGGTGCACACAATCACAGGGCAATCCTCGCGGAGGTCTCAGGCTGCACGAATGCACGAAGCACACGCCCACAGCCTTGCTGAGACTCACTTGGACTCCGGGTGCACACGATCACGGGGCAGTTCTCATGAAGGTCTCAGGCTGCATCAAGCACACACACACAGCGTTGCTAAGACTCACTTGGAAACTTTCATGTTCCTGAGTTTCCACAACAGGGAACCAGCTCTCCTCGGGCCCTTGGGGACAAGTTACTTCAGGACACAACACACAGCAAAGTCCTTTCAAGCAGGTGGGACACAGCACACAGCATAGTCCCTTAGCCTCTCCTTAGTTAAATCAGCAAACTGAAGGCCAGCCCCAGAACACACACAAGGGTCAGTCCTTCTCTTCAGTCTCTTCACCTGTTCTTCCTTGGCAGCAGTTCCTCTTGACCACGAAGTAGTTTCAATCCTTTTCAGTCTTGATCATTTCAACGTTCAGGGGTTTCAGCTCTCATAGTTATACCCCTAAATGTCTTAGAAATCTTTGTGTTCAAGGGGGCACTGACCCCTGTCTAAATCAGTTCTGGGTGTCTACCTGCCAATGACACCTTCTTCCTTTGATTAATGGGGGTCTGGATCCTTAATCGCTCAGCAGGAGATGGCGCCATTGTTTTATGGCAGCAGCCCCGGCCTCTTCACCTCCAGGGACTACTCCTCCCCTCTACGCTCCAGATGCCGGTCAGCCTGTTGCTGTCTCACCTCCTCCCCTGTGTCAATACATTCCCCAGGGCCTATCACATTCAAATCCAGACAGTCAATCCACAACCAAGCAGAGACACACAGAATTGTTAGAACAAAGAAACCAGCAACTTCTAAAAGCACGGTTTCTAAATACACAAGGCAAAAACCACCTTCACAAAAAGATGTGTTAATAAATTGTGAGTTCAGGCACACTAAACGCCACCTATCCATCTTAAGCCTATGGGAAGATAGGCTGAAAACATATTACACAGCCTTCCCCATTCTGTCCTATGGGCAAGATGGCCTTGCAACAGTGAAAAACGAAATGGAGAGTATTTCACTGTCAGGACATGGTACACACCTCAGTACATGTCCTACCTTTCATGTGCACTGCACTCTGCCCAGGTTGCACCTTGGGCCTACCATAGGGGTGTCTGATGTGCATAACAAAGTAAGGGTGGGCGTCCGAATCGGCTACGCCCACGGAGTAGGCGTAGTGTTGCCTTCTACGCATTTTGCGTAGACAGCGTAGCCGGCAACACTACGCCCACTCCGTGAGCGTAGCCGAGTCGGCCGCCACCCGCCTCCCTCCCGCCCTCCACTAGATACTTTATTTAAACATTTGCACGGATAAAAACAAGTTAAAAGCACTTACCTTGTCCGGGGCTCGTCCGGGTCTTCATCTTTGAATAGCGTCCTTTGCCTGGATACCAATGCGCATGCGCGGGCGGCCGCGCATGCGCATTTCTCGGGAGAAATGCGCATGCGCGGCCGCCCGCGCATGCGCATTGGTATCCAGGCAAAGGACGCTATTCAAAGATGAAGACCCGGACGAGCCCCGGACAAGGTAAGTGCTTTTAACTTGTTTTAATCCGTGTAAATGCTTAAATAAAGTATGTAGGGGAGAGCGGGAGGGAGGTGCGTAGTGGGGCTACGCGGAGTGCGGGAGTGGGCGTAGCTTCTCGCCCTCTCCGCGTAGCTCCGCGGAGCCCCACTACGCCCCACTACGCCCAGGGTTAATAAAAAGGGAAGGGTAAGGCCTGGCAAGTGTGTGCACTTGTCAGGACAACATGGCAGTTAGCAAACTGTATGCTGGCACTGCAGTGGCTGGCCTGGGCTCTCTCTTTAGGGCTACTTGTCTGGGTGACACAATTAGTGCTTCAGGAGCCCTAGTAGCATTTGCATTACCAGCCCTGGCACACATAGTGCACTTTACTAGGGACTTTACTAGTAAAGCAAAAACACCAATTATGGACAACCAATTACCATAACACTTTATACAGGGAGCACTTGCACTTTGACACTGATCAGCCATTGCAAAGTTCCCAAAGCATCTAAGTTGGCAACACCATGTTAGAAAAGAGGTCTAGGGGGAAGGCAAAAAGTTTAGGGAACTATAGCCAAAAAGGGCCAAGTCCAACAGTATGCCTTTTTTTTTTAGCTCTGTTCTAATTCGATGGCAAAGGCCTGTCAAACTTTTCAAGAGCCATACCCATTTCCCAAGGGATGAAATCTGTAAATTGGGTGTTTAGACTTAATACCATTCTTGGCTAATCCTTAGGCTCCAGCATAGGTTAAGGCATATTCTAGGTAACTTGTTTTGAAGCCTTTGTATCTTGGTAATGAGCTATTTTCGGAGGCATGTATGAATGGTTTTGCAGTAGTCAACAATGGACATAATGATGGCTCTGGTCAATTCCAACTGATGGTCATTTCAGAGTAATAGGAGGATATGATGTAGTTTGGCAAGCCAGAGGATAATCTTTTTAATCACTGCATTGACTTGCGAAATGACCACCAGTTAAATAGTATTTTATCAGGTTCCCAGCTATTGAGGTTACTGAGGAGGGACCCCAGTCCTGGGGGCCAGTTGAAGGATAGCAAGGTGGGCTCACTTTCTCTCATTATGATGATGATCTTGCTCTTGGTTTTGTTCATGCATAGGAAGCACTCCTTCATTGAGTAAAAGACTTGGTCCAAGTGCGGAGCGATGTTGGTGGTGTTTTATGGGTTGTTATTGAGCCGAAATGGATTTGCATGACATCCATACATTTGGAAATGCACTTTATTACTTTTCCAGAAATTGTGCTAGGGATAAATATAGATCATGGACACCAACCCGGGAAGAGATGATATATGAGGAAAATGCATGGCACCGAACATGTGGACGATTCAGCTCTTTCAATCTTGTTTTTCTTTGTTTGGTGTATTATGTGATAAAGCATATCTTGGGTGGTGGATATATTGAGGAGTGCGCACTGTTTTGTTGTCTTTGGCTAACCTTTACTATACTGTGCTGGTGACAGAATGTGGAGGTACATGCTTTTTGTGTTTTAAGTAAGGATCTCACTGTCCACTTCAAATGGTCACTTAATCCCTAAATTTTTCACCTCATAATTGTAATCTCTTTAAGATTAGCCATTGATTATCTGTGGGCATTCCACCGGGGACTGAAGCATTCACAGAACCCACCCACTAAAACCATTTCAAAGATATGCACATTTCCGTTTGGGAACCATTAACTATGAGTAGGATTACAATCAAACAAATCTATAAAAAGAAAATTAACATATATAAGCTGAAATCCAGGGGCTTGAGAATTTGTGAAACTTGTGAAGCTTTTTGTTTTTTAAAATACACTGAAAAAAGTAATTGTTTGTGGAAGAATATCCCAGCAATATCTACATTTTTCAGGTATGGCAAAAATGTTTTAACAGAATAATCTTTCCTCCAAATCAAATTGGGGGAAGTGCAGAGATCTTGCCGTTTTTCCAAGCTTAACGGTTGTAGTAGGAGGTTAAGAACGAAAGTGTCAGTATACTGTGCTGTTTCATAATGCTTTGCGCGTCTGGAGGAAGAAACAGCATTGCTTATTTAATTTTCTTCAGCATTGTTCTAAAAGGCCTACTCTAAATGATTAATTTCAGACAGAACAGTATGCATTCCATCATCTAATCACGGATAGGGGTAGGTGGATGCTTCGATTGATGTTATAATCTTCATCCTCCGAAAAATGAAGCCTGCGATTACAAATTCAGACAGACCTGATTGCAATTGGGTTGTCTTTTTCTAAGACTGGGGCTCAACAATCTTAGCCCGCTGTACTGAGAACACTGCTTGTTATTCAGTCGAGCATTGCAGAATCAGTAAGTTTTCCCAGACCACCTCTGACCTTTACTCTTTGTCATATTCAGATGTACCCTGGAGTCTTCCTGGCTGGATCGGAAGCAGCCTTTTTTCATTAAACAGGATGCGCCTCTTCCTCAAGGTGACACGTTTTGTATAGGCAGTTTTCATCTCATTGTAAATGTTCAGTTGCTGCCAAAAAAGATGTAAAGCAAAAAGAAAAGTCTAGCCCAAGTGTCCCCTAAGAGACCAAAGTGAACACAAAACACCGGAAAGTAACTCGAAAACAGAAACAGCAATGCAAAGGTCCCTTTATTCACGTCTAAAACTGTCCAAGCGAGTCTGAGTTTTCTAAACTTCCTAAGAAAAGCAATGACAGGTACATATAATCTTAAAGCTACAATATGTTCATGAATCTCATGAGTGTTAATGTAATTAACCTGTTCAGAGAATATATTTGTGTACTACAAAAAATTTCAATCCCTCGGTACAGGTGGGTTCGCTGCTTTTATGTGCTAATTGCACACACACAATTTGTGAGTATTTGGTGATTATAAATAATGCACCATTGCACATTTCACGCATTGGACTGGATGATGACGGATTAATTGCATGTGGTTTCTGCTGTGTTTTTCAAATATTAACACTCACTCCTACCAAAGATAGCCAGTAGGTTTATTTGAGAAACAGCAAAAGGGCACACCAAACAACTGCAGCACAGTGGGCCTCTCTTCTCTATGTCCACCTACGCACCCAACATTCCAAGGGGGAAAGAATGACCCAAAAGGTTCAGAATGGCCTCATAAATTACATTAAAGGTACAAAACACAACACATATCACATCCTACAAATAATATTTACAAATTTAAAAAATATACATTGTAATGATTTTTTAGGAGAAAATAATTAATAATATAATCATCCAGCCATACAGGATGAAGAAAGTTTCGCTTACAGCCTTCAGCACTCTATGTTTTTACATCCATTTCTAGTACTCTCTCATGCTCACTGCTTCGAGGATAGTTTCCTCCTTACACTTTGCTAATTTTGAAACGCTCCACGTGTCGTTCCTTCTTACTTCCACAATTCTGAAAGACCCCAGATATCCTGAATCCCCGTTTCTTCCTGCTCTGGGCTTCTTCATCCAAATTTTATCAGCAACCCACACTTGTAGATATTCACAATATGCATACAATCGAAACTGCGTTAATACGTATCTTGATGTCTGTGGATCCTCTCTTTAAATTTTTCATTCAATCTTGACCCCTTCTTAAACTCACTACTCAACCGCTCAGAATGCATCTTGATCCCATCAAATTTCACTTCAGTCACTGGAAAAGAGCAGCACCGATTGCAGTATTTAGTGCCATCCTATGTGCCCACAGTGTGTCCCTGAAAACTTAATTGAGTAAAGAATGCCACTGAAATGCCCACTGTGCACAACTCATGCTTTCAGCTAGTCCAATAGCATGAGGCAAATAAAGCACAGTCCTTGAATAAGACACACACACATGCCTTTAAGAAAAACCCTCTCCCAACAGTAGTAAACTGTACACCGTTATTGGTAACAATACACTATGAAATCTCTTTATAAGACAAACTCCATAGCCGAGAGGTGGTTACCTTGTTCACACATCCTGCTGCTATCCAGATGATCAGAGGCAACCTAGATGAACAATAACCAGTGCTATTTTGTGACCCAGCTAAGTATTTTACCTAAAAGTTGAATTCTCTGACACCCTCTTTCTACCTTCCAATGCCAAGAGGAACCTTTTCACCTGCCTTGCACACGAAGAGATTTAGCAATGGACAATGGTCCGTTTAAACAATGAAAGGCAGTCCCCATAAATAGAATTTGAAATGTTGAGTATCACAAATGTGAGCAAGTGCCTCTTTGCTGGATGTATGAAGTGACCATGCATCCCATTATAATCATTATAATGCATGCATTCACTCTGCATGTAATGCCTTACGTTGACTTTAACAACATTATGTAATTCTAGTTGCACATGGAAAGTTTCAGGTTGATCACTCAAGAGGGGCCAAGAAAAAGAGGGGGGCAAAAAAAGTGCATTTCCCATGTTAATTCCCACAGGGGCTTTGAACACAGCTACAGCCCGAACCACTGGATAGAATTACACTGAATTTGGCAGAACTGTAGCTTTTGTTTTACAGGTAACACTTTCAGTTATTTGGTGTAAATCTGTTAAATGGTTTTTGAGAAATTAAAGGAAATCCAAATGTGTATATCTGTGGCCGTGAAGCCTTTGTGAATAATGGCAAGCTCATACAGAGATCTGCAGAGCTGTGATTAGTTGCCTACACTTCAACCAGGAAGTGTTGGAAGCCATCTTGGGAATTGGATTCAGCCGATCCCACACAAATGCCCAGGAAAAAAGAAAAGGGGGCAGGGTATGAATAACCTAACCCCGTAGCCTTAGTCTTATTTTTCATGAAATCTCAAACATTTATGGGGAAAAAAATAAAGCCCTTGTTGGGCTAGGTCCAGGGGCATATAAAAAAAAAGAGGGGACGCACATGGCACCCCACCTAGGGCATTTGTATGCTACGGGGATCACCACTTCCCTGGGGCTACATAAACATATAGGAAGGGGCCTTGCAGACACCTCCCTAGTCTCCAGGGACCACCACATTCCCATGGCTCTAATTGTAAAAAAGAGGGGGGCTGCACCGACCCCCCCCTCCTAGGGCTTTTCAAAACTACATTTTTTCGGGCTAAATAATTGAAAATGGACGGGTGTGTGGACCTCCAGCCCCAGGGGCCAATACTTCCTCCGGGCCAATTCCTTTTGTAAAAATAGGGAGGGGGCTGCGTGGTCCCCTCCTGGGCCATGTATGGCCAAGCGGGACCACCACCTCCCGGTTCGTGCACAACAAAGGAAGGGGGCAATGTGGCCCACCTCCTGGAGCCATGTATAGCCCTGGGGACTGCCACCACCCAGGGCTCCTGCTTTGTCCCGGGGTGCCCACCCACTGGGCATAGCAGTTTGCTTTTGCTTGTAGGGAGCTGGTAGCTCCCGTCAAGCAAAAGCAAACACTCCGCATCTAGCAAACAGGACAAGTCAAAATGCTCCATCTTGCTGGAAGTGGAGTTTTAATCTCTTTCCCTATCAGCAAATATGCGGTTAGGGAAAGAGATGAAAATTTTGCTCTTGCATGCAGGGAACTGCATTTCCAGCAGCTCCATGTATGCAATAGCAATGCAGGCTCCTGCAGGAAGCAGGGAGCTGGCTGGGACCACAGGGGTCTTAAGGCTCCACCAGCAGTCTTCATCCTGCACACTGGTTGTCCTGGGTGGTACAAGGGCATCCATGGACCCTCAGCAGTCAAGGTCCACATAAAGGAGCACAATGAATGAATGAGACAAGCTTGAAAAGCTCATCAGCTGCTCCCACTAGAGCGTTCCGGGGCTGAGTTGATATAAGGAAGCAAGGACCTGAGTCCCCTGCTAGACCACCAGGGTCTCTGAAATGGAACGGGAAGCCTGAATTACACTTCTTTGAAAAGATGAGTTTTCAGAAGAGCCTATCCAAGGGTGATAACAGATTCTTAGTCACATTATGAATAATTTGTTGGTGGTGTTATACTCATTTTAGGAATACTAATGGGTTGCCAGGTGACTTTACCATGTGAAAATGCTGACACCCTGCCAGAATTGTATGGACCATTTTTTAGAGAAAAATATTTTCTTTCATGAATTTCTCATAGAGGTTGGGATGTGCCCCAAAGGCAAAACATTAAAAGTGTATTTTCCATAAGTTTACACTATCTTCTTGAGCAATGTGAGAATAATAGCTGATATTGTGACCAAAACATGCTCATCCAATAGCTATGGATTCTGAAGGTTTTTGGATCAGTTTACGCTCCGGGTGCACTGCCCGTATGTATGCACACAATACAGATTAACTATTATTCAGGTGCAAAATCGGCGAGTGGAGAAACCCTAAACCACTCAATTAGAGTAGAAAAAACTACCCCTTAATCAACAGATTTGGTTGCCGATGCACTCAATATGGTACACATTGTTCAGTAACAATATACAACAAAAAACGTAACAGATGACAGAAGTGTTTAAACAAAAACTCTCATGAAGGGTAAGTCTTGGAGTCTTTAATGCAGTATCCAGCCAGCCGACACGTGTTTCATCGCACTCGCGATTCCTCAGGGCTGAAATGAACAGAAAGTTGACAATGGAGCATGTATCTCGTACGAGTATAATTACAAAAAGACCTGGTTCTTTGGTCTTTACATACTTGGTTTGTGCCTCTACTTCAGTGAGTGTACAACGATACATCTATATTTCCTGAGTGCCACCCCAACACATCCGTGTCGCAAGTGTGAGAATTATCATTCTTATCACTAATCGTGCTGGTGAATAGTGAAAATTGTGTTGACACACCGATAGAACTCGGATAATTCTCAACAGAGACAGAGTCTCTGACTATAAAGTGGTCTATCTGTGTGCGGCCCACTCATACAACATGCTTAGTGAGGTTTGTGGCTGATGTGAAACTCTGACTCTCGGCGTAGAAACGTAACATACCTAGATGGCTGTGTCCAGGTCAAATAAGGTCTAATTAATCAACAAGGAGAAAAAAAAAAAACGAAAACAGGAAAAATCTCATCACTAATAGTCAAACTTCATGTTAAACGGCAAAAGAATTCACTGTAATGGGGCTGTGATATAAAAAAAATAGGATTAGGCTTTTACCATCTGCCAATCCACTGTGGGTTTCAAAAGATACAAGTGAGGAATAAGGATCCCAGATGATGAAGGGCGGATCCGAGTGGTGACTGATGGGAATCTTCTCATGAGTTATGAGGGACCCTATGTGTGATTTGCACAACACACTATAAGTTCATTGCCTTTAGTTCTCCATTCAACACGTAGGGTTGCAACTTAGTTCATTTTTGTACTTGACTCCTTAATATCCTCTGTTATAATAGCTGTTTACAGGGACTATAGTACTGTTGGGTCGTTAAACTGTCCCTCTGACCCTCATTCCCCTTGTTTGTTAATGTTCTTGTGCAGCTGCTGAGCTGCGTGTCTTTTTAACTCTCAGGTCTCACTTGAGATCTGAATTTCTGATTAGGAATCTGTGTGACGCTCGAGGCTCTTCCTATTCCAGCGTAATCTGTGTGTTTAATAATTTCTGTCAAAATGGCCACTGTCGCAGGTCTGGCGTTTGACGAAATGGAAATTCAGTCCATTCTGGCAGAGAATCCTTGTGTTTTGGATATGTTACCACCAACCCAAGTTACGAGTGAGGAAGGTTGGGCCAAAATTCTGATTCTAAAAAAAAGTCAGTCAAGGATCTGTGTCCATGGTATTTCCATGGCAGAATATCTTCGAGGGAATGGGGCACCGAGTGGTCTAATCGTCACGAATGCCCCTCGCCTCTTTTTGGACGATAAAGAGTTCTTACGCGATTGGTCATTGATCGCTTGGAAGTGCACGAGAGATTGGCTTGTGCTTATCATTAAGACGCCAAAAAAAGCAGCCGACAATATTTTAATAGAGATCCAGTTACTTGAGGGCCAGATTAAAGCAACCCTCACAACCAAGATTTTTTCAAAAAATCAGGATGAGAGTAACAAAGCAAATAAAGAATTTTGTGAGTCCATTCTGTTTAATAAACTCGAGAAATGTAAGAAAGATCTCGCAAAATTTGCCATGGACAAAGTATATCCATATACCAGCGATGGTTATACACCCATTCCCCTAAATAAGAAAGGCCGGAAGGGAGGTTCCACTTACGGCACTTCAAGTTCTGACACAGAGTCCAGTGACTCTGATGTTTCGAACTCTACTAATACACCAAACAACAAGAGAGGTAGAGGATATAATAGGAGGAATTGGGGGGGATACAATCAGAGCTATGGTCCACCACCACCTCCACCTTGGTGGCAACCTATGCCGTGGGGTACTCCTACTTATCCACCTCCAGGAGGACCTTTTGGTCCCCAACAATTCTATCCAGACTATACACAGCAGCCTTTTTTAGGCTATGGCCAAGGGAGAACGAGGGGCCGACGCAGATCCCATCAGCAGGGTCAGGTCCAATGGAACTTACCTCCACAGATGATGGAACTGAGGAATGGGAAGAAGATCCCCCAAGAAACACCGGGGACGTCAACAGGACCTCCCTCGTAATCAATCTCAGTAATTACACCATGTCTGCAATTGAAGAAGACGTACTGAATAGGGGTCTTGGTTTTGTGTCTACAAACACTGCTGATCCTTTTCTTACTAACATCGAAATGAACAGGTTTTTTAGAAAAATCAGGCTGCACTTCCTTTTTGCCAACAGAGAGGTACAAGACGAAAGTGATAAAACCTCTAATGAGAACACTGGTTTAAGAAAACCTTCGAGATTCATCCCGACTACTATAGGCCTACCTGCGAAGGTGGTGGCTTTTGAAGACGCTGTAGAACATGATTTACAGGTGCTTCTTCAACAAGAGCACAAACCCTTTGTCAATCTTAGCAAAAAAGAACAAATAGCTTTGAATGGACTATCAACTAATTCATCAGTTACAATCAAGCCCGCTGACAAAGGGGGTGCTATAGTCCTTATGGACACAAGTAGTTATCGGGAAGAATGCTTGAGACAACTGAGTGACAAGAAATTCTATCGGAAATTAACCATAGTTCCCACCTCTAGATTGACCACAATCATTGGTACTATTGTTGAAGAGGCTCTGGCTGAGGGATGGTTGTTAGAAAAAGAGGCACAATATCTATGTGCAACTAATCCAATCATGCCGTATTTCTATATACTGCCAAAGGTACATAAACCCCAGAGACCACCGCCTGGGCGCCCCATTATATCGGGCATAGGCTCGTTGCTTGAGCCATTATCCACTTTTGTGGATCACTTTCTTCAACCGTTGGTACTTGAGATGCCAACTTACTTAAAAGACACCAAGGCTGTGCTTAGAACTTTACCAGAAGTTAATTACGATACTGATCAAGATCTTCTAGTCTCTTTCGATGTGGAGAGCTTATATACTTCCATACCTCAAACTGAAACTTTGGAAGTAATAGAAAGCTTGCTCGAAGCGAGAGATCTTAACTCTATCACACCCGTAAGGTTGGTCATGACTCTTGCAACCTTGGCTATGACAGAGAACTTTTTCATGTTCGAGGAGACTGTGTACCTACAGATTAGCGGGACTAGCATGGGCAGCGTTTTTGCCCCTAGTCTCGCTAATCTGTACGTGCATAGTTTCGAACAACACCACGTGCTCAATGTTATCAATCCGTTCCTAGACAATGTGCGTCTATGGAAACGATACATTGATGATATTTTAGTGGTGTGGCATGGCTCAATCGAAGATTTGAATAAGTTCCATGGGTGGCTAAATGAAAGAAATCCTTTTCTGAAATTCACCATGGAATACAGCAGTGATAAACTTGCCTTTCTTGATCTTTTAATCACTGCTACTCGTACTGGTTTGCACACAGAAATATACCGTAAACCAATATCAAGGAACTCATTACTGAGCTATGAGAGTTTCCATCCCAAGGCACTTCTCAACAATTTGCCCTACGGACAGTTCCTCCGAATTCAACGGAATTGTTCTAGTAGGGCAGCATTTGACGAACACTCTCAGACTCTTGGGCAACATCTGATTGAGAAGAAATATCCGAAAAGACTAGTAAAGGCTGCAAAGAAACGTGCTTCGAACAACAATAGGGAAGGTTTATTAGAACTATTACCTCCCAAGCCGACATTGAAAAGGTTTACATGTGTCAATACTTTTAGTACTAAGTCGAATCAGATCCAGAAAATTGTGAGGAAGCACTGGGCGATTTTGAACACCGGGAATGACACGGTCAATTTACCACCCCCCTTATTCCCCTTCAAACGTGGACGAAATGTGAAAGACAAGTTGGTCCACACTAGACCTAAGCCCACGACTCCCCGCACCATAGGAACTCTATGTGACATGCCTGCAGTTACAGGACATCATCCTTGTGGGAATTGTGTTGCTTGCCCATTAACAACTAAGTCGACTCAGATTGATATTGGTACAGGTCGTCCCTGAGAGCAACGACGCTTCACCAATTGTAACAGTCAAAATTTAATCTATTTGATTACATGCCCCTGCGACAAAAAATATGTAGGGATGACTACACGTAAAGTGAAGTTAAGAATCTCAGAACATAAGAGCTCTATTAGATGCTGCAAACAGGCCACAAGACTCACTTCACATTATATAGAGGCTGGGCATTTACCAACAGAGCTGAAGTGGACTGTCATTGAACAGCCTATGATCCCTCCCCATATTACTGATATCAGTAGTTTTCTTTTTAAAAAAGAACAAAAATGGGTGTTTAAACTCAGATCTGACAAAGAGGGCCTCAACGAAAATATTCCCTGGATGGCACTCTAAAGACCTTGTGGTAATATCTATTGCCTTTGGCATTGATAAGCAACACCCCCTTTTTTGACAGTCTTCGACATTGACAATATTTGTCTATTCTTTCAGTCGATCACTCCAGACATTACATATGGAGAATATAAATGTTCGATCACATAGGATGCTTTTTCCTTTCTAAACATCTAACTGAGATCTATGGTTATTTCCTCATGAGATACCATCTAAACATCGAGCCGCTCGAAGAATAGAAAACGCTCCTTTTTCTAAAATACTGACAGCGTAATTGCTATGCTCGCTCTCACTACAACTCCCATGATGCTAGGGGCGGCGCGGAGAGACTGACGTCACCCAGGCGCCTCCGGCACCGACGAACAAGCCGAGATATAATGGACGACTGCGCACCGCGTCGGTACCTCCCACGACAGCCCAGAGGGACGCCTGGGGTACCGACGGACAGGTAGGCGCCGCCACATCTTGCGCTGCGTTCTAGGCTTACGACTTGATAGCATATGCGCGGACCTGTGGTCTGCTAGCAGCATGAATATCGGTAAAGAGCTGTGCAAGAGAGGCTCATCTCCCTCGTAGTTTTGAAAGATACCTTGGAGTCCCGTGGCCTTCGCCTACCACGGAATCCAGCTTTGATGCCGAGTGTTCCGTGTGACGGTCGGCAATTGCTTAGTTCACAATGCAAACATCATGATCATTCAGCTATAATCTGTTACGGACAAACTAAGACCACTGCTAAAGAACTGCTGGTTTGAAATAATGGACACGATAAATGCGTCCGTGTTAAGACACGCTTGCTAAGCACACATAATGACGATGATTTTCAGTCTTAGCGCTAACGCATAGGTGTTTCACAATAGACACGGTCAAATGTGTTCGTTGCAGGGCTCGCCTGTAAAGCTTACTTAAGGACTATGGTTGTAAATAATGGCATTAGTAATATCTGATTAATGACCCAATGCGAGCATCTGACAAATAATTGTTGGGACATTCGCATGGAATAGTCTTTGGACTTAATGATTGTTTGCTGGAGCAGAGTGGGACCTTGGGTGTCCTAATTTTCTTTTCATTGATTCTTTTCGCTACTTTAGAGCGGTGCCCTGTTTTACCTGCGCTGTGGCCAGGTGAGGTGGGACTTTTCTCTCCTGCCAAATTGGTAAGTGAGCAGTCAATAGTTTTTCTTGCTGAGAACAGAGGTGTATGATATATACAGTTGAAATACTACACGTCTGCAACTAAATAAGTTGTATCTGTGTTAAGAAAATTCATTTCTAATACAGTGTTTTGTACCTAATTTTGTATGCACTTTGTTTCCTCCCTTTATGTGTATCGTGTTATGAATGGATTCACTTCTTGGTTTTGACTACACAGTCAGGAGAAGGACGGTATCACTATACTCAGGTGATATATATCTTTTCCTTTTCATTTGTTTTTGGTTCAAGCAGTAGCGGTAATGGTCCTGACGAAGCAGCCAGATACCATTTGGATCCAATAAGTCTGCAGAAACATGTCGACCCCCCATCTCCATTAGTGGTTATTTGTTTATACCACTACGCACTCATTTTATGTTTAGGATTGAAGAGAATCCTAATAAATTAATCTGTTTCTCTTCTTTACCTAATTTTATAAGTACACTTCACTAGTTCACTTTACACTTCACTATTTTTAGCACTGCTTTTCAGACACCTTACTACCCCTTTTTTTCACTCACACCGTATACCACATATAGGATTAGGCTTTTATCATCTGCCAATCCACTGTGGGTTCCAAAAGATACAAGTGAGGAATAAGGATCCCAGATGATGAAGGGCGGATCCGAGTGGTGACTGATGGGAATCTTCTCATGAGTTATGAGGGACCCTACGTGTGATTTGCACAACACACTATAAGTTCATTGCCTTTAGTTCTCCATTCAACACGTAGGGTTGCAACTTAGTTCATTTTTGTACTTGACTCCTTACTATCCTCTGTTATAATAGCTGTTTACAGGGACTATAGTACTGTTGGGTCGTTAAACTGTCCCTCTGACCCTCATTCCCCTTGTTTGTTAATGATAGCAACATACAACATAAAGCAGCAGTGCTAAGGCAGTTTAAAATCTCTACTGCAAAATGTGAATATTCTGATATGAGACTAGCTCTAGATGGTTTACTGAGAGATAAGCCCAGTATAACATACAGGAAGTGACACTCACTTAGGGAGCTATTGAAGTGTAGTGGCATCACTGTGAAAGGTAACACCATGTGCCAAGAATGTAAGGTTCTTTTCCCTGTGAGAAGTGCAAAGCTTGCAAAAAACAGCTGAAGCAGGAAGAATGTTGAGGTTCCATATGGCAAGGGCACCAAAAGCATAACACACTTTTAATTATGTAACTCTCAATTTGTGGTATATATCTTGGAATACCATTGCAACAAAAGATATGTGGGCTGCACCGTACATGCTGTCAAGAAAAGGATTTCTGAGCACATGTGAGCTATTGATAATGGTGAGACATGGCTAGACATTTCAGTGAGATCTACTACTGTGGTAAAGCCAAGTTCTGATACTTTGCAATGGAACAGGTCTCACATAACATCAGGGGAGGCAACAGAACTCTGTTACTCAAAAGAAAATAGTCATACTACATTATAGACCTTGAGACTAAAGGTCCACTAGATTGAAACACTGAGGAAGAGCTGAGAGTACACCTGGGTGATGAGTGATGCATGTTCATAAATTATCAAATGCCTATATAGGATTATATTTTTTATTTTCCTGCGTGTGGTTCCCAGTATTATTTTTAATCTATAAATATGTTGATTTTGTTACAGGAGGAAAGGAAGGGAATCTTGTATCAGATGTGATGAAGCCTTTTAGCAGGAGCCCTCTACCGGTGTCTACTGATGAGTGCTCGAAAATCAGTTACAGGTAAGATGTTCACTTTTTGAAGTTATGTGTTTAGTTTGTCTGCGGGTTATTATCAGGATAATGATTGTTTATTTATGTTTTTCCATATATTTGTTCTATTCAGTATGCATATCAACTGCACATTTAGCCCTTTTAATATTGTCCTTTTTTCACTGGACTTGATGCCCACTTGGGCCTTTATTTGGCTAGATTCTTCTGGCTAAGTCTCTGACAACTAATGCGTGATCCTTCATTATGACCCACCTAGGATGGATGATTTATTGATTAAGCGAATGATTTGACTTAGGAAATTTGTGATCAACAAAATCTAGACTCAGACATAGGAATAGTAGCAACTATGAGAATTGTTGGAAGATTTGTGAATCTTCAATGATAGAGACCATACAATATTTTTCACCTGGGTCCATTAGACATGTGATAACAGACTTGTGTACAGGCAACCTGTAATTTGCACGTTGACTGTACATTCTCATGTTTTCCAGTGGTACTAGTAATTGTCAAGTTGATCCTATTTGGCATACATTGTAAACTACGGATATATATAAACTGATAATATATATTAAATGAGGAAACTTCAGCATTTGGGAACCCCTGTTCTGTAATTAATTCACATGCATTGTGGATTATTACTTTGGTCTTGTGCTGTAAGGTCATAGTACTGTATCTATTCATTTCTTGTTTATGCACTGTAACTTTTGATAATAATATGTATATCTGAACTACTCTAAGATGGCACCAGTTTAATATCACCTATTCTCCTTTCCATGTCACCAGTGGTATATTCCGGGAAGGAACACAGGCTTATCATGTGTTCAAACTTACTATTGTGCACTACAGCTGGCCCTGAGAGAGGATTTTATTTGAAATTGTATTTATTTAAATATTATCCAGTGGTGATTATCACTGAGTGGTTAATAGTAAGGATCGTGTTTCTATAGGAAAAGCATTTTTTTGTTTCTCTAATAACTTTGATGCCATTTGACTAATCTTCACTAAAAATAAAAATCCAATTCAGTTTAATCCGGGAAAGCGTGGGGGTGATCCATGAAGAGTGGGCTGAGTAAAAAGGGGGTGCCAAACCCATAATCCCCATAGAGTTTTCCTTAGGAAATTATGACACAGCTCAGCCCAAACCGCTAATAGGATTAACATCAAATTTGGGAGAAAAGTAGATTTTGGTCAAGAAAGCATGCTTTTTGTGATTTGGTGTAAATCCCTTCAAGAGTTTTTGAGGAATTAAGGCTCAATAACTTTGTATATTTCATGCCGCAGAAGATGTGAGGACATCTGATCGAATGTCACCACATCAACAAGGATGTGGAAGTAGCCATGTTAGGACTCAGGACTCAGTTCAGTTCAGTTTCAGTCCTGAGTCATACAAAAAATGTCAACAATAAATATAAGGGGGTAAGGTAGGGATACCCTGCACCCCAAGGGCTGGTGGGTGGGTCCCCTGGATCTGAAAACATTTTCGAATGATCAGCAAAATAAAAAAAGCACAGGCTCCCACATTACAAAAATAAGAGTGGGCCAGGCCCAGGGGGTGGGAGAATTCAATATTTGGGGGGGACACATGGTCCCCTCCTTGAGCCTTAAAAAAGTCCCAGGGACCGCATCCCCTGGGGCCAACATTGAAAGAAAGGTGAGAGGGTGCATGGCCTCTCTCCATGAGCCTAAAGTGGTCTTAGGGACCCCATCCCCCGAGGCTGGCTCACTCACTGTGTCCTCCGGAGCCCACTCCCGGGCACAGTCGTTTTCCTGACTGCTACAGCGTGGGTAGGGAACATTTGATGCTCTACCTGACAGGAGGTTTAAACATGCTCCTGCCAGATAGAAGCATTCAAAAACAGCAGTTCTCACCAGTTGGGAGAAATCTACCTCCCAATGAGCCCAGGATGAGTGCATGCGGGTTTCCGGTGGGGCTGCACATTTCGATCACTTTAAGACCACAAAAGGTGTGTTTGAGGTATTCAGAGGGAAAGGAAGATGGCAGATTGACTCTGCTCCTGGAAAGACATCCCCTCTACCTTACCCTGAAGCCCCGCTGGCCTGCTGTTATGCCTGCCTGTCAGCTACGTCATAAATTTAAAGGGAGCGATGAAAGCGATGAAAAGAATTTATCAAAAGATTCAACTCTTTTGGCATCTTAAACACGCAATTCAAGGAAGAGGAAGAGTGAAGGAAAGTGAAGTGACTATGGCCGGGGTTGCGTTCGCCTGCTCTGCCTTGGAAGTGCCGGTTAACTCAGCTCAACTGTGTGGTGTATGGCTGTGGCATAGCAAGGTGGTTCAGTTTCAGAGCAACTCAACTAGCATCACCGCGGCCTCTTCTGCTAACTAGGTGCTCTGTCGGTGACTCCTGCGATTTTGGCAACGGCGGGATAAGCTTTCTGTGTCCGGTTGTGGGAGCACGCAGGACCGTACGGGATTAGCGGCAGCGTGGCTTCTGGTTAAGGTGATGGCTCCTCCGCGTACTATTCGCCGGGTGCGGGCAGAGATCCAGGCTGAAGCTGGGGACCCCGCGGATGCCGTGGACCACTCAGCACTTTCGGAAGCTGACGCAGCTGTCAACATTGGTACTGCAGCAAGAAAAGTCTCGGTAAGCAGCAATTTTTCTTTGGGGACTTGCAACTCTATTAACCCTGGAGGTGACTCTTTAACAGATCCCCAGGTGGGGAAGCCAATCCTTAAACTTTTGCGCTCAGGGAAAGCTATGGCGTTGCCCTGCTCCTGCGGCTCAGAGACAGCTCGGAGACAGCCATGCCCAGTGTTCAAATGGCTGAAGTGTTAAATGCTGCAGTTCATGAGGGCTAGGGGGGCACAGAAGATTTTTTAAGATCATCATGTGCAACTCCCGAAAGGATTTCTGGCTGTGGCATAATATTGGTAGCTTCTAATTCAGAAGCAAGTATGGTGGGTTCTGTTCATGAAGAATTGATGGAGTCAATTACCTCGGTCCTTCCCCATGTCGCTGATGTTGCTGATGTCCCTGAAACTATACCTGCTATACCTGCTAATTCAGATTGTACTCTTCACACCAAGGGGCTGACCAATGAAGACTCTTCGGCTCAGTTAAACAGTAATCTACTTTGTGCCAGCTTGGGAAGGGTGGACGAGAATGGCAGCAGCTTAACCTGTGGTGAAAACGCCACTAACAAGGGGCTGACCAACGAGGCCACGGACTCTGAGGATCATTTGGATCCTTCTTTCAACAGTCTCACACAGGGGCAGAATAACATGAGTAGCAGTGGTAGTAACAGTAGCAGTGAAGCAGGGGGTTTTCGAAATTCCGGGAACAATAACCTGGAGGGGGAAGAGCTCTCAAGGAAAAAGGCCCAAAACATGTTTGGACTGGAAAAGGCAGCAGAGGCCGTGGGTGTGGTACTGGCACAAAGGCACAGATCCCGAAGACATGGAACGACTTAAAGGGGCAACAAGCACGACAAAGGTGGGCCCGGGGGTGAGTCCATTATGGAAATGGGTTTCATCAAAGGGCGAAATGAGATCTATTGTCTCTAGACTATCTAACCCAGGGGGGCATGGGAGTACCTCAGTAAGTACTCTGCAAACTGGTCATTTAGATCTTGCTGCTACTGCACTGGTAAACACCCCCGAGGATCTGCTGGTTACTGGTATTCCTGACATGCCCTCGGTTAAATTGTAGGTATTGGATAGCTCACCGATCGGGACTCCTGGAGGTGGTCATGGCTCTGACCAAAGGTCATCAGGCATGAAGTCTGTTCATACCTTGGGGTCTGCATCTACTATAATCAGTAACCAATATACAGTGTCTGAATCCATATCTTCTTCTCCAGCTTTATTTTCTACAGAAGAATCCGGAACTGAGTTCAATGTCGAGCTTATCCAGCATGTGGAAGGGGACAGTGAGAGTGACGAGCCATCTCTCTCCAGAATTTTGTAGGCACTCACTATTCAAAGATCAGAAGCACAAGTTTATTACCAACAGGCTAAGGTTGATAGCACTGAAATTACTGTCAATGTTTCTCATTTAGCGTCTGAGGTTTCTGATCTCCAACATCGGGTGGCAGCTGTGGAGGAGGTCAACACTCACACCGTGCATTTGGTTAAATCCAAGACTCACAGATGGCGCTGATGCAGTTTAAAATTGAAGATCTCGAAAACCGGCAACAACATCACAATCTGAGGTTTTTTGGGATCCCGGAAGACAGGGAAGGCTCCGACCCACTTGCATTTATTGTTGATTTGCTACAGAAGGCATTCTATGACTTAGAAGACTGGGATATGGACACACAATTTCAGAGAGCGCACCGCTTGGCGCTTTTCCTTCCACAAGGCAGTCAAGCCAAAACAAACTTTGCTAGGCCTTGTATTTTTGGGCATCTTTTTGTTTTGGCAGACAATTTTTTGTTAAGGCTCGTGTTACGGCTCCTGTCAAAGTAGATACTATGTCAATTTTTGTGAGGTCTGACTTGTGCAAGTCAACAATGGACAAGCGATGGCAGCTCCGTCAACATATGGACTCCTTTAAGGCTGTCTGTCCACAGGTTTTTTTGCTAGAGCCTGCTCGTTTAAAAGTCATCAAGGATGGTCGCACACATGTTTTTTTAATGAGCAGGAGGTGAAAGAGGCACTATTTAAGTGGCAATCTACATCTAATGTTTGACTTGATGTTTCATCATGGCATAATATGAACAGGGGTTGACTGATAATTCTAGTCATGACTCGGCGCAGATGCCGTAGTTTGTTTTGTATAGATATGGGGGCCTCTCTATTTGGTTTTCTCTGTTAGGCTTTCTTTCTTTGGTTAATGCCTTGCTTACTATTTTTTGATGGTTTGGGCGGGGTACGGTTGGTTCGGTGGGGTTTTCGGGGCGTCTTCCATATGCTGTCACATCAGGACAGCAAAAAGGGGGCGATTCCTTTTCCAAGATGCATGGTGGGGGGGCTAGAAGTGGAAGGGATGGGAGAAGGTGGAGAGGTTTGTGGGGGAAGGCGGTGTTAATTTGCCAAGTCCCAGTAAAAAACAGGGTACTGAGCACAGGTTTAAGGGAAAGAAAAAAATCTCCTTTTTTAGGGATAGAGACTGATTTGACACTACGAAGATTATATAATGCCGAGTGTTAAATGTATGAGTTGGAATGTCTGTGGGCTGAACCAGGCCAGAAAAAGACGACTGGTAGCCGAAGAAGTTATGGTGTTAAGCCTCATATAGTTGGGATTGTTGAAACCCATTTGGCCTTTAAGGATAGAACTTATTTTAAGCAACTTGGCTATGATTTGATTTTGTATCCGTCGCAGTCGTCTTCTATCCATGGGGTTGCTTTATTGAAGGCCAAACACTTCACAATAACAGTCCTACATAAACAGGCCAATTCCACGGGAAGATGGGCAATTGCTCAGCTTTAAATGTTTGGTCATGAAGTGACAGTATTAAGGTTTTTGGCCCTAACGTCGATTGCCTTGAGGTTATCTCTTTTTTATGCTCTGAACTATAGGAATGGGCTGGGGACCTCATCGTTATGGGAGATTTTAATTGTATCCTAGACAAAGAAATTGACACTACAAATTCTGCAGCAAGAGTTAGAATGTTTCAGGTGAGGGTAGCTAAACACGATTTGCTGCACATACATCAGTTGGAGGATGTCTGGAGAAAACTTTTTCCTACCTCACCAAGGTGCACTTTTTTTTCTTATCCTCACAAACAGTACTCCAGAATCAACATGATTTTTACTAACGGTGCTCTGTTGGGCAATTCCTCCATGGTGGTGTGTCCCTAGGTAACATCGGACCGTAATCCCATTATGCTTATTATACATTTCGGTCTTGTTGGGGAAGAACAAGCAAGGGAATTCTCGTTTCCTGGGCACCTTCTCAGTAATCTGACTACGTCATCTACATTCAAGAGGTATTGACGGAATACATCGTTCATAATCTTTACACTGCATTTCTTGCAATAGTCTGGGATTGCTTAAAAGGCATATGTGAGAGGGACGACACTCCAATACATTGTCAAGCAGAATCGGCTTAATGTTGGTCAGGTAGAAAAGGAGCATAGGCTATACACTGATTTAGAGCAGCAACATGCTCGAGCAATTGCCTTGAAGGATACTGGCGAACTACTAATATATTTACAGCTTATTTATTTATTTTATTTATTTATTTATTTGCTTGTAAAGCGCAAGAATCAAATTCCCGAAGGGATATCTCTGCGCTGGTGCTAGCATTAGAGGGTTACTGCAAGAAAAAAGCTGAAAGGAAGACCTGAAAATTTAAGGCATGGTGAAGAGGTACGTTTTCAGTTTCTTCCTAAATAGTTCTAGGCTCCGAGTCTGTTTTAGTTCAATGGGCAGGGAATTCCAGAGAATGGGTCCTTTGTAGGACAATGCTCGGCCTCCTTGTCTGGCCCTTCTGATCTTAGGGACCTGGAGCAGGAGATGGTTGCAGGATCGAAGAGTCCGGCCAGGAATGTAGGGCAGGAATTTAGCTTTTAGATAGCTGGGGCTGGTGCTAAACAGGCATCTGTATATAACATTGCAGATTTTGAATTTGATGCGCTGCTTTACGGGTAGCCAATGAAGTTGGTGAAGCAGGGGACCGGACGGCGTTCTGGGAGGGGCATTGAGGGCCAGTCGAGCCGCCGTGTTCTGGACAACCTGAAGTTTATCTAGCTGTGCTTCATTTGCTGAGATGTATAGACCATTGCAGTAATCCATTCTGCTTATAATAAGGGTCTGGATGAGAGTCTTCCTATGGTTTGGGGGTAGAAACGGGAAGGCTCGTCTCAGGAGCCCCACCACATGGAGGCAAGCACCTGCTACTTGCGTGGTGTGCTCTTTAAGCAGAAGTGCCTGGTCTAGCTTGACACCCAGGTTTTTTGCTGTTTGTTTGGGATAAGGGATGGGACCTAGTTCCAGAGGCCACCAATCCGGGGACCAGAGAAGGGTTGCCCCTCCAAACAGCATGACCTCTGTTTTGGATACGTTACATTGTAAAAAAATTTTAGCCATCCAGTTTGCTACAGCCCTCATCCCGTCTGCAAATGATGACTGAATTGCCGGAGTGAGGGTCTGGAAGGGGAATAGCAGCTGGGTGTCGTCAGCGTATGATACAGGAGTAAATCCAAAGGATCTTATCAGATTAGCTAAGGGGGCCACATAAATGTTAAACAACGTTGGGCTGAGACACGAGCCCTGTGGCACACCCTTAGTTAGCTCTCTTGATGGTGATGAATGGGAGCCCAGTCTGACACCTTGAGTTCGGTCGGAAAGGAAGCTGTGCAGCCATGATAGAGCTGTTCCTCCTACCCCTACACTGCTCAGTCTTTCGAGAAGGAGAGCATGTGATACCATGTCGAAGGCAGCGGACAGGTCCAACAGCACTAGAATCACAGATTCCCCCCTGTCCAGTGACATCCGGATGTTGTCGGTCACGGAGAGGAGGGCTGATTCAGTGCTGTGGTTGGGCCTGAAACCGGATTGTGAGGGGTCCAGGCCTTCCTCTGCCTCGATGTAGTTCGACAGGTAGGTATTCACATGCTTCTCGGTAAGTTTACCGAGATAGGGTAGGAGGGAGATAGGCCTGAGGTTCGATAGATCAGACCAGGGCAGCGTGGTGTTTTTCCGAACCGGATTTACAACTGCTTGTTTCCACTCAGATGGAACCCGTCCTTCACTAAGGGATTGATTTATGATGGTTTGTAGGAATGGGCCTAAAAAGGAGTTCAGGGGGGCCATCATTCTAGCAGGTATGAGGTCATTAGGGGAGCCAGATTTTATATGATTAATTAGAAGGTGGAGATCAGTATCAGATAGTGAGGGAAAGGAAAGTAGAGATATTGTATTTTGTTGTGCGGCAGTGTTAGCGGAGATGACATTTGGAGCAGGGCAGCAAGTGCTGATAGAAGTGTTGTTCAGGATTTTGTCGTAAATCAGGTTGATTTTATTCTCGAAAAACAGAGATATCTCTTCGCAAAGAGGCAGTGAGAAGTCATCCAAGCTAACACATGCTGTGGGTTTCACAAAGGATTCGAGTATCTTATACAATTCCTTTGATGAATTGCCGGCCTCTGATATTTGCTGGGCCAGGCTAAGCTTGCGCGCTGTTTTAATGTTTTCATAGTATTTGGATTGTGCTTTTTGATAGGCACTCTTGTCATCTGGGAGGTGTGACCTCCTCCACTTCTTCTCCAGCCTTCTGCACCCTTGCTTCTCACTTCTTAAGGTGGCTGTGTACCATTTTTCCTTTTTGTGAGTGGGGAATTGTTTGTGAAGTTTTAACGGGGCTACTTTATCTATAGCCTTCAGAAGAGAATCCTTGAAACTGGATAGAGTATCTTCAACGTTATCAGATGCATGGGATATGGGATTTTCCCAGACCTTCTGTAGTCCCTCTACGGTAACTTTTGCTCATTGATAAAAGAGCAAAGCTTAGTAGAAAGCTAAAGGATAAAGTAGCCAACAACTTTTCTAAATTCAGAACAAAACAGTATGAGTATGGAGAGCGGGTGGAATGGGTTTTGGCCTATCCACTAGTTGATCAGAGGGCCAAGTCACATGTTAAGCAAATTATTGGTGCAGACAGCTCAACTTTCTTTAAATCCCAAGATATAATTGAGCAATTTAGGATATTCTATGCCAATCTGTATAATGAGTCTGCCAGTTTTAATCATCAAATGGCTATAGATTACATACAAGAAAGTGCATTGCCTGCTTTGGATCCATCCCAAGCCTTGTGATTGGACAGAAATGCGGATTTATTAGAAATTAACACAACAATTGGGGCACTACCTTCTGACAAAGCAGTTGGGGAAGTTACTATCCCGCTTGAGTTTCACAAAACGTTTAGGGATGTACTGACCCCGGTTTTTCTTGAGTTGGTCAATGAGATACTGCATGGTGGGGACACACCTCCCAAGTGGAACAAAACTAATATCATTGTTTTTCCAAAGAAGGGTAAATCTGTGGAGGATATGAGCTCATACCGACTGATATCCCTAATTAATGCGGACGTTAAAATCTTTTCAAAGCTCCTTGCCTCCCGCCTAGCCCCTCTGACCCATCTATTGGGATCAGAACAACAGCATGGTTTTGTTCCGGGTAGGGGCACTGCAGCACACATAAATACAGCTATTGCAGCATTTGATGTAGCTAGCCACTTAGACCAACAGATTGGGATGTTGATGTTGGACCCCGAGAAGTCCTTCGATCGACTAGCTTGGGGGTGTGTTTGGCTTAGAATGATATCTCTAGGTCTCGGTCGGAGGTTTGTCTCGGCGGTTCAGAAACTATATTGCAAACCAACTGCTGTTATCAAGCTTAATGGTCTTGTATCCTCTTATTTTAGTATTCAGAGGGGCATGCGGCAGGGATGTCCGCTATTCCCTCTATTATTTGCTCTCTCCATTGAACCCTTTATTAGGCATCTGCTCCTTAATGTTTTAATTTCACCAGTGTCCTTCAATGGTATGGTTTTAAAAAACACTGCGTATGCAGATGACATCGCGGTATTTACCACAGGGCCAGTGGAAGCTATAGCAGTGATAATCCAAGAGGCACAACGCTTTGGATCTTTTTCTGGATACAAGCTTAATTTAAACAAGACACGGTCAATTCTAAATTTTGTACCTACATTAGCCCCACCCTCGCTAGGTATTACTAGATCTGTTACTTATTTAGGAGTCTGTCTTAGTTGTCGTGCTGATGATCTTATTACTTTAAACTATGAACCGCTGCTTAAAAAAGTTGCTGCAGATTTGCGTAGGTGGCACAAGCTACCACTGACTATCATTGGGAGATGCAATATAGTCAAAATGAATATTTTACCAAAATTTCTTTACCTGTTCCGCACTATTCCACTAAGAGTTCTATTGTCTTTTTTTAAGCGGCTTGACAGCGTAATTGGAAGTTATATATAGGGCTATCGCCGGGCGAGGAGAGCTCTTAGATACATTAACCGGATCCAGAGTTTACTTAAGGGACCCGATGTTGGCATGACTTGGTTTGCGTATCAGTTGGCCTGTGTTCCAAATAGGGGGTTTGTATTACATCAAATGTCCGACTCAAACTATTACAAGAGAGTTCGATTTAAGATAGTCAGACATATTACCTGTATTTGGCAAGACATCTGTAAAGTCTTTGCCTTGCCAGATTTACACAAATTCTTCAATTAATTTAACGTTGCAATAACATCGTATCATGTTCATGCTGTATTATACCCAAAAGGTTAGTTCTAAATGGGTTATGTCTCATGCTTCTTTTAAGTCATGCTGCCCTAAGTGCAACAAATATGCTGCGGGTCTCCGACACGTTTGTTACGTGCCCAAATTTAAACGCGTTTTGGTATGAGGTTACCCGAGAGTTGAGTACATTATTAGGTAAGGACACCCAATTAACTCAGAAAGAAATTCGATTGGGCATAGTTGCTGACCCGGGCAATGTATCGAAATTTTTAATTTCAATTATTATTGTTGGTGCTCGGCTTTCTATTGCTAGGGCATGGATGGAAACACTCAGTCCTAAGATTACTGATTTTTGGTTGTTATTGAGGGGGGTGTATGAAATGGAATTGGCTTTAGCTAAAGCTAGGGGTCTACTTTCGAGGGTTAAATTTGAGAGGGTTTGGTCTAGACTTCAGTGGGACTAGTAGTTATCTTACTTTTTATATGCAATCTTCATTATGTGTTTGCATCTATTTGTAATTCTCCGATACTGTTACGAGATTTTTCTTTTTTTTCTCTTTCTTGTATTGCTTTCTGATGTGATGACTGCATTTACATTCTTTTTCTGTGCTATGTATGTTCTTATGTTTAATGTATTCAACAAGCAACTAATAAAAGCTTAAAAAAATAGGTAAAAAAAGACCACAAAAGACAGCAACAACAATACACACAACGTGTCCTTAAAAGAAAAATGAACCCTATTCCCATGATAGTTTGTATGTAGACAAGATTATTTAACATTTCTAATCAAGGTTCGTGGAACCATATATAAAACAGAGGTTTCACTGAAAACATTAAAAACATCATGTTATTAAAACCACATATATTCATAAAATACTATAAAAAAAGTGTCATATTCCTAAAAATATTATAAAAATGTACAATTAATATAACAAGAGAATATACGTCCTCGATTAACCGTGAAGTGATTGATATTGGGTCTGTCAATAATACATCAATATATGCAATACTGATATGAATAATAAATATAAAGTGCTACACCGATAACTGGGGCTATGCCAAACAAAAGTTTGGATTAGAAGTTACAATAATACATACATATAAACAATACTAATGCAAATATAAAAATATACAATGCTACACCTATAGCTGGGGTTATACCAAACAAAGGATTGGTTTGGATGTTACACATTGGGCTACCAGCGTAGAAGTTTCCTATCCGTTTGTACATCTGCTTACTCAGCTTACTAATCACTGAGCTGGGTCTGCTGAGGGCTCTTAGTCATTTTCACAAGAATTAGCCACACCCAGCTTAGGAATTTAGCAACAGCTATTACACACAGTGCATTTGTATTGGTCAACAATATTCTCATTGCAGTGAAACTACACCTAGTGCCCATATTTCTACATCCCAGAAATGTTCATACTGAGGACAGGGCTTAAACTTTAAATATTTACCCAATAAGGATGTAGTCTCTGTGGCTGTGATATTATCCTCGCAGTCATAGATCAGAAAAGTTTTTTCATTTCTTTTTTAGAAGGAAACTGTTGGCCCTCTGGGTCATCCCATAAATGCCGCACTCCCATAATAACACATTATATTTTTAACATTTTGAAACCACTTATCTATTATATATATAATGGATATATATATATATATATATATATATATAATATATATATATAATATATTATATTATTATCAAATATCTATTAGGGCAGTGGCATAGTGCGAGAGCTCGGAAGTGGTCCATAATCTGCGCCAAAACGCTATTAGGCGAAATTTAGCAATCTATTACGACCTAAATCGTAAAATATTGGCATGCGTGGGGTGCTCTGGGGTAAACTGGTGACATTTCTCAAACTTGTTTTGGGCTAAAAATAGTGGTGTTAAGTTATTAAAACCCCAGAGTTCGGCACCTTATAATACGGAAGCTATGATTTTGGTCTTATGAACTGGGAGTATAGCTTGATTGATGAAGACCTGTGTTCCTTTAACAATGCACTAGCTAGGTGATGGTGTTTTAAGGCCATGGATTCTATCTGGGGCTTCCAATTGAATTTGTTTCCAAGTGTGATCCCTAGATAACTAAAAACGTCTGTTTGGTCGAGTTATTCATTATTTAGAAACACCCTTCCCTTGATAGCCTGATGTTTTTGGAGTACCATGAATTTGGTTTCATCTGCATTTATAACCAGGCCATGAGCTTTGCAGAAACCTTCAAACCTCGTTAATGCCTACAGCAAACCACTCTGCGTTTTTGAGATGACAAGTGTGTCATCTGCAAACATAAGTATGGGTATTTTTCTGCCTGCAAGAGATGATGCATCTGTCAGGAATGAAGAAAAATAGTTGACAACCCCATTAATAAATAGTGAAACAATGTTGGGGCCAAGACACACCCTTGACGGAACCCTTTGGATACTGGGAATCGATTAGTGATAATACCCTGAGTACTTCATCGAACCTGGGTAAAATTCCCTATATGAAGACTCACCACAACAGATACTAGTTCCGAAGGCATCCCTAAGTCCTTGAGGACCCACCAAACTATGTTGTGGGGGACCAGGCCGAAAGCAGATTTTAGGTCCACAAAAGCGGTGTAAATGGTTCTGCCCACAAGCACTAAAACACATAAATTAGTACAAACCGAAAGACCTGGTCTACCGTACTCACATTGTGGATTTAGATTTATACTTCCTACGGGTTAACTTGACTGTGGCCGGATCTTTCTGTTTTATGGCAGCTGCCATTGACTTGTAGGCTACCCTAAAATCCTTGTTATACCACTTCGCATCTTTATCCATCTGTTTACTCGAGCGACTAGCTGGATTTAAAAAATAGGTTTTGATTTGATCAAATAGGTCTTTGTGAACCCTTGTAAAAATGTTGTTTATCTGGGACTGTGTGGTAACAACTTGTAGCTCTAACAGTGTGTTAGAGACATCAGCCCTTATGCTTATGAGTGTTTGTTCACTTTCCGCTAGCTTATCCCGTTTCACCCTCCTCATGTCATTACAGATCAGGGTGTCACTAGTTGACAGAGCGTTATCGGGGTTGGCAGCAAACTCGGTCCTGGGACATTCATTTGTAATAATAGGGGATTGTGATCACGTTTAGCTCTCTCCTGAACCTCCATGTCACTAATGGAAGACCGGTGCTCCAGATTTATGAGTACGTAATCAATTTTGCTCGTACTCACACCGTTATTATAGATGTGGGAGCCCTGCTTATCAGAAGCCCCTTAACTGCCCTAAGTCCACTCTCCATACAAAGAGATTTAAGTTGTAATATTGCCTCAGACCATCTCCTAATTTGGGGCAGCTCTAAGATGGGGATACTCCATTGTACATGAAGGTGGTATTAAAATGCCTTGCAATTACTAGGTAATGGACACCAGTCGTCCTTTCCAAAAAGTCCTCTAAGATGTCAACTGTATTAGACAGTCTTCCACCAGTGAGACCACTGGCATAAATACTGACACCTATTATCATGGCATTGGAATTCATCTGAAGACAAATGGCCATAATATCTGGGCTGTCAATGACTTCAAGAATTCTAAAACAAATGTTCTGTTTTACCCAAATTGTTAGCCCTCCTGATGGTCTGTCCCTCTGCCCTTTGATTGCCGGTTTATGAAAATTAAGATATCCTAATCGATGTAATGGGTTTGAAGACCATGTCTCCTGGAAAACACAGATATCTTCGTTAACAATTAATTCTAACCAATCCCGGGACTCTAGTTTCGACTGTAACCCTGCAATATTCCACAAAATATAAGATAGCTGAGCTGGTTTTGGAAAAGTTACCAGGTCTATGCTGCCTGTTAATTCACGTGGGATGGGATCCTTACTTTCCTTATTCGGGTATGGAGTCATATATATATCTCTAATAGGCCCAAGCCCAAGCCTACTTTGTAACGGGAAGCCTGCAGCAGGGAAGTGATCCCTTATAACTCCAACCTTTGCGGAAATCTTCTGATTTGGTCCCTGAACCAAATTTCAAGAAAAATACACAGCGGCTCCAGTCTTTATGAAGTGTGTTTATTTTTTGTGCAACAACACTGCCCAATGCGTTTCGGAGCTCAAGGCTCTTTGATCACGGCTCAAGAGTTAACTTCACTTCCTGATTCTTATCACATCACATGTGCCTATTGGGCTTGGATGCTGAGGGTTGTTGGTGTCAAGAACCCCTCCTGCTACCACCAGTAAATCCCACACACTGGGATTGCTGAGAGTTCTTCGGAGACTGTCCCCTTTGTCTGCTGCTTTGCAAAATGCATCTCCTAGGGCACTACTCCTTTGGGCATTAGGTTCCCTTGGATGCTGAAGGTCGTTTGGGGCCAAGAACAGCTCTTGTTACCTCCAGCAAGTCCCACATAATGAGATTGCTGAGAGCTGGTCAGAGGTCCTACCCCCTTCCTCAACCACTCTGAAAACAGGTGTCCCGGGCACACTACTCTTTGGAGGATGATGTCCTCTTGGCTGTTGAGGGTATTTAGGGGCCAAGAACCCCTCCTGTTACCACCAGTAAGGCCCACTAAGCGGCATTGATGAGAGCTCTTCATAGACTCCACCCCCTTTGTCCACCACTCTGCAAACAACCCTCCTGGTGCAATGCTCATTAGGGAATTTAGTTCCCTTGGATGCCGAGGGTTGTTAGGGCCCAAAAACCAAACCTGTTAACACCAGTAAGTCCCACACATCGGGATTGCTATGAACTCCGAGCCCCGCCCCTTTCTCAACTCAAATGCGCCTCCTGTCACACTATTCCTTGGAGGATGAAGCACTCTTGGCTGTTGTAGGACGTTGGAGGCCAAGAACCCCTCCTGTTACCACCAGTAAGTCCCACACAGTAGAATTGATCAGAGTTCTTCGGAGGCCTGCCCCCTTTTTCCACCACTCTGCAAACGCATCTACTGGTGCACTGATCATTTGGGAATTTAGTCGTTGGGGGCCAAGAACCAATCCTGTTACCACCAGTAAGTCTCAAACAGCAGGATTGCTGAGAGCTTGGAGGTCCAACCCTTTTCTCAACCACTCTGCAAACGCATCACCTGGCACACTACTTCTTGGGGGATGAAGTCCTCTTGGATGTGGAGGGTCATTGGGGGCCAGGAACCCCTCCTTTTACCACCAGTAAGTCCCACAGTGGGATTGCTGAGAGCTTCTCACAGGCCCGACCACTTTCTCAACCACTCGGCCAACGCACCTCCGTGTGCACTACTCATTGGGGGATGAAGTCCCCTTGGATGTTGAGGATCGTTGGGGGCAAAGTAACCATCCTGTACCACCAGGACGTTACATACAGCAGGATTGCTGAGAGCTCGTCGGAAGCTTTGCCTGCTTTCTCCACCCGCTGTACAGACCCATACAGCCACTCACAGATCTATACAGCCGCTTACAAACCCACTCACACACCCACACAGCTAATAATCACACACCTACTCATATACCCATACAGGCACTCACACATCCACTCACAAACCTATACAGCCACTCACAAACCCACTCACACACCCACAGAGCTACTCACAAACCCACTCGCATACCTACATAACCACTCAACCACCCACTCACCAACCTATACTGCCACTCACCTACCCATTTTGAAAGGCTACAGGTTACAGCTAGGAAATAAAATTAGAAACACTTTCAAAATTCACAGAAAGAAACTAAGGTTACAGGGATGTCATAATTGGGCTCATATTTCACTTTGTACAAAACCATTGAAATTCAGAAGTTATTGTTGTCTGTGATCACTATAACTTATGCCCCCGCAATGCACTGCTTATGACCTCACATATTACATCACTCATGACAAGATCAGTGACATCCTTGATGGCATCTCAAATGACATCACTCAGTATCCACAGAATCATTCACACAACTGCTCACATCCCATACAACTTCTCATACACCCACTCACACACCCACACACTCACTCATACCAATTCACAGACTCATACAACTACTGATACACAGCTCCTTGCACACTCATACAGCCACTCACACAGCCACTCACCCACCAATACAGCCAGAAACAGAGGTACTCACTGACCAATTCAGCCACACACACATACATTCACTCTTTCACAAAACCACTCACCAACTCATTTGCACATCGAAACAGGCAATAACAGGCCAATTCACTCACGTATACAACCACTCATACAGACACTGACTGAACAATACAACTACTCACACATTCACTCACTTACCCATGCACCCACCCAAACAGCACTCACTCATCCATACAGCCACTTATATGCCCACTCACTCACCCATAGAGCTACTCACATGGCCACTGATATAGCCACTCACAGAACCACTCACCCACCCACACAGCCCCTCACTCATCCATACAGCCACTCACTCGCTCACTCACTCACCAATACATCCACTCATCCAGCCACTCACCCATCCATATAGCCACTCACATACCCACTCAATCACCAATACAGCCACTCACACAGTCACTTACTCACCCATACAACCCCTCACACAGCCATTCCCACATTGATACAGCCCCTCAGAAGACATGTTAGAAACAGTATCACTCAGTAGTACAAAAAGAATAATAATGTAACTCATGCAGTAGCTTAGTACATATATTTTAGTCTCAGATACATTTTTGAAACATGTCATCAGTGGTGTAATCTGCAATGTCATTGGAGATGTCATCAGTGATGTCACTGACCAAGTCAGGAGTGATGAAATATGTGCGGTCATAAGCAGTGCATGTGAGGTCATAAGCAGTGCTTTATGCGGAACATAAGTTATAGTTAGCTCAGATAGCTATAACTGCTGAATTTCAATGGTTTTGTATAAGTGAAATCTGAGCCTAACTATAACGTCCCTGTAACCTTTGTGTTTTCAGTGAATGTATGTTTGTATTTGTTCTTTACTAGTGAAATCTGAACCTAACTATAACAACCCTGTAGCCTTTTTTTGTGAATATATATGTGAAAATATATATTCACCAGAAACAACAAAGGTTACAGGGTTGTTATAGTTAGGCTCAGATTTTACACACAAAAAAACATAGACATTTAGAGTTATAGTTCTATTTATCTCAAGAAACTGTAACTCAGGCCCTAAGTTAATTATAACTCATAGCCTCCATGTACAGTTTTCTCATCAATAATTTTATTGAAATTGTTGTTGTGATATTATCAATGATGTCATAGAAGATGTTATTACTGATGTGATATGTGTGCTAATTAGCAGTGTTTGGAAAGTGGTAGAAATGGGGATACACTTCTAAAATAACCCCTTCTCACCCCCCTGGTAGCTTGGCATGAGCAGACAGGCTTATCTCAGAGGCATTGTGTAAAGCATTTGTAAACACATACAGTAATAGAGTGAAAACACTACAAATGGACATCACTCCAGTTTAGAAAAATTATCTTTATCCAAACTAAACAAGACCAAATGACAAAAATCCACAATTCCGTAATTAAAATATGACTTTCAAAAGGCAGAAATAGTTCAGTTCCAATCAAATTGCAGATTCAACACTTTTCATACAAAGTACCTTGGATGCGTTGCTCACAAAAGCAAAAACTGTCGCAGGGAAGGTGATGCGTTGGTTCCTTACGCCCAATGAAGGTGATGCATCGGTTCCTTACTTCAGGGGAGGCGATGTGTCGGTGCCTTTCTTCTTTGCAGGGGCTGTGATGCATTGGTTCCTTACTGAAGGGGAGGCGATGCGTTGGTTTCTTACTGTGCGGGAAGGTGATGCATTTGTTTCCTACTGCAAACACTGTGTTCTTGACAGCATTGCTCCCAGATGCAATGCGTGAGGATCGGGGGAGCGTCGGTTCTCGAGGCAGCGGCGGCAACAGCCCTTGCTCTGATTTCTCCACCCGCAGTCCCACAATGCATTAGTTCTTGCAGCTGCACAGCAGGGCCTGCGTCGGAATCAGTGAGGTGATGCTGGCCTCTGTAGATCAGTGCATTAGATGAGGCATGCAGGGATTTCTCAAGTCACGAGCAGACGCTGCGTCGGTTTCTTCACGATGCATTGGAAACAGATACTGATGCGTCACCCTTCTCGAAGTTGCATTACTTTTCCAACTCCCAGCAGCAAACAGCCTCCAGAGGTCCGAAACAGCAGCAGGCACCTCCTAGCAGGTCAGAACACCCAGCAAGGAAGTTCAGGGGAGGTGGTGGTGAGGTCTTTCTATCCCTGAGACTTCAAAACAGGAGACAAGCTCTACTTCAAGCCCTTGGGGATCTTCTTCAAGCAGGGGACACAGCACACAGCAAAGTCCTTTCTCCTTTCCTTGGCAGAAACAGCCACTGCAGGTCAACGTCAGACAGCACACAGCAAAGGGGCAGTACTTCTCAGGTTGTTCAGCTCTCCTCCTTAGCAAAGGTTCCTCTTGATTCCCAGAATGATCTAAAAGCCTGGGCCCCTCTATTTATAATGCAAACTCCTTTGTTCACTGGAGGCAGAGAGTGTCTTTGCCCAGCCAGAACCAGTTCTGTCATCTACGGTACAGCTTCCTGGCAAGACGTCGGGACAGTATTGTTCTTGGTAGACTAGGCCCATTCAGGTGTGAAAGAAATCTCCCTCCTACTCTGAATGCAGCCCAGGTCTATTCGGCCCAGCCCTTACTCACCCTGGAAAAGCAGTAAACACCTCAACCCCCAAGTGGCTGTCTGAACAGAATGCACATCCCCAGCCCCTGTCACTCCAAAGCCAGGCAGTCAATACACAACCTAGCAGAGGCACACTAGATGGTTAGGCAAGAAAATACCTACTTTCTAAAAGTGGTGTTTTCAAACCCAGAATATAAAAATCACCCTCACTAAAAGATGCATCGAATCATTCTGAGTTCAGGAATATCAAACTTTATTTTCCTATCTTGTGTCCATGGGCAGTAATACTCATAAGAAGTTATGAGCAAACTCCCCATTAAATCATATGGGGACAGATAGCCTTACAATAGTGAAAAATGAAATTGGCAGTATTTCACTATCAGGACTTGCCACACACATCAGGGCATGTCCTACCTTTCACATACACTGCACCCTGCCCACCGGGGTACCTTGGTTGGGCCTATTTTAGGGGTGACTAAGATATAAGAAAAGAGAAGGTTAGGGCCTGGCAAGTGGCTGCACTTGCCAGGTCGACATCGCAGTACCAAACTGAGGGCAGACACTCCAGTGGCAGGTCTGAGTTACATTTATAGGCTGCTTATGTGGGTGACACAATCAGTGCTGCAGGCCCACTAGCAGAATTTGTTTTACAGGCTCTGGGCTCACACAGTGCACTGTACTAGGGACTGACTGGTAAGTCAAATAGGCCAATCAAGGATTCACCAATCCATAACAGCAATTAACAAAGGGAGCACTTGCACTTTGGCACTGAACAGCAGTGGCAAAGCAAAACAAAGTCCAAAACACAGGAGGCTTAGGAAAAAATACAGGGGAAACCCACGCCAATGATGCCATGTTTAACACAGAGATTAAGAGTTATAGTTACCTTAGGGCACGAGTCTTGAAGAAACTTTAAAAAAAAGTTCATCCACGCCAGCTCCTTCCTGGAAGGTTTTGGAGTGCTCTGTCAAGTGGGGGCCGAGAAAAAAGGGTGGTCCCAAAACGTAAAATCCCAATGCATTTTCCATAGACATCTTTAAAACAGGTTACAGCAAAAAGTGGGGAAGGGGGCCTCGTGGCCCCCCTCCCCTTTTAGAAATATAGGCCATGGGGGATGAGGCCCACAAGGCCTAATGAGGCTCAGGGAGGGATACACCACAGTTTTACCTTTACATTTTTTTGAAATGTCCCTGGGAGATGGAGTCCCCAGGGCCTGAAGGGGTCCACGTGGCCCCCTCCCCTTAGAAACTAAAAGGTCCCAGGGGATGTGATCCCAAGGGCCCAATAAGGCTCGAAGGGTGGTGCAAGCAGCGCTCCTCCCTTTTCATAAAAAAGGCCCTGGGATGAGGTTCCAGGGCCTAATAAAGGTTGGGAATGGTGGGTGCACACAGAGCTTCTCCCTTTTCAGAAAAAAGGCTCTGAGGATGGGGTGCCTCAGGGCTTTATAAGCTACATGGGCACCCCTCCCCTTTAAATATAAAAAAATGCCCTTGGGGATGTGGTCACCAGGGCATAATGACTCGGAGAAGGGGGCCATGCGGCCCCAGCCCCTTTAATTTTAATAATGTCCCTGGGGAACGGGGTCCTCAGGGCCTCAAATGCTCAGGGAGGGGGCCACAGCGCCCACTCTCCTTTCATAAAAAAAAGATCATGGGGATGTGGTCCCTCAGTCGCATAAGCCACATGGGGCCACTCCTCTTTCATAACAAAATTCCCTGGGGGATAAGGTCCCCATGGCCTAATAAGGCTTGGGAAGAAGGACCCCATGGGTCACCCTCCCCTTAAATTAAAAAGTGTCCCTGGGTGATGGGGTCACCGGGGTCTAGTAGCGCTCAAGAAATAATAAAGGTAATAGGGATGGGGTTCCCAGACCCCAATAAGGCTAGGGAAGGGGGTTGTGTGGTCCTACTCCCATTTAATTAAAAATGGGGTTCCCATGGCCTAATAGGGCTTGAAGAAGGACCATGCAGCCCCTCTCCCCTGTCATAAAAAGTGCACTGGGATGGGGTTCCCAGGCTGAATAAGTCTTGAGGAGGTGATCCATATGGCCCTCCTCCCCTTTAGTAAAAAAAAAAAGGCCGTGAGGATGGGTTCCGTCAGGGCCTTATAAGCCACATGGTCCCCCTACCCTTTCAGAATAAAATGCCCTGGGGGATGGGGTTCCCAGGGCCTAAAAAGGTTTGGGAGTGGGGCCATGTGGGCCCCCTCCCTTTTAATTAAATAAATGGCCCTTGGGATTGGGCGGCACAGGGCCTAATAAGGCTTGGGGAGGGGACCATGTGGCCCCCATCCTCGTAATTTAAAAAACAACCCTGAGGGATAGGGTCCCCAGGACCTAATAATGCTTGCGGATGCAGGCAACACAGTCCCTCTCTCCTTTAATGAAAAAAATGGCCCTAGGGGATGGGGAAGTAAAACAATAAAATTAAACACTTACCTTGAGGCCCAACGCAACCTCTTCTCCACCGGCCTTCTCCCTTCCAGGCAGGTTCCAACACAGGACCCGGAAACTGCACTAACCAATCCTGGTGCTGCTCTCAGAGCAAGAGAACAGCACAAGGATTGGTTGGAAGAGCCTCTCTCAGCGCTCTTAACAGCGCAAGAGGCCTATGTTTCATCTAATTTATCTGTCTAAGACAACTAGTGTAAAAAGGCCCGGGGATGGGGGCCACATAGACCCCCTCCCCTTTCATTTTAATAATGGGCCTAATGTGGTATGGGGAAGGGATCCATGTGGTGCACCTCCCCTTCAATTAAAAAAATATGCCCTGGGCATGGGGTCCCCAGGGCCTAATAAGGCTTAGGGAGGGGCCGCCTAGCCCCCATTAATTTAAAATAAATGGCTCTACGAGATGGGATTCCAGGATCAAATACGGCATGGGGGGCACAGGCCTCTCCTACCCTTTCATTAAAAAAAAGGTACAGACGGATGGGGTCCCCAGGACCTAAAAAAGCTTGGGGAGTGAGGCCACGCCCTCCCTTTAATTAATAAAAATGGCCAAAGGGTAGGGTCGTCAGGGCCTTTTAAGGTTCAGGGATGGTGGCCAAGCAGCCCTTCAAAATAAAACAAGGCCCTGGGGAATGAGGTCCCTAGGGCCTAATAAGGCCATGTGGCCCCATTCCCCTTGAATAGAAATGGCCTTGGGGGATGGGGTCCCCAGGGCCTAATAAGGCTCAGGAAGAGAAGGCCAAATTCCCATTTAATACAAATAAGGCCCTGGAGTCCCGAGGGCACAATGAAGTTTGGAGAGGGGGTCCGCGCGGCCACCCTTTCCTTTAAAAAACATCTGTGAGCAGCTCCCCGTCAGGGGATTGGGTTCATGTATGGTAATAAAATATAACTTTACATAAAAATTAAAAAATAATTCTGTAAAAAAAACAAAGGTTAAAGTAACATTATAGTTAGGTTTGATAAAAAGATCTGTTTTTATTTTTTTTAATCTTCACTGAAAAAACTGAGGATAAAGTAATGTTATTGTTTTGGTTAATTTTTCAGTGGCAACATTATTATTTTGCACTAAAAAAACACAGTAATTCCACAGTTATAGTTAGCGAAGCTAACTGTGTCTTGTGACCACCGCCATGCTTATGACCTCACATATGACATCACTTATTATATGTTTTATGACATCACCGATGACACCTCAAATGACATAATTGATGCTATCACTATGGGATTATCACACCTAACTATAACATTAATGTAACCGCCAACTAAAGAGCTCCCACGACTGCCCGCCATCGGACCAAACTTTGTTTCTTTGTGAGAGCTTCTAGGGCAGGGGAAGCCACCAGGGACTGGACCTTGGTATTGGCCCTCATCACCTCGAGAATAGGTAGTATGGGGCACAGGTGAAAGCAGGCAAGAACATGGTTCCTCACGCATCGGCCCCCCCCCCCCCGGAGTAGAAACGAGGGAGGAGGGGCAAACTACAAAGACCAGCAAGCCGCACTGATCGAGCCGATTGCGGCGCCCACCAGGGGGGAAACATTCCATCAAGTCATTAGTGACGCCCACCGCGGGATTAAAAGACACACAGATGAGCTACTGGAAATGTACGCCTCTCCACCCTGTGATGCGACTAGCCTCCTTTGAAAAAGGTCTGTGAACAGACCAAAATGCATCAGGACAAGAACGGCTAGAAACCTGCAAGTGAAATAAATGCTTTTCAAACTCACCAACAGGAGTGCGGCTTATCCTCTTTCTTTGAAAGAATCTGCTGTCATATATATATATATATATATATGAATATATGAATATATATATATATATATATATTCACAGAAAAAACCATAGGTTATAGACCATATATAGTTAGGAATTAGCATTTACAAAACCTTGAAAATTCACTGAAAAAACCATAGGTTATAGACCATATATAGTTAGGAATTAGCATTTAAGAAACCTTTTTTTTACTCACACAAAACCATTGAAATTCCATATATAGTTAGTTGTACTAACTATATATCGCGCACCCGCAATCCACTGCTGATCATGTCACATATTACATCATTCATGACATGGTCAGTGACATCACTGATGACAT
This sequence comes from Lissotriton helveticus, assembly GCF_964261635.1. Taxonomy (NCBI): domain Eukaryota; kingdom Metazoa; phylum Chordata; class Amphibia; order Caudata; family Salamandridae; genus Lissotriton; species Lissotriton helveticus. The sequence goes on from NC_136057.1 coordinate 739,080,435, forward strand.
CACTGATGACATCTCAAATGACATCACTGATGACATCACTGATGACATCTCAAATGACATCACTGATGACATCACTGATGACAACATCCAGTGACTGTATGTTTCTGTAAAGTTAAAATATGTCTTACATATTGAAGAATGAGTGGATGTAGAAGTGTCTGGATGAAGGATTTAGTAGGTGCATGACTGACTGTATGAGTGAGTGATTAAATGTGTCTCACTGAGTGCATGGGTTAGTGACTAAACTGTCTTAATTTGTGCATCATTATGTCTGTTGTTCTGCAAACTGCTGCATGTGTTGATCAGTAGCTATATGAGTAACTATATGGGTTATTGGTTGATTACCTAAGTATTTGTATGGGAGACTGAGTGTGTGTGTGGGTGGCTGGGAGGTGCATAACTCTGTGCACAGATGTGTGAGCAGTTGATTCACTAGATGTATGGGTTCAAAAGTGCATGTGGAAACAGCTGTATGGGCGGTTGACTGTGTGCATGAGTGTATTGGTGAGTGAATGGATATCTAAGTGCTACATGTCAAAGTAAGTACATATGTAAAACACAGTACATGTGAGAGTTGACATATATAAATAACTATGCATAAGAGCCAGTGAATGTGTGAGTGGCTGTATAGATCATTGTGAACTTGTATCAGGGATTGTATAAGAGAGTAAATATGTGTTAGTATATGTTTGAATAAGTAAGGTGTGTATAACTGTATAGTTGAGGAAATGGATGTGAGATTGATTCTTTGCATGACTGACTAGGTGTGTGAGTAACTCCATGGATGAGTGACAGTCTGTGAGTGTCTGTTTACACTGAGTGTATCTATGTTTTTATTAGAGTCTGAAGAGATTCATCGTATTATCACATGAATAATGTCATCAGTGATGTCATCAGTGATGTCTTTTGAGATGTGATCAGTGATGTCATCAGTGATGTCATCGGTGATGTCATTTGAGATGTCATCAATGATGTCATCAGTGATGTCATCAGTGATATCATCAATGATGTCATTTGAGATGTCATCAGTGATGTCATCAGTGATGTCATTTGAGATGTCATCAGTGATGTCATCAGTGATGTCATTTGAGATGTCATCAGTGATGTCATCAGTGATGTCACTGACCATGTCATGAATGATGTAATATGTGACATGATCAGCAGTGGATTGCGGGTGCGCGATATATAGTTAGTACAACTAACTATATATGGAATTTCAATGGTTTTGTGTGAGTAAAAAAAAGGTTTCTTAAATGCTAATTCCTAACTATATATGGTCTATAACCTATGGTTTTTTCAGTGAATTTTCAAGGTTTTGTAAATGCTAATTCCTAACTATATATGGTCTATAACCTATGGTTTTTTCTGTGAATTTCAATGGTTTTTTAATAGCAAATATCAAAAGCTTTAAAATGTATTCTTCTTTAAATCAAAAAATATATTTTATATGTTTATTAATAAAAACATTTATGTATTTTTTTTATTATTTTTTTTGTTTCGCTCCCGGTCCGCGAACCGGGTCGCTTCCCGTTAGCTCAAAATGGTGCCGCGACCCGGTCCGCGAACCGGTAAACGTTCCGTTTGCGCAACTGCCGCGTTAGAAAACAACATTGTGACGCGTCGCATCAGCGTGACGTATCGTGTTGTCGCGTGAAACGTCATATGACGCGCCGCGTTAGCGTACCCGGAAGTGAACCGGTACGCGAACGAGGCGCGAAGCGCAGCTTCCCGGAAGCGATCCGGGACGCGGCCCAAAGCGCGTAACGTAAACACAACAGGTCATGTGACTTGTTAATAACACTTTTCATTGGTTCATTTCACTTTTCGTTTCATAATGATGTAAGACTAGGTCATGTGACCTAAAAGTAACACTTTTCATTGGTTTAGAACTATTGTTTTTCCCAAATAATGAAAACCCCTCCTTCTTTCCTCACTCTGACTTTCATCTTTGTGAGAGGAAGACCTTTTGTGATCACTGAGGAATGGCTTCATTAGTAGCTTCAGCTGGTGCTTCCCCACCACCTCCACCACCTCCAAGGAAGAGAGGACCACCTGCAGAAGTTATCATTCAGCAAGAGGAGGAAGAAGAGGAAGAAGAGGAAGAGCAGGAAGAGAGGCAGTTTTTGCGTGAGGAGCCCAGGAGGTCTCATGTCAAAGAAAATTATATTTGGCAATTTTTTAAATATCCCCGGGGCCAAAAAAAAGTCAATGCCCGGTACGTAACTTGCCTTATATGTAAAGAAAGTCTATCCAGAGGGACAGATAAAAAATATAGTTACGGGAATTATACAATGCATCGCCATATGCAGAGGTGGCACCCTATCAACTACAGTGCTGCGCAGTTACGTGACCAGCAAGATAATACCCCTTCTATGGCCAGAAGATCAGTTGTACAGGAAGTGACGGGACCAGAGGCGAGGGAGATGGTCCCAAATATACAAATGAGGTTCGGGGAAGTGAAACAAGTGTGCGTGCGTTGTAACCAATTCATTTGCTACAGAGAAAGTAGCATCACTCTGATCAACAGAGCTATCGACAATCATGATTGTCCGAAACGCCCCAGAGAATAAATTCTTTTTTTTTGTTGCTCCTGTTGAGCCCTTTACAATGAATCGTTTTTGTTTCCCCCACCCAAAAAAAACCAAAAAAATATATAAAACCGTTCAAAAAATACAAAAAAAGTAAAAAAATGTTCAGAAAAATAATAAAAAAAATATAAAACAACAAAAACAATAAAAAAAAAGTTCTTATCAGAACTACCTCCCCTTTATAAAAAAATTGGTAGAATATTTAGCACTCTGCCAACCTCTATTTCTTTTGGTTCGCTTCCCGGTTCGCTCGCCGGTACTCGAACCGGGAGCGAACCCCAAAAAAATTTTTTTTAAAAAAGAAGAGTAAGTATAAGGGAAGGAAACAGAGAGTAATGTTAAAAGAAAGACAGCTATAGGGACTAGACCAAAGATACTGTTTAATAGATCTATTTACCGAAGAAAAGATGGAAGAGGGTATAATTGAGAAAAACAAAATAGATAAGGAAGTGAAAGAAAAAAAGAAGAGTAGAGAATGTGACTGAATGATTAAATTAAGATTAAAACATTGGAATAACAGAGAGAAAAAACACAATGCAGAAAAGAAGAAGTAACAGAAAAGGAATGATTGAAACAGCAAAGAAATGTAAATAACTTAGGGGCATATTATCAACATAGGCGATAAAAGTTTTGCTGCTTTTATCGGCAGAAATCTGACGCTAAAGGCGCTTTTGCAGCAGTTTTCTGCCGATAATGACTGCTTTTATCGGCAGAAAACTGGTGCTAAAGCCGCTTTTGCGGAAGAAAATTGCCGCTAAAGCTACTTTTGCGGCAGTTTTCTGCTGATAAAAGCAGCGATAATTTTATTGCCTGTGTTGATAATATGCCCCTTAGTGTGCTTGAACTACAGAGAGAAAGCATAATGAACAAGTAGTGAAAGAGTGATCAGTCAGAGACAGTGAGAGTAATAGAGACGGAGTGAGTGAACAAGAGTGAGGAAGTATGAGAAGAGAGGGACTGAGAAAAATAGTGGAAGGAGTAGAGTAAGTAAGGAATAGAGAAAGGAATGAGGAAAGTAGCAAAGGCAGGAAAGTGAGGGTTAAAGAAATGAAGTAGTGAAACTAATAGAAGATAAATGTGATAGAAATGTAACGAAAAGAGTACAAAACATTTACCTTATAATTGTCGTTAACTTAGTCACTTGTTATTTTTATACTTTCAATCTGTGAAAGAGAGAACAAACATTTGAAAAATATTAAAACATGTATTTCAAAATTAGAAAAGACAAGGGAAAAGATTGAAGGACAAACAGTTTTTCAACAACTTTGACACTTACAGAAGCCTCTGCTTCTCCATGCCCCTACACAGTCCTAAAAATATACATTTTAAACTAACAGTATCTTGATGCAGATGAAGTGAGGCCTATCTTGCAACATGGTGCATCTTTTGCACTGCTGCTGTCTCACAAAAGTGATGCAACGGCAGCGCAAAAGAGGTGCACAGCCATCATAAAACTGTCCCTAACATTTTAAATGATTGTTTCAGGATGACAATAAGGTGTGTCCTATCCAGAGGTTTGTTTGAGGTGAGGCCTACTCAGGGTTGCAGATGAAATTTAGGCTTGTTGAAGAGTACAGAGGAGATAATACATGTCCATGTCTACCAATGAAGTGAGTCATGTCCACTTCACTCTTGAACAAAGGCCAGACCTCCTCTGTTTCCTTGGACAGGCCTAAACTTGATCTGCACAATGTGATGTGTAATGTTAGGAAACACAGGTGATGTAATTGAAAAACGTGCAATTTCTTTTGCTCATTTCACAATCACATCAATTGTGTTTCCTTTGCTTAGGTATCTCATTGTGCAGATGTAGTCCAGCATATGAAAGAGTACCCAGAAATGCAGCACTGCATGCAACAACTTTGACACTTACTGAAGCCTCAGCTTCTGCATGCCCCCTACACAGTCCTAATTATATACATTTTAAACTGACGGTATCTTGCTGGAGATGAACTGAGGCCTATCTTGCAACATGGTGCATCTTTTACACTGCTGCTGCGTCACAAAAGTGACGGAACAGCGACGCAAAACAGGCGTATGGCCATCATAAATCTGCACTTAACATTTTAAATGATTGTTTCTAGATGCTGATAAGGTGTGGCCTATCCAGAGATTTGTTTCAGGTAAGTCCTACTCAGGGTTGCAGATGAAATTTAGGCTTGTTGAAGAGTATAGAGGAGATAATACATGTGCAGGCCTACCAACGGAGTGAGTCATGTCCACTGCACTCTTGAACAAATGTGAGACCCCCTCTGTCTCCTGGAACAGGCCTAAACCTCATCTACCCAATGTGATGTGTAATGTTAGGAAACACAGGTAATTTAATTGAAAAACGTGCAATTTTTTTTGCTCATTCCACAGTCACATCACCTGTGTTTCCTTTGCTTAGGTATCTCATTGTTTAGATGTAGTCTATCATATGAAAGACTACGTAGAATATGAGCACTGTATGCAACAACTTTGACACTTATAGAAGCCTCAGCTTTTCAATGCCTACTACACAGTTCTAAATGTATATCATAAATACAAAAAGTACAGAATTAATTATACATGTTAAATGGTTTATTTTTGCTGTTCTCAGAATTTATCACATTTCACTAAAAATAGTGACTTGAAGGTATTCATCATATAACAGCGGGGAAAAAAAACACAATCAAAATGATTGTGTTTAAAAAATCCATATAACATAACCAATCAGAAATCAGAACTCCTGAAAAGTAACTTACTTTCCATGACGTCGAAGGATATCCTATGAACAGCTTACACTCTGTTGTGCTGCTATTATTTTCAGCCCGCCACTTTCTGAAAGAAAAGCTCCATCGTTTTGAAAAATATGTTACATACAATAAATGACTTCTCGCTCTCTACCGCACGTTTCCACAAGGCCAAATTGTGTAAGAGCCATTTATAACTCTTGGAATTCTTCTAAGCAAATCCCGTCATTTTGTATTTCCGCAACTTTCAGAAAGAAAACGTTCAAGATCACTTTCACAATCCTGTACTAGTAATATCTCACCTTTCTTGCTCACTCATGTTCCACATTTCCTATGACACCGATACTGCTTACTATGAAGCAGACTTACACTACCTCTATGACTACTACAATTATTTAATTCTCTACATCACTTTTAATCACAAAGCAATTTAAAACAGTAGATAAAATTATATCAACCCCTAGAATCATTATAGGCCAGTTACCTACCCTAAATTCTCTTTTCTGAAAACAGAAAGTAAGAATATTTTTAAGTTAAAAGGCAACATTGTATCGTAGTCAAATAGAAATCATTTACGAAACAGCAGCTTTTTTTTACATTTTCAATAAGCTGTGTAATAAGCGGATCTTGTCAAAGGACCATCATGTCATATAATAGCTGCAGTTAAAAATGTTCTTCCTAAAATAAACGACTATGTAGACACAACATTTGTAATTAAAGTTGAAGACTTACTTTCATCAGGTTTATATAGTTGGAATTTTAAAATGACATTATAACCAAAAGTTTGGTCAAATAATCTAGACAGCATTGCAGACTTACATTACCTCTACTCCATGTTTTTATTGGCTGCTTGAATTAGCTTATAAAAAGAAACAGTTTTTCTGAACTGATTCAAAGTGCAGTTATTTTTCCATGACGTCAAGTGTTATGGTAAGAACACCGTTTGTTTTGGGAAATACTCTGTTGTCCTTTAACTAATCCGTGCCCACCACTTTCTGTAAGAAAACCTTCTTTTTTCCAGGAACTATTTAAAACTCAAAAATAACTTTTGACTCTGTACTACACTTATCCTCAAGGCCAAATTGTGTAGGAGCCATTAGAACCTCTTGAATTTCCTCAGAGCACATCCCGAGATTCTTTCCCTAAAAGTTTGGTTTTAAAAACACCAGGTAAGAATTTTTAAGGTCATAAGGCAATTTCTTTTTGAAAGTTAAAACAGAATCATTGCAGAATGACCAGCCATTTCTAGACTTTAAATAAGCTGTGTAATGTCCTGATGTTATTGAAGGACCGTCATGATATATAATTGCTGCAGTTATAAAAGTCCTTCCTGATATTGACAACTGTGAAGCCACAACATTTTTAATCAAAGTTGTCAATTTTGTTCCATCAGGCCTACATCGTTGGAACATTAAAATGACATACTGGCCATATGTTCGTATAAATAATGTTGACAACATTTGAGACTTACATTGGCTACACTCCATGTTGTGATCAGCTGCTTTTACTAGCTTACTAAAGGACACTGATTTACTGTCTGGCAAAGTTAAATATATAAATTTTTCTGAGTCTACACTAGTAGTACTTGATACCATACAGTTCTCGCAGTCATGCTGCCATTGATAAGAAAGCCCAAACAGGTGATCTACATCTACACCTTCATCATGCAATACATCAAGCATATACATTAAAAACTCCTGACAATCTTGCTGAATATTTTGGGAGAATTGTGTTTGACCTGAACATCTGTCTATCAGATTTCGAATTTCAGACACACTTTCTATTTTTGTTCTATCAGTGCTACATTTCTCTAACACAGAATTCAACAAACTGCAAAATCTCTGATCGAATTGACCACAATCTCTTGTTTTAAAGTTTCTAGAGAAAACAAAACATTAACCACTACATTAGCATAGCAGTTGACACCAGAACTGTTTTCAAATTGAAAACCAACAACATCTTCAACAAAATCCTTTTCCTTTCTGCTTATAATTTCTGGTTCATCGACTTTTCGTTTTTTTGCTACAACCTCCCTACTATTGGTCACATTTCTTCGTTTCCGGCCTACCACACGTTTCTCAAACAAAGGATATTGAGGCAAATGTGGCGCATACTCTCTTCTTAACCTATTGTATTCCTTAACACAGTCTAGATCCGCACAAATGTTTGTGACATCACACTCAATCAAGTACAATCCCGATAAAGTTCTGACTCGTGACAATGCCACATATGCCATACCCTCCTTGAACACAGAACTGCCAATATTCACCAATGCACTGTCTACACTCAAACCTTGCGATTTATGGATTGTCACCGCATATGCCAAGCAAACAGGAAACTGCTTACGGCGAACATATAAGTCTTTCACAAGCAAAAACCTAGCAGAGCAACGACCAATTAGCTGTACTTCCTCAATGCCATCAAATTTAATTTTTAAAAATTCAATTTCATCCCTATTTCTGTATTTCACAAAATCAACAACATTACCCATTGATCCATTTACCAGACCTCTTTCAACATGTAAATTCCTTCTTAAAATTATACGGCAATTTAAGCACACATTCAGAGTCTTTTCAAAACCCGCAGTTTTAGATATACTCTTTTCTAATGAATCCAATTTTGATTTCAAATTCTCAGACAAAATAATTGTTGATCCCATATGCTCTACTCTGTCAATAGCTTCCAGTTTCACAATATCTTGGTTTTCTAAATACAACATTTTGTTGTTGAAGATGGCACATTCTGCAAGAGTTGGCATCAAACATATTCCAGATTTCTTCTCAGTAATTTTCTGAAAAATATTCTCAGGCACAACGTCTTGTTCTGGATACAAATTTGACAGTAATCGTGCATGTAAAGCTTCTTTTCCATGCTCGGTCACTTTTCCGATTCTAACATCTTGTAGAATATTCTTGTAATCTTCATCCTTCGCCTGACGCATATTTTCATGCAGTTCAGCATAATTGAAGTTTAACCATATATTAACGTTGCCAATGCTCCCTAGGCACTTCCTGGTATCTTCATGCGTGAGCATTTTGAACACAGGTTGTCCTTTCACTGGTGTCAGCTGCAGAAGATCACCGAAAACAATGATGTGTTTGCCACCAAATAACACATCATACTCTGTTTTGAGAACTTCTTGCATTCTCAAATGCACAAAGGCAAGCATGACATTGGAAACCATGCTTACTTCGTCAATGATAAGAAGTTTCATTTTCTTCAAGACTCTTGAAACTTCACAACAAGCATCTCCAGATAACTTGTGGTATTGTAATTTGTTATCATGCTCCACTGGCAGCATCAGTAGACGATGCAAAGTAATACCTTTAATGTTATGAGCTGCCAGTCCAGTTGGAGCGGTGACAACACAAGACAGCGATGACTCAGTCCTTTTCTGCAAATAACATGAAATTGCTTTAATGAGGAAACTTTTTCCAGTTCCCGCTTCTCCACTCACGTACAGTCGGACAGGTTTCAACGACGTCCATGAGCACTCCTTCTTCTCATGACTTAATCCATGATCAATTTGGTTGGTAACTTCGTCATATATTTTCCTCTGCTCAACGTTAAGTTGTCTTTCCAAGTCTTCTAAGTTAACCGCATCCTCCTGAGCATGTGCCATGGCTCTTTCCACTTCAATCATGGCAGTGGCAGCTTCATTTTCAATAACTGGTCCTCCTAGTGGATCCTGACTCAATGAAACAGAACTCTGACTGTCCTGAGAACTGTCTCTAGCAATCTCGGCTGCAATCGTTGCTTCCTGCTCAATTTCCGCATTCAACATTTCTAGATATTTGAGAAAAACAGGACATTCTATGGTCTCCTTGGCGGCATTGAAAGAGTCTTCGTAACAGAGGAAATCTCCAAGCAGTTCCTCTTCTGCACGCCAATGCTTGAAAAGTTGCAAAAGTGCTAAATAGAAAAACTCTTTTTTTTCAGGAGATTCGCCACTCAATTTTCGATGGTTTACCAAGTGGCATTTTCTTTGCTTGACGAGACATCCCTCACTTCCAATTACAGCATACACTCCTTTATCAATATCTTCTTTGATGTTCCTCTTGAATATGTAATTTTGTAGAACCTCATACAGACAAACATTCTCGAGGTGTCTGCTTCTATTTGGATAATTTGTATCCAACATGTTGGTCTTCAAAATATCAGTACTGTTTGGCTCCTTTTCCGCCAAATACTCAATTTCCCGCACAGGTTTCAGAACTCGATTACGCGTTGCAGCAAGACCAAGACTCGCCCAAACGATACTCCTGGATTTGGCATAGAGACTTGCTGAAGACAACCGGTCAGAACATTCGTAAGCTCCGATTTCTCGATGTGACAACATCTTCAGACTGAAACTGTACAACTTCTTACTGAGGCTCTTTTCATGGGAAATGTCCTCCCACATATCCTTCAATTCTGTCTTTTCTTTTTTGGTGATGTAAGATGTCACATACCGAGCCACAGCCATACAGTTATCAGCCACGAACTGTACATCCATGTTAGCATTCCACATGGACAAAATCACTGGGTTGTAGTCGTTGATATACTTGGACTCTTCGTTCCTTTTCAAATTGTATGTGTTTTTAGGTGATTTCTTCATCACATTATGTCGCAGCGAAGACATCAAACTGTTCACTCTTCCTTTAGAAATCACCGGTCGTGGAAAGGCGAAACGACATTTGGTGTAGAACTTGTCCTTGTTTCTAAATTTACGACGACAGTACTTTCCGCAACGATGGCTTTGGAAGTGTAGAACTTGTTCTCTTAGGCTTTTGTCCTCCTTTGCGTTTGGAACAGCACATGTAGAATACTGTTCTATGAAACTCATCACTACGTCTTCTGGATCCGTTCCAAATTTAGGTGCATCCTTGATCCACAGCAGCATATGTATATGAGGAGCACCTCTTGCTTGGTACTCCTTTCTCCAGAAGAAATCCAACACCTCTCCAAGAGGTGGATTTCTCTTGTTCATGATGAAAGACATCATAGCTTCAAATCTATGATTGAAGTACCTGCATACATTCACTGGATGCAAAGAGCACAGTTCTCCGGGTGTCTTGAATTCGATATTTTCAATGTTTCCATTTGCCTCTCGTAGAAATTCAAGTAAGTCTTCCCAGCCATACTCGGCACAGCTGAGAGTGAGGAACCATGTGGGAGTTCCTAAGTTCCTCAGCATACATTTTAAATCACCATGACGACGGTACCAGTACTCATTAGTACCACGCTGACACGCCATGAGATTAATCAGGTGAGAATCCAAAATACTGTCTTGCACATTGACTTTATCCATAAAGTCACTTGCCGAGATGTTTTGCATCTGTATACCACTTTTCAAGATGTGGTTCACTGCATATGACAGTCCAGACAGATCGCTTTCAAACAGGAGATGAAACAAATAGGGAATGCATTGTCGAAACCTAGGATCTTCTGCATACAATCGTAAAGTCCGGTATTCAGAAGCAGGAATTTGATGAGGTCGCTCATCATATCTTCCTCCTTCACCTGTTGGAAATAGCTGTGGGAAACACCGAGCTTCCAAACTTTCCTCCCAAACACTAATGGGACTCCCTTTGGCTTGTTTCATTTGAAACAACTCAATAGCATTCCCCATGACTTCCTTGGAATGCAAAGGATGAACACTATAATGTTCATATATTTCTTCACTTTTAGAGGGTTCTACTTTCTCAATTTGACCAGCACACAAATCGCTATCCTCTTCTTCACTTACTTCCTCTTCTGCAACATATACATTCTTATAGTACTTATTGTTTTTTTTTCAAATACAATGTTGCCTTTTTGACTTTCCTAACATCCACTAAATCTTGCCATATTTTCTTACTCTTTGTCGGAACCCCATTAACTAAGATAACCAGAGGTTCCTCTTCCACTTTTTCTACTCCAATTGTATTAATGTTTTTCTTCAAATCCAGAGGCAAATAAACAACTCTTCCCTTTAATCCTCTCTGTAAATCTGATGGAGGCAATTTCCCTGTCTTTGGCTCCATTCTTACAATAGCCTGAAAGGGATGGATACTTTGAATCAAAATAGATTCATAAGTATTTAAATCCTTCAATTCAGAAGGAATCTCAACCAATTCCAGATTATTATGAACCGCTCTAGCAGGCATCTGGTTTTGATTTAATTTGTTACAACAATAAGTACACACACGTTGATCCAATCCCAAATCAAAACAATTTTCTACCATCAAGTATGTTGCAAAATCCTTCCATTCACTATTATTTTCCCTTTCACTTTTTGCATATAAATCCACTAACTTAGTCTGATTCTTATAATAAGTGCGTCAACAACACACACAAGTGAAATTAGGCCTCTCACTTGATTTCACCTGAAACGTGGCAATTTCCTTCTGAAAATTATCTGTACTGGAAACCTGTACACTATCTTCCACATTACCCTCTTCTTCTGGGTCAATTTCAACATTCTCCTCTTTACTTCCAAAGTATCAAAACTCAATTTCTTCACAAATATTCTTCACATCTATTTCAGAACCATGCAAAAGAGCAGTGCATAATTGTTTAAGCATAACTGCTGGACTCTTAGCATAATACAACATTCTAACTAATTTCCTCACTTTATTATGATGCACTGCTAGCATCCTGAAATGATGAAAAACACTCTGGCATACTCTCCTGGAAAGACAAGCCAGTGAATGACCATGCAAACCTGTCACTTCTCTCACTCTGCAAGGATCTAATTCTTGCAACAACTTCATTTTCTGCTTCAAACTTTTCTTATTAAATGTCCGTACAAAATCACAAAGCAAATTGATGGAATCCTGTCGCACACTGCAAATACTACTACACTTCCAGGTGTACACAGGTCCCTTAGGACGTCTTCCTAAAACCTCATTACCTAACACCTCTTCTGCCTCTGTTGTCACAAGTTTTTCTTTTTCAACTGGACAACCATCTTTCACCTCATAAGCTCGACCACTGATGTCAACTGCATGCACCAAATCATTATCCTGGAAATAACTCTCCTCATTAAAAAATGCCTCACAACTTGAACTATGCATCCATTCTCCTGAAAAAACTTCACAAAAATTACTACGATTAACTGTTCTCTTCCATCTACTATTTCTTTTGAAATCATAAATTGCCTTGTTTAGCTTCCTAATTCTATTGATTATCAAAATAAATAACTTTCGCTTAATTTCAAATGCCTGATCAATAACTTTCTCAAATTTTTTTTTCTCTTATAAAAAACCACTTTCTGCTGACCTTTCTTAATATTTTTTAACAAATTGCCAAATATCCTGTTGCGGAACATTCGTCTACGAATGTCCCTAAACTGATTTTTCCTTCTACTACCATGCACAGAGTTATCTCCTGCTCTAGCAGTAACATTTTTGATTGGCCTTCCCTTTCCGTTTAAATTGCTTCTCTTTTTCTGGACTAAAACATTTTCTGTAGTACTACTTTTTTTTCTACAAATATTTCTTATGAATGATTTCTTTATCTTACCCGGACCTTTCTTGGTGACTTGACAAGTTTTTATTGTAGAGGTCTGCTGCAATATTTTTTGGAGCTGCTGTCTTTGATGTTTGGTAGCCTTTCGCCTTCTGTCCTTCGAAGGCATTCTTTAATTTTGAAATGATCTGCAGTTGAATCTGTGGTAAAATATAATAAAAAATGTTATTAACCACTATTAGCAAACAGTAAATCAATAACAGTCATCAAAAATTTAACACACTACTTGTTATTTTTACATAGAATAATTTTTAGTGCATTGACAAATTTAGAAATCACAAATAGTAGCAAAGAAATGGAATGCTTCTACATTTTACCTGTTCTGTTTTATATGTGAATCTGATCTAATTTTATGAGCAGATTTTACTATTTCATTAAAGACACTACACATAACCTGTTTTTGAAGTTGTGTTTAATTTTAAATGAAACAGTTTACATTTTTACTTTTCATTTCAAGTACATTTTAAAAATAAATGTTTATAGTTCCATAGGCTCGAGCAGGTCAGCTTCCCACCCTATGTCATACAATTCTGACAAATCGGCATCCTCATCATGTTCTTCATCATCCTCAGGATTTAAATCATCCAAGGGATCTACTTCCACTGATGTTTCAATCACAATTTCAATGATAATATCGAGATCAACAGATTGCTCATTGTCACTCATGCTTGATGTGGTCGTTATCTTTAAAGAAAGAGAACAACAATGAGATGTTGCAGAGTAAGAGACAAATCTCAGAGATTATAATAGTGAAATTGTTTAACAAGAGTAACATTTTGCAGCTATTATTTAGCCATGTCCAGCGATGCTGAGGAGGTGAGGCCTATGTCCAAGTTTTCAGTGAACAGGACTCATCTCTTCTTAACCTTGGATAAGCCTCACCGACTCTGTGTCCCCTGCTCATACTTAAATGTAAAGGGGCAGATTTATGTTAACTGGCGCATCCCCACGGATGCACCAGTTATTGTGCACCGCTGCTCTGCCACCCATGGTGTGCCGCATTTACAATGTGGAGCACCATTGAGCAAAAACAGCACAGATGCGTCACGCATTTGTGCTGCAAAAGCAGCACATTGCAGGAATCACGTCGTAAGCGCGACATGTCTACTGCAATGCACAGGAGGAAGCCTCACATTGCATGGTGCATCACTCCTTATGCCTGTTTCAAACAGGCGTAAGGATTTGATTCAGCAATGCTATAAAGCTGACTCAGTGAAATCTTCTAAATTTCACTGTGTTAGTTTTACAGGGCTTTCATGCAAATAAATGCATACCCTGCAACAAAACACCTATATGAAATCTGACGCAGGTTTCATGTGGCACAGGACTTTACAGCATGACACATCTGCCTAGATGCATCAAGTTGTAAATATGTCACAACATAGCAAATCTTTTGCACCGCCGTTGCATCACAAAAGTGACGCACAGCAGCGGAAAAGAGGCACACACCTATCATAAATCTGTCCCTAACATTTTAAATGATTGATTCAGGATGACGATAAGGTGTGGCCTATCCAGAGGTTTGTTTAAGGTGAGCCCTACTCAGGGTTGCAGATTAAATTTACGTTTGTTGAAGAGTACAGAGGAGATAATACATGTGAAGGCCTACCAATGAAGTAAGTCATGTCCACTTCACTCTTGAACAAAGGCCAGACCTCTTCTGTGTCCGTGGACAGGCCTAAAGCTCATCTGCACAATGTCATTCGTAAAGTTAGAAAACACAGGTGATGTAATTGAAAAATGTGCAGTTTCTTTTCCTCATTTCACAATTACATTACCTGTGTTTCCTTTGGTTAAGTATCTCATATTGCACATGGAGTCTAACATATGAAAGAGTACACAGAAGTTCAGCAGTGTATACAACAATTTTGACATTTACAGAAGATTCAGCTTCTTATCTTGTTGGAGATGAAGTGAGGCCTGTCTTGCAACATGGTGCATCTTTTGCATCACTGCTGCATCGGTTTCATGTGGCACGGGACTTTACAGCATGACACATCTGCCTAGATGCATCAAGTTGTAAATATGTCACCACATAGCAAATCTTTTGCACCGCCGCTGCGTCACAAAAGTGACGCACAGTGACGCAAAAGAGGCATACACCTATCATAAATCTGTCCCTAACATTTTAAATGATTGATTCAGGATGACGATAAGGTGTGGCCTATCCAGAGGTTTGTTTAAGGTGAGCCCTACTCAGGGTTGCAGATGAAATTTACGCTTGTTGAAGAGTACAGAGGAGATAATACATGTGAAGGCCTACCAATGAAGTAAGTCATGTCCACTTCACTCTTGAACAAAGGCCAGACCTCTTCTGTGTCCGTGGACAGGCCCAAAGCTCATCTGCACAATGTCATTCGTAAACTTAGGAAACACAGGTGATGTAATTGAAAAATGTGGAGTTTCTTTTCCTCATTTCACAATCACATCACCTGTGTTTCCTTTGCTTAGGTATCTCATAGTGCAGATGGAGTCTAGCATATCAAAGAGTACACAGAAGTTCAGCAGTGTATACAACAATTTTGACATTTACAGAAGATTCAGCTTCTTATCTTGTTGGAGATGAAGTGAGGCCTGTCTTGCAACATGGTGCATCTTTTGCATCACTGCTGCATCGGTTTCATGTGGCACGGGACTTTACAGCATGACACATCTGCCTAGATGCATCAAGTTGTAAATATGTCGCCACATAGCAAATCTTTTGCACCGCCGCTGCGTCACAAAAGTGACGCACAGTGACGCAAAAGAGGCATACACCTATCATAAATCTGTCCCTAACATTTTAAATGATTGATTCAGGATGACGATAAGGTGTGGCCTATCCAGAGGTTTGTTTAAGGTGAGGCCTACTCAGGGTTGCAGATGAAATGTACGCTTGTTGAAGAGTACAGAGGAGATAATACACGTGAAGGCCTACCAATGAAGTAAGTCATGTCCACTTCACTCTTGAACAAAGGCCAGACCTCTTCTGTGTCCGTGGACAGGCCTAAACCTCATCTGCACAATGTCATTCGTAAACTTAGGAAACACAGGTGATGTAATTGAAAAATGTGGAGATTATTTTCCTCATTTCACAATCACATCACCTGTGTTTCCTTTGCTTAGGTATCTCATAGTGCAGATGGATTCTAGCATATGAAAGACTACGCAGAAGGTGAGAACTGTATGGAACATGGCTATATAAGTCAAATAATCAAAATCTAAATTTGCCAAGCACACATGGGGGTGTATTTACAAGGACCTTCCACCACGGGGAAATGTCTTTAATTAAAATGGGAAAAATAACATCAAAGGGACTCAAATGCCTTTTAAATATACCCCAAGCAACCTATGAAACTCTAGCACTACATATCAAGAAACCTAATTGATTTCAAAAATCGTTTTTAAACACATCATCTAAATCAATTATATACCTACATTCAAGGGGAAATGACTTAAAATGGCCTAAGACACATGAAAGCGTTTTTTTAAGGCCCTTGCACCATTTTTGGGTCATTTTTAACATGGCTATGTTAGTCAAAGAATTAAAATCTAAATTTGCCAAGCACAGATGGGGGCATATTTACAAGGAACTTGCACCACGGGGAAAGGTCTTAAATTAAAATGGGAAAAATAACATCAGAGAGACTCAAATGCCTTATAAATATGCCCCAAGCAACCTATGAAACTCTAGCACTACATATCCAGAAACCTAATTGATGTCAAAAAACGTTTTAAAACACATCATCTAAATCAATTATATACCTACATTCATCGGGAAGTGACTTAAAATGCCCTAAGACACATGAAAGCGTTTTTTTAAGCCCTTGCTCCATTTTTGGATCACTTTTAACATGGCTATGTAAGTCAAATAATCAAGATCTAAATTTGCCAAGCACAGATGGGGGCGTATTTACAAGGACCTTGCACCACGGGGAAAGGTCTTAAATTAAAATGGGAAAAATTACATCAAAGGAACTCAAAAGCCTTGAAAATATGCCCCAAGCAACCTATGAAACTCTAGCAGTACATATCAAGAAACCTAATTGATTTCAAAAACGTTTTTAAACACATCTTGTAAAGCAATTATATTCATACATTCATGGGGAAGTGAGTTAAAATACCCTAAGACACATGAAAGCATTTTTGTAAGACCCTTGCACTTTTTTTGCGTCACTTTTAACATGGCTATGTAACACAAAGAAACAAAATCTATTTGTAAAACACTTGACACAAAGCAACATTTTAAATACACAACTTTCTTCATAATTTTCTCCTTAAAGCATACTATTCTCTATTTAAATTAAATGAATCTTTTCTCACCTTAGCAAATACTTTATGAGTTTCAAAACAGTCTCAGAAACACACCAAATTGTCTTTAGCAGAGCAAAAGGTATGCACTCCAGAGTCTGCAGCTATAAAAAGCACAGAAAAGCTGTAATTCATCACACATATCTCTCATGTCACCCAATCAAAACTCTTCCCTCACTTTTTTCAAATCAACACCCTTCCCCCCTCTGGCCTTTCTGCCTTTTTTGCATAGCAACCACCTCCTGAAAGACCACCCATGTTTGCAAGTTCACACAACAATGTTTCAATTGAACTCTGAACTCTCAGTACACCTGCATATCCAGTGCAATCTTTCATAAAATGATTTTTTTGACCATTCAAATTACATCTTTCAAAGAACTCATCCATGCACCCTAACTTTCTGTTTTCAGCAATCAAAATCCACCAATCACTGCTACTGCTTCATTAACACAGAAACTCCACATTTTTTTTCATTTTAAACTCTTATTTTTTCAACTCCCATTTCCTTGCCACACTTCATCTGACTGCAGCAGAACCTCCTCTCACCATGTTTTCTGTCTGGATTGTTGGACATAGTTATATCCACTGGGCTCAAAGGTTTGCTGATAACAGAAATTTACCTAACCTCAATTTACAAAATGTGGAAATCAAGTGGATTGCCCACAGAGGATTAAAATGTCACCAATTGATACCATTGGTGAAAACCTTTTTGCATTTGCCAAAACCTGACCTGTTAATTGTGCACTGTGGAGGAAATGACTTGGGCACTTTGACTGGGGTAGGTCTGGAAATGCTTTTAAAGGACACCTTTGAGCAATTGATGGCACTTTTTCCTCAAACTGCCTTGGTATATTCAAATATATGCCAAAGACAGAAATGGAGGTGGTCAAACCAATTTTGTCCACAAATTGAGAAATCGAGGAAGCATGTAAATAAGTCTGTTTCAGCTTACATGAGAGACCATGGAATGGGCTCCATCTACAACAATAACTTGCGTTACTACATGCAAGATATCTACAGAGGAGATGGAGTTCACTTCTCAGATGAGGGGAACAGAATTTTCATCCTCAATTTAAGACTGTGCATTGGTACCTACTTGTAGGTACCTACATCAGCCACAGGACCCAAAAGCTCTTTTCAGAGCTACCCTACATCTGATCACTCACAATTATTATTTTACTCTAACTTTTTTCACTAATTTTCACCAAAGTACGCTCCCCGGAGCGCTACCCGGCACGCGCACTGGACGCTAACCGTGCGAAATTTAAAAAAAAATGTTTTTTTTTCGCACATATGGGCCTCCTCAGCCACCCTCAGAAAACCTAGGGGGTCAAGATACGTCTACCGTGCCCCCTTCTACCCATTGTGAACATTATTTGCCCTCCATCTTGTATCTTAATTCGACCGAAACACAAAATGGTGGACCCCCTTAACGCTGCCGGTTCGCGTACCGGGGCGCTCACCGGGAAGCGCTCCATTAAAAAAGGTGGGAAAGTAATTTACAGAAGAAACCCTGGAGACAATGTCACCAAATATAGATTAACTCATACTACATACCAATCCCTACCATTTTCACAAATTTGATTGGAATTCCATTTAGCCATTTAGCCTGTAGACCTCTCTAAATACCCTGAGGTAAATTACTTCACAAAACACATCTGAAGTGTTGGAATTGACAACCAATTAAAATATTACTTTCATTTTCTACTTTTTTTACCTGACATTTGATTGGTTATGTACCTGAATATATATAAAAAAAGAGAGAAAAACACAGCCATTTTGACTACTACTTCCTGAACTACATTGCAAGATAATTTTCACTCACAACTTAAACTTGTTTTTAAAACTTAAGATGTTATTTTATAAATTTGAAAACATTTTCAGATAGTTATATACTATCCCTCTGTAACAGTTAGACATTGAGAAAGGCTTGTTTATTATAATTATGGATTGATTTAGGTTTCTGTGGTATAATTATGAATTTACATAGGCTTTTTAACAGGCACTTTTTAATAGTACTACTTCATGCCTCAAAAGTACCTGTCTGAACTTAAACTCAACAGTGCCCTATCTCTACTGATATATTTATTTTTTATTCAAATTTCAGCACAAAAATGCAAGGAGAACAGAACGTTTCCTTTGAAATTGTCCTAGACATGAACAATGAGGAAATAATTGAACCCATTGACTTGGAATTCATGGATGAATCACGAGACCATGAACTTCTACAATGTGTAGAATCTGTGGATTGTTTACTTCATTATGATGACGGTCAAATGTGGGAAGTTATGTTCACTCAACAAGAGGACATATCTGACAGTCAAATGTTAGACGTTCTATTACATTTTGAAAAACAATCCGAAAAATAAAATTATATTTAATATTAAAAAATTGTTTGAGTCTTTAATCATTTTTATATGTAATTCATAAACTAGTACCAAATTGATTATAATGTAAATTCATACTTATAGTATACTGTTCACAATTCCAAAAATACATGTATATTTAATAATCATTAATACTGCTACTTCAATAAAAAATAAATTAAAAAAAAAGAACAATCAATAACCATACAATATTTCAAAATATCATAGTCTATCATTCTTTTTTCCTTATAGTACGCTCCCCGGACCGCTTCCCGGTGCGGGTACCGGGCGCTCCCCACGCAAAAAAAACAAAAATATTATTTATTTATTTTTTGCCCCGCGGGGCCCTTTTAAAGCCTCCACATCAAACCTAGGGGGTCAGGGAGGATCTACTATGCCCCCTTATGGTCATTTCCCCCTTTGTTTTGGCCTCCTCTTGTCTCTCGATCATACCGAGAGACAAGATGGCGGCCGCTCCGGACTGTTTAGAATGTTGACAGACACCGGAGAGCCAATCAGCTTCGCTTCGCGAAGTTCCGTTACGCGTCAGGTACGCGAACCGGGGCGCTGCCCGGAGCGCGCTTACAGATATATATGTTTTTTTGAACGTTAATTTCTCAAAATCCACTGGAGCACATATATTGAGACCTAGCAAAGGCACATCGGGCTACCAGTCCCTACAATTTTGCCAAGTTTCGTGCAAATCCATTCAGCCGTTCGAGCTAAAAGTGAGGCCAACCGCCCTATGGAAATTAACATGGGAAAAACACGTTTTGGGACCCCCCTTTTTTCTCGGCCCCCCTCTGACGACCCCCCCCCAAAATTTCAGTGGCTGCTCAGAAACAAAATGTTCAATTTTCCTGAAAATTTCAGCCAATTCCGTCCACAAACGCCAAAGTTATTAGACATAGAATTTTCAAAAATCCCATAGAGAAAAAATCCTAACTATATATACCTACTGGCGACCGCCAGTAGGTAATATATATATATACAAGGACACAGTCCGTTTCCGAAACACGTCTGGAGACTGCACCTTCGTTGATTTAATAGAGCACCCATCATTGGCAACAGCATTATTTGTGTCCGTGGTCCTGTCTGTGCGCGCTCGCACTTGGACATCGCAAGCAAATATATATATATATATATATTACCTACTGGCGGCCGCCAGTAGGTAGTTATAGTTAGGACCTAGTTTCCATAGGAAATCCGCAACATTCTATTTGGAATAACGTTGGCGCCGGTCGATGAATCTTCACAAAATTCCCCAAGAAGATGGGGCGCTCCGCTCCGCTCCTGTCATGAAAGTTTCGGGGTGATTAGTCAATTGGGGCCTGAGAAAAAAGGGGGTCCCAAAACGTGCTTTCCCCATGCAATTTTCCATAGGGACCTTCAGACACAGCTACAGCCTGAACTGCTGAACGGAATTACACCAAATTTGGCAAAAAGGTAGAGTTTGGTTCGTAGATTACGCTTTTGGTTAAATGGTGTACATTCGTTCTGTAGTTCCTGAGAAAATCAAAAGTAAAATCATAGATATATCTATAGACGAAGTACCATACGCGTATCCTCCCAAGCACGAGCTTTATGCTAATTGGCTGTCGACACTCCAAACCAGGAAGTGTTGACCGCCATCTTGTGCCTCTGTAGAACCAAGGCACAAGAAAACAGAAAAACAAGTGTGCAAAATACGCAAAGGGGGCAGGGTAGAAACACCTTGAGCCCCTAGGCCTGCTTATGGGGTCCCACAAGGACCCCCAAGGCCAAAAATTTTTTTTGTTTTTTTTAAATCGCGGGATGTGCGTAGGGTACGCGTACCCTGCCGATCCCAAAAAAAACACCACTCTGCAAACTCGCCCCCTGTATATAGTATCTTTAGGAGTAACTACATATGTTTTAAACTAGTATATGTAAGTATTGATGTATATAAGTGAGTATATGTGAGAGTGAGGGATTGGAAGAGTTCCTGTATAAATATGTATGTGTTTCTATAAGTGATTGTTTAAGAGAGTATGTGTATGTTTCTGTAGAAGTAAGTGTAGTAGTGTGTGTATACCTGTATATGCAAGTAAATGGATGTTTGATAGTTTATTTGCATGTGTGAGTATGAGTGTGAGTAACTCAATGGATGACTATCGGCGTGTAAAAGGATGTATAGGTGTATGAGTATATATGATGAGTGAGTACATTTATGAGTGACTTTATAGACCTGTTGGTGAATGAGTGGATGTGTATGTAGATGTTGGAATTACTGAATAGGTTGTTGTAACTGGTATTAGTATTTCCATTTTTGTGAACATTTTAGTTTCTATTTTTGAATGTGTTTATCAAAGGGTATATTAGGGTGAGAGGAGATCTGCTACTCTTTCACAAGGATGATGTCATCAGTGATGTCATTTGAGATATCATCAGTGATGCCATGAGTGATGTCACTGAACATGTAATATGTGACGTCATCAGCAGTGCATTGCAGGAGCGCGAGTTATAGTTATCACATGCAGCAGTTTACAGAACAACAGACATAATGATGCACAAATTAAGACAGTTTAGTCACTAACCCATGCACTCAGTGAGACACATTTAATCACTCACTCATACATTCAGTCATGCACCTACTAAATCCTTCGTCCAGACACTTATACATCTACTCATTCTTCAATATGTAAAACATATTTAAACTTTACAGAAACACACAGTCACTGGATGATGTCATCAGTGATGTCATCAGTGATGTCATTTGAGATGTCATCAGTGATGTCATCAGTGATGTCACTGACCATGTCATGAATGATGTAATATGTGACATCATCAGCAGTGGATTGCGGGTGCGCGATATATAGTTAGTGCAACTAACTATATATGGAATTTCAATGGTTTTGTGTGAGTAAAATAAGGTTTTTTAAATGCTAATTCCTAACTATATATGGTCTATAACCTATGGTTTTTTCAGTGAATTTTCAAGGTTTTGTAAATGCTAATTCCTAACTATATATGGTCTATAACCTATGGTTTTTTCAGTGAATTTCAATGGTTTTTTAATAGCAAATATCATAAGCTGTCGAATGTCAAGTACGTGGTAAGTGAAAACATTTTCGTGTTTATGCACACTGATCTGCTTTGAATGGTGCCCCCCCCCTCATTTCTATTAGGAGTACTCTCTCTTTGCAGATAGTGAAAGGTAGTTAACGCAGGCCTTTACCCCCGTTGTAATACGTCGTGCCTGCTTCTCTCTCCATTTGATTGATTGTTATCCAAGTATTTACTGTTTTAGAATTGGTTCTCTTTGGTTCATTCTCTATTTACAAACAAACACAGAGTCGCAATACTCTGTTTAGTCTTTGCAGATAACGAAAAATCGTGTAAAAAAAAAAGAAAAGGAATCGAGCAATATCAGTAGGCCACTAATGGGATCTCTTTTTGACCTCGCTAAAATAGAAACATTAGGAACAATCCCTCATGACAAATACAAAACTAGTGAGATGAACTGAACTCCACACAATGATGGCTGCAAAACAGCTCGGCTCCGCCACCCACCCCGCCCAAAATAACGATAAAGAGCGGCTGCCATGATTGGTTGCGGAATGGCCACGACGGAGCTACGAAATGGTGCTGCTCTCATGCTAAACCCAGCTTCAGTCTGAAACATCCAGAAACACTGTAGACTACCAATTCGATCAGTTCCGGTAGCGCCCCAATGTAACCCGGTAGAGAAGAACTAGCCCTCCCCTCTTTGACTGATGGTTCTTGTTGCCTGTCCCTTCTGTTGTCATTTAACAGAACTATTTAGCCTGCTGAAAGGGGTTGTGTTCCGACCGCTGGTTGGTGGAGACATTTTGACTATATTCTGGACCTGCGTTGTCGCGTAATGCGTCATATGACGCGCCGCGTTAGCGCATCCGGAAGTCATCCGGGGCGCGCAGCGCGTAACGTAAGCATAACAAGTCATGTGACTTGTTAAAACTTTTCATTGGTTCATTTTACTTTTCTTATTCTAATGATGAAAGGCTTGGTCATATGACCTAAAAATTACGCTTTTTATTACTTCCGAACATTATTTTTTCTTAAATATATGTTATAATGTTCCAGGCTAATGTACTTTCCCGGAAAATTTACAACTGTCCTGCAAATAAAATATATTCTTTTTTCGAGAAAAAGAGCGTTTCTTCGTCCCATGACGGAGCCGTTGAGCAAAAGAGGGTCGACCTGCTGTCTTAGTCGCCGATACGCCTGAATATGAGATTCTTATCGATCACTTTATGTTGCAGGAGTAGAAAACACAACAGCCCTTGACCATTTATCTTTACTGCGTTCCTTCGTATTATACCTTTTACCCTTCATGTAATTGGTCTGCTTTATTTCACTTGCCTTTTAATGATTCTAAAACAGTGACTATTATTAAAAACTTTACCAATGTATATACTACTACCATGTTTTCTTTTAAAAACCTTTATTCTGAAAATTTCATTATACAAATACGAGCCTATAACCACGTGGGCCGGCCACGGAGCAAACTGTAATCGTATATGATGAGTAGACATTTACACTGTAGAGGAACGTAACGGGCGGGCCATTAGGTTGCAAGAACTAAGGTGTCTAACAGTTACGGAATCGGTGGACGTACATTTTATAATTAAAATACGACAGGGCCAGTTACAATAAAATTATCTAGATATACATTTGCGGCAAGTACCATGGGTGACGTTAATTCGAACTTTCAATAGTACAGTAATCAATAACACATCAGAACTTAATATCAATAGGGATGTCGAAATATTCAATCAATTCTCGTCCCCGCCCGCCATGTGCTTCAAAACTGCATACGTATCTCGTGATTTCAAGGTTCTGCAACCAGTACACAACAAGGAGTTACGAGTCCGATTTATTCCGGCGCCATTTTGGGCGAGGACGAGCAGGTCCAGGATATAGTCAAAATGTCTCTACCAACCATCGACTATGATGATGTTCATATGCTGTATTTATTAGAGTAACACTCATCTGTCCACATGAAATTAATTTTCCCACAATCTAAACATGTCATTTTAATCTTTCCAAAGTTCTTCTAAATATTTGGGACCGTTTCCCTTGCCTCTGATGCTGTCAGTGCCACTTCTTTGATGAATGTACTAGCAGGTCAGGGGTTCTCCTCCAAATCTCTCTTTTATGCAGCACTATAATTAATTGGTGCCACCTCTCCATATGACGATGCATGGTATAGTTACCATAACTATATTTTTTTTCGGTTCCTCTGGAGAGTTCATCGTGGCAGATGAAGCGTGTAACGTACCGGGCATTTACCTTTTTTTGCATGTACAGGAAAGGAAAAAAAAATCGAGCGTCCGAGTTCTAAGGTGTCCCAGGGCCATTTTAGTGGACCAGGCCCAAATCCAAAGAACAGGCCGCCATTTTGAGAGTCCTGTTGCAGCCGCCTGTCGCTGTAGCATCAAGAGCAGCCGAAACTGAGCTGAATGGCAACTGAAACGGTAAAGGGGCGCCCCACTACAGCAGACGAGCCTCCACCTAGGAAGGCCCGTTCACGCCGCCTCCCCCCCCCCCTTCGGGCACCCCACGCCGTTATTCGGAGCAGTATTGTAGGATGGCCACACCAGTGCGGCAACTTGCTAGACATCACCTCGGTGGTAACCGAATCTCAGCGCCTTGTGGTGTCTTCTATTCAGAAAACATTGTTGTGCTGCCTTCGACCTATTCGCCGCAAGTGCGCACGCAACTCAGCTGCATAGCTTGCTAGACACCACCTCGGTGCTAACCGAATCTCAGCGCCTTGTGGTGTCTTCTATTCCAAAAATATTGTTGCGCTGCCTTTGGCCCCATTCGCACATCGGTCCGCTACTGACGCCATCTCACAGGCTAATGGGGCGCCCCACGCCGAGTTTCAGCATTGTAGGATGACCACACCAGTACAGCAACTTGCTAGACATCACCTCGGTGCCATCCGGATCTCGGCGCCCCACTGCAGATGGAGTGCCTCTCAACTATGAAACCACCACGGTGACATCAGGATCTTGGCGCCTTGTGCTGGTTCCGGCCTATTCACACATCGGTCCGCTACTGACGCCACCTCACAGGCCAACGGGGCGCCCCACGCCGAGTTTCAGCATTGTAGGATGGCCACACCAGTACAGCAACTTGCTAGACATCACCTCGGTGCCATCCGGATCTTGGCATCTCAGCGCCTTGTGGTATCTTCCATACAGAAAATATTGTTGCGCTGCCTTTGGCCCCATTCGCACATCGGTCCGCTACTGACACCATCTCACAGGCCAACAGGGCGCCCCACGCCGACTTTTACCATTGTAGGATGGCCACACCAGTGCCACAACTTGCTAGACACCACCTCGGTGCCATCCGGATCTTGGCATCTCAGCGCCTTGTGGTGTCTTCTAGTCAGAAAATATTGTTGCGCTGCCTTTCGCCCCATTCGCACATCGGTCCGCTACTGACGCCATCTCACAGGCCAACGGGGCGCCCCACGCCGACTTTCAGCATTGTAGGATGGCCACACCAGTGCTGCAACTTGCTGGACACCACCTCGGTGCCATCCGGATCTTGGCGCGTTGTGTTGCCTTCGGCCTATTCGCACATCGGTCCGCTACTGACGCCGCCTCACGTGCCAACGTATTTTCTCCGCATTTTATACCCTATGCCGCATAACAGGTCATGTGACTTGTTTATAAAACTTTTCATTGGTTCATTTTACTTTTGGTTTCCTAATGATGGAAGGCTTGATCATATGACCTAAAAACAACACTTTTCATTGGATGAAAACTTTTTTTTTTCCCAAACGATGAAAGCCCCACCTTGTTTCTGGATGTTTCAGACTGAAGCTGGCGTCAGCATGAGAGCACCACCATCTCGTAGCTCCGTCGTGGTCATTCCGCGAGCAATCATGGCAGCCGCTCCCCACCGGAAACCTGCAGGAGTCGGGGGCCCCCAAGACTTTTGTAGAATCTTCAAGGCGGAGGGGACGCTTTCTAGAATGGGGTCCAAGACCTAGCAGACAAGCGTCCGATTTCCAAGGTGTCCCAGGGCCATTTCAGTGGACCAGGCCCAAAAAGGAAACAGCCTGCCGCCATTTTGAGAGTCCTGTGACAGCCGCCTATCGCTGCACCGCAAGAGTGGGCGCAACTCAGCTGAATTGCGGCTTTTGACACAGTGGACCAAAAGCGGACGGAATGGCAACTGAAACGGTAAAGGGGCGCCCCACTACAACAGACGAGACTCCACCTGGAGAGGCCCGTTCACGCCGCCTCCCCCGGGGCGCCCCACGCCGTTATTCGGAGCAGCATTGTAGGATACCAAAACCAGTGCGGCAACTTACTGGACATCACCTTGGTGCCATCGTTCTGCTGCCTTGGAACTATTCGCACAACAGTTTGCTACTGATGACCCACCCCCCGCGACGCCCCACGCCAGAAATCTGGACGTTGTGCTGCGTTGGGACTATTCGCACAGCCGACCGCTACTTCGTTGTTTTTCCCTAAAAATGTTTATATGTTATTACTGTTTTTGTTTTCTTGTATATATTTATAAGTTATTAAAGTTTTATAATCTTACTACTTTGTTGGAGTGCTATATATTTTTAATGTGACACATAATTGTAAAAACTTTGATGTACAAAGAGTCATCCCTGGAATCTTCCGCTTCAGGCTCGGTCCCCTCCCCAATCACAATACAGGATGGTTTTCAGATAATAGGAACGCGTCTGCTGTGACGGATCTCATCGAGTGTGGGCCTTGATCTACTATAACTCCTTTGAAGAGGGGTGATTCTTTACAGCTGGGGCCATAAACTACATCTGCAGGGCTAGCTGATACCCTAGGACCGGCCTGGACAATCGGACACAGAGGAAAAGGAGTGTCAGAGGGTGCGGAAGTGAATAGGGCAAAAGGGAGGTGTCGGGCGGGCACAGGGTGTGATTCTCAGGGAAGAGCAGCGCAGATGGGGGGTGGTTTATTACCCATGCATAAGACAGAGAGAGGGGGTTACCACTGCCTGGGGGAGATGCTTGCGAGGGTGGGGAGCCATGCTAAGGATCGACAGCGTGCACAGAGTGGGTCTGGTCAAGGCATCTAAAATGACTGCCGTGCACGACAAAAGTGTGGCATTTGAAAAAAGGCAAGATGGCGCAGACAATGTTTTTCAACACTTCCTGATTTCCTTCGAATCGAACGTTAACAGACGTTGGGGCATATTACCAAAGTTAAGCGATATTTATCCCTAACGATGCTTAGCAACGATTTTTTTACCGCTAAGCATCGTCAGAAATTATCGCAGATAAACCTTGCTATTATCAAGGTTTATCGCAAATACGATAAAAAACGACCGCAATGCATTAATATCGCTGAAAACTCAGCGATATTCATGCATTACCGAGCTAATGCTCTTAGCCATGTTATCCACCTCCCATTGGATAACATGGCTAAGAACTGCTCAGGGCAGGTGCTAGCTTTTGGAGATATTCGCGCTTATCGGGAATATTTCCAAAAGTTGATAATAGGAGATAGCGATGTTAGCGACTGTTTCCAGTCGCTAACATCTTGGCATGCCCACTTTGCATGTCATTAGTGATAAATATCACTCACATGCAAAGTGGGGCCCAAGATGGTCGCTATCTCCTACTAGCCGTCGCTAACTGGTGTTACCAACAGCTAGGTAATACAGATATAATTTTATCTCCGCGAAGCGGAGCGCTGTTACAGATATATATCTTCTTTTTGAACGTTAATTTCTCAAAATCCACTGAAGCACATATATTGAGACCTAGCAAAGGCACATCGAGCTACCAGTCCCTACAATTTTGCCAAGTTTCGTGCAAATCCATTCAGCCGTTCGATTATTATTATTATTATTATTTTTGCCCCGCGGGGCCCTTTTAAAACCTCCACATCAAACCTAAGAGGTCAAGGAGGATCTACTATGCCCCCTTATGGTCATTTGCCCCTTCGCTTTGGCCTCCTCTTGTCTCTCGATCCTACCGAGAGACAAGATGGCGGCCGCTACGGACTGTTTGCAATGTTTACAGACGCCGGAGAACCAATCAGCTTCGCAAACCTCCGTTACGCGAAGCGGAGCGCTGTTACAGATATATATCCTTTTTTGAACGTTAATTTCTCAAAATCCACTGGAGCACATATATTGAGACCTAGCAAAGGCACATCGGGCTACCAGTCCCTAATATTTTACCAAGTTTCGTGCAAATCCATTCAGCCGTTCGATTATTATTATTTTTTTTTTTTTTTGCCCCGCGGGGCCCTTTTAAAACCTCCACATCAAACCTAGGGGGTCAGCGAGGATCTACTATGCCCCCTTATGGTCATTTGCCCCTTTGCTTTGGCCTCCTCTTGTCTCTCGATCCTACCGAGAGACAAGATGGCGGCCGCTACGGACTGTTTGGAATGTTCACAGACGCCGGAGAACCAATCAGCTTCGCTTCACAAAGCTCCGTACCGCGAAAAGTCCGCGAACCGGAGCGCTGCCCGGTCCGCTGTTACAGATATATATCTTTTTTTGAACGTTAATTTCTCAAAATCCACTGAAGCACATATATTGAGACCTAGCAAAGGCACATCGGGCTACCAGTCCCTACAATTTTGCCAAGTTTCGTGCAAATCCATTCAGCCGTTCGGGCTAAAAGTGAGGCCAACCGCCCTATGGAAAACTCAATGTTAAAAACACGTTTTGGGACCCCCCTTTTTTCTCTGCCCCCCCTTGACGAACCCCCCCCAAATTTTCAAGGGCTACTCAGAAACAAAATGTGCCATTTTCCTGAAAATTTCAGCCAATTCCGTCCACAAACGCCAAAGTTATTAGACATAGAATTTTCAAAAATCCCATAGAGAAAAAATCCTAACTATATATACCTACTGGCGACCGCCAGTAGGTAATATATGTATATAGATACACATATATACATATATCATCTACAGAGAAAAAGAGACTCTCTCTCCCTCTATAAATATATATGTATATATATGTATATATATATATATATATATATATATATATATATCAAAACAAAACCCTTTCAGGCATAGAGTGACGCATAAATTATGCAAAAAAGAAGAAGGAGAAAACTCTGGGTAGTTCTCAAGTTTAGGTGGAAAGCAGCTCCTGTTAGAGCACTCTCAACACCAGCGACACTCTAGATCTGCTCACCTCAAAGTCTGTTTTTCTATCAAAGTTTTTAAGCATAGGATTAGCACAGTGCTATCCACGCCGAGATAGAAAATGACAAAGTCTTTTGCCATTTAAACAGCAAAGTTTTTAAGCATAAGACTAGTACAGTGCTGTCCTTGCCGAACTGTAAATGACAAAAGCCATTTATCACTCCAGGCACAATATTACAGCTTTGAATTGGTAAAATACCAACTAAAGCCAACCTGAAATGAGTAAAAGCAACCCCTGACACAGTGTTTCGCTCTAATTAGAGCTCTTCAGAGCGGTATAGCTTTGTCCAGACACAAGGGAGCACCCAGTATTAAGTCAAAACAAAACCCTTTCAGGCATAGAGTGACGCATAAATTATGCAAAAAAGAAGAAGGAGAGAACTCTGGGTAGTTCTCAAGTTTAGGTGGAAAGCAGCTCCTGTTAGAGCACTCTCAACACCAGCGACACTCTAGATCTGCTCACCTCAGATTTGCTGTTTAAATGGCAAAAGACTTTGTCATTTTCTATCTCGGCGTGGATAGCAATGTGCTAATCCTATGCTTAAAAACTTTGATAGAAAAACAGACATTTGAGGTGAGCAGATCTAGAGTGTCGCTGGTGTTGAGAGTGCTCTAACAGTAGCTGCTTTCCACCTAAATTTGAGACCTACCCAGAGTTCTCTCCTTCTTTTTTTGCATATATATATATATATATATATATATATGTATATATATATATATATATATACATATATACATACATATATATATATATATAAATATATATATATATTCACTGAAAAAACCATAGGTTATAGACCATATATAGTTAGGAATTAGCATTTAAAAAACCTTATTTTACTGACACAAAACCATTGAAATTCCATATATAGTTAGTTGTACTAACTATATATCGCGCACCCGCAATCCACTGCTGATCATGTTACATATTACATCATTCATGACATGGTCAGTGACATCACTGATGACATCACTGATGACATCTCAAATGACATCACTGATGACATCACTGATGACATCTCAAATGACATCACTGATGACATCACTGATGACAACATCCAGTGACTGTATTTTCCTGTAAAGTTAAAATATGTCTTGAGTGGATGTATAAGTGTCTGGATGAAGGATTTAGTAGGTGCATGACTGACTGTATGAGTGAGTGATTAAATGTGTCTCACTGAGTGCATGGGTTAGTGACTAAACTGTCTTAATTTGTGCATCATTATGTCTGTTGTTCTGAAAACTGCTGCATGTGTTGTTCAGTAGCTATATGAGTAACTATATGGGTTATTGATTGGTTGCCCAAGTATTTGTATGGGAGACTGAGTGTGTGTGTGGGTGGCTGGGAGGTGTATGACTCTGTGCATAGATGTGTGAGCAGTTGATTCACTAGATGTATGGGTTCAAAAGTGCATGTGGAAACAGCTGTATGGGCGGTTGACTGTGTGCATCAGTGTATTGGTGAGTGAATGGATATCTCAGTGCTACATGTCAAAGTAGGTACATATGTAAAACACAGTACATGTGAGACTTGACATATATAAATAACTGTGCATA
The DNA here is from genome assembly GCF_964261635.1 of Lissotriton helveticus. Taxonomy (NCBI): domain Eukaryota; kingdom Metazoa; phylum Chordata; class Amphibia; order Caudata; family Salamandridae; genus Lissotriton; species Lissotriton helveticus. The sequence goes on from NC_136057.1 coordinate 739,111,622, forward strand.
AGAGCCAGTGAATGTGTGAGTGGCTGTATGCATCATTGTGAACTTGTATCCGGGATTGTATAAGAGAGTAAATATGTTTTAGTATATGTTTGAATAAGTAAGGTGTGTATAACTGTATAGTTGGGAAAATGGAGGTGTGATTGATTGTTTGCATGACTGACTAGGTGTGTGTGTAACTTCATGGATGAATGACAATCTGTGAGTCTGTGTTTACACTGAGTGTATCTAAGGTTATATTAGAGTCTGAAGAGGTTCACCGTATTATCACATGAATGATGTCATCAGTGATGTGATCAGTAATGTCAAATGAGATGTCATCAGTGATGTCATCAGTGATGTCATTTGAGATGTCATCAGTGATGTCATTTGAGATGTCATCAGTGATGTCATCAGTGATGTCATTTGAGATGTCATCAGTGATGTCATCAGTGATGTCACTGACCATGTCATGAATGATGTAATATGTAACATGATCAGCAGTGGATTGCGGGTGCGCGATATATAGTTAGTACAACTAACTATATATGGAATTTCAATGGTTTTGTGTCAGTAAAATAAGGTTTTTTAAATGCTAATTCCTAACTATATATGGTCTATAACCTATGGTTTTTTCAGTGAATTTTCAAGGTTTTGTAAATGCTAATTCCTAACTATATATGGTCTATAACCTATGGTTTTTTCAGTGAATTTCAATGGTTTTTTTAATAGCAAATATCATAAGCTGTCGAATGTCAAGTACGTGGTAAGTAAAAAAAAATTCGTGTTTATGCACACTGATCTGCTTTGAATGCTGCCCCCCCCCTCATTTCTATGAGGAGTACTCTCTCTTTGCAGATAGTGAAGGGTAGTTAACGCAGGCCTTTGCCCCCGTTGTAATCCGTCGTGCCTGTTTCTCTCTCCATTTCATTGATTGTTCTCTTTGGTTCATTCTCTATTTACAAACAAGCACAGAGTCGCAATACTCTGTTTAGTCTTTGCAGATAGCGAAAAATCGTGTAAAAAAACAAAAGGAATCGAGCAAAATCAGTAGGCCACTAATGGGATCTCTTTTTGACCTGGCTAAAATAGAAACATTAGGAACAACCTGTTGAAAATAGCAATGTGTATGTACATAAGCGGCGTTCATTTGTGTTCACAGTACCCCTTGTTGATTGTTTGAATCGAGCATTGAATTGTTCGAAGTTGGTTCTCTTAAGGATCTTCTCTGCCTGCAAACGAGGAAGAATAGGAATATTCTCTCTCCCTTTGCAGATAGTGAAAGGTAGGTAACGCAAACCTTTAACACGTCGTGCCTATTTCGTTCCTCATTGATTGATTGTTTGCCCGAACATTGACTGTTTGGGAATTGGTTCTTTTTGGAGGTATTCCCTGTTTGCAAATAAACGTAGGAAAATCTTTGCAAGTAGTGAAAGGGTAGGTAATGCGGACCTTTGTCCCCCGTTGTAATCTGTCATGCCTATCTACTCCCCACTGATTGATGCACCTGTTTCACCCGGACCATTTACTAGAGATAGGTCATCTGGCCCGACCAGAGAGCACCCCTAGTGAAAAGGACATATGCAATAATAACGAAGTGATCACTGTATCCTGTTAACAGAAACTTTAGCATGAAACAAACTGGAAAGAAAGGAATAGGAAAACGAAAATCAGTAGGCCACTGATGAACTTTTTATTAAACAACAAACAAAGAAACGATAACAATACGTAATGATAAAACCTATTATTGTCCTAGAAACAAGAAACGTTAGAAGTAAGCCCGTAATAAGAAACCTGAAAACAGTAAGAGAAACCAAGTGTGACATTGCAACGGCCACAAGGCAACGAGGCTTCATCGCCCCTCACTGCCCCAAAACGTGTCTGTCCCACCGCCTGCCACGCCCAAATAACGGCAAACTGGGAAAGATACAAGTCAGCAGACATCCGCCCCATTCTGGAAACTTTATCGGGATTGTACTTGATTGAGTGTGATGTCACAAACATTTGTGCGGATCTAGATTGTGTTAAGGAATACAATAGGTTAAGAAGAGAGTATGCGCCACATTTGCCTCAATATCCTTTGTTTGAGAAACAGGTTTCCGGCTACGCCCAGCCGGAAGCAACACATATAAGGCGGGTCCTGCTGCCAACCGTCGGCCAGGAGATCATCACGTAGGGTGTAGCCGGAGGAGAGGCCGAGGCCAGCGGGACCTGGCCAGGGGGATTGCTACGACCACCCTGGAGAGTTGCAGGGGGGGAATGTCCGTTTCCTCGACCCTCCCCTCTCTCTCCCAGTCCGGCCACCATCAACCAGAGGCCGAGGCCGACGGGATCCGGCCGCGGTGGCGGTAACCCTGGAGAATTGCAGGTTAGACCCTCTCTCTCCCAGTCTGGGCCAGCATCCATGGAGGGCCTGGGAGTGGAGAGGCCACTGCACGAAAGGCCCAGGAGAGGCACCACACGCCAAGGCCTGCCCCACCGGATGAGCCAAGGAACCCGTTCATGGGGCCAGAGCAAAGGGCGTCCGGCCGCCATCCACCGGAGGTCTGGCCCAAAGACGGACGGGACATTTCTTCTTTCTTTTATAATGGCTGCGACAACACTGGGGGGGATGTCTTGCACATGCCTCCGACCCCCCCCTCGTCCTCATCGCCTGGTCCGGCCATAACAAATGTCAAGCGAGACGCCGTGGGGTGCACTGGGTGGGAGAGACGGTGCGAACAGGCCTCTCCCGCCTCCCCAGGTGGAGGCTTCCCAGCTGCACCCTCAGCGCTCCAGGCGCCCGGAAAAGGGTTCTTCCACTGTGGCGATGCTGCAACGTCTCGCCCGGCAGGGTGGAGCCCGTCCGCTCATTTGACCCCGCGATCGCCAGTAGCTACCGAACTCTCAAAATGGCGGTCGACCTGGCAAGAGCGGGCCCAGCATGAAGAAATGGCCCGGTCACTGGTTGACTCCACCACCGTAGTCCTCCACGACCTTGAAGATTCTAGAGGAGCCGCGGGAGTCCCCGACCCCCGCAGACACCCCCGATGGGGAATGACTGCCATGATCGCCCGTGGAGTGACGAAACTGTAGCCGCGGGACGTCGGCGCTCCCATGCTGGCGCCAGCCTCAGTTTGAATGACTAGAAACCTGCAGACCTCAGTTCCGGTGAAAGCACAGTGTGACCCGGTAGGAAAAATTGTTGCACCCCCTCCCCTTTTTGACTGATGGTTCAAACCACCGATCCTTTCCTTTGCCCTTTTAACGGAACTTTGGACTGCCTCCCCCCCCCCGCGGCGCCCCACGCCGTTATTTGCTGGGCGGCAACTTACTAGACATCACCTTCGTGCCATCCAGATTTCAGCGCGTTCTGCTGCCTTGGAACTATTCGCACAACAGACCGCTACTGACAACCCACCCCCCGGGACGCCCCACGCCGGACACCCAAATCAGTGCGGCACCCAGGCAACATCTTCTGAATTTTCATAATTTGAAAGAACTAGTAACATGTCCTCATCAGGAATTTCCTCTTCAATCATCTCATCAGGAATCTCCTCATGAAAAGTCTGCAATGATGATTCTTGTAACTCTATGGTCTCCAAACATTCGATAAATTCGCCATCAAGAGATTGATCAAAAAAATCATTCAAGTCATCTCCTCCTTGTGAGAATATTTCATTATTGGTGCTGTCAATTTCATTAAATGTAGTGGATAATTCAAAAGAAATTGCCACGGTCTCTTCATTGTTTAAATGTTTTTACTGTTTTTGTTTTGTTGTATATATTTATAAGTTATTAAAGTTTTATATTCCTACTACTTTGTTGGAGTGCTATATATTTTTAATGTGACACATAATTGTAAAAACTTTGATGTACAAAGAGTCATCCCTGGAATCTTCCGCTTCAGGCTCGGTCCCCTCCCCAATCACAATACAGGATGGTTTTCAGATAGTAGGAACGCGTGTGGTTTGACGGATCTCATCGGGTGTGGGCCTTGATCTACTATAACTCCTTTGAAGAGGGGTGATTCTTTACAGCTGGGGCCATAAACTACATCTGCAGGGCTAGCTGATAGCCTGGACAATCGGACACAGAGGAAGAGGAGTGTCAGAGGGTGCGGTAGTGAATAGGGCGAAAGGGAGGTGTCGGGCGGGCACAGAGTGTGATTCTCAGGGAAGAGCAGCGCAGATGGGGGGAGGTTTATTGCCGATGCATAAGACAGAGAGCGGGGGTGACCAGTGCCTGGGGAAGATGCTTGCGAGGGTGGGGAGCCATGCTACGGATCAACAGCGTGCAGAGAGTGGGTCTGGTCAAGGCATCTAAAATGGCTGCCGTGCACGACAAAAGTGTGGCATTTCAAAAAAGGCAAGATGGCGCAGACAATGTTTTTCAACACTTCCTCATTTCCTTCGAATCGAACGTTAACAGACGTTGGTGCATATTACCAAAGTTAAGCGATATTTATCGCTAACGATGCTTAGCAACGAATTTCTTACCGCTAAGCATCGTCAGAAATTATCGCAGATAAACCTTGCTATTATCAAGGTTTATCGCAAATGCGATAAAAAACGGCCGCAAAGCATGAATATCGCTAAAAAGTCAGCGATATTCATGCATTACCGAGCTAATACTCTTAGCCATGTTATCCACCTCCCATTGGATAACATGGCTAAGAACTGCTCAGGGCAGGTGTTAGTTTTTGGAGATATTCGCGCTTAGCGCGAATATCTCCAAAACTTGGTAATAGGAGATAGATATCTTGCATGTTGTAATGCAAGTTATTGTGGTATATGGAACTCATACCATAATCTCTCAGGAAAACAGAAACTGATCCTTTTGGGACCGCCTGAGAAGGCCTAGGGGGTGAGGGGTACTCTACTTTGCCCCCTTTTCACGTTCCGAACTATTTTATTTTACTCTCTTCTGTAATTACACAAAATGGCAGCGATAAGATGCATCAGACACAGACAGTGAGAGAAAGGAGGCCGGAGATGAAGAAGAGATGTCAAATACACATTGGAGATAATATAGTGGGAGAAGGAAAGTAAATATGAGTAAACTTACCATGTAACATAAAAATGTTGCACTCTATACTATAAGTCTCATTTTATACTACAATCACTTCGCTACAACCTCATAAATTAAAAATAAAAATGAATAATGTCTCAAACAATTTTTGATTTCTAAATATAAATTTATTCTTCTGAATTTTCAATATTTGAAAGAACTAGTAACATGTCCTCATCAGGAATTTCCTCTTCGATCATCTCATCAGGAATCTCCTCATGAAAAGTCTGCAATGATGATTCTTGTAACTCTATGGTCTCCAAACATTCGATAAATTCGCCATCAAGAGATTGATTAAAAAAATCAATCAAGTCATCTCCTCCTTGTGAGAATATTTCATTATTGGTGCTGTCAATTTCAATAAATGTAGTGGATAATTCAAAAGAAATTGCCACGGTCTCTTCATTGTGAGCCATTTTATTTTGAAATTGCTTGCTGTAAATTGCAGAAAAAAATAATCACTTTCATTTATCGTTTTTAGTAATACATAATATAAAACTAACTTTATCAAGTATTTAGTATAACAGAAGGACTGTAAATAAATAACAGAAAACATTTTTCAAATTATCTTAAAGTGTACAACAAAGTTCCCCTTACAAATTAACAACTCACCTTTTTAAAAGTAGGAGAAGTGTTAGTACTGTGTAAATCAAACACCAGAAATTGAGCACCAAAAATTCCTCACAAATATACCTCAGACAGTAGTATCACAAAATGGCTGTGGTTTCCTCTCATTTTAGATATATACATAACCAATTAACTTTCATCACACACAAATACAAAACCAAAGTAACATTTTAATTGGTTCTAAATTTCAACACTTTCAAATGTGTTTTCCCCATGCAATTTTCCATAGGACATTTAGATACGTCTACAGCCTGAATGGCTGAACGGAATTACACCAAACTTGGCAAAATGGTACATCAAGCCTAAGAGGTCAGGGAAGATCTACTATGCCCCCTTATGGTCATTTGCCCCTTCGCTTTGGCCTCCTCTTGTCTCTCGATCCTACCGAGAGACAAGATGGCGGCCGCTACGGACTGTTTGGAATGTTTACAGACGCCGGAGAACCAATCAGCTTCGCTTCACAAAGCTCCGTAACGCGAAAAGTAAGCGAACTGGAGCGCTCCCCGGTCCGCTGTTACAGATATATATCTTTTTTTGAACGTTAATTTCTCAAAATCCACTGCAGCACATATATTGAGACCTAGCAAAGGCACATCGGGCTACCAGTCCCTACAATTTTGCCAAGTTTCGTGCAAATCCATTCAGCCGTTCGGGCTAAAAGTGAGGCCAACCGCCCTATGGAAAACTCAATGTTAAAAACACGTTTTGGGACCCCCCTTTTTTCTCAGCCCCCCCTTGACAAACCCCCCCAAATTTTCAGTGGCTGCTCAGAAACAAAATGTTCCATTTTCCTGAAAATTTCAGCCAATTCCGTCCACAAACGCCAAAGTTATTAGACATAGAATTTTCAAAAATCCCATAGAGAAAAAATCCTAACTATATATACCTACTGGCGACCGCCAGTAGGTAATATATATATATATATATATATATATATATATATATATATATATATATATATATATATATATATATAATACTTATCAGGACCATGCAAGCATATGCACTTTGCTAAAAAACGAAATAGTATGCACATTTATTTTGGACACTGCAATTGAGAGTGTGCACATGACATTGGATATAAAACGCTATTTGGCTGAATAAGGAATCATGTCAGTGCCGTGAAATGAAGCAATTGTGTCAGTGCATTCTGGGGCCGGTAGTTGATATTGCGGCCCACATGACCACTTGGCTCATACTCTACTCACCTGTGAACAAGGCGATTTCCCGCTGAAACGCGTAAGGACACTGAGTATAAATGCTGCATATACGAATAAAGTCTTGTTTGGAAGTAAGTCGGATTGTGGCTCTGTATTTTCTGTTGCTGCTGCAAATTCTTCCAGGATCTCCATTTCTGATAACAGAGCCTGCCCTGCAGGGTCGGGGGCCCCCGGCAAAATGGAGCCCTTCTTGTGATGTTATTGAGGGCGCATGATCCGCGCATCCCACGTTCCAGCCACTGGACTTCCACGGATATTTGGCAGTGTGGACATGTGAAAGGGAGACGAGGGAGGTGCTTTCCTCTCTCTGTTAAATCCGCTTTTCAAATACTTATCAGGACAATGCAAGCATATGCACTTTGCTAAAAAACGAAAAAGTATGCACATTTATTTTGGACACTGCAATTGAGAGTGTGCACATGACATTGGAAATAAAACGCTGTTTGGCTGAATAAGGAATCATGTCAGTGCCGTGAAATGAAGCAATTGTGTCAGTGCATTTTGGGGCCCGTAGTTGATATTGCGTCCCACGTGACCACTTGGCTCATACTCTACTCACCTGTGAACAAGGCGATTTCCCGCTGAAACGCGTAAGGACACTGAGTATAAATGCTGCATAGACGAATAAAGTCTTGTTTGGAAGTAAGTCGGATTGTGGCTCTGTATTTTCTGTTGCTGCTGCAAATTCTTCCAGGATCTCTATTCCTGATAACAGAGCCTGCCCTGCAGGGTCAGGGGCCCCCGGCAAAATGGAGCCCTTCTTGTGATGTTATTGAGGGGGCATGACCCGCGCATCCCACGTTCCAGCCACTGGACTTCACGGATATTTGGCAGTGTGGACATGCGAAAGGGAGACAAGGGATGTGCTTTCCTCTCTCTGTTAAATCCGCTTTTCAAATACTTATCAGGACAATGCAAGCATATGCACTTTGCTAAAAAACAAAAAAGTATGCACATTTATTTTGGACACTGCAATTGAGAGTGTGCACATGACATTGGAAATAAAACGCTATTTGGCTGAATAAGGAATCATGTCAGTGCCGTGAAATGAAGCAATTGTGTCAGTGCATTCTGGGCCAGTAGTTGATATTGCGGCCCACGTGACCACTTGGCTCATACTCTACTCACCTGTGAACAAGGCGATTTCCCACGGAAACGCGTAAGGACACTGAGTATAAATGCTGCATAGACGAATAAAGTATTGTTTGGAAGTAAGTCGGATTGTGGCTCTGTATTTTCTGTTTCTGCTGCAAATTCTTCCAGGATCTCCATTCCTGATAACAGAGCCTACCCTGCAGGGTCGGGGGCCCCCGGCAAAATGGAGCCCTTCTTGTGATATATATATATATATTACCTAATGGCGGTCACCAGTAGGTAGTTATAGTTAGGACCTAGTTACCATAGGAAAATCGCAACATTCTATTCCCAATAATTTTGGTGCCGATTGACGAATCTTCGCGAATTTGTAAAAACTAATTCTTTGTTGATATCAGCTCCTATGTTGAAAGTTTGGGGTGATTCGTCAAGGGGGGCCGAGAAAAAAGGGGGGTCCCAAACGTGTTTTCTCCATGTTAATTTCAATAGGAAACTTTAGACAAGGCTACAGGTTCAAAGGATGAACGGAATTACTCCAAATTTGGCAGGGAGAAGGGTCTTGGTCTATAAAGCACGCTTTTGTTCATTTGGTGTAAATGCGTTCAGTAGTTTTTGAGAAATATCGAAATTAACAGATATTGATATTTGGGAATTCTGCCATCTGATTGGCTGAGGCGTTACGAGCAGGAGCGTGCTGCTCATTGGCTGCGAGCGGTTGCAACTAGGAAGTGTAGGCCGCCATTTTGTGATTCCGTTGAAGCGAGTAAGGGGAAAAAAGGGCAAAAAAAGTAGGAAAGGAGGGTAGGAGCACTGTAAGCTTTGTAGGGGAGTGTGAAGTGAAGTAATCACTGTTACCGGTCTGAAAGTGCGGTGTTGCTCAAAGTGACATGGTGCTGAAATGATATGGTGCTACACTCGGGTATGAAACCGAGTGCCTAAAGCGTGAGGTCATTGCTGTAAAGTGATGTGGTCTGGTGTTTGTAGCATATGTGTGCAAGTAGTTTTAGTAGGCGTTTATACCATACAGGGAGTGGGAAGCGAACTACTGACCTCTATTGTGTGTTTATAGTATACCAGAAGCGGGAAGCTAAGTACTCACACCTACTGGTGGGAAGACTTGGGGATGAAACGGAGGTGATTGCTGTAAAGTGATGGGCTCTGAGCGCTGTAGTATACGTGTGCAAGTAGTGTCAGTAGGCGTTTTTACCATATAGGGAGTGGGAAGCGAACTACTGACCTGTACCGTGTGTTTATACTATCCCCGAAGTGGGAAGCGAAGTACTCACGCCTACCAGTGTGAAGAGTCAGGGATGAAACTGAGCTGATTGGTGTAAATTGATGGGTTCTGGGCGCTGTAGGATACTAGCCGCTGTAGTATAAGTGTTTAAGTAGTGTTAGTATGCGTTTACAGTATATCGGGAGTGGGAAGTGAACTACTCACCCCTACTGGTGTGAAGACTCGGGGATTAAACCGTGAGCCTAAAATGTGAGCTCATTGCTGTAAAGTGATGTGCTCTGGGCGCTGTAGCATTTCTGTGGAAGTAGTGTTAGTTTGCGCTTATACAATATAGGAGTGGGAAGAGAACTACTTACCCCTATCGGTCTCAAGACTTGTGGATGAAACCATGAGCTCATTGCTGTAAAGTCATGTGCTCTGTGTAGTATTCCAATGTAAGTCATAGTAGAATGTTAGTATGTAATTCTACTAGAATCTAAGTATGTAATGTTAGAATGTAGAGCTGTCATGAGGGGAACCTTGTGGAGTTTGTTCACGGTGCTGGAGAAGACGGTTGCTTTGCTGTCTGCTCCTGTTCGTGTCTGTTTCAGGTGTCTTGTTTTCTAGTAATGAATCTACTTATTGGATCCACTGCTGTCTGCCTCTTCACTACATAAATTTGGCAAGGAGCGGGAGAAGGTAAAAAGAAGGCACCACTCACCAATATTAAAAAAATTGCTTGCATTGTGCTGAAGACCTGTTTTCTTCGTGTAGCTGTTTCTTCTCATGACAGGGTCCTCGGGTCATTGAACTATGTCATCCGACGTCTGGTAGGATTTATATTTTTAGATTTTACGCTTCCTCTGCTTCTTCACTACTTTATGGTCGCTGTACTACATGTATGTAAATAGTGTTAGTATGCGTTTATACTAACAAGTGCATCATGGTCCTAGCGAGGGCGACCTCTCAGGCGCAGCTCATACAATGTTCCGGGGTGTGCATTCGCGGGACATTTGTGTTTGCTATTAGCGGGCTGGTGCATGGCTTCCACCCTGTGATAGCAAATCCTTGTTTGACTACTTGAAGTGAGAGGAGGAAAACCTCCTATCGCTTTAATGGAGGGGATGCAGATAGTAAAATTGGAGAGAAAAAAAGAAACAAAAAAAAAGCTGGGTCTCAACCGTTCATTTAAATGAGCCTCCTGGTGGGTAATGTTCCGTGGTCAATCCAATTATTATATTGAGTGGTCTCTGTGGGCCTGGGGATCTTAATGTTACATGTAAATTAGGTGCGGAAGGGCACCGGGATGTTTCGCAGCCTAGGGGACCGCCACCTTCCCGGGTATTGTTTACTAATTGTTCAGGGGGTTTGAGGCCAACTGAAGTCCGGGGATCGCCACACTCCGGGGCTTTCTTTAAATATGCAGGGTGGGTCTCGGCAGTCCCTGAAGCCTCGGTGGTCCTAGGCAGTGCCTTATTGGTTCTGTAATCACACGGGCAGTACTCATGGTGTTTTAAAGCGATACACTCATAGAACTCTTGCAGTTGTAGAATTACCAAGGCTTCATTTGTGTAATAGTCAGTTAGATTATGTTTGGTAGGTGCACTGAAATATTAGAAGGGTTTGCCCTCATAGTATCCTATAAACAGATGATTTTCACAATAAACTATGGACAAGTGTTGTCAGAAAAAGAAGACCTATACACTTAGTTCTTTATTTGAAAAAAAAGTAACCTTTATTAAAACACAAATAAATAGAAACATAAGTTTAATAGAACAAACAGTATAATATAAAAAACGTGGGTTGGACTCCAGTGGAAGCAACTTAGAAAACCTGCAAGACAAGATAAGTATGTGTGCTATGTGGAAGAGGTAAAGAAAGGTAGTCCGAATGAAAGGTCGCTAGTTAGAATGGGAGGGAGAGGGAGTGGGTGGAAGGTGGAAGGGGAGGGAGAGTCAAAAGAAGAGAGGGAGGAGGAGACAGAGTGCATCCAGCCCTTAGTGTTTACCCTCCCATCACTCGTTTGTCTAGGACACTAAAGCGGCGATAATGTTTTTGTCGTTCTTTGATAATGTGGTGCTACATTATTAGCTACGGGGAAATCACTTGCCTGTACCTGTGCACCCAGGGTGCTGCACCCCAGCCCCTTCCCCCGCACTATGCTCAATTGTAGGTCCTGCACACCGAGACTTCACTGCTCACCTGCCACCACCGGTGTGTCCCACGACGTGTTGGTGAAAGCTCTGAGCCCGGGGTAGGTTTGTACTGTAGGAGACCAGGTCTCTGGTCGGGGACGGAAGGTGTCAGAATGCCCAGAGCATCATTGTGGGGTGAGCTCCCGCTCCGCCCTTCTTGAGCCAATCAATTGAATGTCTGAAAAGGAAGAAATAATTTAATGGTGGAAACGTCTGGAGGTAAATAAAGGTTTATTTCAAGCTTGATGGAAAACAGGAGTTGAGTACATCCTTCGTTTTTGAAGTACTATCTACCAACTGTTAGTGGTAATCATGGTTCAAAGAGGAGTTGGAGTGCTCGAGAATTCATACGTTTAAATAATAATTTGTTATATGAATGTTGATATAGAAAGGAACAGAGCGCATGCTAGAAGCATAATATGAGCGTGTAATGCAGTGGCGGAAAGCTGTGTGCATGTACACTCAGTAACGAGCTCACTACAGTGCCCTAAAAGCCAACACCACTTGTCTGTAGGCCAGCTCTGCCCGCTGGCTCAGGCCTACAGTGTGGTCCAGCAGGTCCTTAAAATGAGACAGATGTGACTGAATGAGGTCAGAGATCACATTATTACACACAGCAACATCACTTTTTCACACATGCGCACTCAGGGTGATGCACCCCACCCCTCCCGCAGCACCGCGCTCAACAGGTGTCTGTAGGGTAGCACTGCCCGCTGGTTCAGGCCTACAGTACGGTCCAGCAGGTCTTTCAAATGAGACAGAGATGAGACTAAATCAGGTCAGAGGTCACATCATTATGCACAGCAATATCGTTTGTTCGCACCTGCGCAGCCAGGGTGATGCACCCGACCCCTCCCGCCGCACCATGCTCAATTGGAGGCCCTGTGCACCCAGGCCGCTCTGCTTACCTGCTGTCGTGTGAGCAAACACTACGGGCAGCAGTGCTCACAATTCAGCTGTAGTGATGATTTCAGGTGGTGTTTATCTCATGGATCCCTTTCGAAGACGACGGGCAGTAGGGCTCACAATTTAGAGCCCGTGTTGATTGCCAGGATGGTGTACAGCTCATGGATCCCTTTTTTTATTGCACATTGTGCTAAGCGAGGGGGATTCGGCCATATCATCTGAGGCAGTGTGGAAGAAGAGGGACGTGTGGCGTCATGGTTATCCTATTTATACGTATGCAAAGTGGGCTGGGCTTGCGTACTCCAGGCCAGCGTAGGGGTGTGAATAATTATTTCGGGGACCTGGGCGTTGTTCAGTTCCTGCCTGGCAGGAAGTGTACTTAAGTGTGTTTTTTTTGTAGTTTTGACCTCAATTTACATTAGTGTAGCATGTGTCGGGTGGGCGGCAACTATCGCTAATGAGATGATGTTTGAAAAGATTGAATGGTGAACATCACATTTCGTTGTCAAGGTTGTGGATCTGAGCAGACACGTATGTCAATAGTGTGCGGTATTATTGAAAGTGTTGCTATCGCGAAGCGTACACATGTAAATGTGGTCAAATAGAGGGAGGATCAGCAGCGAGGCTAAGTCATACACAGTGATAACACTCATTATAGTCAAGGAATACATGTCAAATGTGAATCTGAAAGTCTCACATATAACACACTAGTATATTGGTAAAGCCTGTCAACAGAGCATACAGCAAAAGAAATCTACACATTGCTGTTTACTGTTTGTTACGTGATCTAGAATGTGCACTCTGCTCGTGGCTCCTGATACTTCCTAGAGCCACGAATGCCAATGCCGAAAGGGAGCACAATAATGTGCACACACAAACACACAGCAGGGGAATCGTGTAACACATATTTGTTTTTTGATGTATCGTTTGAGATGCATGGCGATCACACGTGGAAGGCTAATGTACAGACCATGAATATTGATCAAGATGATCGCTGCATGTTGTGTGTAATATAAGATATGTGTACATAGCAAAAAAGCTCTCTAAGCAGAAGAGGTGCCTCTCATCAAACGTTGTAGAGAGAATGAGTAAAATGAGTGGGGTTGTCCAACTGTTACAATGGGAAATGTTATGAAGCACTCAAAAGCTTTTTTTAAGGTCACATGGCAATCGCACACTGAGCGCGCATGGAGACTGCACCTGACGCGATTTTGACAAAATATATTTATCATGGTATAAGTTTATTACAGTTAGAAATATATAAATGTTTAAAATATTTTATATTATTGCTTGTTCTCATATACTGTTTAAAGTTATTTAGATATAGTTTTGAGACAAAAAAAAACGAGGGAATGGCGTACCTGGTGTGACACTATATGTCTGTGATGTAACACAGGGCCTGGCAGCGTGTACTTGTTGAATACGCAACGTGCAGCGAGCACGACCCCATGCGTACATGACGTAACACGTGGCTTGGTACTGTACTGTGTACCCGTCGGATACCAAAGTAGCAGCTGGGGTGACTTCATGCGAATATGATGTTACACGGGATGCGGTGCCACGAAGTCGTCGGATACGAAATGCGCATCATTTACGAGTTTAGCAACATGGCGGATAGGATTCGCGTGGTGATGGAGCTTCGTACGCTACCGGTATGGGAGTGCAGTTTTTTTTTAATACTTTTTTGGGAAAGATATAAAACATTACATAATTTTTAAAGTTAAAGAAAAAGAAATATAAAAAAGTTCCAAAATATTAAAAAAAGATATTTGAAAAAATATAGGTTTCAGAAACATTAAAACATGAAATTTAAATAAAAAAAAACGTTGAAATTCACTCAAAAAAACATAGGTTTCATGCACGTTATAGTTAGGAATTAGCATTTAAAAAACCTTAGAAATTCACAAAAAAAACATAGGTTTCAGGTATGTTATAGTTAGTTGGACATTTGCCTCATATAAAACCAGAGCAATTCGCCTGTTATAGTTAGTAGATGTGAGAAGTTGGCCTGATATATGATGTTTCCAATTCTGGAACCCCCTTGTATCAGTCCAAACTATCCCTTATGGTGTCTGGTTGTAAGTCAACCTTGTAGACAAGCTATCTTAATGGTAGCATAGACTAAGCAGCCTTAAAGGCTTAACTCAAGAGGTCGTGTTAAGCGAGCTGTTTTACCAATCACAGTCCTGTAATATCAAATAAAAGGACACCACACAAGTATATATTATAAAAATGTATGTGTTTATTCTTAAAATAATCCCCAGTACTCTTTATGAACAAAGGGGCACAAGCGTTAAATCAAAAGCACAGTATAACATACAAAGTTGCACAATTATGGATGAGGGCACTCGTCGAGTGTAGAGGGGTGAACTTCGGTGCAAGAGTGGCTCAGGGTTGGGGCTTCTCAAACCCCGGTGTACAGCTTCGAGGGTCACTCGTGGGCTGCACGGTCAGCGTCTCGTGGTCTTTCCAAGATGGCGTGCCCCACGCTTCCGGTCGCCTCCACGGGTCTCAGCTCTGCAGGGACTGTGGATCGGGCTGTAAGAAGGCAGGCAAGCTTGATCTCGTCGATCTCTGTCGCTCGAGTTCCGGCGGGAACAGCAACAGAGCAGATGTCGATGTGCTGGATGGTGTCTGTTTGCACAGGGTGGTCACTCCTTGACCACAAGGGAGATTCTTCAGTCTTCTACGTTGAGTAGGATGTCAAAGGGTCCAGAGTTTCGTTTCTTATGTTTCATCAGGATAATCTGAAGTGCATTGGCACTGTTCCCCTTCTTATACCAATCTAGGGGGCTGGATTACCTGCTTGGTCCCCTCCTATGGGTGGGACCCAGGAAGGGGGTGGGTACACCCCTTTCCTTTGATCCAGGCCGCGCTGGGACAGGGGCTGGTGTGCCCCAGAACCGGTTTGGCCGGATTATGCAAGGGGCAGCCTTGTGCTCCCCATGCAGTGTCTGGTTTCTTTCAAACCTCCCTGCTACAATCCACTATCTCCTGTCTGGGGAGGTGGGACACCTCCCTGTGACAGGAAACCCTTTGTCCAGGCCCCCTTGGCTGAGTTTCGGTCAGCTGCAGGGGGTCAGACCCGTGTCTGTGGCAGAAGCATCCATTTTGTGGATCTGAGGCTCTTTTAAAATCAACCGCATTTCAGTAAAGTAACATGTCTTCTCCCTCTAGAGGGGTGGAATGCTATTCCCGTCGCCAGAACTGGCGAGGGGATAGTATTTCAAATCGTATGACACCTTACACGACATGTTTTGATAAAGCCGAACCAAAGTTGCTATATAACCGCGAGGATTATAATGCACTTAATAGTATATGGTATGGCATTATCCTGGAACAGCTTAGGGAGTTGTTCCCGACAGCTGCAGACAGGCTCAGCTCATGCTAGAGCTCCATCTCACATTAAACCACGCACTCTGCCTCCAGGATTGATAAGGCCTTCCATAGGAGGGGCTCACAGGTTTATATGTGTCCAGATATAGGTTTAGATATAGGTATACTATATCTAAGCAAGAGGTGATTACACCATCTTGCCCCAGCTGAGTGATCAGCCAGTTGTGTCAATTTAAGAACCAGCCAGGGGTGGCAAAAGATATGCTGCAGCCCCTGGTAGGCCTTGGTGGCACCTATGCCCTGAGCACCTATAGTGCATGGTACAGGGGCTGACAAGGAGTCCATTTCCAATTGTGGTATGTACCTAGGGTACATGGAATCCATTTTACAGAGAGAGCAGATAGCCTGGGGCCCTGATTAGCAGGGAACCAGGCCAACTAAGTCGAAAACCAGCTAAACACAAGGCAAAAAATCTGGGGTAACCATAGTCAGTTAGCCACCTTCCTATAGTTGAGCTAACTATAACTTGCGCGCCCACAATGCACTGCTGATGATGTCACATATTACATCACACATGACATGTTCAGTCCCATCACTGATGACATCACTAATGACATCTCAAATGCCATCACTGATTACATCATTCATGACATCATCCACGTGACAATCTGAGGCACATACTGATGCTGTAAAACAAACTTTGATACACCCATTCTAAAATGCTGACTACTATTTTTGAAACCGTACACAGAAGAATGCCATATACCACATAGCACTCACTATTTTCTAGGTCTACACACACACCCAGTCACTTATACTTGTAGTTACTCATCAATACAGGACTATAATATGCACTCATGCATCTATACATGCAGTCACATTTTGCCACTCATCCATAAAGTAACTCACAAACCAAGTCAGTAAAGCAAAGACTCAATCACATACCCATTTAGTCATGTACACAGTTATACACACCAACTTCGTTATTTTCTAGACATTCCACATCACTTATTTATACAGATACTAACACATATTTACTGTCTTATACAATCACTGATAGAAGCAACTGTTATTTATACACTCACTCGTCAAATAACTTACTCTTATGTATAGTCATTAATATACTCCAACCCTCACATCTACTGCCTTAGAACATATGTAGTTACTCACAGATATACCACTAAGACATTTATTCACTCACCAACACACCCACAGACACACTAACTCACCCATACAGCCCTTCGCAGATGCACTTTTTAATCCATACAACCCCTGAATCACCCACTCAGACATCTACGCACAGACTCATACACCTCCCCATGCACCCACCCACACAGACACTCAGGGACCCATAGAGATACTCAGACAACAAATCAATAACTTATATAGACACTCATGTAGCTATTCAGCAACCAATGCAGTTGCTTACACACCATCGGAGAGACTAATACAGACTTTTACACAGTTTCGTTACCGATGCATTCAGTAAGACATGTTCAATCACTGATTTATACAGTCAATCACGCACCTACTAATTAATCCCTTTAGGCACTTGTAAATGCCATGGGTTTCAGAGACGTTATTGATAGTTGGACATTTCACTCATAAAAAAACATAGAAATTCCCCTGATATAGTTAGTTAAGTGAACTATAACTCATGCCCCCGCAATGCACTCCTGATGATGTCACATAGTACATCATTCATGACATGGTCAGTGACATTACTGACGACGTCTCAAATGACATCACTGATGACATCATCCAGTGACTATGTGTTTCTATAAAATGTAAATATGTTTTATATATATATGCCAAGGTGTATGGAAGAATGAATGGGTGTATAAGACTCAGGATGGATGATTTAGTAGGTGTGTGACTAACTGTATAATTGAGTGATTAATGGTGTCTTACTTAATGCATGTATTATCAAATGATACAGACATTCTTACAGTTTAGGTTGTCAGTTGGTGTGTCAGCGGTTGCATGGGTTGGTTAGCAGCTAAATAAGGATATATATGGGCTATTGATTGGTTCCCTGAGTATCTGAATGGGTGCCTGATTGTTTGTATGGGTGGGTGGGGTGTGTGACTCTGTACATAGATGTGTGAGTGGATAATTCACTGGCTATATGTGTTCAAGACTGTATCTGTGAAGGGCTGTATGGCTGGGTGAATGTGTGTATGGGTATGTTGGTGAGTGAATGGATGCCTAGGTGGTATAATTGTGAGTAACTGCATATGTGAAAGGCAGTATATGTGCATGTTGGAGTGTATACATGACTATACGTGAGAGTGAGGGATTGTGAGACTGCCTGTATGGATCAGTGTGCGCTTGTATTAGTTATTGTATTAGAATGTAAGTATGTGTTAGTATTTGTTTAAATAAGTGAGGTGGTATGTGTATAACTGTACAGGTGAGTAAATGAAAGTGTGATTGATTATTTCCAAGACTGACTATGTGTGTGAATAACTCTATCAATGAGAGGCGGTGTGTGAGTGTCTATAAAGATATGTGAGTGCATATGATAATGCTGTATTGTTGGCTGACTGTATGTATGAGTGACAATATGGGTATATGAGTGGATGTGTGTTTAGGCCTAGAAATTAGTGAGTGGATATGTAGTAACTGGTATTTGGTGTGTTAATGGTTTCACAAATTATAGTCTGTATTTTAGAGTGGGTGTATCAAGTGTTATATTAGGGTCTGATGAGGTGCATCAGATTTTCACGTGGATGGTGTCATCAGTGATGTCATCAGTGATGTCATTTGAGATGTCATCAGTGATGTCACTGACCATGTCATGAATGATGTAATATGTGATGTCATCAGCAGTGCATTGCGGGGGCGCGAGTTATAGTTAGCTCAACTAACTATAACAGGGGAATTTCTATGGTTTTCTATGAGTAAAAATGTCCAACTAACTATAACGTCCCTGAAACCTATGTTTTTTTCAGTGAATTTCTAAGTTTTTATTAAATGCTAATTTCTAACTATAAAGTGCCTGAGACCTATGTTTTTTTCAGTGAATTTCAAAGGTTTTCTAAATGCTAATTTCTAATTATAATGTTCATTAAACCTATTTTTTATTCGTGTGTATAACTTATCATCCCATGCTCAACCTGGTGAAAACTGCAAATCTCACCACTGTTTCATCCATACCTTCCGCCCAAAAAATCGCCACAAACGAGAACCACACCTAACGCTAATGATATGCAAAGTAAGTTTCCCGTGGAAAAAAAACCTAAAATACCACTTCCACATATTTTCAACGACCAGCAAAATCTGCAATGCGATAAAAAAACAGGTGATAAGCCAAGTTAGCGCCACAACCACCAGAACCTTCCCCCCAGACCACCCCCCTACTACCACCAACGCAGCGCAAAACAGGACAACAGACCTTTCCAAAATGCCATGGCCCCTCAGCTGCACAATAGCTGAATGTTGGGAGATGTGGCAGCCAAGTATGTGTGAAGGAGGCAAGTCACCTATCAATAACAATGCACACAATGCCAAGTGTACCGGTGATGTGCTGCACAGACCTCACTATGCAAAGCACAGACCTCTCCATTTGGAGATATAGTATTGATACTTGTAGTGTAGGGCACAGTGGACGCAACCATGTTACCTCAGGCAGTGGGGAAGATCTTGGTCATGTAGCTGTGTTGTCCCTCCCTGGAAACGGAAGTGGAGTGGGCTAGTCCAACATACGCCACTCCATCATACAAGAATGAATAAATAGGCCAGGCCCTGGGTGTGGTTCACTTGTGGGAAGACCAACGAGTCTGCAGAGTGGCGGCCCTCACCCTGCCACGTGGCTGTTGCCATGATGGCAGGCCTCCTTGACACAGGCCCCCTGCAAACCCAGTGGCACAGCACCGCCGACTTATGTCTGTACCGACTACTGCCTTCAATCTACACTGCGAACAGCAGGGCTCATAATTCAGATGCAGTGGCGATTGCAGATGACGCACTCCAGTATGCAAGACACGTCGCTCCCAGTGCAGCTTGCACAGACCATGCATGATCGCAGGCTGCGCACACGCTGTGTGCTTCAGGTGCTAATAACTCACTGCGCCATAAGTCATTGCCACGTGGCCTTATTAAGGCAGAATTCATTATACAAAAGACATTGATCCCAGTGCGACCCATCTGGACCATGTATCATCGCAGGCTGCACGCACGCTGTGTGCTTCAGGTGCTACTAACTCATTGTGCCATAAGTCATCGTCACGTGCCATTATCAAGGCAGAAAACTAATTAGACAATAGACATTGCTTCAATTGCTGCCCGCCGGGACCACGTATTATCGCAGGGTGCGCACACGCTGAGTGCTTCAGGTGCCACTAACTGTGCAGCTCAACTCAATGCCATGTGGCTGTGCTCCCAACCTGACCACTGCCTTCGGCCTACACTGGAGTTAGCACGGTTCACAATTCAAGATTAGAAGCGACGTAAATTGTGTAAGAGACTATAATAGGTTAAGAATACCAAATGCTCCCAATCTGCTCAAGTCAACGTCACGTGCCTGTGTGCTTTTCCTGAGCGCTGCCTCCGGCCTACACTGTGGAAGACCGTCGACACGTGGTGCCAACTAACCCTGCTCAACACCCCCGATCCCACATGTGTAACTGTGTCCTGAGTCCTGAATAGCAGCGACCCCAACTTCATGGCAGCGACCATAGAATCAGACCCCCTTCAATCAGTGAGGGATATTTGCATATAGAAGGTCAGCGACACGTGGTGCCACTGAACCTGCACCACGCAGGCAGGTGGGGCCACCAACGTATGCACGTGGCTGTGGGCCCTTGCTCACCGCTACCTTTGGCCTACACTGTGGAAGACCGGCGACACACGGTGCTACTAACCGTCTTCAACATAAGCTGATCCCACATGTGTAACTGTGTCCTGAGTCCTGAATGGCAGTGACCCAAACTCCATGAGACAACCACAGCAGCAGACTCCCTTCGATCAGTGAGGCATATTTCCATATTCAACGGTGGCGACAAGTGGTGCCACTAACCCTCTTTAACACAAGCTGATCCCACATGTGTAACTGTGTTCTGAGTCCTGAATGGCAGTGACCCCAAGTCCGTGGCAGCGACCACAGCACCATAGTCCCTTCGATTTGTGAGGCATATTTCCATATGCAAGGCCAGCGACACGTAGTCTCACTAACCCTCTTTAACACAAGCCAATCCCATATGTATAACTGTGTCCTGAATCCTGAATGGCAGTGACCCCCAACTCCGGGCAGTGACCACAGCACCAGACTCCCTTCGATCAGTGAGGCATATTTCGATATGCGAGGCCGGCGACACGTAGTCCCACTAACTCTCTTTAACACAAGCTGATCCCACATGTGTAACTGTGTCCTGAGTCCAAAATGGCAGTGACCCCAAGTCTGTGGCAGCGACCACAGCACCAGACTCCCTTCGATTAGTGAGGGGTATTTGCATATGAAAGGCCGGTGACACGTGGTGCCACTGAACCTACACTACGCAGGCCGGTGGGGCCACCAATGTATGCATGTGGCTGTGGGCCCTTCCTCATCGCTACCTCTGGCCTACACTACGGTCGCAAGCCTCACATTTCAGATAGAGTCCCGATTACACATGAAGCACTCCAGTAGGCAAGACACATTGCTCCCAGTGCGACCCGTCCACAGCAAGCATCATCACAGGCTCATACAGTCTCAATGCTTCTGGTGTCACTAACCCTATTTAACACAAGCGGATACCACATGTGTAAAGGAAGACTGAACAGTTTTATGTCAGCAGTGATGCATACTATCACTCGAAAATCACCCAAAAATACTTTTAATCGAAGTACATTAATGATTACAATGCAGTGATTTAGAAGATGTGGAATGCAAATATGGACATACAATATGTTGCAGATAACTGAATTGCGGTTTCTCGCTATGTCACGTCATATATTACCAAGTCTGAGAAGACAGAATTGATAGAAAAGTGGGAACAAATTTCACAGGAGAAGACACTTAGCAAAATATTGTACAGCTTCAGCTTAAAGATACTTTCACATCGAGAAATTAGATCCTATGAATGTTCACATCGATAGACATCTGCAAGCTTATATTCAAAGTCAAGAGGAATCATCTGGATAAGTCTAGGTCTGGCTGCGGCACGAAATGGAGTTTTAATATAAATCATAAAAAACAAGTTTTTGAAGATACAAAGTTACGTTTCTTTCGTAGTCAAGAGAAGTGTACAGTATACGTGTTGAAGAAGAGATGTTAGATAATAGCGATGTGAAGTTTCAAAAAGAAATAACAACATTTAAAGAAGTTTCTGGTGAAATCTCAAAGAAGTATAAAGTCCCTCAAATCTACACAATATCCTTTTAGTATCCTTGCTTCAAGAACCTGTTTTATATTATGTGGTGCCACTGTACTTGCATATACTGTCTCTCTCTCTCTCTCTCTCTCCCCCTCTCTCTCTCTCTCTCTCTCTCTCTCTCTCTCTCTCTCTAACTCACTTCCCTCTCTTCACTCTCTCTCACTCTCTTCATTCCTTTCCTTCCATCTCTCTCTTCCTTCTCCCTTTCTCACTCCCTTTCTTTCCTTCCCTCTCTTTTTCTCTCCTGCATTTTTTACCTTCTCTGTTTCTCTGTGTCTCACTCCTTTGATATGCGCATTACACATGTCCTTATTTTGTGCTTTATTTTCCAGGCTCTGTCGTCAACATCCATGGTCCCCACAGGAGTCTTCCGTCTTGTTGTTTTGTATTTTTTTGTTAAGTTTTGTTCATTAGTTTATCGTTTATATATATATGTTAATAGAAAAATAAAGTTTGAAAAATAGATTATCGGTTATATATATGTTTATAAAAAAAGTTTGAAAAAAATAAATAAATAAAGTTTTTGGTTGTTTTCGTAACTGCTATGTGACTTTCTTGTTCTTATTACTGTTATTTGGTGGTATCCACCATGGTGTTAAATTTTGGGGCACTTATCGCGGGAATACTGGTGATGTATGCAGTTTGCACCAACTTCTGAACAGTGTGTTACATTTATCTCAACTTTAGTTGCATTAAAGTGCTGTTAATGAAATGCAGAGTAGCCGTTCCCGTGCAAAAAGACACGAGGTGCTCCTTTGCAATTTATTTTAAATACTGAAATCCTGCATTGAATTGCACTGAGGTAGTGTCTGCACTTACAGTGTACACACAAAATCAATGAAGAACTCTCGTTGTATTCATATTGATTGGAAATAGTGCGTCAGGTACTAGATCTTGACGGGATACACTGCCCAGTTTGTTTATTGTTCTCCACACGAAAAAATCACATCACAACTTTCACAACAACTGCAATGCGAAACAAATTCCGGCGATAAGCCAAGTTAGCACCAGGGATTTTACACCAGCTTTCTGCTGGTGTTAAACAGGACGACTACCTGCAGCATGAAAGGGAACACAGCCAAGAGCCACATCAGAACACCCACAGGTGCCATAGAGTCAATGAACATGATACGGGGATAACCATGAGGGCCACAAGACTCATCGCAACAACTCCGGGACCGCCAACGCCCCCCAAACCCTTATCTGAGCAAGTGTGTCCCTGTGGTCATTGTGTTAGCATGATAGGCACTGGCCCTGCAACATCACAGTGTGCTATCTTCAGTAGACGTTCCCATGTCACCTCAGCATTGGCAGTGACCCTGGACATGTAGCTACGCACGCATCCTCCTGCATGCACAACCGGCGTGTGCTGGTCCGGTGTACACAGGTCAACGCAAGGGTGTGCCTATCCGGCAAGGGGAACGGGGTGTCTCAGACATGTCTGTGTGCAGGAAGTGTGGTAAGTGTGTCTCTGTGTTCTGGTGTGGCCTACCACAAGGGCAGCAGTCGATGTTGTAAAGTGGCATGCACCACCTACAAACGGCACTGTCATGGTGTAGTTGGAATGCCGCAGGACATGCGTAAATAGGCATTACAATAGTGTGCTGTATGAGTGCACGGGATACAACAGTGCACCGTACAAAAGTGTGGAGGCTCGTGGGAGGGGGGAGTAGTTTTTTGGCAACGCAACACACAGTGAACCCGCCCAAGTGCCACGTGCTGGGCATCTCATCCATAATGACCAGTTTCGCAGGCATCCCACAATGCCCACGACGTTCTTTGTACGCATCCTGTATGAATGCAGCTGGAGAAGTTACTGTAGGGATGAAAGGCTCTTTGTCTGAGCTATCTTGCGCTACCACATCTGCTGCTCCAAGAAGGAACTTGCCAGTCGCCAGCCCACCTGACCGATATGATAATATTAGCATCCGTCTCCCACACTATGCACTAGCCGATTTGAGAACAACGAGTACACATCCCACACTCAAACGTCCTTTCTAGAGTATTCTACAACACATGCAGGTTAAAAGTTCATCCATTTTTTTAAATCTAACAATATTTTTTTGCAACATTTTCTCAAACATTTAACGGCACGTGCAGGTTAAAAGTTCACGATTGTTTTAAGTTCGAACAGTGCCTTCCAAATGCAAGTAGCAGGTGTGATTGAGTTGACCAAATTTTATCCTATGATATGTACTCGTTGAAACTGCTTTGTCTTAACCAATCACAAAGATGCTTTTCCACAAAATGAATGTGCCCCCTACTTTTAAAAAACAATGATTTTCATCTCCCAATCAGGTATTGTTTTGTATGGCAAAAAAAATGTGTTCCTCATCTTTAAACATATCTCTTATTCTACGAAGGAACTGCTTGTGCTACAGACATCTTTCCATACCTTCCAGTCCTACCTTAAAAATGCTAGTGTGGATCGTAGGACATAGCTTTATTTTCTGGTGCAAGAGGTATGCAGAACAGAGACGTATTGACTTAGACCTAAGTTTACAGAATGTGTACACTAAATGGTTTGCACAGAGAGGATTGAAGTGGCACCAATTGTTGCCTTTGGTTAAAACCTCTTTGCATCTTCCACACCCTGACCTAATGATTGTGCATTGTGGTGGAAATGACCTAGGCACATTGACTTGAGTAGGTTAGGAAATGCTTATGAAGGACACCGTTGGACAATTGATGTTACTTTTGCCTCAAACTGTCTTTGTATATTCCAATATATGCCACAGACAGAAGTGGAAATGGTCAAAACAATTTTGTCCTCAGATTGAAAAATCTAGAAAGAATGTCCACAAAGCTGTGTCTGCATACCTCAGAGACCATAGAATGGGGTCGATCTACAACAACAACATACGTTTTGATATGGCTGATATCTACAGAAGTGATGGGGTACACTTCACAGGTCAAGGAACTCAAGTTTTTCTGAATAACTTGAAGCTGTGCATACGCACTTATATGTAGCTCCAACTAATGAACACAAGGGCTCTATTTAGAGCCACCCTATAACTGACAGCTTAGGCCCGCTATTTTAGGGCCAGGTAACGGCAACCCCGGACCATCGCCAAAATTTATTCTCCACACAGCTGTGGTGCAGCGGCCAGACCATCTGACTTTGCAGCACAGAGCTCTCGCTTTGATCACCGGCTCTACTCACCCATAGGGGGTCAGTAGTTTGCACTTTACAAATAATGTATAGATTTACCTTCGCACTCCCTGTACAACACCACCTAAGCACCATATACAAATTGGACAGGTGTGGCATAGCGCCCAGAGCACCTTACTTCACAGCATAGGACACACAGTTTGAGCTCACGGTCTCATCCCTAAGTCCAGCAGCAGCTCAATTTAGCAGCATGACACTCTAGGCAATACCACACTTAATTTCCGTACCCCACACGTTCAGACCGGTAGAGGTCTGTAGTTCAGTGGCTTCACCCTGAGTCCAGCAGCAGCTCAACCATCAGACCCGTAGGAGTGAGTAGTTTGCACTTTACAAATACTGAATTGATTTGATATGCACGAATTTACCTTCGCTCTCCCTGTATAACACCCCAAATCACCATACACAAGCTACAATGCTCAAAACAAAAGTTCCTCTGGGTGGGTATAACTACATGCTAACACTACTTGGACAGATGTGGCACAGCGGCCAGAGCACATGACTTCACAGCATATGACACACAGTTTGGGCTCACGCTTTAATTCCCGAGTCCGGCAGCAGCTCAGCTTAGCATCATTAGTCTCTAGACAATACCTCACATATTTTCCATACCCCAGGACTTTCAGACCAGTACGGGTCAGTATTTCGTCCTAGTAGGTATAAACATATGCTGACACTACTTCCATAGGTGTAGTTCAGCGGCCAGGGCAAATGACTTCACAGCATAAGACACGCAGTTTGGGCTCCCGCTTTAATCCCCGAGTCCCGCACCAGGTCACCTTAGCAGCATCAGACTCTAGGCAATACCTCACTTAATTTCCGTAACCCAGCACTTTCACACCGGTAGGGGTGAATACTTTGCTTCGCACCCCCTGTATAGCACACCCTAAACACCCCAGAGAAGTTACAGTGTTCCTACCCTCCTCTTTCCTACTTTTTTCTGCCCTTTTTTTCCCCTTACTCGTTTTAATGGAATCACAAAATGGCTGCCAACACTTTCTAGTTGCAACCGCACGTGCCGCTCGCAGCCATTAAGCAGCAAGCTCGTGCTTATAACGCCTCAGCCAATCAGATGGCAGAATTCCCAAATATCGATATCTGTCAATTTTGCTATTACTCCAAAACTACTGAACGGATTCAAGCTATGCTGGCTGACGAGTAGTGAAAGTCCGAAACCGGTCCTAGGGTGCTTGTTTCTGGTCCAAGGAGGACCTGGCTTGGCAGTTGGGATTGGACTGTCCCCATGAGGCACAGGGCCAAGGCTGATTTGCATATGACCAGGTCTAAACTGGGGTGGCATTGTGAGCAAAAGAAGGATGGATTTAACCCAGATCTCTTGACTGGCAGGGGGGGGATTTTTTTATGTGTTCTGCATTCAGACCATCACGTGTATGTCTTTTGATTTCTCAAGCTGTTTTCAGCATGAGACATGTAGCATGATTGGTTTAAGCAGGTTAACCCAGCATTCCTTTTGAGGCTAGGGGCTTGTGCCTTCAATCCCCCGGCAGTTTAACACCACTGGGATTGGTGAGGTCTGAAGTGTACTTGTCGGGCTGGCTGTCACAAGACAGCTGGCCAATCTGACATATGCACTCCTCACTGCCACGTTCCACAAGTTATCCTGCTGTCAGCACCAATCAGAAGGAATCAGACCCACCCTGCACTCACACTCGCACTAGAACATCACGGGCCGGCGGCATATCATATATAAAATGGTAATGACCATTTTTTCAATTTGCATTTACCTGCTGAGCTCTCAGCAGGCAGGATGATTGGAGGAACCATCACTTCATGTGAGCCATATATATAAGGTATAGAGAACACATATTTGTTCACCCATGGAGGGCCAGAACTTGAGCTGCAAAGATGCCTGACATACGTGTCTGAGATTTTCAGAAGCAAATGGGATGGCACTGAGGGGTCGATCAATAAGCACCTCTGTATCTTTCCTGTCTTAAGGAATAAACCAGGTCATTACTGAAGGCAGTCCTCGGTAAATGATGGTAGAGTCAGAGAACAGTGGGAGGAGGAGTACAAGAAGAAAAAAAAACTAAACATGTGCAATCAACCAACAGCCATCGATGTGTCAAGCAAGTCAAGCGAAACAAGGTCATTCAAGTACAAACAAGTGTTGAGACAAACAGCTTTAGACAGGTAGCAAACAAGACACTGCTGGAAGAGAAATGAAACCATAAATAATAATAAACTTATATACAAGTGGACGGAATTTCATACAAGCAAAAACATGTAGAGATCGGTCTGGCTGATATAGCATGACACAATAAACCAGAATGTAGGGTAGTATCTCTAAAAAGTAAATATAATTTGTGACAAATCCAGGGTGTAAAATTGAAAAGAAACGTTTCCGCCAGAATAGAGCCCTAATAGAGGAGGAGATGAATGTAATTTACCTTGAAGACTATTTTAGCATTGATGAGAGGAGGAATGATAAACTTATTTCAGGGGTCATTGTAAAACACACAACACTCAACAGAGTCCATTGTAAAAGAGAATACGTTATTGCAAAGATGTACAACTATGGAAACAAGCATTTGCAATGCAATTGGTCTTGCCTTTGGAACCTTGTAAGGGTTTAGCCAGAGCTATTGGCTCGGCCAATGTGTTTAAATTATGTTAGAAAAAAATACTTAATTTAAAAGCTATCAGCGGTCGCCATGGCAACAGTCCTATTTGTGTAAGAGTTCTCCTGTTATTTGCCAAAACTCTATTAAGCTTTAAAAAGTTGGGATTCAAACGGTTATGTATTTCTAGCTAGAACGCTCTTATCTTGCCAAAACATGGGCCAAAGGGCATTCACGGATTGTGTCGAAAAGGTCAGTGCATTTCTAGAGGGGACTACAAGGGATAAATGCTTTAAATCAGAACAAGTAAATATGCGTGCACCGGAGCACCTGTGAAAACAAGTACATACAACAAATCTCATCAATGGGAAACTCACCAGGCACTATTAACGGATGAAATCTACGGCTCTAAAAAGCTAAAACAAAAAAAAAAGAAATTATGCACAGCAGGCATGCAATGACCACTAAATTCTTCTGATAAAACTTCAATGCGTTTTCTAGCTGTATGCCTGTCCAGATCCCCTCTGAATGTATCGATAAAGAAAAACTTTAATACTCAGTAAGATACACACCATGATATTACATCACCAATAAAACAAATATACATTAATAATAATTTCTTGTTAGTGAAGTGATGAGTTTTGCATAGTGATATTGCCATATTGTCACAGACACCTGAACTGAATCATGAA
This sequence comes from Lissotriton helveticus, assembly GCF_964261635.1. NCBI lineage: Eukaryota > Metazoa > Chordata > Amphibia > Caudata > Salamandridae > Lissotriton > Lissotriton helveticus. The sequence continues at coordinate 739,140,041 of NC_136057.1, forward strand.
GCCCACGACAGCATCTGGTGCACTGTGCTTTTTGCAATTGTGAACATTTTGGGATTCACCAATCACAATCAATGATTTTATTTTTTTAAACTGAAATCAGAGTGTCCATGGTTATTAACATGTACAATAATAGGTTGGGGAGAAGGTGGGTAGAGGAGCCTGAGGGAGAAACAAGTTACAAGGGGCGTGGCTGCAAGCTGGAGTCCGTAGTGAGGGAGGCGGAATGGAAACAATGTGCAGAAGGTTGGGGCCACAGGAGTAGTAAATAGGTATGGGAGGCTGGGAGAATATAAGGGTACAGGGGCTGTGGACGCAGAAGGAACAAACACGGAACTTGGCTCCCACAGGCAGGTATGTTGCAAGGACTGGAGTCAGAAGGAGACAGGCAGAAGGCTGGCAGGAGGAGGAGGGCATACAGGGAAGGAGGGTGACAAGAGGGGGCATGGCAGCTCCAGCTGGATAGGATTGTAGCCGGGCCTGAGGCAGAGCAGGCCCAGGGCAATCTGCACAGGAGGCGCTCCCTCCCAGGAGCTAGATCCGGTCTCATATCTTGGGCTGATCTCTCAGGACACACGTGTGATCTTTACATGTGAAAGCATCACCTTATACTTGATACCTTGAGCTTCAGTCAGAGTGTGCACCTACTCTTCTCCTTCTCTCTATGGTGCAAATGTGCCCAGTCCTGCCCTTTGTTCAACACACCGGTGCATTGTGGGAGTTGGGGTTCAGTCTTTCCAAGCGGCTTAACACACTTCATACCAAGGACTTGTAGAGAGTGTTTTCATGTATGTTCACACTAACCCAAACTATACCCTGGGTATGCCCGCGGACTTTTACACCCTGCTGCGCCTGGTGGCCTCAAGGCATGTCTGGAAGCCTCCTCGAGTCCTAACCTTTGGACTGGCAGGCCCAGGCTACTTCTTGGGCTTGTCCTTCTGTTTGTGCTGCTATGCTGTATGTACGCTTTTCTGAAACAGAGGATAAACAATTCATAATAATGACCTTGTGCCAATTGATACATGTAAAATCCCGAAAACATGCATCTCTCATTTGCCTGACTTCGTTTTATACGGTGTTTGCACTGATTGCTTCAAAAATAGGCAATAAAGGGAGAAAAGAAATGTGATCATTTGCTGTACAGAGTTGCCTCTGAGAAATCTGTTAGGAAAATCTGGACAGTTTCAAACGTTCAAGCTCACCCATGTCCTGCAGCCACAGTGTACTCCTGTTGCATGTCATACTGGAACAAGCTTTTGCAAAGCAATCGCGGCACTCATGCTTTAGCTAGCTGTAATCATCAAAAGCTAAAGCGCGGGGTGCCTTGATTGCTTCAAAAGTAAAGAAATAGAATTTTTTTTTTTTCTATTTCTTTACTTTTGGAGCAATCGAGGCACCCACGCTTTAGCTTAAGATGTTTACAGCCAAAGCACGAGTGCCGCGATTGAAACCAAAGTAATTAAAGAGACAAAATGGCAGATGCAAGTTTTTTTCCTCTTTATTTACTGTGGTTACAATGGCCGCACTTGCGCTTTAACTGTAAATATTTTATTTCTAAAGTTTGGTGTCGCGAATGGTTCAAAAGTAAAGAAATTGAAGCAATCGTGGCACCGCGCTTTAGCTTACGATGTTTAAAGTTAAAGTGCGAGTGCAGTGATTGAAACCAAATAAATAAATAGAAAAAGGCCTGCACCCATGTTTGCCAGTGCAACTAACCATAAGAAAGCTGCGGCCACCATTATTACTACCGGGAAGCCATGCTGGATACATTTAAAAAAAAAATATTTGCAATGCTATAGGCGTCGCATTTAAATGCGAAACCTATTGCATTGCAAACAAACGGCTGTATTGTCCCTGCTGCTTTAAAAGTGAAAGCGGGCACGGCGCGCTCGATGTAAACAAAGCACGTTGTGATTAAAGTAGGAGAAACACAATAAATAACAAGCATTTGCAATGCAATAGGTCTCGCATTAGGAAAGTGTGAGCTATTGGTATTTTAAATGACACATTTTTTTAATATGTGTTAGCTTTGAAAATATATAAATTAATAGCATTGTTATTCACAAAGCCAATAGCTTACACTTTCCTAATATGAGTCCTATTGGCTATGGCAATGCTTATTGGTAGCAAGCAAGGACAGTGCTGTTGTGGTGCTGAGTGATGTGGTGGTGTATTAGTGTGATGTGGTGGTGTATTAGAGTGATGTGGTGGTGTCCCAGAGTGATGTGGTGGTGTCCCAGAGTGATGTGGTGGTGTCCCTGAGTAATGTTGTGGTGTTCCTGAGTGATGTGGTGGTGTTTTTGAGTGATGTGGTGGTGTCCCTGAGTGATGTGGTGGTGCCCCTGAGTGATGTGGTGGTGTTCCTGAGTGATGTGGTGGTGTCCCTGAGTGATGTGGTGGTGTTCCTGAGTGATGTGGCGGTGTCCCTGAGTGATGTGGTGGTGCCCCTGAGTGATGTGCTGGTGTTCCTGAGTGATGTGGTGGTGCCCCTGAGTGGTGCCCCTGAGTGAAGTGGTGGTGTCCCTGAGTGATGTGGTGGTGTCCCCGAGTAATGTGGTGGTGTCCTTGAGTGATGTGGTGGTGCCCCTGAGTGATGTGGTGGTGTTCCTGAGTGATGTGGTGGTGTTCCCGAGTGATGTGGTGATGTTACCGAGTGATGTGGTGGTGTCCCTGAGTGATGTGGTGGTGTCCCTGAGTAATGTGGTGGTGTTCCTGAGTGATGTGGTGGCGTCCCTGAGTGATGTGGTGGTGTCCCTGAGTGATCTGGTGGTGTCCCTGAGTCATGTGGTGGTGTCCCTGAGTGATGTGGTGGTGTCCCTGAGTGATGTGGTGGTGTCCCTGAGTGCATTGCTGTGGCGGGGGAGCGGGAGCACATTCTTTTGAAGTCTGATTCGGGGGAGCTGCAGCCTTTGAAGTCTGATTGGGGGGGAGCGGCAGCCTTTGAAGTCTGATGTGAGGTACAGACAAATGGTGGTGTGTGACGTGGCTGGTTTGTGCATGCGCATAGATCACATGAACTGTGTCTAATCCGCCGTTTTGGTAGACTGTTCTTTTCCCCGTACTATAATCTCACCAGAGCAATGCGCAGGCGAGACCTAATAAGTACATGTACAGTGTAACAACCAAGTAAAGGGGCCAGTAACCATGGGAGCTGACAAATGATGACATGCCTGTACTAAGGAGGGACTAAAAAGCCTATTTAGGAATCAAAAGAAAACTTTTGACAACCTGAAAGAGGCTATGTGCTCAGCATCAATTTTCAGAGCTCCAGACTATGCCAAGCAGTTCATTTTGCAGACTGATTCCTCTAAGCTAGGGATAGGAGCGGTCCTATCCCAGACCAATGAAGAAGGCCAAGACAAACCTGTTGCTTTTATAAGCAGAAGGCTTCTCCCTAGGGAGCTGCGTTGGAGTGTAATTGAGAGAGAGGCCTTTGCTGTGGTTTGGTCCCTGAAGAAGCTGAGACCATACTTGTTTGGTACTCAAACCTCTCAGATGGCTAATGCAGATGAAAGGTGAAAATCCTAAACTGTTGAGGTGGTCCATCTCCCTACAGGGAATGGACTTTGTAGTGGAACACAGACCTGGGACTGCCCATGCCAATGCAGATGGACTTTCCAGGTTCTTCCACTTAGAAAATGAAGACTCTCTAGGGAAAGGTTAGTCTCATCCTCTTTCATTGGGGGGGGGGGGTTGAAAAAGTGCCCTCTTTCTGCATGGCTGCCACCACTTTTTTGCTGCATTGCTGATGTACTTTGACTGAGTGTGCCCTGGGCTCCTGCTAATCAGGCACCCAGGGCCTATGTTCATTCCCTAAAAATTAATTGAAGTCTAAAACCCAATTGGCATCCCTGGCCACAGGTCAGCCCCTGGTAAATGGTACCACAGGCCCCCAGGGCACTGTGACCAGAGAAGGTCTCTAAGGGCTGCAGCACTTATTGTGCCACCCTTAGAGGTCTTGTACCCTGACACTCACACACTGCCTTTGCAGGCTGCGTGTCCTATTGCAGAACAAAGTGAAGAATCGACATGGCACACCTCCTTGTGTGCCATGCCTACATCCCACTGCCCTGGCATAGATCAATCACCCCTCTAGCTGGGTGCACTATACCAGTGGTGAGGGCATAGGTGCATGAGCTCCTGGGACGAGGTGTCAAACCTCCTCTCCCAGGATGGGCATGGTTCACAAAGGGGAAGAGGTCACCCTGGCGATCCAGAACCGAGATCCAGTGACCCCTGACTTGCCTCAAGCCTCGAGCCGACGCGCGCAGTCTTAATCCAAAAGGGCCCCCTAACCCCGACCAGGAGCTGGTAAAGAGATTGCCTAAGTCCATTTTTAGACATTGTAAGTGCAGTGCTGCCATTAAGAGTAGATGGTGCTGGGAGTTTGTCATTACGAACTCCACTGCACCCTAATAGCTACACTGAAAACTGAGAAGTTTGGTATCAAACTTCTCAGCACATTAAACACACACTGATGCCATTGTGTGATTTAATGTAAAATGCACACAGAGGGCATCTTAGAGATGCCCCCTGAAAACTAACCCACCACTAGTGTCCAGGCTGAGTGGCTGCTTTCATCTGCCACCACCAGACATGTTTCTGGACCCCTGGGTCAAGAGCCTGCAGCTCTCTGGGGCCTGAAACAATACACATCCTGGGATGAGGTGCCAAACCTCCTCTCCCAGGATGGGCATGGTTCACAAAGGGGAATCTTCAAAGGCTTGCCGCCTTTGTGAGCTTCCCCAGGCCAATTGCTACTTTCAGCAGCAGGTCTCCACTGGTTCTGACCCCCACTTTGGGGGGGAGAACCGGTGAGAAAAACAAGTGAGGAAGGGAGATGTGCCCACCTCTGCCAACTCCACCCCTCAGATGGGGGAGGAGAGGTGAAACACAACTCTCAGTCCACGCCATCTTGAAGATGAGGGGACTCAGCCAAACAGGGACAGGCACATGACCGCCTCCCACTGGTGGGTGGCATAATAGGGGGTGTACCCACCCCAGAGAAGGGACCCATTAGTCCCTGCCTTTTATCTACCTGTAACACCCCTAAATCTAGTATTTAGGGGCACCGCTGAACCTTGCTTCCTCAGATCCTGACAAGAAACAAGAAGAAAAGAGAAAGAAGGACCAAACAGCTGTGAAGCAGCTAACAAGAGGAAGACGCCCACTGACTTGGCCCCAGCCCTACCGGCCTGTCTCCCCTTCGAACCTGCTCCTGCAAAATCCCAGTGTGTCCTGCAGCAGGCAACCTCAAAAACCCTGGAGGACCTGCCTGCCTTCACTTCCAATGACTGCTTCACCCGTAAACACTGGATTTGCTCAACTGCAACTGTTGTGAATGTATCTAGGACCCTAATTAAATATTCACGTTTCATGCCCTTATGTGGTTATAACAAAACATATTCTTATAAAGGCATAATAATCATGTCCATATTTAGTCATAGCCATTGCAGTCCAAATATGGCAAGGCTACTCCCATAGACTCCTAGAAGTACAACGCGTTCTTTAAACAAACCAAGCCTCCAGCAGCCCGGGAATTCCCCCTGCTCTTGTTTTGATTTGCACAAGAACTCCTGGAGTCCAGAAAGAACTGTAAGTTCTTAGTGACGTCTTATGTCCAACCTTACGTCAAACCTGGCACCTTCCAGGTATAAATATACCATTGTTGCCTTAAGCAAACACACGGTGGTTTGGAGCAGAGCGGCTATCTACTTGCCCGAAGCCCAGCTGATGCGAGAGCCAAAGGAAGCCCACCCTCCCATTTGACGCACTGAGAGAGACGCTGTCTTTTCTCCTGCCGAGAAATCCAGCCCCAGTGTTTCCAGTCACCCTTGCGGGTTTCTGGGAAATCGAGTCCTGAGAAAGAGATACAAGACCTCCTTCATTCTATAACCAAGGTACGGAGCTGATTAAATCCTTAGGAGAATTCTTGATTCAGATTCTTGGCAAAAACTAACTTAACTTAAACTGCAGCTCACTTACTCCTTCCCCGTACTAGGCTTAGGTTAGGTACACCGGGGTAGGCGTATCTTAGAAGCACCAGTTGAGTACGTTTAGTCAATGATTTTATGTATGTATATATTTTATCCGTTTTAAAGTATCATATGGCTCAGAAACCATATAAATGCTTTTACAGTATTATTTCATAATACTACTTTTACTGTACGCACTTTACTTCATGATAAGTACTGCAATTGTGGCAACTCACTTCTCTTGCATGAGAAAGAGGACTGCTCAATAAATAACACCTTTTATTGAAAACGCCTGTCTCTCTATTTCTCTGCACTCTGGTGAAACTAAGTATGCACGATTGACTGAGTGAAATAGCTGTCTATTGATTTCACACGACTCTAGAGATATACTCTTTATTCTGAGGGAGCAAAGTTGTCATGTTTATGCGGTTGTCAGAAACTAATCCCTTCTTGTCTAATTGGGAAAGTTAACTCCTTCCTGAACATTCGAGAAAGTTCTAGTGACCTCTGAGCTAGCTGGCAAACCTAATTAAGTCTAACATAGTCAGTAGAGACCTATATGACCTCAGTCCTACGTCTAAACTGCTGTTTATGTTATTCCAATGTGCAGAGCCTATTGGGAATATAGGAACTACACTACACAACCTCTGGCAGCAGCCGGAAACTGCAAATCTGCCCCACTCTGCACCCGCCGTCCACGGCCCGAGCTCAAGTGGGCAAACACCATGAGGAGGTCACCCTGGCGATCCTGAACCGAGATCCAGTGACCCCTGACTTGCCTCAAGCCTCGAGCCGATGCCTGCAGTCTAAATCCAAAAGGGCCCCCTAACCCTGACCAGGAGCTGGTAAAGAGATCCGACCCCTAAAGGCACCCCTGCACCCGATGCCCCACGGCTTTGTGTGCCCAAACCAACAGTGCCTAACCAACCCCTAACATCCCAACTTACCTCTCACAGTGGTGGTCGCACCCAGATGTCCTTTGTCTCCCTGCCTGCAGTGCTTTTGCAAACCGGAGGTTCTCCTTTGGAAACAACAGGGCATCCGACGTCAAAGCAGCACCCTGCACTCGACCGCCCTAGTGCCGCTGTTGGTGTAACAAGAGTGCATCACTGACCCTGGGGATCCCTGAGTCTACCCCCAGAACCTCAACCCCCACTACCGAATACTAACCTAAAATAAATAGACATATTTTCCTCCATAGGATAACATTGACACTTTTTCCTGAAAAAGATTTTGTGTGGAGTTTTGAAACCTAAAGAAATTCTTTAAAATTGTACGATTTAACAAAAACGCTTTAACTCACCTGTTTACAGGACATGTCCCAGTGCTGCATCCAGCCATACAGCACTGAGTTAGAAAAGTAATCAAAAAGTAACTTGCAGGCTATTTTACGGAAAATCCCGTTCAAGTCTATGTACTTTATTTACAAGTAATTGCATTTCTCTGACACAATACTGTAAGTCAAACCATAGTACATTTACAATTGCAATTGAACTGTTTTACAATCAACATTTACTACTGTAAAGTATGTATTGCTTACCTGTGCCAGGCTGGCTTAATTCTAGAAATAAAATAACTAAAAGAATATTTTTATACAAAAACAATTGATCTGAAGTTCAGTCTTTGAGTGTGTGAAATCATTTGCTGACTGAGTGTGCACAACAAATGCTTAACACTGTCCTCTGATACTGCCTTACTGTTCGACCACACTACCAAAAATAGGGAGTAAGGTTCTATTTAACTTTACCTTGCCCTACCTTTTGGGTTCCACTGGACTCTGTGCACACTATACCTCACTTTGGTATAGTATATACAGAGCCAGCTTCCTACACCTCTTCACTGTATTTTCTATTGTGCCTGTCTTGTCTCTTCTGTCTTTTTGTGCCCGCTTTTCTGTCTTCTTTCTAGCCTCTTCACTGTATTTTCTATTGTGTCTGTCTTGTCTTTTCTGTCTTTTGTGCTCATTTGCTCTCTTTGCCCTTCCTGCGTTGCTGCCCCTGTGGCCCCTTCCCCTTGCGGGTTCCCTCGCTTCCCTTACCCTCCCCTCCTCTACTTAATGGTGGCCGTTGTGCGGCCGTGCCGCTGGCGTGCCTAATACGAGCCAAAGGCAAGCCCGTCTGCGACCCGACTGCAGCCAGCATCAGGAACCCTGGATCTGCAACGTCCCACCGCTACAACTCCACTGCTCTCCTCGCACTCAACCTCTGAAGGAACAACAACTGCCAGCGGGCGACCCCGAACACCACGCATGGCCAGTTCGCCTGCTGTCACTGCTGCCAATCCTTCACCTCCGACCGCACCCCCACGGCCCCCGCACCGAACGCCAACAACACTGAAACCCTGAAGTCTATCCTCCTCAAAGTGCACTACCTGCACAGACATGCCGTAGAGATCTGGAACCTCCTTGACACCCTCTCGCCAGATTTTGCCTTCTTTACAGACACCAATGCCTCCTCCGCCTCCGACATCACCACCGCCAACCCCGACGGATACAAGATCCAGAGGAAGGACCACTCTAACCGCCCAGGAGGAGGACTCTCCATTGTACACAAGAGCTCCCTCCGACTCTCCACCTCCACCACAAAGGACTCCTTCCCCACCACCGAACACCTTCACTTCCAGATTCAGACCAGTCTCAGAACCACTCTCCGCAGCACCCCTGCCTACAGACCCCCAGGACCCCGCGCTTCATTTGCAACTACCGTTGCTAACCTCCTCGCACCCCACGACATCGCCTCCATGGACTACATATTCATCGGAGACTTGAACTTCCACCTCAACAACCCCAGCGACCCCAACTCTACCACCCTCCTAGACAACCTCCCCAACATCGCACTGAAATTGATCATCACCACGCCCACCCACTAGGCAGGACACATCCTCGACTCAATCTTCACAACAGGAAACAACATCCAGTTCAGCCACGCAACGCCCATGGACAGACCACCACTGCGTACACTTCCACGTCGACAAACCTATGCCGCCCAAACCTGCACCGCGCCCCTATGAAGGAACTGGAGCAAAGTCACTGAGGAACACCTCAACTCCACCCTCAACCACGATGCCCCCACCATGCCAACCAACGCCAACCTCGCAGTCAAGGATTCCACAGGTGGGTCTCCAGCTGCGCAGACAAGCTTGCACCAATACGTAACCCAAAATGACAACACCCAAGGAAAGCCACCTCGTTAACCCCCGACCACCAAGAATCCAGATGCTCCTGCAGACGCCTTGAGAAGAACTGGAGAAACAGCAAAATGCCAGAAGACCGCACCACCTAGAAAAATGCCATGACGGAATACCACCAACTCATCAGATCCACCAAAAGGACCTTCATCCTAAACAAGATCCTCGCCAATGCCGGCAACTCCAAGCAACTCTTCAGCGTAATCCAGGAATCCACCAAGCCTCCTAGCAAAAGCACGGACATCACCACTTCCCAAGACCTCTGCGACAAGCTCGGATCCCAATTCCATCTGAAAATCAAGGCATTCTAGGACACTTCAATGACCAGACACCCCACTCCGAAACCACTTCCTTCTCCAGCAATGCTACCCTGCCCACCATCTCCTCCTGCACTCTAGGCACCACTGAAGACACCACTTTGACCATGAAAGGCATCCACTCAGGGGCCCCCACATACACCTGCCCCCACACATCTTCCACAGAGCCGCCACTGCTATCGCTCCCGAAGTACGACACACCATCAACACCACCTTCAAGACCGGCATCTTTCCAGATGACTGGAAACGTGCAGAAGTCAGACCCCTGCTCAAGAAGCCCTCAGCAGACCCCACCGACCTCTAGAACTACCGACCCATCTCCCTCCTCCCCTTCGTGGCCAAAGTCACTGAGAACACCTTTAATACACAACTAACCAAATTCATGGAAGAAAACACCATCCTTGACCCCTCCCAATATAGATTCCGCAGCATCCACGGCATCTAAACCGCTCTACTCGCCACCACTGACGACATCTACACCATCCTCGACCAAGGACACACCGCGGCCCTGATCCTACTCGCCCTCTCTGCACCATTCGACACGGTCTCCAACCGCACACTCACCACCAAACTACACAATACTGGCATACAAGGAACAGCCCTCGATTGGATCTGCCTGTTCCTCACCGGCAGAACCCAAAGAATCAGCCTACCACCTTTCCTCTCTGAACCCATGGAGATCAACTGCAGAGTGCCCCAAGAATCATCACTCAGACCCACGCTCTTCAACATCTATGTGGACCTCCTCGCCGCCATCGTCAGACAGCACTGATTTAGCATAGTATCCTACGCTGACGACACCCAGCTCATCCTCTCCCTCACCAATCACCACCAGACTCAACTTCCAGGAAGGAATGAAGGATGTCGCATCCTGTATGAGCAGAAGCTGCCTGAAGCTCAATTCGGAGAAGACAGAAGTCTTCGTCCTTGGACCCTACCCTTGGCATGGGACAACACCAGGTGGCCTACGTCCCTCGGCAGACCTCCCACACCCACAAATCATGCCACGAAACATCAGCATCGTACTCAACCCCTCTCTCTCCATGACACGGCAGGTCAATGCCGTCGCCTCCAGCTGTTTCAACACCCTCCAAATCCTCCGAAAGACCTTCAAATGGATCCCCCCGAATCAAGGAAGGCCATCACCCACGCACAAATAACCATCAGACTGCATTACGGAAACGCCTTCTATGCCGGTATCAACAAGCCTCTGCTCCTCAAGTTCCAGACCATACAGAACACCACAGCCAGACTCGTCCTCGGCATTCCTCAACACAAACGCACCACTCAACACAATGGGAACCTCCACTGGCTCCCCGTTGAGAAGAGTGTCACTTTCAAGATACTCACCCACGCCTACAAATGCCTCCACCATACTGGACCCCCAATACCTCAACGAGAGAATCTCCTTCCACGTACCCAAGAGAAACCTCGGATCTGCCAACCTTGTCCTCGCCGAAACCCTGTGCATCTGCAGAGCCAGAACAGGTAGAAGAACCTTCTCTTACAGTGCAGCCAAGACCTGGATGAAGCTTCTGCTCAACATCAGATGCACCCCCTCCCTGAACATCTTCAGGAAGAGTGGCTCGCCCCCCAGCACCTTGAGACCCTCACAGGTGAGGAGCGCGTTTACAATTCCCCTGATTGATTGATTGATTGATTGATTGATTGTGAAGTGCTTCCACTATCACTGCCTCTTGACAAGAATGACGCCTTCTACGATTTACAGCATCTGCATTTTTTCAGTCCTCCATCTAGGAACCTCTATGTAGTGCATTGTAGCCAGATTATGAATATTCAAGGCGCCCCTAATTTTGCACAGACCAGCTTCATGCAAACAATGCTCAGCAAAACTGTAGTAGAACCTTTACTTTAAGTGGAATGAAAAAAGGTTCAGTGTTTCTAAAGAGGGTGTGGCCGGAGAGATACAATAACGGAACCTTCAACACGTGGCCAGTTAAGTTACTAAGGCAGTAGCCAAATACACAGATGTGATATTCTTGCAAGAATAAGGTTTAATTTGGGAGCAGGTGACTTTTTAACTTCACGCTGAAAAAGATGCTGTTTGTGAAGAAGGGTGAATGACATTTTCAAACTTGACTTGACTAGCCACTTACTTCCCATCCCTGCTGCTTTAAACCCTACTGTTTGGTTGTTGGCCTTTGAAGAAGTCAAAAATTGTCTGCTTTAGCAAAGGGCCCTTTTTGTGTATATTGTTTTAAACTTCCGCTTCATACTTTGCAAAGCTAGCATTGTTTGAAAAATCACACAAAGTTGTCATTTGACTGTCCTTGGTATGTGCTCTCTAGCTTGCTGGCTGAACCCCCTAGCAACTGTCATTTAACACAAAGGGCTTTTGAGACATGTACTGAATCAGAATTCCAAATGCTCTAGGTGATTCATCATCTTGCACGCAAACCATAATTTCCTGCGGTTTAAATGTTGTCTAACTGTGCTTGTCATACACTCTTTAGCTGTGCGTGTAAAGAATAAGGAAATGATAAGTGCACATTGCTCATCACAGTCCTTACGTTATAAAGGTCAGTTATATTGGGGAAGCAGCAACGTCTTAGTCTTTTACATTTTAACCAAATGTTTAACTACTTGTAGAAATGACTCCAAAAATGATGGAAGTTGCAGGTAAGGAGAGTCATTGAATACAGTTCCCCAAATGTCAAACCCTCCAGCTCCAGAGGTTGTCTCATTAACATTCTATTGTACACTCCCAGTGCCTACTAGGGAGGAACCACTATGGTAGAGGAGAACTGGGGGCAAGGAAAGTGCCATGGAGGGATGGAGAGGGAGGAGAAGGAGAGCAAGGAAAAGAGGATGACATCTAGATCATAACACATCTCCTTTCCTAATATTGACAATGCCACATGCAAAAAGATGGAATATTTCATAACATAATCTTTCTGCCACTTCGGAGATCTAACATTTCTCACACTACGTTCAACATCCAACATATTAGAAGATAAGTTTGAGACACAGTTGGGCTTGTTGTTGTTGCTGGTGGTTTGCGCAGAATATGGACAAGCCTATCCATGCTACACATTCAGCCATCTGCCATGGTGACAACATTTCTTTTGACATCACTTATCCTTACTGGACCATAAAATGTGTTGTACCTGTTGGAACTGAGATCAGGTTTCTTGACCAGAACTTGTTGGCCTACTCTCCATTCACGTGTTTTGGTTCCTCATCTGTGATCATACTGATGTTTGTATTTCTCCTGGTGGTGCTTAATATTTTCGTGAGTTTTTTCCTCATCACACACAAAGGAATTGTCTTCAAATAACCAATTTGGTGTAAGTTTCGACCCAGGTTTGCGCCCTCTTAGTTGACAAAAGAGGAATAACCCGTAACATAGTTAGGAGTTATGGCATACGACCAAATCATGTCTTTAATAGACAGAATGATGGGTTTATGAGCTGCTATTGCTAGTTATAAAGCATCTTTGATCATCCTATTATAGCGTTCTACCAACCCATTGGCTCGGGGACAATACAATGGAGTGGTTATGTGTTTTATAGCCAGACTTGCTAGGAACTCATTCATCTCCTCCTAGACCAATTGAACCCCATTGTCAGTGATAAGAGTATTAGGTATACATTCATTTGCAAAAGTATCTTTCAGAAAAATTTTGATGGCTTTGGTATCTACTTTGTTCACAAACTTAAGGGTAATCCATTTGTAAAAATAGTTGATAAGTACAAGAATGAAACTTTCTTGCACTCCAGCTATATGTAGGAGCCCAATGATCTCTAAGCCTAGTTTCCCCCAGGCCTTAATAGGAACCTGTACCTGTTCTAATGGTACACTCCTAGTACACTTAGTTTTGTCACTGATTCCACACGTATGGCACCCTTTGACCAGATCTTCAATGTGTGTGTCCATACCTGGAAACCAATAGCCTGAACGTAACTTACTTTTGGTAAGGTTCCTTCCCAAGTGACCTATGTGAGTTCGATCACATATATGTTTTCTGAGACTCGCAGGCAGTATTATTTTATCAGATTTATATACATTGGAACCTATTATAAACAACTCTTCTCTTACATTCCAATAAGGTTGTAACTCAAATTGAAGGTCTCCACACTTCTTTGGCTAACCACTCGATTTTCTCTGCAACAGCTTCCGTCAGTTCTTTCTTCCACTCGTCTTCTAGAATGGCAGGGATGGTAACTTGAAGTACCTCAAAATCGTCTACATCTCCTTCCTCCGACTTGACTACAGGAAGTCGAGATACAAAATCAGCCACTTGATTTTTGTTGCCTGGGACATATTCTATTTTAAAGAATTGAAATTTTGCAAAGAGACCAGCCATTTTCCAATCCTGGGTGTTGTCTCTTCGATGTCTTTATATGAAAATAGAGACACAAGGAGTTTGCGGTCTGTTCTTAGTTGGAACGGTATGCCCCGTAAAAAAGAATTTGAAATGATTATTTGCCCAGAAATAGGACAAAGCTTCCTTTTCTATGGTAGAATAGTTGATTTGTGCCTCTTTGAGTGTCCTGGAAGCAAAGGCTATGATGTTCTCCTTACCATTTTGTATCTGAGACAGTGTTGCTCCAATGCCTCTATTACTGGCATCAGTGGTGAGTAGAGAACCTTTTGTACAATCAAAGTTGCCTATACAAGGTGCCATTGCAATTGCTCTTTTGAGGTTTATGAATGCACTGTTATGAACAGCTAATCACGCATACTTAGCTTCCTTCTTTAAAAGGTCTCTAATGGGTTGTACTACATCACAAAAGTTCTTAATAAACTTCAACATATATTCTGCAAGACCTAAGAACAATTTAATCTCATCTTTATTTGTTGGTACTGGAGCTTCTATTACTGACTCTACAAGATCCACTTTGGGTTTCATGCCTACACTGGAGAGTGTGTGACCCAGGAAATCCACTGATGCCACGCCTATCTTGCATTTGCTCCTCTTGATAGTGAGACCTGCTTCTCTGAGTTTAGCACATACTTTTCTCAAATTGCAATCATGCTCTTTTTCGTTGAACCCATAGAGAAGAATATCGTCCTGAAAACATAAGGATTTGTCTACACTCATCAGGATATGCTGCATTATTCTTTGGAAGGCCGATGCGGCCGAAGCCAACCCAAATGGCATCCTCAGAAACTTATACGTGTCAAATGGAGTGGTAAAAGCTGTTAAGGATTGTGATTCCGGGTGTAAAGGCACCTGATGGTACGTCGATGTCAGAGCCAAAACAGAGAAGAACTTTGCCCCATTGATAACTGAAAGCATTTCATTAATCTTGGGAAGAGGGTACCTGTTGACCCATAGGTTACCATTAAGACTCCTCAGATCCTCACACATACGGATGTCCTCACAATATTTTTTAGAAGTGATCACAACGGGGGCCAACCATTCTGGGGGTTCTATAGCTTGGATGATTCCTTGTTTCTCTAACTTTTCAAGTTCTTTTTTCAAAGGTTCACGCATGAGCAAAGGAATAGATCTGGTTTTGTGTGTAACCGGAATAGCATCATTTTTTTATTTTATCTTGTGCATATAGTTTTTGAGAACTCCTACTCTGTAAAAACTTCAGGAAATTCTTCACATACCCCCACCCATATGTCCACTAATAGTCCCGGTTCTTTGTTATTGGGGCCAAGTGTAATGCCTAAGTCCTTTTGGTGTTTCCACACTAACAGGTTACTACCCTTCTCCGTAATATAGACTTTACCATACGTGTGTCTATCCTTGAATGTGATGCGCATTTTCACCATTCCTTTCAATGGAATTGGTTCCTTATTATATCCTCCTGGGTGTATGTCAGGCTTTTCAAGACAGTATTCATTTACCTTAAACAAACCATTAAACATATTTTCATCAATGAGGGTATATGGAGAACATGAGTCAGAAAAAGCATCAACATTTTTCCCATCTAGCTGTATTTCACATTTTGGGTAATTAATATTCTCTTCCAACTCTTGGTCATGCACTTGAAAAATAAATGTGTTGTCTCTAGACCCCACCCCACATGATTCATGTATGACATGTACATCACATTTTACCTTTTTGGCATAACACACTTTTGAAAAGTGACCCATTTTGTTGCAGTTTCTGCAGGTCACCCCTCTGGCCGGGCATCTGGGGAAATTGGTCAGATGATTGCTGTTCCCACAATGGTAGCACCTGAAATTTTCTTTATTTGTTTTGGTTTTAGCTATGGCATGAGCATCTGTAACCTTCAGACCTTCATCACCTTCTTTGATCTCATTTACTTGTCTTTCATCTGTGGCATTTTCTTTACTACTTTTCATTTCCTTAACACAATATGCTGTGTGTTCTAAGCTATACTTACTGCTTCTTCCATATCAGGATTCTGGGTTAGTAGTCTCTGTTAGAACTGGGATTTCTGGTTGGCTAAAGCTTACGCCAAAGCCAGGCAGGAAGCACCATTCTAGTCAGGGCAAGGGAGTCACACGCCAAGATAACCCCTGCTCACCCCCTTGGTAGCTTGGCACGAGCAGACAGGCTTATCCCGGAGGCAATGTGTAAAGCATTTGCGCATGCACACAACAGCAACAACATCCTAGGCACACCACAAAAGGAACTCCACACAAGGTTATATAAAAATAACTTCTGTATTGTCAAAACACATCAGATAGTAATCACACAATATACATTGTGCCAACTGGCACAGGCAATATTCACAAGGGATTATTTACAGGACAGGGCCACATGGGCCACTGTCAGAATCAACACTTTTAGAAATAGCACTTTGTAGATCATAGAATAAGGGTAACACAAAAGAACAATCATAGGTCACAACCAGTAACTACTGGTAAAGGTAGGTGCACACTACGCAATACTAATAACCATAGGCCTAGATCACGCATGGACACATAACCTCTCTAGTATAAACTCTACTAGGCAAAACACAACCACCTAAGAATAAAATACACTTAGGGGTATCAGCAAGAACACATTACACATGATGCATCAAAACACATTCAGAGGTGCAGGGAAGGAAAACACATGATGCCTAAAACATTCAGAGGTGCAAGAAAACACAATTGCGCAAAACATCACCTTAGGCAATTACTATCATAAACATAGCAAAATCCCATTGCGCAGAAATCACATTAGGGCCTTGCGCCCTACCCACATACCAGCCCCCTGGCCAACTGGCCATCTCAAGAAGGGGACTCAAAAAGCCCTGTGTCCGGAATGTCAGGGCGCGCTGCCATGCAGCGCCAATCAGGGGTGCGCCACCGGCGCAAAACCTAAACATTGCAGGTGCCCACTACTTGCTGGGCACTTGGGAACAATCACAGGGCCTAAACGTTGCAGCTGGCACTGAGTGCTGCGCAGCTGTAGAAGGCATGGCACCTCTGTGCCATCTCTGTCCCTCCCAGGGACTCTCTCTTTCCCATTGCGCCTAAACGGTGCAGCTGTCCACATACAGCAGAACAAGAGGGATAAATCCACAGGTAAAAGGGGGGTTTTCCAGATGCCAAATCAACACGAAGTCTGGAAGGGTCTCTTTAGCTTGGGATCCGCTCTTTGTGGCAACAAGTCTCTTTTTTTACAACAGTCACTAGGTTTCTGCTCCCCACAAGGTCTTAGCTGCCTATTCTCCTTGAGAGTGCGAGCGAGGAGTGAGCACCGTGGAGACTTCGAAGAAAAATGCAGGGGCAGTCCCTAACTCCCTCGCCGGTCACAGAAGCTACCGGCTATCTCACTGCCGAGCTGTTATTACCCCCGTGGCGCCGAGCGCGCGCTTTTACCTTGGGATACTCGGGGAAGCAGCTTGCAGGTATTTTCTAGAGTAGGTCTCCGCAATCCGGCCTCCGGTCACTCAGGGGTCGGTCTCCTTCCGCTGTCCCGCTCCGACGATCCTTTGTGCGGGCTCAAGCTGCACCAACCTATCGGGGCACGAGTCAGCCCAGCAGCCTATCAGGGCGCGAGCTAACTATGACGCGGCAGTGCGGGCTCCAATCAGCGTGCTAGATGGCCGATGACGCGCCGGCCTGCAGACCAATAGCAGCGCGGCTCTGACGGGCCCAGCCTCGGTGCTGCTGAGGGGGCTCGCCTCTGTCGGCCAATCCGGGCGCAGCTCCTTCGATGCTGAAGCGGAGCCCTCGAGCCGCGGCGGTGATGCCAGTGAAGAGGTCTGGACGGCTGTGCGCTTCTGGGATCCCGGCCTCGGGCGTGCAGTTCGAGGTGTAGCTGAGAGGGGCGGTTGCAGGCTGAATCTTAGGCACAGAGTCAGTGGCCGGTGAGAGAGATCTCGGCCCTTGTCAGGTTCCCCGGGCTGGCGGCAATTATGAACGCGGCACTCTCGATCTAGTTAGAGAGCAGCCAGCGCGCCACACGGGTCAAACAGCAGAGGCTCTGTCCTAGGGGCACATAAGCAGCCACGATCTCAGTAGGATATCGCAGCTTCAGGAGGCAAAGCAGTTTCTCGCAGACTTTGGCAACTTTTCTGTCCCTGAGTTGCAAAACAGGAGGTCAGCTCTTCTCAGGCCCTTGGAGATTCTTTTGAAGACACAGCACACAGCAAAGTCTTGTAGGTCAAGCAGGCAGGGGTCACAGCACACAGCAAAGTCCCCTTCTTCTCTCCTTCAGGTGAACAGCAAAACAGGTCAGCCCCAGAGCACACAGCAAGGGCAGTCTTCCTTAGTTTCTCCAGCGGTTCTTCTTCTGGCAGAGGTTCCTCTTGATTGTAGAATCTGAAAATCTGTTGTCAGGGGTCCTTCTCTTATACCCCTAAAAGTCTTTGAAGTCTTTGTGCAAGTGGGCCCTGAGCCCGGTCTAAACCAGTTCTGGGTGTTGCTGGAGCACTTGGGCTTCCTGGCTTCTTCCTTCCTTTCAGTGTGAGGGGCAGAGGCGACAGCCGCCCAGCAGGAGGTGGAGCCAGCATTGTGGCAGGCAGGCACAGCCCTATTCACTCCCAGGTGCTATCTCCTCCCACCACTCTAGTTGCAGATGCAGTCATTCAACCTGACTCAGACAACCTCCTGGGGGCTCCCCAGCCCCTGTCACCCTCAAACCAGACAGTCAATCCACAAGCAGGCCCAGGCACACTCCTGGAGCCAGGCTCCAGCCAATCACGTGCCAGCAGACTCACTACACACGCACACCCATGTCTAGAAGTGGCACTTCCACACTAGACACACTCATGCCACATACATCATTACGCAGCATTCAATCTCACGAGTTCGCACATACCAAACTCGACCCTGCACTCCCCACACATCAGGAACTACCATGGTCACACATATTCCCCATGCATTCCAATGGGATGGCAGGTCACTCGCCACACATACACAGAGAGCTCACACACTTTACACTGTACCACAGTGAAAAAGTGCACAGAAACAGGCTAGTCAAAAGCAAAAAGTTTCCGGGTGAACCTGCCAAAAAGGGCCAGGTCCAACAGTCTCTCTTGCACCTTGTGATCCTTAGTGCATCAAACCAATTGATCTCAAATAAGCGAAACAGTAAGCGCACCAAAATCACAAGTATCAGTAAGCCCCCTCAATGCAGCAATGTATGAGGTAACCTTCTCATTTTTACCTTGAACTCTTTTAAAGAACTTGTGTCTCTCTAAGACTACATTGATCTTGTCTTTGAAATGGGAACTTAGTTTCCTTAAAGTTGGGGTTGGTGAACACATCATCATCCCCTTCACCTCTCTCCTCCATCTGCAAGGTCTTCATAGATTTTTCTCCCATGAGTACCTAGATTGTGAAGGAGAATATGTTGTTTTCTTACTGATGAAAATGCTTCACCTCCTATAGCAATAAGATATGAATGTAAAATTTTAACCCATCTGTCCCATGGAATTTCTGGCCCCCCATCCTCATTTAAAAACGGGGAGGGGGGGTTGGCTCATATTTTCCAATTGACATATTTTAAAGGTTTGGAGATATGCTTAGCAAGGGATTAAAATGTAAGCCTGAAAATATGAAACAACTTGTGGAACCTAATAATAAATCATTACAACCATATATGTAATGTATACAGTGAAAAAAAATTCCCAAAGTCAAAATGGTTGAAAGAAAAATGTCTATCCAACTTGTAGAAGCAAATTGCAAAGAGTGAAACAAAGTACTTTCAATGGAAGGAACGGAAATTGCGGAAGACGTGATGCGTGAAGAGGAACTTCTTCACAGATGATCCGGGTAGCGTCTCACATGAGTTGAAGAGTAACGCATTGCTTCCTCTGGCAATAGCGAAATAAAGCACCTCAGGAGCCAGTGTCAAAAGATGATGAAAACCAGAAGACATCGCGCTTCACTGGGTAATAGACGATGTTCCAGTCACATTCGCAAAGGCGAAATTAAACACCACAGGAATCGGTGTCAAAGGTCGCAAAATCTCTCATGAGAAAGACTCAGAGCACCGAAGACACTAAAGCAGGCAGCAGTACATTGCTCTTCACCGAGCTTAAAGACGATGCTCCAAAGACAAAAACTTAATGTAGG
This sequence comes from Lissotriton helveticus, assembly GCF_964261635.1. Taxonomy (NCBI): domain Eukaryota; kingdom Metazoa; phylum Chordata; class Amphibia; order Caudata; family Salamandridae; genus Lissotriton; species Lissotriton helveticus. Next base: position 739,159,974 of record NC_136057.1, read on the forward strand.
AGACGTGTCAAATTATTGGAGAGAAATCCCACATAGCACGTAAAGCATCATACCTGCAGAAACTGTTCATCGTAGAAAAGTGGTACATCTGAAGACACCAACGATCGTACAATCTTGAAGCAGGAGCGGAGAGGAAGGTTGACACAGTAGAAACAGGGGTAGAGAACTGCGGTGGTTCCCTGCACAGCGGTTCCCTCGTCATCAAATTGTAGAGATGACTCCAAAAATGATTGAAGTTGCAGGTAAGGAGATTTATTGAATACAGTTCCCCAAATGTCAAACCCTCCAGCTCCACAGCTTGTCTCGTGACGATTCTATTGTACACTCCCAGTGCCTACTAGGGAGGAACCAATATGGGAGAGGACGTGGGGGGGGGGGGGGCAAGGAAAGTGCCAAGGAGGGATGGAGAGGGAGGAGAAGGAGGGCAAGGAAAAGAGGATGACATCTAGATCATAACACTACACCTCTTTGCTATTGGTACTTATATCCTTGACTCTTACCTGGGAAGTCCTATTTGTCTATTCCCCTGAGATTGACTTGCATTGTAGTCTGGATTCTACTTTCTAAGTAGTGAAGCTCCTTTCATTCTTTGTTTTATTTTTTGCTTTGTTTGGGATGTGACCTGGGACCTTATTCATAAAAGTAAATATTTATTGTAATCGTAATTGCAGTTGTATAGTGCCTAATACCCCTGACTAGGCGTCTAAGTGCTTTCTGCTGAGTACCACCTATGCGCAGATTGTCTCATGTGCTTATTTATTACTGCATTGACTAGCTACTTTTAACTTTTTTGACACCCCCCATTTCCAATGGGTAAAGTACTTGTCTCCACTACCAGTGGCGCCTCCTACACAAGGAATTTGGAGTGTTACTTTACTACTGTGGACTATTCACACATGGGTGGAGGAGACCTCTGCCTTTGTGGTGGAGGTATCCCTATTGGATCATAGAGAAAAAAAAAATAAAAGGTACAAAACTTAAAAAATTTTTAGTAGTTAATTAAAATATATTTAATGAATTCGTAAACGTTTTAAAAAAAATAATTCTAATAAAATCTGACCAACAATTACATTTTTATTTTATATGTTTCACAATTAAATAAAAGCTATGTACAAACTGACGTACATTTTTATTTCATTGTTGAAATATGCTAAATTGTACATTAATATAATTATTGAATTCAAAATAACTTTTTCAAACATTAAACAATATGTGTGTGTGTACATATATGCATATACAAAATGTATCTATAGACAGACACTTTCACACACACACACACACACACACACACACACACACACACACACACACACACACACACACATAATTGAGGCTTAGAGTGCTGCACAGAAAAGGAAATAGGGAACTCAGGTATGAGGCACTCTACTAGATCACTGTGACTCTGAAACTGCTTACCTCTAATGTCTGTTTTTTCTAGCAGAGTTTTTTCGCATAGGACTAGCATAGTGCCATCCATGTGGCATTAGAAAGTGGCAAAGTCCTTTGCATTTTCGCAGCAAAGTATTTAAGTACAGGTTTAGCTAGTTTCATTCATGCTGACCTGAAAAATGACAAAACGCCTTTCACCACTGCCTGGAGTGTGTAGTTGCAGTTAGCACCAGGTTTACTTGTGCAATTGATTTGTTTGTGTTCTAATAACTTTGGAGCCACTAGATGAACCTTCCCAAACCTTTAGAAAAAAAATAGTTCCTCCAACTAAGCTCCTCCCTGGAAAGTTTCAGAGGGATTTGTTAAGTGGGTGCCAAGAAAAGAAGGCCCCAAAACATAATTTCCCCATGGAATATCCATTAGAAGTTGTGGGAAGCAATTCAGGAAAAAAAAGCTAAGCAGAATTACACCAAATTTGGCAGAAAACTAGATCTTTATTAAAAAAACATGCTTTTTGGGATTTAGGGTCAATATGGTCAGCATTTTTGAGAAACTAAGGTTGAAATATAGTGTGGTTGGTCCCATATAAGTACTGTGGTACTCACGCAGTAGCGTAAATTAAGAAAATAGCTCATTTTGATTGGCTGAGAGTTCTTTATTTCCCGTCAGTCCCCTCGGTCAGTCCTGTGGTACCAAGTGGTCTGATTTGCTAGTTGCAACATGAAGAGAAATGTTGTGGCCACCATTACAGGACATGGGGACTCAGTCCCCTTGTCCAAAAGATAAAATAAAAATAATATTTTAGGGGGGCAGGGTAGGAGTATTCTGACCCCCAAAAACTTCTATGGTGGAAAAAGAAAGACACCCGAAGCCCCAAATGAAAAAAAGAAATGTGTGCATCAGGTACAGTGGTACTTCTGTGGGACTCAGTGTGGACCCCATGTGCTAGAGCAGGAATACTGTTGGACACACAATACTCAAAGACCAAAGCAAACTTCACACTGAAGCTTACTTGGTCTTGCAGTAAAGGGAGTTGATGCTTAGTGTTAGTAACTCAGGAGTACCGCAGTACTTCAGAAATGAATGCCCCAGGTTGCATGTGGCTGGAGGACATGTGTGGTGGGCGTTGGCCACCCACGGGGTGTTGGACCCAGGGCCATGTGTGGCCGGTGTTTGGCAACCAGTGGCAAGGGTTGGTGCAGGACCTACCTATCTACACATGAAATTAATGATACTAGCCCATAGGATGCTGTTTTGTTGTTTTTACAGGTATCACAGTACTTTTTTATGTACCATAGTGCAGCGACACCTAGAAAATGCCCAAATTCCAACAAAACATGCAAGATACCTATGCTATTTTACGCCTGTGAGGAATCCTCTGACCGCAAAGTTTAAATAGAACTACTCATTCATAGTGAACACAGGGGCATATTATCAACACAGGCGATAAAATTATCGCCCGCTTTATCGGCAGAAAACTGCCGCAAAAGCAGCTTTAGCGGCAGAAAACTGCTGCAAAAGCAGCTTTAGCGGCAGAAAACTGCCGCTAAAGCTGCTTTTGCGGCAGTTTTCTGCCGATAAAGCGGGCGATAATTTTATCGCCTGTGTTGATAATATGCCCCACAGTTTTTATTAAGTAGTTCCAGGTCCCATAGTACTCCTGTGCAACCTGGAACAGGGGGTAAACCCCACAATGGACTTCTGTGAGATCCTCTCATTTAAAATATGGATCCCGCAAGAGAACTGTGGTACCTATGAGAGGTCAAAAAAAATTAAAGCAGCAATTTGATTGGTTACTCAGGGGACACTACTCAAAAATAGTCCACATCCTTTAGAAACCACCTCAATTGATTTTGCTAACCACCATCACTAGATTGATGTCTGACAGAGACAGTTTGCAGTACAGGAAATCTTCCTGATTGAATCGGTTTGGAAATGGTTTCCGACCGACTCAGATCGGGAGAGTTCGACCGACCAAGTATGATGCATCCGGTTGCTTCCAGATACGATTTGGTTGGACTCCCATTGACTTCTATGGAAGCCTATGTTCCTAACCGCATCGTAATCTGGCCCCCGGCCAGGAAGACATGTTCCTGATCCGATTCGGAAGGAGAAAATGCCATTAGGAGGCCTTCCGAAATGCATCGTAATCGGGCCCTAGGTGGGAATGCTTTCCTAACCGCATTGTAATCGGGCCCTAAGTGCATAATCCACCACACCTATTCAAGGTTCACCCTATGAAGATGTTGCCATCGTTGTGCTCCCAAGCACTTCTGTAGCTCGATAAGAAGTAACGTCATTGATGAAACCACTGGTGTGGCAGTTTATTTCCACCAGGCAAAACAATAATTGTGTATAGGAGGTGACATTCACTTTTTGCTAGAAGGTGCTCCAAACAGGGAAAACTGGCCAGTAATGGATGGGAGCCACTGGAATCTAGAAGCACCTGAGGGCTATGCACCCAAACACCAAAGTGCACGTAGAGGTACAAAAGAAATGAGTGGTCGAAAGACAACCAACTGCTCCGATGGAATTGTTGCTACAAGAAGAGGAAGAAAATGATGACAAAATGCAGCATCTTAGGATATACTGCAGGCATTGCCATATGGTTGTATCCAGTGAAGAAGTAAACAGAAGAGTATATTTAAGGGCAAAGGAACAGCACCTGCAAAAACAGCACAAAGACTTGTGGTATAAAAATAACAGAACTAATTAAAAACCTAAACAAAAGTTAAACAGAATTTGAAAACAATTTCCCAAAAAAGTAGTTAAAAAATTTGTACAAAATGAAGACTTTAAATAAAAATTAAAATGATATAACAACACAATAGTTTAAAACTATGAAACATCGAAACTCAAAAATATGAAAAACATACACAAAAAAATCCATTCTTTTCTACAGATAGAGTTGGGCTGTCACAGAGAGTTGGGTGCAGGGACATTGCCACATCCATGTGTGATGAAGAGTTGCATGTAGAGCCTCGCTGCAGGCCATGCCCTGTGCTGAAACTCCCTGCTGCATACAGCCAAACACGTTGCTCTGTAGAAGAGTTGGATGAATATGATAAAAGGTACCCAGAAATGTGCTAAGGAAATCAAAGGTTAAGGAGCTATGATAATTAGCTATGGGAATAAGATCTTACTCCACAATAAAAAAGACCTAGATATTTACCAAAAAAAACAAAGTTTAAAGTGACAGTATAGTTAGGTAAAGTAAGAAGATTATAGCTTATTTGTAATAACCCTAGAAAATCACTGAATAAAAAGTTAAAGTGACTTTATAGTTAGGCATTGTAATAATACAAAAACTAATGTTTAAAAACAAAAAAAAACTGAATTGCCCCATTTACACTTCAACTGAGCTGGCAATAACTTGTGTCCCCACCATGCCCTGCTAATGTACTCATATATTACATCACTCATAACTCTTTAAAAAACACAATTGATGACATAGTTGACGACAGCTGACATGACATCATTGATAACATCACTGATTACATCATCCAATGGATATGACAGTTTTCTGTAAGTTTGTCCTATTGGAAGGTATTCACCAAGGTATATGAACACTCACAATTTGATAACATCTGCAGTTTCTTTTTGCAATAAGCAGACCATGAAACATATTGATGAAATCACCCACAATAAGTAGATAGTATACTCTTTCTATACTAGCACTGAGGTTCATAAGAAATGTAGACCATTAATGAGCTCAGCAATTTAATAAACCTTGAATATCATACAAAAACAGAGTTTGCTTATCATTTATCTTAATGAGATAGGTCAATTAAATACGCCATCTGACATGGAATTTTAAGTCAATAACTTCAGTTCTACACAGTAGCAAACTATAGGGCATGCACTTGCTGGCCTTATGTACAGCCCTCCATATTAAGTAAAAATACCTTATGTATATTGTCGAAATGAGCAGATAGGTGTACACCATTTTAAGACCAGTTATAATTATACTGGGATTTAAAGTGTCTATATATGAGCCAGCCATACATTATACATTCTACAACAATGTATGTCTCAGAATATTCAGTGAGCGTATGTAAGAAATATATCCACTTTATAAAGCTCCAGTTTTAATATTTATTGCTGTAGCACTGCATGACAACTCTTTCACGTCAGCATGTATGCAGACTTCCAAAGGAGGATAATATATTGTAAGGACAAGCTTTAGTTTTTCTCACATATATTTCGCAGCAGGCCTTTGAAATAAGGCACAGCCTATGTGTAAGTTATGACTGTAACTCCTAGTAGTTATGCTCAGTCTATACCTTGCACTAATTAAATACTGTTTGCATGTAAAACTTTAATGATAGCTAAAGTGTGCATCACATCATTTTTACCTCACTGAATTAGACTTGCCTCTAGTGCTACACTGTTTCTATTTGTGGAGCTTGGGTGTTGTCATCAGTGATGTCATGAAGGATGTAATTTGAGATGCCGTCAGTGATGTTATCAATGATGTCATTTAACATGCCATGAGTGATCTAATATGTGAGGTCATACACAGGGCATGGTGGGGGCACACGTTACATGTAACTCAGTAAACTATAACTGGTGAAGTTTAGTGTTTCTTGTTTTTTTTAAAGTTAGTTCATATATTATCACATCACTTAACTATATTATCAATTTGATTTATTTTGTACTGAATATTTATATATTTATATATACATATATATATATATATATATATATATATATATATATATATATATATATTCACTGAAGAAATCAAAGGTTACAGGAGTGTTATAGTTAGGCTTATATTTCACTTGTTCAAATCCAGTGAAATTCAGCAGCTATAGTTACCAGAGCTAACTATAACTTATGTCCTCACAAAGCACTGCTTAACTTTGGCGCGCACGAGCAACGAAAAACTGCTCTGTGGAGCGCAGAGTGCAGAATACTCCACAAACACTGAAAACACTCCAAACTCACCACCCAGGCCTAATCATGTCCCTGTGTATGTAAACATGTATAATTTGAATATATGTATGTATTTAGATATGTGTATTTCTTTGTACTCTCACTATAACTCACGCCTTCGCAATGCACTGATCATGACGTCACATATTACATCATTCATGGCATGGTCAGTGACATTACTAATGACATCTCAAATGACATCATGATGACATCACCCAGTTAATGTGGTTTTCTTTAAAATGTAAATATGTATTATATTGAAGAATCACTGGGTGTATAAGTGTCTGGATGAAGGATTTATGAGGTGTGTGACTCATTGTGTAAGTGACTGATTAAACGTGTCTCACTGAATGCATGCATTAGTGACTAAACTGTGTGAATGTCTGTATGAGTGTATCTGTTATTGTGTAAGCTAGTACATGGGTTAGTCAGTAGCTACATGACAGTTTATATGGGTTATTGATTGTTTGCCTGATTATTTGTAGCGGTGCCTGAATGTGTGTGTGGGTGGGTTGGAGGTGTGTGACTCTGTGCATAGATGTGTGACTAGTTGATTCACTGAGTGTATTGGTTCAAGAGTGCATGTGGAAACAGCTCTATGACTGGGTGAGTGTGTGTATGGGTGTGTTTGTGAGTGAATGGAGATCTCAATGATATATGTAAGAAGCTACATATGTAAATGGCAGTTTATGTGAGTGATGGTGTATATAAATAACTATATGTGACAGTGAGTGATTACGAAAGAGGCTGTATGGATGAGTGTGTGATTGTATCACTGATTATATAAGAGAGTAAGAATGCACTACTATCTGTATGAATTAGTGAAGTGGTGTGTATGTATAGCTGTATAGGTGAGTAAATGGAAGTGTGAGTGCTTCTTTATATGACTATCTACGTCTATGAGTAACTCCATGGATGAGTGGCGATATGTGACTGTCTGAATAGGTGTATGACTGCATATGATAGTATTGTATTGAGGAGTGACTCAATGTATAAGTGATTTTATGGGTGAATGAGTGGATGTGTGTGTAGACCTAAGAATCAGTGAGTGGGTATGTAGTAACTGGTATTGGTGTCTCTATGGTCAAAAAATGGTAGTCTGTATTTTACAGTGGGTGTATCAAAGGTTATATTAGTGTGTGAGGAGGTGCATCGGATTATCACGTGGATGATGTCATCAGTGGTCATCAGTGATGTCATTTGAGATGTCATCAGTGATGTCACTGACCACACCATGAATGATGTAATATCTGATGTCATGAGCAGTGCATTGCGGGTGCACTTCTGTAAAACCTATGGTTTTTTCAGTGAATTTCAAAGGTTTTTTAACCCGTTTGCTGCTGCTGTCGGCCAACGGGCGTCGCGAGCACTGCCTCGGTAGTGCTGTGTACGTCCGTTGACCGACGCGGCCCCGGCCGCTTAACGTTGCGCACTGGCGTGAAACGTTCAGAGCAGCAAACGGGTTAAATGCTAATTTCTAAGTACAATGTCCCTAAAACCTATATTGTTTTTTAAGTAAATTTTAAAAAAGACATGTATACTTTTTATAGTGAAAACTAACTTAACAGAAGTCTTTTATAACTTATAATTATGCCTCACGGTTTTATAGTATTTATTTTTTGGGCAATTCCGTCTGTATTTATCCATATATTTTTTTAATAATTGTATCTGTATTTACCCATATATATTTTGGGTTTCCTGAAAAAATGAATCTAAAATGTGCAAAATTCCACATTTATTTGTCTGATAAATATGCACTCATGCCTGAAGTACTGACCGTTTTCAGTCATATAAACACTCTCAGGTGATAAAATATGCAGAACCTTGATATTAAAATGTGCATGCTTTCTTATACGAGCATATATATTGCTGTTTAAGGCTCGTTACTAAAAAAAATTTATTGCTTTAACTCTCTTACTTTTAGAACGACAGAGCTATTGGTCTGGTAGTCATGATTTACAGCATTTACAATCGTTCAAAAAATGACCCAAATTCAGATTTTAAACACAGTTTAAAAAAAAGAAACAGAGAGGAAAATAAATTGTTTTCTGTCTGTATTTATCTGTAAAAATTAGTAAAAAACGGAAAACAGGGAGCACTACTTATCATTTAACAATGTTTACATCTTAATTAACAGTAATTAACATATAAGTGTAGTAAAAGTGTGACTCAGCACCTATAATACCTGACTTCGAACAACAGTATTCAAAGTTCAATTCCCGGCTCCAGCAGCATGTTAGACCACCACTATCTTACTGTGGGCAACACCTTGCTTAATCTTCCCAACGCCCCGAGTGCCGGTACACCTTTCCGGAGGTAGCTGTACGCTTTACAAATGCTGGCATTTTTTTAATTTTACAGCGCACACTGATGACAAATATTAGCACGTATTATTTTTCTTCTATTGTGTACGATATTCTTTTATGACTTCTATTTAGATGTTTTTAATCATGACAATGCAACTGACACTGTTTGCCGGGTAACAGTTTTTAAATTTTCCAATGTATGTACATATTAAGGACCGTATACGTGTTACGATGGAAATCTAAACCTTTACAGCTTCATATTTTGTAACTTTTCCCAACACATGCACAAGTTAAACAGTTAAAACATGAATACGTGTAAACTATAAAACGTGACATCTAAATGGGCGGAGCCGCATCTTCCTTCGATAGACTACTCAATAACCAAAAAAGTATATAAATCACACCCGTTGTTCGACTAGTTTCATTTTTGCAAGTTATTTATCCGTGTCCATTCTGTGATGCAGGTTCCCTTTTCTAGCGTCGGATTCTTGTTTTGTGGCAACAAAACATATTCCGGAGTTGTAAGTTGTTTGATTATGGCATAGTAGATATTTATAATACATAGCTATTAGTCAATATTTAAACATTTATATTTAGAGAAAAGTGCTATTGCATGTTTTTGCCTTTTTTCTGTAATGTCAGCAGCTTGCTTTCAGAAACAGACACATTACAGCAAACATTGCTCCTTTTCTGGCTCCTTTGAGCTTATATATTGTGACTTTCTGTATTACAATATTGACACTGTACTTCAGTTCAGAGGTGTTGGTTACCCGTCGGCGCAAACCCTAAAGATTTATAATTAACGGTACCAGCTTCCAGTTGTTAGTCTGTTTTCCCCTGGGGATCATATACTGTCAATATGTATATTATAATATGAACAGTCATGGTGATCTCAGAGGAGTTCATTACCCTTGGGCGCAAAGAGTAAAGATATATAAGCAACGTCACCAGCTTCTGGTTTTTAGTCAGTTCCCCCTTTTGATCATATATTGTGAATATGTATATTATAATTTTCGCAGTCATAATGATCTCAGAGGAGTTTATGACCCGTTGCCACAAAGATCAAACATTTCGAAGTCCCGTAGAAAAGAAGCTCTGAAAATATTCCCCGCTTGAAAGTATTTCATTATTGATCTTCTGTTGTATTCATAACTTTATTTTCCTTTTCTTTTAACTGTAACAATGGTGTCACTCGTTATATTGTAATAGACTGTCCTATTGTTACAGAAGAAGAATTGGAGATTTGTTGGCACCATCTTAAAAATTCAGCTTACTAAGCTTTATAACGTACTTGATCAGATATTTTTTCAGTGAACATATTTTACGAAATTGCAGTCTAAAAAGATATAGCTTTCATACATACTTTTTTACTTTAAACATTTGATAAACCCTACATTTAGGACCAGTACTGTATATTATAATAGTACTATCCTATATATTCTTAAATGAGTACATGATTTGTTAGCGGAACAGTGTGCAACCTTTAAGCACTACGACAGAACGTTCCTGAATTCTACAGAATACAAATTTGAAACATGATAATGCATACATTACTATGTAATATGAAGTAATTTGTGTTTAACTCTTTTTGTACTTGTTCTTCTGACCTCAGATAATGTAGTGCGGGAGTGTTTGTTGTAGCACTTCTTTTCTACTTCATCTAAAAGTAACTGATGCCCTCTTATGTTATCAAGAATATGGGGCAACACTTTCACAAACTATAACAGAAAAAACGAGGATGTGGCCACGCTTAAGTGATATTTTATGAAATTACATTTTTATTTATCACCCCTTTGATATATACAGTATCAGTCTCCGAAGAAAGTTCATTTCTAATTGCTAAATAAAAACTGTTTGAAACCTAGATTGAAATGTTTGCTGCGCAACCACACCTCGCCGTCATAAAAGTAAACACCATATTATAAGTAAATAGTGCTCCTGGGAAGTATCCCACCCGCAAACTTGATAAAAAGATGTCGCAAGACACTCCGTTATTTTTCCGCCATGATTTGCACACCCCACAGCAATTATATGAATGGTCCCTAAAATATATAAAAAACAATTTTTACCTTCACAATCCCTCTCCACCACCTGTGACCACTGTACAGAGTTAATAGTGTTCCTATCCCCCCCTCTACTATTTTGTTTTCCCGTACTCCTTTGGAAGTGCGTCACAAAATGCCTGACAACAGTGAACCGTTCCCACCCAATAAGGAGCAATACTCGGAACACTTTAGCCAACAAAATGTCCATGCTGTTCCACAGAGGAGGAGGGAGTGGCTGCCAACACTTCTACTTTTAATGCTTCACAGCCAAAGAACATTAAGCTTGGGAAGGTTCCGCTTGGAACACGTTACCCAATGAGATCTCCCTAATACTTCGCAGAGGGGGAAGTAATCGCTGACAACACTTCTACTTTCAATGGTTTACAGCCAATCCATATTAAGCTTGGGAAAGTCCTCCTTGGAACACGTCAGCCAATCAGATGTCCCTCCTACTCCGCGGAGGAGAAGCGAATGCCTGGCAACAATTCCACTTTCAATAGTTCGCAACCAATCAACATGAAGCACTGGAAGCTCCTCCTTAGAACACGTCAGCCAATCAGATGTCCCTCCTACTCCGCGGAGAAGGTAATACCTAGCAACACTCTACTTTCAATAGTTTGCAACCAATCAACATCAAGCTCTGGAAGGTCCTCCTTACAACATGTGAGCCAATTAGATGTCCTTGCTACTCTGAGGATGGGAAGTGAATGGCAAGAAACACTTCTACTTTTGATTGGTCACAGTCAATGAATATTAAGCTTGTTGTTGGAACACCTCAGCCAATTAAACGTTAATTTTGTTCCGTGCACAGATACAGAACACGCCCTACCACATATTAATACATTTCCTGTAACAAAGTGACTATCCGTAATAAAAGTGAACATTGCATAATAAGTAAACATTATTCCGCATTATATTAAAGCAAGGCCACAATACTGCACATTGTTGTTTTACCAATATAGCTTCCATACCTTTGTGACACACTCCAGCAGTGCATCATTTTTGCGCCTACAGATACGTCAGAAATACTATCTGTAACTCCTTGCGACATGATACGTCATACTGTAAATATGACGCATCATTGGTGTCACAAGGAGGGAGCAATGAAAAGTAACACATCGCTGTTTTCTCCCAGTGATGTGTCACTTTTCATAAATGAGGCCCAGGGTATTTAATTTTCTGGCAACTCCAATGCTGGCATCACCCTAACTTTCTGTTTGTTTTCTACATCCCAGATACAAACAAGCTCTCTTTCACTTATGAGGTAGCCACATAGCATGCACTGGAATACACAGTGATTTAAAATAATGAAGGCAAAATATATGAAATATCAAAGTGTTTACTAAACTAATGATTTTGTAGAATAATTTTTTTCCAACTTTTATGGTATGAACTTTGTGTGCCGCAACTTTTCTATTTTCCCATTTTAGTACCAATATAAAGTATAGGGCTCTGGTTCTCCTGTGCATAGTATATTTGTTTTGAATTAAGAATTAGGACAGATTGCTACCTGAATGTCAAATCCCTTGACTGTCTTTGTAGCTTTGACAAGGCATTACTGTTGGTTGGTATTTTCTGTTCTTTTTAACTCTGGGTATGCTATTTCAACACTCTGGGGCATATTCACAAGGAGCTATCGCCGAATTAACGGCACTTTAACGCAGCCAAAGTCGTGATAAATTTACCTCCCCATTCATAAATTGGTGATAACAGCCCACAGCACCAGTTTACCCGCGATAGCAGCCGCAAAAAACATCGCCACAGAGGATCCCCGCAACTATCGCTAATGAGATGCAGAGTAGGCGTTCCAGTGCAAAAAGCCGTGACAACACAACACCTCAACATTCACAATGACCAGCCAGCTCGGCAATAAGAACACAAAACACGCAATAAGGCGCGTTAGCAGCAGGAAATGAACACCTGCTCTGACCTGGTGTTAAGTCGGACCACAGCATGCACCACAAAAGGGAGCACAGCCCAGCTCCACACCTGAAGACAAACAGATGCCATGGAGCAACCGAACATGCAGCACGGACACCCAAGAGGGGCACAACACCCACCGACACCCCACCCAGGACCACCCCTCCCTGGCACCCCCTGACCAAAGACATGCCACATCAGCTACACCTAAACATGTACAAAATAATCCGCCTGATGTCGCACAATCACAACTGGTGACATGCATTTGTCGTCACAGAAGTGAGCATCACACATCACTTTCAAAGCAACCAATGAAACTTTATTGAAATTAACACTGAAATGAAATGAAGATACATGGCAGCTCCCCTCGGGACAATCCCTAGGTCACAGACTGCAAGACAAAAACATGATGAGAAGGTGTGTCCTGCGCCCATCAAAGGACAGAGAAAGCGCGAAAGAGAAAAAGAGAAGAAGAGAGAGAGAGAGAAGAAGAGAGGGGAAGAGAGAGAGAGAGAGAGATAAGAAGAGAGGGGGAGAGAGAGAGAAAGAAGAAGAGAGAGAGAGAGAAGAAGAGAGGGGGAGAGAGAGAAGAAGAAGAGAGGGGGAGAGAGAGAGAGAGAAGAAGAGGGTGAGAGAGAGAGCGAGAAAGCGAGAGAAGAAGAGATGGGAGAGAAAGAGAGATAGAGAGAAGAAGAGAGGGGGAGAGAGAGAAAGAAGAAGAGAGGGGAGAGAAAGAGAGAAGAAGAGAGAGAGAGAGAGAGAGAATAAGAGAGGGAAGAGAGAGATGGAGAGAGAAGAAGAGAGGAGGCGAGAGAGCGAGAATGAGAAGAGGAGGGGGGAGAGAGAAGAAGAGAGGGAGAGAGAGAAAGAATAAGAGAGGGGGAGAGAGATGGAGAGAGAAGAAGAGAGGGGGAGAAAGAGAGAGAGAAGAAGATAGGGGGAGAGAGAGAAGAAGAGAGGGGGAGAGAGAGAGAAAAGAGAGGGGGACCGAGAAAGAGAGAAGAAGAGAGGGGGAGAGAGAGAGAGAGAGAAGAGAGGGGGAGGGGAGAGAAGAAGAAGAGAGGGGGAGAGAAGGGAGAGAAGAAGAGAGGGGGAGAAAGAGAGAGAGAAGAAGATAGAGGGAGAGAGAGACGAAGAGAGGGGGAGAGAAAGAGAAGGGAGGGGGAGGGGGAGAGAGAGAGAGAAGAGAGGGGGAGAGGGGGAGAGAAAGAGAGAAGAAGAGAGGGGGAGAGAGAGAGAAGAGAGGGGGAGGGTGAGAGAAGAAGAAGAGAGGGGGAGAGAAGGGAGAGAGGGGGAGAAAGAGAAAGAGAGAGAGAGAAGAAGATAGGGGGAGAGAGAGAAGAAGAGAGGGGGAGAGAGAGAGAGAAGAAGAGAGGGGAGAGAAAGAGAAGGGAGGGGGGAGAGAGAGAGAAGAGAGGGGGAGAGAAAGAGAGACAAAAAGAGGGCGGGAGAGAGAGAGAAGAAGAGAGTGTAGGAGAGAGAGATAGAAGAAAGTAGGCGAGAGAGCGAGAATGAGAAGAAGAGAGGGGGAGAGAGAGAGAAGAGAGAGGGGGAGAGAGAGAGAGAAGAAGAGAGGGAGAGAGAGCGAGAAGAAGAGAGGGGGAGATAGAGAGAGAAGAAGAGAGGGAGAGAGAGAGAAGAAGAGAGGGGGAGAGAGAGAGAGAAGAAGAGAGGGGGAGAGCGAGAAGAGAGGGGGAGAGAGAGAGAGAGAGAGAAGAAGAGAGGGGGAGTGAGAGAAGAAGAAGAGAGGGAGGAGAGAGAGAGAGAGAGAGAGAGAAGAAGTGAGGGGGAGAGAGAGAAGAAGAAGAGAGGGGGAGAGAGAGAGAGAGCAGAAGAGGGGGAGAGAGAGAGTGAGAGAGCGAGAGAAGAAGAGATGGGAGAGAGAGAGAGAAGAAGAGATGGGGAGAGAGAGAAAGAAGAAGAGAGGGGGAGAAAAAGAGAGAAGAAGAGAGTGAGAGAGAGAATAAGAGAGGGGAGAGAGAGAGATGGAGAGAGAAGAAGAGAGGAGGCGAGAGAGCGAGAATGAGAAGAGGAGAGGGGAGAGAGAAGAAGAGAGGGAGAGAGAGAGAGAATAAGAGAGGGGGAGAGAGATGGAGAGAGAAGAAGAGAGGGGGAGAAAGAGAGAGAGAAGAAGAGAGGGGGAGAGAGAGAAGAAGAGAGGTGGAGAGAGCGAGTGAGAGAGAGAAGAGAGGGGGAGAGAGAGAGAGAAGAGAGGGGGAGAGAGAGAGAAGAAGAAGAGAGGGGGAGAGAAGGGAGAGAAGAAGAGAGGGGAGAAAGAGAGAGAGAGAAGAAGATAGGGGAGAGAGAGAAGAAGAGAGGGGGAGAGAGAGAGAAGAAGAGAGGGGGAGAGAAAGAGAGACGAAAAGAGGGAGGGAGAGAGAGAGAAGAAGAGAGTGTAGGAGAGAGAGAGAGAGAAGAAAGTAGGCGAGAGAGCGAGAATGAGAAGAAGTGAGGGGGAGAGAGAGAGAAGAGAGAGGGGGAGAGAGAGAGAGAGAAGAAGAGAGGGAGACAGAGAGAGAGAAGAAGAGAGGGGGAGATAGAGAGAGAAGAAGAGAGGGAGAGAGAGAGAGAGAAGAAGAGAGGGGGAGAGAGAGAGAGAAGAAGAGAGGGGGAGAGAGAGAAGAGATGGAGAGATAGAGAGTGGGAGAAGAAGAGAGGGGGAGCGAGAGAAGAAGAAGAGAGGGAGGAGAGAGAGAGAGAGAAGAAGAAGAAAGAGGGAGAGAGAAAGAGAAAGGGAAGAAGAGAGAGGGAGAGAGAAAAGAAGAGAGAATTGTAGTTTATTGTAGTTTTTTTTATCACTGGATAAGCCTAAGGTGGCAGACGGTTGCACGTATGTGGAGTTGCATGCAGAGGCATGATGTTCAAGGATGTATTCTGAAAGCTGTTTTGGGTGTCGTTAATATGCAATTACTGGGATTCATTGTATTTTTGGGGTTTTGTAATCTTCACATGCAGGTTGGACAGATGTTACCATCTGGGTCTTTGATCAAATGCTTCACACCAGCATTTGGGTTTCTGTTTTGCAACGATCACCTTCATAATTGAAATGGCTATCTTGAATGGGTACATTCAGGCCACGTTTGAGAACTCAATGCTGGTCTGAAAAACTAAAAAGAGGGAGCAGAAGGCGAAGTTGAGATCTTTATGCAAAGGGGTAAAGTAACTGAAGTAAATTATAGATTTACTGCCTCAAATGAAGATTAACTGCAGCAACTCACCCACCATAGCTGTGGATGACCAAACAAATTTAAAGTTTTCAACACTTTGTCCACACTTTGGTGAACATTGTTTCCTCCCTGCTCCATCGTGAAAGCTAGTTGGGGAGGGGGAGAGCAGTGAAATCAGTGGCTAGTACGCCGTGCCATGGTGGCATGACAGATATATGTACATTTGTGTCATCTCTGAATTCAGGCCACAAGCAGGGATGCTTTCTGAAATTACTTAACTAATGTCCCTCACAGGTTGGTCATTTTCTTCCAGCACATGGTGGCATTCCTGGACTTGTTCTACCCGAGACAGCTACGGTTCACATGATGGACCTGGAAATCATAGATACTACCGGGATTGATGCCAGAAGAGCAACGCTAAATATGGCGGTCCCAACAACATCTTTCCTGCTGTCCTTGTATCCAGGGGCAAATACAGTGGCAGCTTTGTAGTGCAGAAAATCTCGTTCCCACCACCTCTAAATGAGGTATGGAAACAAAGAGGGGAGCAGTCACAACATCTACCAATTTTTAAAGAGTGTCTTAGTTTTATGAGAGATCGCTGCCCACTTTCTGGCAGAGATATTATGGAAGCAATTGTAATGTATTTGTGTTGTGTTTATTTGTGCTTGTGCAGTGCTGTTATGGTGTGCACTCCACATTCCAGTTTGGAATTATGGTGTGGTCAACAGGCAGTTGCTATACAAGCCGGGAGAAGAAGGACATTGTTACGGTACTTGGTGTAGAGAAATTATTACTTGTTTCAAGTAATAGTGATGGTATATATTACTTTGCAAAGTAGCTAAGAGTTACAGCACCACTCTGGTGAATCTTCAAGCAAGGATATTGCCAGACATTTTTTACTGATTCCTGCATTCCTGACTATTCTGCTGAGAGTTATGGAGAAAACATTTGGCGGAACTTTGTAACGTCTTTCGCCTCATCCCGTGCTGTGAGTTATTTAATTTTGACAAGACTCAATAATAACTTATGCCTGCTTGCAGCGGCCATTGGTGAAATTGTTTAAATTACTTGGGCCAGGCACACCTTCTGAGCTTGTGATGTATTTGTGATGTGATATTTGTTATCAGAATGAAGAGTGTGCCGTTCCTGTGTGAATATCTAAGTCAGGAAAAGTGGTCACTGGAGAGGAGTGCTCCTTTTACGGGCTAGGGCCTTCAGACACCCCTGGGGGTGTCATTCTTCATCATTGAGTAGCTCCTCATTGGGCCAGCAGCGGCAAGGCCTTGAGTAGGTCGGCAGCGTTTCCGCGCCCCCATCAGCATTTATAGTCACGCTTATTTAGCGTCCACTCTGTAGTCGGTTTGGGGCCGCCCTTTCCTAAATCTCCGGGTCTTTGTAGTAAGTCACTCTGAGGCTTCTGGTGTATAACAGCAGGTTTATTGCTGGAGCAAAACAGCAGGGATCTTCAACGCTAGCTGGCCAGGCACAAACTGTCTCATCCTAGATTCCTAGGATGAATTAGGGCCACCTACAATCTGGGATACATTACATAGGGCTAATACAAGGGGAAGCATAGAAACAAAGGTAGGAATAATATACAACACATCTTCTCTCATTGAAAAGAAAACAAATTTGAAACCATGAAAAGAAAACAAGTTGAAAGAAAATAACAAAAGACAGAAAACAAGCTTGAATCATAACAAGAGAACATGTCAAAATAATAATGGGAATACATCTCCTCTCATTAAGGCAGAGAGAACATAACATTCCATATTAATCACAGCAGTAATCATTCAGATATAAGGGTGGTCTACGGTACCTTTGAGATCTGGAAATGGTCTGGGAGGAGACAGCACAAGGAGAAACAGAAGTCTGGTTAGACATACCACTGCTGAGTTGAGAGTCAGAAGCATCGCCCCCACCATCGCTTCTCCCTAGAATTGGCACAGAATTTGGGGTAGCAGAAACATGAGAAGGAATAAACATATAACCAGTACAATCATTCCTACAGTCAAGTTGATTCTGCTCAGGATCAGAACGAGTGGCCAAAGAGTCAGTACCAGAACTACCTTTCTGATAAAGAGCCACTCTTCTCAAGTTCCACTTCTCTCCATTTGAAAGAACAACGTAGTGTGGAAATACCTTCCTTACAGTAAAGGGACCCCTAAATTTGGACAACCCACCAGTCTCCAAAATTGTAGTAAGTCACTCTGAGGCTTCTGGTGTATAACAGCAGGTTTATTGCTGGAGCAAAACAGCAGGGATCTTCAACGCTAGCTGGCCAGGCACAAACTGTCTCATCCTAGAATCCTAGGATGAATCAGGGCCACCTACATTCTGGAATACATGACATAGGGCTAATACAAGGGGAAGCATAGAAACAAAGGTAGGAATAATATACAACAGTCTTCTTCCTCCAGGAGAATGCCTATATGTCCATGTAAAGTTTACTGGGATTATTCTGAATGTCTGTCTTCTTTTTAAAACACACAGGGCATGGTGTATATATATTCTCTATTAATTTCCATCCCTGTGAGTAGTAGAAATACGACTTCTTGATCTTACCAAAATGCCAAGATCCTTTTTGAACTGCTATATGCATGAAACACGTAGACCTTTACTCAAATTTACTGCAGCTGAATAGACTACTATATCTATTCTAGGCTAAAATTACATTTTCATCCTTGACAAAGGGATCCTATTATTAAAAGCTCAGTTCTAGCTACGAATCCCCTTAGTCATTTTTAACGCACCTCACCCTTGCCCTTTTTACTCACATTCCTTGCCATTCATTCATGCACCTCGCAAATTAAAAGAACTCTGGCAAAGAGCCCCCTTGAGGGGCCCGTTAGGCATTGCAACGCTGGCCCAACGAGGAGCTGCCCGATGATGAATCATGACACCCCTCGGGGGTGTGAGGGCCCTTGCTCCTAAAAGGAGCACTCCCCCCCAGTGACCACTTTTCCTGACCTAGATATTCACAAAGGAACTGCACACTTTTCGTTCTCATTAATTCATGGGCCCATGTGCTGGACCTTATAATAGCCCCCGTCCTGCCATTCCTGTTTTGGTGCTATTTGTTATCGTCATTGTTCCTTGAATGCAACGTACCGGGCTTTCACTTTTGCTGCGTCTCAGTGATTATGCTGCGTACATGTGTATCACCATATTGTATTGATTTTTGATGCGGTCTAGTTTATTTAACGAAACGCGCCCTTCCATTTTGGAAACCTCCTAGTTGTTGATTTTTCAGCTTCGGATAGTTCATGTCAGTAACAATGCCTGCTGCGTATGTTTCTCCTCAGCGTTTCCTTTCACAAATTCAGCAGCTCGTGTTTATTCACAGCATCTTTCTTTCTGAAGGTATTTCATAAGCATTTTGCGGAAATTAGTTCTTTTCGACTTCTACTTGTTTTTGGGATATTTGGAGCAGCGCTCTGGTGTCCCTGAGGGTGAAGAGTGGACACTGGTGCTCACAGTGAACTAGTCCCTTTCGCCTTTTCGGGGTCTATCTAGGAGGGTGAAGAATGGACACAGGTTATTCTGGCTCAGTGAACTGGTCCATCTTGCCATTAAGTGTGGACAGAATTTTTCCCTGGCTCCCCCACAACCTATAAGGAGGTGTTCAATGTATAAAGTGGGCTGAATGGAAGCGTTGGCTTTGAAGCATTGAAGGCTTTTGATCAACTGACTAAGGAGATTGGTGGGGACTGGGATAGAAATGTTTTTGATTGTGCCAATGCAGATTTTGATTGGCATTTCCCTCCCAAGGTTTGCATTGGTATTGTGAGGTACACGTTTTTTCACAGAAAACTGACAAGAGTATTGATAATTACGTAACTGTGCTTAGAACTTTATCCCTGAATTGCAGGTTTGGGTCCCTATAAGAGGATTTAATTTGGGATCAAGTGGTGATGCATGTAAAAGATACCTCTAAACAAGAAAGACTATGGGTTAATGGAGATGCTAATCAACAGCATATTTGAGCTATTTTCAGGAAAGCAGAGATGTCAAGTAGAAGTGCTAAGGTTGTGCACACTGATTCTAGTACTGAACATGAGGAGTGTATAGGAAAGGTGACTAAAATAAGGCTTTTTCCTGTTTGCAAACGGGCCGATTCTGAGAATTGGCCCATTTGCGAACAGGAAATGGCTTCATACATATGCCCCTCTATATTTACATGCAAAAATACATTTAGGGGCATATATGAAGCCCATTTCCTGTTCGAAAACAGGCCGATCCTCTGAATCAGCCCGTTTGCGAACGTGAAAAAACCTTTTGGGATGTATCATCCCAAAAGGCCCTCACAAAATAGGGAATCGCAAAATTTGCGATTCCTTATTTTGCGAAAGCATTTAAGGAATCGCAATTTGCAATTCCTAAAATACGATGTAAAAATCACCCAAGTTGTGCGATTTCTCCTGAAGAAATCGCAAATTACCACCAACTTTAAGTTGGTGGTAATTTGCGATTTCTTTGAAAAGTGCACTTTTTTTCATTCCATAGGGCATGTATGTGTGCCACATGTGCACACATGTTCATTTCAGGGATGCAACAGGGTGTCCTTTTGACATCCTGGCACCCTTGAAATTGCATTCTCAATTTGCAACTCTCTAATTGAGAATCGCACATTGAGAATTTCTTCCCATTCATTCCTAGGCCCATAGGAATGACTGGGGAGGTATTCCTTTATTGCGAATCGCAATTTTTTCGATTCGCAATTAAGGAATATGTAGCATTCATAAAATTATTTGTAAATCCTACATACATATCGTTTTGCAATTCTCAAATAGCGATTCTCTAATATGACTATTTGAGAATCGCAAATGTATCCTTTGATACATATGCCCCATAGTAATTTCACGAAAGTGAAAATGAAAATACAGCAAGCAGTGAGAGAGGTGTTGATTTTGGTGTCCTCACTAGCCTAGGGAGAGAATCAAGCACATGTCTTGAACACAAAGAGCACATCATGCTGATCGATTGGTGGTGGTCCCATCCTTCTAGGACCATCCCAAGCACTGTTATGGGCAAAATAAAATCCCAACCAAAGGTCCTGCAAAGCCTTATGGAACGAGATTCTAGAGTGCAGTGAATATTATAGTATCCAATATCAAAACATTCCTCAAGGGTCAGGCTGTCCAGGCTCAGCTGAGAGCTAATACTATAACATTCACTAAACTCTAGAATCTCGCCCCATAATGCATTGCTTGGCCTTTGGTTGGCATTATATTTTGCCCATAACTTTGCTTGGGATGGTCCTAGGAGTATGGGACCACGACAAACATTGAGCATGATTGCTCTTTGTGTTCAAGGCACCTGCTTTGTCCTCCCCCTAGGTTAGGGGGGAACCCACAATCATCACCTCTCTCATTGCCTGATATTTTTCAAAGCTCTCTTTTATGAAGTGGTTACATAATTTTTAGCATGTAAGGGTAAAGTTTTTTATCAAAAGGTTGCTGGTGCAGTAGCTTACTCCAGAGTTTTTACATGAACTCCGTGTTATGCGCATTAATAATGCATGTATTAATAAATCAGAAATCTCACATACCTTTAGTACAACAACAAAAAACTATCTTTATAGGCTAAAATACATATAGTCTACAGTCTACAGCTTGTTGATACAGTATTTTACTATCTTTGGTGCGTTGAAGCGTGGTAGGTGATGTACATCCGACAGCACAGACAGAACAGAGTGCGGGACCGCAATGGATGCACAGACAGCAGAAGAACAGAAGGGCTAGTGGAATCAGTAAGACCGTTATCATTTTCAAACCCCAGGAGACGAGTAGTTGCCAGAATCCAGAGCTCCAAGACCAGGGAGTTCCAGTTTCTTGATGGATTTCGGAGGCATTTCGGTGAAGCTTGGAGATAGCATCATATACTGACGGTGACAAATCAGGAATATACACACAACAGCTTGCGCCGATGATGCGGCAGGCTCCTCCCCTACCCGCTAAGATGACATCTAGCACATACGATTTTGGAGGGCATCAATGTGGGTGGCATCAAGTTCGGCGGAGTAGTTGGTCAGTATTCCTGCAGTCACATTAATTGTTGCTTCAAGGACTCTGGTTAATCTTCTGATCTGGAGGCTGTTGACATAGGACCCCAGTACAGCAACAGTCCTTTAACAGCATCATAGAACTGTTGACCTGTGGTGTCTGTCTGGTCCACATCTGGCAATTGTCTTTTCTGGCAGTGGTATATATTGTCTCTGTTGAAAGCGGGTGGTAGGAGGGAAGCAATGTAGCATGTACCACTCCAGTCAGGGGGTAACCACTTGTAAGCTTTGTTTCCACACACAAAATGCTATCCTGTAGGAAGGCGGAGATATGGGGTGAAATTGTCATAAGTCATTGTAGTATTGCATAGACTGACTCCTACCGGTATTTTTCCTCGACCTTGCAGGCATAATGTACCAGGGCATGGCGTGACAGAAATGGCAACTGTTTTAGCTCAAATGGTAATGAAAGTGTAACCCCGTGTACCGCGCATAGGGGTGGACATGATGGTATGCATTGGTGCTGAGTCAGAGGCATTACAGATGGTATTGTTGTGGGAATGGAATGTCTAAAGAAAGGGATGGAATGTGGTCAGGTTGCCAGCGTCGTCACGTGAGGAAAGACGTTTGTCAGGTTGTACATCAGAGTGCAAGTATAAGCAGACGAGGCAGGAAACACTAGGAACTGTACGGTGTGTTGAGTTGCATGAGGTAGAAGTCCACAAACATAACAGTCAGTTGCCCCCGCAACTTCAATAAACTGGTGCAGCATTTGGATGAAAGTATAATTACTGAATTCTGAATGTCTGTTGAAGTGAGAATCAGGCCACGGAACATACGAATGTTCAGGGACTTCAGATGGTTGTGGGGTGTGAGGCAGGACCGTGTGAGGGGCTGGATCTGTTTCTTCAATAATCAAGAACACTACACTGAACAGAACAGCTAACGTTTTATATACTACACCCGAGCACACCCAATTATTAGTTCTATAATCCAATTATAGATGGTTGTGGGGTGTGAGGCAGGACAGTGTGAGGGGCTGGATCTGTTTCTTCAATAATCAAGAACACCACACTGAACAGAACAGCTAACGTTTTATATACTACACCCGAGCACACCCAATCATTAGTTCTATAATCCAATTATAGCATGTATCACATGTTGGCACATAGCAAGAAGAATACTTTTTCATCATAATACAAATCCCAGAGAAGTCCTTAGTCCAATTTCCTGAGATTCAATTCCAAAAAGTACTCTAGTCACACTTCCCAATCAGATCTTGTGTACTTTATTTCAAATACATAGGTGTTGACACAGCAGCAGCTGACGCGTGTTTCGCCCGCAGGGCTTTTTCAAGGCTCAATAATAAAGTTTGATATCAAGGATTGTAGTTTTGACTGCCATATACAGTTCGGTATATTGTTGATACGTTTTCTCTAAGAAATCACTTTCCCATGATGGAGCAGTAGTGAGTCTTCAATGTTGAAGTATAGACCCGGGTGTGTGGAGTCGAAGCTATAGGGAGTATCATACAATCCAACGATACATCACAACCGGCCCATCGGACCTTGAAAAGTCCAGAAGCCTGTAATGTGACAGGCGTTCTCTCGGGAGCGTTCAATCTCTCCAACTTTCGTAGAACAGCTAACGTAGTCAGGACAATCAGTACTATTGTCTGTGTACTGTAAACTCTCATTCTAGCTTTCTTCAGCGTGAGGGTAGTATTACGGGTGCATGTGACTTCTGGATCCATACCGTTCACGTGTCGTTGACTGTTTTCCTTATTGAGGGGAACATTGGCAGACCTGGATGATGGCCCTTGTTGGTTATCATTGTTCAAGTTAGTGCGTAGTCTTTGGTACTCATGAATAGGATGGATCGTGACATATCCGGGTTTTGGGGAGATTGGACCCACATCATCGTAACCTCCAGCCATAATAGCTCTACAAGTGTCCTGAGAATACTGCAATGTCCCTAATAGCCGCCGATAGTTGTTGGTTGCTTCACTGACCAATATCTGCCCCGGTAACCCACCACTAGGGGTACCCAGGACCCTCAGTCAGGTTTTACTACCGCCCTGCAGCAATGGACAATGGAGTACTAACGGCCCTTGGAGCTGGGCTTGTTCTTCAGCTTAGCCTTGGATCGGAGGTAGTATCCGTCTGTTCCTTCGTCACAAAGTTCTAGTTCAGGTTCAGAATCCGAGTCACAGTCTATTGGTTTGTTGTGGGTCAGAACTTCTTTGTGTACTTTCAAGTTGTCTTCAGTTATGGGATCCACTTTTCTGCAATGGGAGGCATGAACCCAGGATTTCTTTCCCTCTACTCGCAAGGCCGTTCTGGTCACCAGCAGCACCTGCAAGGGACCCTTCCAGCGAGGCTGCAGAGACTGGATGCATGCAAAGTTCTTCACCAAAACGAAGTCTCCAGGTTTGATATTATGGCCAAGGCCCTGAGATCTGTCTGTGACGGAGGCCCGGACCTGTTCATGGAGTAAAGACATTGTTTTAGTGAGTTCGTACAGATAATCAGTCAGCACTTCCTGGGGAAGGTTAGTCAGGGGTTTCGGAGATGGGGCATTCCAAATATTCATAGCTCTACCAAAAACTGTCTCGTAGGACGTAAGGTGTGACTTAAAATGTGGGACTGATCGTATAGACAGCAGAGCTAGAGGTAGAGCATTTACCCAATTCAATCCTGTCTCAGTTGTTATCTTAGCTAATTTCTCCTTCAGGATTCCATTATAACTTTCCACTAATCCTGCTGCCTGGGGGTGAAATGCAGCATGGAATTTTTGATTGACTCCCAGTCCCTCTAAGATATGTTTGACTGTCTGGCCGATGAAATGTGATCCTCGATCACTTTGCATCAATCTACAAAGGCCATACAGCGGAAAGAATTCCTTCAGGATTACTTTAGCTGTAGTAATGGTAGTATTATCCTTACTGGGGTATGCTTCCACCCATTTACTGAATGCACAGACCACCACCAACACTTACTTGTAGCTGTTAACTCTGTCCATTTGGATATAATCCATCTGGAGGACTTTGAAAGGGGCAGAGGGCAGTGCAAATCCTGCTGTCGGAACCTTTGTTCTCTTTCCCATATTGTATCTTAAACAGGTCAGACAGTGCTTGACAAATCGCTCGGCCAGGGGTCTCAATTTGGGATGGTCCATTATTTCCTTGAGCATAGTATACATGGCTTGGGACCCAATGTGTGCAGGTAAGTGTGTCATTGTAAGTAAGGGAATAACATATGCTGTTGGTATTTCCACCTAAGAGTATCATGAGATCTCCAACATCCCTCCTCATCTAACATACCATCTGTTTTCCACTGTTCTTTTTCTTCTATGGCAGGGGATTCTTCTATGTCAATAATCCATTATCTGGCATCATGCCATTTCTCAGCTTGTAATTTTAGGACGTACATTGGTGCAGGTATTATTCCTAAGGCTGTGTTCCTGGCTGTGCTGTCGGCCAGAGCGTTCCCCTGTCCTACTTCGTCAATAACTTTCTTGTGTGCCGCGCATTTAACTTAGCAGGGAGATTGATGGCTTACAAAAGGGCATTAACCAAATCACCATGTTGTATAGGCATCCCATGAGAAGTGAGAAACCCTCTTTCTTTCCACAGTAGTGCAAAATTGTGTACTACCCCGAAAGCATACTGACTGTTGGTGTAGATGTTTACAGTCATGCCTGTACTGAGGATGCAAGCACGCCTAAGTGCTGTTATCTCTGCCACTTGGGCTGATTTCTGTAATATTCGGGCAGTCTCAACTACTGTAAATGCTGTTGTGACAGAATAGGCTGCAGATGTGGTGCCATTCAGGAGTTTCACGCAAGAGCCGTCTACCCACAGGTGGCTTTCTGCATATGGCAAGGCTGTGTCTATAAGGTCCACCCTTCCCTTGGTTTCTGTTTCTGTTCGGAATACGCAATCATGATGGGGTGGCTGAGTGAGGGGGTCGGTATCAGGTAGGGGTAAGAGTGCAGCGGGATTCAGAGTGGTACAGCTTTGAATAGTTATGTGCGCATTTAACAGGGTAAGTTCGTATCCATACAGTCGGGCTCTAGTAAGGTGTTGGGTTTTGGTTTTATTCAACAGAATATCAACGGCATGTGGTACCAGAACTGTTAATGGGGACCCTAGAATTATACCCTCTCTCTGGCAGCCACTGCTACAGCGCGCGGACAGGGAGGCAAAGCTCAGGCAACTGGATCCAAAACAGCAGAAAAATAGGCACAGGGTCGTTTGTGTGTACCATGCATTTGACAGAGAAGTGAGCGAGCACAACGTGACCGTTCGTGTAAAAAGAGAAAAAATGGCTTTTGATAATCAGGTGTACCTAAGACTGGGACTGAACACAGAGCCTGTCGTAGGGTCATGAATGCTTCCGCATGCTGTGATGTCCAGGGAATAGGATCAGAAACATCTTTAGTCATCAGGGAAGGAAGTGGCTTGATAATGAGTGAAACATTTGGGACCCACTGTCTACAGAAGGAGGTGAGACCTATTAGTGCTCTCACGTCTCTTTGGGTGGTTGGAGTAGGGAAGTTCAAAATAGTCTGGATCCTGTCCGGTGTAAGAGTGCGTCCCTCCTTAGACAACAGGTGACCTCATGGGACTGTTCCCATGAGGCACAGGGTCAGACTGATTTGCATATGGCCATGTCTGAACTGGGGTGGTGGAGTGAGCTAAAGAACGGTGATGGATTAAACCCAGATCAGTTGACTGGGGGTGAGTGTTTGTATTGTCAACGCTCCGTCCATCATCCCCTTTGGTTTTTCTTTGTTCGCCCTAAGTTGGCAGGGTATGCTCAGACGTGAGTCCCTTGCTCACTTTGCCACTGGATTCAAGCAAGCCCGGCTGAAGACGGCTGTAATGCCAGAAACCGGTCCTGGGAAGCTTGGTTCCGGTCCAGGGAAGACATGGCTTGGCAGTTCGGGCTGGACTGTTCCCATGAGGCACAGGGTCAGACTGATTTGCATATGGCCATGTCTGAACTGGGGTGGCGGAGTGAACTAAAGAACGGTGATGGATTAAACCCAGATCAGTTGACTGGGGGTGAGTGTTTGCATTGTCAACGCTCCGTCCATCATCCCCTTTGGTTTTTCTTTGTTCACCCTAAGTTGGCAGGGTATGCTCAGACGTGAGTCCCTTGCTCACTTTGCCACTGGATTTAAGCAAGCCCGGCTGAAGACGGCTGTAATGCCAGAAACCGGTCCTGGGAAGCTTGATTCAGGTCCAGGGAAGACATGGCTTGGCAGTTCGGGCTGGACTGCTCCCATGAGGCACAGGGTCAGACTGATTTGCATATGGCCATGTCTGAACTGGGGTGGCGGAGTGAGCTAAAGAACGGTGATGGATTAAACCCAGATCATTTGACTGGGGTGAGTGTTTGTATTGTCAACGCTCCGTCCATCATCCCATTTGTTTTTTCTTTGTTCGCCCTAAGTTGGCAGGGTATGCTCAGACGTGAGTCCCTTGCTCACTTTGCCACTGGATTCAAGCACGCCCGGCTGAAGACGGCTGTAATGCCAGAAACCGGTCCTGGGAAGCTTGATTCCGGTCCAGGGAAGACATGGCTTGGCAGTTCGGGCTGGACTGTTCCCATGAGGCATAGGGTCAGACTGATTTGCATATGGCCATGTCTGAACTGGGATGGCGGAGTGAGCCAAAGAACGGTGATGGATTAAACCCAGATCAGTTGACTGGGGGTGAGTGTTTGTATTGTCAACGCTCCGTCCAACATCCCCTTTGGTTTTTCTTTGACCTAAGTAAGTCACCTGTTTTCTACAATACTGCAATTTGTCTTTGGATACCTTGTGGCCATGTTCAGCAAGGTATTTGAGGGTCAGTAATGATGCCTGGCGAGCCAATTGGGTAGTATCTGCTTCTAACAACATTTTGTCTACATATTGAATAAGTGCCACTTCCTCTGGGAGATGGACCTGGTCAAGTTGTTTTTTCAATGCTTGACTGTAAATGCTCGGACTTTCTGTATAGCCCTGAGCGGCGCGACAGAATCTATACAATCTGTTCATTAGGTTGAAGCCAAAAAGAAAACATGAGTCTTCATGAATGGGGGTGGAAAAGAATGCGTTTTTCAAATCTATCACTGTAAAGGCTTTAGCTGTAGGTGGAATCATGGTGAGGATAGTAGTTATGTCTGAAACTACCAGAAATTGTGGTACTACTATCTTATTAATGGCCCGCAAGTCAATCACAATTCTGTACATCTTTGGGTGTGTAGCCGATCGATTTAATACCGGCAAAATGGGGCTGTTGCAGATGTTGGAAGGTACCTGTTCCACCACGCCAGCCTGAATGAGGTCTACTACAATTTGTTGTAGTGCGAGCTCTCCCTCTTTAGATATTTTATACTGTGGTAATCTAGGCAAGTGTGCACCTTCCCTGACAGTGATGTGAACTGGTGGCATCTGGATAGTACCAACATTAGTATCAGAAGTTGCCCATAAGGTGTTTGGGATGGTAGCTAAATCTTCCTGAATGTCGGAAAGTTGGAGTAGCTGTACAGACAGTTGGCACAGGGAAACATTGTCATACAGAATGACTCTAACATTATCTGGGGAACATCTGATAGTGGCACGGTAACGTTTTAACAGATCCAATCCCATGAGATTCTCAGGACAATCTGGTGATAGCAAGAATGTTGCAGAAGTGTCAGCACTGTTGATAGAGAATGGCGTAGGTTTGGAAAGGGGGTTCACAGAGGGCTTGCCATCGAACCCAGTCGATGTAATTAGTTTGCCGGATGGAGGAGCCCTTGGAATCAGTGGGGTGGTCAAAGTGCTGCGGGATGCTCCTGTATCCACAAGGAAACATCCTTTAGCGCCAGCCACCGGTGCTGTAACATAGGGTCCCTGTTGATCTACAGGTGAGGTACATCCACTGGTTCCTTCCCCTATCCTTGACCTCCCTAGGCTGACCAATATACTGGGCTCATCTCAATATTTTCTTCGGCATAATCCTGAAGGGTAGCCTGATGTTCTGAATTATTATCAAACATTGTTGCCTTTAAATTGATATTGAGGTTGGGAGGGGGTGTTGAACTGTCGCGGTTGCGTTTTGCTGTGGCAATGTTATCAGCTAATATCGGGCAATCCTTCTTCCAATGTCCCGGTTTCCTGCAATAGGCTCAAATATCAGTAGACTGGAGACCAGATCGATATGATTGCTGGTTCTGTACTGGAGTGTTTTGTGTTTTCGGGGTGAACCTGGCACTTTGCTGATGGACATTATTTGTGTCACGAAGGCGATTACGGGTGTCTAACTGGCTAAGTAACACTTGTTCTTTTAATTTCTTCTTTTTAGTCTCCTTTTCTTGTCCTGCGTTTTTGTTCTGAGCCTCGTAATATTGTGCCATTGTCAATATAGTGGCGGGGGTTGCCGCTGGCCAGCTACTTTCACTGGCCATAAACCTGTTCCCCACTGCTGGTAAGAGCCCTTTAACAAAAGTCTGAATAAGCAGATGGCGACCAGTTTCAGTCGCGACATCCTGACCACTGAAATCGGTATATGCCTTTCCTAGTCTAGTAAAATAATCATAGACTGATTCATCAGTATTCTGTTTGCAAGCATTGAGAAGCATCCAATCTACCTTTCTCTCTGAGCGAGAGTTTTTAGTTTGGCTAAAAGTCTTTTTGGCAGTGCTAATATATCTTCATGTGGCTTTTCACCAAGTTTTTTCTCTTTTTCCCTTGTTTCCAGGTCTTCCCATGTACCACGGAAAGCTGCCTGATCGTTAACATATCTGAGCGGTTTCCAAAGCTCGGCTGGCAAAATAAGGCCAAAAAATTGAGTGATTGCCTGGAACGTCCTGCAGCAGTCCTACTGGCCGATATGAACAAGGCCTTCGACTCCCTGTGCTGGTCTTATCTTTTTAAATTACTGGAGGCTATTCATCTAGGTCCACGCTTTTGAGCATATGTTAAACTCCTATACACCGACCTGACGGCCTCAGTGAGGGTGACCGGATATCGTTCAGACCCCTTTCGCATCTGACGGGGGACAAGGCAGGGATGCCCCCTGTCCCCGCTTCTTTTTGCTTTGCCATTGAGCCACTGGCGGCATGGGTACGCCTGGATGCGACATATAGAGGTCTGGTTTGGTCCCCAGAATACACTGATAAAATCGCACTCTACGAGGACGACGTGCTATTCTTCTTTTCTGACCCCACGGTCATGGGTCCAAGGGTGTTGGAGATTCTACGGGTGTTTGGCGAGACGACGGGGTTGCGCACCAATCCGTCTAAATCAACGCTTTTTCCAATCTGTGGGGAGCAGGGGTGTCAGGCCTGGGCCTCACAGCTAGTCGTGGCAAAGGATGGGTTTAAATACATCGGTGTCTATATCACCAGGGATCCCATCTCGGCGTGGTCGCTTAACATGGCCCCTCTGCTTCCGGTAGTCCGGGAGGAGACAACGGTATGGTCCCATCTCCCCCTGTCTCTTTACGGCAGGTCTGCGATTTTTAAAATGGTATCGTTGCCGCGCTTATTATACAGATTGCAAACTTACCCTTATCCCATCCCTCCATCCTGGTTTCGTCAAGTAAATGCTCTCCTGAACAGCTTCCTGTGGGATGGTGGGGCGGTCCGGGTGGCTCTGGCGACATGCGTCCAATCTACTTACTGTGGCAGCATTGCGGCTGCAGATGTGAGATCGCATTCAGGCGGTCCATCTTGCCGAATTCTCGGCCCCACCTAGCAGGGTGAAATGCGGGGTCCCCCAGGGCTCTTCTCTTTCCCCCCTTTTATTTAACCTCTATATTTTTCCTCTTATTTTTGCACTTCAACAAATGGAGGTCACAGTCTACAACTATGCTGATGACCTCCAACTTATTTTTAATTTTTCCGCCCCTTCACTAGGAGCCTCCTGCTTCCAGTCCGTCTTGCTGTTTATCCGGGCTTGGATGAATGCAAACCATCTCAAACTCAACCCGGATAAAACCGAGCTGATTCTGACTGGAGGCAGCGGCAACCCCTGGTCGCCTTCCTTTTGGCCCTCCTCCTTTGGCCCCCCTCCCACTCCTTCCCACTCTGTTAAGACCCTTGGAATTATGCTCAATCACCACTTGACACTTCACACCCACATTAGTTCTGTTGTCTCCTCCTGTTTTTTTACTTTACGTATCATCAGGAAAGTATCCCGGTTCTTCTCTCCCTCTGCACTTAAACTGATTGTTATGGCCATGGTCTTATCTAAGATCGATTACGGGAACATCATTTACAGTGGTGCCCCTGCCTACGCACTTCAATGCCTCCAGACGGTGCAGAACCAGGCAGCTCGCCTGGTGCATGGCCTACCGAAATACCATCACTCCTCCCCCCTTCTCACAGCCCTTCATTGGCTACCAATCAAACAAAGAGCCCTCTTCAAACTTGGCTGCCTCACTTTTCAAGCCCGGGCGGGCACTGCCCCCGCGTTTATCAATTCCGCCATCATCAACTACTGTCCTGCTAGAGACTTACGTTCCTCTGCCAAGTCCTTGCTAGTCATCCCCCGGTTCAAGAAAAACCGATCCGGTGGCCAGAAAGTTTCGGTACTTGCACCTACCTTCTGGAACTCCCTTCCCCCCCTCTCAGATCCTCCCCCTCCTACTTAGAGTTTCGTAAAGCTCTTAAGACCTTTCTGTTCCAGCAAGCTTTCAGCCCATAGCCCCTGATGCTTCCTTCAGTTCTGAAATCCTACAGCGCCAAGAAACTGCTTAGTGAATGCGCGCTTTACAAATAGCTAAAAATTCAAATTCAAATACTGTGATCCAGATTTGGAGAAGTGTTTCGAAGTCTATGGGATGGTGAGGCATGCTGATGTGTGAGACGCCCCTCTGGCAAGGCACGTGCCTCCGATCGGTCACGGGGTTGCCTGGGTTCCGTCGGTGGGATACAATTGGGATCTTGACACTGGGTGACGTGATGCGCGGTCCCACACTTAAATCCTTTTAAAGGCTACAGGAGGAGTTCGACCTACACAAATCCCAATTCCATAAGTATATCCAGCTTCGGCACACTCGCTCTCCCATGATTAAAGACCTTATGACTTTGCCAGAATTCCATCCCCTGGATGGTAGACTGTTGATGGGTGATCTGGGGGAACACAAAATCCGTCAGCTTTACCAGACGTTGACCACACATATAAAGACGAATCTGCATCGGACGTGGGCGGCATGGGAAGCTTGTAACCAAAAAACAAGAGAAAGTCAGTCTGTTGTCATGACAGATGGTCTGCAAGGCTCCCAGCAAACCTTCACCAGATGCATTCAACCCGCCGACTGCTAGGCTAGAAAAAAGTCTCCATCAGCCCACCCACTTGGCGGAGCATCGTCATATGGAAGACTAAGAGAGGAAAAGTCAGGCACAACCTTATGCCGCGTTGCGGCTGACGTAGGTCTGTGCTCGGCCAAATGCTCTCACTATTCTAAGCCAATGCAGTTATTGCAGGCAGGATACAGTTGATGGAGTGCAGTGCTCGTGAGATGTAAGTGAAGTAAAAAATGGCTATGGGGACAAAAATTAAAGTTTATTGGGTATTGTCCGCATGCCATAGGATAAAACGATCGCCTGATAGTGTAAAACAAATCTACTATCTCCTGGCGAGTAGTGAGGTCGACATGTTTCAGCCGTGAGGCTACTAAGCCCGGCTTTCTTCAGGACCTAAAATTAGTTGAAAAAATGCTACTGCAAGGAAAGCAATCCAAATGTGAAAAAATACACAGTGATTTGCACAAGATAGGAAAAGAAATCAGTAGTGTGTTACCACCCTACCCGACATGATTCTCATGTATGTGTAGGTGAGACCGTTTCTCTCTTTCCTGAAACACAGAAAATATGTTGTAAGTGCCAGGGTGAAATTGCATCAAGTGAAGAGACAACAAGGAGTTTACAGAGTCAAACAAGTCAAGAGAAGTGGATTATAAGTTTATAATCGACAATGCCAGTTCATTATTGTAACTTATTCTGGCATCTAAGTGAATTTTTTACATTATGTTAGTACTCACCCAGCTTTCTGTGGGAGTGTGCCTCACCTCAACCGGCAACTGCTCGGCGATGGAGGCCCCGCTCTATTCGTGGACAAAACAGATATAGGAGGTGAATGTCTCATCCTCCTTGTGTCAAATGTTTAGTCTTTATAAAATCGAAAATCAAAAAAACCTTAAACAACAGGATTAAAACATGGTGCTCTACACCACGGCTGATCATTCGGCTGGCAATTTAGCATGGTGTAATTAACTTATATTTGATGATAATAGGATCCAAAAATTTATCAGTAACTGCTGATATGGTTATTTAAGTGCTCTGTCTATTGACCAATATTGTTTATTAGTGTAGAGGGACTAGATCCTGGAAAACATTAATACATCTCATTTCTGTCTATAATGAATCTAGCACCAATAATACATAGAATCTGTTTCAATATAAAGCGTTCTTTTAGGTATTAAACTCAGAGCTTAAACACCTAAGTGCTCTGTCTATTGACCACTGTTGTTGATTAATGTAAAAGGACTAGATCATGGGAAATATAAATACATCTCGTGTCTGTCATTAATGAATCTGGCGTCAATAGTACATGAAAACTGTTTAAATATTAGGCGTTCTCTAAGTATTTAAGCTTGAACATACGGTCTTTGTAACCCCAGGTCTGCTGGGCAGGCAAGTAGACACTCAACACGCAGCATCCAGATAGGGGCCACTTACCTGTCCGTCGGTACCTCGTTCCCGTCCTTGAGCAGTGAGGGAGGTAGCGGCGGCAGGCGGAGCACTCCCTTATATACTGGTGGTGATTGGATAATTAGCCCTAGTTAGCAACTTAGCCAATCATCGATGGCTTTGTTATGATGGAACGTTTCGCGGTAGTTAGTAATTGCGGCTCACCGCGGGCATCTATTGGTTTGTATTAAACAAGTCTGGAAACGCATGAGCTGAGTAGGGACGCTCGAAAATACAAAGGAGCGAGCGCAAGGCAGTTACTGCGCATGCGCATACAAGAGTCCTCACTCTACTGCGCATGAGCATTAGGTACATGTAACGGCAGGGACAGCACTAGTTCAAAACAAAATAGCACCACTAAAACGGGTGTGCTAGTAAACAAAACTCTCCATATTGCGTGTTACGGTACTATGCGAGATGCCAAGTTGTGTGCAACTAATCGTGTTGGCCCATAGTAACGTCAAATGAGCAGGTGGACTGAGTGAGTGTCTAAGAGACGTGTGGCGAAAATCGGTGCCCACTATTGTCATGATTTTACTCGAAATTCGGAAATCAGACAAAGGAGTGGACAACACTGCTCTGTTGTCAATAGATATCGTAAATGACCCACTAGGTTGGTTATATATAACGTGAATGGTAAATCAACAGGCTGTGTATACTCTCTCCACCTACTAATCCTAAAGTAGGAGGAATGCATAACCAAAGGTTGTAAGCATATAAAAAAAAATGGGTGTGTGCATAATAGAGTGCTCGCGCCTGGTGTAACTAAGTAGGGAATAGGCTTTTGCAATGGTGTCATGTCTCAGAAGTGTCTGAACATACTTGATGATTCCATTAGTGCGCCAGCTATATCGTGCTACTTTGGATTATATGGATACCCACGGAATGTTATCATTCAAACCTGTTGTGTCTGTTTTCAACTTGAAAATCCATTTCTGTTCCTTGACGAAAAGGAACCTTGATATATCAGTCACATGTTTAGGGATATGTGGACATTCCAAAATCACCCACCTCATTTCGTCTGCATGATGTTTAAGGAGTAAGAAATGGTTTGCCAAGCATGTTGACTGTTGTTGCGACGGATGGTACTCTTATGTTCACTGATGCGCAACTTAATTTTGCGAGTCATATGGCCAATGTATCTCAAAGCACAGGGACATGTAATCATGTAGATCACATGATCTGTGTTGCAATTAGTATGATTCTTGAGAATCCACGGGCGATTGGTGTCGATATCTATGGATACTGTTTTTGTGGTCTGTGGGCACACACTACAGGAACCACAGGGGTGGTGTCCACACACAGGTGGGAGCCCCCAGATGGTGTTGGTATCCTGACTTGTTGCTTGTCTTGGCCGGGTGTGTACAAGACTGTCGCGTAGGCTCGGACCTCTCCTAAATGCAAACAAAGGTGGCGGAATGCTCTCAGTTGCAATATTTAAAATACGCCAGTGTCTACGTATTGTTTTCTGGACTTGATTTGACCATGTACAGAAGGTGTTTACAAAAGTCAATCTTTCAATTTTGGTTTTCACGGTCTTGCGTTCTAATAAAGCATCCCGATTGACATTAGGCTCTCTTCCAGGCTCTGCGTACTAACCTCTTGGGATAATGGCGAGCCTGTAATTGTGTAGAGAGTTCTTGGGCATGCTTATCAAAAAGTGCTGTGGTTGAACAATTACGCCGCACCCTCAAGAACTGTCCTACAGGGAGGTTATCACGAAGGGCTCGGGGGAGATGGCTGTCATATGTTAGCAAGGAGTTTCTGGACATGGGTTTCTTAAATAGCTCACATTGGATTTGACCATCTGAGACAAAAATGGAAATGTCTAAAAATGATAGTCGGGAGTCGCTATGTTCCATGGTAAATCTCAGGAAAGGGTTTTGCTGGTTGAGCCATTTATGGAACATACTGATTTCAGTGGCAGTTCCACGCCACACTACCAACACGTCATCAATGCATCTCTTCCACAGCAACACCTGATGGAGATACGGGTTGCTGTGGTTGAGAATACATTTCTGTTCAAATAGATGGACGTAAAGGTTGGCAAGACTGGGTGCACATACACTCCCCATCGAGGTCCCTGAGATTTGCAAAAAGATCTTATCCTCGAACGCAAAGAAATTTTCATCCTGGCTATTCTTGCGCACTCCAACCACAGCAACCCGTATCTCGATCAGGTGTTGCTGTGGAAGAGATATCATTTTTAGACATTTCCATTTTTGTCTCAGATGGTCAAATCCAATGTCATCGCATGGCAGCCAAACTAGATGCCATACTTGTGTTTCTAAGTCCCATCAGGGACCACTCACAGTCCCTAACGAACTCCCACAGTCTGCTCCATTTTCTCCAACGATCCATGGCTGACATCGCTGGACTCCTGACTCAGAGACAAGAACAACTGTCTAGTCAGAGTGGCTCTAGCGATGTCACCCAGGAGTTGGGACACATGCAGAGGATAATGGAGACCATGGAGCGGACGCAGGTGGAAAGAGTGGCTGCCACGACTGCACACCAGCGAGAGGTAGCTGGGATCCTCAATGCCCTAAAGACCCTCCTCATGGCATTGCTGCCACAAGGCCTGGTGCTGATGAATGCTGTTGCTACCACTACATCCACATCTCCACCCCCTGAAGTATCAGTGCCACTCAGTGCTGGAGACAGAACACCACCACCCACACGTGAGGCACATG